>NC_143033.1:58305000-59505000 GCF_057628025.1 Oncorhynchus mykiss | reverse complement strand
AAATCTAGAAAAATATCTAGAAAAAAAATCTAGACAAAAAATCTAGAAAAAAAATCTTGAAAAAAATCTAGAAAAAAGTCTAGAAAAAAAATCTAGAAAAAAAATCTAGAAAAAACATCTAGAAATAAAATCTATAAAAAAAATCTAGAAAAAAAATCTAGAAAAAAATCTAGAAATAAAATCTATAAAAAAAATCTAGAAAAAAAATCTAGAAAAATATCTAGAAAAAAAATCTAGACAAAAAATCTAGAAAAAAAATCTAGAAAAAAATCTAGAAAAAAAATCTAGACAAAAAATCTAGAAAAAAAATCTTGAAAAAAATCTAGAAAAAAAATCTAGAAAAAAAATCTAGAAAAAAATCTAGAAAAAAATTCTTGAAAAAAAATCTAGAAAAAAAATCTAGAAAAAAAATCTAGAAAAAAATCTAGAAAAAAAATCTAGAAAAAAAATCTAGAAAAAAAATCTAGAAAAAAAATCTAGAAAAAAATCTAGAAATAAAATCTATAAAAAAAATCTAGAAAAAAAATCTAGAAAAATATCTAGAAAAAAAATCTAGACAAAAAATCTAGAAAAAAAATCTAGAAAAAAATCTAGAAAAAAAATCTTGAAAAAAATCTAGAAAAAAAATCTTGAAAAAAAATCTAGAAAGAAATCTAGAAAAAAAATCTAGAAAAAAAATCTAGACAAAAAATCTAGAAAAAAAATCTAGACAAAAAATCTAGAAAAAAAATCTAGAAAAAAATCTAGAAAAAAAATCTAGAAAAAAAATCTAGAAAAAAATCTAGAAAAAAAATCTTGAAAAAAAATCTAGAAAAAAAATCTAGAAAAAAAATCTAGAAAAAAATCTAGAAAAAAAATCTAGAAAAAAAATCTAGAAAAAAATCTAGAAAAAAAATCTAGAAAAAAAATCTAGAAAAAAAATCTAGAAAAATATCTAGAAAAAAAATCTAGACAAAAAATCTAGAAAAAAAATCTAGAAAAAAATCTAGAAAAAAAATCTAGAAAAAAAATCTAGAAAAAAAATCTTGAAAAAAATCTAGAAAAAAAATCTAGAAAAAAAATCTAGAAAAAAATCTAGAAAAAAATTTTTGAAAAAAAATCTAGAAAAAAAATCTAGAAAAAAAATCTTGAAAAAATTCTTGAAAAAAAATCTAGAAAAAAATCTAGAAAAAAAATCTAGAAAAAAATCTAGAAAAAAAATCTAGAAAAAAAATCTAGAAAAAAAATCTAGAAAAAAAATCTAGAAAAAAAATCTAGAAAAAAATCTAGAAATAAAATCTAGAAAAAAAATCTAGAAAAAAAATCTAGAAAAATATCTAGAAAAAAAATCTAGACAAAAAATCTAGAAAAAAAATCTAGAAAAAAATCTAGAAAAAAAATCTTGAAAAAAAATCTAGAAAAAAAATCTTGAAAAAAAATCTAGAAAAAAATCTAGAAAAAAAATCTAGAAAAAAAATCTAGACAAAAAATCTAGAAAAAAAATCTAGACAAAAAATCTAGAAAAAAAATCTAGAAAAAAATCTAGAAAAAAAATCTAGAAAAAAATCTAGAAAAAAAATTTTGAAAAAAAATCTAGAAAAAAAATCTAGAAAAAAAATCTTGAAAAAATTCTTGAAAAAAAATCTAGAAAAAAAATCTAGAAAAAAAATCTAGAAAAAAATCTAGAAAAAAAATCTAGAAAAAAATGATTGAAAAAAAATCTAGAAAAAAAATTTAGAAAATAAATCTCGAAAAGAATCTAGAAAAAAAATCTAGAAAAAAAATCTAGAAAAAAATCTAGAAAAAAAATCTAGAAAAAAAATCTAGAAAAAAAATCTAGAAAAAAATCTAGAAAAAAATCTAGAAAAAAAATCTAGAAAAAAAATCTAGAAAAAAAATCTAGAAAAAAAATCTAGAAAAAAAATCTAGAAAAAAAATCTAGAAAAAAATCTAGAAAAAAAATCTAGAAAAAAAATCTAGAAAAAAATTATTGAAAAAAAATCTAGAAAAAAAAATTAGAAAATAAATCTCGAAAAGAATCTAGAAAAAAAATCTAGAAAAAAAATCTAGAAAAAAATCTAGAAAAAAAATCTAGAAAAAAAATCTAGAAAAAAAATCTAGAAAAAAATCTAGAAAAAAATCTAGAAAAAAAATCTAGAAAAAAAATCTAGAAAAAAAATCTAGAAAAAAAATCTAGAAAAAAAATCTAGAAAAAAATCTAGAAAAAAAATCTAGAAAAAAAATCTAGAAAAAAATCTAGAAAAAAAATCTAGAAAAAAAATCTAGAAAAAAAATCTAGAAAAAAATCTAGAAAAAAATCTAGAAAAAAAATCTAGAAAAAAAATCTAGAAAAAAAATCTAGAAAAAAAATCTAGAAAAAAAATCTAGAAAAAAAATCTAGAAAAAAATCTAGAAAAAAAATCTAGAAAAAAAATCTAGAAAAAAATTATTGAAAAAAAATCTAGAAAAAAAATTTAGAAAATAAATCTCGAAAAGAATCTAGAAAAAAAATCTAGAAAAAAAATCTAGAAAAAAATCTAGAAAAAAAATCTAGAAAAAAAATCTAGAAAAAAAATCTAGAAAAAAATCTAGAAAAAAATCTAGAAAAAAAATCTAGAAAAAAAATCTAGAAAAAAAATCTAGAAAAAAAATCTAGAAAAAAAATCTAGAAAAAAATCTAGAAAAAAAATCTAGAAAAAAAATCTAGAAAAAAATCTAGAAAAAAAATCTAGAAAAAAAATCTAGAAAAAAAATCTAGAAAAATATCTAGAAAAAAAATCTAGAAAAAAATCTAGAAAAAAAATCTAGAAAAAAATTATTGAAAAAAAATCTAGAAAAAAAATTTAGAAAATAAATCTCGAAAAGAATCTAGAAAAAAAATCTAGAAAAAAAATCTAGAAAAAAATCTAGAAAAAAAATCTAGAAAAAAAATCTAGAAAAAAAATCTAGAAAAAAATCTAGAAAAAAATCTAGAAAAAAAATCTAGAAAAAAAATCTAGAAAAAAAATCTAGAAAAAAAATCTAGAAAAAAAATCTAGAAAAAAATCTAGAAAAAAAATCTAGAAAAAAAATCTAGAAAAAAAATCTAGAAAAATATCTAGAAAAAAAATCTAGACAAAAAATCTAGAAAAAAAATCTAGAAAAAAATCTAGAAAAAAAATCTAGAAAAAAAATCTAGAAAAAAAATCTTGAAAAAAATCTAGAAAAAAAATCTAGAAAAAAAATCTAGAAAAAAATCTAGAAAAAAAATCTAGAAAAAAATTATTGAAAAAAAATCTAGAAAAAAAATTTAGAAAATAAATCTCGAAAAGAATCTAGAAAAAAAATCTAGAAAAAAAATCTAGAAAAAAATCTAGAAAAAAAATCTAGAAAAAAAATCTAGAAAAAAAATCTAGAAAAAAATCTAGAAAAAAATTCTTGAAAAAAAATCTAGAAAAAAAATCTAGAAAAAAATTCTTGAAAAAAAATCTAGAAAAAAAATCTAGAAAAAAAATCTAGAAAAAAATCTAGAAAAAAAATCTAGAAAAAAAATCTAGAAAAAAATCTAGAAAAAAAATCTAGAAAAAAAATCTAGAAAAAAAATCTAGAAAAATATCTAGAAAAAAAATCTAGACAAAAAATCTAGAAAAAAAATCTAGAAAAAAATCTAGAAAAAAAATCTAGAAAAAAAATCTAGAAAAAAAATCTTGAAAAAAATCTAGAAAAAAAATCTAGAAAAAAAATCTAGAAAAAAATCTAGAAAAAAAATCTAGAAAAAAATTATTGAAAAAAAATCTAGAAAAAAAATTTAGAAAATAAATCTCGAAAAGAATCTAGAAAAAAAATCTAGAAAAAAAATCTAGAAAAAAATCTAGAAAAAAAATCTAGAAAAAAAATCTAGAAAAAAAATCTAGAAAAAAATCTAGAAAAAAATCTAGAAAAAAAATCTAGAAAAAAAATCTAGAAAAAAATCTAGAAAAAAAATCTAGAAAAAAAATCTAGAAAAAAAATCTAGAAAAAAATCTAGAAAAAAAATCTATAAAATAAATCTAGAAAAAAATCTAGAAAAAAAATCTAGAAAAAAAATCTAGAAAAAAATCTAGAAAAAAAATCTAGAAAAATATCTAGAAAAAAAATCTAGACAAAAAATCTAGAAAAAAAATCTAGAAAAAACATCTAGAAATAAAATCTATAAAAAAAATCTAGAAAAAAAATCTAGAAAAAAATCTAGAAAAAAAATCTAGAAAAAAAATCTAGAAAAGAAATCTAGAAAAATATCTAGAAAAAAAATCTAGACAAAAAATCTAGAAAAAAAATCTAGAAAAAAATCTAGAAAAAAAATCTAGACAAAAAATCTAGAAAAAAAATCTTGAAAAAAATCTAGAAAAAAAATCTAGAAAAAAAATCTAGAAAAAAATCTAGAAAAAAATTCTTGAAAAAAAATCTAGAAAAAAAATCTAGAAAAAAAATCTAGAAAAAAATCTAGAAAAAAAATCTAGAAAAAAAATCTAGAAAAAAATCTAGAAAAAAAATCTAGAAAAATATCTAGAAAAAAAATCTAGACAAAAAATCTAGAAAAAAAATCTAGAAAAAACATCTAGAAATAAAATCTATAAAAAAAATCTAGAAAAAAAATCTAGAAAAAAATCTAGAAATAAAATCTATAAAAAAAATCTAGAAAAGAAATCTAGAAAAATATCTAGAAAAAAAATCTAGACAAAAAATCTAGAAAAAAAATCTAGAAAAAAATCTAGAAAAAAAATCTAGACAAAAAATCTAGAAAAAAAATCTTGAAAAAAATCTAGAAAAAAAATCTAGAAAAAAAATCTAGAAAAAAATCTAGAAAAAAATTCTTGAAAAAAAATCTAGAAAAAAAATCTAGAAAAAAAATCTAGAAAAAAATCTAGAAAAAAAATCTAGAAAAAAAATCTAGAAAAAAAATCTAGAAAAAAAATCTAGAAAAAAATCTAGAAATAAAATCTATAAAAAAAATCTAGAAAAAAAATCTAGAAAAATATCTAGAAAAAAAATCTAGACAAAAAATCTAGAAAAAAAATCTAGAAAAAAATCTAGAAAAAAAATCTTGAAAAAAAATCTAGAAAAAAAATCTTGAAAAAAAATCTAGAAAAAAATCTAGAAAAAAAATCTAGAAAAAAAATCTAGACAAAAAATCTAGAAAAAAAATCTAGACAAAAAATCTAGAAAAAAAATCTAGAAAAAAATCTAGAAAAAAAATCTAGAAAAAAAATCTAGAAAAAAATCTAGAAAAAAATTCTTGAAAAAAAATCTAGAAAAAAAATCTAGAAAAAAAATCTAGAAAAAAATCTAGAAAAAAAATCTAGAAAAAAAATCTAGAAAAAAATCTAGAAAAAAAATCTAGAAAAAAAATCTAGAAAAAAAATCTAGAAAAAAAATCTAGACAAAAAATCTAGACAAAAAATCTAGAAAAAAAATCTAGACAAAAAATCTAGAAAAAAAATCTAGAAAAAAATCTAGAAAAAAAATCTAGAAAAAAAATCTAGAAAAAAATCTAGAAAAAAATTCTTGAAAAAAAATCTAGAAAAAAAATCTAGAAAAAAATCTAGAAAAAAAATCTAGAAAAAAAATCTAGAAAAAAATCTAGAAAAAAAATCTAGAAAAAAAATCTAGAAAAAAAATCTAGAAAAAAATCTAGAAAAAAATTTTTGAAAAAAAATCTAGAAAAAAAATCTAGAAAAAAAATCTTGAAAAAATTCTTGAAAAAAAATCTAGAAAAAAAATCTAGAAAAAAAATCTAGAAAAAAATCTAGAAAAAAAATCTAGAAAAAAATTATTGAAAAAAAATCTAGAAAAAAAATTTAGAAAATAAATCTCGAAAAGAATCTAGAAAAAAAATCTAGAAAAAAAATCTAGAAAAAAATCTAGAAAAAAAATCTAGAAAAAAAATCTAGAAAAAAAATCTAGAAAAAAAATCTAGAAAAAAAATCTAGAAAAATATCTAGAAAAAAAATCTAGACAAAAAATCTAGAAAAAAAATCTAGAAAAAAATCTAGAAAAAAAATCTAGAAAAAAAATCTAGAAAAAAAATCTTGAAAAAAATCTAGAAAAAAATTATTGAAAAAAAATCAAGAAAAAAATCTAGAAAAAAAATCTAGAAAAAAATTATTGAAAAAAAATCTAGAAAAAAAATTTAGAAAATAAATCTCGAAAAGAATCTAGAAAAAAAATCTAGAAAAAAAATCTAGAAAAAAATCTAGAAAAAAAATCTAGAAAAAAAATCTAGAAAAAAAATCTAGAAAAAAATCTAGAAAAAAATCTAGAAAAAAAATCTAGAAAAAAAATCTTGAAAAAAATCTAGAAAAAAAATCTAGAAAAAAAATCTAGAAAAAAATCTAGAAAAAAAATCTAGAAAAAAATTATTGAAAAAAAATCTAGAAAAAAAATTTAGAAAATAAATCTCGAAAAGAATCTAGAAAAAAAATCTAGAAAAAAAATCTAGAAAAAAATCTAGAAAAAAAATCTAGAAAAAAAATCTAGAAAAAAAATCTAGAAAAAAATCTAGAAAAAAATCTAGAAAAAAAATCTAGAAAAAAATTCTTGAAAAAAAATCTAGAAAAAAAATCTAGAAAAAAAATCTAGAAAAAAATCTAGAAAAAAAATCTAGAAAAAAAATCTAGAAAAAAAATCTAGAAAAAAAATCTAGAAAAAAATCTAGAAATAAAATCTATAAAAAAAATCTAGAAAAAAAATCTAGAAAAATATCTAGAAAAAAAATCTAGACAAAAAATCTAGAAAAAAAATCTAGAAAAAAATCTAGAAAAAAAATCTTGAAAAAAAATCTAGAAAAAAAATCTTGAAAAAAAATCTAGAAAAAAATCTAGAAAAAAAATCTAGAAAAAAAATCTAGACAAAAAATCTAGAAAAAAATCTAGACAAAAAATCTAGAAAAAAAATCTAGAAAAAAATCTAGAAAAAAAATCTAGAAAAAAAATCTAGAAAAAAATCTAGAAAAAAATTCTTGAAAAAAAATCTAGAAAAAAAATCTAGAAAAAAAATATAGAAAAAAATCTAGAAAAAAAATCTAGAAAAAAAATCTAGAAAAAAATCTAGAAAAAAAATCTAGAAAAAAAATCTAGAAAAAAAATCTAGAAAAATATCTAGAAAAAAAATCTAGACAAAAAATCTAGAAAAAAAATCTTGAAAAAAATCTAGAAAAAAAATCTAGAAAAAAAATCTAGAAAAAAAATCTTGAAAAAAATCTAGAAAAAAAATCTAGAAAAAAAATCTAGAAAAAAATCTAGAAAAAAATTTTTGAAAAAAAATCTAGAAAAAAAATCTAGAAAAAAAATCTTGAAAAAATTCTTGAAAAAAAATCTAGAAAAAAAATCTAGAAAAAAAATCTAGAAAAAAATCTAGAAAAAAAATCTAGAAAAAAATTATTGAAAAAAAATCTAGAAAAATAATTTAGAAAATAAATCTCGAAAAAAAATCTAGAAAAAAAATCTAGAAAAAAATCTAGAAAAAAAATCTAGAAAAAAAATCTAGAAAAAAAATCTAGAAAAAAATCTAGAAAAAAATCTAGAAAAAAAATCTAGAAAAAAAATCTAGAAAAAAAATCTAGAAAAAAAATCTAGAAAAAAAATCTAGAAAAAAATCTAGAAAAAAATCTAGAAAAAAAATCTAGAAAAAAAATCTAGAAAAAAAATCTAGAAAAAAAATCTAGAAAAAAAATCTAGAAAAAAATCTAGAAAAAAATTCTTGAAAAAAAATCTAGAAAAAAAATCTAGAAAAAAATCTAGAAAAAAAATCTAGAAAAAAAATCTAGAAAAAAAATCTAGAAAAAAAATCTAGAAAAAAATCTAGAAATAAAATCTATAAAATAAATCTAGAAAAAAATCTAGAAAAAAAATCTAGAAAAAAATCTAGAAAAAAAATCTAGAAAAAAAATCTAGAAAAAAAATCTAGACAAAAAATCTAGAAAAAAAATCTAGACAAAAAATCTAGAAAAAAAATCTAGAGAAAAAATCTAGAAAAAAAATCTAGAAAAAAATCTAGAAAAAAAATCTAGAAAAAAAATCTAGAAAAAAAATCTAGACAAAAAATCTAGAAAAAAAATATTGAAAAAAATCTAGAAAAAAAATCTAGAAAAAAAATCTAGAAAAAAATCTAGAAAAAATTTTTTGAAAAAAAATCTAGAAAAAAAATCTAGAAAAAAAATCTAGAAAAAAATCTAGAAAAAAAATCTAGAAAAAAAATCTAGAAAAAAAATCTAGAAAAAAAATCTAGAAAAAAATCTAGAAATAAAATCTATAAAATAAATCTAGAAAAAAATCTAGAAAAAAAATCTAGAAAAAAATCTAGAAAAAAAATCTAGAAAAAAAATCTAGAAAAAAAATCTAGACAAAAAATCTAGAAAAAAAATCTTGAAAAAAATCTAGAAAAAAAATCTAGAAAAAAAATCTAGAAAAAAATCTAGAAAAAAATTCTTGAAAAAAAATCTAGAAAAAAAATCTAGAAAAAAAATCTAGAAAAAAATCTAGAAAAAAAATCTAGAAAAAAAATCTAGAAAAAAAATCTAGAAAAAAAATCTAGAAAAAAATCTAGAAAAAAAATCTAGACAAAAAATCTAGAAAAAAAATCTAGACAAAAAATCTAGAAAAAAAATCTAGAAAAAAATCTAGAAAAAAAATCTAGAAAAAAATCTAGAAAAAAAATTTTGAAAAAAAATCTAGAAAAAAAATCTAGAAAAAAAATCTTGAAAAAATTCTTGAAAAAAAATCTAGAAAAAAAATCTAGAAAAAAAATCTAGAAAAAAATCTAGAAAAAAAATCTAGAAAAAAATTATTGAAAAAAAATCTAGAAAAAAAATTTAGAAAATAAATCTCGAAAAGAATCTAGAAAAAAAATCTAGAAAAAAAATCTAGAAAAAAATCTAGAAAAAAAATCTAGAAAAAAAATCTAGAAAAAAAATCTAGAAAAAAATCTAGAAAAAAATCTAGAAAAAAAATCTAGAAAAAAAATCTAGAAAAAAATCTAGAAAAAAAATCTAGAAAAAAAATCTAGAAAAAAAATCTAGAAAAAAATCTAGAAAAAAATCTAGAAAAAAAATCTAGAAAAAAAATCTAGAAAAAAAATCTAGAAAAAAAATCTAGAAAAAAATCTAGAAAAAAAATCTAGAAAAAAAATCTAGAAAAAAATCTAGAAAAAAAATCTAGAAAAAAAATCTAGAAAAAAAATCTAGAAAAAAATCTAGAAAAAAATCTAGAAAAAAAATCTAGAAAAAAAATCTAGAAAAAAAATCTAGAAAAAAAATCTAGAAAAAAAATCTAGAAAAAAAATCTAGAAAAAAATCTAGAAAAAAAATCTAGAAAAAAAATCTAGAAAAAAATTATTGAAAAAAAATCTAGAAAAAAAATTTAGAAAATAAATCTCGAAAAGAATCTAGAAAAAAAATCTAGAAAAAAAATCTAGAAAAAAATCTAGAAAAAAAATCTAGAAAAAAAATCTAGAAAAAAAATCTAGAAAAAAATCTAGAAAAAAATCTAGAAAAAAAATCTAGAAAAAAAATCTAGAAAAAAAATCTAGAAAAAAAATCTAGAAAAAAAATCTAGAAAAAAATCTAGAAAAAAAATCTAGAAAAAAAATCTAGAAAAAAATCTAGAAAAAAAATCTAGAAAAAAAATCTAGAAAAAAAATCTAGAAAAATATCTAGAAAAAAAATCTAGAAAAAAATCTAGAAAAAAAATCTAGAAAAAAATTATTGAAAAAAAATCTAGAAAAAAAATTTAGAAAATAAATCTCGAAAAGAATCTAGAAAAAAAATCTAGAAAAAAAATCTAGAAAAAAATCTAGAAAAAAAATCTAGAAAAAAAATCTAGAAAAAAATCTAGAAAAAAAATCTAGAAAAAAAATCTAGAAAAAAAATCTAGAAAAATATCTAGAAAAAAAATCTAGACAAAAAATCTAGAAAAAAAATCTAGAAAAAAATCTAGAAAAAAAATCTAGAAAAAAAATCTAGAAAAAAAATCTTGAAAAAAATCTAGAAAAAAAATCTAGAAAAAAAATCTAGAAAAAAATCTAGAAAAAAAATCTAGAAAAAAATTATTGAAAAAAAATCTAGAAAAAAAATTTAGAAAATAAATCTCGAAAAGAATCTAGAAAAAAAATCTAGAAAAAAAATCTAGAAAAAAATCTAGAAAAAAAATCTAGAAAAAAAATCTAGAAAAAAAATCTAGAAAAAAATCTAGAAAAAAATTCTTGAAAAAAAATCTAGAAAAAAAATCTAGAAAAAAATTCTTGAAAAAAAATCTAGAAAAAAAATCTAGAAAAAAAATCTAGAAAAAAATCTAGAAAAAAAATCTAGAAAAAAAATCTAGAAAAAAATCTAGAAAAAAAATCTAGAAAAAAAATCTAGAAAAAAAATCTAGAAAAATATCTAGAAAAAAAATCTAGACAAAAAATCTAGAAAAAAAATCTAGAAAAAAATCTAGAAAAAAAATCTAGAAAAAAAATCTAGAAAAAAAATCTTGAAAAAAATCTAGAAAAAAAATCTAGAAAAAAAATCTAGAAAAAAATCTAGAAAAAAAATCTAGAAAAAAATTATTGAAAAAAAATCTAGAAAAAAAATTTAGAAAATAAATCTCGAAAAGAATCTAGAAAAAAAATCTAGAAAAAAAATCTAGAAAAAAATCTAGAAAAAAAATCTAGAAAAAAAATCTAGAAAAAAAATCTAGAAAAAAATCTAGAAAAAAATCTAGAAAAAAAATCTAGAAAAAAAATCTAGAAAAAAATCTAGAAAAAAAATCTAGAAAAAAAATCTAGAAAAAAAATCTAGAAAAAAATCTAGAAAAAAAATCTATAAAATAAATCTAGAAAAAAATCTAGAAAAAAAATCTAGAAAAAAAATCTAGAAAAAAATCTAGAAAAAAAATCTAGAAAAATATCTAGAAAAAAAATCTAGACAAAAAATCTAGAAAAAAAATCTAGAAAAAACATCTAGAAATAAAATCTATAAAAAAAATCTAGAAAAAAAATCTAGAAAAAAATCTAGAAAAAAAATCTAGAAAAAAAATCTAGAAAAGAAATCTAGAAAAATATCTAGAAAAAAAATCTAGACAAAAAATCTAGAAAAAAAATCTAGAAAAAAATCTAGAAAAAAAATCTAGACAAAAAATCTAGAAAAAAAATCTTGAAAAAAATCTAGAAAAAAAATCTAGAAAAAAAATCTAGAAAAAAATCTAGAAAAAAATTCTTGAAAAAAAATCTAGAAAAAAAATCTAGAAAAAAAATCTAGAAAAAAATCTAGAAAAAAAATCTAGAAAAAAAATCTAGAAAAAAATCTAGAAAAAAAATCTAGAAAAATATCTAGAAAAAAAATCTAGACAAAAAATCTAGAAAAAAAATCTAGAAAAAACATCTAGAAATAAAATCTATAAAAAAAATCTAGAAAAAAAATCTAGAAAAAAATCTAGAAATAAAATCTATAAAAAAAATCTAGAAAAGAAATCTAGAAAAATATCTAGAAAAAAAATCTAGACAAAAAATCTAGAAAAAAAATCTAGAAAAAAATCTAGAAAAAAAATCTAGACAAAAAATCTAGAAAAAAAATCTTGAAAAAAATCTAGAAAAAAAATCTAGAAAAAAAATCTAGAAAAAAATCTAGAAAAAAATTCTTGAAAAAAAATCTAGAAAAAAAATCTAGAAAAAAAATCTAGAAAAAAATCTAGAAAAAAAATCTAGAAAAAAAATCTAGAAAAAAAATCTAGAAAAAAAATCTAGAAAAAAATCTAGAAATAAAATCTATAAAAAAAATCTAGAAAAAAAATCTAGAAAAATATCTAGAAAAAAAATCTAGACAAAAAATCTAGAAAAAAAATCTAGAAAAAAATCTAGAAAAAAAATCTTGAAAAAAAATCTAGAAAAAAAATCTTGAAAAAAAATCTAGAAAAAAATCTAGAAAAAAAATCTAGAAAAAAAATCTAGACAAAAAATCTAGAAAAAAAATCTAGACAAAAAATCTAGAAAAAAAATCTAGAAAAAAATCTAGAAAAAAAATCTAGAAAAAAAATCTAGAAAAAAATCTAGAAAAAAATTCTTGAAAAAAAATCTAGAAAAAAAATCTAGAAAAAAAATCTAGAAAAAAATCTAGAAAAAAAATCTAGAAAAAAAATCTAGAAAAAAATCTAGAAAAAAAATCTAGAAAAAAAATCTAGAAAAAAAATCTAGAAAAATATCTAGAAAAAAAATCTAGACAAAAAATCTAGACAAAAAATCTAGAAAAAAAATCTAGACAAAAAATCTAGAAAAAAAATCTAGAAAAAAATCTAGAAAAAAAATCTAGAAAAAAAATCTAGAAAAAAATCTAGAAAAAAATTCTTGAAAAAAAATCTAGAAAAAAAATCTAGAAAAAAATCTAGAAAAAAAATCTAGAAAAAAAATCTAGAAAAAAATCTAGAAAAAAAATCTAGAAAAAAAATCTAGAAAAAAAATCTAGAAAAAAATCTAGAAAAAAATTTTTGAAAAAAAATCTAGAAAAAAAATCTAGAAAAAAAATCTTGAAAAAATTCTTGAAAAAAAATCTAGAAAAAAAATCTAGAAAAAAAATCTAGAAAAAAATCTAGAAAAAAAATCTAGAAAAAAATTATTGAAAAAAAATCTAGAAAAAAAATTTAGAAAATAAATCTCGAAAAGAATCTAGAAAAAAAATCTAGAAAAAAAATCTAGAAAAAAATCTAGAAAAAAAATCTAGAAAAAAAATCTAGAAAAAAAATCTAGAAAAAAAATCTAGAAAAAAAATCTAGAAAAATATCTAGAAAAAAAATCTAGACAAAAAATCTAGAAAAAAAATCTAGAAAAAAATCTAGAAAAAAAATCTAGAAAAAAAATCTAGAAAAAAAATCTTGAAAAAAATCTAGAAAAAAAATCTAGAAAAAAAATCAAGAAAAAAATCTAGAAAAAAAATCTAGAAAAAAATTATTGAAAAAAAATCTAGAAAAAAAATTTAGAAAATAAATCTCGAAAAGAATCTAGAAAAAAAATCTAGAAAAAAAATCTAGAAAAAAATCTAGAAAAAAAATCTAGAAAAAAAATCTAGAAAAAAAATCTAGAAAAAAATCTAGAAAAAAATCTAGAAAAAAAATCTAGAAAAAAAATCTTGAAAAAAATCTAGAAAAAAAATCTAGAAAAAAAATCTAGAAAAAAATCTAGAAAAAAAATCTAGAAAAAAATTATTGAAAAAAAATCTAGAAAAAAAATTTAGAAAATAAATCTCGAAAAGAATCTAGAAAAAAAATCTAGAAAAAAAATCTAGAAAAAAATCTAGAAAAAAAATCTAGAAAAAAAATCTAGAAAAAAAATCTAGAAAAAAATCTAGAAAAAAATCTAGAAAAAAAATCTAGAAAAAAATTCTTGAAAAAAAATCTAGAAAAAAAATCTAGAAAAAAAATCTAGAAAAAAATCTAGAAAAAAAATCTAGAAAAAAAATCTAGAAAAAAAATCTAGAAAAAAAATCTAGAAAAAAATCTAGAAATAAAATCTATAAAAAAAATCTAGAAAAAAAATCTAGAAAAATATCTAGAAAAAAAATCTAGACAAAAAATCTAGAAAAAAAATCTAGAAAAAAATCTAGAAAAAAAATCTTGAAAAAAAATCTAGAAAAAAAATCTTGAAAAAAAATCTAGAAAAAAATCTAGAAAAAAAATCTAGAAAAAAAATCTAGACAAAAAATCTAGAAAAAAATCTAGACAAAAAATCTAGAAAAAAAATCTAGAAAAAAATCTAGAAAAAAAATCTAGAAAAAAAATCTAGAAAAAAATCTAGAAAAAAATTCTTGAAAAAAAATCTAGAAAAAAAATCTAGAAAAAAAATATAGAAAAAAATCTAGAAAAAAAATCTAGAAAAAAAATCTAGAAAAAAATCTAGAAAAAAAATCTAGAAAAAAAATCTAGAAAAAAAATCTAGAAAAATATCTAGAAAAAAAATCTAGACAAAAAATCTAGAAAAAAAATCTAGAAAAAAATCTAGAAAAAAAATCTAGAAAAAAAATCTAGAAAAAAAATCTTGAAAAAAATCTAGAAAAAAAATCTAGAAAAAAAATCTAGAAAAAAATCTAGAAAAAAATTTTTGAAAAAAAATCTAGAAAAAAAATCTAGAAAAAAAATCTTGAAAAAATTCTTGAAAAAAAATCTAGAAAAAAAATCTAGAAAAAAAATCTAGAAAAAAATCTAGAAAAAAAATCTAGAAAAAAATTATTGAAAAAAAATCTAGAAAAATAATTTAGAAAATAAATCTCGAAAAAAATCTAGAAAAAAAATCTAGAAAAAAATCTAGAAAAAAAATCTAGAAAAAAAATCTAGAAAAAAAATCTAGAAAAAAATCTAGAAAAAAATCTAGAAAAAAAATCTAGAAAAAAAATCTAGAAAAAAAATCTAGAAAAAAAATCTAGAAAAAAAATCTAGAAAAAAATCTAGAAAAAAATCTAGAAAAAAAATCTAGAAAAAAAATCTAGAAAAAAAATCTAGAAAAAAAATCTAGAAAAAAAATCTAGAAAAAAATCTAGAAAAAAATTCTTGAAAAAAAATCTAGAAAAAAAATCTAGAAAAAAATCTAGAAAAAAAATCTAGAAAAAAAATCTAGAAAAAAAATCTAGAAAAAAAATCTAGAAAAAAATCTAGAAATAAAATCTATAAAATAAATCTAGAAAAAAATCTAGAAAAAAAATCTAGAAAAAAATCTAGAAAAAAAATCTAGAAAAAAAATCTAGAAAAAAAATCTAGACAAAAAATCTAGAAAAAAAATCTAGACAAAAAATCTAGAAAAAAAATCTAGAGAAAAAATCTAGAAAAAAAATCTAGAAAAAAATCTAGAAAAAAAATCTAGAAAAAAAATCTAGAAAAAAAATCTAGACAAAAAATCTAGAAAAAAAATATTGAAAAAAATCTAGAAAAAAAATCTAGAAAAAAAATCTAGAAAAAAATCTAGAAAAAATTTTTTGAAAAAAAATCTAGAAAAAAAATCTAGAAAAAAAATCTAGAAAAAAATCTAGAAAAAAAATCTAGAAAAAAAATCTAGAAAAAAAATCTAGAAAAAAAATCTAGAAAAAAATCTAGAAATAAAATCTATAAAATAAATCTAGAAAAAAATCTAGAAAAAAAATCTAGAAAAAAATCTAGAAAAAAAATCTAGAAAAAAAATCTAGAAAAAAAATCTAGACAAAAAATCTAGAAAAAAAATCTTGAAAAAAATCTAGAAAAAAAATCTAGAAAAAAAATCTAGAAAAAAATCTAGAAAAAAATTCTTGAAAAAAAATCTAGAAAAAAAATCTAGAAAAAAAATCTAGAAAAAAATCTAGAAAAAAAATCTAGAAAAAAAATCTAGAAAAAAAATCTAGAAAAAAAATCTAGAAAAAAATCTAGAAATAAAATCTATAAAAAAAATCTAGAAAAAAAATCTAGAAAAATATCTAGAAAAAAAATCTAGACAAAAAATCTAGAAAAAAAATCTAGAAAAATATCTAGAAAAAAAATCTAGACAAAAAATCTAGAAAAAAAATCTAGAAAAAAATCTAGAAAAAAAATCTTGAAAAAAAATCTAGAAAAAAAATCTTGAAAAAAAATCTAGAAAAAAATCTAGAAAAAAAATCTAGAAAAAAAATCTAGACAAAAAATCTAGAAAAAAAATCTAGACAAAAAATCTAGAAAAAAAATCTAGAAAAAAAATCTAGAAAAAAATCTAGAAAAAAATTATTGAAAAAAAATCTAGAAAAAAAATCTAGAAAAAAAATCTAGAAAAAAATCTAGAAAAAAAATCTAGAAAAAAAATCTAGAAAAAAATCTAGAAAAAAAATCTAGAAAAAAAATCTAGAAAAAAAATCTAGAAAAATATCTAGAAAAAAAATCTAGACAAAAAATCTAGAAAAAAAATCTAGAAAAAAATCTAGAAAAAAAATCTTGAAAAAAAATCTAGAAAAAAAATCTTGAAAAAAATCTAGAAAAAAAATCTAGAAAAAAAATCTAGAAAAAAATCTAGAAAAAAAATCTAGAAAAAAATTATTGAAAAAAAATCTAGAAAAAAAATTTAGAAAATAAATCTCGAAAAGAATCTAGAAAAAAAATCTAGAAAAAAAATCTAGAAAAAAATCTAGAAAAAAAATCTAGAAAAAAAATCTAGAAAAAAAATCTAGAAAAAAATCTAGAAATAAAATCAATAAAAAAAATCTAGAAAAAAAATCTAGAAAAATATCTAGAAAAAAAATCTAGACAAAAAATCTAGAAAAAAAATCTAGAAAAATATCTAGAAAAAAAATCTAGACAAAAAATCTAGAAAAAAAATCTAGAAAAAAATCTAGAAAAAAAATCTTGAAAAAAAATCTAGAAAAAAATCTAGAAAAAAAATCTAGAAAAAAAATCTAGACAAAAAATCTAGAAAAAAAATCTAGACAAAAAATCTAGAAAAAAAATCTAGAAAAAAATCTAGAAAAAAAATCTAGAAAAAAAATCTAGAAAAAAATCTAGAAAAAAATTCTTGAAAAAAAATCTAGAAAAAAAATCTAGAAAAAAAATCTAGAAAAAAAATCTAGACAAAAAATCTAGAAAAAAAATCTAGAAAAAAATCTAGAAAAAAAATCTAGAAAAAAAATCTAGAAAAAAATCTAGAAAAAAATTCTTGAAAAAAAATCTAGAAAAAAAATCTAGAAAAAAAATCTAGAAAAAAATCTAGAAAAAAAATCTAGAAAAAAAATCTAGAAAAAAATCTAGAAAAAAAATCTAGAAAAAAAATCTAGAAAAAAAATCTAGAAAAATATCTAGAAAAAAAATCTAGACAAAAAATCTAGAAAAAAAATCTAGAAAAAAATCTAGAAAAAAAATCTTGAAAAAAAATCTAGAAAAAAAATCTTGAAAAAAATCTAGAAAAAAAATCTAGAAAAAAAATCTAGAAAAAAATCTAGAAAAAAAATCTAGAAAAAAATTATTGAAAAAAAATCTAGAAAAAAAAATTAGAAAATAAATCTCGAAAAGAATCTTGAAAAAAATCTAGAAAAAAAATCTAGAAAAAAAATCTAGAAAAAAATCTAGAAAAAAAATCTAGAAAAAAATTATTGAAAAAAAATCTAGAAAAAAAATTTAGAAAATAAATCTCGAAAAGAATCTAGAAAAAAAATCTAGAAAAAAAATCTAGAAAAAAATCTAGAAAAAAAATCTAGAAAAAAAATCTAGAAAAAAAATCTAGAAAAAAATCTAGAAATAAAATCTATAAAAAAAATCTAGAAAAAAAATCTAGAAAAATATCTAGAAAAAAAATCTAGACAAAAAATCTAGAAAAAAAATCTAGAAAAATATCTAGAAAAAAAATCTAGACAAAAAATCTAGAAAAAAAATCTAGAAAAAAATCTAGAAAAAAAATCTTGAAAAAAAATCTAGAAAAAAAATCTTGAAAAAAAATCTAGAAAAAAATCTAGAAAAAAAATCTAGAAAAAAAATCTAGACAAAAAATCTAGAAAAAAAATCTAGACAAAAAATCTAGAAAAAAAATCTAGAAAAAAATCTAGAAAAAAAATCTAGAAAAAAAATCTAGAAAAAAATCTAGAAAAAAATTCTTGAAAAAAAATCTAGAAAAAAAATCTAGAAAAAAAATCTAGAAAAAAATCTAGAAAAAAAATCTAGAAAAAAAATCTAGAAAAAAATCTAGAAAAAAAATCTAGAAAAAAAATCTAGAAAAAAAATCTAGAAAAATATCTAGAAAAAAAATCTAGACAAAAAATCTAGAAAAAAAATCTAGAAAAAAATCTAGAAAAAAAATCTTGAAAAAAAATCTAGAAAAAAAATCTTGAAAAAAATCTAGAAAAAAAATCTAGAAAAAAAATCTAGAAAAAAATCTAGAAAAAAAATCTAGAAAAAAATTATTGAAAAAAAATCTAGAAAAAAAATCTTGAAAAAAAATCTAGAAAAAAAATCTTGAAAAAAATCTAGAAAAAAAATCTAGAAAAAAAATCTAGAAAAAAATCTAGAAAAAAAATCTAGAAAAAAATTATTGAAAAAAAATCTAGAAAAAAAATTTAGAAAATAAATCTCGAAAAGAATCTAGAAAAAAAATCTAGAAAAAAAATCTAGAAAAAAATCTAGAAAAAAAATCTAGAAAAAAATCTAGAAAAAAAATCTAGAAAAAAATCTAGAAATAAAATCTATAAAATAAATCTAGAAAAAAATCTAGAAAAAAAATCTAGAAAAAAATCTAGAAAAAAAATCTAGAAAAAAAATCTAGAAAAAAAATCTAGACAAAAAATCTAGAAAAAAAATCTTGAAAAAAATCTAGAAAAAAAATCTAGAAAAAAAATCTAGAAAAAAATCTAGAAAAAAATTCTTGAAAAAAAATCTAGAAAAAAAATCTAGAAAAAAAATCTAGAAAAAAATCTAGAAAAAAAATCTAGAAAAAAAATCTAGAAAGAAATCTAGAAATAAAATCTATAAAAAAAATCTAGAAAAAAAATCTAGAAAAATATCTAGAAAAAAAATCTAGACAAAAAATCTAGAAAAAAAATCTAGAAAAAAATCTAGAAAAAAAATCTTGAAAAAAAATCTAGAAAAAAAATCTTGAAAAAAAATCTAGAAAAAAATCTAGAAAAAAAATCTAGAAAAAAAATCTAGACAAAAAATCTAGAAAAAAAATCTAGACAAAAAATCTAGAAAAAAAATCTAGAAAAAAATCTAGAAAAAAAATCTAGAAAAAAAATCTAGACAAAAAATCTAGAAAAAAAATATTGAAAAAAATCTAGAAAAAAATATTGAAAAAAATCTAGAAAAAAAATCTAGAAAAAAAATCTAGAAAAAAAAATCTAGAAGAAAAATCTAGAAAAAAATCTAGAAATAAAATCTATAAAATAAATCTAGAAAAAAATCTAGAAAAAAAATCTAGAAAAAAATCTAGAAAAAAAATCTAGAAAAAAAATCTAGAAAAAAAATCTAGACAAAAAATCTAGAAAAAAAATCTTGAAAAAAATCTAGAAAAAAAATCTAGAAAAAAAATCTAGAAAAAAATCTAGAAAAAAATTCTTGAAAAAAAATCTAGAAAAAAAATCTAGACAAAAAATCTAGAAAAAAAATCTAGACAAAAAATCTAGAAAAAAAATCTAGAAAAAAATCTAGAAAAAAAATCTAGAAAAAAAATCTAGAAAAAAAATCTAGACAAAAAATCTAGAAAAAAAATATTGAAAAAAATCTAGAAAAAAAATCTAGAAAAAAAATCTAGAAAAAAATCTAGAAAAAAATTCTTGAAAAAAAATCTAGAAAAAAAATCTAGAAAAAAAATCTAGAAAAAAATCTAGAAAAAAAATCTAGAAAAAAAATCTAGAAAAAAAATCTAGAAAAAAAATCTAGAAAAAAATCTAGAAATAAAATCTATAAAATAAATCTAGAAAAAAATCTAGAAAAAAAATCTAGAAAAAAATCTAGAAAAAAAATCTAGAAAAAAAATCTAGAAAAAAAATCTAGACAAAAAATCTAGAAAAGAAATCTTGAAAAAAATCTAGAAAAAAAATCTAGAAAAAAAATCTAGAAAAAAATCTAGAAAAAAATTCTTGAAAAAAAATCTAGAAAAAAAATCTAGAAAAAAAATCTAGAAAAAAAATCTAGAAAAAAATCTAGAAATAAAATCTATAAAAAAAATCTAGAAAAAAAATCTAGAAAAATATCTAGAAAAAAAATCTAGACAAAAAATCTAGAAAAAAAATCTAGAAAAAAATCTAGAAAAAAAATCTAGAAAAAAAATCTAGAAAAAAAATCTAGACAAAAAATCTAGAAAAAAATCTAGAAAAAAAATCTAGAAAAAAAATCTAGAAAAAAATCTAGAAAAAAATTCTTGAAAAAAAATCTAGAAAAAAAATCTAGAAAAAAAATCTAGAAAAAAATCTAGAAAAAAAATCTAGAAAAAAAATCTAGAAAAAAATCTAGAAAAAAAATCTAGAAAAAAAATCTAGAAAAAAAATCTAGAAAAATATCTAGAAAAAAAATCTAGACAAAAAATCTAGAAAAAAAATCTAGAAAAAAATCTAGAAAAAAAATCTTGAAAAAAAATCTAGAAAAAAAATCTAGAAAAAAATCTAGAAAAAAAATCTAGAAAAAAAATCTAGAAAAAAAATCTAGAAAAAAAATCTAGAAAAAAATCTAGAAAAAAAATCTAGACAAAAAATCTAGAAAAGAAATCTTGAAAAAAATCTAGAAAAAAAATCTAGAAAAAAAATCTAGAAAAAAATCTAGAAAAAAATTCTTGAAAAAAAATCTAGAAAAAAAATCTAGAAAAAAAATCTAGAAAAAAAATCTAGAAAAAAATCTAGAAATAAAATCTAGAAAAAAAATCTAGAAAAAAAATCTAGAAAAATATCTAGAAAAAAAATCTAGACAAAAAATCTAGAAAAAAAATCTAGAAAAAAATCTAGAAAAAAAATCTAGAAAAAAAATCTAGAAAAAAAATCTAGAAAAAAAATCTAGAAAAAAAATCTAGAAAAAAATCTAGAAAAAAAATCTAGAAAAAAATTATTGAAAAAAAATCTAGAAAAAAAATTTAGAAAATAAATCTCGAAAAGAATCTAGAAAAAAAATCTAGAAAAAAAATCTAGAAAAAAATCTAGAAAAAAAATCTAGAAAAAAAATCTAGAAAAAAAATCTAGAAAAAAATCTAGAAATAAAATCTATAAAAAAAATCTAGAAAAAAAATCTAGAAAAATATCTAGAAAAAAAATCTAGACAAAAAATCTAGAAAAAAAATCTAGAAAAATATCTAGAAAAAAAATCTAGACAAAAAATCTAGAAAAAAAATCTAGAAAAAAATCTAGAAAAAAAATCTTGAAAAAAAATCTAGAAAAAAAATCTTGAAAAAAAATCTAGAAAAAAATCTAGAAAAAAAATCTAGAAAAAAAATCTAGACAAAAAATCTAGAAAAAAAATCTAGACAAAAAATCTAGAAAAAAAATCTAGAAAAAAATCTAGAAAAAAAATCTAGAAAAAAAATCTAGAAAAAAATCTAGAAAAAAATTCTTGAAAAAAAATCTAGAAAAAAAATCTAGAAAAAAAATCTAGAAAAAAATCTAGAAAAAAAATCTAGAAAAAAAATCTAGAAAAAAATCTAGAAAAAAAATCTAGAAAAAAAATCTAGAAAAAAAATCTAGAAAAATATCTAGAAAAAAAATCTAGACAAAAAATCTAGAAAAAAAATCTAGAAAAAAATCTAGAAAAAAAATCTTGAAAAAAAATCTAGAAAAAAAATCTTGAAAAAAATCTAGAAAAAAAATCTAGAAAAAAAATCTAGAAAAAAATCTAGAAAAAAATTATTGAAAAAAAATCTAGAAAAAAAATCTTGAAAAAAAATCTAGAAAAAAAATCTTGAAAAAAATCTAGAAAAAAAATCTAGAAAAAAAATCTAGAAAAAAATCTAGAAAAAAAATCTAGAAAAAAATTATTGAAAAAAAATCTAGAAAAAAAATTTAGAAAATAAATCTCGAAAAGAATCTAGAAAAAAAATCTAGAAAAAAAATCTAGAAAAAAATCTAGAAAAAAAATCTAGAAAAAAATCTAGAAAAAAAATCTAGAAAAAAATCTAGAAATAAAATCTATAAAATAAATCTAGAAAAAAATCTAGAAAAAAAATCTAGAAAAAAATCTAGAAAGAAAATCTAGAAAAAAAATCTAGAAAAAAAATCTAGACAAAAAATCTAGAAAAAAAATCTTGAAAAAAATCTAGAAAAAAAATCTAGAAAAAAAATCTAGAAAAAAATCTAGAAAAAAATTCTTGAAAAAAAATCTAGAAAAAAAATCTAGAAAAAAAATCTAGAAAAAAATCTAGAAAAAAAATCTAGAAAAAAAATCTAGAAAGAAATCTAGAAATAAAATCTATAAAAAAAATCTAGAAAAAAAATCTAGAAAAATATCTAGAAAAAAAATCTAGACAAAAAATCTAGAAAAAAAATCTAGAAAAAAATCTAGAAAAAAAATCTTGAAAAAAAATCTAGAAAAAAAATCTTGAAAAAAAATCTAGAAAAAAATCTAGAAAAAAAATCTAGAAAAAAAATCTAGACAAAAAATCTAGAAAAAAAATCTAGACAAAAAATCTAGAAAAAAAATCTAGAAAAAAATCTAGAAAAAAAATCTAGAAAAAAAATCTAGACAAAAAATCTAGAAAAAAAATATTGAAAAAAATCTAGAAAAAAATATTGAAAAAAATCTAGAAAAAAAATCTAGAAAAAAAATCTAGAAAAAAAAATCTAGAAGAAAAATCTAGAAAAAAATCTAGAAATAAAATCTATAAAATAAATCTAGAAAAAAATCTAGAAAAAAAATCTAGAAAAAAATCTAGAAAAAAAATCTAGAAAAAAAATCTAGAAAAAAAATCTAGACAAAAAATCTAGAAAAAAAATCTTGAAAAAAATCTAGAAAAAAAATCTAGAAAAAAAATCTAGAAAAAAATCTAGAAAAAAATTCTTGAAAAAAAATCTAGAAAAAAAATCTAGACAAAAAATCTAGAAAAAAAATCTAGACAAAAAATCTAGAAAAAAAATCTAGAAAAAAATCTAGAAAAAAAATCTAGAAAAAAAATCTAGAAAAAAAATCTAGACAAAAAATCTAGAAAAAAAATATTGAAAAAAATCTAGAAAAAAAATCTAGAAAAAAAATCTAGAAAAAAATCTAGAAAAAAATTCTTGAAAAAAAATCTAGAAAAAAAATCTAGAAAAAAAATCTAGAAAAAAATCTAGAAAAAAAATCTAGAAAAAAAATCTAGAAAAAAAATCTAGAAAAAAAATCTAGAAAAAAATCTAGAAATAAAATCTATAAAATAAATCTAGAAAAAAATCTAGAAAAAAAATCTAGAAAAAAATCTAGAAAAAAAATCTAGAAAAAAAATCTAGAAAAAAAATCTAGACAAAAAATCTAGAAAAGAAATCTTGAAAAAAATCTAGAAAAAAAATCTAGAAAAAAAATCTAGAAAAAAATCTAGAAAAAAATTCTTGAAAAAAAATCTAGAAAAAAAATCTAGAAAAAAAATCTAGAAAAAAAATCTAGAAAAAAATCTAGAAATAAAATCTATAAAAAAAATCTAGAAAAAAAATCTAGAAAAATATCTAGAAAAAAAATCTAGACAAAAAATCTAGAAAAAAAATCTAGAAAAAAATCTAGAAAAAAAATCTAGAAAAAAAATCTAGAAAAAAAATCTAGACAAAAAATCTAGAAAAAAATCTAGAAAAAAAATCTAGAAAAAAAATCTAGAAAAAAATCTAGAAAAAAATTCTTGAAAAAAAATCTAGAAAAAAAATCTAGAAAAAAAATCTAGAAAAAAATCTAGAAAAAAAATCTAGAAAAAAAACTAGAAAAAAATCTAGAAAAAAAATCTAGAAAAAAAATCTAGAAAAAAAATCTAGAAAAATATCTAGAAAAAAAATCTAGACAAAAAATATAGAAAAAAAATCTAGAAAAAAATCTAGAAAAAAAATCTTGAAAAAAAATCTAGAAAAAAAATCTAGAAAAAAATCTAGAAAAAAAATCTAGAAAAAAAATCTAGAAAAAAAATCTAGAAAAAAAATCTAGAAAAAAATCTAGAAAAAAAATCTAGACAAAAAATCTAGAAAAGAAATCTTGAAAAAAATCTAGAAAAAAAATCTAGAAAAAAAATCTAGAAAAAAATCTAGAAAAAAATTCTTGAAAAAAAATCTAGAAAAAAAATCTAGAAAAAAAATCTAGAAAAAAAATCTAGAAAAAAATCTAGAAATAAAATCTATAAAAAAAATCTAGAAAAAAAATCTAGAAAAAAATCTAGAAAAAAAATCTAGAAAAAAAATCTAGAAAAAAAATCTAGAAAAATATCTAGAAAAAAAATCTAGACAAAAAATATAGAAAAAAAATCTAGAAAAAAATCTAGAAAAAAAATCTTGAAAAAAAATCTAGAAAAAAAATCTAGAAAAAAATCTAGAAAAAAAATCTAGAAAAAAAATCTAGAAAAAAAATCTAGAAAAAAAATCTAGAAAAAAATCTAGAAAAAAAATCTAGACAAAAAATCTAGAAAAGAAATCTTGAAAAAAATCTAGAAAAAAAATCTAGAAAAAAAATCTAGAAAAAAATCTAGAAAAAAATTCTTGAAAAAAAATCTAGAAAAAAAATCTAGAAAAAAAATCTAGAAAAAAAATCTAGAAAAAAATCTAGAAATAAAATCTATAAAAAAAATCTAGAAAAAAAATCTAGAAAAATATCTAGAAAAAAAATCTAGACAAAAAATCTAGAAAAAAAATCTAGAAAAAAATCTAGAAAAAAAATCTAGAAAAAAAATCTAGAAAAAAAATCTAGACAAAAAATCTAGAAAAAAATCTAGAAAAAAAATCTAGAAAAAAAATCTAGAAAAAAATCTAGAAAAAAATTCTTGAAAAAAAATCTAGAAAAAAAATCTAGAAAAAAAATCTAGAAAAAAATCTAGAAAAAAAATCTAGAAAAAAAATCTAGAAAAAAATCTAGAAAAAAAATCTAGAAAAAAAATCTAGAAAAAAAATCTAGAAAAATATCTAGAAAAAAAATCTAGACAAAAAATATAGAAAAAAAATCTAGAAAAAAATCTAGAAAAAAAATCTTGAAAAAAAATCTAGAAAAAAAATCTAGAAAAAAATCTAGAAAAAAAATCTAGAAAAAAAATCTAGAAAAAAAATCTAGAAAAAAAATCTAGAAAAAAATCTAGAAAAAAAATCTAGAAAAAAAATCTAGAAAAAAATCTAGAAAAAAATTCTTGAAAAAAAATCTAGAAAAAAAATCTAGAAAAAAAATCTAGAAAAAAAATCTAGAAAAAAAATCTAGAAAAATATCTAGAAAAAAAATCTTGAAAAAAATCTAGAAAAAAAATCTAGAAAAAAAATCTAGAAAAAAATCTAGAAAAAAATTCTTGAAAAAAAATCTTGAAAAAAATCTAGAAAAAAATTATTGAAAAAAAATCTAGAAAAAAAATTTAGAAAATAAATCTCGAAAAGAATCTAGAAAAAAAATCTAGAAAAAAAATCTAGAAAAAAATCTAGAAAAAAAATCTAGAAAAAAAATCTAGAAAAAAAATCTAGAAAAAAATCTAGAAAAAAATCTAGAAAAAAAATCTAGAAAAAAAATCTAGAAAAAAAATCTAGACAAAAAATCTAGAAAAAAAATCTAGAAAAAAAATCTAGAAAAAAAATCTTGAAAAAAATCTAGAAAAAAAATCTAGAAAAAAAATCTAGAAAAAAAATCTAGAAAAAAAATCTAGAAAAAAATCTAGAAAAAAAATCTAGAAAAAAAATCTAGAAAAAAATCTAGAAAAAAATTCTTGAAAAAAAATCTAGAAAAAAAATCTAGAAAAAAAATCTAGAAAAAAATCTAGAAAAAAAATCTAGAAAAATAATCTAGAAAAAAATCTAGAAAAAAAATCTAGAAAAAAAATCTAGAAAAAAAATCTAGAAAAAAATCTAGAAAAAAATCTAGAAAAAAAATCTAGAAAAAAAATCTAGAAAAAAAATCTAGACAAAAAATCTAGAAAAAAAATCTTGAAAAAAATCTAGAAAAAAAATCTAGAAAAAAAATCTAGAAAAAAATCTAGAAAAAAATTCTTGAAAAAAAATCTAGAAAAAAAATCTAGACAAAAAATCTAGAAAAAAAATCTAGACAAAAAATCTAGAAAAAAAATCTAGAAAAAAATCTAGAAAAAAAATCTAGAAAAAAAATCTAGAAAAAAAATCTAGACAAAAAATCTAGAAAAAAAATATTGAAAAAAATCTAGAAAAAAAATCTAGAAAAAAAATCTAGAAAAAAATCTAGAAAAAAATTCTTGAAAAAAAATCTAGAAAAAAAATCTAGAAAAAAAATCTAGAAAAAAATCTAGAAAAAAAATCTAGAAAAAAAATCTAGAAAAAAAATCTAGAAAAAAAATCTAGAAAAAAATCTAGAAATAAAATCTATAAAATAAATCTAGAAAAAAATCTAGAAAAAAAATCTAGAAAAAAAATCTAGAAAAAAAATCTAGACAAAAAATCTAGAAAAAAAATCTTGAAAAAAATCTAGAAAAAAAATCTAGAAAAAAAATCTAGAAAAAAATCTAGAAAAAAATTCTTGAAAAAAAATCTAGAAAAAAAATCTAGAAAAAATATCTAGAAAAAAATCTAGAAAAAAAATCTAGAAAAAAAATCTAGAAAAAAAATCTAGAAAAATATCTAGAAAAAAAATCTAGACAAAAAATCTAGAAAAAAAATCTAGAAAAAAATCTAGAAAAAAAATCTTGAAAAAAAATCTAGACAAAAAATCTAGAAAAAAAATCTAGAAAAAAATCTAGAAAGAAAATCTAGAAAAAAATCTAGAAAAAAATTCTTGAAAAAAATCTAGAAAAAAAATCTAGAAAAAAAATCTAGAAAAAAATCTAGAAAAAAAATCTAGAAAAAAAATCTAGAAAAAAATCTAGAAAAAAAATCTAGAAAAAAAATCTAGAAAAAAAATCTAGAAAAATATCTAGAAAAAAAATCTAGACAAAAAATCTAGAAAAAAAATCTAGAAAAAAATCTAGAAAAAAAATCTTGAAAAAAAATCTAGAAAAAAAATCTTGAAAAAAATCTAGAAAAAAAATCTAGAAAAAAAATCTAGAAAAAAATCTTGAAAAAAATCTAGAAAAAATATCTAGAAAAAAATCTAGAAAAAAAATCTAGAAAAAAAATCTTGAAAAAAAATCTAGAAAAAAAATCTTGAAAAAAATCTAGAAAAAAAATCTAGAAAAAAATCTAGAAAAAAATCTAGAAAAAAAATCTAGAAAAAAAATCTAGAAAAAAAATCTAGAAAAAAAATCTAGAAAAAAATCTAGAAAAAAAATCTATAAAATAAATCTAGAAAAAAATCTAGAAAAAAAATCTAGAAAAAAAATCTAGAAAAAAATCTAGAAAAAAAATCTAGAAAAATATCTAGAAAAAAAATCTAGACAAAAAATCTAGAAAAAAAATCTAGAAAAAAATCTAGAAAAAAAATCTAGAAAAAAAATCTAGAAAAAAAATCTTGAAAAAAATCTAGAAAAAAATCTAGAAAAAAAATCTAGAAAAAAAATCTAGAAAAAAAATCTAGAAAAAAAATCTAGACAAAAAATCTAGAAAAAAAATCTTGAAAAAAATCTAGAAAAAAAATCTAGAAAAAAAATCTAGAAAAAAATCTAGAAAAAAATTATTGAAAAAAAATCTAGAAAAAAGATCTAGAAAAAAAATCTAGAAAAAAATCTAGAAAAAAAATCTAGAAAAAAATCTAGAAAAAAATCTAGAAAAAAATCTAGAAAAAAAATCTAGAAAAAAAATCTAGAAAAAAAATCTAGAAAAAAAATCTAGAAAAAAATCTAGAAAAAAAATCTAGAAAAAAAATCTAGAAAAAAAATCTAGACAAAAAATCTAGAAAAAAAATATTGAAAAAAATCTAGAAAAAAAATATTGAAAAAAATCTAGAAAAAAAATCTAGAAAAAAAATCTAGAAAAAAAATCTAGAAAAAAAATCTAGAAAAAAATCTAGAAATAAAATCTATAAAATAAATCTAGAAAAAAATCTAGAAAAAAAACTAGAAAAAAATCTAGAAAAAAAATCTAGAAAAAAAATCTAGAAAAAAAATCTAGAAAAAAAATCTAGAAAAAAATCTAGAAAAAAAATCTAGAAAAAAAATCTAGAAAAAAAATCTAGACAAAAAATCTAGAAAAAAAATATTGAAAAAAATCTAGAAAAAAAATATTGAAAAAAATCTAGAAAAAAAATCTAGAAAAAAAATCTAGAAAAAAAATCTAGAAAAAAAATCTAGAAAAAAATCTAGAAATAAAATCTATAAAATAAATCTAGAAAAAAATCTAGAAAAAAAATCTAGAAAAAAATCTAGAAAAAAAATCTAGAAAAAAAATCTAGAAAAAAAATCTAGACAAAAAATCTAGAAAAAAAATCTTGAAAAAAATCTAGAAAAAAAATCTAGAAAAAAAATCTTGAAAAAAATCTAGAAAAAAAATCTAGAAAAAAAATCTAGAAAAAAAATTTAGAAAATAAATCTCGAAAAGAATCTAGAAAAAAAATCTAGAAAAAAAATCTAGAAAAAAATCTAGAAAAAAAATCTAGAAAAAAAATCTAGAAAAAAAATCTAGAAAAAAATCTAGAAAAAAATCTAGAAAAAAAATCTAGAAAAAAAATCTAGAAAAAAAATCTAGAAAAAAAATCTAGACAAAAAATCTAGAAAAAAAATCTAGACAAAAAATCTAGAAAAAAAATCTTGAAAAAAATCTAGAAAAAAAATCTAGAAAAAAAATCTTGAAAAAAATCTAGAAAAAAAATCTAGAAAAAAAATCTAGAAAAAGATCTAGAAAAAAAATCTAGAAAAAAATCTAGAAAAAAAATCTAGAAAAAAAATTTAGAAAATAAATCTCGAAAAGAATCTAGAAAAAAAATCTAGAAAAAAAATCTAGAAAAAAATCTAGAAAAAAAATCTAGAAAAAAAATCTAGAAAAAAAATCTAGAAAAAAATCTAGAAAAAAATCTAGAAAAAAAACTAGAAAAAAAATCTAGAAAAAAAATCTAGAAAAAAAATCTAGAAAAAAATCTAGAAAAAAAATCTAGAAAAAAAATCTAGAAAAAAAATCTAGACAAAAAATCTAGAAAAAAAATATTGAAAAAAATCTAGAAAAAAAATATTGAAAAAAATCTAGAAAAAAAATCTAGAAAAAAAATCTAGAAAAAAAATCTAGAAAAAAAATCTAGAAAAAAATCTAGAAATAAAATCTATAAAATAAATCTAGAAAAAAATCTAGAAAAAAAATATAGAAAAAAATCTAGAAAAAAAATCTAGAAAAAAAATCTAGAAAAAAAATCTAGACAAAAAATCTAGAAAAATAATCTTGAAAAAAATCTAGAAAAAAAATCTAGAAAAAAAATCTAGAAAAAAATCTAGAAAAAAATTCTTGAAAAAAAATCTAGAAAAAAAATCTAGAAAAAAAATCTAGAAAAAAAATCTAGACAAAAAATCTAGAAAAAAAATCTAGAAAAAAATCTAGAAAAAAAATCTAGAAAAAAAATCTAGAAAAAAAATCTAGAAAAAAAATCTAGAAAAAAATCTAGAAATAAAATATATAAAATAAATCTAGAAAAAAATCTAGAAATAAAATCTATAAAATAAATCTAGAAAAAAATCTAGAAAAAAAATCTAGAAAAAAATCTAGAAAAAAAATCTAGAAAAAAAATCTAGAAAAAAAATCTAGACAAAAAATCTAGAAAAAAAATCTTGAAAAAAATCTAGAAAAAACATCTAGAAAAAAAATCTAGAAAAAAATCTAGAAAAAAATTCTTGAAAAAAAATCTAGAAAAAAAATCTAGACAAAAAATCTAGAAAAAAAATCTAGACAAAAAATCTAGAAAAAAAATCTAGAAAAAAATCTAGAAAAAAAATCTAGAAAAAAAATCTAGAAAAAAAATCTAGACAAAAAATCTAGAAAAAAAATATTGAAAAAAATCTAGAAAAAAAATCTAGAAAAAAAATCTAGAAAAAAATCTAGAAAAAAATTCTTGAAAAAAAATCTAGAAAAAAAATCTAGAAAAAAAATCTAGAAAAAAATCTAGAAAAAAAATCTAGAAAAAAAATCTAGAAAAAAAATCTAGAAAAAAAATCTAGAAAAAAATCTAGAAATAAAATCTATAAAAAAAATCTAGAAAAAAAATCTAGAAAAATATCTAGAAAAAAAATCTAGACAAAAAATCTAGAAAAAAAATCTAGAAAAAAATCTAGAAAAAAAATCTTGAAAAAAAATCTAGAAAAAAAATCTTGAAAAAAAATCTAGAAAAAAAATCTTGAAAAAAATCTAGAAAAAAAATCTAGAAAAAAAATCTAGAAAAAAATCTAGAAAAAAAATCTAGAAAAAAATTATTGAAAAAAAATCTAGAAAAAAAATTTAGAAAATAAATCTCGAAAAGAATCTAGAAAAAAAATCTAGAAAAAAAATCTAGAAAAAAATCTAGAAAAAAAATCTAGAAAAAAAATCTAGAAAAAAAATCTAGAAAAAAAATCTAGAAAAAAATCTAGAAAAAAAATCTATAAAATAAATCTAGAAAAAAATCTAGAAAAAAAATCTAGAAAAAAAATCTAGAAAAAAATCTAGAAAAAAAATCTAGAAAAATATCTAGAAAAAAAATCTAGACAAAAAATCTAGAAAAAAAATCTTGAAAAAAATCTAGAAAAAAAATCTTGAAAAAAATCTAGAAAAAAAATCTAGAAAAAAAATCTTGAAAAAAATCTAGAAAAAAAATCTAGAAAAAAAATCTAGAAAAAAAATTTAGAAAATAAATCTCGAAAAGAATCTAGAAAAAAAATCTAGAAAAAAAATCTAGAAAAAAATCTAGAAAAAAAATCTAGAAAAAAAATCTAGAAAAAAAATCTAGAAAAAAATCTAGAAAAAAATCTAGAAAAAAAATCTAGAAAAAAAATCTAGAAAAAAAATCTAGAAAAAAAATCTAGACAAAAAATCTAGAAAAAAAATCTAGACAAAAAATCTAGAAAAAAAATCTTGAAAAAAATCTAGAAAAAAAATCTAGAAAAAAAATCTTGAAAAAAATCTAGAAAAAAAATCTAGAAAAAAAATCTAGAAAAAGATCTAGAAAAAAAATCTAGAAAAAAATCTAGAAAAAAAATCTAGAAAAAAAATTTAGAAAATAAATCTCGAAAAGAATCTAGAAAAAAAATCTAGAAAAAAAATCTAGAAAAAAATCTAGAAAAAAAATCTAGATAAAAAATCTAGAAAAAAAATCTAGAAAAAAATCTAGAAAAAAATCTAGAAAAAAAACTAGAAAAAAAATCTAGAAAAAAAATCTAGAAAAATAATCTTGAAAAAAATCTAGAAAAAAAATCTAGAAAAAAAATCTAGAAAAAAATCTAGAAAAAAATTCTTGAAAAAAAATCTAGAAAAAAAATCTAGAAAAAAAATCTAGAAAAAAAATCTAGACAAAAAATCTAGAAAAAAAATCTAGAAAAAAATCTAGAAAAAAAATCTAGAAAAAAAATCTAGAAAAAAAATCTAGAAAAAAAATCTAGAAAAAAATCTAGAAAAAAAATCTAGAAAAAAAATCTAGAAAAAAAATCTAGAAAAATATCTAGAAAAAAAATCTAGACAAAAAATCTAGAAAAAAAATCTAGAAAAAAATCTAGAAAAAAAATCTTGAAAAAAAATCTAGACAAAAAATCTAGAAAAAAAATCTAGAAAAAAATCTAGAAAGAAAATCTAGAAAAAAATCTAGAAAAAAATTCTTGAAAAAAATCTAGAAAAAAAATCTAGAAAAAAAATCTAGAAAAAAATCTAGAAAAAAAATCTAGAAAAAAAATCTAGAAAAAAATCTAGAAAAAAAATCTAGAAAAAAAATCTAGAAAAAAAATCTAGAAAAATATCTAGAAAAAAAATCTAGACAAAAAATCTAGAAAAAAAATCTAGAAAAAAATCTAGAAAAAAAATCTTGAAAAAAAATCTAGAAAAAAAATCTTGAAAAAAATCTAGAAAAAAAATCTAGAAAAAAAATCTAGAAAAAAATCTTGAAAAAAATCTAGAAAAAATATCTAGAAAAAAATCTAGAAAAAAAATCTAGAAAAAAAATCTTGAAAAAAAATCTAGAAAAAAAATCTTGAAAAAAATCTAGAAAAAAAATCTAGAAAAAAATCTAGAAAAAAATCTAGAAAAAAAATCTAGAAAAAAAATCTAGAAAAAAAATCTAGAAAAAAAATCTAGAAAAAAATCTAGAAAAAAAATCTATAAAATAAATCTAGAAAAAAATCTAGAAAAAAAATCTAGAAAAAAAATCTAGAAAAAAATCTAGAAAAAAAATCTAGAAAAATATCTAGAAAAAAAATCTAGACAAAAAATCTAGAAAAAAAATCTAGAAAAAAATCTAGAAAAAAAATCTAGAAAAAAAATCTAGAAAAAAAATCTTGAAAAAAATCTAGAAAAAAATCTAGAAAAAAAATCTAGAAAAAAAATCTAGAAAAAAAATCTAGAAAAAAAATCTAGACAAAAAATCTAGAAAAAAAATCTTGAAAAAAATCTAGAAAAAAAATCTAGAAAAAAAATCTAGAAAAAAATCTAGAAAAAAATTATTGAAAAAAAATCTAGAAAAAAGATCTAGAAAAAAAATCTAGAAAAAAATCTAGAAAAAAAATCTAGAAAAAAATCTAGAAAAAAATCTAGAAAAAAATCTAGAAAAAAAATCTAGAAAAAAAATCTAGAAAAAAAATCTAGAAAAAAAATCTAGAAAAAAATCTAGAAAAAAAATCTAGAAAAAAAATCTAGAAAAAAAATCTAGACAAAAAATCTAGAAAAAAAATATTGAAAAAAATCTAGAAAAAAAATATTGAAAAAAATCTAGAAAAAAAATCTAGAAAAAAAATCTAGAAAAAAAATCTAGAAAAAAAATCTAGAAAAAAATCTAGAAATAAAATCTATAAAATAAATCTAGAAAAAAATCTAGAAAAAAAACTAGAAAAAAATCTAGAAAAAAAATCTAGAAAAAAAATCTAGAAAAAAAATCTAGAAAAAAAATCTAGAAAAAAATCTAGAAAAAAAATCTAGAAAAAAAATCTAGAAAAAAAATCTAGACAAAAAATCTAGAAAAAAAATATTGAAAAAAATCTAGAAAAAAAATATTGAAAAAAATCTAGAAAAAAAATCTAGAAAAAAAATCTAGAAAAAAAATCTAGAAAAAAAATCTAGAAAAAAATCTAGAAATAAAATCTATAAAATAAATCTAGAAAAAAATCTAGAAAAAAAATCTAGAAAAAAATCTAGAAAAAAAATCTAGAAAAAAAATCTAGAAAAAAAATCTAGACAAAAAATCTAGAAAAAAAATCTTGAAAAAAATCTAGAAAAAAAATCTAGAAAAAAAATCTTGAAAAAAATCTAGAAAAAAAATCTAGAAAAAAAATCTAGAAAAAAAATTTAGAAAATAAATCTCGAAAAGAATCTAGAAAAAAAATCTAGAAAAAAAATCTAGAAAAAAATCTAGAAAAAAAATCTAGAAAAAAAATCTAGAAAAAAAATCTAGAAAAAAATCTAGAAAAAAATCTAGAAAAAAAATCTAGAAAAAAAATCTAGAAAAAAAATCTAGAAAAAAAATCTAGACAAAAAATCTAGAAAAAAAATCTAGACAAAAAATCTAGAAAAAAAATCTTGAAAAAAATCTAGAAAAAAAATCTAGAAAAAAAATCTTGAAAAAAATCTAGAAAAAAAATCTAGAAAAAAAATCTAGAAAAAGATCTAGAAAAAAAATCTAGAAAAAAATCTAGAAAAAAAATCTAGAAAAAAAATTTAGAAAATAAATCTCGAAAAGAATCTAGAAAAAAAATCTAGAAAAAAAATCTAGAAAAAAATCTAGAAAAAAAATCTAGAAAAAAAATCTAGAAAAAAAATCTAGAAAAAAATCTAGAAAAAAATCTAGAAAAAAAACTAGAAAAAAAATCTAGAAAAAAAATCTAGAAAAAAAATCTAGAAAAAAATCTAGAAAAAAAATCTAGAAAAAAAATCTAGAAAAAAAATCTAGACAAAAAATCTAGAAAAAAAATATTGAAAAAAATCTAGAAAAAAAATATTGAAAAAAATCTAGAAAAAAAATCTAGAAAAAAAATCTAGAAAAAAAATCTAGAAAAAAAATCTAGAAAAAAATCTAGAAATAAAATCTATAAAATAAATCTAGAAAAAAATCTAGAAAAAAAATATAGAAAAAAATCTAGAAAAAAAATCTAGAAAAAAAATCTAGAAAAAAAATCTAGACAAAAAATCTAGAAAAATAATCTTGAAAAAAATCTAGAAAAAAAATCTAGAAAAAAAATCTAGAAAAAAATCTAGAAAAAAATTCTTGAAAAAAAATCTAGAAAAAAAATCTAGAAAAAAAATCTAGAAAAAAAATCTAGACAAAAAATCTAGAAAAAAAATCTAGAAAAAAATCTAGAAAAAAAATCTAGAAAAAAAATCTAGAAAAAAAATCTAGAAAAAAAATCTAGAAAAAAATCTAGAAATAAAATATATAAAATAAATCTAGAAAAAAATCTAGAAATAAAATCTATAAAATAAATCTAGAAAAAAATCTAGAAAAAAAATCTAGAAAAAAATCTAGAAAAAAAATCTAGAAAAAAAATCTAGAAAAAAAATCTAGACAAAAAATCTAGAAAAAAAATCTTGAAAAAAATCTAGAAAAAACATCTAGAAAAAAAATCTAGAAAAAAATCTAGAAAAAAATTCTTGAAAAAAAATCTAGAAAAAAAATCTAGACAAAAAATCTAGAAAAAAAATCTAGACAAAAAATCTAGAAAAAAAATCTAGAAAAAAATCTAGAAAAAAAATCTAGAAAAAAAATCTAGAAAAAAAATCTAGACAAAAAATCTAGAAAAAAAATATTGAAAAAAATCTAGAAAAAAAATCTAGAAAAAAAATCTAGAAAAAAATCTAGAAAAAAATTCTTGAAAAAAAATCTAGAAAAAAAATCTAGAAAAAAAATCTAGAAAAAAATCTAGAAAAAAAATCTAGAAAAAAAATCTAGAAAAAAAATCTAGAAAAAAAATCTAGAAAAAAATCTAGAAATAAAATCTATAAAAAAAATCTAGAAAAAAAATCTAGAAAAATATCTAGAAAAAAAATCTAGACAAAAAATCTAGAAAAAAAATCTAGAAAAAAATCTAGAAAAAAAATCTTGAAAAAAAATCTAGAAAAAAAATCTTGAAAAAAAATCTAGAAAAAAAATCTTGAAAAAAATCTAGAAAAAAAATCTAGAAAAAAAATCTAGAAAAAAATCTAGAAAAAAAATCTAGAAAAAAATTATTGAAAAAAAATCTAGAAAAAAAATTTAGAAAATAAATCTCGAAAAGAATCTAGAAAAAAAATCTAGAAAAAAAATCTAGAAAAAAATCTAGAAAAAAAATCTAGAAAAAAAATCTAGAAAAAAAATCTAGAAAAAAAATCTAGAAAAAAATCTAGAAAAAAAATCTATAAAATAAATCTAGAAAAAAATCTAGAAAAAAAATCTAGAAAAAAAATCTAGAAAAAAATCTAGAAAAAAAATCTAGAAAAATATCTAGAAAAAAAATCTAGACAAAAAATCTAGAAAAAAAATCTTGAAAAAAATCTAGAAAAAAAATCTTGAAAAAAATCTAGAAAAAAAATCTAGAAAAAAAATCTTGAAAAAAATCTAGAAAAAAAATCTAGAAAAAAAATCTAGAAAAAAAATTTAGAAAATAAATCTCGAAAAGAATCTAGAAAAAAAATCTAGAAAAAAAATCTAGAAAAAAATCTAGAAAAAAAATCTAGAAAAAAAATCTAGAAAAAAAATCTAGAAAAAAATCTAGAAAAAAATCTAGAAAAAAAATCTAGAAAAAAAATCTAGAAAAAAAATCTAGAAAAAAAATCTAGACAAAAAATCTAGAAAAAAAATCTAGACAAAAAATCTAGAAAAAAAATCTTGAAAAAAATCTAGAAAAAAAATCTAGAAAAAAAATCTTGAAAAAAATCTAGAAAAAAAATCTAGAAAAAAAATCTAGAAAAAGATCTAGAAAAAAAATCTAGAAAAAAATCTAGAAAAAAAATCTAGAAAAAAAATTTAGAAAATAAATCTCGAAAAGAATCTAGAAAAAAAATCTAGAAAAAAAATCTAGAAAAAAATCTAGAAAAAAAATCTAGATAAAAAATCTAGAAAAAAAATCTAGAAAAAAATCTAGAAAAAAATCTAGAAAAAAAACTAGAAAAAAAATCTAGAAAAAAAATCTAGAAAAATAATCTTGAAAAAAATCTAGAAAAAAAATCTAGAAAAAAAATCTAGAAAAAAATCTAGAAAAAAATTCTTGAAAAAAAATCTAGAAAAAAAATCTAGAAAAAAAATCTAGAAAAAAAATCTAGACAAAAAATCTAGAAAAAAAATCTAGAAAAAAATCTAGAAAAAAAATCTAGAAAAAAAATCTAGAAAAAAAATCTAGAAAAAAAATCTAGAAAAAAATCTAGAAATAAAATATATAAAATAAATCTAGAAAAAAATCTAGAAAAAAATCTAGAAAAAGATCTAGAAAAAAAATCTAGAAAAAAATCTAGAAAAAAAATCTAGAAAAAAAATTTAGAAAATAAATCTCGAAAAGAATCTAGAAAAAAAATCTAGAAAAAAAATCTAGAAAAAAATCTAGAAAAAAAATCTAGATAAAAAATCTAGAAAAAAAATCTAGAAAAAAATCTAGAAAAAAATCTAGAAAAAAAACTAGAAAAAAAATCTAGAAAAAAAATCTAGAAAAATAATCTTGAAAAAAATCTAGAAAAAAAATCTAGAAAAAAAATCTAGAAAAAAATCTAGAAAAAAATTCTTGAAAAAAAATCTAGAAAAAAAATCTAGACAAAAAATCTAGAAAAAAAATCTAGACAAAAAATCTAGAAAAAAAATCTAGAAAAAAATCTAGAAAAAAAATCTAGAAAAAAAATCTAGAAAAAAAATCTAGACAAAAAATCTAGAAAAAAAATATTGAAAAAAATCTAGAAAAAAAATCTAGAAAAAAAATCTAGAAAAAAATCTAGAAAAAAATTCTTGAAAAAAAATCTAGAAAAAAAATCTAGAAAAAAAATCTAGAAAAAAATCTAGAAAAAAAATCTAGAAAAAAAATCTAGAAAAAAAATCTAGAAAAAAAATCTAGAAAAAAATCTAGAAATAAAATCTATAAAAAAAATCTAGAAAAAAAATCTAGAAAAATATCTAGAAAAAAAATCTAGACAAAAAATCTAGAAAAAAAATCTAGAAAAAAATCTAGAAAAAAAATCTTGAAAAAAAATCTAGAAAAAAAATCTTGAAAAAAAATCTAGAAAAAAAATCTTGAAAAAAATCTAGAAAAAAAATCTAGAAAAAAAATCTAGAAAAAAATCTAGAAAAAAAATCTAGAAAAAAATTATTGAAAAAAAATCTAGAAAAAAAATTTAGAAAATAAATCTCGAAAAGAATCTAGAAAAAAAATCTAGAAAAAAAATCTAGAAAAAAATCTAGAAAAAAAATCTAGAAAAAAAATCTAGAAAAAAAATCTAGAAAAAAAATCTAGAAAAAAATCTAGAAAAAAAATCTATAAAATAAATCTAGAAAAAAATCTAGAAAAAAAATCTAGAAAAAAAATCTAGAAAAAAATCTAGAAAAAAAATCTAGAAAAATATCTAGAAAAAAAATCTAGACAAAAAATCTAGAAAAAAAATCTTGAAAAAAATCTAGAAAAAAATCTAGAAAAAAAATCTAGAAAAAAAATCTAGAAAAAACATCTAGAAATAAAATCTATAAAAAAAATCTATAAAAAAAATCTAGAAAAAAATCTAGAAATAAAATCTATAAAAAAAATCTAGAAAAAAAATCTAGAAAAATATCTAGAAAAAAAATCTAGACAAAAAATCTAGAAAAAAAATCTAGAAAAAAATCTAGAAAAAAAATCTAGAAAAAAAATCTAGAAAAAAATCTAGAAAAAAATTCTTGAAAAAAAATCTAGAAAAAAAATCGAGAAAAAAAATCTAGAAAAAAATCTAGAAAAAAAATCTAGAAAAAAAATCTAGAAAAAAATCTAGAAAAAAAATCTAGAAAAAAAATCTAGAAAAAAAATCTAGAAAAAAAATCTAGAAAAAAATCTAGAAATAAAATCTATAAAATAAATCTAGAAAAAAATCTAGAAAAAAAATCTTGAAAAAAAATCTAGAAAAAAATCTAGAAAAAAAATCTAGAAAAAAATCTAGAGAAAAAATCTAGAAAAAAAATCTAGAAAAAAAATCTAGAAAAAAAATCTAGAAAAAAATCTAGAAAAAAATCTAGAAAAAAAATCTAGAAAAAAAATCTAGAAAAAAAATCTAGAAAAAAATCTAGAAAAAAAATCTAGAAAAAAATCTAGAAAAAAAATCTAGAAAAAAAATCTAGAAAAAAATCTAGAAAAAAAATCTAGAAAAAAATCTAGAGAAAAAATCTAGAAAAAAAATCTAGAAAAAAAATCTAGAAAAAAATCTAGAAAAAAAATCTAGAAAAAAAATCTAGAAAAAAATCTAGAAAAAAAATCTAGAAAAAAATCTAGAGAAAAAATCTAGAAAAAAAATCTAGAAAAAAATCTAGAAAAAAAATCTAGAAAAAAAATCTAGAAAAAAAATCTAGAAAAAAATCTAGAAAAAAAATCTAGAAAAAAAATCTAGAAAAAAATCTAGAAAAAAAATCTAGAAAAAAAATCTAGAAAAAAATCTAGAAAAAAATCTAGAAAAAAAATCTAGAAAAAAAATCTAGAAAAAAAATCTAGAAAAAAAATCTAGAAAAAAATCTAGAAAAAAAATCTAGAAGAAAATCTAGAAAAAAAATCTAGAAAAAAATCTAGAAAAAATTATTGAAAAAAAATCTAGAAAAAAATCTAGAAAAAAAATCTAGAAAAAAAATCTAGAAAAAAAATCTAGAAAAAAAATCTAGAAAAAAATCTAGAAAAAAAATCTAGAAAAAAAATCTAGAAAAAAAATCTAGAAAAAAATCTAGAAAAGAAATCTATAAAATAAATCTAGAAAAAAATCTAGAAAAAAAATCTAGAAAAAAAATCTAGAAAAAAATCTAGAAAAAAAATCTAGAAAAAAAATCTAGAAAAAAATCTAGAAAAAAAATCTATAAAATAAATCTAGAAAAAAATCTAGAAAAAAAATCTAGAAAAAAAATCTAGAAAAAAATCTAGAAAAAAAATCTAGAAAAAAAATCTAGAAAAAAATCTAGAAAAAAAATCTAGAAAAATATCTAGAAAAAAAATCTAGACAAAAAATCTAGAAAAATAATCTAGAAAAAAATCTAGAAAAAAAATCTAGAAAAAAAATCTAGAAAATAAAATCTTGAAAAAAATCTAGAAAAAAATCTAGAAAAAAAATCTAGAAAAAAAATCTAGAAAAAAAATCTAGAAAAAAATCTAGACAAAAAATCTAGAAAAAAAATCTTGAAAAAAATCTAGAAAAAAAATCTAGAAAAAAAATCTAGAAAAAACATCTAGAAATAAAATCTATAAAAAAAATCTATAAAAAAAATCTAGAAAAAAATCTAGAAATAAAATCTATAAAAAAAATCTAGAAAAAAAATCTAGAAAAATATCTAGAAAAAAAATCTAGACAAAAAATCTAGAAAAAAAATCTAGAAAAAAATCTAGAAAAAAAATCTAGAAAAAAAATCTAGAAAAAAATCTAGAAAAAAATTCTTGAAAAAAAATCTAGAAAAAAAATCGAGAAAAAAAATCTAGAAAAAAATCTAGAAAAAAAATCTAGAAAAAAAATCTAGAAAAAAATCTAGAAAAAAAATCTAGAAAAAAAATCTAGAAAAAAAATCTATAAAATAAATCTAGAAAAAAATCTAGAAAAAAAATCTAGAAAAAAAATCTAGAAAAAAATCTAGAAAAAAAATCTAGAAAAATATCTAGAAAAAAAATCTAGACAAAAAATCTAGAAAAATAATCTAGAAAAAAATCTAGAAAAAAAATCTAGAAAAAAAATCTAGAAAAAAATCTAGAAAAAAAATCTAGAAAAAAAATCTAGAAAAAAAATCTAGAAAAAAATCTAGAAAAAAAATCTATAAAATAAATCTAGAAAAAAATCTAGAAAAAAAATCTAGAAAAAAAATCTAGAAAAAAATCTAGAAAAAAAATCTAGAAAAAAAATCTAGAAAAAAATCTAGAAAAAAAATCTAGAAAAAAAATCTAGAAAAAAAATCTAGAAAAAAAATCTAGAAAAAAATCTAGAAAAAAAATCTATAAAATAAATCTAGAAAAAAATCTAGAAAAAAAATCTAGAAAAAAAATCTAGAAAAAAATCTAGAAAAAAAATCTAGAAAAAAAATCTAGAAAAAAATCTAGAAAAAAAATCTAGAAAAATATCTAGAAAAAAAATCTAGACAAAAAATCTAGAAAAAAAATCTAGAAAAAAATCTAGAAAAAAAATCTAGAAAAAAAATCTAGAAAATAAAATCTTGAAAAAAATCTAGAAAAAAATCTAGAAAAAAAATCTAGAAAAAAAATCTAGAAAAAAAATCTAGAAAAAAATCTAGACAAAAAATCTAGAAAAAAAATCTTGAAAAAAATCTTGAAAAAAAATCTAGAAAAAAAATCTAGAAAAAACATCTAGAAATAAAATCTATAAAAAAAATCTATAAAAAAAATCTAGAAAAAAATCTAGAAATAAAATCTATAAAAAAAATCTAGAAAAAAAATCTAGAAAAATATCTAGAAAAAAAATCTAGACAAAAAATCTAGAAAAAAAATCTAGAAAAAAATCTAGAAAAAAAATCTAGAAAAAAAATCTAGAAAAAAATCTAGAAAAAAATTATTGAAAAAAAATCTAGAAAAAAAATCGAGAAAAAAAATCTAGAAAAAAATCTAGAAAAAAAATCTAGAAAAAAAATCTAGAAAAAAATCTAGAAAAAAAATCTAGAAAAAAAATCTAGAAAAAAAATCTATAAAATAAATCTAGAAAAAAATCTAGAAAAAAAATCTAGAAAAAAAATCTAGAAAAAAATCTAGAAAAAAAATCTAGAAAAATATCTAGAAAAAAAATCTAGACAAAAAATCTAGAAAAATAATCTAGAAAAAAATCTAGAAAAAAAATCTAGAAAAAAAATCTAGAAAAAAAATCTTGAAAAAAATCTAGAAAAAAATCTAGAAAAAAAATCTAGAAAAAAAATCTAGAAAAAAAATCTAGAAAAAAATCTAGACAAAAAATCTAGAAAAAAAATCTTGAAAAAAATCTAGAAAAAAAATCTAGAAAAAAATCTAGGAAAAAAATCTAGAAAAAAAATCTAGAAAAAAATCTAGAAAAAAATCTAGAAAAAAAATCTAGAAAAAAAATCTAGAAAAAAAATCTAGAAAAAAAATCTAGAAAAAAATCTAGAAAAAAAATCTAGAAAAAAATCTAGAAAAAAAATCTAGAAAAAAATCTAGAAAAAAATCTAGAAAAAAAATCTAGAAAAAAAATCTAGAAAAAAAATCTAGAAAAAAAATCTAGAAAAAAAAATCTAGAAAAAAATCTAGAAAAAAAATCTAGAAAAAAATCTAGAAAAAAAATCTAGAAAAAAAATCTAGAAAAAAAATCTAGAAAAAAATCTAGAAAAAAAATCTAGAAAAAAAATCTAGAAAAAAATCTAGAAAAAAATCTAGAAAAATATCTAGAAAAAAAATCTAGACAAAAAATCTAGAAAAAAAATCTAGAAAAAAATCTAGAAAAAAAATCTAGAAAAAAAATCTAGAAAAAAAATCTTGAAAAAAATCTAGAAAAAAAATCTTGAAAAAAATCTAGAAAAAAATCTAGAAAAAAAATCTAGAAAAAAAATCTAGAAAAAAAATCTAGAAAAAAAATCTAGACAAAAAATCTAGAAAAAAATCTAGAAAAAAATCTAGAAAAAAAATCTAGAAAAAAATCTAGAAAGAAAATCTAGGAAAAAAATCTAGAAAAAAAATCTAGAAAAAAAATCTAGAAAAAAAATCTAGAAAAAAATCTTGAAAAAAAATCTAGAAAAATATCTAGAAAAAAAATCTAGACAAAAAATCTAGAAAGCAAATCTAGAAAAAAATCTAGAAAAAAAATCTAGAAAAAAAATCTAGACAAAAAATCTAGAAAAAAATCTAGAAAAAAATTCTAGAAAAAAAATCTAGAAAAAAAATCTAGAAAAAAAATCTAGAAAAAAATCTAGAAAAAAAATCTAGACAAAAAATCTAGAAAAAAATCTAGAAAAAAAATCTAGAAAAGAAATCTAGAAAAAAAATCTAGAAAAAAATCTAGAAAAAAAATCTAGAAAAAAAATCTAGAGAAAAATCTAGAAAAAAAATCTAGAAAAAAATCTAGAAAAAAATTCTTGAAAAAAAATCTAGAAAAAAAATCTAGAAAAAAAATCTAGAAAAAAATCTAGAAAAAAAATCTAGAAAAAAATCTAGAAAAAAATTCTAGAAAAAAAATCTAGAAAAAAAATCTAGAAAAAAAATCTAGAAAAAAAATCTAGAAAAAAATCTAGAAAAAAAATCTAGAAAAAAATCTAGAAAAAAATCTAGAAAAAAAATCTAGAAAAAAATCTAGAAAAAAAATCTAGAAAAAAATCTAGAAAAAAATTCTAGAAAAAAAATCTAGAAAAAAAATCTAGAAAAAAAATCTAGACAAAAAATCTAGAAAAAAATCTAGAAAAAAAATCTAGAAAAGAAATCTAGAAAAAAAATCTAGAAAAAAATCTAGAAAAAAAATCTAGAAAAAAAATCTAGAAAAAAATCTAGAAAAAAAATCTAGAAAAAATCTAGAAAAAAATTCTTGAAAAAAAATCTAGAAAAAAAATCTAGAAAAAAAATCTAGAAAAAAATCTAGAAAAAAAATCTAGAAAAAAATCTAGAAAAAAATTCTAGAAAAAAAATCTAGAAAAAAAATCTAGAAAAAAAATCTAGAAAAAAAATCTAGAAAAAAATCTTGAAAAAAAATCTTGAAAAAAAATCTAGAAAAAAAATCTTGAAAAAAATCTAGAAAAAAAATCTAGAAAAAAATCTAGAAAAAAAATCTAGGAAAAAAATCTAGAAAAAAAATCTAGAAAAAAATCTAGAAAAAAATCTAGAAAAAAAATCTAGAAAAAAAATCTAGAAAAAAAATCTAGAAAAAAAATCTAGAAAAAAAATCTAGAAAAAAATCTAGAAAAAAAATCTAGAAAAAAATCTAGAAAAAAAATCTAGAAAAAAATCTAGAAAAAAATCTAGAAAAAAAATCTAGAAAAAAAATCTAGAAAAAAAATCTAGAAAAAAAATCTAGAAAAAAAATCTAGAAAAAAATCTAGAAAAAAAATCTAGAAAAAAATCTAGAAAAAAAATCTAGAAAAAAAATCTAGAAAAAAAATCTAGAAAAAAATCTAGAAAAAAAATCTAGAAAAAAAATCTAGAAAAAAATCTAGAAAAAAATCTAGAAAAATATCTAGAAAAAAAATCTAGACAAAAAATCTAGAAAAAAAATCTAGAAAAAAATCTAGAAAAAAAATCTAGAAAAAAAATCTAGAAAAAAAATCTTGAAAAAAATCTAGAAAAAAAATCTTGAAAAAAATCTAGAAAAAAATCTAGAAAAAAAATCTAGAAAAAAAATCTAGAAAAAAAATCTAGAAAAAAAATCTAGACAAAAAATCTAGAAAAAAATCTAGAAAAAAATCTAGAAAAAAAATCTAGAAAAAAATCTAGAAAGAAAATCTAGGAAAAAAATCTAGAAAAAAAATCTAGAAAAAAAATCTAGAAAAAAAATCTAGAAAAAAATCTTGAAAAAAAATCTAGAAAAATATCTAGAAAAAAAATCTAGACAAAAAATCTAGAAAGCAAATCTAGAAAAAAATCTAGAAAAAAAATCTAGAAAAAAAATCTAGACAAAAAATCTAGAAAAAAATCTAGAAAAAAATTCTAGAAAAAAAATCTAGAAAAAAAATCTAGAAAAAAAATCTAGAAAAAAATCTAGAAAAAAAATCTAGAAAAAAATCTAGAAAAATATCTAGAAAAAAAATCTAGACAAAAAAATCTAGAAAAAAAATCTAGAAAAAAAATCTAGAAAAAAATCTAGAAAAAAAATCTAGAAAAAAAATCTAGAAGAAAATCTAGAAACAAAATCTAGAAAAAAATCTAGAAAAAAATTATTGAAAAAAAATCTAGAAAAAAATCTAGAAAAAAAATCTAGAAAATAAATCTAGAAAAAAATCTAGAAAAAAAATCTAGAAAAAAAATCTAGAAAAAATTCTAGAAAAAAATCTAGAAAAAAATCTAGAAAAAAAATCTAGAAAAAAAATCTAGAAAAAAAATCTAGAAAAAAAATCTAGAAAAAAATCTAGAAAAAAAATCTAGAAAAAAAATCTAGAAAGAAATCTAGAAAAAAAATCTAGAAAAATATCTAGAAAAAAATCTAGACAAAAAATCTAGAAAAAAAATCTAGAAAAAATCTAGAAAAAAATTCTTGAAAAAAAATCTAGAAAAAAAATCTAGAAAAAAAATCTAGAAAAAAATCTAGAAAAAAAATCTAGAAAAAAATCTAGAAAAAAATTCTAGAAAAAAAATCTAGAAAAAAAATCTAGAAAAAAAATCTAGAAAAAAAATCTAGAAAAAAATCTAGAAAAAAAATCTAGAAAAAAATCTAGAAAAAAATCTAGAAAAAAAATCTAGAAAAAAATCTAGAAAAAAAATCTAGAAAAAAATCTAGAAAAAAATTCTAGAAAAAAAATCTAGAAAAAAAATCTAGAAAAAAAATCTAGACAAAAAATCTAGAAAAAAAATCTAGAAAAAAATCTAGAAAAAAATTATTGAAAAAAATTATTGAAAAAAAATCTAGAAAAAAAATCTAGAAAAAAAATCTAGAAAAGAATCTAGAAAAAAAATCTAGAAAAAAATCTAGAAAAAAATTCTAGAAAAAAAATCTAGAAAAAAAATCTAGAAAAAAAATCTAGAAAAAATTCTTGAAAAAAAATCTAGAAAAAAAATTTAGAAAATAAATCTCGAAAAGAATCTAGAAAAAAAATCTAGAAAAAAATCTAGACAAAAAATCTAGAAAAAAAATCTAGAAAAAAAATCTAGAAAAAAAATCTAGAAAAAAATCTAGAAAAAAAATCTAGACAAAAAATCTAGAAAAAAATCTAGAAAAAAATCTAGAAAAAAAATCTAGAAAAAAATCTAGAAAGAAAATCTAGGAAAAAAATCTAGAAAAAAAATCTAGAAAAAAAATCTAGAAAAAAAATCTAGAAAAAAATCTTGAAAAAAAATCTAGAAAAATATCTAGAAAAAAAATCTAGACAAAAAATCTAGAAAGCAAATCTAGAAAAAAATCTAGAAAAAAAATCTAGAAAAAAAATCTAGACAAAAAATCTAGAAAAAAATCTAGAAAAAAATTCTAGAAAAAAAATCTAGAAAAAAAATCTAGAAAAAAAATCTAGAAAAAAATCTAGAAAAAAAATCTAGAAAAAAATCTAGAAAAATATCTAGAAAAAAAATCTAGACAAAAAAATCTAGAAAAAAAATCTAGAAAAAAAATCTAGAAAAAAATCTAGAAAAAAAATCTAGAAAAAAAATCTAGAAGAAAATCTAGAAACAAAATCTAGAAAAAAATCTAGAAAAAAATTATTGAAAAAAAATCTAGAAAAAAATCTAGAAAAAAAATCTAGAAAATAAATCTAGAAAAAAATCTAGAAAAAAAATCTAGAAAAAAAATCTAGAAAAAATTCTAGAAAAAAATCTAGAAAAAAATCTAGAAAAAAAATCTAGAAAAAAAATCTAGAAAAAAAATCTAGAAAAAAAATCTAGAAAAAAATCTAGAAAAAAAATCTAGAAAAAAAATCTAGAAAGAAATCTAGAAAAAAAATCTAGAAAAATATCTAGAAAAAAATCTAGACAAAAAATCTAGAAAAAAAATCTAGAAAAAATCTAGAAAAAAATTCTTGAAAAAAAATCTAGAAAAAAAATCTAGAAAAAAAATCTAGAAAAAAATCTAGAAAAAAAATCTAGAAAAAAATCTAGAAAAAAAATCTAGAAAAAAAATCTAGAAAAAAAATCTAGAAAAAAAATCTAGAAAAAAAATCTAGAAAAAAATCTAGAAAAAAAATCTAGAAAAAAATCTAGAAAAAAATCTAGAAAAAAAATCTAGAAAAAAATCTAGAAAAAAAATCTAGAAAAAAATCTAGAAAAAAATTCTAGAAAAAAAATCTAGAAAAAAAATCTAGAAAAAAAATCTAGACAAAAAATCTAGAAAAAAAATCTAGAAAAAAATCTAGAAAAAAATTATTGAAAAAAATTATTGAAAAAAAATCTAGAAAAAAAATCTAGAAAAAAAATCTAGAAAAGAATCTAGAAAAAAAATCTAGAAAAAAATCTAGAAAAAAATTCTAGAAAAAAAATCTAGAAAAAAAATCTAGAAAAAAAATCTAGAAAAAATTCTTGAAAAAAAATCTAGAAAAAAAATTTAGAAAATAAATCTCGAAAAGAATCTAGAAAAAAAATCTAGAAAAAAATCTAGACAAAAAATCTAGAAAAAAAATCTAGAAAAAAAATCTAGAAAAAAAATCTAGAAAAAAATCTAGAAAAAAAATCTAGAAAAAAATCTAGAAAAAAAATCTAGAAAAAAAATCTAGAAAAAAAATCTAGAAAAATATCTAGAAAAAAAATCTAGACAAAAAATCTTGAAAAAAAATCTAGAAAAAAATCTAGACAAAAAATCTAGAAAAAAAATCTAGAAAAAAATCTAGAAAAAAAATCTAGAAAAAAAATTTAGAAAATAAATCTCGAAAAGAATCTAGAAAAAAAATCTAGAAAAAAAATCTAGAAAAAAATCTAGAAAGAAATCTAGAAAAAAATCTAGAAAAAAAATCTAGAAAAAAAATCTAGAAAAAAAATCTAGAAAAAAAATCTAGACAAAAAATCTAGAAAAAAATCTAGAAAAAAATCTAGAAAAAAAATCTAGAAAAAAATCTAGAAAGAAAATCTAGGAAAAAAATCTAGAAAAAAAATCTAGAAAAAAAATCTAGAAAAAAAATCTAGAAAAAAATCTTGAAAAAAAATCTAGAAAAATATCTAGAAAAAAAATCTAGACAAAAAATCTAGAAAGCAAATCTAGAAAAAAATCTAGAAAAAAAATCTAGAAAAAAAATCTAGACAAAAAATCTAGAAAAAAATCTAGAAAAAAATTCTAGAAAAAAAATCTAGAAAAAAAATCTAGAAAAAAAATCTAGAAAAAAATCTAGAAAAAAAATCTAGAAAAAAATCTAGAAAAATATCTAGAAAAAAAATCTAGACAAAAAATCTAGAAAAAAAATCTAGAAAAAAAATCTAGAAAAAAATCTAGAAAAAAAATCTAGAAAAAAAATCTAGAAGAAAATCTAGAAACAAAATCTAGAAAAAAATCTAGAAAAAAATTATTGAAAAAAAATCTAGAAAAAAATCTAGAAAAAAAATCTAGAAAATAAATCTAGAAAAAAATCTAGAAAAAAAATCTAGAAAAAAAATCTAGAAAAAATTCTAGAAAAAAATCTAGAAAAAAATCTAGAAAAAAAATCTAGAAAAAAAATCTAGAAAAAAAATCTAGAAAAAAAATCTAGAAAAAAATCTAGAAAAAAAATCTAGAAAAAAAATCTAGAAAGAAATCTAGAAAAAAAATCTAGAAAAATATCTAGAAAAAAAATCTAGACAAAAAATCTAGAAAAAAAATCTAGAAAAAAATCTAGAAAAAAAATCTAGAAAAAAAATCTAGAAAAAAAATCTTGAAAAAAACCTAGAAAAAAAATCTAGAAAAAAATCTAGAAAAAAATCTAGAAAAAAAATATAGAAAAAAAATCTAGAAAAAAAATCTAGACAAAAAATCTAGAAAAAAATCTAGAAAAAAAATCTAGAAAAGAAATCTAGAAAAAAAATCTAGAAAAAAATCTAGAAAAAAAATCTAGAAAAAAAATCTAGAGAAAAATCTAGAAAAAAAATCTAGAAAAAAATCTAGAAAAAAATTCTTGAAAAAAAATCTAGAAAAAAAATCTAGAAAAAAAATCTAGAAAAAAATCTAGAAAAAAAATCTAGAAAAAAATCTAGAAAAAAATTATAGAAAAAAAATCTAGAAAAAAAATCTAGAAAAAAAATCTAGAAAAAAAATCTAGAAAAAAATCTAGAAAAAAAATCTAGAAAAAAATCTAGAAAAAAATCTAGAAAAAAAATCTAGAAAAAAATCTAGAAAAAAAATCTAGAAAAAAATCTAGAAAAAAATTCTAGAAAAAAAATCTAGAAAAAAAATCTAGAAAAAAAATCTAGACAAAAAATCTAGAAAAAAATCTAGAAAAAAAATCTAGAAAAGAAATCTAGAAAAAAAATCTAGAAAAAAATCTAGAAAAAAAATCTAGAAAAAAAATCTAGAAAAAAATCTAGAAAAAAAATCTAGAAAAAATCTAGAAAAAAATTCTTGAAAAAAAATCTAGAAAAAAAATCTAGAAAAAAAATCTAGAAAAAAATCTAGAAAAAAAATCTAGAAAAAAATCTAGAAAAAAATTCTAGAAAAAAAATCTAGAAAAAAAATCTAGAAAAAAATCTAGAAAAAAAATCTAGAAAAAAAATCTAGAAAGAAATCTAGAAAAAAAATCTAGAAAAATATCTAGAAAAAAAATCTAGACAAAAAATCTAGAAAAAAAATCTAGAAAAAATCTAGAAAAAAATTCTTGAAAAAAAATCTAGAAAAAAAATCTAGAAAAAAAATCTAGAAAAAAATCTAGAAAAAAAATCTAGAAAAAAATCTAGAAAAAAATTCTAGAAAAAAAATCTAGAAAAAAAATCTAGAAAAAAAATCTAGAAAAAAAATCTAGAAAAAAATCTAGAAAAAAAATCTAGAAAAAAATCTAGAAAAAAATCTAGAAAAAAAATCTAGAAAAAAATCTAGAAAAAAAATCTAGAAAAAAATCTAGAAAAAAATTCTAGAAAAAAAATCTAGAAAAAAAATCTAGAAAAAAAATCTAGACAAAAAATCTAGAAAAAAAATCTAGAAAAAAATCTAGAAAAAAATTATTGAAAAAAATTATTGAAAAAAAATCTAGAAAAAAAATCTAGAAAAAAAATCTAGAAAAGAATCTAGAAAAAAAATCTAGAAAAAAATCTAGAAAAAAATTCTAGAAAAAAAATCTAGAAAAAAAATCTAGAAAAAAAATCTAGAAAAAATTCTTGAAAAAAATTCTTGAAAAAAAATCTAGAAAAAAAATTTAGAAAATAAATCTCGAAAAGAATCTAGAAAAAAAATCTAGAAAAAAATCTAGACAAAAAATCTAGAAAAAAATCTAGAAAGAAATCTAGAAAAAAATCTAGAAAAAAAATCTAGAAAAAAAATCTAGAAAAAAAATCTAGAAAAAAAATCTAGACAAAAAATCTAGAAAAAAATCTAGAAAAAAATCTAGAAAAAAAATCTAGAAAAAAATCTAGAAAGAAAATCTAGGAAAAAAATCTAGAAAAAAAATCTAGAAAAAAAATCTAGAAAAAAAATCTAGAAAAAAATCTTGAAAAAAAATCTAGAAAAATATCTAGAAAAAAAATCTAGACAAAAAATCTAGAAAGCAAATCTAGAAAAAAATCTAGAAAAAAAATCTAGAAAAAAAATCTAGACAAAAAATCTAGAAAAAAATCTAGAAAAAAATTCTAGAAAAAAAATCTAGAAAAAAAATCTAGAAAAAAAATCTAGAAAAAAATCTAGAAAAAAAATCTAGAAAAAAATCTAGAAAAATATCTAGAAAAAAAATCTAGACAAAAAATCTAGAAAAAAAATCTAGAAAAAAAATCTAGAAAAAAATCTAGAAAAAAAATCTAGAAAAAAAATCTAGAAGAAAATCTAGAAACAAAATCTAGAAAAAAATCTAGAAAAAAATTATTGAAAAAAAATCTAGAAAAAAATCTAGAAAAAAAATCTAGAAAATAAATCTAGAAAAAAATCTAGAAAAAAAATCTAGAAAAAAAATCTAGAAAAAATTCTAGAAAAAAATCTAGAAAAAAATCTAGAAAAAAAATCTAGAAAAAAAATCTAGAAAAAAAATCTAGAAAAAAAATCTAGAAAAAAATCTAGAAAAAAAATCTAGAAAAAAAATCTAGAAAGAAATCTAGAAAAAAAATCTAGAAAAATATCTAGAAAAAAAATCTAGACAAAAAATCTAGAAAAAAAATCTAGAAAAAAATCTAGAAAAAAAATCTAGAAAAAAAATCTAGAAAAAAAATCTTGAAAAAAACCTAGAAAAAAAATCTAGAAAAAAATCTAGAAAAAAATCTAGAAAAAAAATCTAGAAAAAAAATCTAGAAAAAAAATCTAGACAAAAAATCTAGAAAAAAATCTAGAAAAAAAATCTAGAAAAGAAATCTAGAAAAAAAATCTAGAAAAAAATCTAGAAAAAAAATCTAGAAAAAAAATCTAGAGAAAAATCTAGAAAAAAAATCTAGAAAAAAATCTAGAAAAAAATTCTTGAAAAAAAATCTAGAAAAAAAATCTAGAAAAAAAATCTAGAAAAAAATCTAGAAAAAAAATCTAGAAAAAAATCTAGAAAAAAATTCTAGAAAAAAAATCTAGAAAAAAAATCTAGAAAAAAAATCTAGAAAAAAAATCTAGAAAAAAATCTAGAAAAAAAATCTAGAAAAAAATCTAGAAAAAAATCTAGAAAAAAAATCTAGAAAAAAATCTAGAAAAAAAATCTAGAAAAAAATCTAGAAAAAAATTCTAGAAAAAAAATCTAGAAAAAAAATCTAGAAAAAAAATCTAGACAAAAAATCTAGAAAAAAATCTAGAAAAAAAATCTAGAAAAGAAATCTAGAAAAAAAATCTAGAAAAAAATCTAGAAAAAAAATCTAGAAAAAAAATCTAGAAAAAAATCTAGAAAAAAAATCTAGAAAAAATCTAGAAAAAAATTCTTGAAAAAAAATCTAGAAAAAAAATCTAGAAAAAAAATCTAGAAAAAAATCTAGAAAAAAAATCTAGAAAAAAATCTAGAAAAAAATTCTAGAAAAAAAATCTAGAAAAAAAATCTAGAAAAAAATCTAGAAAAAAAATCTAGAAAAAAATCTAGAAAAAAATCTAGAAAAAAAATCTAGAAAAAAATCTAGAAAAAAAATCTAGAAAAAAATCTAGAAAAAAATTCTAGAAAAAAAATCTAGAAAAAAAATCTAGAAAAAAAATCTAGACAAAAAATCTAGAAAAAAAATCTAGAAAAAAATCTAGAAAAAAATTATTGAAAAAAATTATTGAAAAAAAATCTAGAAAAAAAATCTAGAAAAAAAATCTAGAAAAGAATCTAGAAAAAAAATCTAGAAAAAAATCTAGAAAAAAATTCTAGAAAAAAAATCTAGAAAAAAAATCTAGAAAAAAAATCTAGAAAAAATTCTTGAAAAAAAATCTAGAAAAAAAATTTAGAAAATAAATCTCGAAAAGAATCTAGAAAAAAAATCTAGAAAAAAATCTAGACAAAAAATCTAGAAAAAAAATCTAGAAAAAAAATCTAGAAAAAAAATCTAGAAAAAAATCTAGAAAAAAAATCTAGAAAAAAATCTAGAAAAAAAATCTAGAAAAAAAATCTAGAAAAAAAATCTAGAAAAATATCTAGAAAAAAAATCTAGACAAAAAATCTTGAAAAAAAATCTAGAAAAAAATCTAGACAAAAAATCTAGAAAAAAAATCTAGAAAAAAATCTAGAAAAAAAATCTAGAAAAAAAATTTAGAAAATAAATCTCGAAAAGAATCTAGAAAAAAAATCTAGAAAAAAAATCTAGAAAAAAATCTAGAAAGAAATCTAGAAAAAAATCTAGAAAAAAATCTAGAAAAAAATTCTAGAAAAAAAATCTAGAAAAAAAATCTAGAAAAAAAATCTAGACAAAAAATCTAGAAAAAAAATCTAGAAAAAAATCTAGAAAAAAATTATTGAAAAAAATTATTGAAAAAAAATCTAGAAAAAAAATCTAGAAAAAAAATCTAGAAAAGAATCTAGAAAAAAAATCTAGAAAAAAATCTAGAAAAAAATTCTAGAAAAAAAATCTAGAAAAAAAATCTAGAAAAAAAATCTAGAAAAAATTCTTGAAAAAAAATCTAGAAAAAAAATTTAGAAAATAAATCTCGAAAAGAATCTAGAAAAAAAATCTAGAAAAAAATCTAGACAAAAAATCTAGAAAAAAAATCTAGAAAAAAAATCTAGAAAAAAAATCTAGAAAAAAATCTAGAAAAAAAATCTAGAAAAAAATCTAGAAAAAAAATCTAGAAAAAAAATCTAGAAAAAAAATCTAGAAAAATATCTAGAAAAAAAATCTAGACAAAAAATCTTGAAAAAAAATCTAGAAAAAAATCTAGACAAAAAATCTAGAAAAAAAATCTAGAAAAAAATCTAGAAAAAAAATCTAGAAAAAAAATTTAGAAAATAAATCTCGAAAAGAATCTAGAAAAAAAATCTAGAAAAAAAATCTAGAAAAAAATCTAGAAAGAAATCTAGAAAAAAATCTAGAAAAAAAATCTAGAAAAAAAATCTAGAAAAAAAATCTAGAAAAAAAATCTAGAAAAAAAATCTAGAAAAAAATCTAGAAAAAAAATCTAGAAAAAAATCTAGAAAAAAATCTAGAAAAAAATCTAGACAAAAAATCTAGAAAAAAAATCTAGAAAAAAATCTAGAAAAAAAATCTAGAAAAAAAATCTAGAAAAAAAATCTTGAAAAAAATCTAGAAAAAAAATCTAGAAAAAAAATCTAGAAAAAAAATCTAGAAAAAAAATCTAGAAAAAAAATCTAGAAAAAAAATCTAGAAAAAAAATCTAGAAAAAAAATCTAGAAAAAAATCTAGAAAAAAATCTAGAAAAAAAATCTAGAAAAAAAATCTAGAAAAAAAATCTAGAAAAAAATCTTGAAAAAAATCTAGAAAAAAAATCTAGAAAAAAAATCTAGAAAAAAAATCTAGAAAAAAATCTAGAAAAAAAATCTATAAAATAAATCTAGAAAAAAATCTAGAAAAAAAATCTAGAAAAAAAATCTAGACAAAAAATCTAGAAAAAAATCTAGAAAAAAATTCTTGAAAAAAAATCTAGAAAAAAAATCTAGAAAAAAAATCTAGAAAAAAATCTAGAAAAAAAATCTAGAAAAAAATCTAGAAAAAAAATCTAGAAAAAAAATCTAGAAAAAAAATCTATAAAATAAATCTAGAAAAAAAATCTTGAAAAAAATCTAGAAAAAAAATCTTGAAAAAAATCTAGAAAAAAATCTAGAAAAAAAATCTAGAAAAAAAATCTAGAAAAAAAATCTAGAAAAAAAATCTAGACAAAAAATCTAGAAAAAAATCTAGAAAAAAATCTAGAAAAAAAATCTAGAAAAAAATCTAGAAAGAAAATCTAGGAAAAAAATCTAGAAAAAAAATCTAGAAAAAAAATCTAGAAAAAAAATCTAGAAAAAAATCTTGAAAAAAAATCTAGAAAAATATCTAGAAAAAAAATCTAGACAAAAAATCTAGAAAGCAAATCTAGAAAAAAATCTAGAAAAAAAATCTAGAAAAAAAATCTAGACAAAAAATCTAGAAAAAAATCTAGAAAAAAATTCTAGAAAAAAAATCTAGAAAAAAAATCTAGAAAAAAAATCTAGAAAAAAATCTAGAAAAAAAATCTAGAAAAAAATCTAGAAAAATATCTAGAAAAAAAATCTAGACAAAAAATCTAGAAAAAAAATCTAGAAAAAAAATCTAGAAAAAAATCTAGAAAAAAAATCTAGAAAAAAAATCTAGAAGAAAATCTAGAAACAAAATCTAGAAAAAAATCTAGAAAAAAATTATTGAAAAAAAATCTAGAAAAAAATCTAGAAAAAAAATCTAGAAAATAAATCTAGAAAAAAATCTAGAAAAAAAATCTAGAAAAAAAATCTAGAAAAAATTCTAGAAAAAAATCTAGAAAAAAATCTAGAAAAAAAATCTAGAAAAAAAATCTAGAAAAAAAATCTAGAAAAAAAATCTAGAAAAAAATCTAGAAAAAAAATCTAGAAAAAAAATCTAGAAAAAAATCTAGAAAAAAAATCTAGAAAAATATCTAGAAAAAAAATCTAGACAAAAAATCTAGAAAAAAAATCTAGAAAAAAATCTAGAAAAAAAATCTAGAAAAAAAATCTAGAAAAAAAATCTTGAAAAAAACCTAGAAAAAAAATCTAGAAAAAAATCTAGAAAAAAATCTAGAAAAAAAATCTAGAAAAAAAATCTAGAAAAAAAATCTAGACAAAAAATCTAGAAAAAAATCTAGAAAAAAAATCTAGAAAAGAAATCTAGAAAAAAAATCTAGAAAAAAATCTAGAAAAAAAATCTAGAAAAAAAATCTAGAGAAAAATCTAGAAAAAAAATCTAGAAAAAAATCTAGAAAAAAATTCTTGAAAAAAAATCTAGAAAAAAAATCTAGAAAAAAAATCTAGAAAAAAATCTAGAAAAAAAATCTAGAAAAAAATCTAGAAAAAAATTCTAGAAAAAAAATCTAGAAAAAAAATCTAGAAAAAAAATCTAGAAAAAAAATCTAGAAAAAAATCTAGAAAAAAAATCTAGAAAAAAATCTAGAAAAAAATCTAGAAAAAAAATCTAGAAAAAAATCTAGAAAAAAAATCTAGAAAAAAATCTAGAAAAAAATTCTAGAAAAAAAATCTAGAAAAAAAATCTAGAAAAAAAATCTAGACAAAAAATCTAGAAAAAAATCTAGAAAAAAAATCTAGAAAAGAAATCTAGAAAAAAAATCTAGAAAAAAATCTAGAAAAAAAATCTAGAAAAAAAATCTAGAAAAAAATCTAGAAAAAAAATCTAGAAAAAATCTAGAAAAAAATTCTTGAAAAAAAATCTAGAAAAAAAATCTAGAAAAAAAATCTAGAAAAAAATCTAGAAAAAAAATCTAGAAAAAAATCTAGAAAAAAATTCTAGAAAAAAAATCTAGAAAAAAAATCTAGAAAAAAAATCTAGAAAAAAAATCTAGAAAAAAATCTAGAAAAAAAATCTAGAAAAAAATCTAGAAAAAAATCTAGAAAAAAAATCTAGAAAAAAATCTAGAAAAAAAATCTAGAAAAAAATCTAGAAAAAAATTCTAGAAAAAAAATCTAGAAAAAAAATCTAGAAAAAAAATCTAGACAAAAAATCTAGAAAAAAAATCTAGACAAAAAATCTAGAAAGCAAATCTAGAAAAAAATCTAGAAAAAAAATCTAGAAAAAAAATCTAGACAAAAAATCTAGAAAAAAATCTAGAAAAAAATTCTAGAAAAAAAATCTAGAAAAAAAATCTAGAAAAAAAATCTAGAAAAAAATCTAGAAAAAAAATCTAGAAAAAAATCTAGAAAAATATCTAGAAAAAAAATCTAGACAAAAAATCTAGAAAAAAAATCTAGAAAAAAAATCTAGAAAAAAATCTAGAAAAAAAATCTAGAAAAAAAATCTAGAAGAAAATCTAGAAACAAAATCTAGAAAAAAATCTAGAAAAAAATTATTGAAAAAAAATCTAGAAAAAAATCTAGAAAAAAAATCTAGAAAAATATCTAGAAAAAAAATCTAGACAAAAAATCTAGAAAAAAAATCTAGAAAAAAATCTAGAAAAAAAATCTAGAAAAAAAATCTAGAAAAAAAATCTTGAAAAAAACCTAGAAAAAAAATCTAGAAAAAAATCTAGAAAAAAATCTAGAAAAAAAATCTAGAAAAAAAATCTAGAAAAAAAATCTAGACAAAAAATCTAGAAAAAAATCTAGAAAAAAAATCTAGAAAAGAAATCTAGAAAAAAAATCTAGAAAAAAATCTAGAAAAAAAATCTAGAAAAAAAATCTAGAGAAAAATCTAGAAAAAAAATCTAGAAAAAAATCTAGAAAAAAATTCTTGAAAAAAAATCTAGAAAAAAAATCTAGAAAAAAAATCTAGAGAAAAATCTAGAAAAAAAATCTAGAAAAAAATCTAGAAAAAAATTCTTGAAAAAAAATCTAGAAAAAAAATCTAGAAAAAAAATCTAGAAAAAAATCTAGAAAAAAAATCTAGAAAAAAATCTAGAAAAAAATTCTAGAAAAAAAATCTAGAAAAAAAATCTAGAAAAAAAATCTAGAAAAAAAATCTAGAAAAAAATCTAGAAAAAAAATCTAGAAAAAAATCTAGAAAAAAATCTAGAAAAAAAATCTAGAAAAAAATCTAGAAAAAAAATCTAGAAAAAAATCTAGAAAAAAATTCTAGAAAAAAAATCTAGAAAAAAAATCTAGAAAAAAAATCTAGACAAAAAATCTAGAAAAAAATCTAGAAAAAAAATCTAGAAAAGAAATCTAGAAAAAAAATCTAGAAAAAAATCTAGAAAAAAAATCTAGAAAAAAAATCTAGAAAAAAATCTAGAAAAAAAATCTAGAAAAAATCTAGAAAAAAATTCTTGAAAAAAAATCTAGAAAAAAAATCTAGAAAAAAAATCTAGAAAAAAATCTAGAAAAAAAATCTAGAAAAAAATCTAGAAAAAAATTATAGAAAAAAAATCTAGAAAAAAAATCTAGAAAAAAAATCTAGAAAAAAAATCTAGAAAAAAATCTAGAAAAAAAATCTAGAAAAAAATCTAGAAAAAAATCTAGAAAAAAAATCTAGAAAAAAATCTAGAAAAAAAATCTAGAAAAAAATCTAGAAAAAAATTCTAGAAAAAAAATCTAGAAAAAAAATCTAGAAAAAAAATCTAGACAAAAAATCTAGAAAAAAAATCTAGAAAAAAATCTAGAAAAAAATTATTGAAAAAAATTATTGAAAAAAAATCTAGAAAAAAAATCTAGAAAAAAAATCTAGAAAAGAATCTAGAAAAAAAATCTAGAAAAAAATCTAGAAAAAAATTCTAGAAAAAAAATCTAGAAAAAAAATCTAGAAAAAAAATCTAGAAAAAATTCTTGAAAAAAAATCTAGAAAAAAAATTTAGAAAATAAATCTCGAAAAGAATCTAGAAAAAAAATCTAGAAAAAAATCTAGACAAAAAATCTAGAAAAAAAATCTAGAAAAAAAATCTAGAAAAAAAATCTAGAAAAAAATCTAGAAAAAAAATCTAGAAAAAAATCTAGAAAAAAAATCTAGAAAAAAAATCTAGAAAAAAAATCTAGAAAAATATCTAGAAAAAAAATCTAGACAAAAAATCTTGAAAAAAAATCTAGAAAAAAATCTAGACAAAAAATCTAGAAAAAAAATCTAGAAAAAAATCTAGAAAAAAAATCTAGAAAAAAAATTTAGAAAATAAATCTCGAAAAGAATCTAGAAAAGAAATCTAGAAAAAAAATCTAGAAAAAAATCTAGAAAGAAATCTAGAAAAAAATCTAGAAAAAAAATCTAGAAAAAAAATCTAGAAAAAAAATCTAGAAAAAAAATCTAGAAAAAAAATCTAGAAAAAAATCTAGAAAAAAAATCTAGAAAAAAATCTAGAAAAAAATCTAGAAAAAAATCTAGACAAAAAATCTAGAAAAAAAATCTAGAAAAAAATCTAGAAAAAAAATCTAGAAAAAAAATCTAGAAAAAAAATCTTGAAAAAAATCTAGAAAAAAAATCTAGAAAAAAAATCTAGAAAAAAAATCTAGAAAAAAAATCTAGAAAAAAAATCTAGAAAAAAAATCTAGAAAAAAAATCTAGACAAAAAATCTAGAAAAAAAATCTAGAAAAAAATCTAGAAAAAAAATCTAGAAATAAATCTAGAAAGAAAATCTAGAAAAAAAATCTAGAAAAAAAATCTAGAAAAAAAATCTAGAAAAAAAATCTAGAAAAAAATCTAGAAAAAAAATCTATAAAATAAATCTAGAAAAAAATCTAGAAAAAAAATCTAGAAAAAAAATCTAGACAAAAAATCTAGAAAAAAATCTAGAAAAAAATTCTTGAAAAAAAATCTAGAAAAAAAATCTAGAAAAAAAATCTAGAAAAAAATCTTGAAAAAAAATCTAGAAAAAAATCTAGAAAAAAAATCTAGAAAAAAAATCTAGAAAAAAAATCTATAAAATAAATCTAGAAAAAAAATCTAGAAAAAAATCTAGAAAAAAAATCTAGAAAAAAAATCTAGAAAAAAAATCTAGACAAAAAATCTAGAAAAAAATCTAGAAAAAAAATCTAGAAAAGAAATCTAGAAAAAAAATCTAGAAAAAAATCTAGAAAAAAAATCTAGAAAAAAAATCTAGAGAAAAATCTAGAAAAAAAATCTAGAAAAAAATCTAGAAAAAAATTCTTGAAAAAAAATCTAGAAAAAAAATCTAGAAAAAAAATCTAGAAAAAAATCTAGAAAAAAAATCTAGAAAAAAATCTAGAAAAAAATTCTAGAAAAAAAATCTAGAAAAAAAATCTAGAAAAAAAATCTAGAAAAAAAATCTAGAAAAAAATCTAGAAAAAAAATCTAGAAAAAAATCTAGAAAAAAATCTAGAAAAAAAATCTAGAAAAAAATCTAGAAAAAAAATCTAGAAAAAAATCTAGAAAAAAATTCTAGAAAAAAAATCTAGAAAAAAAATCTAGAAAAAAAATCTAGACAAAAAATCTAGAAAAAAATCTAGAAAAAAAATCTAGAAAAGAAATCTAGAAAAAAAATCTAGAAAAAAATCTAGAAAAAAAATCTAGAAAAAAAATCTAGAAAAAAATCTAGAAAAAAAATCTAGAAAAAATCTAGAAAAAAATTCTTGAAAAAAAATCTAGAAAAAAAATCTAGAAAAAAAATCTAGAAAAAAATCTAGAAAAAAAATCTAGAAAAAAATCTAGAAAAAAATTCTAGAAAAAAAATCTAGAAAAAAAATCTAGAAAAAAAATCTAGAAAAAAAATCTAGAAAAAAATCTAGAAAAAAAATCTAGAAAAAAATCTAGAAAAAAATCTAGAAAAAAAATCTAGAAAAAAATCTAGAAAAAAAATCTAGAAAAAAATCTAGAAAAAAATTCTAGAAAAAAAATCTAGAAAAAAAATCTAGAAAAAAAATCTAGACAAAAAATCTAGAAAAAAAATCTAGACAAAAAATCTAGAAAGCAAATCTAGAAAAAAATCTAGAAAAAAAATCTAGAAAAAAAATCTAGACAAAAAATCTAGAAAAAAATCTAGAAAAAAATTCTAGAAAAAAAATCTAGAAAAAAAATCTAGAAAAAAAATCTAGAAAAAAATCTAGAAAAAAAATCTAGAAAAAAATCTAGAAAAATATCTAGAAAAAAAATCTAGACAAAAAATCTAGAAAAAAAATCTAGAAAAAAAATCTAGAAAAAAATATAGAAAAAAAATCTAGAAAAAAAATCTAGAAGAAAATCTAGAAACAAAATCTAGAAAAAAATCTAGAAAAAAATTATTGAAAAAAAATCTAGAAAAAAATCTAGAAAAAAAATCTAGAAAAATATCTAGAAAAAAAATCTAGACAAAAAATCTAGAAAAAAAATCTAGAAAAAAATCTAGAAAAAAAATCTAGAAAAAAAATCTAGAAAAAAAATCTTGAAAAAAACCTAGAAAAAAAATCTAGAAAAAAATCTAGAAAAAAATCTAGAAAAAAAATCTAGAAAAAAAATCTAGAAAAAAAATCTAGACAAAAAATCTAGAAAAAAATCTAGAAAAAAAATCTAGAAAAGAAATCTAGAAAAAAAATCTAGAAAAAAATCTAGAAAAAAAATCTAGAAAAAAAATCTAGAGAAAAATCTAGAAAAAAAATCTAGAAAAAAATCTAGAAAAAAATTCTTGAAAAAAAATCTAGAAAAAAAATCTAGAAAAAAAATCTAGAAAAAAATCTAGAAAAAAAATCTAGAAAAAAATCTAGAAAAAAATTCTAGAAAAAAAATCTAGAAAAAAAATCTAGAAAAAAAATCTAGAAAAAAAATCTAGAAAAAAATCTAGAAAAAAAATCTAGAAAAAAATCTAGAAAAAAATCTAGAAAAAAAATCTAGAAAAAAATCTAGAAAAAAATTCTAGAAAAAAAATCTAGAAAAAAAATCTAGAAAAAAAATCTAGACAAAAAATCTAGAAAAAAATCTAGAAAAAAAATCTAGAAAAGAAATCTAGAAAAAAAATCTAGAAAAAAATCTAGAAAAAAAATCTAGAAAAAAAATCTAGAAAAAAATCTAGAAAAAAAATCTAGAAAAAATCTAGAAAAAAATTCTTGAAAAAAAATCTAGAAAAAAAATCTAGAAAAAAAATCTAGAAAAAAATCTAGAAAAAAAATCTAGAAAAAAATCTAGAAAAAAATTATAGAAAAAAAATCTAGAAAAAAAATCTAGAAAAAAAATCTAGAAAAAAAATCTAGAAAAAAATCTAGAAAAAAAATCTAGAAAAAAATCTAGAAAAAAATCTAGAAAAAAAATCTAGAAAAAAATCTAGAAAAAAAATCTAGAAAAAAATCTAGAAAAAAATTCTAGAAAAAAAATCTAGAAAAAAAATCTAGAAAAAAAATCTAGACAAAAAATCTAGAAAAAAAATCTAGAAAAAAATCTAGAAAAAAATTATTGAAAAAAATTATTGAAAAAAAATCTAGAAAAAAAATCTAGAAAAAAAATCTAGAAAAGAATCTAGAAAAAAAATCTAGAAAAAAATCTAGAAAAAAATTCTAGAAAAAAAATCTAGAAAAAAAATCTAGAAAAAAAATCTAGAAAAAATTCTTGAAAAAAAATCTAGAAAAAAAATTTAGAAAATAAATCTCGAAAAGAATCTAGAAAAAAAATCTAGAAAAAAATCTAGACAAAAAATCTAGAAAAAAAATCTAGAAAAAAAATCTAGAAAAAAAATCTAGAAAAAAATCTAGAAAAAAAATCTAGAAAAAAATCTAGAAAAAAAATCTAGAAAAAAAATCTAGAAAAAAAATCTAGAAAAATATCTAGAAAAAAAATCTAGACAAAAAATCTTGAAAAAAAATCTAGAAAAAAATCTAGACAAAAAATCTAGAAAAAAAATCTAGAAAAAAATCTAGAAAAAAAATCTAGAAAAAAAATTTAGAAAATAAATCTCGAAAAGAATCTAGAAAAGAAATCTAGAAAAAAAATCTAGAAAAAAATCTAGAAAGAAATCTAGAAAAAAATCTAGAAAAAAAATCTAGAAAAAAAATCTAGAAAAAAAATCTAGAAAAAAAATCTAGAAAAAAAATCTAGAAAAAAATCTAGAAAAAAAATCTAGAAAAAAATCTAGAAAAAAATCTAGAAAAAAATCTAGACAAAAAATCTAGAAAAAAAATCTAGAAAAAAATCTAGAAAAAAAATCTAGAAAAAAAATCTAGAAAAAAAATCTTGAAAAAAATCTAGAAAAAAAATCTAGAAAAAAAATCTAGAAAAAAAATCTAGAAAAAAAATCTAGAAAAAAAATCTAGAAAAAAAATCTAGAAAAAAAATCTAGACAAAAAATCTAGAAAAAAAATCTAGAAAAAAATCTAGAAAAAAAATCTAGAAATAAATCTAGAAAGAAAATCTAGAAAAAAAATCTAGAAAAAAAATCTAGAAAAAAAATCTAGAAAAAAAATCTAGAAAAAAATCTAGAAAAAAAATCTATAAAATAAATCTAGAAAAAAATCTAGAAAAAAAATCTAGAAAAAAAATCTAGACAAAAAATCTAGAAAAAAATCTAGAAAAAAATTCTTGAAAAAAAATCTAGAAAAAAAATCTAGAAAAAAAATCTAGAAAAAAATCTTGAAAAAAAATCTAGAAAAAAATCTAGAAAAAAAATCTAGAAAAAAAATCTAGAAAAAAAATCTATAAAATAAATCTAGAAAAAAAATCTTGAAAAAAATCTAGAAAAAAAATCTTGAAAAAAATCTAGAAAAAAATCTAGAAAAAAAATCTAGAAAAAAAATCTAGAAAAAAAATCTAGAAAAAAAATCTAGACAAAAAATCTAGAAAAAAATCTAGAAAAAAATCTAGAAAAAAAATCTAGAAAAAAATCTAGAAAGAAAATCTAGGAAAAAAATCTAGAAAAAAAATCTAGAAAAAAAATCTAGAAAAAAAATCTAGAAAAAAATCTTGAAAAAAAATCTAGAAAAATATCTAGAAAAAAAATCTAGACAAAAAATCTAGAAAGCAAATCTAGAAAAAAATCTAGAAAAAAAATCTAGAAAAAAAATCTAGACAAAAAATCTAGAAAAAAATCTAGAAAAAAATTCTAGAAAAAAAATCTAGAAAAAAAATCTAGAAAAAAAATCTAGAAAAAAATCTAGAAAAAAAATCTAGAAAAAAATCTAGAAAAATATCTAGAAAAAAAATCTAGAAAAAAAATCTAGAAAAAAATCTAGAAAAAAAATCTAGAAAAAAAATCTAGAAGAAAATCTAGAAACAAAATCTAGAAAAAAATCTAGAAAAAAATTATTGAAAAAAAATCTAGAAAAAAATCTAGAAAAAAAATCTAGAAAATAAATCTAGAAAAAAATCTAGAAAAAAAATCTAGAAAAAAAATCTAGAAAAAATTCTAGAAAAAAATCTAGAAAAAAATCTAGAAAAAAAATCTAGAAAAAAAATCTAGAAAAAAAATCTAGAAAAAAAATCTAGAAAAAAATCTAGAAAAAAAATCTAGAAAAAAAATCTAGAAAAAAATCTAGAAAAAAAATCTAGAAAAATATCTAGAAAAAAAATCTAGACAAAAAATCTAGAAAAAAAATCTAGAAAAAAATCTAGAAAAAAAATCTAGAAAAAAATCTAGAAAAAAAATCTTGAAAAAAACCTAGAAAAAAAATCTAGAAAAAAATCTAGAAAAAAATCTAGAAAAAAAATCTAGAAAAAAAATCTAGAAAAAAAATCTAGACAAAAAATCTAGAAAAAAATCTAGAAAAAAAATCTAGAAAAGAAATCTAGAAAAAAAATCTAGAAAAAAATCTAGAAAAAAAATCTAGAAAAAAAATCTAGAGAAAAATCTAGAAAAAAAATCTAGAAAAAAATCTAGAAAAAAATTCTTGAAAAAAAATCTAGAAAAAAAATCTAGAAAAAAAATCTAGAAAAAAATCTAGAAAAAAAATCTAGAAAAAAATCTAGAAAAAAATTCTAGAAAAAAAATCTAGAAAAAAAATCTAGAAAAAAAATCTAGAAAAAAAATCTAGAAAAAAATCTAGAAAAAAAATCTAGAAAAAAATCTAGAAAAAAATCTAGAAAAAAAATCTAGAAAAAAATCTAGAAAAAAAATCTAGAAAAAAATCTAGAAAAAAATTCTAGAAAAAAAATCTAGAAAAAAAATCTAGAAAAAAAATCTAGACAAAAAATCTAGAAAAAAATCTAGAAAAAAAATCTAGAAAAGAAATCTAGAAAAAAAATCTAGAAAAAAATCTAGAAAAAAAATCTAGAAAAAAAATCTAGAAAAAAATCTAGAAAAAAAATCTAGAAAAAAATCTAGAAAAAAATCTAGAAAAAAAATCTAGAAAAAAATCTAGAAAAAAAATCTAGAAAAAAATCTAGAAAAAAATTCTAGAAAAAAAATCTAGAAAAAAAATCTAGAAAAAAAATCTAGACAAAAAATCTAGAAAAAAAATCTAGAAAAAAATCTAGAAAAAAATTATTGAAAAAAATTATTGAAAAAAAATCTAGAAAAAAAATCTAGAAAAAAAATCTAGAAAAGAATCTAGAAAAAAAATCTAGAAAAAAATCTAGAAAAAAATTCTAGAAAAAAAATCTAGAAAAAAAATCTAGAAAAAAAATCTAGAAAAAATTCTTGAAAAAAAATCTAGAAAAAAAATTTAGAAAATAAATCTCGAAAAGAATCTAGAAAAAAAATCTAGAAAAAAATCTAGACAAAAAATCTAGAAAAAAAATCTAGAAAAAAAATCTAGAAAAAAAATCTAGAAAAAAATCTAGAAAAAAAATCTAGAAAAAAATCTAGAAAAAAAATCTAGAAAAAAAATCTAGAAATAAAATCTAGAAAAATATCTAGAAAAAAAATCTAGACAAAAAATCTTGAAAAAAAATCTAGAAAAAAATCTAGACAAAAAATCTAGAAAAAAAATCTAGAAAAAAATCTAGAAAAAAAATCTAGAAAAAAAATTTAGAAAATAAATCTCGAAAAGACTCTAGAAAAAAAATCTAGAAAAAAAATCTAGAAAAAAATCTAGAAAGAAATCTAGAAAAAAATCTAGAAAAAAAATCTAGAAAAAAAATCTAGAAAAAAAATCTAGAAAAAAAATCTAGAAAAAAAATCTAGAAAAAAATCTAGAAAAAAAATCTAGAAAAAAATCTAGAAAAAAATCTAGAAAAAAATCTAGACAAAAAATCTAGAAAAAAAATCTAGAAAAAAATCTAGAAAAAAAATCTAGAAAAAAAATCTAGAAAAAAAATCTTGAAAAAAATCTAGAAAAAAAATCTAGAAAAAAAATCTAGAAAAAAAATCTAGAAAAAAAATCTAGAAAAAAAATCTAGAAAAAAAATCTAGACAAAAAATCTAGAAAAAAAATCTAGAAAAAAATCTAGAAAAAAAATCTAGAAAAAAATCTAGAAAGAAAATCTAGAAAAAAAATCTAGAAAAAAAATCTAGAAAAAAAATCTAGAAAAAAAATCTAGAAAAAAATCTAGAAAAAAAATCTATAAAATAAATCTAGAAAAAAATCTAGAAAAAAAATCTAGAAAAAAAATCTAGACAAAAAATCTAGAAAAAAATCTAGAAAAAAATTCTTGAAAAAAAATCTAGAAAAAAAATCTAGAAAAAAAATCTAGAAAAAAATCTAGAAAAAAAATCTAGAAAAAAATCTAGAAAAAAAATCTAGAAAAAAAATCTAGAAAAAAAATCTATAAAATAAATCTAGAAAAAAATCTAGAAAAAAAATCTAGAAAAAAAATCTAGAAAAAAAATCTAGAAAAAAATCTAGAAAAAAATTATTGAAAAAAAATCTAGAAAAAAAATCTAGAAAAAAAATCTAGAAAAAAATCTAGAAAAAAAATCTAGAAAAAAAATCTAGAAAAAAATCTAGAAAAAAAATCTAGGAAAAAAATCTAGAAAAAAAATCTAGAAAAAAATCTAGAAAAAAATTCTTGAAAAAAAATCTAGAAAAAAAATCTAGAAAATAAATCTCGAAAAGAATCTAGAAAAAAAATCTAGAAAAAAAATCTAGAAAAAAATCTAGAAAAAAAATCTAGGAAAAAAATCTAGAAAAAAAATCTAAAAAAAAATCTAGAAAAAAATCTAGAAAAAAAATCTAGAAAAAAAATCTAGAAAAAAAATCTAGAAAAAAAATCTAGAAAAAAAATCTAGAAAAAAATCTAGAAAAAAAATCTAGAAAAAAATCTAGAAAAAAAATCTAGAAAAAAAATCTAGAAAAAAATCTAGAAAAAAATCTAGAAAAATATCTAGAAAAAAAATCTAGACAAAAAATCTAGAAAAAAAATCTAGAAAAAAATCTAGAAAAAAAATCTAGAAAAAAAATCTAGAAAAAAAATCTTGAAAAAAATCTAGAAAAAAAATCTTGAAAAAAATCTAGAAAAAAATCTAGAAAAAAAATCTAGAAAATAAATCTAGAAAAAAATCTAGAAAAAAAATCTAGAAAAAAAATCTAGAAAAAATTCTAGAAAAAAATCTAGAAAAAAATCTAGAAAAAAAATCTAGAAAAAAAATCTAGAAAAAAAATCTAGAAAAAAAATCTAGAAAAAAATCTAGAAAAAAAATCTAGAAAAAAAATCTAGAAAAAAATCTAGAAAAAAAATCTAGAAAAATATCTAGAAAAAAAATCTAGACAAAAAATCTAGAAAAAAAATCTAGAAAAAAATCTAGAAAAAAAATCTAGAAAAAAAATCTAGAAAAAAAATCTTGAAAAAAACCTAGAAAAAAAATCTAGAAAAAAATCTAGAAAAAAATCTAGAAAAAAAATCTAGAAAAAAAATCTAGAAAAAAAATCTAGACAAAAAATCTAGAAAAAAATCTAGAAAAAAAATCTAGAAAAGAAATCTAGAAAAAAAATCTAGAAAAAAATCTAGAAAAAAAAATCTAGAAAAAAAATCTAGAAAAAAATCTAGAAAAAAAATCTAAAAAAAAATCTAGAAAAAAATCTAGAAAAAAAATCTAGAAAAAAAATCTAGAAAAAAAATCTAGAAAAAAAATCTAGAAAAAAAATCTAGAAAAAAATCTAGAAAAAAAATCTAGAAAAAAATCTAGAAAAAAAATCTAGAAAAAAAATCTAGAAAAAAATCTAGAAAAAAATCTAGAAAAATATCTAGAAAAAAAATCTAGACAAAAAATCTAGAAAAAAAATCTAGAAAAAAATCTAGAAAAAAAATCTAGAAAAAAAATCTAGAAAAAAAATCTAGAAAAAAATCTAGAAAAAAAATCTTGAAAAAAATCTAGAAAAAAATCTAGAAAAAAAATCTAGAAAAAAAATCTAGAAAAAAATCTAGAAAAAAAATCTAGAAAAAAAATCTAGAAAAAATTCTAGAAAAAAATCTAGAAAAAAATCTAGAAAAAAAATCTAGAAAAAAAATCTAGAAAAAAAATCTAGAAAAAAAATCTAGAAAAAAATCTAGAAAAAAAATCTAGAAAAAAAATCTAGAAAAAAATCTAGAAAAAAAATCTAGAAAAAAATCTAAAAAAAAAATCTAGACAAAAAATCTAGAAAAAAAATCTAGAAAAAAATCTAGAAAAAAAATCTAGAAAAAAAATCTAGAAAAAAAATCTTGAAAAAAACCTAGAAAAAAAATCTAGAAAAAAATCTAGAAAAAAATCTAGAAAAAAAATCTAGAAAAAAAATCTAGAAAAAAAATCTAGACAAAAAATCTAGAAAAAAATCTAGAAAAAAAATCTAGAAAAGAAATCTAGAAAAAAAATCTAGAAAAAAATCTAGAAAAAAAAATCTAGAAAAAAAATCTAGAAAAAAATCTAGAAAAAAAATCTAGAAAAAAATCTAGAAAAAAATTCTTGAAAAAAAATCTAGAAAAAAAATCTAGAAAACAAATCTAGAAAAAAATCTAGAAAAAAAATCTAGAAAAAAATCTAGAAAAAAATTCTAGAAAAAAAATCTAGAAAAAAAATCTAGAAAAAAATCTAGAAAAAAAATCTAGAAAAAAATCTAGAAAAAAATTCTTGAAAAAAAATCTAGAAAAAAAATCAAGAAAAAAAATCTAGAAAAAAATCTAGAAAAAAAATCTAGAAAAAAATCTAGAAAAAAATTCTAGAAAAAAAATCTAGAAAAAAAATCTAGAAAAAAAATCTAGAAAAAAAATCTAGAAAAAAATCTAGAAAAAAAATCTAGAAAAAAATCTAGAAAAAAATCTAGAAAAAAAATCTAGAAAAAAAATCTAGAAAAAAAATCTAGAAAAAAATCTAGAAAAAAAATCTAGAAAAAAAATCTAGAAAAAAATCTAGAAAAAAAATCTAGAAAAAAAATCTAGAAAAAAATCTAGAAAAAAAATCTAGAAAAATATCTAGAAAAAAAATCTAGACAAAAAATCTAGAAAAAAAATCTAGAAAAAAATCTAGAAAAAAAATCTAGAAAAAAATCTAGAAAAAAATTATTGAAAAAAATCTAGAAAAAAATTCTTGAAAAAAAATCTAGAAAAAAAATCTAGAAAACAAATCTAGAAAAAAATCTAGAAAAAAAATCTAGAAAAAAATCTAGAAAAAAATTCTAGAAAAAAAATCTAGAAAAAAAATCTAGAAAAAAATCTAGAAAAAAAATCTAGAAAAAAATCTAGAAAAAAATTCTTGAAAAAAAATCTAGAAAAAAAATCAAGAAAAAAAATCTAGAAAAAAATCTAGAAAAAAAATCTAGAAAAAAATCTAGAAAAAAATTCTAGAAAAAAAATCTAGAAAAAAAATCTAGAAAAAAAATCTAGAAAAAAAATCTAGAAAAAAATCTAGAAAAAAAATCTAGAAAAAAATCTAGAAAAAAATCTAGAAAAAAAATCTAGAAAAAAAATCTAGAAAAAAAATCTAGAAAAAAATCTAGAAAAAAAATCTAGAAAAAAAATCTAGAAAAAAATCTAGAAAAAAAATCTAGAAAAAAAATCTAGAAAAAAATCTAGAAAAAAAATCTAGAAAAATATCTAGAAAAAAAATCTAGACAAAAAATCTAGAAAAAAAATCTAGAAAAAAATCTAGAAAAAAAATCTAGAAAAAAATCTAGAAAAAAATTATTGAAAAAAAATCTAGAAAAAAAATCTAGAAAAAAAATCTAGAAAAAAATCTAGAAAAAAAATCTAGAAAAAAATCTAGAAAAAAATTCTAGAAAAAAAATCTAGAAAAAAAATCTAGAAAAAAAATCTAGACAAAAAATCTAGAAAAAAAATCTAAAAAAAAATCTAGAAAAAAATTATTGAAAAAAAATCTAGAAAAAAAATCTAGAAAAAAAATCTAGAAAAAAAATCTAGAAAAAAATCTAGAAAAAAAATCTAGAAAAAAATCTAGAAAAAAATTCTAGAAAAAAAATCTAGAAAAAAAATCTAGAAAAAAAATCTAGAAAAAATTCTTGAAAAAAAATCTAGAAAAAAAATTTAGAAAATAAATCTCGAAAATAATCTAGAAAAGAAATCTTGAAAAAAATCTAGACAAAAAATCTAGAAAAAAAATCTTGAAAAAAATCTAGAAAAAAAATCTAGAAAAAAAATCTAGAAAAAAATCTAGAAAAAAATTCTTGAAAAAAAATCTAGAAAAAAAATCTAGAAAAAAAATCTAGAAAAAAATCTAGAAAAAAAATCTAGAAAAAAATCTAGAAAAAAAATCTAGAAAAAAAATCTAGAAAAAAAATCTAGAAAAATATCTAGAAAAAAAATCTAGACAAAAAATCTAGAAAAAAAATCTAGAAAAAAATCTAGAAAAAAAATCTTGAAAAAAAATCTAGAAAAAAAATCTTGAAAAAAATCTAGAAAAAAAATCTAGAAAAAAAATCTAGAAAAAAATCTAGAAAAAAAATCTAGAAAAAAATCTAGAAAAAAAAATCTAGAAAAAAAATTTAGAAAATAAATCTCGAAAAGAATCTAGAAAAAAAATCTAGAAAAAAATCTAGAAAAAAAATCTAGAAAAATATCTAGAAAAAAAATCTAGACAAAAAATCTAGAAAAAAAATCTAGAAAAAAATCTAGAAAAAAAATCTAGAAAAAAATCTAGAAAAAAATTATTGAAAAAAATCTAGAAAAAAATTCTTGAAAAAAAATCTAGAAAAAAAATCTAGAAAACAAATCTAGAAAAAAATCTAGAAAAAAAATCTAGAAAAAAATCTAGAAAAAAATTCTAGAAAAAAAATCTAGAAAAAAAATCTAGAAAAAAATCTAGAAAAAAAATCTAGAAAAAAATCTAGAAAAAAATTCTTGAAAAAAAATCTAGAAAAAAAATCAAGAAAAAAAATCTAGAAAAAAATCTAGAAAAAAAATCTAGAAAAAAATCTAGAAAAAAATTCTAGAAAAAAAATCTAGAAAAAAAATCTAGAAAAAAAATCTAGAAAAAAAATCTAGAAAAAAATCTAGAAAAAAAATCTAGAAAAAAATCTAGAAAAAAATCTAGAAAAAAAATCTAGAAAAAAAATCTAGAAAAAAAATCTAGAAAAAAATCTAGAAAAAAAATCTAGAAAAAAAATCTAGAAAAAAATCTAGAAAAAAAATCTAGAAAAAAAATCTAGAAAAAAATCTAGAAAAAAAATCTAGAAAAATATCTAGAAAAAAAATCTAGACAAAAAATCTAGAAAAAAAATCTAGAAAAAAATCTAGAAAAAAAATCTAGAAAAAAATCTAGAAAAAAATTATTGAAAAAAAATCTAGAAAAAAAATCTAGAAAAAAAATCTAGAAAAAAATCTAGAAAAAAAATCTAGAAAAAAATCTAGAAAAAAATTCTAGAAAAAAAATCTAGAAAAAAAATCTAGAAAAAAAATCTAGACAAAAAATCTAGAAAAAAAATCTAAAAAAAAATCTAGAAAAAAATTATTGAAAAAAAATCTAGAAAAAAAATCTAGAAAAAAAATCTAGAAAAAAAATCTAGAAAAAAATCTAGAAAAAAAATCTAGAAAAAAATCTAGAAAAAAATTCTAGAAAAAAAATCTAGAAAAAAAATCTAGAAAAAAAATCTAGAAAAAATTCTTGAAAAAAAATCTAGAAAAAAAATTTAGAAAATAAATCTCGAAAATAATCTAGAAAAGAAATCTTGAAAAAAATCTAGACAAAAAATCTAGAAAAAAAATCTTGAAAAAAATCTAGAAAAAAAATCTAGAAAAAAAATCTAGAAAAAAATCTAGAAAAAAATTCTTGAAAAAAAATCTAGAAAAAAAATCTAGAAAAAAAATCTAGAAAAAAATCTAGAAAAAAAATCTAGAAAAAAATCTAGAAAAAAAATCTAGAAAAAAAATCTAGAAAAAAAATCTAGAAAAATATCTAGAAAAAAAATCTAGACAAAAAATCTAGAAAAAAAATCTAGAAAAAAATCTAGAAAAAAAATCTTGAAAAAAAATCTAGAAAAAAAATCTTGAAAAAAATCTAGAAAAAAAATCTAGAAAAAAAATCTAGAAAAAAATCTAGAAAAAAAATCTAGAAAAAAATCTAGAAAAAAAAATCTAGAAAAAAAATTTAGAAAATAAATCTCGAAAAGAATCTAGAAAAAAAATCTAGAAAAAAAATCTAGAAAAAAATCTAGAAAAAAAATCTAGGAAAAAAATCTAGAAAAAAAATCTAGAAAAAAATCTAGAAAAAAATCTAGAAAAAAAATCTAGAAAAAAAATCTAGAAAAAAAATCTGGAAAAAAAATCTAGAAAAAAAATCTAGAAAAAAATCTAGAAAAAAAATCTAGAAAAAAATCTAGAAAAAAAATCTAGAAAAAAATCTAGAAAAAAAATCTTGAAAAAAATCTAGAAAAAAATCTAGAAAAAAAATCTAGAAAAAAAATCTAGAAAAAAAATCTAGACAAAAAATCTAGAAAAAAAATCTAGAAAAAAATCTAGAAAAAAAATCTAGAAAAAAATCTAGAAAGAAAATCTAGAAAAAAAATCTAGAAAAAAAATCTAGAAAAAAAATCTAGAAAAAAATCTAGAAAAAAAATCTATAAAATAAATCTAGAAAAAAATCTAGAAAAAAAATCTAGAAAAAAAATCTAGAAAAAAAATCTAGAAAAAAATCTAGAAAAAAATTCTTGAAAAAAAATCTAGAAAAAAAATCTAGAAAAAAAATCTAGAAAAAAATCTAGAAAAAAAATCTAGAAAAAAATCTAGAAAAAAAATCTAGAAAAAAAATCTAGAAAAAAAATCTGGAAAAATATCTAGAAAAAAAATCTAGACAAAAAATCTAGAAAAAAAATCTAGAAAAAAATCTTGAAAAAAAATCTTGAAAAAAATCTAGAAAAAAAATCTAGAAAATAAATCTAGAAAAAAATCTAGAAAAAAAATCTAGAAAAAAAATCTAGAAAAAATTCTAGAAAAAAATCTAGAAAAAAATCTAGAAAAAAAATCTAGAAAAAAAATCTAGAAAAAAAATCTAGAAAAAAAATCTAGAAAAAAATCTAGAAAATAAATCTAGAAAAAAAATCTAGAAAAAAATCTAGAAAAAAAATCTAGAAAAATATCTAGAAAAAAAATCTAGACAAAAAATCTAGAAAAAAAATCTAGAAAAAAATCTAGAAAAAAAATCTAGAAAAAAAATCTAGAAAAAAAATCTTGAAAAAAACCTAGAAAAAAAATCTAGAAAAAAATCTAGAAAAAAATCTAGAAAAAAAATCTAGAAAAAAAATCTAGAAAAAAAATCTAGAAAAAAATCTAGAAAAAAAATCTAGAAAAAAAATCTAGAAAAAAATCTAGAAAAAAAATCTAGAAAAAAATCTAGAAAAAAATTATTGAAAAAAAATCTAGAAAAAAAATCTAGAAAAAAAATCTAGAAAAAAATCTAGAAAAAAAATCTAGAAAAAAATCTAGAAAAAAATTCTAGAAAAAAAATCTAGAAAAAAAATCTAGAAAAAAAATCTAGACAAAAAATCTAGAAAAAAAATCTAAAAAAAAATCTAGAAAAAAATTATTGAAAAAAAATCTAGAAAAAAAATCTAGAAAAAAAATCTAGAAAAAAAATCTAGAAAAAAATCTAGAAAAAAAATCTAGAAAAAAATCTAGAAAAAAATTCTAGAAAAAAAATCTAGAAAAAAAATCTAGAAAAAAAATCTAGAAAAAATTCTTGAAAAAAAATCTAGAAAAAAAATTTAGAAAATAAATCTCGAAAATAATCTAGAAAAAAAATCTTGAAAAAAATCTAGACAAAAAATCTAGAAAAAAAATCTTGAAAAAAATCTAGAAAAAAAATCTAGAAAAAAAATCTAGAAAAAAATCTAGAAAAAAATTCTTGAAAAAAAATCTAGAAAAAAAATCTAGAAAAAAAATCTAGAAAAAAATCTAGAAAAAAAATCTAGAAAAAAATCTAGAAAAAAAATCTAGAAAAAAAATCTAGAAAAAAAATCTAGAAAAATATCTAGAAAAAAAATCTAGACAAAAAATCTAGAAAAAAAATCTAGAAAAAAATCTAGAAAAAAAATCTTGAAAAAAAATCTAGAAAAAAAATCTTGAAAAAAATCTAGAAAAAAAATCTAGAAAAAAAATCTAGAAAAAAATCTAGAAAAAAAATCTAGAAAAAAATCTAGAAAAAAAAATCTAGAAAAAAAATTTAGAAAATAAATCTCGAAAAGAATCTAGAAAAAAAATCTAGAAAAAAAATCTAGAAAAAAATCTAGAAAAAAAATCTAGGAAAAAAATCTAGAAAAAAAATCTAGAAAAAAATCTAGAAAAAAATCTAGAAAAAAAATCTAGAAAAAAAATCTAGAAAAAAAATCTGGAAAAAAAATCTAGAAAAAAAATCTAGAAAAAAATCTAGAAAAAAAATCTAGAAAAAAATCTAGAAAAAAAATCTAGAAAAAAATCTAGAAAAAAAATCTTGAAAAAAATCTAGAAAAAAATCTAGAAAAAAAATCTAGAAAAAAAATCTAGAAAAAAAATCTAGACAAAAAATCTAGAAAAAAAATCTAGAAAAAAATCTAGAAAAAAAATCTAGAAAAAAATCTAGAAAGAAAATCTAGAAAAAAAATCTAGAAAAAAAATCTAGAAAAAAAATCTAGAAAAAAAATCTAGAAAAAAATCTAGAAAAAAAATCTATAAAATAAATCTAGAAAAAAATCTAGAAAAAAAATCTAGAAAAAAAATCTAGAAAAAAAATCTAGAAAAAAATCTAGAAAAAAATTCTTGAAAAAAAATCTAGAAAAAAAATCTAGAAAAAAAATCTAGAAAAAAATCTAGAAAAAAAATCTAGAAAAAAATCTAGAAAAAAAATCTAGAAAAAAAATCTAGAAAAAAAATCTGGAAAAATATCTAGAAAAAAAATCTAGACAAAAAATCTAGAAAAAAAATCTAGAAAAAAATCTTGAAAAAAAATCTTGAAAAAAATCTAGAAAAAAAATCTAGAAAATAAATCTAGAAAAAAATCTAGAAAAAAAATCTAGAAAAAAAATCTAGAAAAAATTCTAGAAAAAAATCTAGAAAAAAATCTAGAAAAAAAATCTAGAAAAAAAATCTAGAAAAAAAATCTAGAAAAAAAATCTAGAAAAAAATCTAGAAAAAAAATCTATAAAATAAATCTAGAAAAAAATCTAGAAAAAAAATCTAGAAAAAAAATCTAGAAAAAAAATCTAGAAAAAAATCTAGAAAAAAATTCTTGAAAAAAAATCTAGAAAAAAAATCTAGAAAAAAAATCTAGAAAAAAATCTAGAAAAAAAATCTAGAAAAAAATCTAGAAAAAAAATCTAGAAAAAAAATCTAGAAAAAAAATCTGGAAAAATATCTAGAAAAAAAATCTAGACAAAAAATCTAGAAAAAAAATCTAGAAAAAAATCTTGAAAAAAAATCTTGAAAAAAATCTAGAAAAAAAATCTAGAAAATAAATCTAGAAAAAAATCTAGAAAAAAAATCTAGAAAAAAAATCTAGAAAAAATTCTAGAAAAAAATCTAGAAAAAAATCTAGAAAAAAAATCTAGAAAAAAAATCTAGAAAAAAAATCTAGAAAAAAAATCTAGAAAAAAATCTAGAAAATAAATCTAGAAAAAAAATCTAGAAAAAAATCTAGAAAAAAAATCTAGAAAAATATCTAGAAAAAAAATCTAGACAAAAAATCTAGAAAAAAAATCTAGAAAAAAATCTAGAAAAAAAATCTAGAAAAAAAATCTAGAAAAAAAATCTTGAAAAAAACCTAGAAAAAAAATCTAGAAAAAAATCTAGAAAAAAATCTAGAAAAAAAATCTAGAAAAAAAATCTAGAAAAAAAATCTAGAAAAAAATCTAGAAAAAAAATCTAGAAAAGAAATCTAGAAAAAAAATCTAGAAAAAAATCTAGAAAAAAAATCTAGAAAAAAAATCTAGAAAAAAATCTAGAAAAAAAATCTAGAAAAAAATCTAGAAAAAAATTATTGAAAAAAAATCTAGAAAAAAAATCTAGAAAAAAAATCTAGAAAAAAATCTAGAAAAAAAATCTAGAAAAAAATCTAGAAAAAAATTCTAGAAAAAAAATCTAGAAAAAAAATCTAGAAAAAAAATCTAGAAAAAAAATCTAGAAAAAAATCTAGAAAAAAAATCTAGAAAAAAATCTAGAAAAAAATCTAGAAAAAAAATCTAGAAAAATATCTAGAAAAAAAATCTAGACAAAAATCTAGAAAAAAATTCTAGAAAAAAAATCTAGAAAAAAAATCTAGAAAAAAAATCTAGAAAAAAATCTAGAAAAAAAATCTAGAAAAAAATCTAGAAAAAAATCTAGAAAAAAAATCTAGAAAAATATCTAGAAAAAAAATCTAGACAAAAAATCTAGAAAAAAAATCTAGAAAAAAATCTAGAAAAAAAATCTAGAAAAAAATCTAGAAAAAAATTATTGAAAAAAAATCTAGAAAAAAAATCTAGAAAAAAAATCTAGAAAAAAAATCTAGAAAAAAATCTAGAAAAAAAATCTAGAAAAAAATCTAGAAAAAAATTCTAGAAAAAAAATCTAGAAAAAAAATCTAGAAAAAAAATCTAGACAAAAAATCTAGAAAAAAAATCTAGAAAAAAATCTAGAAAAAAATTATTGAAAAAAAATCTAGAAAAAAAATCTAGAAAAAAAATCTAGAAAAAAAATCTAGAAAAAAATCTAGAAAAAAAATCTAGAAAAAAATCTAGAAAAAAATTCTAGAAAAAAAATCTAGAAAAAAATCTAGAAAAAAAATCTAGAAAAAAATCTAGAAAAAAAATCTAGAAAAAAAATCTAGAAAAAAAATTTAGAAAATAAATCTCGAAAAGAATCTAGAAAAAAAATCTAGAAAAAAATCTAGACAAAAAATCTAGAAAAAAAATCTTGAAAAAAATCTAGAAAAAAAATCTAGAAAAAAAATCTAGAAAAAAATCTAGAAAAAAATTCTTGAAAAAAAATCTAGAAAAAAAATCTAGAAAAAAAATCTAGAAAAAAATCTAGAAAAAAAATCTAGAAAAAAATCTAGAAAAAAAATCTAGAAAAAAAATCTAGAAAAAAAATCTAGAAAAATATCTAGAAAAAAAATCTAGACAAAAAATCTAGAAAAAAAATCTTGAAAAAAATCTAGAAAAAAAATCTTGAAAAAAAATCTAGAAAAAAAATCTTGAAAAAAATCTAGAAAAAAAATCTAGAAAAAAAATCTAGAAAAAAATCTAGAAAAAAAATCTAGAAAAAAATCTAGAAAAAAAATCTAGAAAAAAAATTTAGAAAATAAATCTCGAAAAGAATCTAGAAAAAAAATCTAGAAAAAAAATCTAGAAAAAAATCTAGAAAAAAAATCTAGGAAAAAAATCTAGAAAAAAAATCTAGAAAAAAATCTAGAAAAAAATCTAGAAAAAAAATCTAGAAAAAAAATCTAGAAAAAAAATCTAGAAAAAAAATCTAGAAAAAAAATCTAGAAAAAAATCTAGAAAAAAAATCTAGAAAAAAATCTAGAAAAAAAATCTAGAAAAAAAATCTAGAAAAAAATCTAGAAAAAAATCTAGACAAAAAATCTAGAAAAAAAATCTAGAAAAAAAATCTAGAAAAAAAATCTAGAAAAAAAATCTTGAAAAAAATCTAGAAAAAAAATCTTGAAAAAAATCTAGAAAAAAATCTAGAAAAAAAATCTAGAAAAAAAATCTAGAAAAAAAATCTAGAAAAAAAATCTAGAAAAAAAATCTAGAAAAAAATCTAGAAAAAAATCTAGACAAAAAATCTAGAAAAAAAATCTAGAAAAAAAATCTAGAAAAAAAATCTAGAAAAAAAATCTTGAAAAAAATCTAGAAAAAAAATCTTGAAAAAAATCTAGAAAAAAATCTAGAAAAAAAATCTAGAAAAAAAATCTAGAAAAAAAATCTAGAAAAAAAATCTAGACAAAAAATCTAGAAAAAAAATCTAGAAAAAAATCTAGAAAAAAAATCTAGAAAAAAATCTAGAAAGAAAATCTAGAAAAAAAATCTAGAAAAAAATCTTGAAAAAAAATCTAGAAAAATATCTAGAAAAAAAATCTAGACAAAAAATCTAGAAAGCAAATCTAGAAAAAAATCTAGAAAAAAAATCTAGAAAAAAAATCTAGAAAAAAAATCTTGAAAAAAATCTTGAAAAAAAATCTAGAAAAAAAATCTAGAAAAAAAATCTAGAAAAAAAATCTTGAAAAAAATCTAGAAAAAAAATCTTGAAAAAAATCTAGAAAAAAATCTAGAAAAAAAATCTAGAAAAAAAATCTAGAAAAAAAATCTAGAAAAAAAATCTAGACAAAAAATCTAGAAAAAAAATCTAGAAAAAAATCTAGAAAAAAAATCTAGAAAAAAATCTAGAAAGAAAATCTAGAAAAAAAATCTAGAAAAAAATCTTGAAAAAAAATCTAGAAAAATATCTAGAAAAAAAATCTAGACAAAAAATCTAGAAAGCAAATCTAGAAAAAAATCTAGAAAAAAAATCTAGAAAAAAAATCTAGAAAAAAAATCTTGAAAAAAATCTTGAAAAAAAATCTAGAAAAAAATCTAGAAAAAAATCTAGACAAAAAATCTAGAAAAAAAATCTTGAAAAAAATCTAGAAAAAAAATCTAGAAAGAAAATCTAGAAAAAAAATCTAGAAAAAAATCTTGAAAAAAAATCTAGAAAAATATCTAGAAAAAAAATCTAGACAAAAAATCTAGAAAGCAAATCTAGAAAAAAATCTAGAAAAAAAATCTAGAAAAAAAATCTAGAAAAAAAATCTTGAAAAAAATCTTGAAAAAAAATCTAGAAAAAAAATCTAGAAAAAAAATCTAGACAAAAAATCTAGAAAAAAAATCTTGAAAAAAATCTAGAAAAAAAATCTAGAAAAAAAATCTAGAAAAAAAATCTAGAAAAAAAATCTAGAAAAGAATCTAGAAAAAAAATCTAGAAAAAAATCTAGAAAAAAATTCTAGAAAAAAAATCTAGAAAAAAAATCTAGAAGAAAATCTAGAAAAAAAATCTAGAAAAAAATCTAGAAAAAAAATCTAGAAAAAAATCTAGAAAAAAAATCTAGAAAAAAAATCTAGAAAAAAATCTAGAAAAAAAATCTAGACAAAAAATCTAGAAAAAAAATCTAGAAAAAAATCTAGAAAAAAAATCTAGAAAAAAAATCTAGAAAAAAAATCTTGAAAAAAACCTAGAAAAAAAATCTAGAAAAAAATCTAGAAAAAAATCTAGAAAAAAAATCTAGAAAAAAAATCTAGAAAAAAAATCTAGAAAAAAATCTAGAAAAAAAATCTAGAAAAGAAATCTAGAAAAAAAATCTAGAAAAAAATCTAGAAAAAAAATCTAGAAAAAAAATCTAGAAAAAAATCTAGAAAAAAAATCTAGAAAAAAATCTAGAAAAAAATTCTTGAAAAAAAATCTAGAAAAAAAATCTAGAAAAAAAATCTAGAAAAAAATCTAGAAAAAAAATCTAGAAAAAAATCTAGAAAAAAATTCTAGAAAAAAAATCTAGAAAAAAAATCTAGAAAAAAAATCTAGAAAAAAAATCTAGAAAAAAATCTAGAAAAAAAATCTAGAAAAAAATCTAGAAAAAAATCTAGAAAAAAAATCTAGAAAAATATCTAGAAAAAAAATCTAGACAAAAAATCTAGAAAAAAAATCTAGAAAAAAATCTAGAAAAAAAATCTAGAAAAAAATCTAGAAAAAAATTATTGAAAAAAAATCTAGAAAAAAAATCTAGAAAAAAAATCTAGAAAAAAAATCTAGAAAAAAAATCTAGAAAAAAAATCTAGAAAAAAATCTAGAAAAAAAATCTAGAAAAAAATCTAGAAAAAAATTCTAGAAAAAAAATCTAGAAAAAAAATCTAGAAAAAAAATCTAGACAAAAAATCTAGAAAAAAAATCTAGAAAAAAATCTAGAAAAAAATTATTGAAAAAAAATCTAGAAAAAAAATCTAGAAAAAAAATCTAGAAAAAAAATCTAGAAAAAAATCTAGAAAAAAAATCTAGAAAAAAATCTAGAAAAAAATTCTAGAAAAAAAATCTAGAAAAAAATCTAGAAAAAAAATCTAGAAAAAAATCTAGAAAAAAAATCTAGAAAAAAAATCTAGAAAAAAAATTTAGAAAATAAATCTCGAAAAGAATCTAGAAAAAAAATCTAGAAAAAAATCTAGACAAAAAATCTAGAAAAAAAATCTTGAAAAAAATCTAGAAAAAAAATCTAGAAAAAAAATCTAGAAAAAAATCTAGAAAAAAAATCTAGAAAAAAATCTAGAAAAAAAATCTAGAAAAAAAATTTAGAAAATAAATCTCGAAAAGAATCTAGAAAAAAAATCTAGAAAAAAAATCTAGAAAAAAATCTAGAAAAAAAATCTAGGAAAAAAATCTAGAAAAAAAATCTAGAAAAAAATCTAGAAAAAAATCTAGAAAAAAAATCTAGGAAAAAAATCTAGAAAAAAAATCTAGAAAAAAAATCTAGAAAAAAAATCTAGAAAAAAATCTAGAAAAAAAATCTAGAAAAAAATCTAGAAAAAAAATCTAGAAAAAAAATCTAGAAAAAAATCTAGAAAAAAATCTAGACAAAAAATCTAGAAAAAAAATCTAGAAAAAAAATCTAGAAAAAAAATCTAGAAAAAAAATCTTGAAAAAAATCTAGAAAAAAAATCTTGAAAAAAATCTAGAAAAAAATCTAGAAAAAAAATCTAGAAAAAAAATCTAGAAAAAAAATCTAGAAAAAAAATCTAGACAAAAAATCTAGAAAAAAAATCTAGAAAAAAATCTAGAAAAAAAATCTAGAAAAAAATCTAGAAAGAAAATCTAGAAAAAAAATCTAGAAAAAAAATCTAGAAAAAAAATCTAGAAAAAAATCTAGAAAAAAAATCTATAAAATAAATCTAGAAAAAAATCTAGAAAAAAAATCTAGAAAAAAAATCTAGAAAAAAATCTTGAAAAAAAATCTAGAAAAATATCTAGAAAAAAAATCTAGACAAAAAATCTAGAAAGCAAATCTAGAAAAAAATCTAGAAAAAAAATCTAGAAAAAAAATCTAGAAAAAAAATCTTGAAAAAAATCTTGAAAAAAAATCTTGAAAAAAATCTAGAAAAAAAATCTAGAAAAAAAATCTAGAAAAAAAATCTAGAAAAAAAATCTAGAAAAGAATCTAGAAAAAAAATCTAGAAAAAAATCTAGAAAAAAATTCTAGAAAAAAAATCTAGAAAAAAAATCTAGAAGAAAATCTAGAAAAAAAATCTAGAAAAAAATCTAGAAAAAAAATCTAGAAAAAAATCTAGAAAAAAAATCTAGAAAAAAAATCTAGAAAAAAATCTAGAAAAAAAATCTAGAAAAAAATCTAGAAAAAAAATCTAGAAAAAAAATCTAGAAAAAAAATCTAGAAAAAAAATCTAGAAAGAAATCTAGAAAAAAATCTAGACAAAAAATCTAGAAAAAAAATCTAGAAAAAAATCTAGAAAAAAAATCTAGAAAAAAAATCTAGAAAAAAAATCTTGAAAAAAATCTAGAAAAAAAATCTTGAAAAAAATCTAGAAAAAAATCTAGAAAAAAAATCTAGAAAAAAAATCTAGAAAAAAAATCTAGAAAAAAAATCTAGAAAAAAATCTAGAAAAAAAATCTAGAAAAAAAATCTAGAAAAAAAATCTAGAAAAAAAATCTAGAAAGAAATCTAGAAAAAAATCTAGACAAAAAATCTAGAAAAAAAATCTAGAAAAAAATCTAGAAAAAAAATCTAGAAAAAAAATCTAGAAAAAAAATCTTGAAAAAAATCTAGAAAAAAAATCTTGAAAAAAATCTAGAAAAAAATCTAGAAAAAAAATCTAGAAAAAAAATCTAGAAAAAAAATCTAGAAAAAAAATCTAGACAAAAAATCTAGAAAAAAAATCTAGAAAAAAATCTAGAAAAAAAATCTAGAAAAAAATCTAGAAAGAAAATCTAGAAAAAAAATCTAGAAAAAAAATCTAGAAAAAAAATCTAGAAAAAAAATCTAGAAAAAAATCTAGAAAAAAAATCTATAAAATAAATCTAGAAAAAAATCTAGAAAAAAAATCTAGAAAAAAAATCTAGAAAAAAATCTTGAAAAAAAATCTAGAAAAATATCTAGAAAAAAAATCTAGACAAAAAATCTAGAAAGCAAATCTAGAAAAAAATCTAGAAAAAAAATCTAGAAAAAAAATCTAGAAAAAAAATCTTGAAAAAAATCTAGGAAAAAAATCTAGAAAAAAAATCTAGAAAAAAATCTAGAAAAAAATCTAGAAAAAAAATCTAGAAAAAAAATCTAGAAAAAAAATCTAGAAAAAAAATCTAGAAAAAAAATCTAGAAAAAAATCTAGAAAAAAAATCTAGAAAAAAATCTAGAAAAAAAATCTAGAAAAAAAATCTAGAAAAAAATCTAGAAAAAAATCTAGACAAAAAATCTAGAAAAAAAATCTAGAAAAAAAATCTAGAAAAAAAATCTAGAAAAGAAATCTTGAAAAAAATCTAGAAAAAAAATCTTGAAAAAAATCTAGAAAAAAATCTAGAAAAAAAATCTAGAAAAAAAATCTAGAAAAAAAATCTAGAAAAAAAATCTAGACAAAAAATCTAGAAAAAAAATCTAGAAAAAAATCTAGGAAAAAAATCTAGAAAAAAATCTAGAAAGAAAATCTAGAAAAAAAATCTAGAAAAAAAATCTAGAAAAAAAATCTAGAAAAAAATCTAGAAAAAAAATCTATAAAATAAATCTAGAAAAAAATCTAGAAAAAAAATCTAGAAAAAAAATCTAGAAAAAAATCTTGAAAAAAAATCTAGAAAAATATCTAGAAAAAAAATCTAGACAAAAAATCTAGAAAGCAAATCTAGAAAAAAATCTAGAAAAAAAATCTAGAAAAAAAATCTAGAAAAAAAATCTTGAAAAAAATCTAGAAAAAAAATCTAGAAAAGAATCTAGAAAAAAAATCTAGAAAAGAATCTAGAAAAAAAATCTAGAAAAAAATCTAGAAAAAAATTCTAGAAAAAAAATCTAGAAAAAAAATCTAGAAGAAAATCTAGAAAAAAAATCTAGAAAAAAATCTAGAAAAAAAATCTAGAAAAAAATCTAGAAAAAAAATCTAGAAAAAAAATCTAGAAAAGAATCTAGAAAAAAAATCTAGAAAAAAATCTAGAAAAAAATTCTAGAAAAAAAATCTAGAAAAAAAATCTAGAAGAAAATCTAGAAAAAAAATCTAGAAAAAAATCTAGAAAAAAAATCTAGAAAAAAATCTAGAAAAAAAATCTAGAAAAAAAATCTAGAAAAAAATCTAGAAAAAAAATCTAGAAAAAAATCTAGAAAAAAATCTAGAAAAAAAATCTAGAAAGAAATCTAGAAAAAAATCTAGACAAAAAATCTAGAAAAAAAATCTAGAAAAAAATCTAGAAAAAAATTCTAGAAAAAAAATCTAGAAAAAAATCTAGAAAAAAAATCTAGAAAAAAATCTAGAAAAAAAATCTAGAAAAAAAATCTAGAAAAAAATCTAGAAAAAAATCTAGACAAAAAATCTAGAAAAAAAATCTAGAAAAAAAATCTAGAAAAAAAATCTAGAAAAAAAATCTTGAAAAAAATCTAGAAAAAAAATCTTGAAAAAAATCTAGAAAAAAATCTAGAAAAAAAATCTAGAAAAAAAATCTAGAAAAAAAATCTAGAAAAAAAATCTAGACAAAAAATCTAGAAAAAAAATCTAGAAAAAAATCTAGAAAAAAAATCTAGAAAAAAATCTAGAAAGAAAATCTAGAAAAAAAATCTAGAAAAAAAATCTAGAAAAAAAATCTAGAAAAAAATCTAGAAAAAAAATCTATAAAATAAATCTAGAAAAAAATCTAGAAAAAAAATCTAGAAAAAAAATCTAGAAAAAAATCTTGAAAAAAAATCTAGAAAAATATCTAGAAAAAAAATCTAGACAAAAAATCTAGAAAGCAAATCTAGAAAAAAATCTAGAAAAAAAATCTAGAAAAAAAATCTAGAAAAAAAATCTTGAAAAAAATCTTGAAAAAAAATCTTGAAAAAAATCTAGAAAAAAAATCTAGAAAAAAAATCTAGAAAAAAAATCTAGAAAAAAAATCTAGAAAAGAATCTAGAAAAAAAATCTAGAAAAAAATCTAGAAAAAAATTCTAGAAAAAAAATCTAGAAAAAAAATCTAGAAGAAAATCTAGAAAAAAAATCTAGAAAAAAATCTAGAAAAAAAATCTAGAAAAAAATCTAGAAAAAAAATCTAGAAAAAAAATCTAGAAAAAAATCTAGAAAAAAAATCTAGAAAAAAATCTAGAAAAAAAATCTAGAAAAAAAATCTAGAAAAAAAATCTAGAAAAAAAATCTAGAAAGAAATCTAGAAAAAAATCTAGACAAAAAATCTAGAAAAAAAATCTAGAAAAAAATCTAGAAAAAAAATCTAGAAAAAAAATCTAGAAAAAAAATCTTGAAAAAAATCTAGAAAAAAAATCTTGAAAAAAATCTAGAAAAAAATCTAGAAAAAAAATCTAGAAAAAAAATCTAGAAAAAAAATCTAGAAAAAAAATCTTGAAAAAAATCTAGGAAAAAAATCTAGAAAAAAAATCTAGAAAAAAATCTAGAAAAAAATCTAGAAAAAAAATCTAGAAAAAAAATCTAGAAAAAAATCTAGAAAAAAAATCTAGAAAAAAAATCTAGAAAAAAAATCTAGAAAAAAAATCTAGAAAGAAATCTAGAAAAAAATCTAGACAAAAAATCTAGAAAAAAAATCTAGAAAAAAATCTAGAAAAAAAATCTAGAAAAAAAATCTAGAAAAAAAATCTTGAAAAAAATCTAGAAAAAAAATCTTGAAAAAAATCTAGAAAAAAATCTAGAAAAAAAATCTAGAAAAAAAATCTAGAAAAAAAATCTAGAAAAAAAATCTAGACAAAAAATCTAGAAAAAAAATCTAGAAAAAAATCTAGAAAAAAAATCTAGAAAAAAATCTAGAAAGAAAATCTAGAAAAAAAATCTAGAAAAAAAATCTAGAAAAAAAATCTAGAAAAAAAATCTAGAAAAAAATCTAGAAAAAAAATCTATAAAATAAATCTAGAAAAAAATCTAGAAAAAAAATCTAGAAAAAAAATCTAGAAAAAAATCTTGAAAAAAAATCTAGAAAAATATCTAGAAAAAAAATCTAGACAAAAAATCTAGAAAGCAAATCTAGAAAAAAATCTAGAAAAAAAATCTAGAAAAAAAATCTAGAAAAAAAATCTTGAAAAAAATCTAGGAAAAAAATCTAGAAAAAAAATCTAGAAAAAAATCTAGAAAAAAATCTAGAAAAAAAATCTAGAAAAAAAATCTAGAAAAAAAATCTAGAAAAAAAATCTAGAAAAAAAATCTAGAAAAAAATCTAGAAAAAAAATCTAGAAAAAAATCTAGAAAAAAAATCTAGAAAAAAAATCTAGAAAAAAATCTAGAAAAAAATCTAGACAAAAAATCTAGAAAAAAAATCTAGAAAAAAAATCTAGAAAAAAAATCTAGAAAAAAAATCTTGAAAAAAATCTTGAAAAAAAATCTTGAAAAAAATCTAGAAAAAAATCTAGAAAAAAAATCTAGAAAAAAAATCTAGAAAAAAAATCTAGAAAAAAAATCTAGAAAAAAAATCTAGAAAAAAAATCTAGAAAAAAATCTAGGAAAAAAATCTAGAAAAAAATCTAGAAAGAAAATCTAGGAAAAAAATCTAGAAAAAAAATCTAGAAAAAAAATCTAGAAAAAAATCTAGAAAAAAAATCTATAAAATAAATCTAGAAAAAAATCTAGAAAAAAAATCTAGAAAAAAAATCTAGAAAAAAATCTTGAAAAAAAATCTAGAAAAATATCTAGAAAAAAAATCTAGACAAAAAATCTAGAAAGCAAATCTAGAAAAAAATCTAGAAAAAAAATCTAGAAAAAAAATCTAGAAAAAAAATCTTGAAAAAAATCTAGAAAAAAAATCTAGAAAAGAATCTAGAAAAAAAATCTAGAAAAGAATCTAGAAAAAAAATCTAGAAAAAAATCTAGAAAAAAATTCTAGAAAAAAAATCTAGAAAAAAAATCTAGAAGAAAATCTAGAAAAAAAATCTAGAAAAAAATCTAGAAAAAAAATCTAGAAAAAAATCTAGAAAAAAAATCTAGAAAAAAAATCTAGAAAAGAATCTAGAAAAAAAATCTAGAAAAAAATCTAGAAAAAAATTCTAGAAAAAAAATCTAGAAAAAAAATCTAGAAGAAAATCTAGAAAAAAAATCTAGAAAAAAATCTAGAAAAAAAATCTAGAAAAAAATCTAGAAAAAAAATCTAGAAAAAAAATCTAGAAAAAAATCTAGAAAAAAAATCTAGAAAAAAATCTAGAAAAAAAATCTAGAAAAAAAATCTAGAAAGAAATCTAGAAAAAAATCTAGACAAAAAATCTAGAAAAAAAATCTAGAAAAAAATCTAGAAAAAAAATCTAGAAAAAAAATCTAGAAAAAAAATCTTGAAAAAAATCTAGAAAAAAAATCTTGAAAAAAATCTAGAAAAAAATCTAGAAAAAAAATCTAGAAAAAAAATCTTGAAAAAAATCTAGAAAAAAAATCTTGAAAAAAATCTAGAAAAAAATCTAGAAAAAAAATCTAGAAAAAAAATCTAGAAAAAAAATCTAGAAAAAAAATCTAGAAAAAAATCTAGAAAAAAAATCTAGAAAAAAATCTAGAAAAAAAATCTAGAAAAAAAATCTAGAAAAAAATCTAGAAAAAAATCTAGACAAAAAATCTAGAAAAAAAATCTAGAAAAAAAATCTAGAAAAAAAATCTAGAAAAAAAATCTTGAAAAAAATCTTGAAAAAAAATCTTGAAAAAAATCTAGAAAAAAATCTAGAAAAAAAATCTAGAAAAAAAATCTAGAAAAAAAATCTAGAAAAAAAATCTAGAAAAAAAATCTAGAAAAAAAATCTAGAAAAAAATCTAGGAAAAAAATCTAGAAAAAAATCTAGAAAGAAAATCTAGGAAAAAAATCTAGAAAAAAAATCTAGAAAAAAAATCTAGAAAAAAATCTAGAAAAAAAATCTATAAAATAAATCTAGAAAAAAATCTAGAAAAAAAATCTAGAAAAAAAATCTAGAAAAAAATCTTGAAAAAAAATCTAGAAAAATATCTAGAAAAAAAATCTAGACAAAAAATCTAGAAAGCAAATCTAGAAAAAAATCTAGAAAAAAAATCTAGAAAAAAAATCTAGAAAAAAAATCTTGAAAAAAATCTAGAAAAAAAATCTAGAAAAGAATCTAGAAAAAAAATCTAGAAAAGAATCTAGAAAAAAAATCTAGAAAAAAATCTAGAAAAAAATTCTAGAAAAAAAATCTAGAAAAAAAATCTAGAAGAAAATCTAGAAAAAAAATCTAGAAAAAAATCTAGAAAAAAAATCTAGAAAAAAATCTAGAAAAAAAATCTAGAAAAAAAATCTAGAAAAGAATCTAGAAAAAAAATCTAGAAAAAAATCTAGAAAAAAATTCTAGAAAAAAAATCTAGAAAAAAAATCTAGAAGAAAATCTAGAAAAAAAATCTAGAAAAAAATCTAGAAAAAAAATCTAGAAAAAAATCTAGAAAAAAAATCTAGAAAAAAAATCTAGAAAAAAATCTAGAAAAAAAATCTAGAAAAAAATCTAGAAAAAAAATCTAGAAAAAAAATCTAGAAAGAAATCTAGAAAAAAATCTAGACAAAAAATCTAGAAAAAAAATCTAGAAAAAAATCTAGAAAAAAAATCTAGAAAAAAAATCTAGAAAAAAAATCTTGAAAAAAATCTAGAAAAAAAATCTTGAAAAAAATCTAGAAAAAAATCTAGAAAAAAAATCTAGAAAAAAAATCTTGAAAAAAATCTAGAAAAAAAATCTTGAAAAAAATCTAGAAAAAAATCTAGAAAAAAAATCTAGAAAAAAAATCTAGAAAAAAAATCTAGAAAAAAAATCTAGACAAAAAATCTAGAAAAAAAATCTAGAAAAAAATCTAGAAAAAAATCTAGAAAAAAATCTAGAAAGAAAATCTAGAAAAAAAATCTAGAAAAAAAATCTAGAAAAAAAATCTAGAAAAAAAATCTAGAAAAAAATCTAGAAAAAAAATCTAGAAAAAAAATCTAGAAAAAAAATCTAGACAAAAAATCTAGAAAAAAAATCTAGAAAAAAATCTAGAAAAAAATCTAGACAAAAAATCTAGAAAAAAAATCTAGAAAAAAAATCTAGAAAAAAAATCTAGAAAAAAAATCTTGAAAAAAATCTAGAAAAAAAATCTTGAAAAAAATCTAGAAAAAAATCTAGAAAAAAAATCTAGAAAAAAAATCTAGAAAAAAAATCTAGAAAAAAAATCTAGACAAAAAATCTAGAAAAAAAATCTAGAAAAAAATCTAGGAAAAAAATCTAGAAAAAAATCTAGAAAGAAAATCTAGAAAAAAAATCTAGAAAAAAAATCTAGAAAAAAAATCTAGAAAAAAATCTAGAAAAAAAATCTATAAAATAAATCTAGAAAAAAATCTAGAAAAAAAATCTAGAAAAAAAATCTAGAAAAAAATCTTGAAAAAAAATCTAGAAAAATATCTAGAAAAAAAATCTAGAAAAAAAATCTAGAAAAAAAATCTAGACAAAAAATCTAGAAAAAAAATCTAGAAAAAAATCTAGAAAAAAAATCTAGAAAAAAATCTAGAAAGAAAATCTAGAAAAAAAATCTAGAAAAAAAATCTAGAAAAAAAATCTAGAAAAAAAATCTAGAAAAAAATCTAGAAAAAAAATCTAGAAAATAAATCTAGAAAAAAATCTAGAAAAAAAATCTAGAAAAAAAATCTAGAAAAAAATCTTGAAAAAAAATCTAGAAAAATATCTAGAAAAAAAATCTTGAAAAAAATCTAGAAAAAAAATCTTGAAAAAAATCTAGAAAAAAATCTTGAAAAAAAATCTAGAAAAAAAATCTAGAAAAAAAATCTAGAAAAAAAATCTAGACAAAAAATCTAGAAAAAAAATCTAGAAAAAAATCTAGAAAAAAAATCTAGAAAAAAATCTAGAAAGAAAATCTAGAAAAAAAATCTAGAAAAAAAATCTAGAAAAAAAATCTAGAAAAAAAATCTAGAAAAAAAATCTAGAAAAAAAATCTAGAAAAAAAATCTAGACAAAAAATCTAGAAAAAAAATCTAGAAAAAAATCTAGAAAAAAATCTAGAAAAAAATCTAGAAAGAAAATCTAGAAAAAAAATCTAGAAAAAAAATCTAGAAAAAAAATCTAGAAAAAAAATCTAGAAAAAAATCTAGAAAAAAAATCTAGAAAAAAAATCTAGAAAAAAAATCTAGACAAAAAATCTAGAAAAAAAATCTAGAAAAAAATCTAGAAAAAAATCTAGACAAAAAATCTAGAAAAAAAATCTAGAAAAAAAATCTAGACAAAAAATCTAGAAAAAAAATCTAGAAAAAAATCTAGGAAAAAAATCTAGAAAAAAATCTAGAAAGAAAATCTAGAAAAAAAATCTAGAAAAAAAATCTAGAAAAAAAATCTAGAAAAAAATCTAGAAAAAAAATCTATAAAATAAATCTAGAAAAAAATCTAGAAAAAAAATCTAGAAAAAAAATCTAGAAAAAAATCTTGAAAAAAAATCTAGAAAAATATCTAGAAAAAAAATCTAGAAAAAAAATCTAGAAAAAAAATCTAGACAAAAAATCTAGAAAAAAAATCTAGAAAAAAATCTAGAAAAAAAATCTAGAAAAAAATCTAGAAAGAAAATCTAGAAAAAAAATCTAGAAAAAAAATCTAGAAAAAAAATCTAGAAAAAAAATCTAGAAAAAAATCTAGAAAAAAAATCTAGAAAATAAATCTAGAAAAAAATCTAGAAAAAAAATCTAGAAAAAAAATCTAGAAAAAAATCTTGAAAAAAAATCTAGAAAAATATCTAGAAAAAAAATCTTGAAAAAAATCTAGAAAAAAAATCTTGAAAAAAATCTAGAAAAAAATCTTGAAAAAAAATCTAGAAAAAAAATCTAGAAAAAAAATCTAGAAAAAAAATCTAGACAAAAAATCTAGAAAAAAAATCTAGAAAAAAATCTAGAAAAAAAATCTAGAAAAAAATCTAGAAAGAAAATCTAGAAAAAAAATCTAGAAAAAAAATCTAGAAAAAAAATCTAGAAAAAAAATCTAGAAAAAAATCTAGAAAAAAAATCTATAAAATAAATCTAGAAAAAAATCTAGAAAAAAAATCTAGAAAAAAAATCTAGAAAAAAATCTTGAAAAAAAATCTAGAAAAATATCTAGAAAAAAAATCTAGACAAAAAATCTAGAAAGCAAATCTAGAAAAAAATCTAGAAAAAAAATCTAGAAAAAAAATCTAGAAAAAAAATCTTGAAAAAAATCTAGGAAAAAAATCTAGAAAAAAAATCTAGAAAAAAATCTAGAAAAAAATCTAGAAAAAAAATCTAGAAAAAAAATCTAGAAAAAAAATCTAGAAAAAAAATCTAGAAAAAAAATCTAGAAAAAAATCTAGAAAATAAATCTAGAAAAAAATCTAGAAAAAAAATCTAGAAAAAAAATCTAGAAAAAAATCTAGAAAAAAATCTAGACAAAAAATCTAGAAAAAAAATCTTGAAAAAAATCTAGAAAAAAAATCTTGAAAAAAATCTAGAAAAAAATCTAGAAAAAAAATCTAGAAAAAAAATCTAGAAAAAAAATCTAGAAAAAAAATCTAGACAAAAAATCTAGAAAAAAAATCTAGAAAAAAATCTAGGAAAAAAATCTAGAAAAAAATCTAGAAAGAAAATCTAGAAAAAAAATCTAGAAAAAAAATCTAGAAAAAAAATCTAGAAAAAAATCTAGAAAAAAAATCTATAAAATAAATCTAGAAAAAAATCTAGAAAAAAAATCTAGAAAAAAAATCTAGAAAAAAATCTTGAAAAAAAATCTAGAAAAATATCTAGAAAAAAAATCTAGACAAAAAATCTAGAAAGCAAATCTAGAAAAAAATCTAGAAAAAAAATCTAGAAAAAAAATCTAGAAAAAAAATCTTGAAAAAAATCTAGAAAAAAAATCTAGAAAAGAATCTAGAAAAAAAATCTAGAAAAGAATCTAGAAAAAAAATCTAGAAAAAAATCTAGAAAAAAATTCTAGAAAAAAAATCTAGAAAAAAAATCTAGAAGAAAATCTAGAAAAAAAATCTAGAAAAAAATCTAGAAAAAAAATCTAGAAAAAAATCTAGAAAAAAAATCTAGAAAAAAAATCTAGAAAAAAATCTAGAAAAAAAATCTAGAAAAAAATCTAGAAAAAAAATATAGAAAAAAAATCTAGAAAGAAATCTAGAAAAAAATCTAGAAAAAAAATCTAGAAAAAATTCTAGAAAAAAATCTAGAAAAAAATCTAGAAAAAAAATCTAGAAAAAAAATCTTGAAAAAAATCTAGAAAAAAAATCTTGAAAAAAATCTAGAAAAAAATCTAGAAAAAAAATCTAGAAAAAAAATCTAGGAAAAAAATCTAGAAAAAAATCTAGAAAGAAAATCTAGAAAAAAAATCTAGAAAAAAAATCTAGAAAAAAAATCTTGAAAAAAATCTAGAAAAAAATCTAGAAAAAAAATCTAGAAAAAAAATCTAGAAAAAAAATCTAGAAAAAAAATCTAGACAAAAAATCTAGAAAAAAAATCTAGAAAAAAATCTAGGAAAAAAATCTAGAAAAAAATCTAGAAAGAAAATCTAGAAAAAAAATCTAGAAAAAAAATCTAGAAAAAAAATCTAGAAAAAAATCTAGAAAAAAAATCTATAAAATAAATCTAGAAAAAAATCTAGAAAAAAAATCTAGAAAAAAAATCTAGAAAAAAATCTTGAAAAAAAATCTAGAAAAATATCTAGAAAAAAAATCTAGACAAAAAATCTAGAAAGCAAATCTAGAAAAAAATCTAGAAAAAAAATCTAGAAAAAAAATCTAGAAAAAAAATCTTGAAAAAAATCTAGAAAAAAAATCTAGAAAAGAATCTAGAAAAAAAATCTAGAAAAGAATCTAGAAAAAAAATCTAGAAAAAAATCTAGAAAAAAATTCTAGAAAAAAAATCTAGAAAAAAAATCTAGAAAAAAAATCTATAAAATAAATCTAGAAAAAAATCTAGAAAAAAAATCTAGAAAAAAAATCTAGAAAAAAATCTTGAAAAAAAATCTAGAAAAATATCTAGAAAAAAAATCTAGACAAAAAATCTAGAAAGCAAATCTAGAAAAAAATCTAGAAAAAAAATCTAGAAAAAAAATCTAGAAAAAAAATCTTGAAAAAAATCTAGAAAAAAAATCTAGAAAAGAATCTAGAAAAAAAATCTAGAAAAGAATCTAGAAAAAAAATCTAGAAAAAAATCTAGAAAAAAATTCTAGAAAAAAAATCTAGAAAAAAAATCTAGAAGAAAATCTAGAAAAAAAATCTAGAAAAAAATCTAGAAAAAAAATCTAGAAAAAAATCTAGAAAAAAAATCTAGAAAAAAAATCTAGAAAAGAATCTAGAAAAAAAATCTAGAAAAAAATCTAGAAAAAAATTCTAGAAAAAAAATCTAGAAAAAAAATCTAGAAGAAAATCTAGAAAAAAAATCTAGAAAAAAATCTAGAAAAAAAATCTAGAAAAAAATCTAGAAAAAAAATCTAGAAAAAAAATCTAGAAAAAAATCTAGAAAAAAAATCTAGAAAAAAATCTAGAAAAAAAATCTAGAAAAAAAATCTAGAAAGAAATCTAGAAAAAAATCTAGACAAAAAATCTAGAAAAAAAATCTAGAAAAAAATCTAGAAAAAAAATCTAGAAAAAAAATCTAGAAAAAAAATCTTGAAAAAAATCTAGAAAAAAAATCTTGAAAAAAATCTAGAAAAAAATCTAGAAAAAAAATCTAGAAAAAAAATCTTGAAAAAAATCTAGAAAAAAAATCTTGAAAAAAATCTAGAAAAAAATCTAGAAAAAAAATCTAGAAAAAAAATCTAGAAAAAAAATCTAGAAAAAAAATCTAGACAAAAAATCTAGAAAAAAAATCTAGAAAAAAATCTAGAAAAAAATCTAGAAAAAAATCTAGAAAGAAAATCTAGAAAAAAAATCTAGAAAAAAAATCTAGAAAAAAAATCTAGAAAAAAAATCTAGAAAAAAATCTAGAAAAAAAATCTAGAAAAAAAATCTAGAAAAAAAATCTAGACAAAAAATCTAGAAAAAAAATCTAGAAAAAAATCTAGAAAAAAATCTAGACAAAAAATCTAGAAAAAAAATCTAGAAAAAAAATCTAGAAAAAAAATCTAGAAAAAAAATCTTGAAAAAAATCTAGAAAAAAAATCTTGAAAAAAATCTAGAAAAAAATCTAGAAAAAAAATCTAGAAAAAAAATCTAGAAAAAAAATCTAGAAAAAAAATCTAGACAAAAAATCTAGAAAAAAAATCTAGAAAAAAATCTAGGAAAAAAATCTAGAAAAAAATCTAGAAAGAAAATCTAGAAAAAAAATCTAGAAAAAAAATCTAGAAAAAAAATCTAGAAAAAAATCTAGAAAAAAAATCTATAAAATAAATCTAGAAAAAAATCTAGAAAAAAAATCTAGAAAAAAAATCTAGAAAAAAATCTTGAAAAAAAATCTAGAAAAATATCTAGAAAAAAAATCTAGAAAAAAAATCTAGAAAAAAAATCTAGACAAAAAATCTAGAAAAAAAATCTAGAAAAAAATCTAGAAAAAAAATCTAGAAAAAAATCTAGAAAGAAAATCTAGAAAAAAAATCTAGAAAAAAAATCTAGAAAAAAAATCTAGAAAAAAAATCTAGAAAAAAATCTAGAAAAAAAATCTAGAAAATAAATCTAGAAAAAAATCTAGAAAAAAAATCTAGAAAAAAAATCTAGAAAAAAATCTTGAAAAAAAATCTAGAAAAATATCTAGAAAAAAAATCTTGAAAAAAATCTAGAAAAAAAATCTTGAAAAAAATCTAGAAAAAAATCTTGAAAAAAAATCTAGAAAAAAAATCTAGAAAAAAAATCTAGAAAAAAAATCTAGACAAAAAATCTAGAAAAAAAATCTAGAAAAAAATCTAGAAAAAAAATCTAGAAAAAAATCTAGAAAGAAAATCTAGAAAAAAAATCTAGAAAAAAAATCTAGAAAAAAAATCTAGAAAAAAAATCTAGAAAAAAAATCTAGAAAAAAAATCTAGAAAAAAAATCTAGACAAAAAATCTAGAAAAAAAATCTAGAAAAAAATCTAGAAAAAAATCTAGAAAAAAATCTAGAAAGAAAATCTAGAAAAAAAATCTAGAAAAAAAATCTAGAAAAAAAATCTAGAAAAAAAATCTAGAAAAAAATCTAGAAAAAAAATCTAGAAAAAAAATCTAGAAAAAAAATCTAGACAAAAAATCTAGAAAAAAAATCTAGAAAAAAATCTAGAAAAAAATCTAGACAAAAAATCTAGAAAAAAAATCTAGAAAAAAAATCTAGACAAAAAATCTAGAAAAAAAATCTAGAAAAAAATCTAGGAAAAAAATCTAGAAAAAAATCTAGAAAGAAAATCTAGAAAAAAAATCTAGAAAAAAAATCTAGAAAAAAAATCTAGAAAAAAATCTAGAAAAAAAATCTATAAAATAAATCTAGAAAAAAATCTAGAAAAAAAATCTAGAAAAAAAATCTAGAAAAAAATCTTGAAAAAAAATCTAGAAAAATATCTAGAAAAAAAATCTAGAAAAAAAATCTAGAAAAAAAATCTAGACAAAAAATCTAGAAAAAAAATCTAGAAAAAAATCTAGAAAAAAAATCTAGAAAAAAATCTAGAAAGAAAATCTAGAAAAAAAATCTAGAAAAAAAATCTAGAAAAAAAATCTAGAAAAAAAATCTAGAAAAAAATCTAGAAAAAAAATCTAGAAAATAAATCTAGAAAAAAATCTAGAAAAAAAATCTAGAAAAAAAATCTAGAAAAAAATCTTGAAAAAAAATCTAGAAAAATATCTAGAAAAAAAATCTTGAAAAAAATCTAGAAAAAAAATCTTGAAAAAAATCTAGAAAAAAATCTTGAAAAAAAATCTAGAAAAAAAATCTAGAAAAAAAATCTAGAAAAAAAATCTAGACAAAAAATCTAGAAAAAAAATCTAGAAAAAAATCTAGAAAAAAAATCTAGAAAAAAATCTAGAAAGAAAATCTAGAAAAAAAATCTAGAAAAAAAATCTAGAAAAAAAATCTAGAAAAAAAATCTAGAAAAAAATCTAGAAAAAAAATCTATAAAATAAATCTAGAAAAAAATCTAGAAAAAAAATCTAGAAAAAAAATCTAGAAAAAAATCTTGAAAAAAAATCTAGAAAAATATCTAGAAAAAAAATCTAGACAAAAAATCTAGAAAGCAAATCTAGAAAAAAATCTAGAAAAAAAATCTAGAAAAAAAATCTAGAAAAAAAATCTTGAAAAAAATCTAGGAAAAAAATCTAGAAAAAAAATCTAGAAAAAAATCTAGAAAAAAATCTAGAAAAAAAATCTAGAAAAAAAATCTAGAAAAAAAATCTAGAAAAAAAATCTAGAAAAAAAATCTAGAAAAAAATCTAGAAAATAAATCTAGAAAAAAATCTAGAAAAAAAATCTAGAAAAAAAATCTAGAAAAAAATCTAGAAAAAAATCTAGACAAAAAATCTAGAAAAAAAATCTTGAAAAAAATCTAGAAAAAAAATCTTGAAAAAAATCTAGAAAAAAATCTAGAAAAAAAATCTAGAAAAAAAATCTAGAAAAAAAATCTAGAAAAAAAATCTAGACAAAAAATCTAGAAAAAAAATCTAGAAAAAAATCTAGGAAAAAAATCTAGAAAAAAATCTAGAAAGAAAATCTAGAAAAAAAATCTAGAAAAAAAATCTAGAAAAAAAATCTAGAAAAAAATCTAGAAAAAAAATCTATAAAATAAATCTAGAAAAAAATCTAGAAAAAAAATCTAGAAAAAAAATCTAGAAAAAAATCTTGAAAAAAAATCTAGAAAAATATCTAGAAAAAAAATCTAGACAAAAAATCTAGAAAGCAAATCTAGAAAAAAATCTAGAAAAAAAATCTAGAAAAAAAATCTAGAAAAAAAATCTTGAAAAAAATCTAGAAAAAAAATCTAGAAAAGAATCTAGAAAAAAAATCTAGAAAAGAATCTAGAAAAAAAATCTAGAAAAAAATCTAGAAAAAAATTCTAGAAAAAAAATCTAGAAAAAAAATCTAGAAGAAAATCTAGAAAAAAAATCTAGAAAAAAATCTAGAAAAAAAATCTAGAAAAAAATCTAGAAAAAAAATCTAGAAAAAAAATCTAGAAAAAAATCTAGAAAAAAAATCTAGAAAAAAATCTAGAAAAAAAATATAGAAAAAAAATCTAGAAAGAAATCTAGAAAAAAATCTAGAAAAAAAATCTAGAAAAAATTCTAGAAAAAAATCTAGAAAAAAATCTAGAAAAAAAATCTAGAAAAAAAATCTTGAAAAAAATCTAGAAAAAAAATCTTGAAAAAAATCTAGAAAAAAATCTAGAAAAAAAATCTAGAAAAAAAATCTAGGAAAAAAATCTAGAAAAAAATCTAGAAAGAAAATCTAGAAAAAAAATCTAGAAAAAAAATCTAGAAAAAAAATCTTGAAAAAAATCTAGAAAAAAATCTAGAAAAAAAATCTAGAAAAAAAATCTAGAAAAAAAATCTAGAAAAAAAATCTAGACAAAAAATCTAGAAAAAAAATCTAGAAAAAAATCTAGGAAAAAAATCTAGAAAAAAATCTAGAAAGAAAATCTAGAAAAAAAATCTAGAAAAAAAATCTAGAAAAAAAATCTAGAAAAAAATCTAGAAAAAAAATCTATAAAATAAATCTAGAAAAAAATCTAGAAAAAAAATCTAGAAAAAAAATCTAGAAAAAAATCTTGAAAAAAAATCTAGAAAAATATCTAGAAAAAAAATCTAGACAAAAAATCTAGAAAGCAAATCTAGAAAAAAATCTAGAAAAAAAATCTAGAAAAAAAATCTAGAAAAAAAATCTTGAAAAAAATCTAGAAAAAAAATCTAGAAAAGAATCTAGAAAAAAAATCTAGAAAAGAATCTAGAAAAAAAATCTAGAAAAAAATCTAGAAAAAAATTCTAGAAAAAAAATCTAGAAAAAAAATCTAGAAGAAAATCTAGAAAAAAAATCTAGAAAAAAATCTAGAAAAAAAATCTAGAAAAAAATCTAGAAAAAAAATCTAGAAAAAAAATCTAGAAAAAAATCTAGAAAAAAAATCTAGAAAAAAATCTAGAAAAAAAATATAGAAAAAAAATCTAGAAAGAAATCTAGAAAAAAATCTAGAAAAAAAATCTAGAAAAAATTCTAGAAAAAAATCTAGAAAAAAATCTAGAAAAAAAATCTAGAAAAAAAATCTTGAAAAAAATCTAGAAAAAAAATCTTGAAAAAAATCTAGAAAAAAATCTAGAAAAAAAATCTAGAAAAAAAATCTAGAAAAAAAATCTAGAAAAAAAATCTAGACAAAAAATCTAGACAAAAAATCTAGAAAAAAAATCTAGAAAAAAATCTAGAAAAAAATCTAGAAAGAAAATCTAGAAAAAAAATCTTGAAAAAAACCTAGAAAAAAAATCTAGAAAAAAAATCTAGAAAAAAATCTAGAAAAAAAATCTATAAAATAAATCTAGAAAAAAATCTAGAAAAAAAATCTAGAAAAAAAATCTAGAAAAGAAATCTAGAAAAAAAATCTAGAAAAAAATCTAGAAAAAAATTCTTGAAAAAAAATCTAGAAAAAAAATCTAGAAAAAAAATCTAGAAAAAAATCTAGAAAAAAAATCTAGAAAAAAAATCTTGAAAAAAATCTAGGAAAAAAATCTAGAAAAAAAATCTAGAAAAAAATCTAGAAAAAAATCTAGAAAAAAAATCTAGAAAAAAAATCTAGAAAAAAAATCTAGAAAAAAAATCTAGAAAAAAAATCTAGAAAAAAATCTAGAAAAAAAATCTAGAAAAAAATCTAGACAAAAAATCTAGAAAAAAAATCTAGAAAAAAATCTAGAAAAAAATCTAGAAAAAAAATCTAGAAAAAAATCTAGAAAAAAATTATTGAAAAAAAATCTAGAAAAAAAATCTAGAAAAAAAATCTAGAAAAAAAATCTAGAAAAAAATCTAGAAAAAAAATCTAGAAAAAAATCTAGAAAAAAATTCTAGAAAAAAAATCTAGAAAAAAAATCTAGACAAAAAATCTAGAAAAAAAATCTAGAAAAAAATCTAGAAAAAAAATCTAGAAAAAAATCTAGAAAGAAAATCTAGAAAAAAAATCTAGAAAAAAAATCTAGAAAAAAAATCTAGAAAAAAATCTAGAAAAAAAATCTATAAAATAAATCTAGAAAAAAATCTAGAAAAAAAATCTAGAAAAAAAATCTAGAAAAAAATCTTGAAAAAAAATCTAGAAAAATATCTAGAAAAAAAATCTAGACAAAAAATCTAGAAAGCAAATCTAGAAAAAAATCTAGAAAAAAAATCTAGAAAAAAAATCTAGAAAAAAAATCTTGAAAAAAATCTTGAAAAAAAATCTAGAAAAAAATCTAGAAAAAAATCTAGAAAAAAAATCTAGAAAAAAAATCGAGAAAAAAAATCTAGACAAAAAATCTAGAAAAAAAATCTTGAAAAAAATCTAGAAAAAAAATCTAGAAAAAAAATCTAGAAAAAAAATCTAGAAAAAAAATCTAGAAAAGAATCTAGAAAAAAAATCTAGAAAAAAATCTAGAAAAAAATTCTAGAAAAAAAATCTAGAAAAAAAATCTAGAAGAAAATCTAGAAAAAAAATCTAGAAAAAAAATCTAGAAAAAAATCTAGAAAAAAAATCTAGAAAAAAATCTAGAAAAAAAATCTAGAAAAAAAATCTAGAAAAAAAATCTTGAAAAAAATCTTGAAAAAAAATCTAGAAAAAAATCTAGAAAAAAATCTAGAAAAAAAATCTAGAAAAAAAATCGAGAAAAAAAATCTAGACAAAAAATCTAGAAAAAAAATCTTGAAAAAAATCTAGAAAAAAAATCTAGAAAAAAAATCTAGAAAAAAAATCTAGAAAAAAAATCTAGAAAAGAATCTAGAAAAAAAATCTAGAAAAAAATCTAGAAAAAAATTCTAGAAAAAAAATCTAGAAAAAAAATCTAGAAGAAAATCTAGAAAAAAAATCTAGAAAAAAAATCTAGAAAAAAATCTAGAAAAAAAATCTAGAAAAAAATCTAGAAAGAAAATCTAGAAAAAAAATCTAGAAAAAAAATCTAGAAAAAAAATCTAGAAAAAAAATCTAGAAAAAAATCTAGAAAAAAAATCTATAAAATAAATCTAGAAAAAAATCTAGAAAAAAAATCTAGAAAAAAAATCTAGAAAAAAATCTTGAAAAAAAATCTAGAAAAATATCTAGAAAAAGAATCTAGACAAAAAATCTAGAAAGCAAATCTAGAAAAAAATCTAGAAAAAAAATCTAGAAAAAAAATCTAGAAAAAAAATCTAGAAAAAAATCTAGACAAAAAATCTAGAAAAAAATCTAGAAAGAAAATCTAGAAAAAAAATCTAGAAAAAAAATCTAGAAAAAAAATCTAGAAAAAAAATCTAGAAAAAAATCTAGAAAAAAAATCTATAAAATAAATCTAGAAAAAAATCTAGAAAAAAAATCTAGAAAAAAAATCTAGAAAAAAATCTTGAAAAAAAATCTAGAAAAATATCTAGAAAAAGAATCTAGAAAAGAATCTAGAAAAAAAATCTAGAAAGAAAATCTAGAAAAAAAATCTAGAAAAAAAATCTAGAAAAAAAATCTAGAAAAAAATCTAGAAAAAAAATCTATAAAATAAATCTAGAAAAAAATCTAGAAAAAAAATCTAGAAAAAAAATCTAGAAAAAAATCTTGAAAAAAAATCTAGAAAAATATCTAGAAAAAAAATCTAGACAAAAAATCTAGAAAGCAAATCTAGAAAAAAATCTAGAAAAAAAATCTAGAAAAAAAATCTAGAAAAAAAATCTTGAAAAAAATCTTGAAAAAAAATCTAGAAAAAAATCTAGAAAAAAATCTAGAAAAAAAATCTAGAAAAAAAATCGAGAAAAAAAATCTAGACAAAAAATCTAGAAAAAAAATCTTGAAAAAAATCTAGAAAAAAAATCTAGAAAAAAAATCTAGAAAAAAAATCTAGAAAAAAAATCTAGAAAAGAATCTAGAAAAAAAATCTAGAAAAAAATCTAGAAAAAAATTCTAGAAAAAAAATCTAGAAAAAAAATCTAGAAGAAAATCTAGAAAAAAAATCTAGAAAAAAAATCTAGAAAAAAATCTAGAAAAAAAATCTAGAAAAAAATCTAGAAAGAAAATCTAGAAAAAAAATCTAGAAAAAAAATCTAGAAAAAAAATCTAGAAAAAAAATCTAGAAAAAAATCTAGAAAAAAAATCTATAAAATAAATCTAGAAAAAAATCTAGAAAAAAAATCTAGAAAAAAAATCTAGAAAAAAATCTTGAAAAAAAATCTAGAAAAATATCTAGAAAAAGAATCTAGACAAAAAATCTAGAAAGCAAATCTAGAAAAAAATCTAGAAAAAAAATCTAGAAAAAAAATCTAGAAAAAAAATCTAGAAAAAAATCTAGACAAAAAATCTAGAAAAAAATCTAGAAAGAAAATCTAGAAAAAAAATCTAGAAAAAAAATCTAGAAAAAAAATCTAGAAAAAAAATCTAGAAAAAAATCTAGAAAAAAAATCTATAAAATAAATCTAGAAAAAAATCTAGAAAAAAAATCTAGAAAAAAAATCTAGAAAAAAATCTTGAAAAAAAATCTAGAAAAATATCTAGAAAAAGAATCTAGAAAAGAATCTAGAAAAAAAATCTAGAAAAAAATCTAGAAAAAAATTCTAGAAAAAAAATCTAGAAAAAAAATCTAGAAAAAAAATCTAGACAAAAAATCTAGAAAAAAAATCTAGAAAAAAATCTAGAAAAAAAATCTAGAAAAAAATCTAGAAAGAAAATCTAGAAAAAAAATCTAGAAAAAAAATCTAGAAAAAAAATCTAGAAAAAAAATCTAGAAAAAAATCTAGAAAAAAAATCTATAAAATAAATCTAGAAAAAAATCTAGAAAAAAAATCTAGAAAAAAAATCTAGAAAAAAATCTTGAAAAAAAATCTAGAAAAATATCTAGAAAAAGAATCTAGACAAAAAATCTAGAAAGCAAATCTAGAAAAAAATCTAGAAAAAAAATCTAGAAAAAAAATCTAGAAAAAAAATCTTGAAAAAAATCTTGAAAAAAAATCTAGAAAAAAATCTAGAAAAAAATCTAGAAAAAAAATCTAGAAAAAAAATCTAGAAAAAAAATCTAGAAAAAAAATCTAGACAAAAAATCTAGAAAAAAAATCTTGAAAAAAATCTAGAAAAAAAATCTAGAAAAAAAATCTAGAAAAAAAATCTAGAAAAAAAATCTAGAAAAGAATCTAGAAAAAAAATCTAGAAAAAAATCTAGAAAAAAAATCTAGAAAAAAAATCTAGAAAAAAAATCTAGAAGAAAATCTAGAAAAAAAATCTAGAAAAAAATCTAGAAAAAAAATCTAGAAAAAAATCTAGAAAAAAAATCTAGAAAAAAAATCTAGAAAAAAAATCTGGAAAAATATCTAGAAAAAAAATCTAGACAAAAAATCTAGAAAAAAAATCTAGAAAAAAATCTTGAAAAAAAATCTTGAAAAAAATCTAGAAAAAAAATCTAGAAAATAAATCTAGAAAAAAATCTAGAAAAAAAATCTAGAAAAAAAATCTAGAAAAAATTCTAGAAAAAAATCTAGAAAAAAATCTAGAAAAACAATCTAGAAAAAAAATCTAGAAAAAAAATCTAGAAAAAAAATCTAGAAAAAAATCTAGAAAAAAAATCTAGAAAAAAATCTAGAAAAAAAATCTAGAAAAATATCTAGAAAAAAAATCTAGACAAAAAATCTAGAAAAAAAATCTAGAAAAAAATCTAGAAAAAAAATCTAGAAAAAAAATCTAGAAAAAAAATCTTGAAAAAAACCTAGAAAAAAAATCTAGAAAAAAATCTAGAAAAAAATCTAGAAAAAAAATCTAGAAAAAAAATCTAGAAAAAAAATCTAGAAAAAAATCTAGAAAAAAAATCTAGAAAAGAAATCTAGAAAAAAAATCTAGAAAAAAATCTAGAAAAAAATTCTTGAAAAAAAATCTAGAAAAAAAATCTAGAAAAAAAATCTAGAAAAAAATCTAGAAAAAAAATCTAGAAAAAAATCTAGAAAAAAAATCTATAAAATAAATCTAGAAAAAAATCTAGAAAAAAAATCTAGAAAAAAAATCTAGAAAAAAATCTTGAAAAAAAATCTAGAAAAATATCTAGAAAAAGAATCTAGACAAAAAATCTAGAAAGCAAATCTAGAAAAAAATCTAGAAAAAAAATCTAGAAAAAAAATCTAGAAAAAAAATCTAGAAAAAAATCTAGACAAAAAATCTAGAAAAAAATCTAGAAAGAAAATCTAGAAAAAAAATCTAGAAAAAAAATCTAGAAAAAAAATCTAGAAAAAAAATCTAGAAAAAAATCTAGAAAAAAAATCTATAAAATAAATCTAGAAAAAAATCTAGAAAAAAAATCTAGAAAAAAAATCTAGAAAAAAATCTTGAAAAAAAATCTAGAAAAATATCTAGAAAAAGAATCTAGAAAAGAATCTAGAAAAAAAATCTAGAAAAAAATCTAGAAAAAAATTCTAGAAAAAAAATCTAGAAAAAAAATCTAGAAAAAAAATCTAGACAAAAAATCTAGAAAAAAAATCTAGAAAAAAATCTAGAAAAAAAATCTAGAAAAAAATCTAGAAAGAAAATCTAGAAAAAAAATCTAGAAAAAAAATCTAGAAAAAAAATCTAGAAAAAAATCTAGAAAAAAAATCTATAAAATAAATCTAGAAAAAAATCTAGAAAAAAAATCTAGAAAAAAAATCTAGAAAAAAATCTTGAAAAAAAATCTAGAAAAATATCTAGAAAAAGAATCTAGACAAAAAATCTAGAAAGCAAATCTAGAAAAAAATCTAGAAAAAAAATCTAGAAAAAAAATCTAGAAAAAAAATCTTGAAAAAAATCTTGAAAAAAAATCTAGAAAAAAATCTAGAAAAAAATCTAGAAAAAAAATCTAGAAAAAAAATCTAGAAAAAAAATCTAGAAAAAAAATCTAGACAAAAAATCTAGAAAAAAAATCTTGAAAAAAATCTAGAAAAAAAATCTAGAAAAAAAATCTAGAAAAAAAATCTAGAAAAAAAATCTAGAAAAGAATCTAGAAAAAAAATCTAGAAAAAAATCTAGAAAAAAAATCTAGAAAAAAAATCTAGAAAAAAAATCTAGAAGAAAATCTAGAAAAAAAATCTAGAAAAAAATCTAGAAAAAAAATCTAGAAAAAAATCTAGAAAAAAAATCTAGAAAAAAAATCTAGAAAAAAAATCTGGAAAAATATCTAGAAAAAAAATCTAGACAAAAAATCTAGAAAAAAAATCTAGAAAAAAATCTTGAAAAAAAATCTTGAAAAAAATCTAGAAAAAAAATCTAGAAAATAAATCTAGAAAAAAATCTAGAAAAAAAATCTAGAAAAAAAATCTAGAAAAAATTCTAGAAAAAAATCTAGAAAAAAATCTAGAAAAACAATCTAGAAAAAAAATCTAGAAAAAAAATCTAGAAAAAAAATCTAGAAAAAAATCTAGAAAAAAAATCTAGAAAAAAATCTAGAAAAAAAATCTAGAAAAATATCTAGAAAAAAAATCTAGACAAAAAATCTAGAAAAAAAATCTAGAAAAAAATCTAGAAAAAAAATCTAGAAAAAAAATCTAGAAAAAAAATCTTGAAAAAAACCTAGAAAAAAAATCTAGAAAAAAATCTAGAAAAAAATCTAGAAAAAAAATCTAGAAAAAAAATCTAGAAAAAAAATCTAGAAAAAAATCTAGAAAAAAAATCTAGAAAAGAAATCTAGAAAAAAAATCTAGAAAAAAATCTAGAAAAAAATTCTTGAAAAAAAATCTAGAAAAAAAATCTAGAAAAAAAATCTAGAAAAAAATCTAGAAAAAAAATCTAGAAAAAAATCTAGAAAAAAAATCTAGAAAAAAATCTAGAAAAAAATTCTAGAAAAAAAATCTAGAAAAAAAATCTAGAAAAAAAATCTAGAAAAAAAATCTAGAAAAAAATCTAGAAAAAAAATCTAGAAAAAAATCTAGAAAAAAAATCTAGAAAAAAATCTAGAAAAAAAATCTAGAAAAAAAATCTAGAAAAAAAATTTTGAAAATAAATCTCGAAAAGAATCTAGAAAAAAAATCTAGAAAAAAATCTAGACAAAAAATCTAGAAAAAAAATCTTGAAAAAAATCTAGAAAAAAAATCTAGAAAAAAAATCTAGAAAAAAATCTAGAAAAAAATTATTGAAAAAAAATCTAGAAAAAAAATCTAGAAAAAAAATCTAGAAAAAAATCTAGAAAAAAAATCTAGAAAAAAATCTAGAAAAAAAATCTAGAAAAAAAATCTAGAAAAAAAATCTAGAAAAATATCTAGAAAAAAAATCTAGACAAAAAATCTAGAAAAAAAATCTAGAAAAAAATCTAGAAAAAAAATCTTGAAAAAAAATCTAGAAAAAAAATCTTGAAAAAAATCTAGACAAAAAATCTAGAAAAAAAATCTTGAAAAAAATCTAGAAAAAAAATCTAGAAAAAAAATCTAGAAAAAAAATCTAGAAAAAAAATCTAGAAAAGAATCTAGAAAAAAAATCTAGAAAAAAATCTAGAAAAAAATTCTAGAAAAAAAATCTAGAAAAAAAATCTAGAAGAAAATCTAGAAAAAAAATCTAGAAAAAAATCTAGAAAAAAAATCTAGAAAAAAATCTAGAAAAAAAATCTAGAAAAAAAATCTAGAAAAAAAATCTTGAAAAAAATCTAGAAAAAAAATCTAGAAAAAAATCTAGAAAAAAATCTAGAAAAAAAATCTAGAAAAAAAATCTAGAAAAAAAATCTAGAAAAAAAATCTAGACAAAAAATCTAGAAAAAAAATCTAGAAAAAAATCTAGAAAAAAAATCTAGAAAAAAATCTAGAAAGAAAATCTAGAAAAAAAATCTAGAAAAAAAATCTAGAAAAAAAATCTAGAAAAAAAATCTAGAAAAAAATCTAGAAAAAAAATCTATAAAATAAATCTAGAAAAAAATCTAGAAAAAAAATCTAGAAAAAAAATCTAGAAAAAAATCTTGAAAAAAAATCTAGAAAAATATCTAGAAAAAGAATCTAGACAAAAAATCTAGAAAGCAAATCTAGAAAAAAATCTAGAAAAAAAATCTAGAAAAAAAATCTAGAAAAAAAATCTTGAAAAAAATCTTGAAAAAAAATCTAGAAAAAAATCTAGAAAAAAAATCTAGAAAAAAAATCTAGAAAAAAAATCTAGAAAAAAAATCTAGACAAAAAATCTAGAAAAAAAATCTTGAAAAAAATCTAGAAAAAAAATCTAGAAAAAAAATCTAGAAAAAAAATCTAGAAAAAAAATCTAGAAAAGAATCTAGAAAAAAAATCTAGAAAAAAATCTAGAAAAAAATTCTAGAAAAAAAATCTAGAAAAAAAATCTAGAAGAAAATCTAGAAAAAAAATCTAGAAAAAAATCTAGAAAAAAAATCTAGAAAAAAATCTAGAAAAAAAATCTAGAAAAAAAATCTAGAAAAAAAATCTGGAAAAATATCTAGACAAAAAATCTAGAAAAAAAATCTGGAAAAATATCTAGAAAAAAAATCTAGACAAAAAATCTAGAAAAAAAATCTAGAAAAAAATCTAGAAAAAAAATCTAGAAAAAAATCTAGAAAAAAAATCTAGAAAAAAAATCTAGAAAAAAAATCTGGAAAAATATCTAGAAAAAAAATCTAGACAAAAAATCTAGAAAAAAAATCTAGAAAAAAATCTTGAAAAAAAATCTTGAAAAAAATCTAGAAAAAAATCTAGAAAAAAATTCTAGAAAAAAAATCTAGAAAAAAAATCTAGAAAAAAAATCTAGAAAAAAAATCTAGAAAAAAATCTAGAAAAAAAATCTAGAAAAAAATCTAGAAAAAAATCTAGAAAAAAAATCTAGAAAAAAATCTAGAAAAAAAATCTAGAAAAAAATCTAGAAAAAAATTCTAGAAAAAAAATCTAGAAAAAAAATCTAGAAAAAAATCTAGAAAAAAAATCTAGAAAAAAAATCTAGAAAAAAATCTAGAAAAAAATCTAGAAAAAAATCTAGAAAAAAAATCTAGAAAAAAAATCTAGAAAAAAATCTAGAAAAAAATCTAGACAAAAAATCTAGAAAAAAAATCTAGAAAAAAATCTAGAAAAAAAATCTAGAAAAAAAATCTAGAAAAAAAATCTTGAAAAAAATCTAGAAAAAAAATCTAGAAAAAAAATCTAGAAAAAAAATCTGGAAAAATATCTAGAAAAAAAATCTAGACAAAAAATCTAGAAAAAAAATCTAGAAAAAAATCTTGAAAAAAAATCTTGAAAAAAATCTAGAAAAAAATCTAGAAAAAAATTCTAGAAAAAAAATCTAGAAAAAAAATCTAGAAAAAAAATCTAGAAAAAAAATCTAGAAAAAAATCTAGAAAAAAAATCTAGAAAAAAATCTAGAAAAAAATCTAGAAAAAAAATCTAGAAAAAAATCTAGAAAAAAAATCTAGAAAAAAATCTAGAAAAAAATTCTAGAAAAAAAATCTAGAAAAAAAATCTAGAAAAAAATCTAGAAAAAAAATCTAGAAAAAAAATCTAGAAAAAAATCTAGAAAAAAATCTAGAAAAAAATCTAGAAAAAAAATCTAGAAAAAAAATCTAGAAAAAAATCTAGAAAAAAATCTAGACAAAAAATCTAGAAAAAAAATCTAGAAAAAAATCTAGAAAAAAAATCTAGAAAAAAAATCTAGAAAAAAAATCTTGAAAAAAATCTAGAAAAAAAATCTAGAAAAAAATCTAGAAAAAAATCTAGAAAAAAAATCTAGAAAAAAAATCTAGAAAAAAAATCTAGAAAAAAAATCTAGACAAAAAATCTAGAAAAAAAATCTAGAAAAAAATCTAGAAAAAAAATCTAGAAAAAAATCTAGAAAGAAAATCTAGAAAAAAAATCTAGAAAAAAAATCTAGAAAAAAAATCTAGAAAAAAAATCTAGAAAAAAATCTAGAAAAAAAATCTATAAAATAAATCTAGAAAAAAATCTAGAAAAAAAATCTAGAAAAAAAATCTAGAAAAAAATCTTGAAAAAAAATCTAGAAAAATATCTAGAAAAAGAATCTAGACAAAAAATCTAGAAAGCAAATCTAGAAAAAAATCTAGAAAAAAAATCTAGAAAAAAAATCTAGAAAAAAAATCTTGAAAAAAATCTTGAAAAAAAATCTAGAAAAAAATCTAGAAAAAAATCTAGAAAAAAAATCTAGAAAAAAAATCTAGAAAAAAAATCTAGAAAAAAAATCTAGACAAAAAATCTAGAAAAAAAATCTTGAAAAAAATCTAGAAAAAAAATCTAGAAAAAAAATCTAGAAAAAAAATCTAGAAAAAAAATCTAGAAAATAATCTAGAAAAAAAATCTAGAAAAAAATCTAGAAAAAAATTCTAGAAAAAAAATCTAGAAAAAAAATCTAGAAGAAAATCTAGAAAAAAAATCTAGAAAAAAATCTAGAAAAAAAATCTAGAAAAAAATCTAGAAAAAAAATCTAGAAAAAAAATCTAGAAAAAAAATCTGGAAAAATATCTAGAAAAAAAATCTAGACAAAAAATCTAGAAAAAAAATCTAGAAAAAAATCTTGAAAAAAAATCTTGAAAAAAATCTAGAAAAAAATCTAGAAAAAAATTCTAGAAAAAAAATCTAGAAAAAAAATCTAGAAAAAAAATCTAGAAAAAAAATCTAGAAAAAAATCTAGAAAAAAAATCTAGAAAAAAATCTAGAAAAAAATCTAGAAAAAAAATCTAGAAAAAAATCTAGAAAAAAAATCTAGAAAAAAATCTAGAAAAAAAATCTAGAAAAAAAATCTAGAAAAAAAATCTAGACAAAAAATCTAGAAAAAAAATCTAGAAAAAAAATCTAGAAAAGAATCTAGAAAAAAAATCTAGAAAAAAATCTAGAAAAAAATTCTAGAAAAAAAATCTAGAAAAAAAATCTAGAAAAAAAATCTAGAAAAAAAATCTAGAAAAAAATCTAGAAAAAAAATCTAGAAAAAAATCTAGAAAAAAATCTAGAAAAAAAATCTAGAAAAAAATCTAGAAAAAAAATCTAGAAAAAAATCTAGAAAAAAATTCTAGAAAAAAAATCTAGAAAAAAAATCTAGACAAAAAATCTAGAAAAAAAATCTAGAAAAAAATCTAGAAAAAAATTATTGAAAGAAATTATTGAAAAAAAATCTAGAAAAAAAATCTAGAAAAAAAATCTAGAAAAGAATCTAGAAAAAAAATCTAGAAAAAAATCTAGAAAAAAATTCTAGAAAAAAAATCTAGAAAAAAAATCTAGAAAAAAAATCTAGAAAAAATTCTTGAAAAAAAATCTAGAAAAAAAATTTAGAAAATAAATCTCGAAAAGAATCTAGAAAAAAAATCTAGAAAAAAATCTAGACAAAAAATCTAGAAAAAAAATCTTGAAAAAAATCTAGAAAAAAAATCTAGAAAAAAAATCTAGAAAAAAATCTAGAAAAAAATTCTTGAAAAAAAATCTAGAAAAAAAATCTAGAAAAAAAATCTAGAAAAAAATCTAGAAAAAAAATCTAGAAAAAAATCTAGAAAAAAAATCTAGAAAAAAAATCTAGAAAAAAAATCTAGAAAAATATCTAGAAAAAAAATCTAGACAAAAAATCTAGAAAAAAAATCTAGAAAAAAATCTAGACAAAAAATCTAGAAAAAAAATCTAGAAAAAAATCTAGAAAAAAAATCTAGAAAAAAAATTTAGAAAATAAATCTCGAAAAGAATCTAGAAAAAAAATCTAGAAAAAAAATCTAGAAAAAAATCTAGAAAAAAATCTAGAAAAAAAATCTAGAAAAAAAATCTAGAAAAAAAATCTAGAAAAAAAATCTAGAAAAAAATCTAGAAAAAAAATCTAGAAAGAAAATCTAGAAAAAAAATCTAGAAAAAAATCTAGAAAAAAAATCTAGAAAAAAAATCTAGAAAAAAATCTAGAAAAAAAATCTATAAAATAAATCTAGAAAAAAATCTAGAAAAAAAATCTAGAAAAAAAATCTAGACAAAAAATCTAGAAAAAAATCTAGAAAAAAATTCTTGAAAAAAAATCTTGAAAAAAAATCTAGAAAAATATCTAGAAAAAGAATCTAGACAAAAAATCTAGAAAGTAAATCTAGAAAAAAATCTAGAAAAAAAATCTAGAAAAAAAATCTTGAAAAAAAATCTTGAAAAAAATCTTGAAAAAAAATCTAGAAAAAAATCTAGAAAAAAATCTAGAAAAAAAATCTAGAAAAAAAATCTAGAAAAAAAATCTAGAAAAAAAATCTAGACAAAAAATCTAGAAAAAAAATCTTGAAAAAAATCTAGAAAAAAAATCTAGAAAAAAAATCTAGAAAAAAAATCTAGAAAAAAAATCTAGAAAATAATCTAGAAAAAAAATCTAGAAAAAAATCTAGAAAAAAATTCTAGAAAAAAAATCTAGAAAAAAAATCTAGAAGAAAATCTAGAAAAAAAATCTAGAAAAAAATCTAGAAAAAAAATCTAGAAAAAAATCTAGAAAAAAAATCTAGAAAAAAAATCTAGAAAAAAAATCTGGAAAAATATCTAGAAAAAAAATCTAGACAAAAAATCTAGAAAAAAAATCTAGAAAAAAATCTTGAAAAAAAATCTTGAAAAAAATCTAGAAAAAAATCTAGAAAAAAAATCTAGAAAAAAAATCTAGAAAAAAAATCTAGAAAAAAAATCTAGAAAAAAAATCTAGAAAAAAATCTAGAAAAAAAATCTAGAAAAAAATCTAGAAAAAAATCTAGAAAAAAAATCTAGAAAAAAATCTAGAAAAAAAATCTAGAAAAAAATCTAGAAAAAAATTCTAGAAAAAAAATCTAGAAAAAAAATCTAGAAAAAAAATCTAGACAAAAAATCTAGAAAAAAAATCTAGAAAAAAATCTAGAAAAAAATTATTGAAAAAAATTATTGAAAAAAAATCTAGAAAAAAAATCTAGAAAAAAAATCTAGAAAAGAATCTAGAAAAAAAATCTAGAAAAAAATCTAGAAAAAAATTCTAGAAAAAAAATCTAGAAAAAAAATCTAGAAAAAAAATCTAGAAAAAAAATCTAGAAAAAAATCTAGAAAAAAAATCTAGAAAAAAATCTAGAAAAAAATCTAGAAAAAAAATCTAGAAAAAAATCTAGAAAAAAAATCTAGAAAAAAATCTAGAAAAAAATTCTAGAAAAAAAATCTAGAAAAAAAATCTAGAAAAAAAATCTAGACAAAAAATCTAGAAAAAAAATCTAGAAAAAAATCTAGAAAAAAATTATTGAAAGAAATTATTGAAAAAAAATCTAGAAAAAAAATCTAGAAAAAAAATCTAGAAAAGAATCTAGAAAAAAAATCTAGAAAAAAATCTAGAAAAAAATTCTAGAAAAAAAATCTAGAAAAAAAATCTAGAAAAAAAATCTAGAAAAAATTCTTGAAAAAAAATCTAGAAAAAAAATTTAGAAAATAAATCTCGAAAAGAATCTAGAAAAAAAATCTAGAAAAAAATCTAGACAAAAAATCTAGAAAAAAAATCTTGAAAAAAATCTAGAAAAAAAATCTAGAAAAAAAATCTAGAAAAAAATCTAGAAAAAAATTCTTGAAAAAAAATCTAGAAAAAAAATCTAGAAAAAAAATCTAGAAAAAAATCTAGAAAAAAAATCTAGAAAAAAATCTAGAAAAAAAATCTAGAAAAAAAATCTAGAAAAAAAATCTAGAAAAATATCTAGAAAAAAAATCTAGACAAAAAATCTAGAAAAAAAATCTAGAAAAAAATCTAGACAAAAAATCTAGAAAAAAAATCTAGAAAAAAATCTAGAAAAAAAATCTAGAAAAAAAATTTAGAAAATAAATCTCGAAAAGAATCTAGAAAAAAAATCTAGAAAAAAAATCTAGAAAAAAATCTAGAAAAAAAATCTAGGAAAAAAATCTAGAAAAAAAATCTAGAAAAAAATCTAGAAAAAAATCTAGAAAAAAAATCTAGAAAAAAAATCTAGAAAAAAAATCTAGAAAAAAAATCTAGAAAAAAATCTAGACAAAAAATCTAGAAAAAAAATCTTGAAAAAAATCTAGAAAAAAAATCTAGAAAAAAAATCTAGAAAAAAATCTAGAAAAAAATTATTGAAAAAAAATCTAGAAAAAAAATCTAGAAAAAAAATCTAGAAAAAAATCTAGAAAAAAAATCTAGAAAAAAATCTAGAAAAAAAATCTAGAAAAAAAATCTAGAAAAAAAATCTAGAAAAATATCTAGAAAAAAAATCTAGACAAAAAATCTAGAAAAAAAATCTAGAAAAAAATCTAGAAAAAAAATCTTGAAAAAAAATCTAGAAAAAAAATCTTGAAAAAAATCTAGACAAAAAATCTAGAAAAAAAATCTTGAAAAAAATCTAGAAAAAAAATCTAGAAAAAAAATCTAGAAAAAAAATCTAGAAAAAAAATCTAGAAAAGAATCTAGAAAAAAAATCTAGAAAAAAATCTAGAAAAAAATTCTAGAAAAAAAATCTAGAAAAAAAATCTAGAAGAAAATCTAGAAAAAAAATCTAGAAAAAAATCTAGAAAAAAAATCTAGAAAAAAATCTAGAAAAAAAATCTAGAAAAAAAATCTAGAAAAAAAATCTTGAAAAAAATCTAGAAAAAAAATCTAGAAAAAAATCTAGAAAAAAATCTAGAAAAAAAATCTAGAAAAAAAATCTAGAAAAAAAATCTAGAAAAAAAATCTAGACAAAAAATCTAGAAAAAAAATCTAGAAAAAAATCTAGAAAAAAAATCTAGAAAAAAATCTAGAAAGAAAATCTAGAAAAAAAATCTAGAAAAAAAATCTAGAAAAAAAATCTAGAAAAAAAATCTAGAAAAAAATCTAGAAAAAAAATCTATAAAATAAATCTAGAAAAAAATCTAGAAAAAAAATCTAGAAAAAAAATCTAGAAAAAAATCTTGAAAAAAAATCTAGAAAAATATCTAGAAAAAGAATCTAGACAAAAAATCTAGAAAGCAAATCTAGAAAAAAATCTAGAAAAAAAATCTAGAAAAAAAATCTAGAAAAAAAATCTTGAAAAAAATCTTGAAAAAAAATCTAGAAAAAAATCTAGAAAAAAAATCTAGAAAAAAAATCTAGAAAAAAAATCTAGAAAAAAAATCTAGACAAAAAATCTAGAAAAAAAATCTTGAAAAAAATCTAGAAAAAAAATCTAGAAAAAAAATCTAGAAAAAAAATCTAGAAAAAAAATCTAGAAAAGAATCTAGAAAAAAAATCTAGAAAAAAATCTAGAAAAAAATTCTAGAAAAAAAATCTAGAAAAAAAATCTAGAAGAAAATCTAGAAAAAAAATCTAGAAAAAAATCTAGAAAAAAAATCTAGAAAAAAATCTAGAAAAAAAATCTAGAAAAAAAATCTAGAAAAAAAATCTGGAAAAATATCTAGACAAAAAATCTAGAAAAAAAATCTGGAAAAATATCTAGAAAAAAAATCTAGACAAAAAATCTAGAAAAAAAATCTAGAAAAAAATCTAGAAAAAAAATCTAGAAAAAAATCTAGAAAAAAAATCTAGAAAAAAAATCTAGAAAAAAAATCTGGAAAAATATCTAGAAAAAAAATCTAGACAAAAAATCTAGAAAAAAAATCTAGAAAAAAATCTTGAAAAAAAATCTTGAAAAAAATCTAGAAAAAAATCTAGAAAAAAATTCTAGAAAAAAAATCTAGAAAAAAAATCTAGAAAAAAAATCTAGAAAAAAAATCTAGAAAAAAATCTAGAAAAAAAATCTAGAAAAAAATCTAGAAAAAAATCTAGAAAAAAAATCTAGAAAAAAATCTAGAAAAAAAATCTAGAAAAAAATCTAGAAAAAAATTCTAGAAAAAAAATCTAGAAAAAAAATCTAGAAAAAAATCTAGAAAAAAAATCTAGAAAAAAAATCTAGAAAAAAATCTAGAAAAAAATCTAGAAAAAAATCTAGAAAAAAAATCTAGAAAAAAAATCTAGAAAAAAATCTAGAAAAAAATCTAGACAAAAAATCTAGAAAAAAAATCTAGAAAAAAATCTAGAAAAAAAATCTAGAAAAAAAATCTAGAAAAAAAATCTTGAAAAAAATCTAGAAAAAAAATCTAGAAAAAAAATCTAGAAAAAAAATCTGGAAAAATATCTAGAAAAAAAATCTAGACAAAAAATCTAGAAAAAAAATCTAGAAAAAAATCTTGAAAAAAAATCTTGAAAAAAATCTAGAAAAAAATCTAGAAAAAAATTCTAGAAAAAAAATCTAGAAAAAAAATCTAGAAAAAAAATCTAGAAAAAAAATCTAGAAAAAAATCTAGAAAAAAAATCTAGAAAAAAATCTAGAAAAAAATCTAGAAAAAAAATCTAGAAAAAAATCTAGAAAAAAAATCTAGAAAAAAATCTAGAAAAAAATTCTAGAAAAAAAATCTAGAAAAAAAATCTAGAAAAAAATCTAGAAAAAAAATCTAGAAAAAAAATCTAGAAAAAAATCTAGAAAAAAATCTAGAAAAAAATCTAGAAAAAAAATCTAGAAAAAAAATCTAGAAAAAAATCTAGAAAAAAATCTAGACAAAAAATCTAGAAAAAAAATCTAGAAAAAAATCTAGAAAAAAAATCTAGAAAAAAAATCTAGAAAAAAAATCTTGAAAAAAATCTAGAAAAAAAATCTAGAAAAAAATCTAGAAAAAAATCTAGAAAAAAAATCTAGAAAAAAAATCTAGAAAAAAAATCTAGAAAAAAAATCTAGACAAAAAATCTAGAAAAAAAATCTAGAAAAAAATCTAGAAAAAAAATCTAGAAAAAAATCTAGAAAGAAAATCTAGAAAAAAAATCTAGAAAAAAAATCTAGAAAAAAAATCTAGAAAAAAAATCTAGAAAAAAATCTAGAAAAAAAATCTATAAAATAAATCTAGAAAAAAATCTAGAAAAAAAATCTAGAAAAAAAATCTAGAAAAAAATCTTGAAAAAAAATCTAGAAAAATATCTAGAAAAAGAATCTAGACAAAAAATCTAGAAAGCAAATCTAGAAAAAAATCTAGAAAAAAAATCTAGAAAAAAATCTAGACAAAAAATCTAGAAAAAAAATCTAGAAAAAAATCTAGAAAAAAAATCTAGAAAAAAAATCTAGAAAAAAAATCTAGAAAAAAATCTAGAAAAAAAATCTAGAAAAAAAATCTAGAAAAAAAATCTTGAAAAAAATCTAGAAAAAAAATCTAGAAAAAAATCTAGAAAAAAATCTAGAAAAAAAATCTAGAAAAAAAATCTAGAAAAAAAATCTAGAAAAAAAATCTAGACAAAAAATCTAGAAAAAAAATCTAGAAAAAAATCTAGAAAAAAAATCTAGAAAAAAATCTAGAAAGAAAATCTAGAAAAAAAATCTAGAAAAAAAATCTAGAAAAAAAATCTAGAAAAAAAATCTAGAAAAAAATCTAGAAAAAAAATCTATAAAATAAATCTAGAAAAAAATCTAGAAAAAAAATCTAGAAAAAAAATCTAGAAAAAAATCTTGAAAAAAAATCTAGAAAAATATCTAGAAAAAGAATCTAGACAAAAAATCTAGAAAGCAAATCTAGAAAAAAATCTAGAAAAAAAATCTAGAAAAAAAATCTAGAAAAAAAATCTTGAAAAAAATCTTGAAAAAAAATCTAGAAAAAAATCTAGAAAAAAAATCTAGAAAAAAAATCTAGAAAAAAAATCTAGAAAAAAAATCTAGACAAAAAATCTAGAAAAAAAATCTTGAAAAAAATCTAGAAAAAAAATCTAGAAAAAAAATCTAGAAAAAAAATCTAGAAAAAAAATCTAGAAAAGAATCTAGAAAAAAAATCTAGAAAAAAATCTAGAAAAAAATTCTAGAAAAAAAATCTAGAAAAAAAATCTAGAAGAAAATCTAGAAAAAAAATCTAGAAAAAAATCTAGAAAAAAAATCTAGAAAAAAATCTAGAAAAAAAATCTAGAAAAAAAATCTAGAAAAAAAATCTGGAAAAATATCTAGACAAAAAATCTAGAAAAAAAATCTGGAAAAATATCTAGAAAAAAAATCTAGACAAAAAATCTAGAAAAAAAATCTAGAAAAAAATCTAGAAAAAAAATCTAGAAAAAAATCTAGAAAAAAAATCTAGAAAAAAAATCTAGAAAAAAAATCTGGAAAAATATCTAGAAAAAAAATCTAGACAAAAAATCTAGAAAAAAAATCTAGAAAAAAATCTTGAAAAAAAATCTTGAAAAAAATCTAGAAAAAAATCTAGAAAAAAATTCTAGAAAAAAAATCTAGAAAAAAAATCTAGAAAAAAAATCTAGAAAAAAAATCTAGAAAAAAATCTAGAAAAAAAATCTAGAAAAAAATCTAGAAAAAAATCTAGAAAAAAAATCTAGAAAAAAATCTAGAAAAAAAATCTAGAAAAAAATCTAGAAAAAAATTCTAGAAAAAAAATCTAGAAAAAAAATCTAGAAAAAAATCTAGAAAAAAAATCTAGAAAAAAAATCTAGAAAAAAATCTAGAAAAAAATCTAGAAAAAAATCTAGAAAAAAAATCTAGAAAAAAAATCTAGAAAAAAATCTAGAAAAAAATCTAGACAAAAAATCTAGAAAAAAAATCTAGAAAAAAATCTAGAAAAAAAATCTAGAAAAAAAATCTAGAAAAAAAATCTTGAAAAAAATCTAGAAAAAAAATCTAGAAAAAAAATCTAGAAAAAAAATCTGGAAAAATATCTAGAAAAAAAATCTAGACAAAAAATCTAGAAAAAAAATCTAGAAAAAAATCTTGAAAAAAAATCTTGAAAAAAATCTAGAAAAAAATCTAGAAAAAAATTCTAGAAAAAAAATCTAGAAAAAAAATCTAGAAAAAAAATCTAGAAAAAAAATCTAGAAAAAAATCTAGAAAAAAAATCTAGAAAAAAATCTAGAAAAAAATCTAGAAAAAAAATCTAGAAAAAAATCTAGAAAAAAAATCTAGAAAAAAATCTAGAAAAAAATTCTAGAAAAAAAATCTAGAAAAAAAATCTAGAAAAAAATCTAGAAAAAAAATCTAGAAAAAAAATCTAGAAAAAAATCTAGAAAAAAATCTAGAAAAAAATCTAGAAAAAAAATCTAGAAAAAAAATCTAGAAAAAAATCTAGAAAAAAATCTAGACAAAAAATCTAGAAAAAAAATCTAGAAAAAAATCTAGAAAAAAAATCTAGAAAAAAAATCTAGAAAAAAAATCTTGAAAAAAATCTAGAAAAAAAATCTAGAAAAAAATCTAGAAAAAAATCTAGAAAAAAAATCTAGAAAAAAAATCTAGAAAAAAAATCTAGAAAAAAAATCTAGACAAAAAATCTAGAAAAAAAATCTAGAAAAAAATCTAGAAAAAAAATCTAGAAAAAAATCTAGAAAGAAAATCTAGAAAAAAAATCTAGAAAAAAAATCTAGAAAAAAAATCTAGAAAAAAAATCTAGAAAAAAATCTAGAAAAAAAATCTATAAAATAAATCTAGAAAAAAATCTAGAAAAAAAATCTAGAAAAAAAATCTAGAAAAAAATCTTGAAAAAAAATCTAGAAAAATATCTAGAAAAAGAATCTAGACAAAAAATCTAGAAAGCAAATCTAGAAAAAAATCTAGAAAAAAAATCTAGAAAAAAAATCTAGAAAAAAAATCTTGAAAAAAATCTTGAAAAAAAATCTAGAAAAAAATCTAGAAAAAAATCTAGAAAAAAAATCTAGAAAAAAAATCTAGAAAAAAAATCTAGAAAAAAAATCTAGACAAAAAATCTAGAAAAAAAATCTTGAAAAAAATCTAGAAAAAAAATCTAGAAAAAAAATCTAGAAAAAAAATCTAGAAAAAAAATCTAGAAAATAATCTAGAAAAAAAATCTAGAAAAAAATCTAGAAAAAAATTCTAGAAAAAAAATCTAGAAAAAAAATCTAGAAGAAAATCTAGAAAAAAAATCTAGAAAAAAATCTAGAAAAAAAATCTAGAAAAAAATCTAGAAAAAAAATCTAGAAAAAAAATCTAGAAAAAAAATCTGGAAAAATATCTAGAAAAAAAATCTAGACAAAAAATCTAGAAAAAAAATCTAGAAAAAAATCTTGAAAAAAAATCTTGAAAAAAATCTAGAAAAAAATCTAGAAAAAAATTCTAGAAAAAAAATCTAGAAAAAAAATCTAGAAAAAAAATCTAGAAAAAAAATCTAGAAAAAAATCTAGAAAAAAAATCTAGAAAAAAATCTAGAAAAAAATCTAGAAAAAAAATCTAGAAAAAAATCTAGAAAAAAAATCTAGAAAAAAATCTAGAAAAAAAATCTAGAAAAAAAATCTAGAAAAAAAATCTAGACAAAAAATCTAGAAAAAAAATCTAGAAAAAAAATCTAGAAAAGAATCTAGAAAAAAAATCTAGAAAAAAATCTAGAAAAAAATTCTAGAAAAAAAATCTAGAAAAAAAATCTAGAAAAAAAATCTAGAAAAAAAATCTAGAAAAAAATCTAGAAAAAAAATCTAGAAAAAAATCTAGAAAAAAATCTAGAAAAAAAATCTAGAAAAAAATCTAGAAAAAAAATCTAGAAAAAAATCTAGAAAAAAATTCTAGAAAAAAAATCTAGAAAAAAAATCTAGACAAAAAATCTAGAAAAAAAATCTAGAAAAAAATCTAGAAAAAAATTATTGAAAGAAATTATTGAAAAAAAATCTAGAAAAAAAATCTAGAAAAAAAATCTAGAAAAGAATCTAGAAAAAAAATCTAGAAAAAAATCTAGAAAAAAATTCTAGAAAAAAAATCTAGAAAAAAAATCTAGAAAAAAAATCTAGAAAAAATTCTTGAAAAAAAATCTAGAAAAAAAATTTAGAAAATAAATCTCGAAAAGAATCTAGAAAAAAAATCTAGAAAAAAATCTAGACAAAAAATCTAGAAAAAAAATCTTGAAAAAAATCTAGAAAAAAAATCTAGAAAAAAAATCTAGAAAAAAATCTAGAAAAAAATTCTTGAAAAAAAATCTAGAAAAAAAATCTAGAAAAAAAATCTAGAAAAAAATCTAGAAAAAAAATCTAGAAAAAAATCTAGAAAAAAAATCTAGAAAAAAAATCTAGAAAAAAAATCTAGAAAAATATCTAGAAAAAAAATCTAGACAAAAAATCTAGAAAAAAAATCTAGAAAAAAATCTAGACAAAAAATCTAGAAAAAAAATCTAGAAAAAAATCTAGAAAAAAAATCTAGAAAAAAAATCTAGAAAAAAATCTAGAAAAAAATCTAGAAAAAAATCTAGAAAAAAAATCTAGAAAAAAAATCTAGAAAAAAATCTAGAAAAAAATCTAGACAAAAAATCTAGAAAAAAAATCTAGAAAAAAATCTAGAAAAAAAATCTAGAAAAAAAATCTAGAAAAAAAATCTTGAAAAAAATCTAGAAAAAAAATCTAGAAAAAAAATCTAGAAAAAAAATCTGGAAAAATATCTAGAAAAAAAATCTAGACAAAAAATCTAGAAAAAAAATCTAGAAAAAAATCTTGAAAAAAAATCTTGAAAAAAATCTAGAAAAAAATCTAGAAAAAAATTCTAGAAAAAAAATCTAGAAAAAAAATCTAGAAAAAAAATCTAGAAAAAAAATCTAGAAAAAAATCTAGAAAAAAAATCTAGAAAAAAATCTAGAAAAAAATCTAGAAAAAAAATCTAGAAAAAAATCTAGAAAAAAAATCTAGAAAAAAATCTAGAAAAAAATTCTAGAAAAAAAATCTAGAAAAAAAATCTAGAAAAAAATCTAGAAAAAAAATCTAGAAAAAAAATCTAGAAAAAAATCTAGAAAAAAATCTAGAAAAAAATCTAGAAAAAAAATCTAGAAAAAAAATCTAGAAAAAAATCTAGAAAAAAATCTAGACAAAAAATCTAGAAAAAAAATCTAGAAAAAAATCTAGAAAAAAAATCTAGAAAAAAAATCTAGAAAAAAAATCTTGAAAAAAATCTAGAAAAAAAATCTAGAAAAAAATCTAGAAAAAAATCTAGAAAAAAAATCTAGAAAAAAAATCTAGAAAAAAAATCTAGAAAAAAAATCTAGACAAAAAATCTAGAAAAAAAATCTAGAAAAAAATCTAGAAAAAAAATCTAGAAAAAAATCTAGAAAGAAAATCTAGAAAAAAAATCTAGAAAAAAAATCTAGAAAAAAAATCTAGAAAAAAAATCTAGAAAAAAATCTAGAAAAAAAATCTATAAAATAAATCTAGAAAAAAATCTAGAAAAAAAATCTAGAAAAAAAATCTAGAAAAAAATCTTGAAAAAAAATCTAGAAAAATATCTAGAAAAAGAATCTAGACAAAAAATCTAGAAAGCAAATCTAGAAAAAAATCTAGAAAAAAAATCTAGAAAAAAAATCTAGAAAAAAAATCTTGAAAAAAATCTTGAAAAAAAATCTAGAAAAAAATCTAGAAAAAAATCTAGAAAAAAAATCTAGAAAAAAAATCTAGAAAAAAAATCTAGAAAAAAAATCTAGACAAAAAATCTAGAAAAAAAATCTTGAAAAAAATCTAGAAAAAAAATCTAGAAAAAAAATCTAGAAAAAAAATCTAGAAAAAAAATCTAGAAAATAATCTAGAAAAAAAATCTAGAAAAAAATCTAGAAAAAAATTCTAGAAAAAAAATCTAGAAAAAAAATCTAGAAGAAAATCTAGAAAAAAAATCTAGAAAAAAATCTAGAAAAAAAATCTAGAAAAAAATCTAGAAAAAAAATCTAGAAAAAAAATCTAGAAAAAAAATCTGGAAAAATATCTAGAAAAAAAATCTAGACAAAAAATCTAGAAAAAAAATCTAGAAAAAAATCTTGAAAAAAAATCTTGAAAAAAATCTAGAAAAAAATCTAGAAAAAAATTCTAGAAAAAAAATCTAGAAAAAAAATCTAGAAAAAAAATCTAGAAAAAAAATCTAGAAAAAAATCTAGAAAAAAAATCTAGAAAAAAATCTAGAAAAAAATCTAGAAAAAAAATCTAGAAAAAAATCTAGAAAAAAAATCTAGAAAAAAATCTAGAAAAAAAATCTAGAAAAAAAATCTAGAAAAAAAATCTAGACAAAAAATCTAGAAAAAAAATCTAGAAAAAAAATCTAGAAAAGAATCTAGAAAAAAAATCTAGAAAAAAATCTAGAAAAAAATTCTAGAAAAAAAATCTAGAAAAAAAATCTAGAAAAAAAATCTAGAAAAAAAATCTAGAAAAAAATCTAGAAAAAAAATCTAGAAAAAAATCTAGAAAAAAATCTAGAAAAAAAATCTAGAAAAAAATCTAGAAAAAAAATCTAGAAAAAAATCTAGAAAAAAATTCTAGAAAAAAAATCTAGAAAAAAAATCTAGACAAAAAATCTAGAAAAAAAATCTAGAAAAAAATCTAGAAAAAAATTATTGAAAGAAATTATTGAAAAAAAATCTAGAAAAAAAATCTAGAAAAAAAATCTAGAAAAGAATCTAGAAAAAAAATCTAGAAAAAAATCTAGAAAAAAATTCTAGAAAAAAAATCTAGAAAAAAAATCTAGAAAAAAAATCTAGAAAAAATTCTTGAAAAAAAATCTAGAAAAAAAATTTAGAAAATAAATCTCGAAAAGAATCTAGAAAAAAAATCTAGAAAAAAATCTAGACAAAAAATCTAGAAAAAAAATCTTGAAAAAAATCTAGAAAAAAAATCTAGAAAAAAAATCTAGAAAAAAATCTAGAAAAAAATTCTTGAAAAAAAATCTAGAAAAAAAATCTAGAAAAAAAATCTAGAAAAAAATCTAGAAAAAAAATCTAGAAAAAAATCTAGAAAAAAAATCTAGAAAAAAAATCTAGAAAAAAAATCTAGAAAAATATCTAGAAAAAAAATCTAGACAAAAAATCTAGAAAAAAAATCTAGAAAAAAATCTAGACAAAAAATCTAGAAAAAAAATCTAGAAAAAAATCTAGAAAAAAAATCTAGAAAAAAAATTTAGAAAATAAATCTCGAAAAGAATCTAGAAAAAAAATCTAGAAAAAAAATCTAGAAAAAAATCTAGAAAAAAATCTAGAAAAAAAATCTAGAAAAAAAATCTAGAAAAAAAATCTAGAAAAAAAATCTAGAAAAAAATCTAGAAAAAAAATCTAGAAAGAAAATCTAGAAAAAAAATCTAGAAAAAAATCTAGAAAAAAAATCTAGAAAAAAAATCTAGAAAAAAATCTAGAAAAAAAATCTATAAAATAAATCTAGAAAAAAATCTAGAAAAAAAATCTAGAAAAAAAATCTAGACAAAAAATCTAGAAAAAAATCTAGAAAAAAATTCTTGAAAAAAAATCTTGAAAAAAAATCTAGAAAAATATCTAGAAAAAGAATCTAGACAAAAAATCTAGAAAGTAAATCTAGAAAAAAATCTAGAAAAAAAATCTAGAAAAAAAATCTTGAAAAAAAATCTTGAAAAAAATCTTGAAAAAAAATCTAGAAAAAAATCTAGAAAAAAATCTAGAAAAAAAATCTAGAAAAAAAATCTAGAAAAAAAATCTAGAAAAAAAATCTAGACAAAAAATCTAGAAAAAAAATCTTGAAAAAAATCTAGAAAAAAAATCTAGAAAAAAAATCTAGAAAAAAAATCTAGAAAAAAAATCTAGAAAATAATCTAGAAAAAAAATCTAGAAAAAAATCTAGAAAAAAATTCTAGAAAAAAAATCTAGAAAAAAAATCTAGAAGAAAATCTAGAAAAAAAATCTAGAAAAAAATCTAGAAAAAAAATCTAGAAAAAAATCTAGAAAAAAAATCTAGAAAAAAAATCTAGAAAAAAAATCTGGAAAAATATCTAGAAAAAAAATCTAGACAAAAAATCTAGAAAAAAAATCTAGAAAAAAATCTTGAAAAAAAATCTTGAAAAAAATCTAGAAAAAAATCTAGAAAAAAAATCTAGAAAAAAAATCTAGAAAAAAAATCTAGAAAAAAAATCTAGAAAAAAAATCTAGAAAAAAATCTAGAAAAAAAATCTAGAAAAAAATCTAGAAAAAAATCTAGAAAAAAAATCTAGAAAAAAATCTAGAAAAAAAATCTAGAAAAAAATCTAGAAAAAAATTCTAGAAAAAAAATCTAGAAAAAAAATCTAGAAAAAAAATCTAGACAAAAAATCTAGAAAAAAAATCTAGAAAAAAATCTAGAAAAAAATTATTGAAAAAAATTATTGAAAAAAAATCTAGAAAAAAAATCTAGAAAAAAAATCTAGAAAAGAATCTAGAAAAAAAATCTAGAAAAAAATCTAGAAAAAAATTCTAGAAAAAAAATCTAGAAAAAAAATCTAGAAAAAAAATCTAGAAAAAAAATCTAGAAAAAAATCTAGAAAAAAAATCTAGAAAAAAATCTAGAAAAAAATCTAGAAAAAAAATCTAGAAAAAAATCTAGAAAAAAAATCTAGAAAAAAATCTAGAAAAAAATTCTAGAAAAAAAATCTAGAAAAAAAATCTAGAAAAAAAATCTAGACAAAAAATCTAGAAAAAAAATCTAGAAAAAAATCTAGAAAAAAATTATTGAAAGAAATTATTGAAAAAAAATCTAGAAAAAAAATCTAGAAAAAAAATCTAGAAAAGAATCTAGAAAAAAAATCTAGAAAAAAATCTAGAAAAAAATTCTAGAAAAAAAATCTAGAAAAAAAATCTAGAAAAAAAATCTAGAAAAAATTCTTGAAAAAAAATCTAGAAAAAAAATTTAGAAAATAAATCTCGAAAAGAATCTAGAAAAAAAATCTAGAAAAAAATCTAGACAAAAAATCTAGAAAAAAAATCTTGAAAAAAATCTAGAAAAAAAATCTAGAAAAAAAATCTAGAAAAAAATCTAGAAAAAAATTCTTGAAAAAAAATCTAGAAAAAAAATCTAGAAAAAAAATCTAGAAAAAAATCTAGAAAAAAAATCTAGAAAAAAATCTAGAAAAAAAATCTAGAAAAAAAATCTAGAAAAAAAATCTAGAAAAATATCTAGAAAAAAAATCTAGACAAAAAATCTAGAAAAAAAATCTAGAAAAAAATCTAGACAAAAAATCTAGAAAAAAAATCTAGAAAAAAATCTAGAAAAAAAATCTAGAAAAAAAATTTAGAAAATAAATCTCGAAAAGAATCTAGAAAAAAAATCTAGAAAAAAAATCTAGAAAAAAATCTAGAAAAAAAATCTAGGAAAAAAATCTAGAAAAAAAATCTAGAAAAAAATCTAGAAAAAAATCTAGAAAAAAAATCTAGAAAAAAAATCTAGAAAAAAAATCTAGAAAAAAAATCTAGAAAAAAATCTAGAAAAAAAATCTAGAAAAAAAATCTAGAAAAAAAATCTAGAAAAAAAATCTAGAAAAAAATCTAGAAAAAAAATCTAGAAAGAAAATCTAGAAAAAAAATCTAGAAAAAAATCTAGAAAAAAAATCTAGAAAAAAAATCTAGAAAAAAATCTAGAAAAAAAATCTATAAAATAAATCTAGAAAAAAATCTAGAAAAAAAATCTAGAAAAAAAATCTAGACAAAAAATCTAGAAAAAAATCTAGAAAAAAATTCTTGAAAAAAAATCTAGAAAAAAAATCTAGAAAAAAAATCTAGAAAAAAATCTAGAAAAAAAATCTAGAAAAAAATCTAGAAAAAAAATCTAGAAAAAAAATCTAGAAAAAAAATCTATAAAATAAATCTAGAAAAAAATCTAGAAAAAAAATCTAGAAAAAAAATCTAGAAAAAAATCTAGAAAAAAATTCTTGAAAAAAAATCTAGAAAAAAAATCTAGAAAAAAAATCTAGAAAAAAATCTAGAAAAAAAATCTAGAAAAAAATCTAGAAAAAAAATCTAGAAAAAAAATCTAGAAAAAAAATCTGGAAAAATATCTAGAAAAAAAATCTAGACAAAAAATCTAGAAAAAAAATCTAGAAAAAAATCTAGAAAAAAAATCTAGAAAAAAATTCTTGAAAAAAAATCTAGAAAAAAATCTTGAAAAAAAATCTTGAAAAAAATCTAGAAAAAAATCTAGAAAAAAAATCTAGAAAAAAAATCTAGAAAAAAAATCTAGAAAAAAAATCTAGAAAAAAAATCTAGAAAAAAATCTAGAAAAAAAATCTAGAAAAAAATCTAGAAAAAAATCTAGAAAAAAAATCTAGAAAAAAATCTAGAAAAAAAATCTAGAAAAAAATCTAGAAAAAAATTCTAGAAAAAAAATCTAGAAAAAAAATCTAGAAAAAAAATCTAGACAAAAAATCTAGAAAAAAAATCTAGAAAAAAATCTAGAAAAAAATTATTGAAAAAAATTATTGAAAAAAAATCTAGAAAAAAAATCTAGAAAAAAAATCTAGAAAAGAATCTAGAAAAAAAATCTAGAAAAAAATCTAGAAAAAAATTCTAGAAAAAAAATCTAGAAAAAAAATCTAGAAAAAAAATCTAGAAAAAAAATCTAGAAAAAAATCTAGAAAAAAAATCTAGAAAAAAATCTAGAAAAAAATCTAGAAAAAAAATCTAGAAAAAAATCTAGAAAAAAAATCTAGAAAAAAATCTAGAAAAAAATTCTAGAAAAAAAATCTAGAAAAAAAATCTAGAAAAAAAATCTAGACAAAAAATCTAGAAAAAAAATCTAGAAAAAAATCTAGAAAAAAATTATTGAAAGAAATTATTGAAAAAAAATCTAGAAAAAAAATCTAGAAAAAAAATCTAGAAAAGAATCTAGAAAAAAAATCTAGAAAAAAATCTAGAAAAAAATTCTAGAAAAAAAATCTAGAAAAAAAATCTAGAAAAAAAATCTAGAAAAAATTCTTGAAAAAAAATCTAGAAAAAAAATTTAGAAAATAAATCTCGAAAAGAATCTAGAAAAAAAATCTAGAAAAAAATCTAGACAAAAAATCTAGAAAAAAAATCTTGAAAAAAATCTAGAAAAAAAATCTAGAAAAAAAATCTAGAAAAAAATCTAGAAAAAAATTCTTGAAAAAAAATCTAGAAAAAAAATCTAGAAAAAAAATCTAGAAAAAAATCTAGAAAAAAAATCTAGAAAAAAATCTAGAAAAAAAATCTAGAAAAAAAATCTAGAAAAAAAATCTAGAAAAATATCTAGAAAAAAAATCTAGACAAAAAATCTAGAAAAAAAATCTAGAAAAAAATCTAGACAAAAAATCTAGAAAAAAAATCTAGAAAAAAATCTAGAAAAAAAATCTAGAAAAAAAATTTAGAAAATAAATCTCGAAAAGAATCTAGAAAAAAAATCTAGAAAAAAAATCTAGAAAAAAATCTAGAAAAAAAATCTAGGAAAAAAATCTAGAAAAAAAATCTAGAAAAAAATCTAGAAAAAAATCTAGAAAAAAAATCTAGAAAAAAAATCTAGAAAAAAAATCTAGAAAAAAAATCTAGAAAAAAATCTAGAAAAAAAATCTAGAAAAAAAATCTAGAAAAAAAATCTAGAAAAAAAATCTAGAAAAAAATCTAGAAAAAAAATCTAGAAAGAAAATCTAGAAAAAAAATCTAGAAAAAAATCTAGAAAAAAAATCTAGAAAAAAAATCTAGAAAAAAATCTAGAAAAAAAATCTATAAAATAAATCTAGAAAAAAATCTAGAAAAAAAATCTAGAAAAAAAATCTAGACAAAAAATCTAGAAAAAAATCTAGAAAAAAATTCTTGAAAAAAAATCTAGAAAAAAAATCTAGAAAAAAAATCTAGAAAAAAATCTAGAAAAAAAATCTAGAAAAAAATCTAGAAAAAAAATCTAGAAAAAAAATCTAGAAAAAAAATCTATAAAATAAATCTAGAAAAAAATCTAGAAAAAAAATCTAGAAAAAAAATCTAGAAAAAAATCTAGAAAAAAATTCTTGAAAAAAAATCTAGAAAAAAAATCTAGAAAAAAAATCTAGAAAAAAATCTAGAAAAAAAATCTAGAAAAAAATCTAGAAAAAAAATCTAGAAAAAAAATCTAGAAAAAAAATCTGGAAAAATATCTAGAAAAAAAATCTAGACAAAAAATCTAGAAAAAAAATCTAGAAAAAAATCTTGAAAAAAAATCTTGAAAAAAAATCTAGAAAAAAAATCTTGAAAAAAATCTAGAAAAAAAATCTAGAAAAAAAATCTAGAAAAAAATCTAGAAAAAAAATCTAGAAAAAAATCTAGAAAAAAAATCTAGAAAAAAATTTTAGAAAATAAATCTCGAAAAGAATCTAGAAAGAAAATCTAGAAAAAAAATCTAGAAAAAAATCTAGAAAAAAAATCTAGGAAAAAAATCTAGAAAAAAAATCTAAAAAAAAATCTAGAAAAAAATCTAGAAAAAAAATCTAGAAAAAAAATCTAGATAAAAAATCTAGAAAAAAAATCTAGAAAAAAAATCTAGAAAAAAATCTAGAAAAAAAATCTAGAAAAAAATCTAGAAAAAAAATCTAGAAAAAAAATCTAGAAAAAAATCTAGAAAAAAATCTAGAAAAATATCTAGAAAAAAAATCTAGACAAAAAATCTAGAAAAAAAATCTAGAAAAAAATCTAGAAAAAAAATCTAGAAAAAAAATCTAGAAAAAAAATCTTGAAAAAAATCTAGAAAAAAAATCTTGAAAAAAATCTAGAAAAAAATCTAGAAAAAAAATCTAGAAAATAAATCTAGAAAAAAATCTAGAAAAAAAATCTAGAAAAAAAATCTAGAAAAAATTCTAGAAAAAAATCTAGAAAAAAATCTAGAAAAAAAATCTAGAAAAAAATCTAGAAAAAAAATCTAGAAAAAAATCTAGAAAAAAAATCTAGAAAAAAAATCTAGAAAAAAATCTAGAAAAAAAATCTAGAAAAAAATCTAGAAAAAAAATCTAGACAAAAAATCTAGAAAAAAAATCTTGAAAAAAACCTAGAAAAAAAATCTAGAAAAAAATCTAGAAAAAAATCTAGAAAAAAAATCTAGAAAAAAAATCTAGAAAAAAAATCTAGACAAAAAATCTAGAAAAAAATCTAGAAAAAAAATCTAGAAAGAAAATCTAGAAAAAAAATCTAGAAAAAAATCTAGAAAAAAAATCTAGAAAAAAAATCTAGAAAAAAATCTAGAAAAAAAATCTATAAAATAAATCTAGAAAAAAATCTAGAAAAAAAATCTAGAAAAAAAATCTAGACAAAAAATCTAGAAAAAAATCTAGAAAAAAATTCTTGAAAAAAAATCTAGAAAAAAAATCTAGAAAAAAAATCTAGAAAAAAATCTAGAAAAAAAATCTAGAAAAAAATCTAGAAAAAAAATCTAGAAAAAAAATCTAGAAAAAAAATCTATAAAATAAATCTAGAAAAAAATCTAGAAAAAACATCTAGAAAAAAAATCTAGAAAAAAAATCTAGAAAAAAATCTAGAAAAAAATTCTTGAAAAAAAATCTAGAAAAAAAATCTAGAAAAAAAATCTAGAAAAAAATCTAGAAAAAAAATCTAGAAAAAAATCTAGAAAAAAAATCTAGAAAAAAAATCTAGAAAAAAAATCTGGAAAAATATCTAGAAAAAAAATCTAGACAAAAAATCTAGAAAAAAAATCTAGAAAAAAATCTTGAAAAAAAATCTTGAAAAAAAATCTAGAAAAAAAATCTTGAAAAAAATCTAGAAAAAAAATCTAGAAAAAAAATCTAGAAAAAAATCTAGAAAAAAAATCTAGAAAAAAATCTAGAAAAAAAATCTAGAAAAAAAATTTAGAAAATAAATCTCGAAAAGAATCTAGAAAAAAAATCTAGAAAAAAAATCTAGAAAAAAATCTAGAAAAAAAATCTAGGAAAAAAATCTAGAAAAAAAATCAAAAAAAAAATCTAGAAAAAAATCTAGAAAAAAAATCTAGAAAAAAAATCTAGATAAAAAATCTAGAAAAAAAATCTAGAAAAAAAATCTAGAAAAAAATCTAGAAAAAAAATCTAGAAAAAAATCTAGAAAAAAAATCTAGAAAAAAAATCTAGAAAAAAATCTAGAAAAAAATCTAGAAAAATATCTAGAAAAAAAATCTAGACAAAAAATCTAGAAAAAAAATCTAGAAAAAAATCTAGAAAAAAAATCTAGAAAAAAAATCTAGAAGAAAAATCTTGAAAAAAATCTAGAAAAAAAATCTTGAAAAAAATCTAGAAAAAAATCTAGAAAAAAAATCTAGAAAATAAATCTAGAAAAAAATCTAGAAAAAAAATCTAGAAAAAAAATCTAGAAAAAATTCTAGAAAAAAATCTAGAAAAAAATCTAGAAAAAAAATCTAGAAAAAAAATCTAGAAAAAAAATCTAGAAAAAAAATCTAGAAAAAAATCTAGAAAAAAAATCTAGAAAAAAAATCTAGAAAAAAATCTAGAAAAAAAATCTAGAAAAAAATCTAGAAAAAAAATCTAGACAAAAAATCTAGAAAAAAAATCTTGAAAAAAACCTAGAAAAAAAATCTAGAAAAAAATCTAGAAAAAAATCTAGAAAAAAAATCTAGAAAAAAAATCTAGAAAAAAAATCTAGACAAAAAATCTAGAAAAAAATCTAGAAAAAAAATCTAGAAAAGAAATCTAGAAAAAAAATCTAGAAAAAAATCTAGAAAAAAAATCTAGAAAAAAAATCTAGAAAAAAATCTAGAAAAAAAATCTAGAAAAAAATCTAGAAAAAAATTCTTGAAAAAAAATCTAGAAAAAAAATCTAGAAAAAAAATCTAGAAAAAAATCTAGAAAAAAAATCTAGAAAAAAATCTAGAAAAAAATTCTAGAAAAAAAATCTAGAAAAAAAATCTAGAAAAAAAATCTAGAAAAAAAATCTAGAAAAAAATCTAGAAAAAAAATCTAGAAAAAAATCTAGAAAAAAATCTAGAAAAAAAATCTAGAAAAAAAATCTAGAAAAAAAATCTAGAAAAAAATCTAGAAAAAAAATCTAGAAAAAAAATCTAGAAAAAAATCTAGAAAAAAATCTAGAAAAAAAATCTAGAAAAAAAATCTAGACAAAAAATCTAGAAAAAAATCTAGAAAAAAATCTAGAAAAGAAATCTAGAAAAAAAATCTAGAAAAAAATCTAGAAAAAAAATCTAGAAAAGAAATCTAGAAAAAAAATCTAGAAAAAAATCTAGAAAAAAAATCTAGAAAAAAATCTAGAAAAAAATTCTAGAAAAAAAATCTAGAAAAAAAATCTAGAAAAAAAATCTAGACAAAAAATCTAGAAAAAAAATCTAGAAAAAAATCTAGAAAAAAATTATTGAAAAAAATTATTGAAAAAAAATCTAGAAAAAAAATCTAGAAAAAAAATCTAGAAAAAAATCTAGAAAAAAAATCTAGAAAAAAATCTAGAAAAAAATCTAGAAAAAAAATCTAGAAAAAAAATCTAGAAAAAAAATCTAGAAAAAATTCTTGAAAAAAAATCTAGAAAAAAAATTTAGAAAATAAATCTCGAAAAGAATCTAGAAAAAAAATCTTGAAAAAAATCTAGACAAAAAATCTAGAAAAAAAATCTTGAAAAAAATCTAGAAAAAAAATCTAGAAAAAAAATCTAGAAAAAAATCTAGAAAAAAATTCTTGAAAAAAAATCTAGAAAAGAAATCTAGAAAAAAAATCTAGAAAAAAATCTAGAAAAAAAATCTAGAAAAAAATCTAGAAAAAAAATCTAGAAAAAAAATCTAGAAAAAAAATCTAGAAAAATATCTAGAAAAAAAATCTAGACAAAAAATCTAGAAAAAAAATCTAGAAAAAAATCTAGAAAAAAAATCTAGAAAAAAAATCTAGAAAAAAAATCTTGAAAAAAATCTAGAAAAAAAATCTAGAAAATAAATCTCGAAAAGAATCTAGAAAAAAAATCTAGAAAAAAAATCTAGAAAAAAATCTAGAAAAAAAATCTAGGAAAAAAATCTAGAAAAAAAATCTAGAAAAAAATCTAGAAAAAAATCTAGAAAAAAATCTAGAAAAAAAATCTAGAAAAAAAATCTAGAAAAAAAATCTAGAAAAAAAATCTAGAAAAAAAATCTAGACAAAAAATCTAGAAAAAAAATCTAGAAAAAAATCTAGAAAAAAAATCTAGAAAAAAATCTAGAAAGAAAATCTAGAAAAAAAATCTAGAAAAAAAATCTAGAAAAAAAATCTAGAAAAAAAATCTAGAAAAAAATCTAGAAAAAAAATCTATAAAATAAATCTAGAAAAAAATCTAGAAAAAAAATCTAGAAAAAAAATCTAGAAAAAAAATCTAGAAAAAAATCTAGAAAAAAATTCTTGAAAAAAAATCTAGAAAAAAAATCTAGAAAAAAAATCTAGAAAAAAATCTAGAAAAAAAATCTAGAAAAAAATCTAGAAAAAAAATCTAGAAAAAAAATCTAGAAAAAAAATCTGGAAAAATATCTAGAAAAAAAATCTAGACAAAAAATCTAGAAAAAAAATCTAGAAAAAAATCTTGAAAAAAAATCTTGAAAAAAATCTAGAAAAAAAATCTAGAAAATAAATCTAGAAAAAAATCTAGAAAAAAAATCTAGAAAAAAAATCTAGAAAAAATTATAGAAAAAAATCTAGAAAAAAATCTAGAAAAAAAATCTAGAAAAAAAATCTAGAAAAAAAATCTAGAAAAAAATCTAGAAAAAAAATCTAGAAAAAAAATCTAGAAAAAAATCTAGAAAAAAAATCTAGAAAAATATCTAGAAAAAAAATCTAGACAAAAAATCTAGAAAAAAAATCTAGAAAAATATCTAGAAAAAAAATCTAGACAAAAAATCTAGAAAAAAAATCTAGAAAAAAATCTAGAAAAAAAATCTTGAAAAAAAATCTAGAAAAAAATCTAGAAAAAAAATCTTGAAAAAAAATCTAGAAAAAGAATCTTGAAAAAAATCTAGAAAAAAAATCTAGAAAAAAAATCTAGAAAAAAATCTAGAAAAAAAATCTAGAAAAAAATCTAGAAAAAAAAATCTAGAAAAAAAATTTTGAAAATAAATCTCGAAAAGAATCTAGAAAAAAAATCTAGAAAAAAAATCTAGAAAAAAATCTAGAAAAAAAATCTAGGAAAAAAATCTAGAAAAAAAATCTAGACAAAAAATCTAGAAAAAAAATCTAGAAAAAAATCTAGAAAAAAAATCTAGAAAAAAATCTAGAAAGAAAATCTAGAAAAAAAATCTAGAAAAAAAATCTAGAAAAAAAATCTAGAAAAAAAATCTAGAAAAAAAATCTAGAAAAAAATCTAGAAAAAAAATCTAGAAAAATATCTAGAAAAAAAATCTAGACAAAAAATCTAGAAAAAAAATCTAGAAAAGAAATCTAGAAAAAAAATCTAGAAAAAAATCTAGAAAAAAAATCTAGAAAAAAAATCTAGAAAAAAATCTAGAAAAAAATCTAGAAAAAAATCTAGAAAAAAAATCTAGAAAAAAAATCTAGAAAAAAAATCTAGAAAAAAATCTAGAAAAAAAATCTAGAAAAGAAATCTAGAAAAAAAATCTAGAAAAAAATCTAGAAAAAAAATCTAGAAAAAAAATCTAGAAAAAAATCTAGAAAAAAAATCTAGAAAAAAATCTAGAAAAAAATTCTTGAAAAAAAATCTAGAAAAAAAATCTAGAAAAAAAATCTAGAAAAAAATCTAGAAAAAAAATCTAGAAAAAAATCTAGAAAAAAATTCTAGAAAAAAAATCTAGAAAAAAAATCTAGAAAAAAAATCTAGAAAAAAAATCTAGAAAAAAATCTAGAAAAAAAATCTAGAAAAAAATCTAGAAAAAAATCTAGAAAAAAAATCTAGAAAAATATCTAGAAAAAAAATCTAGACAAAAAATCTAGACAAAAAATCTAGAAAAAAATCTAGAAAAAAATCTAGAAAAAAATCTAGAAAAAAATTCTTGAAAAAAAATCTAGAAAAAAAATCTAGAAAAAAAATCTAGAAAAAAATCTAGAAAAAAAATCTAGAAAAAAATCTAGAAAAAAAATCTAGAAAAAAAATCTAGAAAAAAAATCTGGAAAAATATCTAGAAAAAAAATCTAGACAAAAAATCTAGAAAAAAAATCTAGAAAAAAATCTTGAAAAAAAATCTTGAAAAAAATCTAGAAAAAAAATCTAGAAAATAAATCTAGAAAAAAATCTAGAAAAAAAATCTAGAAAAAAAATCTAGAAAAAATTATAGAAAAAAATCTAGAAAAAAATCTAGAAAAAAAATCTAGAAAAAAAATCTAGAAAAAAAATCTAGAAAAAAATCTAGAAAAAAAATCTAGAAAAAAAATCTAGAAAAAAATCTAGAAAAAAAATCTAGAAAAATATCTAGAAAAAAAATCTAGACAAAAAATCTAGAAAAAAAATCTAGAAAAATATCTAGAAAAAAAATCTAGACAAAAAATCTAGAAAAAAAATCTAGAAAAAAATCTAGAAAAAAAATCTTGAAAAAAAATCTAGAAAAAAATCTAGAAAAAAAATCTTGAAAAAAAATCTAGAAAAAAAATCTTGAAAAAAATCTAGAAAAAAAATCTAGAAAAAAAATCTAGAAAAAAATCTAGAAAAAAAATCTAGAAAAAAATCTAGAAAAAAAAATCTAGAAAAAAAATTTTGAAAATAAATCTCGAAAAGAATCTAGAAAAAAAATCTAGAAAAAAAATCTAGAAAAAAATCTAGAAAAAAAATCTAGGAAAAAAATCTAGAAAAAAAATCTAGACAAAAAATCTAGAAAAAAAATCTAGAAAAAAATCTAGAAAAAAAATCTAGAAAAAAATCTAGAAAGAAAATCTAGAAAAAAAATCTAGAAAAAAAATCTAGAAAAAAAATCTAGAAAAAAAATCTAGAAAAAAAATCTAGAAAAAAATCTAGAAAAAAAATCTAGAAAAATATCTAGAAAAAAAATCTAGACAAAAAATCTAGAAAAAAAATCTAGAAAAGAAATCTAGAAAAAAAATCTAGAAAAAAATCTAGAAAAAAAATCTAGAAAAAAAATCTAGAAAAAAATCTAGAAAAAAATCTAGAAAAAAATCTAGAAAAAAAATCTAGAAAAAAAATCTAGAAAAAAAATCTAGAAAAAAATCTAGAAAAAAAATCTAGAAAAGAAATCTAGAAAAAAAATCTAGAAAAAAATCTAGAAAAAAAATCTAGAAAAAAAATCTAGAAAAAAATCTAGAAAAAAAATCTAGAAAAAAATCTAGAAAAAAATTCTTGAAAAAAAATCTAGAAAAAAAATCTAGAAAAAAAATCTAGAAAAAAATCTAGAAAAAAAATCTAGAAAAAAATCTAGAAAAAAATTCTAGAAAAAAAATCTAGAAAAAAAATCTAGAAAAAAAATCTAGAAAAAAAATCTAGAAAAAAATCTAGAAAAAAAATCTAGAAAAAAATCTAGAAAAAAATCTAGAAAAAAAATCTAGAAAAATATCTAGAAAAAAAATCTAGACAAAAAATCTAGACAAAAAATCTAGAAAAAAATCTAGAAAAAAAATCTAGAAAAAAATCTAGAAAAAAATTATTGAAAAAAAATCTAGAAAAAAAATCTAGAAAAAAATCTAGAAAAAAAATCTAGAAAAAAAATCTAGACAAAAAATCTAGAAAAAAAATCTAGAAAAAAAATCTAGAAAAAAAATCTAGAAAAAAAATCTAGACAAAAAATCTAGAAAAAAAATCTAGAAAAAAATCTAGAAAAAAATCTAGAAAGAAAATCTAGAAAAAAAATCTAGAAAAAAAATCTAGAAAAAAAATCTAGAAAAAAAATCTAGAAAAAAATCTAGAAAAAAAATCTATAAAATAAATCTAGAAAAAAATCTAGAAAAAAAATCTAGAAAAAAAATCTAGAAAAAAAATCTAGAAAAAAATCTAGAAAAAAATTCTTGAAAAAAAATCTAGGAAAAAAATCTAGAAAAAAAATCTAGAAAAAAATCTAGAAAAAAAATCTAGAAAAAAATCTAGAAAAAAAATCTAGAAAAAAAATCTAGAAAAAAAATCTGGAAAAATATCTAGAAAAAAAATCTAGACAAAAAAATCTAGAAAAAAAATCTAGAAAAAAATCTTGAAAAAAAATCTTGAAAAAAATCTAGAAAAAAAATCTAGAAAATAAATCTAGAAAAAAATCTAGAAAAAAAATCTAGAAAAAAAATCTAGAAAAAATTCTAGAAAAAAATCTAGAAAAAAATCTAGAAAAAAAATCTAGAAAAAAAATCTAGAAAAAAAATCTAGAAAAAAAATCTAGAAAAAAATCTAGAAAAAAAATCTAGAAAAAAAATCTAGAAAAAAATCTAGAAAAAAAATCTAGAAAAATATCTAGAAAAAAAATCTAGACAAAAAATCTAGAAAAAAAATCTAGAAAAAAATCTAGAAAAAAAATCTAGAAAAAAAATCTAGAAAAAAAATCTTGAAAAAAACCTAGAAAAAAAATCTAGAAAAAAATCTAGAAAAAAATCTAGAAAAAAAATCTAGAAAAAAAATCTAGAAAAGAAATCTAGAAAAAAATCTAGAAAAAAAATCTAGAAAAGAAATCTAGAAAAAAAATCTAGAAAAAAATCTAGAAAAAAAATCTAGAAAAAAAATCTAGAAAAAAATCTAGAAAAAAAATCTAGAAAAAAATCTAGAAGAAAATTCTTGAAAAAAAATCTAGAAAAAAATCTAGAAAAAAAATCTAGAAAAAAAATCTAGAAAAAAAATCTAGAAAAAAATCTAGAAAAAAAATCTAGAAAAAAATCTAGAAAAAAATCTAGAAAAAAAATCTAGAAAAATATCTAGAAAAAAAATCTAGACAAAAAATCTAGAAAAAAAATCTAGAAAAAAATCTAGAAAAAAAATCTAGAAAAAAATCTAGAAAAAAATTATTGAAAAAAAATCTAGAAAAAAAATCTAGAAAAAAATCTAGAAAAAAAATCTAGAAAAAAATCTAGAAAAAAATTCTAGAAAAAAAATCTAGAAAAAAAATCTAGAAAAAAAATCTAGACAAAAAATCTAGAAAAAAAATCTAGAAAAAAATCTAGAAAAAAATTATTGAAAAAAAATCTAGAAAAAAAATCTAGAAAAAAAATCTAGAAAAAAAATCTAGAAAAAAATCTAGAAAAAAAATCTAGAAAAAAATCTAGAAAAAAATTCTAGAAAAAAAAATCTAGAAAAAAATCTAGAAAAAAAATCTAGAAAAAAATCTAGAAAAAAAATCTAGAAAAAAAATCTAGAAAAAAAATTTAGAAAATAAATCTCGAAAAGAATCTAGAAAAAAAATCTAGAAAAAAATCTAGACAAAAAATCTAGAAAAAAAATCTTGAAAAAAATCTAGAAAAAAAATCTAGAAAAAAAATCTAGAAAAAAATCTAGAAAAAAATTCTTGAAAAAAAATCTAGAAAAAAAATCTAGAAAAAAAATCTAGAAGAAAATCTAGAAAAAAAATCTAGAAAAAAATCTAGAAAAAAAATCTAGAAAAAAAATCTAGAAAAAAAATCTAGAAAAATATCTAGAAAAAAAATCTAGACAAAAAATCTAGAAAAAAAATCTAGAAAAAAATCTAGAAAAAAAATCTTGAAAAAAAATCTAGAAAAAAAATCTAGAAAAAAATCTAGAAAAAAAATCTAGAAAAAAAATCTAGAAAAAAATCTAGAAAAAAAATCTAGAAAAAAATCTAGAAAAAAAATCTAGAAAAAAAATTTAGAAAATAAATCTCGAAAAGAATCTAGAAAAAAAATCTAGAAAAAAAATCTAGAAAAAAAATCTAGAAAAAAATCTAGAAAAAAAATCTAGAAAAAAATCTAGAAAAAAAATCTAGAAAAAAAATCTAGAAAAAAATCTAGAAAAAAATCTAGACAAAAAATCTAGAAAAAAAATCTAGAAAAAAATCTAGAAAAAAAATCTAGAAAAAAAATCTAGAAAAAAAATCTTGAAAAAAATCTAGAAAAAAAATCTAGAAAAAAAATCTAGAAAAAAAATCTAGAAAAAAAATCTAGAAAAAAAATCTAGAAAAAAAATCTAGACAAAAAATCTAGAAAAAAAATCTAGAAAAAAATCTAGAAAAAAAATCTAGAAAAAAATCTAGAAAGAAAATCTAGAAAAAAAATCTAGAAAAAAAATCTAGAAAAAAAATCTAGAAAAAAAATCTAGAAAAAAAATCTATAAAATAAATCTAGAAAAAAATCTAGAAAAAAAATCTAGAAAAAAAATCTAGACAAAAAATCTAGAAAAAAATCTAGAAAAAAATTCTTGAAAAAAAATCTAGAAAAAAAATCTAGAAAAAAAATCTAGAAAAAAATCTAGAAAAAAAATCTAGAAAAAAATCTAGAAAAAAAATCTAGAAAAAAAATCTAGAAAAAAAATCTATAAAATAAATCTAGAAAAAAATCTAGAAAAAAAATCTAGAAAAAAAATCTAGAAAAAAAATCTAGAAAAAAATCTAGAAAAAAATTCTTGAAAAAAAATCTAGAAAAAAAATCTAGAAAAAAAATCTAGAAAAAAATCTAGAAAAAAAATCTAGAAAAAAATCTAGAAAAAAAATCTAGAAAAAAAATCTAGAAAAAAAATCTGGAAAAATATCTAGAAAAAAAATCTAGAAAAAAAATCTATAAAATAAATCTAGAAAAAAATCTAGAAAAAAAATCTAGAAAAAAAATCTAGAAAAAAAATCTAGAAAAAAATCTAGAAAAAAATTCTTGAAAAAAAATCTAGAAAAAAAATCTAGAAAAAAAATCTAGAAAAAAATCTAGAAAAAAAATCTAGAAAAAAATCTAGAAAAAAAATCTAGAAAAAAAATCTAGAAAAAAAATCTGGAAAAATATCTAGAAAAAAAATCTAGACAAAAAATCTAGAAAAAAAATCTAGAAAAAAATCTTGAAAAAAAATCTTGAAAAAAAATCTAGAAAAAAAATCTTGAAAAAAATCTAGAAAAAAAATCTAGAAAAAAAATCTAGAAAAAAATCTAGAAAAAAATCTAGAAAAAAAATCTAGAAAAAAATCTAGAAAAAAAATCTAGGAAAAAAATCTAGAAAAAAAATCTAAAAAAAAATCTAGAAAAAAATCTAGAAAAAAAATCTAGAAAAAAAATCTAGAAAAAAAATCTAGAAAAAAAATCTAGAAAAAAAATCTAGAAAAAAATCTAGAAAAAAAATCTAGAAAAAAAATCTAGAAAAAAATCTAGAAAAAAAATCTAGAAAATAAATCTAGAAGAAAATCTAGAAAAAAAATCTAGAAAAAAAATCTATAAAAAATTCTAGAAAAAAATCTAGAAAAAAATCTAGAAAAAAAATCTAGAAAAAAAATCTAGAAAAAAAATCTAGAAAAAAAATCTAGGAAAAAATCTAGAAAAAAAATCTAGAAAAAAAATCTAGAAAAAAATCTAGAAAAAAAATCTAGAAAAATATCTAGAAAAAAAATCTAGACAAAAAATCTAGAAAAAAAATCTAGAAAAAAATCTAGAAAAAAAATCTAGAAAAAAAATCTAGAAAAAAAATCTTGAAAAAAACCTAGAAAAAAAATCTAGAAAAAAATCTAGAAAAAAATCTAGAAAAAAAATCTAGAAAAAAAATCTAGAAAAAAAATCTAGACAAAAAATCTAGAAAAAAATCTAGAAAAAAAATCTAGAAAAAAAATCTAGAAAAAAAATCTTGAAAAAAACCTAGAAAAAAAATCTAGAAAAAAATCTAGAAAAAAATCTAGAAAAAAAATCTAGAAAAAAAATCTAGAAAAAAAATCTAGACAAAAAATCTAGAAAAAAATCTAGAAAAAAAATCTAGAAAAGAAATCTAGAAAAAAAATCTAGAAAAAAATCTAGAAAAAAAATCTAGAAAAAAAATCTAGAAAAAAATCTAGAAAAAAAATCTAGAAAAAAATCTAGAAAAAAATTCTTGAAAAAAAATCTAGAAAAAAAATCTAGAAAAAAAATCTAGAAAAAAATCTAGAAAAAAAATCTAGAAAAAAATCTAGAAAAAAATTATAGAAAAAAAATCTAGAAAAAAAATCTAGAAAAAAAATCTAGAAAAAAAATCTAGAAAAAAATCTAGAAAAAAAATCTAGAAAAAAATCTAGAAAAAAATCTAGAAAAAAAATCTAGAAAAAAAATCTAGAAAAAAAATCTAGAAAAAAATCTAGAAAAAAAATCTAGAAAAAAAATCTAGAAAAAAATCTAGAAAAAAAATCTAGAAAAAAAATCTAGAAAAAAATCTAGAAAAAAAATCTAGAAAAATATCTAGAAAAAAAATCTAGATAAAAATCTAGAAAAAAAATCTAGAAAAAAATCTAGAAAAAAATTATTGAAAAAAAATCTAGAAAAAAAATCTAGAAAAAAAATCTAGAAAAAAATCTAGAAAAAAAATCTAGAAAAAAATCTAGAAAAAAATTCTAGAAAAAAAATCTAGAAAAAAAATCTAGAAAAAAAATCTAGACAAAAAATCTAGAAAAAAAATCTAGAAAAAAATCTAGAAAAAAATTATTGAAAAAAATTATTGAAAAAAAATCTAGAAAAAAAATCTAGAAAAAAAATCTAGAAAAAATTCTAGAAAAAAATCTAGAAAAAAAATCTAGAAATAAAATCTAGAAAAAATTCTTGAAAAAAAATCTAGAAATAAATCTAGAAAAAAAATCTAGAAAAAAAATCTAGAAAAAAAATCTAGAAAAATATCTAGAAAAAAAATCTAGACAAAAAATCTAGAAAAAAAACCTAGAAAAAAATCTAGAAAAAAAATCTTGAAAAAAAATCTAGAAAAAAAATCTTGAAAAAAATCTAGAAAAAAAATCTAGAAAAAAAATCTAGAAAAAAATCTAGAAAAAAAAATCTAGAAAAAAAATTTAGAAAATAAATCTCGAAAAGAATCTAGAAAAAAAATCTAGAAAAAAAATCTAGAAAAAAATCTAGAAAAAAAATCTAGGAAAAAAATCTAGAAAAAAAATCTAGAAAAAAATCTAGAAAAAAATCTAGAAAAAAAATCTAGAAAAAAAATCTAGAAAAAAAATCTAGAAAAAAATCTAGAAAAAAAATCTAGAAAAAAAATCTAGAAAAAAATCTAGAAAAAAATCTAGACAAAAAATCTAGAAAAAAAATCTAGAAAAAAATCTAGAAAAAAAATCTAGAAAAAAAATCTAGAAAAAAAATCTTGAAAAAAATCTAGAAAAAAAATCTTGAAAAAAATCTAGAAAAAAATTATTGAAAAAAATTATTGAAAAAAAATCTAGAAAAAAAATCTAGAAAAAAAATCTAGAAAAAATTCTTGAAAAAAAATCTAGAAAAAAAATTTAGAAAATAAATCTCGAAAAGAATCTAGAAAAAAAATCTTGAAAAAAATCTAGACAAAAAATCTAGAAAAAAAATCTTGAAAAAAATCTAGAAAAAAAATCTAGAAAAAAAATCTAGAAAAAAATCTAGAAAAAAATTCTTGAAAAAAAATCTAGAAAAAAAATCTAGAAAAAAAATCTAGAAAAAAATCTAGAAAAAAAATCTAGAAAAAAATCTAGAAAAAAAATCTAGAAAAAAAATCTAGAAAAAAAATCTAGAAAAATATCTAGAAAAAAAATCTAGAAAAAAAATCTAGAAAAATATCTAGAAAAAAAATCTAGACAAAAAATCTAGAAAAAAAATCTAGAAAAAAATCTAGAAAAAAAATCTTGAAAAAAAATCTAGAAAAAAAATCTTGAAAAAAATCTAGAAAAAAAATCTAGAAAAAAAATCTAGAAAAAAATCTAGAAAAAAAATCTAGAAAAAAATCTAGAAAAAAAAATCTAGAAAAAAAATTTAGAAAATAAATCTCGAAAAGAATCTAGAAAAAAAATCTAGAAAAAAAATCTAGAAAAAAATCTAGAAAAAAAATCTAGGAAAAAAATCTAGAAAAAAAATCTAGAAAAAAATCTAGAAAAAAATCTAGAAAAAAAATCTAGAAAAAAAATCTAGAAAAAAAATCTAGAAAAAAAATCTAGAAAAAAAATCTAGAAAAAAATCTAGAAAAAAAATCTAGAAAAAAATCTAGAAAAAAAATCTAGAAAAAAAATCTAGAAAAAAATCTAGAAAAAAATCTAGACAAAAAATCTAGAAAAAAAATCTAGAAAAAAATCTAGAAAAAAAATCTAGAAAAAAAATCTAGAAAAAAAATCTTGAAAAAAATCTAGAAAAAAAATCTTGAAAAAAATCTAGAAAAAAATCTAGAAAAAAAATCTAGAAAAAAAATCTAGAAAAAAAATCTAGAAAAAAAATCTAGACAAAAAATCTAGAAAAAAAATCTAGAAAAAAATCTAGAAAAAAAATCTAGAAAAAAATCTAGAAAGAAAATCTAGAAAAAAAATCTAGAAAAAAAATCTAGAAAAAAAATCTAGAAAAAAAATCTAGAAAAAAATCTAGAAAAAAAATCTATAAAATAAATCTAGAAAAAAATCTAGAAAAAAAATCTAGAAAAAAAATCTAGAAAAAAAATCTAGAAAAAAATCTAGAAAAAAATTCTTGAAAAAAAATCTAGAAAAAAAATCTAGAAAAAAAATCTAGAAAAAAATCTAGAAAAAAAATCTAGAAAAAAATCTAGAAAAAAATTCTAGAAAAAAAATCTAGAAAAAAAATCTAGAAAAAAAATCTAGAAAAAAATCTAGAAAAAAAATCTAGAAAAAAATCTAGAAAAAAAATCTAGAAAAAAAATCTAGAAAAAAAATCTAGAAAAATATCTAGAAAAAAAATCTAGAAAAAAAATCTAGAAAAATATCTAGAAAAAAAATCTAGACAAAAAATCTAGAAAAAAAATCTAGAAAAAAATCTAGAAAAAAAATCTTGAAAAAAAATCTAGAAAAAAAATCTTGAAAAAAATCTAGAAAAAAAATCTAGAAAAAAAATCTAGAAAAAAATCTAGAAAAAAATTCTAGAAAAAAAATCTAGAAAAAAAATCTAGAAAAAAAATCTAGAAAAAATTCTTGAAAAAAAATCTAGAAAAAAAATTTAGAAAATAAATCTCGAAAAGAATCTAGAAAAAAAATCTTGAAAAAAATCTAGACAAAAAATCTAGAAAAAAAATCTTGAAAAAAATCTAGAAAAAAAATCTAGAAAAAAAATCTAGAAAAAAATCTAGAAAAAAATTCTTGAAAAAAAATCTAGAAAAAAAATCTAGAAAAAAAATCTAGAAAAAAATCTAGAAAAAAATCTAGACAAAAAATCTAGAAAAAAAATCTAGAAAAAAATCTAGAAAAAAAATCTAGAAAAAAAATCTAGAAAAAAAATCTTGAAAAAAATCTAGAAAAAAAATCTTGAAAAAAATCTAGAAAAAAATTATTGAAAAAAATTATTGAAAAAAAATCTAGAAAAAAAATCTAGAAAAAAAATCTAGAAAAAATTCTTGAAAAAAAATCTAGAAAAAAAATTTAGAAAATAAATCTCGAAAAGAATCTAGAAAAAAAATCTTGAAAAAAATCTAGACAAAAAATCTAGAAAAAAAATCTTGAAAAAAATCTAGAAAAAAAATCTAGAAAAAAAATCTAGAAAAAAATCTAGAAAAAAATTCTTGAAAAAAAATCTAGAAAAGAAATCTAGAAAAAAAATCTAGAAAAAAATCTAGAAAAAAAATCTAGAAAAAAATCTAGAAAAAAAATCTAGAAAAAAAATCTAGAAAAAAAATCTAGAAAAATATCTAGAAAAAAAATCTAGAAAAAAAATCTAGAAAAATATCTAGAAAAAAAATCTAGACAAAAAATCTAGAAAAAAAATCTAGAAAAAAATCTAGAAAAAAAATCTTGAAAAAAAATCTTGAAAAAAAATCTTGAAAAAAATCTAGAAAAAAAATCTAGAAAAAAAATCTAGAAAAAAATCTAGAAAAAAAATCTAGAAAAAAATCTAGAAAAAAAAATCTAGAAAAAAAATTTAGAAAATAAATCTCGAAAAGAATCTAGAAAAAAAATCTAGAAAAAAAATCTAGAAAAAAATCTAGAAAAAAAATCTAGGAAAAAAATCTAGAAAAAAAATCTAGAAAAAAATCTAGAAAAAAATCTAGAAAAAAAATCTAGAAAAAAAATCTAGAAAAAAAATCTAGAAAAAAAATCTATAAAATAAATCTAGAAAAAAATCTAGAAAAAAAATCTAGAAAAAAAATCTAGAAAAAAAATCTAGAAAAAAATCTAGAAAAAAATTCTTGAAAAAAAATCTAGAAAAAAAATCTAGAAAAAAAATCTAGAAAAAAATCTAGAAAAAAAATCTAGAAAAAAATCTAGAAAAAAATTCTAGAAAAAAAATCTAGAAAAAAAATCTAGAAAAAAAATCTAGAAAAAAATCTAGAAAAAAAATCTAGAAAAAAATCTAGAAAAAAAATCTAGAAAAAAAATCTAGAAAAAAAATCTAGAAAAATATCTAGAAAAAAAATCTAGAAAAAAAATCTAGAAAAATATCTAGAAAAAAAATCTAGACAAAAAATCTAGAAAAAAAATCTAGAAAAAAATCTAGAAAAAAAATCTTGAAAAAAAATCTAGAAAAAAAATCTTGAAAAAAATCTAGAAAAAAAATCTAGAAAAAAAATCTAGAAAAAAATCTAGAAAAAAATTCTAGAAAAAAAATCTAGAAAAAAAATCTAGAAAAAAAATCTAGAAAAAATTCTTGAAAAAAAATCTAGAAAAAAAATTTAGAAAATAAATCTCGAAAAGAATCTAGAAAAAAAATCTTGAAAAAAATCTAGACAAAAAATCTAGAAAAAAAATCTTGAAAAAAATCTAGAAAAAAAATCTAGAAAAAAAATCTAGAAAAAAATCTAGAAAAAAATTCTTGAAAAAAAATCTAGAAAAAAAATCTAGAAAAAAAATCTAGAAAAAAATCTAGAAAAAAATCTAGACAAAAAATCTAGAAAAAAAATCTAGAAAAAAATCTAGAAAAAAAATCTAGAAAAAAAATCTAGAAAAAAAATCTTGAAAAAAATCTAGAAAAAAAATCTTGAAAAAAATCTAGAAAAAAATTATTGAAAAAAATTATTGAAAAAAAATCTAGAAAAAAAATCTAGAAAAAAAATCTAGAAAAAATTCTTGAAAAAAAATCTAGAAAAAAAATTTAGAAAATAAATCTCGAAAAGAATCTAGAAAAAAAATCTTGAAAAAAATCTAGACAAAAAATCTAGAAAAAAAATCTTGAAAAAAATCTAGAAAAAAAATCTAGAAAAAAAATCTAGAAAAAAATCTAGAAAAAAATTCTTGAAAAAAAATCTAGAAAAAAAATCTAGAAAAAAAATCTAGAAAAAAATCTAGAAAAAAAATCTAGAAAAAAATCTAGAAAAAAAATCTAGAAAAAAAATCTAGAAAAAAAATCTAGAAAAATATCTAGAAAAAAAATCTAGAAAAAAAATCTAGAAAAATATCTAGAAAAAAAATCTAGACAAAAAATCTAGAAAAAAAATCTAGAAAAAAATCTAGAAAAAAAATCTTGAAAAAAAATCTAGAAAAAAAATCTTGAAAAAAATCTAGAAAAAAAATCTAGAAAAAAAATCTAGAAAAAAATCTAGAAAAAAAATCTAGAAAAAAATCTAGAAAAAAAAATCTAGAAAAAAAATTTAGAAAATAAATCTCGAAAAGAATCTAGAAAAAAAATCTAGAAAAAAAATCTAGAAAAAAATCTAGAAAAAAAATCTAGGAAAAAAATCTAGAAAAAAAATCTAGAAAAAAATCTAGAAAAAAATCTAGAAAAAAAATCTAGAAAAAAAATCTAGAAAAAAAATCTAGAAAAAAAATCTAGAAAAAAAATCTAGAAAAAAATCTAGAAAAAAAATCTAGAAAAAAATCTAGAAAAAAAATCTAGAAAAAAAATCTAGAAAAAAATCTAGAAAAAAATCTAGACAAAAAATCTAGAAAAAAAATCTAGAAAAAAATCTAGAAAAAAAATCTAGAAAAAAAATCTAGAAAAAAAATCTTGAAAAAAATCTAGAAAAAAAATCTTGAAAAAAATCTAGAAAAAAATCTAGAAAAAAAATCTAGAAAAAAAATCTAGAAAAAAAATCTAGAAAAAAAATCTAGACAAAAAATCTAGAAAAAAAATCTAGAAAAAAATCTAGAAAAAAAATCTAGAAAAAAATCTAGAAAGAAAATCTAGAAAAAAAATCTAGAAAAAAAATCTAGAAAAAAAATCTAGAAAAAAAATCTAGAAAAAAATCTAGAAAAAAAATCTATAAAATAAATCTAGAAAAAAATCTAGAAAAAAAATCTAGAAAAAAAATCTAGAAAAAAAATCTAGAAAAAAATCTAGAAAAAAATTCTTGAAAAAAAATCTAGAAAAAAAATCTAGAAAAAAAATCTAGAAAAAAATCTAGAAAAAAAATCTAGAAAAAAATCTAGAAAAAAATTCTAGAAAAAAAATCTAGAAAAAAAATCTAGAAAAAAAATCTAGAAAAAAATCTAGAAAAAAAATCTAGAAAAAAATCTAGAAAAAAAATCTAGAAAAAAAATCTAGAAAAAAAATCTAGAAAAATATCTAGAAAAAAAATCTAGAAAAAAAATCTAGAAAAATATCTAGAAAAAAAATCTAGACAAAAAATCTAGAAAAAAAATCTAGAAAAAAATCTAGAAAAAAAATCTTGAAAAAAATCTAGAAAAAAATTATTGAAAAAAATTATTGAAAAAAAATCTAGAAAAAAAATCTAGAAAAAAAATCTAGAAAAAATTCTTGAAAAAAAATCTAGAAAAAAAATTTAGAAAATAAATCTCGAAAAGAATCTAGAAAAAAAATCTTGAAAAAAATCTAGACAAAAAATCTAGAAAAAAAATCTTGAAAAAAATCTAGAAAAAAAATCTAGAAAAAAAATCTAGAAAAAAATCTAGAAAAAAATTCTTGAAAAAAAATCTAGAAAAAAAATCTAGAAAAAAAATCTAGAAAAAAATCTAGAAAAAAAATCTAGAAAAAAATCTAGAAAAAAAATCTAGAAAAAAAATCTAGAAAAAAAATCTAGAAAAATATCTAGAAAAAAAATCTAGAAAAAAAATCTAGAAAAATATCTAGAAAAAAAATCTAGACAAAAAATCTAGAAAAAAAATCTAGAAAAAAATCTAGAAAAAAAATCTTGAAAAAAAATCTTGAAAAAAAATCTTGAAAAAAATCTAGAAAAAAAATCTAGAAAAAAAATCTAGAAAAAAATCTAGAAAAAAAATCTAGAAAAAAATCTAGAAAAAAAAATCTAGAAAAAAAATTTAGAAAATAAATCTCGAAAAGAATCTAGAAAAAAAATCTAGAAAAAAAATCTAGAAAAAAATCTAGAAAAAAAATCTAGGAAAAAAATCTAGAAAAAAAATCTAGAAAAAAATCTAGAAAAAAATCTAGAAAAAAAATCTAGAAAAAAAATCTAGAAAAAAAATCTAGAAAAAAAATCTATAAAATAAATCTAGAAAAAAATCTAGAAAAAAAATCTAGAAAAAAAATCTAGAAAAAAAATCTAGAAAAAAATCTAGAAAAAAATTCTTGAAAAAAAATCTAGAAAAAAAATCTAGAAAAAAAATCTAGAAAAAAATCTAGAAAAAAAATCTAGAAAAAAATCTAGAAAAAAATTCTAGAAAAAAAATCTAGAAAAAAAATCTAGAAAAAAAATCTAGAAAAAAATCTAGAAAAAAAATCTAGAAAAAAATCTAGAAAAAAAATCTAGAAAAAAAATCTAGAAAAAAAATCTAGAAAAATATCTAGAAAAAAAATCTAGAAAAAAAATCTAGAAAAATATCTAGAAAAAAAATCTAGACAAAAAATCTAGAAAAAAAATCTAGAAAAAAATCTAGAAAAAAAATCTTGAAAAAAAATCTAGAAAAAAAATCTTGAAAAAAATCTAGAAAAAAAATCTAGAAAAAAAATCTAGAAAAAAATCTAGAAAAAAATTCTAGAAAAAAAATCTAGAAAAAAAATCTAGAAAAAAAATCTAGAAAAAATTCTTGAAAAAAAATCTAGAAAAAAAATTTAGAAAATAAATCTCGAAAAGAATCTAGAAAAAAAATCTTGAAAAAAATCTAGACAAAAAATCTAGAAAAAAAATCTTGAAAAAAATCTAGAAAAAAAATCTAGAAAAAAAATCTAGAAAAAAATCTAGAAAAAAATTCTTGAAAAAAAATCTAGAAAAAAAATCTAGAAAAAAAATCTAGAAAAAAATCTAGAAAAAAATCTAGACAAAAAATCTAGAAAAAAAATCTAGAAAAAAATCTAGAAAAAAAATCTAGAAAAAAAATCTAGAAAAAAAATCTTGAAAAAAATCTAGAAAAAAAATCTTGAAAAAAATCTAGAAAAAAATTATTGAAAAAAATTATTGAAAAAAAATCTAGAAAAAAAATCTAGAAAAAAAATCTAGAAAAAATTCTTGAAAAAAAATCTAGAAAAAAAATTTAGAAAATAAATCTCGAAAAGAATCTAGAAAAAAAATCTTGAAAAAAATCTAGACAAAAAATCTAGAAAAAAAATCTTGAAAAAAATCTAGAAAAAAAATCTAGAAAAAAAATCTAGAAAAAAATCTAGAAAAAAATTCTTGAAAAAAAATCTAGAAAAAAAATCTAGAAAAAAAATCTAGAAAAAAATCTAGAAAAAAAATCTAGAAAAAAATCTAGAAAAAAATCTAGACAAAAAATCTAGAAAAAAAATCTAGAAAAAAATCTAGAAAAAAAATCTAGAAAAAAAATCTAGAAAAAAAATCTTGAAAAAAATCTAGAAAAAAAATCTTGAAAAAAATCTAGAAAAAAATCTAGAAAAAAAATCTAGAAAAAAAATCTAGAAAAAAAATCTAGAAAAAAAATCTAGACAAAAAATCTAGAAAAAAAATCTAGAAAAAAATCTAGAAAAAAAATCTAGAAAAAAATCTAGAAAGAAAATCTAGAAAAAAAATCTAGAAAAAAAATCTAGAAAAAAAATCTAGAAAAAAAATCTAGAAAAAAATCTAGAAAAAAAATCTATAAAATAAATCTAGAAAAAAATCTAGAAAAAAAATCTAGAAAAAAAATCTAGAAAAAAAATCTAGAAAAAAATCTAGAAAAAAATTCTTGAAAAAAAATCTAGAAAAAAAATCTAGAAAAAAAATCTAGAAAAAAATCTAGAAAAAAAATCTAGAAAAAAATCTAGAAAAAAATTCTAGAAAAAAAATCTAGAAAAAAAATCTAGAAAAAAAATCTAGAAAAAAATCTAGAAAAAAAATCTAGAAAAAAATCTAGAAAAAAAATCTAGAAAAAAAATCTAGAAAAAAAATCTAGAAAAATATCTAGAAAAAAAATCTAGAAAAAAAATCTAGAAAAATATCTAGAAAAAAAATCTAGACAAAAAATCTAGAAAAAAAATCTAGAAAAAAATCTAGAAAAAAAATCTTGAAAAAAATCTAGAAAAAAATTATTGAAAAAAATTATTGAAAAAAAATCTAGAAAAAAAATCTAGAAAAAAAATCTAGAAAAAATTCTTGAAAAAAAATCTAGAAAAAAAATTTAGAAAATAAATCTCGAAAAGAATCTAGAAAAAAAATCTTGAAAAAAATCTAGACAAAAAATCTAGAAAAAAAATCTTGAAAAAAATCTAGAAAAAAAATCTAGAAAAAAAATCTAGAAAAAAATCTAGAAAAAAATTCTTGAAAAAAAATCTAGAAAAAAAATCTAGAAAAAAAATCTAGAAAAAAATCTAGAAAAAAAATCTAGAAAAAAATCTAGAAAAAAAATCTAGAAAAAAAATCTAGAAAAAAAATCTAGAAAAATATCTAGAAAAAAAATCTAGAAAAAAAATCTAGAAAAATATCTAGAAAAAAAATCTAGACAAAAAATCTAGAAAAAAAATCTAGAAAAAAATCTAGAAAAAAAATCTTGAAAAAAAATCTTGAAAAAAAATCTTGAAAAAAATCTAGAAAAAAAATCTAGAAAAAAAATCTAGAAAAAAATCTAGAAAAAAAATCTAGAAAAAAATCTAGAAAAAAAAATCTAGAAAAAAAATTTAGAAAATAAATCTCGAAAAGAATCTAGAAAAAAAATCTAGAAAAAAAATCTAGAAAAAAATCTAGAAAAAAAATCTAGGAAAAAAATCTAGAAAAAAAATCTAGAAAAAAATCTAGAAAAAAATCTAGAAAAAAAATCTAGAAAAAAAATCTAGAAAAAAAATCTAGAAAAAAAATCTATAAAATAAATCTAGAAAAAAATCTAGAAAAAAAATCTAGAAAAAAAATCTAGAAAAAAAATCTAGAAAAAAATCTAGAAAAAAATTCTTGAAAAAAAATCTAGAAAAAAAATCTAGAAAAAAAATCTAGAAAAAAATCTAGAAAAAAAATCTAGAAAAAAATCTAGAAAAAAATTCTAGAAAAAAAATCTAGAAAAAAAATCTAGAAAAAAAATCTAGAAAAAAATCTAGAAAAAAAATCTAGAAAAAAATCTAGAAAAAAAATCTAGAAAAAAAATCTAGAAAAAAAATCTAGAAAAATATCTAGAAAAAAAATCTAGAAAAAAAATCTAGAAAAATATCTAGAAAAAAAATCTAGACAAAAAATCTAGAAAAAAAATCTAGAAAAAAATCTAGAAAAAAAATCTTGAAAAAAAATCTAGAAAAAAAATCTTGAAAAAAATCTAGAAAAAAAATCTAGAAAAAAAATCTAGAAAAAAATCTAGAAAAAAATTCTAGAAAAAAAATCTAGAAAAAAAATCTAGAAAAAAAATCTAGAAAAAATTCTTGAAAAAAAATCTAGAAAAAAAATTTAGAAAATAAATCTCGAAAAGAATCTAGAAAAAAAATCTTGAAAAAAATCTAGACAAAAAATCTAGAAAAAAAATCTTGAAAAAAATCTAGAAAAAAAATCTAGAAAAAAAATCTAGAAAAAAATCTAGAAAAAAATTCTTGAAAAAAAATCTAGAAAAAAAATCTAGAAAAAAAATCTAGAAAAAAATCTAGAAAAAAATCTAGACAAAAAATCTAGAAAAAAAATCTAGAAAAAAATCTAGAAAAAAAATCTAGAAAAAAAATCTAGAAAAAAAATCTTGAAAAAAATCTAGAAAAAAAATCTTGAAAAAAATCTAGAAAAAAATTATTGAAAAAAATTATTGAAAAAAAATCTAGAAAAAAAATCTAGAAAAAAAATCTAGAAAAAATTCTTGAAAAAAAATCTAGAAAAAAAATTTAGAAAATAAATCTCGAAAAGAATCTAGAAAAAAAATCTTGAAAAAAATCTAGACAAAAAATCTAGAAAAAAAATCTTGAAAAAAATCTAGAAAAAAAATCTAGAAAAAAAATCTAGAAAAAAATCTAGAAAAAAATTCTTGAAAAAAAATCTAGAAAAAAAATCTAGAAAAAAAATCTAGAAAAAAATCTAGAAAAAAAATCTAGAAAAAAATCTAGAAAAAAAATCTAGAAAAAAAATCTAGAAAAAAAATCTAGAAAAATATCTAGAAAAAAAATCTAGAAAAAAAATCTAGAAAAATATCTAGAAAAAAAATCTAGACAAAAAATCTAGAAAAAAAATCTAGAAAAAAATCTAGAAAAAAAATCTTGAAAAAAAATCTAGAAAAAAAATCTTGAAAAAAATCTAGAAAAAAAATCTAGAAAAAAAATCTAGAAAAAAATCTAGAAAAAAAATCTAGAAAAAAATCTAGAAAAAAAAATCTAGAAAAAAAATTTAGAAAATAAATCTCGAAAAGAATCTAGAAAAAAAATCTAGAAAAAAAATCTAGAAAAAAATCTAGAAAAAAAATCTAGGAAAAAAATCTAGAAAAAAAATCTAGAAAAAAATCTAGAAAAAAATCTAGAAAAAAAATCTAGAAAAAAAATCTAGAAAAAAAATCTAGAAAAAAAATCTAGAAAAAAAATCTAGAAAAAAATCTAGAAAAAAAATCTAGAAAAAAATCTAGAAAAAAAATCTAGAAAAAAAATCTAGAAAAAAATCTAGAAAAAAAATCTAGAAAAAAAATCTAGAAAAAAATCTAGAAAAAAATCTAGACAAAAAATCTAGAAAAAAAATCTAGAAAAAAATCTAGAAAAAAAATCTAGAAAAAAAATCTAGAAAAAAAATCTTGAAAAAAATCTAGAAAAAAAATCTTGAAAAAAATCTAGAAAAAAATTATTGAAAAAAATTATTGAAAAAAAATCTAGAAAAAAAATCTAGAAAAAAAATCTAGAAAAAATTCTTGAAAAAAAATCTAGAAAAAAAATTTAGAAAATAAATCTCGAAAAGAATCTAGAAAAAAAATCTTGAAAAAAATCTAGACAAAAAATCTAGAAAAAAAATCTTGAAAAAAATCTAGAAAAAAAATCTAGAAAAAAAATCTAGAAAAAAATCTAGAAAAAAATTCTTGAAAAAAAATCTAGAAAAAAAATCTAGAAAAAAAATCTAGAAAAAAATCTAGAAAAAAAATCTAGAAAAAAATCTAGAAAAAAAATCTAGAAAAAAAATCTAGAAAAAAAATCTAGAAAAATATCTAGAAAAAAAATCTAGAAAAAAAATCTAGAAAAATATCTAGAAAAAAAATCTAGACAAAAAATCTAGAAAAAAAATCTAGAAAAAAATCTAGAAAAAAAATCTTGAAAAAAAATCTTGAAAAAAAATCTTGAAAAAAATCTAGAAAAAAAATCTAGAAAAAAAATCTAGAAAAAAATCTAGAAAAAAAATCTAGAAAAAAATCTAGAAAAAAAAATCTAGAAAAAAAATTTAGAAAATAAATCTCGAAAAGAATCTAGAAAAAAAATCTAGAAAAAAAATCTAGAAAAAAATCTAGAAAAAAAATCTAGGAAAAAAATCTAGAAAAAAAATCTAGAAAAAAATCTAGAAAAAAATCTAGAAAAAAAATCTAGAAAAAAAATCTAGAAAAAAAATCTAGAAAAAAAATCTATAAAATAAATCTAGAAAAAAATCTAGAAAAAAAATCTAGAAAAAAAATCTAGAAAAAAAATCTAGAAAAAAATCTAGAAAAAAATTCTTGAAAAAAAATCTAGAAAAAAAATCTAGAAAAAAAATCTAGAAAAAAATCTAGAAAAAAAATCTAGAAAAAAATCTAGAAAAAAATTCTAGAAAAAAAATCTAGAAAAAAAATCTAGAAAAAAAATCTAGAAAAAAATCTAGAAAAAAAATCTAGAAAAAAATCTAGAAAAAAAATCTAGAAAAAAAATCTAGAAAAAAAATCTAGAAAAATATCTAGAAAAAAAATCTAGAAAAAAAATCTAGAAAAATATCTAGAAAAAAAATCTAGACAAAAAATCTAGAAAAAAAATCTAGAAAAAAATCTAGAAAAAAAATCTTGAAAAAAAATCTAGAAAAAAAATCTTGAAAAAAATCTAGAAAAAAAATCTAGAAAAAAAATCTAGAAAAAAATCTAGAAAAAAATTCTAGAAAAAAAATCTAGAAAAAAAATCTAGAAAAAAAATCTAGAAAAAATTCTTGAAAAAAAATCTAGAAAAAAAATTTAGAAAATAAATCTCGAAAAGAATCTAGAAAAAAAATCTTGAAAAAAATCTAGACAAAAAATCTAGAAAAAAAATCTTGAAAAAAATCTAGAAAAAAAATCTAGAAAAAAAATCTAGAAAAAAATCTAGAAAAAAATTCTTGAAAAAAAATCTAGAAAAAAAATCTAGAAAAAAAATCTAGAAAAAAATCTAGAAAAAAATCTAGACAAAAAATCTAGAAAAAAAATCTAGAAAAAAATCTAGAAAAAAAATCTAGAAAAAAAATCTAGAAAAAAAATCTTGAAAAAAATCTAGAAAAAAAATCTTGAAAAAAATCTAGAAAAAAATTATTGAAAAAAATTATTGAAAAAAAATCTAGAAAAAAAATCTAGAAAAAAAATCTAGAAAAAATTCTTGAAAAAAAATCTAGAAAAAAAATTTAGAAAATAAATCTCGAAAAGAATCTAGAAAAAAAATCTTGAAAAAAATCTAGACAAAAAATCTAGAAAAAAAATCTTGAAAAAAATCTAGAAAAAAAATCTAGAAAAAAAATCTAGAAAAAAATCTAGAAAAAAATTCTTGAAAAAAAATCTAGAAAAAAAATCTAGAAAAAAAATCTAGAAAAAAATCTAGAAAAAAAATCTAGAAAAAAATCTAGAAAAAAAATCTAGAAAAAAAATCTAGAAAAAAAATCTAGAAAAATATCTAGAAAAAAAATCTAGAAAAAAAATCTAGAAAAATATCTAGAAAAAAAATCTAGACAAAAAATCTAGAAAAAAAATCTAGAAAAAAATCTAGAAAAAAAATCTTGAAAAAAAATCTAGAAAAAAAATCTTGAAAAAAATCTAGAAAAAAAATCTAGAAAAAAAATCTAGAAAAAAATCTAGAAAAAAAATCTAGAAAAAAATCTAGAAAAAAAAATCTAGAAAAAAAATTTAGAAAATAAATCTCGAAAAGAATCTAGAAAAAAAATCTAGAAAAAAAATCTAGAAAAAAATCTAGAAAAAAAATCTAGGAAAAAAATCTAGAAAAAAAATCTAGAAAAAAATCTAGAAAAAAATCTAGAAAAAAAATCTAGAAAAAAAATCTAGAAAAAAAATCTAGAAAAAAAATCTAGAAAAAAAATCTAGAAAAAAATCTAGAAAAAAAATCTAGAAAAAAATCTAGAAAAAAAATCTAGAAAAAAAATCTAGAAAAAAATCTAGAAAAAAATCTAGACAAAAAATCTAGAAAAAAAATCTAGAAAAAAATCTAGAAAAAAAATCTAGAAAAAAAATCTAGAAAAAAAATCTTGAAAAAAATCTAGAAAAAAAATCTTGAAAAAAATCTAGAAAAAAATCTAGAAAAAAAATCTAGAAAAAAAATCTAGAAAAAAAATCTAGAAAAAAAATCTAGACAAAAAATCTAGAAAAAAAATCTAGAAAAAAATCTAGAAAAAAAATCTAGAAAAAAATCTAGAAAGAAAATCTAGAAAAAAAATCTAGAAAAAAAATCTAGAAAAAAAATCTAGAAAAAAAATCTAGAAAAAAATCTAGAAAAAAAATCTATAAAATAAATCTAGAAAAAAATCTAGAAAAAAAATCTAGAAAAAAAATCTAGAAAAAAAATCTAGAAAAAAATCTAGAAAAAAATTCTTGAAAAAAAATCTAGAAAAAAAATCTAGAAAAAAAATCTAGAAAAAAATCTAGAAAAAAAATCTAGAAAAAAATCTAGAAAAAAATTCTAGAAAAAAAATCTAGAAAAAAAATCTAGAAAAAAAATCTAGAAAAAAATCTAGAAAAAAAATCTAGAAAAAAATCTAGAAAAAAAATCTAGAAAAAAAATCTAGAAAAAAAATCTAGAAAAATATCTAGAAAAAAAATCTAGAAAAAAAATCTAGAAAAATATCTAGAAAAAAAATCTAGACAAAAAATCTAGAAAAAAAATCTAGAAAAAAATCTAGAAAAAAAATCTTGAAAAAAAATCTAGAAAAAAAATCTTGAAAAAAATCTAGAAAAAAAATCTAGAAAAAAAATCTAGAAAAAAATCTAGAAAAAAATTCTAGAAAAAAAATCTAGAAAAAAAATCTAGAAAAAAAATCTAGAAAAAATTCTTGAAAAAAAATCTAGAAAAAAAATTTAGAAAATAAATCTCGAAAAGAATCTAGAAAAAAAATCTTGAAAAAAATCTAGACAAAAAATCTAGAAAAAAAATCTTGAAAAAAATCTAGAAAAAAAATCTAGAAAAAAAATCTAGAAAAAAATCTAGAAAAAAATTCTTGAAAAAAAATCTAGAAAAAAAATCTAGAAAAAAAATCTAGAAAAAAATCTAGAAAAAAAATCTAGAAAAAAATCTAGAAAAAAAATCTAGAAAAAAAATCTAGAAAAAAAATCTAGAAAAATATCTAGAAAAAAAATCTAGAAAAAAAATCTAGAAAAATATCTAGAAAAAAAATCTAGACAAAAAATCTAGAAAAAAAATCTAGAAAAAAATCTAGAAAAAAAATCTTGAAAAAAAATCTAGAAAAAAAATCTTGAAAAAAATCTAGAAAAAAAATCTAGAAAAAAAATCTAGAAAAAAATCTAGAAAAAAAATCTAGAAAAAAATCTAGAAAAAAAAATCTAGAAAAAAAATTTAGAAAATAAATCTCGAAAAGAATCTAGAAAAAAAATCTAGAAAAAAAATCTAGAAAAAAATCTAGAAAAAAAATCTAGGAAAAAAATCTAGAAAAAAAATCTAGAAAAAAATCTAGAAAAAAATCTAGAAAAAAAATCTAGAAAAAAAATCTAGAAAAAAAATCTAGAAAAAAAATCTAGAAAAAAAATCTAGAAAAAAATCTAGAAAAAAAATCTAGAAAAAAATCTAGAAAAAAAATCTAGAAAAAAAATCTAGAAAAAAATCTAGAAAAAAATCTAGACAAAAAATCTAGAAAAAAAATCTAGAAAAAAATCTAGAAAAAAAATCTAGAAAAAAAATCTAGAAAAAAAATCTTGAAAAAAATCTAGAAAAAAAATCTTGAAAAAAATCTAGAAAAAAATCTAGAAAAAAAATCTAGAAAAAAAATCTAGAAAAAAAATCTAGAAAAAAAATCTAGACAAAAAATCTAGAAAAAAAATCTAGAAAAAAATCTAGAAAAAAAATCTAGAAAAAAATCTAGAAAGAAAATCTAGAAAAAAAATCTAGAAAAAAAATCTAGAAAAAAAATCTAGAAAAAAAATCTAGAAAAAAATCTAGAAAAAAAATCTATAAAATAAATCTAGAAAAAAATCTAGAAAAAAAATCTAGAAAAAAAATCTAGAAAAAAAATCTAGAAAAAAATCTAGAAAAAAATTCTTGAAAAAAAATCTAGAAAAAAAATCTAGAAAAAAAATCTAGAAAAAAATCTAGAAAAAAAATCTAGAAAAAAATCTAGAAAAAAAATCTAGAAAAAAAATCTAGAAAAAAAATCTGGAAAAATATCTAGAAAAAAAATCTAGACAAAAAATCTAGAAAAAAAATCTAGAAAAAAATCTTGAAAAAAAATCTTGAAAAAAATCTAGAAAAAAAATCTAGAAAATAAATCTAGAAAAAAATCTAGACAAAAAATCTAGAAAAAAAATCTAGAAAAAAATCTAGAAAAAAAATCTAGAAAAAAAATCTAGAAAAAAAATCTAGAAAAAAAATCTAGAAAAAAAATCTAGACAAAAAATCTAGAAAAAAAATCTAGAAAAAAATCTAGAAAAAAAATCTAGAAAAAAATCTAGAAAGAAAATCTAGAAAAAAAATCTAGAAAAAAAATCTAGAAAAAAAATCTAGAAAAAAAATCTAGAAAAAAATCTAGAAAAAAAATCTATAAAATAAATCTAGAAAAAAATCTAGAAAAAAAATCTAGAAAAAAAATCTAGACAAAAAATCTAGAAAAAAATCTAGAAAAAAATTCTTGAAAAAAAATCTAGAAAAAAAATCTAGAAAAAAAATCTAGAAAAATATCTAGAAAAAAAATCTAGACAAAAAATCTAGAAAAAAAATCTAGAAAAAAATCTAGAAAAAAAATCTTGAAAAAAAATCTAGAAAAAAAATCTTGAAAAAAATCTAGAAAAAAAATCTAGAAAAAAAATCTAGAAAAAAATCTAGAAAAAAAATCTAGAAAAAAATCTAGAAAAAAAAATCTAGAAAAAAAATTTAGAAAATAAATCTCGAAAAGAATCTAGAAAAAAAATCTAGAAAAAAAATCTAGAAAAAAATCTAGAAAAAAAATCTAGGAAAAAAATCTAGAAAAAAAATCTAGAAAAAAATCTAGAAAAAAATCTAGAAAAAAAATCTAGAAAAAAAATCTAGAAAAAAAATCTAGAAAAAAAATCTAGAAAAAAAATCTAGAAAAAAATCTAGAAAAAAAATCTAGAAAAAAATCTAGAAAAAAAATCTAGAAAAAAAATCTAGAAAAAAATCTAGAAAAAAATCTAGACAAAAAATCTAGAAAAAAAATCTAGAAAAAAATCTAGAAAAAAAATCTAGAAAAAAAATCTAGAAAAAAAATCTTGAAAAAAATCTAGAAAAAAAATCTTGAAAAAAATCTAGAAAAAAATCTAGAAAAAAAATCTAGAAAAAAAATCTAGAAAAAAAATCTAGAAAAAAAATCTAGACAAAAAATCTAGAAAAAAAATCTAGAAAAAAATCTAGAAAAAAAATCTAGAAAAAAATCTAGAAAGAAAATCTAGAAAAAAAATCTAGAAAAAAAATCTAGAAAAAAAATCTAGAAAAAAAATCTAGAAAAAAATCTAGAAAAAAAATCTATAAAATAAATCTAGAAAAAAATCTAGAAAAAAAATCTAGAAAAAAAATCTAGAAAAAAAATCTAGAAAAAAATCTAGAAAAAAATTCTTGAAAAAAAATCTAGAAAAAAAATCTAGAAAAAAAATCTAGAAAAAAATCTAGAAAAAAAATCTAGAAAAAAATCTAGAAAAAAAATCTAGAAAAAAAATCTAGAAAAAAAATCTGGAAAAATATCTAGAAAAAAAATCTAGACAAAAAATCTAGAAAAAAAATCTAGAAAAAAATCTTGAAAAAAAATCTTGAAAAAAATCTAGAAAAAAAATCTAGAAAATAAATCTAGAAAAAAATCTAGACAAAAAATCTAGAAAAAAAATCTAGAAAAAAATCTAGAAAAAAAATCTAGAAAAAAAATCTAGAAAAAAAATCTAGAAAAAAAATCTAGAAAAAAAATCTAGACAAAAAATCTAGAAAAAAAATCTAGAAAAAAATCTAGAAAAAAAATCTAGAAAAAAATCTAGAAAGAAAATCTAGAAAAAAAATCTAGAAAAAAAATCTAGAAAAAAAATCTAGAAAAAAAATCTAGAAAAAAATCTAGAAAAAAAATCTATAAAATAAATCTAGAAAAAAATCTAGAAAAAAAATCTAGAAAAAAAATCTAGACAAAAAATCTAGAAAAAAATCTAGAAAAAAATTCTTGAAAAAAAATCTAGAAAAAAAATCTAGAAAAAAAATCTAGAAAAAAATCTAGAAAAAAAATCTAGAAAAAAATCTAGAAAAAAAATCTAGAAAAAAAATCTAGAAAAAAAATCTATAAAATAAATCTAGAAAAAAATCTAGAAAAAAAATCTAGAAAAAAAATCTAGAAAAAAAATCTAGAAAAAAATCTAGAAAAAAATTCTTGAAAAAAAATCTAGAAAAAAAATCTAGAAAAAAAATCTAGAAAAAAATCTAGAAAAAAAATCTAGAAAAAAAATCTAGAAAAAAAATCTGGAAAAATATCTAGAAAAAAAATCTAGACAAAAAATCTAGAAAAAAAATCTAGAAAAAAATCTTGAAAAAAAATCTTGAAAAAAATCTAGAAAAAAAATCTAGAAAATAAATCTAGAAAAAAATCTAGACAAAAAATCTAGAAAAAAAATCTAGAAAAAAATCTAGAAAAAAAATCTAGAAAAAAAATCTAGAAAAAAAATCTAGAAAAAAAATCTAGAAAAAAAATCTAGACAAAAAATCTAGAAAAAAAATCTAGAAAAAAATCTAGAAAAAAAATCTAGAAAAAAATCTAGAAAGAAAATCTAGAAAAAAAATCTAGAAAAAAAATCTAGAAAAAAAATCTAGAAAAAAAATCTAGAAAAAAATCTAGAAAAAAAATCTATAAAATAAATCTAGAAAAAAATCTAGAAAAAAAATCTAGAAAAAAAATCTAGACAAAAAATCTAGAAAAAAATCTAGAAAAAAATTCTTGAAAAAAAATCTAGAAAAAAAATCTAGAAAAAAAATCTAGAAAAAAATCTAGAAAAAAAATCTAGAAAAAAATCTAGAAAAAAAATCTAGAAAAAAAATCTAGAAAAAAAATCTATAAAATAAATCTAGAAAAAAATCTAGAAAAAAAATCTAGAAAAAAAATCTAGAAAAAAAATCTAGAAAAAAATCTAGAAAAAAAATCTTGAAAAAAAATCTAGAAAAAAAATCTAGAAAAAAAATCTAGAAAAAAATCTAGAAAAAAAATCTAGAAAAAAATCTAGAAAAAAAATCTAGAAAAAAAATCTAGAAAAAAAATCTGGAAAAATATCTAGAAAAAAAATCTAGACAAAAAATCTAGAAAAAAAATCTAGAAAAAAATCTTGAAAAAAAATCTTGAAAAAAAATCTAGAAAAAAAATCTTGAAAAAAATCTAGAAAAAAAATCTAGAAAAAAAATCTAGAAAAAAATCTAGAAAAAAAATCTAGAAAAAAATCTAGAAAAAAAATCTAGAAAAAAAATTTAGAAAATAAATCTCGAAAAGAATCTAGAAAAAAAATCTAGAAAAAAAATCTAGAAAAAAATCTAGAAAAAAAATCTAGAAAAAAAATCTAGAAAAAAATCTTGAAAAAAAATCTTGAAAAAAATCTAGAAAAAAAATCTAGAAAATAAATCTAGAAAAAAATCTAGACAAAAAATCTAGAAAAAAAATCTAGAAAAAAATCTAGAAAAAAAATCTAGAAAAAAAATCTAGAAAAAAAATCTAGAAAAAAAATCTAGACAAAAAATCTAGAAAAAAAATCTAGAAAAAAATCTAGAAAAAAAATCTAGAAAAAAATCTAGAAAAAAATTCTTGAAAAAAAATCTAGAAAAAAAATCTAGAAAAAAAATCTAGAAAAAAATCTAGAAAAAAAATCTAGAAAAAAATCTAGAAAAAAAATCTAGAAAAAAAATCTAGAAAAAAAATCTAGAAAAATATCTAGAAAAAAAATCTAGAAAAAAAATCTAGAAAAATATCTAGAAAAAAAATCTAGACAAAAAATCTAGAAAAAAAATCTAGAAAAAAATCTAGAAAAAAAATCTTGAAAAAAAATCTAGAAAAAAAATCTTGAAAAAAATCTAGAAAAAAAATCTAGAAAAAAAATCTAGAAAAAAATCTAGAAAAAAAATCTAGAAAAAAATCTAGAAAAAAAAATCTAGAAAAAAAATTTAGAAAATAAATCTCGAAAAGAATCTAGAAAAAAAATCTAGAAAAAAAATCTAGAAAAAAATCTAGAAAAAAAATCTAGGAAAAAAATCTAGAAAAAAAATCTAGAAAAAAATCTAGAAAAAAATCTAGAAAAAAAATCTAGAAAAAAAATCTAGAAAAAAAATCTAGAAAAAAAATCTAGAAAAAAAATCTAGAAAAAAATCTAGAAAAAAAATCTAGAAAAAAATCTAGAAAAAAAATCTAGAAAAAAAATCTAGAAAAAAATCTAGAAAAAAATCTAGACAAAAAATCTAGAAAAAAAATCTAGAAAAAAATCTAGAAAAAAAATCTAGAAAAAAAATCTAGAAAAAAAATCTTGAAAAAAATCTAGAAAAAAAATCTTGAAAAAAATCTAGAAAAAAATCTAGAAAAAAAATCTAGAAAAAAAATCTAGAAAAAAAATCTAGAAAAAAAATCTAGACAAAAAATCTAGAAAAAAAATCTAGAAAAAAATCTAGAAAAAAAATCTAGAAAAAAATCTAGAAAGAAAATCTAGAAAAAAAATCTAGAAAAAAAATCTAGAAAAAAAATCTAGAAAAAAAATCTAGAAAAAAATCTAGAAAAAAAATCTATAAAATAAATCTAGAAAAAAATCTAGAAAAAAAATCTAGAAAAAAAATCTAGAAAAAAAATCTAGAAAAAAATCTAGAAAAAAATTCTTGAAAAAAAATCTAGAAAAAAAATCTAGAAAAAAAATCTAGAAAAAAATCTAGAAAAAAAATCTAGAAAAAAATCTAGAAAAAAAATCTAGAAAAAAAATCTAGAAAAAAAATCTGGAAAAATATCTAGAAAAAAAATCTAGACAAAAAATCTAGAAAAAAAATCTAGAAAAAAATCTTGAAAAAAAATCTTGAAAAAAATCTTGAAAAAAAATCTAGAAAATAAATCTAGAAAAAAATCTAGACAAAAAATCTAGAAAAAAAATCTAGAAAAAAATCTAGAAAAAAAATCTAGAAAAAAAATCTAGAAAAAAAATCTAGACAAAAAATCTAGAATAAAAATCTAGAAAAAAATCTAGAAAAAAAATCTAGAAAAAAATCTAGAAAGAAAATCTAGAAAAAAAATCTAGAAAAAAAATCTAGAAAAAAAATCTAGAAAAAAAATCTAGAAAAAAATCTAGAAAAAAAATCTATAAAATAAATCTAGAAAAAAATCTAGAAAAAAAATCTAGAAAAAAAATCTAGACAAAAAATCTAGAAAAAAATCTAGAAAAAAATTCTTGAAAAAAAATCTAGAAAAAAAATCTAGAAAAAAAATCTAGAAAAAAATCTAGAAAAAAAATCTAGAAAAAAATCTAGAAAAAAAATCTAGAAAAAAATCTAGAAAAAAAATCTATAAAATAAATCTAGAAAAAAATCTAGAAAAAAAATCTAGAAAAAAAATCTAGAAAAAAAATCTAGAAAAAAATCTAGAAAAAAATTCTTGAAAAAAAATCTAGAAAAAAAATCTAGAAAAAAAATCTAGAAAAAAATCTAGAAAAAAAATCTAGAAAAAAATCTAGAAAAAAAATCTAGAAAAAAAATCTAGAAAAAAAATCTGGAAAAATATCTAGAAAAAAAATCTAGACAAAAAATCTAGAAAAAAAATCTAGAAAAAAATCTTGAAAAAAAATCTTGAAAAAAAATCTAGAAAAAAAATCTTGAAAAAAATCTAGAAAAAAAATCTAGAAAAAAAATCTAGAAAAAAATCTAGAAAAAAAATCTAGAAAAAAATCTAGAAAAAAAATCTAGAAAAAAAATTTAGAAAATAAATCTCGAAAAGAATCTAGAAAAAAAATCTAGAAAAAAAATCTAGAAAAAAATCTAGAAAAAAAATCTAGAAAAAAAATCTAGAAAAAAATCTTGAAAAAAAATCTTGAAAAAAATCTAGAAAAAAAATCTAGAAAATAAATCTAGAAAAAAATCTAGACAAAAAATCTAGAAAAAAAATCTAGAAAAAAATCTAGAAAAAAAATCTAGAAAAAAAATCTAGAAAAAAAATCTAGAAAAAAAATCTAGAAAAAAAATCTAGAAAAAAAATCTAGACAAAAAATCTAGAAAAAAAATCTAGAAAAAAATCTAGAAAAAAAATCTAGAAAAAAATCTAGAAAGAAAATCTAGAAAAAAAATCTAGAAAAAAAATCTAGAAAAAAAATCTAGAAAAAAAATCTAGAAAAAAATCTAGAAAAAAAATCTATAAAATAAATCTAGAAAAAAATCTAGAAAAAAAATCTAGAAAAAAAATCTAGACAAAAAATCTAGAAAAAAATCTAGAAAAAAATTCTTGAAAAAAAATCTAGAAAAAAAATCTAGAAAAAAAATCTAGAAAAAAATCTAGAAAAAAAATCTAGAAAAAAATCTAGAAAAAAAATCTAGAAAAAAAATCTAGAAAAAAAATCTATAAAATAAATCTAGAAAAAAATCTAGAAAAAAAATCTAGAAAAAAAATCTAGAAAAAAAATCTAGAAAAAAATCTAGAAAAAAATTCTTGAAAAAAAATCTAGAAGAAAAATCTAGAAAAAAAATCTAGAAAAAAATCTAGAAAAAAAATCTAGAAAAAAATCTAGAAAAAAAATCTAGAAAAAAAATCTAGACAAAAAATCTAGAAAAAAAATCTTGAAAAAAATCTAGAAAAAAATCTAGAAAAAAAATCTAGAAAAAAAATCTAGAAAAAAAATCTAGAAAAAAAATCTAGACAAAAAATCTAGAAAAAAAATCTAGAAAAAAATCTAGAAAAAAAATCTAGAAAAAAATCTAGAAAGAAAATCTAGAAAAAAAATCTAGAAAAAAAATCTAGAAAAAAAATCTAGAAAAAAAATCTAGAAAAAAATCTAGAAAAAAAATCTATAAAATAAATCTAGAAAAAAATCTAGAAAAAAAATCTAGAAAAAAAATCTAGAAAAAAAATCTAGAAAAAAATCTAGAAAAAAATTCTTGAAAAAAAATCTAGAAAAAAAATCTAGAAAAAAAATCTAGAAAAAAATCTAGAAAAAAAATCTAGAAAAAAATCTAGAAAAAAAATCTAGAAAAAAAATCTAGAAAAAAAATCTGGAAAAATATCTAGAAAAAAAATCTAGACAAAAAATCTAGAAAAAAAATCTAGAAAAAAATCTTGAAAAAAAATCTTGAAAAAAATCTTGAAAAAAAATCTAGAAAATAAATCTAGAAAAAAATCTAGACAAAAAATCTAGAAAAAAAATCTAGAAAAAAATCTAGAAAAAAAATCTAGAAAAAAAATCTAGAAAAAAAATCTAGACAAAAAATCTAGAAAAAAAATCTAGAAAAAAATCTAGAAAAAAAATCTAGAAAAAAATCTAGAAAGAAAATCTAGAAAAAAAATCTAGAAAAAAAATCTAGAAAAAAAATCTAGAAAAAAAATCTAGAAAAAAATCTAGAAAAAAAATCTATAAAATAAATCTAGAAAAAAATCTAGAAAAAAAATCTAGAAAAAAAATCTAGACAAAAAATCTAGAAAAAAATCTAGAAAAAAATTCTTGAAAAAAAATCTAGAAAAAAAATCTAGAAAAAAAATCTAGAAAAAAATCTAGAAAAAAAATCTAGAAAAAAATCTAGAAAAAAAATCTAGAAAAAAATCTAGAAAAAAAATCTATAAAATAAATCTAGAAAAAAATCTAGAAAAAAAATCTAGAAAAAAAATCTAGAAAAAAAATCTAGAAAAAAATCTAGAAAAAAATTCTTGAAAAAAAATCTAGAAAAAAAATCTAGAAAAAAAATCTAGAAAAAAATCTAGAAAAAAAATCTAGAAAAAAATCTAGAAAAAAAATCTAGAAAAAAAATCTAGAAAAAAAATCTGGAAAAATATCTAGAAAAAAAATCTAGACAAAAAATCTAGAAAAAAAATCTAGAAAAAAATCTTGAAAAAAAATCTTGAAAAAAAATCTAGAAAAAAAATCTTGAAAAAAATCTAGAAAAAAAATCTAGAAAAAAAATCTAGAAAAAAATCTAGAAAAAAAATCTAGAAAAAAATCTAGAAAAAAAATCTAGAAAAAAAATTTAGAAAATAAATCTCGAAAAGAATCTAGAAAAAAAATCTAGAAAAAAAATCTAGAAAAAAATCTAGAAAAAAAATCTAGAAAAAAAATCTAGAAAAAAATCTTGAAAAAAAATCTTGAAAAAAATCTAGAAAAAAAATCTAGAAAATAAATCTAGAAAAAAATCTAGACAAAAAATCTAGAAAAAAAATCTAGAAAAAAATCTAGAAAAAAAATCTAGAAAAAAAATCTAGAAAAAAAATCTAGAAAAAAAATCTAGAAAAAAAATCTAGAAAAAAAATCTAGACAAAAAATCTAGAAAAAAAATCTAGAAAAAAATCTAGAAAAAAAATCTAGAAAAAAATCTAGAAAGAAAATCTAGAAAAAAAATCTAGAAAAAAAATCTAGAAAAAAAATCTAGAAAAAAAATCTAGAAAAAAATCTAGAAAAAAAATCTATAAAATAAATCTAGAAAAAAATCTAGAAAAAAAATCTAGAAAAAAAATCTAGACAAAAAATCTAGAAAAAAATCTAGAAAAAAATTCTTGAAAAAAAATCTAGAAAAAAAATCTAGAAAAAAAATCTAGAAAAAAATCTAGAAAAAAAATCTAGAAAAAAATCTAGAAAAAAAATCTAGAAAAAAAATCTAGAAAAAAAATCTATAAAATAAATCTAGAAAAAAATCTAGAAAAAAAATCTAGAAAAAAAATCTAGAAAAAAAATCTAGAAAAAAATCTAGAAAAAAATTCTTGAAAAAAAATCTAGAAAAAAAATCTAGAAAAAAAATCTAGAAAAAAATCTAGAAAAAAAATCTAGAAAAAAATCTAGAAAAAAAATCTAGAAAAAAAATCTAGACAAAAAATCTAGAAAAAAAATCTAGAAAAAAATCTTGAAAAAAAATCTTGAAAAAAAATCTAGAAAAAAAATCTTGAAAAAAATCTAGAAAAAAAATCTAGAAAAAAAATCTAGAAAAAAATCTAGAAAAAAAATCTAGAAAAAAATCTAGAAAAAAAATCTAGAAAAAAAATTTAGAAAATAAATCTCGAAAAGAATCTAGAAAAAAAATCTAGAAAAAAAATCTAGAAAAAAATCTAGAAAAAAAATCTAGGAAAAAAATCTAGAAAAAAAATCTAAAAAAAAATCTAGAAAAAAATCTAGAAAAAAAATCTAGAAAAAAAATCTAGAAAAAAAATCTAGAAAAAAAATCTAGAAAAAAAATCTAGAAAAAAATCTAGAAAAAAAATCTAGAAAAAAATCTAGAAAAAAAATCTAGAAAAAAAATCTAGAAAAAAATCTAGAAAAAAATCTAGAAAAATATCTAGAAAAAAAATCTAGACAAAAAATCTAGAAAAAAAATCTAGAAAAAAATCTAGAAAAAAAATCTACAAAAAAATCTAGAAAAAAAATCTAGAAAAAAAATCTAGAAAAAAAATCTAGAAAAAAATCTAGAAAAAAATTCTTGAAAAAAAATCTAGAAAAAAAATCTAGAAAAAAAATCTAGAAAAAAAATCTAGAAAAAAAATCTTGAAAAAAATCTAGAAAAAAAATCTTGAAAAAAATCTAGAAAAAAATCTAGAAAAAAAATCTAGAAAATAAATCTAGAAAAAAATCTAGAAAAAAAATCTAGAAAAAAAATCTAGAAAAAATTCTAGAAAAAAATCTAGAAAAAAATCTAGAAAAAAAATCTAGAAAAAAAATCTAGAAAAAAAATCTAGAAAAAAAATCTAGAAAAAAATCTAGAAAAAAAATCTAGAAAAAAAATCTAGAAAAAAATCTAGAAAAAAAATCTAGAAAAATATCTAGAAAAAAAATCTAGACAAAAAATCTAGAAAAAAAATCTAGAAAAAAATCTAGAAAAAAAATCTAGAAAAAAAATCTAGAAAAAAAATCTTGAAAAAAACCTAGAAAAAAAATCTTGAAAAAAATCTAGAAAAAAATCTAGAAAAAAAATCTAGAAAAAAAATCTAGAAAAAAAATCTAGACAAAAAATCTAGAAAAAAATCTAGAAAAAAAATCTAGAAAAGAAATCTAGAAAAAAAATCTAGAAAAAAATCTAGAAAAAAAATCTAGAAAAAAAATCTAGAAAAAAATCTAGAAAAAAAATCTAGAAAAAAATCTAGAAAAAAAATCTAGAAAAAAAATCTAGAAAAAAAATCTGGAAAAATATCTAGAAAAAAAATCTAGACAAAAAATCTAGAAAAAAAATCTAGAAAAAAATCTTGAAAAAAAATCTTGAAAAAAATCTTGAAAAAAAATCTAGAAAATAAATCTAGAAAAAAATCTAGACAAAAAATCTAGAAAAAAAATCTAGAAAAAAATCTAGAAAAAAAATCTAGAAAAAAAATCTAGAAAAAAAATCTAGACAAAAAATCTAGAAAAAAAATCTAGAAAAAAATCTAGAAAAAAAATCTAGAAAAAAATCTAGAAAGAAAATCTAGAAAAAAAATCTAGAAAAAAAATCTAGAAAAAAAATCTAGAAAAAAAATCTAGAAAAAAATCTAGAAAAAAAATCTATAAAATAAATCTAGAAAAAAATCTAGAAAAAAAATCTAGAAAAAAAATCTAGACAAAAAATCTAGAAAAAAATCTAGAAAAAAATTCTTGAAAAAAAATCTAGAAAAAAAATCTAGAAAAAAAATCTAGAAAAAAATCTAGAAAAAAAATCTAGAAAAAAATCTAGAAAAAAAATCTAGAAAAAAATCTAGAAAAAAAATCTATAAAATAAATCTAGAAAAAAATCTAGAAAAAAAATCTAGAAAAAAAATCTAGAAAAAAAATCTAGAAAAAAATCTAGAAAAAAATTCTTGAAAAAAAATCTAGAAAAAAAATCTAGAAAAAAAATCTAGAAAAAAATCTAGAAAAAAAATCTAGAAAAAAATCTAGAAAAAAAATCTAGAAAAAAAATCTAGAAAAAAAATCTGGAAAAATATCTAGAAAAAAAATCTAGACAAAAAATCTAGAAAAAAAATCTAGAAAAAAATCTTGAAAAAAAATCTTGAAAAAAAATCTAGAAAAAAAATCTTGAAAAAAATCTAGAAAAAAAATCTAGAAAAAAAATCTAGAAAAAAATCTAGAAAAAAAATCTAGAAAAAAATCTAGAAAAAAAATCTAGAAAAAAAATTTAGAAAATAAATCTCGAAAAGAATCTAGAAAAAAAATCTAGAAAAAAAATCTAGAAAAAAATCTAGAAAAAAAATCTAGAAAAAAAATCTAGAAAAAAATCTTGAAAAAAAATCTTGAAAAAAATCTAGAAAAAAAATCTAGAAAATAAATCTAGAAAAAAATCTAGACAAAAAATCTAGAAAAAAAATCTAGAAAAAAATCTAGAAAAAAAATCTAGAAAAAAAATCTAGAAAAAAAATCTAGAAAAAAAATCTAGAAAAAAAATCTAGAAAAAAAATCTAGACAAAAAATCTAGAAAAAAAATCTAGAAAAAAATCTAGAAAAAAAATCTAGAAAAAAATCTAGAAAGAAAATCTAGAAAAAAAATCTAGAAAAAAAATCTAGAAAAAAAATCTAGAAAAAAAATCTAGAAAAAAATCTAGAAAAAAAATCTATAAAATAAATCTAGAAAAAAATCTAGAAAAAAAATCTAGAAAAAAAATCTAGACAAAAAATCTAGAAAAAAATCTAGAAAAAAATTCTTGAAAAAAAATCTAGAAAAAAAATCTAGAAAAAAAATCTAGAAAAAAATCTAGAAAAAAAATCTAGAAAAAAATCTAGAAAAAAAATCTAGAAAAAAAATCTAGAAAAAAAATCTATAAAATAAATCTAGAAAAAAATCTAGAAAAAAAATCTAGAAAAAAAATCTAGAAAAAAAATCTAGAAAAAAATCTAGAAAAAAATTCTTGAAAAAAAATCTAGAAAAAAAATCTAGAAAAAAAATCTAGAAAAAAATCTAGAAAAAAAATCTAGAAAAAAATCTAGAAAAAAAATCTAGAAAAAAAATCTAGACAAAAAATCTAGAAAAAAAATCTAGAAAAAAATCTTGAAAAAAAATCTTGAAAAAAAATCTAGAAAAAAAATCTTGAAAAAAATCTAGAAAAAAAATCTAGAAAAAAAATCTAGAAAAAAATCTAGAAAAAAAATCTAGAAAAAAATCTAGAAAAAAAATCTAGAAAAAAAATTTAGAAAATAAATCTCGAAAAGAATCTAGAAAAAAAATCTAGAAAAAAAATCTAGAAAAAAATCTAGAAAAAAAATCTAGGAAAAAAATCTAGAAAAAAAATCTAAAAAAAAATCTAGAAAAAAATCTAGAAAAAAAATCTAGAAAAAAAATCTAGAAAAAAAATCTAGAAAAAAAATCTAGAAAAAAAATCTAGAAAAAAATCTAGAAAAAAAATCTAGAAAAAAATCTAGAAAAAAAATCTAGAAAAAAAATCTAGAAAAAAATCTAGAAAAAAATCTAGAAAAATATCTAGAAAAAAAATCTAGACAAAAAATCTAGAAAAAAAATCTAGAAAAAAATCTAGAAAAAAAATCTACAAAAAAATCTAGAAAAAAAATCTAGAAAAAAAATCTAGAAAAAAAATCTAGAAAAAAATCTAGAAAAAAATTCTTGAAAAAAAATCTAGAAAAAAAATCTAGAAAAAAAATCTAGAAAAAAAATCTAGAAAAAAAATCTTGAAAAAAATCTAGAAAAAAAATCTTGAAAAAAATCTAGAAAAAAATCTAGAAAAAAAATCTAGAAAATAAATCTAGAAAAAAATCTAGAAAAAAAATCTAGAAAAAAAATCTAGAAAAAATTCTAGAAAAAAATCTAGAAAAAAATCTAGAAAAAAAATCTAGAAAAAAAATCTAGAAAAAAAATCTAGAAAAAAAATCTAGAAAAAAATCTAGAAAAAAAATCTAGAAAAAAAATCTAGAAAAAAATCTAGAAAAAAAATCTAGAAAAATATCTAGAAAAAAAATCTAGACAAAAAATCTAGAAAAAAAATCTAGAAAAAAATCTAGAAAAAAAATCTAGAAAAAAAATCTAGAAAAAAAATCTTGAAAAAAACCTAGAAAAAAAATCTTGAAAAAAATCTAGAAAAAAATCTAGAAAAAAAATCTAGAAAAAAAATCTAGAAAAAAAATCTAGACAAAAAATCTAGAAAAAAATCTAGAAAAAAAATCTAGAAAAGAAATCTAGAAAAAAAATCTAGAAAAAAATCTAGAAAAAAAATCTAGAAAAAAAATCTAGAAAAAAATCTAGAAAAAAAATCTAGAAAAAAATCTAGAAAAAAATTCTTGAAAAAAAATCTAGAAAAAAAATCTAGAAAAAAAATCTAGAAAAAAATCTAGAAAAAAAATCTAGAAAAAAATCTAGAAAAAAATTCTAGAAAAAAAATCTAGAAAAAAAATCTAGAAAAAAAATCGAGAAAAAAAATCTAGAAAAAAATCTAGAAAAAAAATCTAGAAAAAAATCTAGAAAAAAATCTAGAAAAAAAATCTAGAAAAAAAATCTAGAAAAAAAATCTAGAAAAAAATCTAGAAAAAAAATCTAGAAAAAAAATCTAGAAAAAAATCTAGAAAAAAAATCTAGAAAAAAAATCTAGAAAAAAATCTAGAAAAAAAATCTAGAAAAATATCTAGAAAAAAAATCTAGACAAAAAATCTAGAAAAAAAATCAAGAAAAAAATCTAGAAAAAAAATCTAGAAAAAAATCTAGAAAAAAATTATTGAAAAAAAATCTAGAAAAAAAATCTAGAAAAAAAATCTAGAAAAAAATCTAGAAAAAAAATCTAGAAAAAAATCTAGAAAAAAATTCTAGAAAAAAAATCTAGAAAAAAAATCTAGAAAAAAAATCTAGAAAAAAAATCTAGAAAAAAATCTAGAAAAAAATTCTTGAAAAAAAATCTAGAAAAAAAATCTAGAAAAAAAATCTAGAAAAAAATCTAGAAAAAAAATCTAGAAAAAAATCTAGAAAAAAATTCTAGAAAAAAAATCTAGAAAAAAAATCTAGAAAAAAAATCTAGAAAAAAATCTAGAAAAAAAATCTAGAAAAAAAATCTAGAAAAAAAATCTTGAAAAAAATCTAGAAAAAAAATCTTGAAAAAAATCTAGAAAAAAATCTAGAAAAAAAATCTAGAAAAAAAATCTAGAAAAAAAATCTAGAAAAAAAATCTAGACAAAAAATCTAGAAAAAAAATCTAGAAAAAAAATCTAGAAAAAAATCTAGAAAAAAAATCTAGAAAAAAATCTAGAAAAAAATTCTTGAAAAAAAATCTAGAAAAAAAATCTAGAAAAAAAATCTAGAAAAAAATCTAGAAAAAAAATCTAGAAAAAAATCTAGAAAAAAATTCTAGAAAAAAAATCTAGAAAAAAAATCTAGAAAAAAAATCGAGAAAAAAAATCTAGAAAAAAATCTAGAAAAAAAATCTAGAAAAAAATCTAGAAAAAAATCTAGAAAAAAAATCTAGAAAAAAAATCTAGAAAAAAAATCTAGAAAAAAATCTAGAAAAAAAATCTAGAAAAAAAATCTAGAAAAAAATCTAGAAAAAAAATCTAGAAAAAAAATCTAGAAAAAAATCTAGAAAAAAAATCTAGAAAAATATCTAGAAAAAAAATCTAGACAAAAAATCTAGAAAAAAAATCAAGAAAAAAATCTAGAAAAAAAATCTAGAAAAAAATCTAGAAAAAAATTATTGAAAAAAAATCTAGAAAAAAAATCTAGAAAAAAAATCTAGAAAAAAATCTAGAAAAAAAATCTAGAAAAAAATCTAGAAAAAAATTCTAGAAAAAAAATCTAGAAAAAAAATCTAGAAAAAAAATCTAGAAAAAAAATCTAGAAAAAAATCTAGAAAAAAATTCTTGAAAAAAAATCTAGAAAAAAAATCTAGAAAAAAAATCTAGAAAAAAATCTAGAAAAAAAATCTAGAAAAAAATCTAGAAAAAAATTCTAGAAAAAAAATCTAGAAAAAAAATCTAGAAAAAAAATCTAGAAAAAAATCTAGAAAAAAAATCTAGAAAAAAAATCTAGAAAAAAAATCTTGAAAAAAATCTAGAAAAAAAATCTTGAAAAAAATCTAGAAAAAAATCTAGAAAAAAAATCTAGAAAAAAAATCTAGAAAAAAAATCTAGAAAAAAAATCTAGACAAAAAATCTAGAAAAAAAATCTAGAAAAAAATCTAGAAAAAAAATCTAGAAAAAAATCTAGAAAGAAAATCTAGAAAAAAAATCTAGAAAAAAAATCTATAAAAAAAATCTAGAAAAAAAATCTAGAAAAAAATCTAGAAAAAAAATCTAGAAAAAAAATCTAGAAAAATATCTAGAAAAAAAATCTAGACAAAAAATCTAGAAAAAAAATCTAGAAAAAAATCTAGAAAAAAAATCTTGAAAAAAAATCTAGAAAAAAAATCTTGAAAAAAATCTAGAAAAAAAATCTAGAAAAAAAATCTAGAAAAAAATCTAGAAAAAAATTCTAGAAAAAAAATCTAGAAAAAAAATCTAGAAAAAAAATCTAGAAAAAATTCTTGAAAAAAAATCTAGAAAAAAAATTTAGAAAATAAATCTCGAAAAGAATCTAGAAAAAAAATCTTGAAAAAAATCTAGACAAAAAATCTAGAAAAAAAATCTTGAAAAAAATCTAGAAAAAAAATCTAGAAAAAAAATCTAGAAAAAAATCTAGAAAAAAATTCTTGAAAAAAAATCTAGAAAAAAAATCTAGAAAAAAAATCTAGAAAAAAATCTAGAAAAAAAATCTAGAAAAAAATCTAGAAAAAAAATCTAGAAAAAAAATCTAGAAAAAAAATCTAGAAAAATATCTAGAAAAAAAATCTAGAAAAAAAATCTAGAAAAATATCTAGAAAAAAAATCTAGACAAAAAATCTAGAAAAAAAATCTAGAAAAAAATCTAGAAAAAAAATCTTGAAAAAAAATCTAGAAAAAAAATCTTGAAAAAAATCTAGAAAAAAAATCTAGAAAAAAAATCTAGAAAAAAATCTAGAAAAAAAATCTAGAAAAAAATCTAGAAAAAAAAATCTAGAAAAAAAATTTAGAAAATAAATCTCGAAAAGAATCTAGAAAAAAAATCTAGAAAAAAAATCTAGAAAAAAATCTAGAAAAAAAATCTAGGAAAAAAATCTAGAAAAAAAATCTAGAAAAAAATCTAGAAAAAAAATCTAGAAAAAAAATCTAGAAAAAAAATCTAGAAAAAAAATCTAGAAAAAAAATCTAGAAAAAAATCTAGAAAAAAAATCTAGAAAAAAAATCTAGAAAAAAATCTAGAAAAAAATCTAGACAAAAAATCTAGAAAAAAAATCTAGAAAAAAAATCTAGAAAAAAAATCTAGAAAAAAATCTAGAAAAAAAATCTAGAAAAAAATCTAGAAAAAAAATCTAGAAAAAAAATCTAGAAAAAAAATCTAGAAAAATATCTAGAAAAAAAATCTAGAAAAAAAATCTAGAAAAATATCTAGAAAAAAAATCTAGACAAAAAATCTAGAAAAAAAATCTAGAAAAAAATCTAGAAAAAAAATCTTGAAAAAAAATCTAGAAAAAAAATCTTGAAAAAAATCTAGAAAAAAAATCTAGAAAAAAAATCTAGAAAAAAATCTAGAAAAAAATTCTAGAAAAAAAATCTAGAAAAAAAATCTAGAAAAAAAATCTAGAAAAAATTCTTGAAAAAAAATCTAGAAAAAAAATTTAGAAAATAAATCTCGAAAAGAATCTAGAAAAAAAATCTTGAAAAAAATCTAGACAAAAAATCTAGAAAAAAAATCTTGAAAAAAATCTAGAAAAAAAATCTAGAAAAAAAATCTAGAAAAAAATCTAGAAAAAAATTCTTGAAAAAAAATCTAGAAAAAAAATCTAGAAAAAAAATCTAGAAAAAAATCTAGAAAAAAAATCTAGAAAAAAATCTAGAAAAAAAATCTAGAAAAAAAATCTAGAAAAAAAATCTAGAAAAATATCTAGAAAAAAAATCTAGAAAAAAAATCTAGAAAAATATCTAGAAAAAAAATCTAGACAAAAAATCTAGAAAAAAAATCTAGAAAAAAATCTAGAAAAAAAATCTTGAAAAAAAATCTAGAAAAAAAATCTTGAAAAAAATCTAGAAAAAAAATCTAGAAAAAAAATCTAGAAAAAAATCTAGAAAAAAAATCTAGAAAAAAATCTAGAAAAAAAAATCTAGAAAAAAAATTTAGAAAATAAATCTCGAAAAGAATCTAGAAAAAAAATCTAGAAAAAAAATCTAGAAAAAAATCTAGAAAAAAAATCTAGGAAAAAAATCTAGAAAAAAAATCTAGAAAAAAATCTAGAAAAAAAATCTAGAAAAAAAATCTAGAAAAAAAATCTAGAAAAAAAATCTAGAAAAAAAATCTAGAAAAAAATCTAGAAAAAAAATCTAGAAAAAAAATCTAGAAAAAAATCTAGAAAAAAATCTAGACAAAAAATCTAGAAAAAAAATCTAGAAAAAAATCTAGAAAAAAAATCTAGAAAAAAAATCTTGAAAAAAAATCTTGAAAAAAATCTAGAAAAAAAATCTTGAAAAAAATCTAGAAAAAAATCTAGAAAAAAAATCTAGAAAAAAAATCTAGAAAAAAAATCTAGAAAAAAAATCTAGACAAAAAATCTAGAAAAAAAATCTAGAAAAAAATCTAGAAAAAAAATCTAGAAAAAAATCTAGAAAGAAAATCTAGAAAAAAAATCTAGAAAAAAAATCTAGAAAAAAAATCTAGAAAAAAAATCTAGAAAAAAATCTAGAAAAAAAATCTATAAAATAAATCTAGAAAAAAATCTAGAAAAAAAATCTAGAAAGAAAATCTAGAAAAAAAATCTAGAAAAAAAATCTAGAAAAAAAATCTAGAAAAAAAATCTAGAAAAAAATCTAGAAAAAAAATCTATAAAATAAATCTAGAAAAAAATCTAGAAAAAAAATCTAGAAAAAAAATCTAGAAAAAAAATCTAGAAAAAAATCTAGAAAAAAATTCTTGAAAAAAATCTAGACAAAAAATCTAGAAAAAAATCTAGAAAAAAAATCTAGAAAAAAAATCTAGAAAAAAATCTAGAAAAAAATCTAGACAAAAAATCTAGAAAAAAAATCTAGAAAAAAATCTAGAAAAAAAATCTAGAAAAAAAATCTTGAAAAAAAATCTTGAAAAAAATCTAGAAAAAAAATCTTGAAAAAAATCTAGAAAAAAATCTAGAAAAAAAATCTAGAAAAAAAATCTAGAAAAAAAATCTAGAAAAAAAATCTAGACAAAAAATCTAGAAAAAAAATCTAGAAAAAAATCTAGAAAAAAAATCTAGAAAAAAATCTAGAAAGAAAATCTAGAAAAAAAATCTAGAAAAAAAATCTAGAAAAAAAATCTAGAAAAAAAATCTAGAAAAAAATCTAGAAAAAAAATCTATAAAATAAATCTAGAAAAAAATCTAGAAAAAAAATCTAGAAAAAAAATCTAGAAAAAAAATCTAGAAAAAAATCTAGAAAAAAATTCTTGAAAAAAAATCTAGAAAAAAAATCTAGAAAAAAAATCTAGAAAAAAATCTAGAAAAAAAATCTAGAAAAAAATCTAGAAAAAAAATCTAGAAAAAAAATCTAGAAAAAAAATCTGGAAAAATATCTAGAAAAAAAATCTAGACAAAAAATCTAGAAAAAAAATCTAGAAAAAAATCTTGAAAAAAAATCTTGAAAAAAATCTAGAAAAAAAATCTAGAAAATAAATCTAGAAAAAAATCTAGACAAAAAATCTAGAAAAAAAATCTAGAAAAAAATCTAGAAAAAAAATCTAGAAAAAAAATCTAGAAAAAAAATCTAGAAAAAAAATCTAGAAAAAAAATCTAGACAAAAAATCTAGAAAAAAAATCTAGAAAAAAATCTAGAAAAAAAATCTAGAAAAAAATCTAGAAAGAAAATCTAGAAAAAAAATCTAGAAAAAAAATCTAGAAAAAAAATCTAGAAAAAAAATCTAGAAAAAAATCTAGAAAAAAAATCTATAAAATAAATCTAGAAAAAAATCTAGAAAAAAAATCTAGAAAAAAAATCTAGACAAAAAATCTAGAAAAAAATCTAGAAAAAAATTCTTGAAAAAAAATCTAGAAAAAAAATCTAGAAAAAAAATCTAGAAAAAAATCTAGAAAAAAAATCTAGAAAAAAATCTAGAAAAAAAATCTAGAAAAAAAATCTAGAAAAAAAATCTATAAAATAAATCTAGAAAAAAATCTAGAAAAAAAATCTAGAAAAAAAATCTAGAAAAAAAATCTAGAAAAAAATCTAGAAAAAAATTCTTGAAAAAAAATCTAGAAAAAAAATCTAGAAAAAAAATCTAGAAAAAAATCTAGAAAAAAAATCTAGAAAAAAATCTAGAAAAAAAATCTAGAAAAAAAATCTAGAAAAAAAATCTGGAAAAATATCTAGAAAAAAAATCTAGACAAAAAATCTAGAAAAAAAATCTAGAAAAAAATCTTGAAAAAAAATCTTGAAAAAAAATCTAGAAAAAAAATCTTGAAAAAAATCTAGAAAAAAAATCTAGAAAAAAAATCTAGAAAAAAATCTAGAAAAAAAATCTAGAAAAAAATCTAGAAAAAAAATCTAGAAAAAAAATTTAGAAAATAAATCTCGAAAAGAATCTAGAAAAAAAATCTAGAAAAAAAATCTAGAAAAAAATCTAGAAAAAAAATCTAGAAAAAAAATCTAGAAAAAAATCTTGAAAAAAAATCTTGAATAAAATCTAGAAAAAAAATCTAGAAAATAAATCTAGAAAAAAATCTAGACAAAAAATCTAGAAAAAAAATCTAGAAAAAAATCTAGAAAAAAAATCTAGAAAAAAAATCTAGAAAAAAAATCTAGAAAAAAAATCTAGAAAAAAAATCTAGAAAAAAAATCTAGACAAAAAATCTAGAAAAAAAATCTAGAAAAAAATCTAGAAAAAAAATCTAGAAAAAAATCTAGAAAGAAAATCTAGAAAAAAAATCTAGAAAAAAAATCTAGAAAAAAAATCTAGAAAAAAAATCTAGAAAAAAATCTAGAAAAAAAATCTATAAAATAAATCTAGAAAAAAATCTAGAAAAAAAATCTAGAAAAAAAATCTAGACAAAAAATCTAGAAAAAAATCTAGAAAAAAATTCTTGAAAAAAAATCTAGAAAAAAAATCTAGAAAAAAAATCTAGAAAAAAATCTAGAAAAAAAATCTAGAAAAAAATCTAGAAAAAAAATCTAGAAAAAAAATCTAGAAAAAAAATCTATAAAATAAATCTAGAAAAAAATCTAGAAAAAAAATCTAGAAAAAAAATCTAGAAAAAAAATCTAGAAAAAAATCTAGAAAAAAATTCTTGAAAAAAAATCTAGAAAAAAAATCTAGAAAAAAAATCTAGAAAAAAATCTAGAAAAAAAATCTAGAAAAAAATCTAGAAAAAAAATCTAGAAAAAAAATCTAGAAAAAAAATCTGGAAAAATATCTAGAAAAAAAATCTAGACAAAAAATCTAGAAAAAAAATCTAGAAAAAAATCTTGAAAAAAAATCTTGAAAAAAAATCTAGAAAAAAAATCTTGAAAAAAATCTAGAAAAAAAATCTAGAAAAAAAATCTAGAAAAAAATCTAGAAAAAAAATCTAGAAAAAAATCTAGAAAAAAAATCTAGAAAAAAAATTTAGAAAATAAATCTCGAAAAGAATCTAGAAAAAAAATCTAGAAAAAAAATCTAGAAAAAAATCTAGAAAAAAAATCTAGGAAAAAAATCTAGAAAAAAAATCTAAAAAAAAATCTAGAAAAAAATCTAGAAAAAAAATCTAGAAAAAAAATCTAGAAAAAAAATCTAGAAAAAAAATCTAGAAAAAAAATCTAGAAAAAAATCTAGAAAAAAAATCTAGAAAAAAATCTAGAAAAAAAATCTAGAAAAAAAATCTAGAAAAAAATCTAGAAAAAAATCTAGAAAAATATCTAGAAAAAAAATCTAGACAAAAAATCTAGAAAAAATTCTAGAAAAAAATCTAGAAAAAAATCTAGAAAAAAAATCTAGAAAAAAAATCTAGAAAAAAAATCTAGAAAAAAAATCTAGAAAAAAATCTAGAAAAAAAATCTAGAAAAAAAATCTAGAAAAAAATCTAGAAAAAAAATCTAGAAAAATATCTAGAAAAAAAATCTAGACAAAAAATCTAGAAAAAAAATCTAGAAAAAAATCTAGAAAAAAAATCTAGAAAAAAAATCTAGAAAAAAAATCTTGAAAAAAACCTAGAAAAAAAATCTTGAAAAAAATCTAGAAAAAAATCTAGAAAAAAAATCTAGAAAAAAAATCTAGAAAAAAAATCTAGACAAAAAATCTAGAAAAAAATCTAGAAAAAAAATCTAGAAAAGAAATCTAGAAAAAAAATCTAGAAAAAAATCTAGAAAAAAAATCTAGAAAAAAAATCTAGAAAAAAATCTAGAAAAAAAATCTAGAAAAAAATCTAGAAAAAAATTCTTGAAAAAAAATCTAGAAAAAAAATCTAGAAAAAAAATCTAGAAAAAAATCTAGAAAAAAAATCTAGAAAAAAATCTAGAAAAAAATTCTAGAAAAAAAATCTAGAAAAAAAATCTAGAAAAAAAATCGAGAAAAAAAATCTAGAAAAAAATCTAGAAAAAAAATCTAGAAAAAAATCTAGAAAAAAATCTAGAAAAAAAATCTAGAAAAAAAATCTAGAAAAAAAATCTAGAAAAAAATCTAGAAAAAAAATCTAGAAAAAAAATCTAGAAAAAAATCTAGAAAAAAAATCTAGAAAAAAAATCTAGAAAAAAATCTAGAAAAAAAATCTAGAAAAATATCTAGAAAAAAAATCTAGACAAAAAATCTAGAAAAAAAATCAAGAAAAAAATCTAGAAAAAAAATCTAGAAAAAAATCTAGAAAAAAATTATTGAAAAAAAATCTAGAAAAAAAATCTAGAAAAAAAATCTAGAAAAAAATCTAGAAAAAAAATCTAGAAAAAAATCTAGAAAAAAATTCTAGAAAAAAAATCTAGAAAAAAAATCTAGAAAAAAAATCTAGAAAAAAAATCTAGAAAAAAATCTAGAAAAAAATTCTTGAAAAAAAATCTAGAAAAAAAATCTAGAAAAAAAATCTAGAAAAAAATCTAGAAAAAAAATCTAGAAAAAAATCTAGAAAAAAATTCTAGAAAAAAAATCTAGAAAAAAAATCTAGAAAAAAAATCTAGAAAAAAATCTAGAAAAAAAATCTAGAAAAAAATCTAGAAAAAAAATCTAGAAAAAAAATCTAGAAAAATATCTAGAAAAAAAATCTAGAAAAAAAATCTAGAAAAATATCTAGAAAAAAAATCTAGACAAAAAATCTAGAAAAAAAATCTAGAAAAAAATCTAGAAAAAAAATCTTGAAAAAAAATCTAGAAAAAAAATCTTGAAAAAAATCTAGAAAAAAAATCTAGAAAAAAAATCTAGAAAAAAATCTAGAAAAAAATTCTAGAAAAAAAATCTAGAAAAAAAATCTAGAAAAAAAATCTAGAAAAAATTCTTGAAAAAAAATCTAGAAAAAAAATTTAGAAAATAAATCTCGAAAAGAATCTAGAAAAAAAATCTTGAAAAAAATCTAGACAAAAAATCTAGAAAAAAAATCTAGAAAAAAATCTAGAAAAAAAATCTAGAAAAAAAATCTAGAAAAAAATCTAGAAAAAAATTCTTGAAAAAAAATCTAGAAAAAAAATCTAGAAAAAAAATCTAGAAAAAAATCTAGAAAAAAAATCTAGAAAAAAATCTAGAAAAAAAATCTAGAAAAAAAATCTAGAAAAAAAATCTAGAAAAATATCTAGAAAAAAAATCTAGAAAAAAAATCTAGAAAAATATCTAGAAAAAAAATCTAGACAAAAAATCTAGACAAAAAATCTAGAAAAAAATCTAGAAAAAAAATCTAGAAAAAAAATCTAGAAAAAAATCTAGAAAAAAAATCTAGAAAAAAAATCTAGAAAAAAATCTTGAAAAAAAATCTTGAAAAAAATCTAGAAAAAAAATCTAGAAAATAAATCTAGAAAAAAATCTAGACAAAAAATCTAGAAAAAAAATCTAGAAAAAAATCTAGAAAAAAAATCTAGAAAAAAAATCTAGAAAAAAAATCTAGAAAAAAAATCTAGAAAAAAAATCTAGAAAAAAAATCTAGACAAAAAATCTAGAAAAAAAATCTAGAAAAAAATCTAGAAAAAAAATCTAGAAAAAAATCTAGAAAGAAAATCTAGAAAAAAAATCTAGAAAAAAAATCTAGAAAAAAAATCTAGAAAAAAAATCTAGAAAAAAATCTAGAAAAAAAATCTATAAAATAAATCTAGAAAAAAATCTAGAAAAAAAATCTAGAAAAAAAATCTAGACAAAAAATCTAGAAAAAAATCTAGAAAAAAATTCTTGAAAAAAAATCTAGAAAAAAAATCTAGAAAAAAAATCTAGAAAAAAATCTAGAAAAAAAATCTAGAAAAAAATCTAGAAAAAAAATCTAGAAAAAAAATCTAGAAAAAAAATCTATAAAATAAATCTAGAAAAAAATCTAGAAAAAAAATCTAGAAAAAAAATCTAGAAAAAAAATCTAGAAAAAAATCTAGAAAAAAATTCTTGAAAAAAAATCTAGAAAAAAAATCTAGAAAAAAAATCTAGAAAAAAATCTAGAAAAAAAATCTAGAAAAAAATCTAGAAAAAAAATCTAGAAAAAAAATCTAGAAAAAAAATCTGGAAAAATATCTAGAAAAAAAATCTAGACAAAAAATCTAGAAAAAAAATCTAGAAAAAAATCTTGAAAAAAAATCTTGAAAAAAAATCTAGAAAAAAAATCTTGAAAAAAATCTAGAAAAAAAATCTAGAAAAAAAATCTAGAAAAAAATCTAGAAAAAAAATCTAGAAAAAAATCTAGAAAAAAAATCTAGAAAAAAAATTTAGAAAATAAATCTCGAAAAGAATCTAGAAAAAAAATCTAGAAAAAAAATCTAGAAAAAAATCTAGAAAAAAAATCTAGGAAAAAAATCTAGAAAAAAAATCTAAAAAAAAATCTAGAAAAAAATCTAGAAAAAAAATCTAGAAAAAAAATCTAGAAAAAAAATCTAGAAAAAAAATCTAGAAAAAAAATCTAGAAAAAAATCTAGAAAAAAAATCTAGAAAAAAATCTAGAAAAAAAATCTAGAAAAAAAATCTAGAAAAAAATCTAGAAAAAAATCTAGAAAAATATCTAGAAAAAAAATCTAGACAAAAAATCTAGAAAAAAAATCTAGAAAAAAATCTAGAAAAAAAATCTACAAAAAAATCTAGAAAAAAAATCTAGAAAAAAAATCTAGAAAAAAAATCTAGAAAAAAATCTAGAAAAAAATTCTTGAAAAAAAATCTAGAAAAAAAATCTAGAAAAAAAATCTAGAAAAAATTCTAGAAAAAAATCTAGAAAAAAATCTAGAAAAAAAATCTAGAAAAAAAATCTAGAAAAAAAATCTAGAAAAAAAATCTAGAAAAAAATCTAGAAAAAAAATCTAGAAAAAAAATCTAGAAAAAAATCTAGAAAAAAAATCTAGAAAAATATCTAGAAAAAAAATCTAGACAAAAAATCTAGAAAAAAAATCTAGAAAAAAATCTAGAAAAAAAATCTAGAAAAAAAATCTAGAAAAAAAATCTTGAAAAAAACCTAGAAAAAAAATCTTGAAAAAAATCTAGAAAAAAATCTAGAAAAAAAATCTAGAAAAAAAATCTAGAAAAAAAATCTAGACAAAAAATCTAGAAAAAAATCTAGAAAAAAAATCTAGAAAAGAAATCTAGAAAAAAAATCTAGAAAAAAATCTAGAAAAAAAATCTAGAAAAAAAATCTAGAAAAAAATCTAGAAAAAAAATCTAGAAAAAAATCTAGAAAAAAATTCTTGAAAAAAAATCTAGAAAAAAAATCTAGAAAAAAAATCTAGAAAAAAATCTAGAAAAAAAATCTAGAAAAAAATCTAGAAAAAAATTCTAGAAAAAAAATCTAGAAAAAAAATCTAGAAAAAAAATCGAGAAAAAAAATCTAGAAAAAAATCTAGAAAAAAAATCTAGAAAAAAATCTAGAAAAAAATCTAGAAAAAAAATCTAGAAAAAAAATCTAGAAAAAAAATCTAGAAAAAAATCTAGAAAAAAAATCTAGAAAAAAAATCTAGAAAAATATCTAGAAAAAAAATCTAGACAAAAAATCTAGAAAAAAAATCAAGAAAAAAATCTAGAAAAAAAATCTAGAAAAAAATCTAGAAAAAAATTATTGAAAAAAAATCTAGAAAAAAAATCTAGAAAAAAATCTAGAAAAAAAATCTAGAAAAAAATCTAGAAAAAAATTCTAGAAAAAAAATCTAGAAAAAAAATCTAGAAAAAAAATCTAGAAAAAAAATCTAGAAAAAAATCTAGAAAAAAATTCTTGAAAAAAAATCTAGAAAAAAAATCTAGAAAAAAAATCTAGAAAAAAATCTAGAAAAAAAATCTAGAAAAAAATCTAGAAAAAAATTCTAGAAAAAAAATCTAGAAAAAAAATCTAGAAAAAAAATCTAGAAAAAAATCTAGAAAAAAAATCTAGAAAAAAATCTAGAAAAAAAATCTAGAAAAAAAATCTAGAAAAATATCTAGAAAAAAAATCTAGAAAAAAAATCTAGAAAAATATCTAGAAAAAAAATCTAGACAAAAAATCTAGAAAAAAAATCTAGAAAAAAATCTAGAAAAAAAATCTTGAAAAAAAATCTAGAAAAAAAATCTTGAAAAAAATCTAGAAAAAAAATCTAGAAAAAAAATCTAGAAAAAAATCTAGAAAAAAATTCTAGAAAAAAAATCTAGAAAAAAAATCTAGAAAAAAAATCTAGAAAAAATTCTTGAAAAAAAATCTAGAAAAAAAATTTAGAAAATAAATCTCGAAAAGAATCTAGAAAAAAAATCTTGAAAAAAATCTAGACAAAAAATCTAGAAAAAAAATCTAGAAAAAAATCTAGAAAAAAAATCTAGAAAAAAAATCTAGAAAAAAATCTAGAAAAAAATTCTTGAAAAAAAATCTAGAAAAAAAATCTAGAAAAAAAATCTAGAAAAAAATCTAGAAAAAAAATCTAGAAAAAAATCTAGAAAAAAAATCTAGAAAAAAAATCTAGAAAAAAAATCTAGAAAAATATCTAGAAAAAAAATCTAGAAAAAAAATCTAGAAAAATATCTAGAAAAAAAATCTAGACAAAAAATCTAGAAAAAAAATCTAGAAAAAAATCTAGAAAAAAAATCTTGAAAAAAAATCTAGAAAAAAAATCTTAAAAAAAATCTAGAAAAAAAATCTAGAAAAAAAATCTAGAAAAAAATCTAGAAAAAAAATCTAGAAAAAAAATCTAGAAAAAAAATCTTGAAAAAAATCTAGAAAAAAATTCTTGAAAAAAAATCTAGAAAAAAAATCTAGAAAAAAAATCTTGAAAAAAATCTAGAAAAAAAATCTTGAAAAAAATCTAGAAAAAAATCTAGAAAAAAAATCTAGAAAAAAAATCTAGAAAAAAATCTAGAAAAAAAATCTAGAAAAAAAATCTAGAAAAAATTCTAGAAAAAAATCTAGAAAAAAATCTAGAAAAAAAATCTAGAAAAAAAATCTAGAAAAAAAATCTAGAAAAAAAATCTAGAAAAAAATCTAGAAAAAAAATCTAGAAAAAAAATCTAGAAAAAAATCTAGAAAAAAAATCTAGAAAAATATCTAGAAAAAAAATCTAGACAAAAAATCTAGAAAAAAAATCTAGAAAAAAATCTAGAAAAAAAATCTAGAAAAAAAATCTAGAAAAAAAATCTTGAAAAAAACCTAGAAAAAAAATCTTGAAAAAAATCTAGAAAAAAATCTAGAAAAAAAATCTAGAAAAAAAATCTAGAAAAAAAATCTAGACAAAAAATCTAGAAAAAAATCTAGAAAAAAAATCTAGAAAAGAAATCTAGAAAAAAAATCGAGAAAAAAATCTAGAAAAAAAATCTAGAAAAAAAATCTAGAAAAAAATCTAGAAAAAAAATCTAGAAAAAAATCTAGAAAAAAATTCTTGAAAAAAAATCTAGAAAAAAAATCTAGAAAAAAAATCTAGAAAAAAATCTAGAAAAAAAATCTAGAAAAAAATCTAGAAAAAAATTCTAGAAAAAAAATCTAGAAAAAAAATCTAGAAAAAAAATCGAGAAAAAAAATCTAGAAAAAAATCTAGAAAAAAAATCTAGAAAAAAATCTAGAAAAAAATCTAGAAAAAAAATCTAGAAAAAAAATCTAGAAAAAAAATCTAGAAAAAAATCTAGAAAAAAAATCTAGAAAAAAAATCTAGAAAAAAATCTAGAAAAAAAATCTAGAAAAAAAATCTAGAAAAAAATCTAGAAAAAAAATCTAGAAAAATATCTAGAAAAAAAATCTAGACAAAAAATCTAGAAAAAAAATCTAGAAAAAAATCTAGAAAAAAAATCTAGAAAAAAATCTAGAAAAAAATTATTGAAAAAAAATCTAGAAAAAAAATCTAGAAAAAAAATCTAGAAAAAAATCTAGAAAAAAAATCTAGAAAAAAATCTAGAAAAAAATTCTAGAAAAAAAATCTAGAAAAAAAATCTAGAAAAAAAATCTAGACAAAAAATCTAGAAAAAAAATCTAGAAAAAAATCTAGAAAAAAATTATTGAAAAAAATTATTGAAAAAAAATCTAGAAAAAAAATCTAGAAAAAAAATCTAGAAAAAAATCTAGAAAAAAAATCTAGAAAAAAATCTAGAAAAAAATTCTAGAAAAAAAATCTAGAAAAGAATCTAGAAAAAATATCTTGAAAAAAATCTAGACAAAAAATCTAGAAAAAAAATCTTGAAAAAAATCTAGAAAAAAAATCTAGAAAAAAAATCTAGAAAAAAATCTAGAAAAAAATTCTTGAAAAAAAATCTAGAAAAAAAATCTAGAAAAAAAATCTAGAAAAAAATCTAGAAAAAAAATCTAGAAAAAAATCTAGAAAAAAAATCTAGAAAAAAAATCTAGAAAAAAAATCTAGAAAAATATCTAGAAAAAAAATCTAGACAAAAAATCTAGAAAAAAAATCTAGAAAAAAATCTAGAAAAAAAATCTTGAAAAAAAATCTAGAAAAAAATCTAGAAAAAAAATCTAGAAAAAAATCTAGAAAAAAAAATCTAGAAAAAAAATTTAGAAAATAAATCTCGAAAAGAATCTAGAAAAAAAATCTAGAAAAAAAATCTAGAAAAAAATCTAGAAAAAAAATCTAGGAAAAAAATCTAGAAAAAAAATCTAGAAAAAAATCTAGAAAAAGATCTAGAAAAAAAATCTAGAAAAAAAATCTAGAAAAAAAATCTAGAAAAAAAATCTAGAAAAAAAATCTAGAAAAAAAATCTAGAAAAAAATCTAGAAAAAAAATCTAGAAAAAAATCTAGAAAAAAAATCTAGAAAAAAAATCTAGAAAAAAATCTAGAAAAAAATCTAGACAAAAAATCTAGAAAAAAAATCTAGAAAAAAATCTAGAAAAAAAATCTAGAAAAAAAATCTAGAAAAAAAATCTTGAAAAAAATCTAGAAAAAAAATCTTGAAAAAAATCTAGAAAAAAATCTAGAAAAAAAATCTAGAAAAAAAATCTAGAAAAAAAATCTAGAAAAAAAATCTAGACAAAAAATCTAGAAAAAAAATCTAGAAAAAAATCTAGAAAAAAAATCTAGAAAAAAATCTAGAAAGAAAATCTAGAAAAAAAATCTAGAAAAAAAATCTAGAAAAAAAATCTAGAAAAAAAATCTAGAAAAAAATCTAGAAAAAAAATCTATAAAATAAATCTAGAAAAAAATCTAGAAAAAAAATCTAGAAAAAAATCTAGAAAAAAAATCTAGAAAAAAATCTAGAAAAAAAATCTAGAAAAAAAATCTAGAAAAAAATCTAGAAAAAAATCTAGACAAAAAATCTAGAAAAAAAATCTAGAAAAAAATCTAGAAAAAAAATCTAGAAAAAAAATCTAGAAAAAAAATCTTGAAAAAAATCTAGAAAAAAAATCTTGAAAAAAATCTAGAAAAAAATCTAGAAAAAAAATCTAGAAAAAAAATCTAGAAAAAAAATCTAGAAAAAAAATCTAGACAAAAAATCTAGAAAAAAAATCTAGAAAAAAATCTAGAAAAAAAATCTAGAAAAAAATCTAGAAAGAAAATCTAGAAAAAAAATCTAGAAAAAAAATCTAGAAAAAAAATCTAGAAAAAAAATCTAGAAAAAAATCTAGAAAAAAAATCTATAAAATAAATCTAGAAAAAAATCTAGAAAAAAAATCTAGAAAAAAATTCTTGAAAAAAAATCTAGAAAAAAAATCTAGAAAAAAAATCTAGAAAAAAATCTAGAAAAAAAATCTAGAAAAAAATCTAGAAAAAAAATCTAGAAAAAAAATCTAGAAAAAAAATCTGGAAAAATATCTAGAAAAAAAATCTAGACAAAAAATCTAGAAAAAAAATCTAGAAAAAAATCTTGAAAAAAAATCTTGAAAAAAATCTAGAAAAAAAATCTAGAAAATAAATCTAGAAAAAAATCTTGAAAAAAAATCTAGAAAAAAAATCTAGAAAAAATTCTAGAAAAAAATCTAGAAAAAAATCTAGAAAAAAAATCTAGAAAAAAAATCTAGAAAAAAAATCTAGAAAAAAAATCTAGAAAAAAAATCTAGAAAAAAAATCTAGAAAAAAAATCTAGAAAAAAATCTAGAAAAAAAATCTAGAAAAATATCTAGAAAAAAAATCTAGACAAAAAATCTAGAAAAAAAATCTAGAAAAAAATCTAGAAAAAAAATCTAGAAAAAAAATCTAGAAAAAAAATCTTGAAAAAAACCTAGAAAAAAAATCTAGAAAAAAATCTAGAAAAAAATCTAGAAAAAAAATCTAGAAAAAAAATCTAGAAAAAAAATCTAGAAAAAAATCTAGAAAAAAAATCTAGAAAAGAAATCTAGAAAAAAAATCTAGAAAAAAATCTAGAAAAAAAATCTAGAAAAAAAATCTAGAAAAAAATCTAGAAAAAAAATCTAGAAAAAAAATCTAGAAAAAAAATCTAGAAAAAAAATCTAGAAAAAAAATCTAGAAAAAAATCTAGAAAAAAAATCTAGAAAAATATCTAGAAAAAAAATCTAGACAAAAAATCTAGAAAAAAAATCTAGAAAAAAATCTAGAAAAAAAATCTAGAAAAAAAATCTAGAAAAAAAATCTTGAAAAAAACCTAGAAAAAAAATCTAGAAAAAAATCTAGAAAAAAATCTAGAAAAAAAATCTAGAAAAAAAATCTAGAAAAAAAATCTAGAAAAAAATCTAGAAAAAAAATCTAGAAAAGAAATCTAGAAAAAAAATCTAGAAAAAAATCTAGAAAAAAAATCTAGAAAAAAAATCTAGAAAAAAATCTAGAAAAAAAATCTAGAAAAAAATCTAGAAAAAAATTCTTGAAAAAAAATCTAGAAAAAAAATCTAGAAAAAAAATCTAGAAAAAAATCTAGAAAAAAAATCTAGAAAAAAATCTAGAAAAAAATTCTAGAAAAAAAATCTAGAAAAAAAATCTAGAAAAAAAATCTAGAAAACAAATCTAGAAAAAAATCTAGAAAAAAAATCTAGAAAAAAATCTAGAAAAAAATCTAGAAAAAAAATCTAGAAAAATATCTAGAAAAAAAATCTAGACAAAAAATCTAGAAAAAAAATCTAGAAAAAAATCTAGAAAAAAAATCTAGAAAAAAATCTAGAAAAAAATCTAGAAAAAAAATCTAGAAAAATATCTAGAAAAAAAATCTAGACAAAAAATCTAGAAAAAAAATCTAGAAAAAAATCTAGAAAAAAATCTAGAAAAAAAATCTAGAAAAAAAATCTAGAAAAAAAATCTAGAAAAAAATCTAGAAAAAAAATCTAGAAAAGAAATCTAGAAAAAAAATCTAGAAAAAAATCTAGAAAAAAAATCTAGAAAAAAAATCTAGAAAAAAATCTAGAAAAAAAATCTAGAAAAAAATCTAGAAAAAAATTCTTGAAAAAAAATCTAGAAAAAAAATCTAGAAAAAAAATCTAGAAAAAAATCTAGAAAAAAAATCTAGAAAAAAATCTAGAAAAAAATTCTAGAAAAAAAATCTAGAAAAAAAATCTAGAAAAAAAATCTAGAAAACAAATCTAGAAAAAAATCTAGAAAAAAAATCTAGAAAAAAATCTAGAAAAAAATCTAGAAAAAAAATCTAGAAAAATATCTAGAAAAAAAATCTAGACAAAAAATCTAGAAAAAAAATCTAGAAAAAAATCTAGAAAAAAAATCTAGAAAAAAATCTAGAAAAAAATTATTGAAAAAAAATCTAGAAAAAAATCTAGAAAAAAATTATTGAAAAAAAATCTAGAAAAAAAATCTAGAAAAAAAATCTAGAAAAAAAATCTAGAAAAAAAATCTAGAAAAAAATCTAGAAAAAAAATCTAGAAAAAAATCTAGAAAAAAATTCTTGAAAAAAAATCTAGAAAAAAAATCTAGAAAAAAAATCTAGAAAAAAATCTAGAAAAAAAATCTAGAAAAAAATCTAGAAAAAAATTCTAGAAAAAAAATCTAGAAAAAAAATCTAGAAAAAAAATCTAGAAAACAAATCTAGAAAAAAATCTAGAAAAAAAATCTAGAAAAAAATCTAGAAAAAAATCTAGAAAAAAAATCTAGAAAAATATCTAGAAAAAAAATCTAGACAAAAAATCTAGAAAAAAAATCTAGAAAAAAATCTAGAAAAAAAATCTAGAAAAAAATCTAGAAAAAAATTATTGAAAAAAAATCTAGAAAAAAATCTAGAAAAAAATTATTGAAAAAAAATCTAGAAAAAAAATCTAGAAAAAAAATCTAGAAAAAAAATCTAGAAAAAAATCTAGAAAAAAAATCTAGAAAAAAATCTAGAAAAAAATTCTAGAAAAAAAATCTAGACAAAAAATCTAGAAAAAAAATCTAGAAAAAAATCTAGAAAAAAAATCTTGAAAAAAAATCTAGAAAAAAAATCTTGAAAAAAATCTAGAAAAAAAATCTAGAAAAAAAATCTAGAAAAAAATCTAGAAAAAAAATCTTGAAAAAAATCTAGAAAAAAATCTAGAAAAAAAATCTAGAAAAAAAATCTAGAAAAAAAATCTAGAAAAAAAATCTAGACAAAAAATCTAGAAAAAAAATCTAGAAAAAAATCTAGAAAAAAAATCTTGAAAAAAATCTAGAAAAAAAATCTAGAAAATAAATCTCGAAAAGAATCTAGAAAAAAAATCTAGAAAAAAAATCTAGAAAAAAATCTAGAAAAAAAATCTAGGAAAAAAATCTAGAAAAAAAATCTAGAAAAAAATCTAGAAAAAAATCTAGAAAAAAAATCTAGAAAAAAAATCTAGAAAAAAAATCTAGAAAAAAAATCTAGAAAAAAAATCTAGAAAAAAATCTAGAAAAAAAATCTAGAAAAAAATCTAGAAAAAAAATCTAGAAAAAAAATCTAGAAAAAAATCTAGAAAAAAATCTAGACAAAAAATCTAGAAAAAAAATCTAGAAAAAAATCTAGAAAAAAAATCTAGAAAAAAAATCTAGAAAAAAAATCTTGAAAAAAATCTAGAAAAAAAATCTTGAAAAAAATCTAAAAAAAAATCTAGAAAAAAAATCTAGACAAAAAATCTAGAAAAAAAATCTAGAAAAAAATCTAGAAAAAAAATCTAGAAAAAAATCTAGAAAGAAAATCTAGAAAAAAAATCTAGAAAAAAAATCTAGAAAAAAAATCTAGAAAAAAAATCTAGAAAAAAATCTAGAAAAAAAATCTATAAAATAAATCTAGAAAAAAATCTAGAAAAAAAATCTAGAAAAAAAATCTAGAAAAAAAATCTAGAAAAAAATCTAGAAAAAAATTCTTGAAAAAAAATCTAGAAAAAAAATCTAGAAAAAAAATCTAGAAAAAAATCTAGAAAAAAAATCTAGAAAAAAATCTAGAAAAAAAATCTAGAAAAAAAATCTAGAAAAAAAATCTGGAAAAATATCTAGAAAAAAAATCTAGACAAAAAATCTAGAAAAAAAATCTAGAAAAAAATCTTGAAAAAAAATCTTGAAAAAAATCTAGAAAAAAAATCTAGAAAATAAATCTAGAAAAAAATCTAGACAAAAAATCTAGAAAAAAAATCTAGAAAAAAATCTAGAAAAAAAATCTAGAAAAAAAATCTAGAAAAAAAATCTAGAAAAAAAATCTAGAAAAAAAATCTAGAAAAAAAATCTAGAAAAAAAATCTAGACAAAAAATCTAGAAAAAAAATCTAGAAACAAAAATCTAGAAAAAAAATCTTGAAAAAAATCTAGAAAAAAAATCTTGAAAAAAATCTAGAAAAAAATCTAGAAAAAAAATCTAGAAAAAAAATCTAGAAAAAAAATCTAGAAAAAAAATCTAGACAAAAAATCTAGAAAAAAAATCTAGAAAAAAATCTAGAAAAAAAATCTAGAAAAAAATCTAGAAAGAAAATCTAGAAAAAAAATCTAGAAAAAAAATCTAGAAAAAAAATCTAGAAAAAAAATCTAGAAAAAAATCTAGAAAAAAAATCTATAAAATAAATCTAGAAAAAAATCTAGAAAAAAAATCTAGAAAAAAAATCTAGAAAAAAAATCTAGAAAAAAATCTAGAAAAAAATTCTTGAAAAAAAATCTAGAAAAAAAATCTAGAAAAAAAATCTAGAAAAAAATCTAGAAAAAAAATCTAGAAAAAAATCTAGAAAAAAAATCTAGAAAAAAAATCTAGAAAAAAAATCTGGAAAAATATCTAGAAAAAAAATCTAGACAAAAAATCTAGAAAAAAAATCTAGAAAAAAATCTTGAAAAAAAATCTTGAAAAAAATCTAGAAAAAAAATCTAGAAAATAAATCTAGAAAAAAATCTAGACAAAAAATCTAGAAAAAAAATCTAGAAAAAAATCTAGAAAAAAAATCTAGAAAAAAAATCTAGAAAAAAAATCTAGAAAAAAAATCTAGAAAAAAAATCTAGAAAAAAAATCTAGACAAAAAATCTAGAAAAAAAATCTAGAAAAAAATCTAGAAAAAAAATCTAGAAAAAAAATCTAGACAAAAAATCTAGAAAAAAAATCTAGAAAAAAATCTAGAAAAAAAATCTAGAAAAAAATCTAGAAAAAAAATCTAGAAAAAAAATCTATAAAATAAATCTAGAAAAAAATCTAGAAAAAAAATCTAGAAAAAAAATCTAGAAAAAAAATCTAGAAAAAAATCTAGAAAAAAATTCTTGAAAAAAAATCTAGAAAAAAAATCTAGAAAAAAAATCTAGAAAAAAATCTAGAAAAAAAATCTAGAAAAAAATCTAGAAAAAAAATCTAGAAAAAAAATCTAGAAAAAAAATCTGGAAAAATATCTAGAAAAAAAATCTAGACAAAAAATCTAGAAAAAAAATCTAGAAAAAAATCTTGAAAAAAAATCTTGAAAAAAATCTAGAAAAAAAATCTAGAAAATAAATCTAGAAAAAAATCTAGACAAAAAATCTAGAAAAAAAATCTAGAAAAAAATCTAGAAAAAAAATCTAGAAAAAAAATCTAGAAAAAAAATCTAGAAAAAAAATCTAGAAAAAAAATCTAGAAAAAAAATCTAGACAAAAAATCTAGAAAAAAAATCTAGAAAAAAATCTAGAAAAAAAATCTAGAAAAAAAATCTAGACAAAAAATCTAGAAAAAAAATCTAGAAAAAAATCTAGAAAAAAAATCTAGAAAAAAATCTAGAAAAAAAATCTAGAAAAAAAATCTAGACAAAAAATCTAGAAAAAAAATCTAGAAAAAAATCTAGAAAAAAAATCTAGAAAAAAATCTAGAAAGAAAATCTAGAAAAAAAATCTAGAAAAAAAATCTAGAAAAAAAATCTAGAAAAAAAATCTAGAAAAAAATCTAGAAAAAAAATCTATAAAATAAATCTAGAAAAAAATCTAGAAAAAAAATCTAGAAAAAAAATCTAGAAAAAAAATCTAGAAAAAAATCTAGAAAAAAATTCTTGAAAAAAAATCTAGAAAAAAAATCTAGAAAAAAAATCTAGAAAAAAATCTAGAAAAAAAATCTAGAAAAAAATCTAGAAAAAAAATCTAGAAAAAAAATCTAGAAAAAAAATCTGGAAAAATATCTAGAAAAAAAATCTAGACAAAAAATCTAGAAAAAAAATCTAGAAAAAAATCTTGAAAAAAAATCTTGAAAAAAATCTAGAAAAAAAATCTAGAAAATAAATCTAGAAAAAAATCTAGACAAAAAATCTAGAAAAAAAATCTAGAAAAAAGTCTAGAAAAAAAATCTAGAAAAAAAATCTAGAAAAAAAATCTAGAAAAAAAATCTAGAAAAAAAATCTAGAAAAAAAATCTAGAAAAAAAATCTAGACAAAAAATCTAGAAAAAAAATCTAGAAAAAAAATCTAGAAAAAAAATCTTGAAAAAAATCTAGAAAAAAAATCTTGAAAAAAATCTAGAAAAAAATCTAGAAAAAAAATCTAGAAAAAAAATCTAGAAAAAAAATCTAGAAAAAAAATCTAGACAAAAAATCTAGAAAAAAAATCTAGAAAAAAATCTAGAAAAAAAATCTAGAAAAAAATCTAGAAAGAAAATCTAGAAAAAAAATCTAGAAAAAAAATCTAGAAAAAAAATCTAGAAAAAAAATCTAGAAAAAAATCTAGAAAAAAAATCTATAAAATAAATCTAGAAAAAAATCTAGAAAAAAAATCTAGAAAAAAAATCTAGAAAAAAAATCTAGAAAAAAATCTAGAAAAAAATTCTTGAAAAAAAATCTAGAAAAAAAATCTAGAAAAAAAATCTAGAAAAAAATCTAGAAAAAAAATCTAGAAAAAAATCTAGACAAAAAATCTAGAAAAAAAATCTAGAAAAAAAATCTGGAAAAATATCTAGAAAAAAAATCTAGACAAAAAATCTAGAAAAAAAATCTAGAAAAAAATCTTGAAAAAAAATCTTGAAAAAAATCTAGAAAAAAAATCTAGAAAATAAATCTAGAAAAAAATCTAGACAAAAAATCTAGAAAAAAAATCTAGAAAAAAATCTAGAAAAAAAATCTAGAAAAAAAATCTAGAAAAAAAATCTAGAAAAAAAATCTAGAAAAAAAATCTAGAAAAAAAATCTAGACAAAAAATCTAGAAAAAAAATCTAGAAAAAAATCTAGAAAAAAAATCTAGAAAAAAATCTAGAAAGAAAATCTAGAAAAAAAATCTAGAAAAAAAATCTAGAAAAAAAATCTAGAAAAAAAATCTAGAAAAAAATCTAGAAAAAAAATCTATAAAATAAATCTAGAAAAAAATCTAGAAAAAAAATCTAGAAAAAAAATCTAGACAAAAAATCTAGAAAAAAATCTAGAAAAAAATTCTTGAAAAAAAATCTAGAAAAAAAATCTAGAAAAAAAATCTAGAAAAAAATCTAGAAAAAAAATCTAGAAAAAAATCTAGAAAAAAAATCTAGAAAAAAAATCTAGAAAAAAAATCTATAAAATAAATCTAGAAAAAAATCTAGAAAAAAAATCTAGAAAAAAAATCTAGAAAAAAAATCTAGAAAAAAATCTAGAAAAAAATTCTTGAAAAAAAATCTAGAAAAAAAATCTAGAAAAAAAATCTAGAAAAAAATCTAGAAAAAAAATCTAGAAAAAAATCTAGAAAAAAAATCTAGAAAAAAAATCTAGAAAAAAAATCTGGAAAAATATCTAGAAAAAAAATCTAGACAAAAAATCTAGAAAAAAAATCTAGAAAAAAATCTAGAAAAAAAATCTAGAAAAAAAATCTAGACAAAAAATCTAGAAAAAAAATCTAGAAAAAAATCTAGAAAAAAAATCTAGAAAAAAATCTAGAAAAAAAATCTAGAAAAAAAATCTATAAAATAAATCTAGAAAAAAATCTAGAAAAAAAATCTAGAAAAAAAATCTAGAAAAAAAATCTAGAAAAAAATCTAGAAAAAAATTCTTGAAAAAAAATCTAGAAAAAAAATCTAGAAAAAAAATCTAGAAAAAAATCTAGAAAAAAAATCTAGAAAAAAATCTAGAAAAAAAATCTAGAAAAAAAATCTAGAAAAAAAATCTGGAAAAATATCTAGAAAAAAAATCTAGACAAAAAATCTAGAAAAAAAATCTAGAAAAAAATCTTGAAAAAAAATCTTGAAAAAAATCTAGAAAAAAAATCTAGAAAATAAATCTAGAAAAAAATCTAGACAAAAAATCTAGAAAAAAAATCTAGAAAAAAATCTAGAAAAAAAATCTAGAAAAAAAATCTAGAAAAAAAATCTAGAAAAAAAATCTAGAAAAAAAATCTAGAAAAAAAATCTAGACAAAAAATCTAGAAAAAAAATCTAGAAAAAAATCTAGAAAAAAAATCTAGAAAAAAAATCTAGACAAAAAATCTAGAAAAAAAATCTAGAAAAAAATCTAGAAAAAAAATCTAGAAAAAAATCTAGAAAAAAAATCTAGAAAAAAAATCTAGACAAAAAATCTAGAAAAAAAATCTAGAAAAAAATCTAGAAAAAAAATCTAGAAAAAAATCTAGAAAGAAAATCTAGAAAAAAAATCTAGAAAAAAAATCTAGAAAAAAAATCTAGAAAAAAAATCTAGAAAAAAATCTAGAAAAAAAATCTATAAAATAAATCTAGAAAAAAATCTAGAAAAAAAATCTAGAAAAAAAATCTAGAAAAAAAATCTAGAAAAAAATCTAGAAAAAAATTCTTGAAAAAAAATCTAGAAAAAAAATCTAGAAAAAAAATCTAGAAAAAAATCTAGAAAAAAAATCTAGAAAAAAATCTAGAAAAAAAATCTAGAAAAAAAATCTAGAAAAAAAATCTGGAAAAATATCTAGAAAAAAAATCTAGACAAAAAATCTAGAAAAAAAATCTAGAAAAAAATCTTGAAAAAAAATCTTGAAAAAAATCTAGAAAAAAAATCTAGAAAATAAATCTAGAAAAAAATCTAGACAAAAAATCTAGAAAAAAAATCTAGAAAAAAATCTAGAAAAAAAATCTAGAAAAAAAATCTAGAAAAAAAATCTAGAAAAAAAATCTAGAAAAAAAATCTAGAAAAAAAATCTAGAAAAAAAATCTAGACAAAAAATCTAGAAAAAAAATCTAGAAAAAAAATCTAGAAAAAAAATCTTGAAAAAAATCTAGAAAAAAAATCTTGAAAAAAATCTAGAAAAAAATCTAGAAAAAAAATCTAGAAAAAAAATCTAGAAAAAAAATCTAGAAAAAAAATCTAGACAAAAAATCTAGAAAAAAAATCTAGAAAAAAATCTAGAAAAAAAATCTAGAAAAAAATCTAGAAAGAAAATCTAGAAAAAAAATCTAGAAAAAAAATCTAGAAAAAAAATCTAGAAAAAAAATCTAGAAAAAAATCTAGAAAAAAAATCTATAAAATAAATCTAGAAAAAAATCTAGAAAAAAAATCTAGAAAAAAAATCTAGAAAAAAAATCTAGAAAAAAATCTAGAAAAAAATTCTTGAAAAAAAATCTAGAAAAAAAATCTAGAAAAAAAATCTAGAAAAAAATCTAGAAAAAAAATCTAGAAAAAAATCTAGACAAAAAATCTAGAAAAAAAATCTAGAAAAAAAATCTGGAAAAATATCTAGAAAAAAAATCTAGACAAAAAATCTAGAAAAAAAATCTAGAAAAAAATCTTGAAAAAAAATCTTGAAAAAAATCTAGAAAAAAAATCTAGAAAATAAATCTAGAAAAAAATCTAGACAAAAAATCTAGAAAAAAAATCTAGAAAAAAATCTAGAAAAAAAATCTAGAAAAAAAATCTAGAAAAAAAATCTAGAAAAAAAATCTAGAAAAAAAATCTAGAAAAAAAATCTAGACAAAAAATCTAGAAAAAAAATCTAGAAAAAAATCTAGAAAAAAAATCTAGAAAAAAATCTAGAAAGAAAATCTAGAAAAAAAATCTAGAAAAAAAATCTAGAAAAAAAATCTAGAAAAAAAATCTAGAAAAAAATCTAGAAAAAAAATCTATAAAATAAATCTAGAAAAAAATCTAGAAAAAAAATCTAGAAAAAAAATCTAGACAAAAAATCTAGAAAAAAATCTAGAAAAAAATTCTTGAAAAAAAATCTAGAAAAAAAATCTAGAAAAAAAATCTAGAAAAAAATCTAGAAAAAAAATCTAGAAAAAAATCTAGAAAAAAAATCTAGAAAAAAAATCTAGAAAAAAAATCTATAAAATAAATCTAGAAAAAAATCTAGAAAAAAAATCTAGAAAAAAAATCTAGAAAAAAAATCTAGAAAAAAATCTAGAAAAAAATTCTTGAAAAAAAATCTAGAAAAAAAATCTAGAAAAAAAATCTAGAAAAAAATCTAGAAAAAAAATCTAGAAAAAAATCTAGAAAAAAAATCTAGAAAAAAAATCTAGAAAAAAAATCTGGAAAAATATCTAGAAAAAAAATCTAGACAAAAAATCTAGAAAAAAAATCTAGAAAAAAATCTACAAAAAAATCTAGAAAAAAAATCTAGACAAAAAATCTAGAAAAAAAATCTAGAAAAAAATCTAGAAAAAAAATCTAGAAAAAAAATCTAGAAAAAAAATCTAGAAAAAAAATCTAGAAAAAAAATCTAGAAAAAAAATCTAGAAAAAAAATCTAGACAAAAAATCTAGAAAAAAAATCTAGAAAAAAAATCTAGAAAAAAAATCTTGAAAAAAATCTAGAAAAAAAATCTTGAAAAAAATCTAGAAAAAAATCTAGAAAAAAAATCTAGAAAAAAAATCTAGAAAAAAAATCTAGAAAAAAAATCTAGACAAAAAATCTAGAAAAAAAATCTAGAAAAAAATCTAGAAAAAAAATCTAGAAAAAAATCTAGAAAGAAAATCTAGAAAAAAAATCTAGAAAAAAAATCTAGAAAAAAAATCTAGAAAAAAAATCTAGAAAAAAATCTAGAAAAAAAATCTATAAAATAAATCTAGAAAAAAATCTAGAAAAAAAATCTAGAAAAAAAATCTAGAAAAAAAATCTAGAAAAAAATCTAGAAAAAAATTCTTGAAAAAAAATCTAGAAAAAAAATCTAGAAAAAAAATCTAGAAAAAAATCTAGAAAAAAAATCTAGAAAAAAATCTAGACAAAAAATCTAGAAAAAAAATCTAGAAAAAAAATCTGGAAAAATATCTAGAAAAAAAATCTAGACAAAAAATCTAGAAAAAAAATCTAGAAAAAAATCTTGAAAAAAAATCTTGAAAAAAATCTAGAAAAAAAATCTAGAAAATAAATCTAGAAAAAAATCTAGACAAAAAATCTAGAAAAAAAATCTAGAAAAAAATCTAGAAAAAAAATCTAGAAAAAAAATCTAGAAAAAAAATCTAGAAAAAAAATCTAGAAAAAAAATCTAGAAAAAAAATCTAGACAAAAAATCTAGAAAAAAAATCTAGAAAAAAATCTAGAAAAAAAATCTAGAAAAAAATCTAGAAAGAAAATCTAGAAAAAAAATCTAGAAAAAAAATCTAGAAAAAAAATCTAGAAAAAAAATCTAGAAAAAAATCTAGAAAAAAAATCTATAAAATAAATCTAGAAAAAAATCTAGAAAAAAAATCTAGAAAAAAAATCTAGACAAAAAATCTAGAAAAAAATCTAGAAAAAAATTCTTGAAAAAAAATCTAGAAAAAAAATCTAGAAAAAAAATCTAGAAAAAAATCTAGAAAAAAAATCTAGAAAAAAATCTAGAAAAAAAATCTAGAAAAAAAATCTAGAAAAAAAATCTATAAAATAAATCTAGAAAAAAATCTAGAAAAAAAATCTAGAAAAAAAATCTAGAAAAAAAATCTAGAAAAAAATCTAGAAAAAAATTCTTGAAAAAAAATCTAGAAAAAAAATCTAGAAAAAAAATCTAGAAAAAAATCTAGAAAAAAAATCTAGAAAAAAATCTAGAAAAAAAATCTAGAAAAAAAATCTAGAAAAAAAATCTGGAAAAATATCTAGAAAAAAAATCTAGACAAAAAATCTAGAAAAAAAATCTAGAAAAAAATCTACAAAAAAATCTAGAAAAAAAATCTAGACAAAAAATCTAGAAAAAAATCTAGAAAAAAAATCTAGAAAAGAAATCTAGAAAAAAAATCTAGAAAAAAATCTAGAAAAAAAATCTAGAAAAAAAATCTAGAAAAAAATCTAGAAAAAAAATCTAGAAAAAAATCTAGAAAAAAATTCTTGAAAAAAAATCTAGAAAAAAAATCTAGAAAAAAAATCTAGAAAAAAAATCTAGAAAAAAATCTAGAAAAAAAATCTAGAAAAAAATCTAGAAAAAAATCTAGAAAAAAAATCTAGAAAAAAAATCTAGAAAAAAAATCTAGAAAAAAAATCTAGACAAAAAATCTAGAAAAAAAATCTAGAAAAAAATCTAGAAAAAAAATCTAGAAAAAAATCTAGAAAGAAAATCTAGAAAAAAAATCTAGAAAAAAAATCTAGAAAAAAAATCTAGAAAAAAAATCTAGAAAAAAATCTAGAAAAAAAATCTATAAAATAAATCTAGAAAAAAATCTAGAAAAAAAATCTAGAAAAAAAATCTAGAAAAAAAATCTAGAAAAAAATCTAGAAAAAAATTCTTGAAAAAAAATCTAGAAAAAAAATCTAGAAAAAAAATCTAGAAAAAAAATCTAGAAAAAAATCTAGAAAGAAAATCTAGAAAAAAAATCTAGAAAAAAAATCTAGAAAAAAAATCTAGAAAAAAAATCTAGAAAAAAATCTAGAAAAAAAATCTATAAAATAAATCTAGAAAAAAATCTAGAAAAAAAATCTAGAAAAAAAATCTAGACAAAAAATCTAGAAAAAAATCTAGAAAAAAATTCTTGAAAAAAAATCTAGAAAAAAAATCTAGAAAAAAAATCTAGAAAAAAATCTAGAAAAAAAATCTAGAAAAAAATCTAGAAAAAAAATCTAGAAAAAAAATCTAGAAAAAAAATCTATAAAATAAATCTAGAAAAAAATCTAGAAAAAAAATCTAGAAAAAAAATCTAGAAAAAAAATCTAGAAAAAAATCTAGAAAAAAATTCTTGAAAAAAAATCTAGAAAAAAAATCTAGAAAAAAAATCTAGAAAAAAATCTAGAAAAAAAATCTAGAAAAAAATCTAGAAAAAAAATCTAGAAAAAAAATCTAGAAAAAAAATCTGGAAAAATATCTAGAAAAAAAATCTAGACAAAAAATCTAGAAAAAAAATCTAGAAAAAAATCTACAAAAAAATCTAGAAAAAAAATCTAGACAAAAAATCTAGAAAAAAATCTAGAAAAAAAATCTAGAAAAGAAATCTAGAAAAAAAATCTAGAAAAAAATCTAGAAAAAAAATCTAGAAAAAAAATCTAGAAAAAAATCTAGAAAAAAAATCTAGAAAAAAATCTAGAAAAAAATTCTTGAAAAAAAATCTAGAAAAAAAATCTAGAAAAAAAATCTAGAAAAAAAATCTAGAAAAAAATCTAGAAAAAAAATCTAGAAAAAAATCTAGAAAAAAATCTAGAAAAAAAATCTAGAAAAAAAATCTAGAAAAAAAATCTAGAAAAAAAATCTAGACAAAAAATCTAGAAAAAAAATCTAGAAAAAAATCTAGAAAAAAAATCTAGAAAAAAATCTAGAAAGAAAATCTAGAAAAAAAATCTAGAAAAAAAATCTAGAAAAAAAATCTAGAAAAAAAATCTAGAAAAAAATCTAGAAAAAAAATCTATAAAATAAATCTAGAAAAAAATCTAGAAAAAAAATCTAGAAAAAAAATCTAGAAAAAAAATCTAGAAAAAAATCTAGAAAAAAATTCTTGAAAAAAAATCTAGAAAAAAAATCTAGAAAAAAAATCTAGAAAAAAATCTACAAAAAAAATCTAGAAAAAAATCTAGAAAAAAATTCTAGAAAAAAAATCTAGAAAAAAAATCTAGAAAAAAAATCTAGAAAAAAATCTAGAAAAAAAATCTAGAAAAAAATCTAGAAAAAAAATCTAGAAAAAAAATCTAGAAAAAAAATCTAGAAAAATATCTAGAAAAAAAATCTAGAAAAAAAATCTAGAAAAATATCTAGAAAAAAAATCTAGACAAAAAATCTAGAAAAAAAATCTAGAAAAAAATCTAGAAAAAAAATCTTGAAAAAAAATCTAGAAAAAAAATCTAGAAAAAAATCTAGAAAAAAATTCTTGAAAAAAAATCTAGAAAAAAAATCTAGAAAAAAAATCTAGAAAAAAATCTAGAAAAAAAATCTAGAAAAAAATCTAGAAAAAAAATCTAGAAAAAAAATCTAGAAAAAAAATCTAGAAAAATATCTAGAAAAAAAATCTAGAAAAAAAATCTAGAAAAATATCTAGAAAAAAAATCTAGACAAAAAATCTAGAAAAAAAATCTAGAAAAAAATCTAGAAAAAAAATCTTGAAAAAAAATCTAGAAAAAAAATCTTGAAAAAAATCTAGAAAAAAAATCTAGAAAAAAAATCTAGAAAAAAATCTAGAAAAAAAATCTAGAAAAAAATCTAGAAAAAAAAATCTAGAAAAAAAATTTAGAAAATAAATCTCGAAAAGAATCTAGAAAAAAAATCTAGAAAAAAAATCTAGAAAAAAATCTAGAAAAAAAATCTAGGAAAAAAATCTAGAAAAAAAATCTAGAAAAAAATCTAGAAAAAAATCTAGAAAAAAAATCTAGAAAAAAAATCTAGAAAAAAAATCTAGAAAAAAAATCTAGAAAAAAAATCTAGAAAAAAATCTAGAAAAAAAATCTAGAAAAAAATCTAGAAAAAAAATCTAGAAAAAAAATCTAGAAAAAAATCTAGAAAAAAATCTAGACAAAAAATCTAGAAAAAAAATCTAGAAAAAAATCTAGAAAAAAAATCTAGAAAAAAAATCTAGAAAAAAAATCTTGAAAAAAATCTAGAAAAAAAATCTTGAAAAAAATCTAGAAAAAAATCTAGAAAAAAAATCTAGAAAAAAAATCTAGAAAAAAAATCTAGAAAAAAAATCTAGACAAAAAATCTAGAAAAAAAATCTAGAAAAAAATCTAGAAAAAAAATCTAGAAAAAAATCTAGAAAGAAAATCTAGAAAAAAAATCTAGAAAAAAAATCTAGAAAAAAAATCTAGAAAAAAAATCTAGAAAAAAATCTAGAAAAAAAATCTATAAAATAAATCTAGAAAAAAATCTAGAAAAAAAATCTAGAAAAAAAATCTAGAAAAAAAATCTAGAAAAAAATCTAGAAAAAAATTCTTGAAAAAAAATCTAGAAAAAAAATCTAGAAAAAAAATCTAGAAAAAAATCTAGAAAAAAAATCTAGAAAAAAATCTAGAAAAAAAATCTAGAAAAAAAATCTAGAAAAAAAATCTGGAAAAATATCTAGAAAAAAAATCTAGACAAAAAATCTAGAAAAAAAATCTAGAAAAAAATCTTGAAAAAAAATCTTGAAAAAAATCTAGAAAAAAAATCTAGAAAATAAATCTAGAAAAAAATCTAGACAAAAAATCTAGAAAAAAAATCTAGAAAAAAATCTAGAAAAAAAATCTAGAAAAAAAATCTAGAAAAAAAATCTAGAAAAAAAATCTAGAAAAAAAATCTAGAAAAAAAATCTAGACAAAAAATCTAGAAAAAAAATCTAGAAAAAAATCTAGAAAAAAAATCTAGAAAAAAATCTAGAAAGAAAATCTAGAAAAAAAATCTAGAAAAAAAATCTAGAAAAAAAATCTAGAAAAAAAATCTAGAAAAAAATCTAGAAAAAAAATCTATAAAATAAATCTAGAAAAAAAATCTAGAAAAAAAATCTAGAAAAAAAATCTGGAAAAATATCTAGAAAAAAAATCTAGACAAAAAATCTAGAAAAAAAATCTAGAAAAAAATCTACAAAAAAATCTAGAAAAAAAATCTAGACAAAAAATCTAGAAAAAAATCTAGAAAAAAAATCTAGAAAAGAAATCTAGAAAAAAAATCTAGAAAAAAATCTAGAAAAAAAATCTAGAAAAAAAATCTAGAAAAAAATCTAGAAAAAAAATCTAGAAAAAAATCTAGAAAAAAATTCTTGAAAAAAAATCTAGAAAAAAAATCTAGAAAAAAAATCTAGAAAAAAAATCTAGAAAAAAATCTAGGAAAAAAATCTAGAAAAAAATCTAGAAAAAAATCTAGAAAAAAAATCTAGAAAAAAAATCTAGAAAAAAAATCTAGAAAAAAAATCTAGACAAAAAATCTAGAAAAAAAATCTAGAAAAAAATCTAGAAAAAAAATCTAGAAAAAAATCTAGAAAGAAAATCTAGAAAAAAAATCTAGAAAAAAAATCTAGAAAAAAAATCTAGAAAAAAAATCTAGAAAAAAATCTAGAAAAAAATCTAGAAAAAAAATCTATAAAATAAATCTAGAAAAAAAATCTAGAAAAAAAATCTAGAAAAAAAATCTGGAAAAATATCTAGAAAAAAAATCTAGACAAAAAATCTAGAAAAAAAATCTAGAAAAAAATCTACAAAAAAATCTAGAAAAAAAATCTAGACAAAAAATCTAGAAAAAAATCTAGAAAAAAAATCTAGAAAAGAAATCTAGAAAAAAAATCTAGAAAAAAATCTAGAAAAAAAATCTAGAAAAAAAATCTAGAAAAAAATCTAGAAAAAAAATCTAGAAAAAAATCTAGAAAAAAATTCTTGAAAAAAAATCTAGAAAAAAAATCTAGAAAAAAAATCTAGAAAAAAAATCTAGAAAAAAATCTAGAAAAAAAATCTAGAAAAAAATCTAGAAAAAAATCTAGAAAAAAAATCTAGAAAAAAAATCTAGAAAAAAAATCTAGAAAAAAAATCTAGACAAAAAATCTAGAAAAAAAATCTAGAAAAAAATCTAGAAAAAAAATCTAGAAAAAAATCTAGAAAGAAAATCTAGAAAAAAAATCTAGAAAAAAAATCTAGAAAAAAAATCTAGAAAAAAAATCTAGAAAAAAATCTAGAAAAAAAATCTATAAAATAAATCTAGAAAAAAATCTAGAAAAAAAATCTAGAAAAAAAATCTAGAAAAAAAATCTAGAAAAAAATCTAGAAAAAAATTCTTGAAAAAAAATCTAGAAAAAAAATCTAGAAAAAAAATCTAGAAAAAAATCTAGAAAAAAAATCTAGAAAAAAATCTAGAAAAAAATTCTAGAAAAAAAATCTAGAAAAAAAATCTAGAAAAAAAATCTAGAAAAAAATCTAGAAAAAAAATCTAGAAAAAAATCTAGAAAAAAAATCTAGAAAAAAAATCTAGAAAAAAAATCTAGAAAAATATCTAGAAAAAAAATCTAGAAAAAAAATCTAGAAAAATATCTAGAAAAAAAATCTAGACAAAAAATCTAGAAAAAAAATCTAGAAAAAAATCTAGAAAAAAAATCTTGAAAAAAAATCTAGAAAAAAAATCTAGAAAAAAATCTAGAAAAAAATTCTTGAAAAAAAATCTAGAAAAAAAATCTAGAAAAAAAATCTAGAAAAAAATCTAGAAAAAAAATCTAGAAAAAAATCTAGAAAAAAAATCTAGAAAAAAAATCTAGAAAAAAAATCTAGAAAAATATCTAGAAAAAAAATCTAGAAAAAAAATCTAGAAAAATATCTAGAAAAAAAATCTAGACAAAAAATCTAGAAAAAAAATCTAGAAAAAAATCTAGAAAAAAAATCTTGAAAAAAAATCTAGAAAAAAAATCTTGAAAAAAATCTAGAAAAAAAATCTAGAAAAAAAATCTAGAAAAAAATCTAGAAAAAAAATCTAGAAAAAAATCTAGAAAAAAAAATCTAGAAAAAAAATTTAGAAAATAAATCTCGAAAAGAATCTAGAAAAAAAATCTAGAAAAAAAATCTAGAAAAAAATCTAGAAAAAAAATCTAGGAAAAAAATCTAGAAAAAAAATCTAGAAAAAAATCTAGAAAAAAATCTAGAAAAAAAATCTAGAAAAAAAATCTAGAAAAAAAATCTAGAAAAAAAATCTAGAAAAAAAATCTAGAAAAAAATCTAGAAAAAAAATCTAGAAAAAAATCTAGAAAAAAAATCTAGAAAAAAAATCTAGAAAAAAATCTAGAAAAAAATCTAGACAAAAAATCTAGAAAAAAAATCTAGAAAAAAATCTAGAAAAAAAATCTAGAAAAAAAATCTAGAAAAAAAATCTAGAAAAAAAATCTAGAAAAAAAATCTAGAAAAAAATCTAGAAAAAAATCTAGAAAAAAATCTAGAAAAAAAATCTATAAAATAAATCTAGAAAAAAATCTAGAAAAAAAATCTAGAAAAAAAATCTAGAAAAAAAATCTAGAAAAAAATCTAGAAAAAAATTCTTGAAAAAAAATCTAGAAAAAAAATCTAGAAAAAAAATCTAGAAAAAAATCTAGAAAAAAAATCTAGAAAAAAATCTAGAAAAAAAATCTAGAAAAAAAATCTAGAAAAAAAATCTGGAAAAATATCTAGAAAAAAAATCTAGACAAAAAATCTAGAAAAAAAATCTAGAAAAAAATCTTGAAAAAAAATCTTGAAAAAAATCTAGAAAAAAAATCTAGAAAATAAATCTAGAAAAAAATCTAGACAAAAAATCTAGAAAAAAAATCTAGAAAAAAATCTAGAAAAAAAATCTAGAAAAAAAATCTAGAAAAAAAATCTAGAAAAAAAATCTAGAAAAAAAATCTAGAAAAAAAATCTAGACAAAAAATCTAGAAAAAAAATCTAGAAAAAAATCTAGAAAAAAAATCTAGAAAAAAATCTAGAAAGAAAATCTAGAAAAAAAATCTAGAAAAAAAATCTAGAAAAAAAATCTAGAAAAAAAATCTAGAAAAAAATCTAGAAAAAAAATCTATAAAATAAATCTAGAAAAAAATCTAGAAAAAAAATCTAGAAAAAAAATCTAGACAAAAAATCTAGAAAAAAATCTAGAAAAAAATTCTTGAAAAAAAATCTAGAAAAAAAATCTAGAAAAAAAATCTAGAAAAAAATCTAGAAAAAAAATCTAGAAAAAAATCTAGAAAAAAAATCTAGAAAAAAAATCTAGAAAAAAAATCTATAAAATAAATCTAGAAAAAAATCTAGAAAAAAAATCTAGAAAAAAAATCTAGAAAAAAAATCTAGAAAAAAATCTAGAAAAAAATTCTTGAAAAAAAATCTAGAAAAAAAATCTAGAAAAAAAATCTAGAAAAAAATCTAGAAAAAAAATCTAGAAAAAAATCTAGAAAAAAATTCTTGAAAAAAAATCTAGAAAAAAAATCTAGAAAAAAATCTAGAAAAAAAATCTAGAAAAAAAATCTAGAAAAAAAATCTGGAAAAATATCTAGAAAAAAAATCTAGAAAATAAATCTAGAAAAAAATCTAGACAAAAAATCTAGAAAAAAAATCTAGAAAAAAATCTAGAAAAAAAATCTAGAAAAAAAATCTAGAAAAAAAATCTAGAAAAAAAATCTAGAAAAAAAATCTAGAAAAAAAATCTAGACAAAAAATCTAGAAAAAAAATCTAGAAAAAAATCTAGAAAAAAAATCTAGAAAAAAATCTAGAAAGAAAATCTAGAAAAAAAATCTAGAAAAAAAATCTAGAAAAAAAATCTAGAAAAAAAATCTAGAAAAAAATCTAGAAAAAAAATCTATAAAATAAATCTAGAAAAAAATCTAGAAAAAAAATCTAGAAAAAAAATCTAGACAAAAAATCTAGAAAAAAATCTAGAAAAAAATTCTTGAAAAAAAATCTAGAAAAAAAATCTAGAAAAAAAATCTAGAAAAAAATCTAGAAAAAAAATCTAGAAAAAAATCTAGAAAAAAAATCTAGAAAAAAAATCTAGAAAAAAAATCTATAAAATAAATCTAGAAAAAAATCTAGAAAAAAAATCTAGAAAAAAAATCTAGAAAAAAAATCTAGAAAAAAATCTAGAAAAAAATTCTTGAAAAAAAATCTAGAAAAAAAATCTAGAAAAAAAATCTAGAAAAAAATCTAGAAAAAAAATCTAGAAAAAAATCTAGAAAAAAATTCTTGAAAAAAAATCTAGAAAAAAAATCTAGAAAAAAATCTAGAAAAAAAATCTAGAAAAAAAATCTAGAAAAAAAATCTGGAAAAATATCTAGAAAAAAAATCTAGACAAAAAATCTAGAAAAAAAATCTAGAAAAAAATCTTGAAAAAAAATCTTGAAAAAAAATCTAGACAAAAAATCTAGAAAAAAAATCTAGAAAAAAATCTAGAAAAAAAATCTAGAAAAAAATCTAGAAAGAAAATCTAGAAAAAAAATCTAGAAAAAAAATCTAGAAAAAAAATCTAGAAAAAAAATCTAGAAAAAAATCTAGAAAAAAAATCTATAAAATAAATCTAGAAAAAAATCTAGAAAAAAAATCTAGAAAAAAAATCTAGAAAAAAAATCTAGAAAAAAATCTAGAAAAAAATTCTTGAAAAAAATCTAGAAAAAAAATCTAGAAAATAAATCTAGAAAAAAATCTAGACAAAAAATCTAGAAAAAAAATCTAGAAAAAAATCTAGAAAAAAAATCTAGAAAAAAAATCTAGAAAAAAAATCTAGAAAAAAATCTAGAAAAAAAATCTAGAAAAAAATCTAGAAAAAAAATCTAGAAAAAAAATCTAGAAAAAAATCTAGAAAAAAATCTAGAAAAATATCTAGAAAAAAAATCTAGACAAAAAATCTAGAAAAAAAATCTAGAAAAAAATCTAGAAAAAAAATCTACAAAAAAATCTAGAAAAAAAATCTAGAAAAAAAATCTAGAAAAAAAATCTAGAAAAAAATCTAGAAAAAAATTCTTGAAAAAAAATCTAGAAAAAAAATCTAGAAAAAAAATCTAGAAAAAAAATCTAGAAAAAAAATCTTGAAAAAAATCTAGAAAAAAAATCTTGAAAAAAATCTAGAAAAAAATCTAGAAAAAAAATCTAGAAAATAAATCTAGAAAAAAATCTAGAAAAAAAATCTAGAAAAAAAATCTAGAAAAAATTCTAGAAAAAAATCTAGAAAAAAATCTAGAAAAAAAATCTAGAAAAAAAATCTAGAAAAAAAATCTAGAAAAAAAATCTAGAAAAAAATCTAGAAAAAAAATCTAGAAAAAAAATCTAGAAAAAAATCTAGAAAAAAAATCTAGAAAAATATCTAGAAAAAAAATCTAGACAAAAAATCTAGAAAAAAAATCTAGAAAAAAATCTAGAAAAAAAATCTAGAAAAAAAATCTAGAAAAAAAATCTTGAAAAAAACCTAGAAAAAAAATCTTGAAAAAAATCTAGAAAAAAATCTAGAAAAAAAATCTAGAAAAAAAATCTAGAAAAAAAATCTAGACAAAAAATCTAGAAAAAAATCTAGAAAAAAAATCTAGAAAAGAAATCTAGAAAAAAAATCTAGAAAAAAATCTAGAAAAAAAATCTAGAAAAAAAATCTAGAAAAAAATCTAGAAAAAAAATCTAGAAAAAAATCTAGAAAAAAATTCTTGAAAAAAAATCTAGAAAAAAAATCTAGAAAAAAAATCTAGAAAAAAATCTAGAAAAAAAATCTAGAAAAAAATCTAGAAAAAAATTATAGAAAAAAAATCTAGAAAAAAAATCTAGAAAAAAAATCGAGAAAAAAAATCTAGAAAAAAATCTAGAAAAAAAATCTAGAAAAAAATCTAGAAAAAAATCTAGAAAAAAAATCTAGAAAAAAAATCTAGAAAAAAAATCTAGAAAAAAATCTAGAAAAAAATTCTTGAAAAAAAATCTAGAAAAAAAATCTAGAAAAAAAATCTAGAAAAAAAATCTAGAAAAAAAATCTTGAAAAAAATCTAGAAAAAAAATCTTGAAAAAAATCTAGAAAAAAATCTAGAAAAAAAATCTAGAAAATAAATCTAGAAAAAAATCTAGAAAAAAAATCTAGAAAAAAAATCTAGAAAAAATTCTAGAAAAAAATCTAGAAAAAAATCTAGAAAAAAAATCTAGAAAAAAAATCTAGAAAAAAAATCTAGAAAAAAAATCTAGAAAAAAATCTAGAAAAAAAATCTAGAAAAAAAATCTAGAAAAAAATCTAGAAAAAAAATCTAGAAAAATATCTAGAAAAAAAATCTAGACAAAAAATCTAGAAAAAAAATCTAGAAAAAAATCTAGAAAAAAAATCTAGAAAAAAAATCTAGAAAAAAAATCTTGAAAAAAACCTAGAAAAAAAATCTTGAAAAAAATCTAGAAAAAAATCTAGAAAAAAAATCTAGAAAAAAAATCTAGAAAAAAAATCTAGACAAAAAATCTAGAAAAAAATCTAGAAAAAAAATCTAGAAAAGAAATCTAGAAAAAAAATCTAGAAAAAAATCTAGAAAAAAAATCTAGAAAAAAAATCTAGAAAAAAATCTAGAAAAAAAATCTAGAAAAAAATCTAGAAAAAAATTCTTGAAAAAAAATCTAGAAAAAAAATCTAGAAAAAAAATCTAGAAAAAAATCTAGAAAAAAAATCTAGAAAAAAATCTAGAAAAAAATTCTAGAAAAAAAATCTAGAAAAAAAATCTAGAAAAAAAATCGAGAAAAAAAATCTAGAAAAAAATCTAGAAAAAAAATCTAGAAAAAAATCTAGAAAAAAATCTAGAAAAAAAATCTAGAAAAAAAATCTAGAAAAAAAATCTAGAAAAAAATCTAGAAAAAAAATCTAGAAAAAAAATCTAGAAAAAAAATCTAGAAAAAAAATCTAGAAAAAAAATCTAGAAAAAAATCTAGAAAAAAAATCTAGAAAAATATCTAGAAAAAAAATCTAGACAAAAAATCTAGAAAAAAAATCTAGAAAAAAATCTAGAAAAAAAATCTAGAAAAAAATCTAGAAAAAAATTATTGAAAAAAAATCTAGAAAAAAAATCTAGAAAAAAAATCTAGAAAAAAAATCTAGAAAAAAATCTAGAAAAAAAATCTAGAAAAAAATCTAGAAAAAAAATCTAGAAAAAAAATCTAGAAAAAAAATCTAGAAAAAAATCTAGACAAAAAATCTAGAAAAAAAATCTAGAAAAAAATCTAGAAAAAAATTATTGAAAAAAATTATTGAAAAAAAATCTAGAAAAAAAATCTAGAAAAAAAATCTAGAAAAAAATCTAGAAAAAAAATCTAGAAAAAAATCTAGAAAAAAATTCTAGAAAAAAAATCTAGAAAAAAAATCTAGAAAAAAAATCTAGAAAAAATTCTTGAAAAAAAATCTAGAAAAAAAATTTAGAAAATAAATCTCGAAAAGAATCTAGAAAAAAAATCTTGAAAAAAATCTAGACAAAAAATCTAGAAAAAAAATCTTGAAAAAAATCTAGAAAAAAAATCTAGAAAAAAAATCTAGAAAAAAATCTAGAAAAAAATTCTTGAAAAAAAATCTAGAAAAAAAATCTAGAAAAAAAATCTAGAAAAAAATCTAGAAAAAAAATCTAGAAAAAAATCTAGAAAAAAAATCTAGAAAAAAAATCTAGAAAAAAAATCTAGAAAAATATCTAGAAAAAAAATCTAGACAAAAAATCTAGAAAAAAAATCTAGAAAAAAATCTAGAAAAAAAATCTTGAAAAAAAATCTAGAAAAAAAATCTTGAAAAAAATCTAGAAAAAAAATCTAGAAAAAAAATCTAGAAAAAAATCTAGAAAAAAAATCTAGAAAAAAATCTAGAAAAAAAAATCTAGAAAAAAAATTTAGAAAATAAATCTCGAAAAGAATCTAGAAAAAAAATCTAGAAAAAAAATCTAGAAAAAAATCTAGAAAAAAAATCTAGGAAAAAAATCTAGAAAAAAAATCTAGAAAAAAATCTAGAAAAAGATCTAGAAAAAAAATCTAGAAAAAAAATCTAGAAAAAAAATCTAGAAAAAAAATCTAGAAAAAAAATCTAGAAAAAAAATCTAGAAAAAAATCTAGAAAAAAAATCTAGAAAAAAATCTAGAAAAAAAATCTAGAAAAAAAATCTAGAAAAAAATCTAGAAAAAAATCTAGACAAAAAATCTAGAAAAAAAATCTAGAAAAAAATCTAGAAAAAAAATCTAGAAAAAAAATCTAGAAAAAAAATCTTGAAAAAAATCTAGAAAAAAAATCTTGAAAAAAATCTAGAAAAAAATCTAGAAAAAAAATCTAGAAAAAAAATCTAGAAAAAAAATCTAGAAAAAAAATCTAGACAAAAAATCTAGAAAAAAAATCTAGAAAAAAATCTAGAAAAAAAATCTAGAAAAAAAATCTTGAAAAAAATCTAGAAAAAAAATCTAGACAAAAAATCTAGAAAAAAAATCTAGAAAAAAAATCTAGAAAAAAATCTAGAAAAAAAATCTAGAAAAATATCTAGAAAAAAAATCTAGACAAAAAATCTAGAAAAAAAATCTAGAAAAAAATCTAGAAAAAAAATCTAGAAAAAAATCTAGAAAAAAATTATTGAAAAAAAATCTAGAAAAAAAATCTAGAAAAAAAATCTAGAAAAAAATCTAGAAAAAAAATCTAGAAAAAAATCTAGAAAAAAATTCTAGAAAAAAAATCTAGAAAAAAAATCTAGAAAAAAAATCTAGAAAACAAATCTAGAAAAAAATCTAGAAAAAAAATCTAGAAAAAAATCTAGAAAAAAATCTAGAAAAAAAATCTAGAAAAATATCTAGAAAAAAAATCTAGACAAAAAATCTAGAAAAAAAATCTAGAAAAAAATCTAGAAAAAAAATCTAGAAAAAAATCTAGAAAAGAATTATTGAAAAAAAATCTAGAAAAAAATCTAGAAAAAAATTATTGAAAAAAAATCTAGAAAAAAAATCTAGAAAAAAAATCTAGAAAAAAAATCTAGAAAAAAATCTAGAAAAAAAATCTAGAAAAAAATCTAGAAAAAAATTCTAGAAAAAAAATCTAGACAAAAAATCTAGAAAAAAAATCTAGAAAAAAATCTAGAAAAAAAATCTTGAAAAAAAATCTAGAAAAAAAATCTTGAAAAAAATCTAGAAAAAAAATCTAGAAAAAAAATCTTGAAAAAAATCTAGAAAAAAAATCTTGAAAAAAATCTAGAAAAAAATCTAGAAAAAAAATCTAGAAAAAAAATCTAGAAAAAAAATCTAGACAAAAAATCTAGAAAAAAAATCTAGAAAAAAATCTAGAAAAAAAATCTAGAAAAAAATCTAGAAAGAAAATCTAGAAAAAAAATCTAGAAAAAAAATCTAGAAAAAAAATCTAGAAAAAAAATCTTGAAAAAAACCTAGAAAAAAAATCTAGAAAAAAATCTAGAAAAAAATCTAGAAAAAAAATCTAGAAAAAAAATCTAGAAAACAAATCTAGAAAAAAATCTAGAAAAAAAATCTAGAAAAAAATCTAGAAAAAAATCTAGAAAAAAAATCTAGAAAAATATCTAGAAAAAAAATCTAGACAAAAAATCTAGAAAAAAAATCTAGAAAAAAATCTAGAAAAAAAATCTAGAAAAAAATCTAGAAAAAAATTATTGAAAAAAAATCTAGAAAAAAAATCTAGAAAAAAAATCTAGAAAAAAATCTAGAAAAAAATCTAGAAAAAAAATCTAGAAAAAAATCTAGAAAAAAATCTAGAAAAAAATCTAGAAAAAAATTATTGAAAAAAAATCTAGAAAGAAAATCTAGAAAAAAAATCTAGAAAAAAAATCTAGAAAAAAAATCTAGAAAAAAAATCTAGAAAAAAATCTAGAAAAAAAATCTATAAAATAAATCTAGAAAAAAATCTAGAAAAAAAATCTAGAAAAAAAATCTAGAAAAAAAATCTAGAAAAAAATCTAGAAAAAAATTCTTGAAAAAAATCTAGAAAAAAAATCTAGAAAATAAATCTAGAAAAAAATCTAGACAAAAAATCTAGAAAAAAAATCTAGAAAAAAAATCTAGAAAAAAATCTAGAAAAAAAATCTAGAAAAAAATCTAGAAAAAAATTCTAGAAAAAAAATCTAGACAAAAAATCTAGAAAAAAAATCTAGAAAAAAATCTAGAAAAAAAATCTTGAAAAAAAATCTAGAAAAAAAATCTTGAAAAAAATCTAGAAAAAAAATCTAGAAAAAAAATCTTGAAAAAAATCTAGAAAAAAAATCTTGAAAAAAATCTAGAAAAAAATCTAGAAAAAAAATCTAGAAAAAAAATCTTGAAAAAAATCTAGAAAAAAAATCTAGAAAGAAAATCTAGAAAAAAAATCTAGAAAAAAAATCTAGAAAAAAAATCTAGAAAAAAAATCTTGAAAAAAACCTAGAAAAAAAATCTAGAAAAAAATCTAGAAAAAAATCTAGAAAAAAAATCTAGAAAAAAAATCTAGAAAACAAATCTAGAAAAAAATCTAGAAAAAAAATCTAGAAAAAAATCTAGAAAAAAATCTAGAAAAAAAAAAATCTAGAAAAAAATCTAGAAAAAAATTCTAGAAAAAAAATCTAGACAAAAAATCTAGAAAAAAAATCTAGAAAAAAATCTAGAAAAAAAATCTTGAAAAAAAATCTAGAAAAAAAATCTTGAAAAAAATCTAGAAAAAAAATCTAGAAAAAAAATCTAGAAAAAAATCTAGAAAAAAAATCTTGAAAAAAATCTAGAAAAAAATCTAGAAAAAAAATCTAGAAAAAAAATCTAGAAAAAAAATCTAGAAAAAAAATCTAGACAAAAAATCTAGAAAAAAAATCTAGAAAAAAATCTAGAAAAAAAATCTTGAAAAAAATCTAGAAAAAAAATCTAGAAAATAAATCTAGAAAAAAATCTTGAAAAAAAATCTAGAAAAAAAATCTAGAAAAAATTCTAGAAAAAAATCTAGAAAAAAATCTAGAAAAAAAATCTAGAAAAAAAATCTAGAAAAAAAATCTAGAAAAAAAATCTAGAAAAAAATCTAGAAAAAAAATCTAGAAAAAAAATCTAGAAAAAAATCTAGAAAAAAAATCTAGAAAAATATCTAGAAAAAAAATCTAGACAAAAAATCTAGAAAAAAAATCTAGAAAAAAATCTAGAAAAAAAATCTAGAAAAAAAATCTAGAAAAAAAATCTTGAAAAAAACCTAGAAAAAAAATCTAGAAAAAAATCTAGAAAAAAATCTAGAAAAAAAATCTAGAAAAAAAATCTAGAAAAAAAATCTAGAAAAAAATCTAGAAAAAAAATCTAGAAAAGAAATCTAGAAAAAAAATCTAGAAAAAAATCTAGAAAAAAAATCTAGAAAAAAAATCTAGAAAAAAATCTAGAAAAAAAATCTAGAAAAAAATCTAGAAAAAAATTCTTGAAAAAAAATCTAGAAAAAAAATCTAGAAAAAAAATCTAGAAAAAAATCTAGAAAAAAAATCTAGAAAAAAATCTAGAAAAAAATTCTAGAAAAAAAATCTAGAAAAAAAATCTAGAAAAAAAATCTAGAAAACAAATCTAGAAAAAAATCTAGAAAAAAAATCTAGAAAAAAATCTAGAAAAAAATCTAGAAAAAAAATCTAGAAAAATATCTAGAAAAAAAATCTAGACAAAAAATCTAGAAAAAAAATCTAGAAAAAAATCTAGAAAAAAAATCTAGAAAAAAATCTAGAAAAGAATTATTGAAAAAAAATCTAGAAAAAAATCTAGAAAAAAATTATTGAAAAAAAATCTAGAAAAAAAATCTAGAAAAAAAATCTAGAAAAAAAATCTAGAAAAAAATCTAGAAAAAAAATCTAGAAAAAAATCTAGAAAAAAATTCTAGAAAAAAAATCTAGACAAAAAATCTAGAAAAAAAATCTAGAAAAAAATCTAGAAAAAAAATCTTGAAAAAAAATCTAGAAAAAAAATCTTGAAAAAAATCTAGAAAAAAAATCTAGAAAAAAAATCTTGAAAAAAATCTAGAAAAAAAATCTTGAAAAAAATCTAGAAAAAAATCTAGAAAAAAAATCTAGAAAAAAAATCTAGAAAAAAAATCTAGACAAAAAATCTAGAAAAAAAATCTAGAAAAAAATCTAGAAAAAAAATCTAGAAAAAAATCTAGAAAGAAAATCTAGAAAAAAAATCTAGAAAAAAAATCTAGAAAAAAAATCTAGAAAAAAAATCTAGAAAAAAATCTAGAAAAAAAATCTATAAAATAAATCTAGAAAAAAATCTAGAAAAAAAATCTAGAAAAAAATTCTTGAAAAAAAATCTAGAAAAAAAATCTAGAAAAAAAATCTAGAAAAAAATCTAGAAAAAAAATCTAGAAAAAAAATCTAGAAAAAAAATCTGGAAAAATATCTAGAAAAAAAATCTAGACAAAAAATCTAGAAAAAAAATCTAGAAAAAAATCTTGAAAAAAAATCTTGAAAAAAATCTAGAAAAAAAATCTAGAAAATAAATCTAGAAAAAAATCTTGAAAAAAAATCTAGAAAAAAAATCTAGAAAAAATTCTAGAAAAAAATCTAGAAAAAAATCTAGAAAAAAAATCTAGAAAAAAAATCTAGAAAAAAAATCTAGAAAAAAAATCTAGAAAAAAATCTAGAAAAAAAATCTAGAAAAAAAATCTAGAAAAAAATCTAGAAAAAAAATCTAGAAAAATATCTAGAAAAAAAATCTAGACAAAAAATCTAGAAAAAAAATCTAGAAAAAAATCTAGAAAAAAAATCTAGAAAAAAAATCTAGAAAAAAAATCTTGAAAAAAACCTAGAAAAAAAATCTAGAAAAAAATCTAGAAAAAAATCTAGAAAAAAAATCTAGAAAAAAAATCTAGAAAAAAAATCTAGAAAAAAATCTAGAAAAAAAATCTAGAAAAGAAATCTAGAAAAAAAATCTAGAAAAAAATCTAGAAAAAAAATCTAGAAAAAAAATCTAGAAAAAAATCTAGAAAAAAAATCTAGAAAAAAATCTAGAAAAAAATTCTTGAAAAAAATTCTAGAAAAAAAATCTAGAAAAAAAATCTAGAAAAAAAATCTAGAAAAAAATCTAGAAAAAAAATCTAGAAAAAAATCTAGAAAAAAATCTAGAAAAAAAATCTAGAAAAATATCTAGAAAAAAAATCTAGACAAAAAATCTAGAAAAAAAATCTAGAAAAAAATCTAGAAAAAAAATCTAGAAAAAAATCTAGAAAAAAATTATTGAAAAAAAATCTAGAAAAAAAATCTAGAAAAAAAATCTAGAAAAAAAATCTAGAAAAAAATCTAGAAAAAAAATCTAGAAAAAAATCTAGAAAAAAATCTAGAAAAAAAATCTAGAAAAATATCTAGAAAAAAAATCTAGACAAAAAATCTAGAAAAAAAATCTAGAAAAAAATCTAGAAAAAAAATCTAGAAAAAAATCTAGAAAAAAATTATTGAAAAAAAATCTAGAAAAAAAATCTAGAAAAAAAATCTAGAAAAAAAATCTAGAAAAAAATCTAGAAAAAAAATCTAGAAAAAAATCTAGAAAAAAATTCTAGAAAAAAAATCTAGACAAAAAATCTAGAAAAAAAATCTAGACAAAAAATCTAGAAAAAAAATCTAGAAAAAAATCTAGAAAAAAATTATTGAAAAAAAATCTAGAAAAAAAATCTAGAAAAAAAATCTAGAAAAAAAATCTAGAAAAAAATCTAGAAAAAAAATCTAGAAAAAAATCTAGAAAAAAATTCTAGAAAAAAAATCTAGAAAAAAATCTAGAAAAAAAATCTAGAAAAAAATCTAGAAAAAAAATCTAGAAAAAAAATCTAGAAAAAAAATTTAGAAAATAAATCTCGAAAAGAATCTAGAAAAAAAATCTAGAAAAAAATCTAGACAAAAAATCTAGAAAAAAAATCTTGAAAAAAATCTAGAAAAAAAATCTAGAAAAAAAATCTAGAAAAAAATCTAGAAAAAAATTCTTGAAAAAAAATCTAGAAAAAAAATCTAGAAAAAAAATCTAGAAAAAAATCTAGAAAAAAAATCTAGAAAAAAATCTAGAAAAAAAATCTAGAAAAAAAATCTAGAAAAAAAATCTAGAAAAAAATCTAGAAAAAAAATCTAGACAAAAAATCTAGAAAAAAAATCTAGAAAAAAATCTAGAAAAAAAATCTTGAAAAAAAATCTAGAAAAAAAATCTTGAAAAAAATCTAGAAAAAAAATCTAGAAAAAAAATCTAGAAAAAAATCTAGAAAAAAAATCTAGAAAAAAATCTAGAAAAAAAATCTAGAAAAAAAATTTAGAAAATAAATCTCGAAAAGAATCTAGAAAAAAAATCTAGAAAAAAAATCTAGAAAAAAATCTAGAAAAAAAATCTAGGAAAAAAATCTAGAAAAAAAATCTAGAAAAAAATCTAGAAAAAAATCTAGAAAAAAAATCTAGAAAAAAAATCTAGAAAAAAAATCTAGAAAAAAAATCTAGAAAAAAAATCTAGAAAAAAATCTAGAAAAAAAATCTAGAAAAAAAATCTTGAAAAAAATCTAGAAAAAAAATCTAGAAAAAAATCTAGAAAAAAATCTAGAAAAAAAATCTAGAAAAAAAATCTAGAAAAAAAATCTAGAAAAAAAATCTAGACAAAAAATCTAGAAAAAAAATCTAGAAAAAAATCTAGAAAAAAAATCTAGAAAAAAATCTAGAAAGAAAATCTAGAAAAAAAATCTAGAAAAAAAATCTAGAAAAAAAATCTAGAAAAAAAATCTAGAAAAAAATCTAGAAAAAAAATCTAGAAAAAAAATCTAGAAAAAAAATCTAGAAAAAAATCTAGAAAAAAAATCTAGAAAAAAAATCTAGAAAAAAAATCTAGAAAAAAATCTAGAAAAAAATCTAGAAATAAAATCTATAAAATAAATCTAGAAAAAAATCTAGAAAAAAAATCTAGAAAAAAAATCTAGAAAAAAATCTAGAAAAAAAATCTAGAAAAAAAATCTAGAAAAAAATTTTAGAAAAATATCTAGAAAAAAAATCTAGACAAAAAATCTAGAAAAAAAATCTAGAAAAAAATCTAGAAAAAAAATCTTGAAAAAAAATCTAGAAAAAAAATCTTGAAAAAAATCTAGAAAAAAAATCTTGAAAAAAAATCTAGAAAAAAATCTAGAAAAAAATCTAGAAAAAAAATCTAGAAAAAAAATCTAGAAAAAAAATCTAGAAAAAAAATCTAGACAAAAAATCTAGAAAAAAAATCTTGAAAAAAATCTAGAAAAAAAATCTAGAAAAAAAATCTAGAAAAAAAATCTAGAAAAAAAATCTAGAAAAAAATCTAGAAAAAAAATCTAGAAAAAAAATCTAGAAAAAAAATCTAGAAAAAAAATCTAGAAAAAAATCTAGAAATAAAATCTAGAAAAAAAAATCTAGAAAAAAATCTAGAAAAAAAATCTAGAAAAAAATCTAGAAAAAAAATCTAGAAAAAAAATCTAGAAAAAAAATCTAGAAAAAAATCTAGAAAAAAAATCTAGACAAAAAATCTAGAAAAAAAATCTAGAAAAAAATCTAGAAAAAAAATCTTGAAAAAAAATCTAGAAAAAAAATCTTGAAAAAAATCTAGAAAAAAAATCTAGAAAAAAAATCTAGAAAAAAATCTAGAAAAAAAATCTAGAAAAAAATCTAGAAAAAAAATCTAGAAAAAAAATTTAGAAAATAAATCTCGAAAAGAATCTAGAAAAAAAATCTAGAAAAAAAATCTAGAAAAAAATCTAGAAAAAAAATCTAGGAAAAAAATCTAGAAAAAAAATCAAGAAAAAAATCTAGAAAAAAATCTAGAAAAAAAATCTAGAAAAAAAATCTAGAAAAAAAATCTAGAAAAAAAATCTAGAAAAAAAATCTAGAAAAAAATCTAGAAAAAAAATCTAGAAAAAAATCTAGAAAAAAAATCTAGAAAAAAAATCTAGAAAAAAATCTAGAAAAAAATCTAGACAAAAAATCTAGAAAAAAAATCTAGAAAAAAATCTAGAAAAAAAATCTAGAAAAAAATCTAGAAAAAAAATCTAGAAAAAAAATCTAGAAAAAAAATCTAGAAAAAAAATCTAGACAAAAAATCTAGAAAAAAAATCTAGAAAAAAATCTAGAAAAAAAATCTAGAAAAAAATCTAGAAAGAAAATCTAGAAAAAAAATCTAGAAAAAAAATCTAGAAAAAAAATCTAGAAAAAAAATCTAGAAAAAAATCTAGAAAAAAAATCTATAAAATAAATCTAGAAAAAAATCTAGAAAAAAAATCTAGAAAAAAAATCTAGAAAAAAATCTATAAAATAAATCTAGAAAAAAATCTAGAAAAAAAATCTAGAAAAAAAATCTAGAAAAAAATCTTGAAAAAAAATCTAGAAAAATATCTAGAAAAAAAATCTAGACAAAAAATCTAGAAAGCAAATCTAGAAAAAAATCTAGAAAAAAAATCTAGAAAAAAAATCTAGAAAAAAAATCTTGAAAAAAATCTTGAAAAAAAATCTAGAAAAAAATCTAGAAAAAAATCTAGAAAAAAAATCTAGAAAAAAATCTAGAAAAAAAATCTAGAAAAAAAATCTAGACAAAAAATCTAGAAAAAAAATCTTGAAAAAAATCTAGAAAAAAAATCTAGAAAAAAAATCTAGAAAAAAAATCTAGAAAAAAAATCTAGAAAAAAATCTAGAAAAAAAATCTAGAAAAAAAATCTAGAAAAAAAATCTAGAAAAAAAATCTAGAAAAAAAATCTTGAAAAAAATCTTGAAAAAAAATCTAGAAAAAAATCTAGAAAAAAATCTAGAAAAAAAATCTAGAAAAAAATCTAGAAAAAAAATCTAGAAAAAAAATCTAGACAAAAAATCTAGAAAAAAAATCTTGAAAAAAATCTAGAAAAAAAATCTAGAAAAAAAATCTAGAAAAAAAATCTAGAAAAAAAATCTAGAAAAAAATCTAGAAAAAAAATCTAGAAAAAAAATCTAGAAAAAAAATCTAGAAAAAAAATCTAGAAAAAAATCTAGAAATAAAATCTATAAAATAAATCTTGAAAAAAATCTAGAAAAAAAATCTAGAAAAAAAATCTAGAAAAAAATCTAGAAAAAAAATCTAGAAAAAAAATCTAGAAAAAAAATCTAGAAAAATATCTAGAAAAAAAATCTAGACAAAAAATCTAGAAAAAAAATCTAGAAAAAAATCTAGAAAAAAAATCTTGAAAAAAAATCTAGAAAAAAAATCTTGAAAAAAATCTAGAAAAAAAATCTTGAAAAAAAATCTAGAAAAAAAATCTAGAAAAAAAATCTAGAAAAAAAATCTAGAAAAAAAATCTAGAAAAAAAATCTAGAAAAATATCTAGAAAAAAAATCTAGACAAAAAATCTAGAAAAAAAATCTAGAAAAAAAATCTAGAAAAAAAATCTAGAAAAAAAATCTAGAAAAAAAATCTAGAAAAAAAATCTAGAAAAATATCTAGAAAAAAAATCTAGACAAAAAATCTAGAAAAAAAATCTAGAAAAAAATCTAGAAAAAAAATCTTGAAAAAAAATCTAGAAAAAAAATCTAGAAAAAAAATCTAGAAAAAAATCTAGAAAAAAAATCTAGAAAAATATCTAGAAAAAAAATCTAGACAAAAAATCTAGAAAAAAAATCTAGAAAAAAATCTAGAAAAAAAATCTAGAAAAAAAATCTTGAAAAAAATCTAGAAAAAAAATCTAGAAAAAAATCTTGAAAAAAATCTTGAAAAAAATCTAGAAAAAAAATCTAGAAAAAAAATCTAGAAAAAAAATCTAGACAAAAAATCTAGAAAAAAAATCTTGAAAAAAATCTAGAAAAAAAATCTAGAAAAAAAATCTAGAAAAAAATCTTGAAAAAAATCTAGAAAAAAAATCTAGAAAAAAAATCTAGAAAAAAAATCTAGAAAAAAATCTAGAAAAAAAATCTAGAAAAAAAATCTAGAAAAAAAATCTAGAAAAAAAATCTAGGAAAAAATCTAGAAATAAAATCTATAAAATAAATCTAGAAAAAAATCTAGAAAAAAAATCTAGAAAAAAAATCTAGAAAAAAAATCTAGAAAAAAAATCTAGAAAAAAATTATTGAAAAAAAATCTAGAAAAAAAATCTAGAAAAAAAATCTAGAAAAAAATCTAGAAAAAAAATCTAGAAAATAAATCTAGAAAAAAATCTAGAAAAAAAATCTAGAAAAAAAATCTAGAAAAAAAATCTAGACAAAAAATCTAGAAACAAAATCTTGAAAAAAATCTAGAAAAAAAATCTAGAAAAAAAATCTAGAAAAAAATCTTGAAAAAAATCTAGAAAAAAAATCTAGAAAAAAAATCTAGAAAAAAAATCTAGAAAAAAATCTAGAAAAAAAATCTAGAAAAAAAATCTAGAAAAAAAATCTAGAAAAAAAATCTAGGAAAAAATCTAGAAATAAAATCTATAAAATAAATCTAGAAAAAAATCTAGAAAAAAAATCTAGAAAAAAAATCTAGAAAAAAAATCTAGAAAAAAAATCTAGAAAAAAATTATTGAAAAAAAATCTAGAAAAAAAATCTAGAAAAAAAATCTAGAAAAAAATCTAGAAAAAAAATCTAGAAAATAAATCTAGAAAAAAATCTAGAAAAAAAATCTAGAAAAAAAATCTAGAAAAAAAATCTAGAAAAAAATCTAGAAAAAAATCTAGAAAAAAAATCTAGAAAAAAAATCTAGAAAAATATCTAGAAAAAAAATCTAGACAAAAAATCTAGAAAAAAATCTAGAAAAAAATTATAGAAAAAAAATCTAGAAAAAAAATCTAGAAAAAAAATCTAGAAAAAAAATCTAGAAAAAAAATCTAGAAAAAAAATCTAGAAAAAAATCTAGAAAAAAAATCTAGAAAAAAAATCTAGAAAAAAAATCTAGAAAAAAATCTAGAAAAAAAATCTAGAAAAAAAATCTAGAAAAAAATCTTGAAAAAAATCTAGAAAAAAAATCTAGAAAAAAAATCTAGAAAAAAATCTAGAAAAAAAATCTAGAAAAAAAATCTAGAAAAAAAATCTAGAAAAAAAATCTAGGAAAAAATCTAGAAATAAAATCTATAAAATAAATCTAGAAAAAAATCTAGAAAAAAAATCTAGAAAAAAAATCTAGAAAAAAAATCTAGAAAAAAAATCTAGAAAAAAATTATTGAAAAAAAATCTAGAAAAAAAATCTAGAAAAAAAATCTAGAAAAAAATCTAGAAAAAAAATCTAGAAAATAAATCTAGAAAAAAATCTAGAAAAAAAATCTAGAAAAAAAATCTAGAAAAAAAATCTAGAAAAAAATCTAGAAAAAAATCTAGAAAAAAAATCTAGAAAAAAAATCTAGAAAAATATCTAGAAAAAAAATCTAGACAAAAAATCTAGAAAAAAATCTAGAAAAAAATTATAGAAAAAAAATCTAGAAAAAAAATCTAGAAAAAAAATCTAGAAAAAAAATCTAGAAAAAAAATCTAGAAAAAAAATCTAGAAAAAAATCTAGAAAAAAAATCTAGAAAAAAAATCTAGAAAAAAATCTAGAAAAAAAATCTAGACAAAAAATCTAGAAAAAAAATCTAGAAAAAAATCTAGAAAAAAAATCTAGAAAAAAAATCGAGAAGAAAATCTAGAAAAAAAATCTAGAAAAAAATCTAGAAAAAAATTATTGAAAAAAAATCTAGAAAAAAAATCTAGAAAATAAATCTAGAAAAAAATCTAGAAAAAAAATCTAGAAAAAAAATCTATAAAATAAATCTAGAAAAAAATCTAGAAAAAAAATCTAGAAAAAAAATCTAGAAAAAAATCTAGAAAAAAAATCTAGAAAAATTTCTAGAAAAAAAATCTAGACAAAAAATCTAGAAAAAAAATCTAGAAAAAAATCTAGAAAAAATATCTAGAAAAAAAATCTAGACAAAAAATCTAGAAAAAAAATCTAGAAAAAAAATCTAGAAAAAAAATCTAGAAAAAAATCTAGAAAAAAATCTAGAAAAAAAATCTAGAAAAAAAATCTAGAAAAATATCTAGAAAAAAAATCTAGACAAAAAATCTAGAAAAAAATCTAGAAAAAAATTATAGAAAAAAAATCTAGAAAAAAAATCTAGAAAAAAAATCTAGAAAAAAAATCTAGAAAAAAAATCTAGAAAAAAAATCTAGAAAAAAATCTAGAAAAAAAATCTAGAAAAAAAATCTAGAAAAAAATCTAGAAAAAAAATCTAGACAAAAAATCTAGAAAAAAAATCTAGAAAAAAAATCTAGAAAAAAATCTAGAAAAAAAATCTAGAAAAAAAATCGAGAAGAAAATCTAGAAAAAAAATCTAGAAAAAAATCTAGAAAAAAATTATTGAAAAAAAATCTAGAAAAAAAATCTAGAAAATAAATCTAGAAAAAAATCTAGAAAAAAAATCTAGAAAAAAAATCTAGAAAAAAATCTAGAAAAAAAATCTAGAAAAAAAATCTAGAAAAAAATCTAGAAAAAAAATCTAGACAAAAAATCTAGAAAAAAAATCTAGAAAAAAAATCTAGAAAAAAATCTAGAAAAAAAATCTAGAAAAAAAATCGAGAAGAAAATCTAGAAAAAAAATCTAGAAAAAAATCTAGAAAAAAATTATTGAAAAAAAATCTAGAAAAAAAATCTAGAAAATAAATCTAGAAAAAAATCTAGAAAAAAAATCTAGAAAAAAAATCTATAAAATAAATCTAGAAAAAAATCTAGAAAAAAAATCTAGAAAAAAAATCTAGAAAAAAATCTAGAAAAAAAATCTAGAAAAATTTCTAGAAAAAAAATCTAGACAAAAAATCTAGAAAAAAAATCTAGAAAAAAATCTAGAAAAAATATCTAGAAAAAAAATCTAGACAAAAAATCTAGAAAAAAAATCTAGAAAAAAAATCTAGAAAAAAAATCTAGAAAAAAATCTAGAAAAAAATCTAGAAAAAAAATCTAGAAAAAAAATCTAGAAAAATATCTAGAAAAAAAATCTAGACAAAAAATCTAGAAAAAAATCTAGAAAAAAAATCTAGAAAAAAAATCTAGAAAAAAAATCTAGAAAAAAAATCTAGAAAAAAATCTAGAAAAAAAATCTAGAAAAAAAATCTAGAAAAAAATCTAGAAAAAAAATCTAGACAAAAAATCTAGAAAAAAAATCTAGAAAAAAAATCTAGAAAAAAATCTAGAAAAAAAATCTAGAAAAAAAATCGAGAAGAAAATCTAGAAAAAAAATCTAGAAAAAAATCTAGAAAAAAATTATTGAAAAAAAATCTAGAAAAAAAATCTAGAAAATAAATCTAGAAAAAAATCTAGAAAAAAAATCTAGAAAAAAAATCTATAAAATAAATCTAGAAAAAAATCTAGAAAAAAAATCTAGAAAAAAAATCTAGAAAAAAATCTAGAAAAAAAATCTAGAAAAATATCTAGAAAAAAAATCTAGACAAAAAATCTAGAAAAAAAATCTAGAAAAAAATCTAGAAAAAAAATCTAGAAAAAAAATCTAGAAAAAAAATCTAGAAAAAAAATCTAGAAAAAAAATCTAGAAAAAAAATCTAGAAATATATCTAGAAAAAAAATCTAGACAAAAAATCTGAAAAAAAATCTAGAAAAAAATCTAGAAAAAAAATCTTGAAAAAAAATCTAGAAAAAAAATCTAGAAAAAAAATCTAGAAAAAAATCTAGAAAAAAAATCTAGAAAAATATCTAGAAAAAAAATCTAGACAAAAAATCTAGAAAAAAAATCTAGAAAAAAATCTAGAAAAAAAATCTAGAAAAAAAATCTTGAAAAAAATCTAGAAAAAAAATCTAGAAAAAAATCTTGAAAAAAATCTTGAAAAAAATCTTGAAAAAAATCTAGAAAAAAAATCTAGAAAAAAAATCTAGAAAAAAAATCTAGACAAAAAATCTAGAAAAAAAATCTTGAAAAAAATCTAGAAAAAAAATCTAGAAAAAAAATCTAGAAAAAAATCTTGAAAAAAATCTAGAAAAAAAATCTAGAAAAAAAATCTAGAAAAAAAATCTAGAAAAAAATCTAGAAAAAAATCTAGAAAAAAAATCTAGAAAAAAAATCTAGAAAAAAAATCTAGGAAAAAATCTAGAAATAAAATCTATAAAATAAATCTAGAAAAAAATCTAGAAAAAAAATCTAGAAAAAAAATCTAGAAAAAAATCTAGAAAAAAAATCTAGAAAAAAAATCTAGAAAAAAAATCTAGAAAAAAATTATTGAAAAAAAATCTAGAAAAAAAATATAGAAAAAAAATCTAGAAAAAAATCTAGAAAAAAAATCTAGAAAATAAATCTAGAAAAAAATCTAGAAAAAAAATCTAGAAAAAAAATCTAGAAAAATATCTAGAAAAAAAATCTAGACAAAAAATCTAGAAAAAAATCTAGAAAAAAATTATAGAAAAAAAATCTAGAAAAAAAATCTAGAAAAAAAATCTAGAAAAAAAATCTAGAAAAAAAATCTAGAAAAAAAATCTAGAAAAAAATCTAGAAAAAAAATCTAGAAAAAAAATCTAGAAAAAAATCTAGAAAAAAAATCTAGACAAAAAATCTAGAAAAAAAATCTAGAAAAAAAATCTAGAAAAAAATCTAGAAAAAAAATCTAGAAAAAAAATCGAGAAGAAAATCTAGAAAAAAAATCTAGAAAAAAATCTAGAAAAAAATTATTGAAAAAAAATCTAGAAAAAAAATCTAGAAAATAAATCTAGAAAAAAATCTAGAAAAAAAATCTAGAAAAAAAATCTATAAAATAAATCTAGAAAAAAATCTAGAAAAAAAATCTAGAAAAATATCTAGAAAAAAAATCTAGACAAAAAATCTAGAAAAAAAATCTAGAAAAAAATCTAGAAAAAAAATCTAGAAAAAAATCTAGAAAAAAAATCTAGAAAAGAAATCTTGAAAAAAATCTAGAAAAAAAATCTAGAAAAAAATCTTGAAAAAAATCTTGAAAAAAATCTTGAAAAAAATCTAGAAAAAAAATCTAGAAAAAAAATCTAGAAAAAAAATCTAGACAAAAAATCTAGAAAAAAAATCTAGAAAAAAAATCTAGAAAAAAATCTTGAAAAAAATCTAGAAAAAAAATCTAGAAAAAAAATCTAGAAAAAAAATCTAGAAAAAAATCTAGAAAAAAATCTAGAAAAAAAATCTAGAAAAAAAATCTAGAAAAAAAATCTAGGAAAAAATCTAGAAATAAAATCTATAAAATAAATCTAGAAAAAAATCTAGAAAAAAAATCTAGAAAAAAAATCTAGAAAAAAATCTAGAAAAAAAATCTAGAAAAAAAATCTAGAAAAAAAATCTAGAAAAAAATTATTGAAAAAAAATCTAGAAAAAAAATATAGAAAAAAAATCTAGAAAAAAATCTAGAAAAAAAATCTAGAAAATAAATCTAGAAAAAAATCTAGAAAAAAAATCTAGAAAAAAAATCTAGAAAAAAAATCTAGAAAAAAATCTAGAAAAAAATCTAGAAAAAAAATCTAGAAAAAAAATCTAGAAAAATATCTAGAAAAAAAATCTAGACAAAAAATCTAGAAAAAAATCTAGAAAAAAATTATAGAAAAAAAATCTAGAAAAAAAATCTAGAAAAAAAATCTAGAAAAAAAATCTAGAAAAAAAATCTAGAAAAAAAATCTAGAAAAAAATCTAGAAAAAAAATCTAGAAAAAAAATCTAGAAAAAAATCTAGAAAAAAAATCTAGACAAAAAATCTAGAAAAAAAATCTAGAAAAAAAATCTAGAAAAAAATCTAGAAAAAAAATCTAGAAAAAAAATCGAGAAGAAAATCTAGAAAAAAAATCTAGAAAAAAATCTAGAAAAAAATTATTGAAAAAAAATCTAGAAAAAAAATCTAGAAAATAAATCTAGAAAAAAATCTAGAAAAAAAATCTAGAAAAAAAATCTATAAAATAAATCTAGAAAAAAATCTAGAAAAAAAATCTAGAAAAAAAATCTAGAAAAAAATCTAGAAAAAAAATCTAGAAAAATATCTAGAAAAAAAATCTAGACAAAAAATCTAGAAAAAAAATCTAGAAAAAAATCTAGAAAAAAAATCTAGAAAAAAATCTAGAAAAAAAATCTAGAAAAGAAATCTTGAAAAAAATCTAGAAAAAAAATCTAGAAAAAAATCTTGAAAAAAATCTTGAAAAAAATCTTGAAAAAAATCTAGAAAAAAAATCTAGAAAAAAAATCTAGAAAAAAAATCTAGACAAAAAATCTAGAAAAAAAATCTTGAAAAAAATCTAGAAAAAAAATCTAGAAAAAAAATCTAGAAAAAAATCTTGAAAAAAATCTAGAAAAAAAATCTAGAAAGAAAATCTAGAAAAAAAATCTAGAAAAAAATCTAGAAAAAAATCTAGAAAAAAAATCTAGAAAAAAAATCTAGAAAAAAAATCTAGGAAAAAATCTAGAAATAAAATCTATAAAATAAATCTAGAAAAAAATCTAGAAAAAAAATCTAGAAAAAAAATCTAGAAAAAAATCTAGAAAAAAAATCTAGAAAAAAAATCTAGAAAAAAAATCTAGAAAAAAATTATTGAAAAAAAATCTAGAAAAAAAATATAGAAAAAAAATCTAGAAAAAAATCTAGAAAAAAAATCTAGAAAATAAATCTAGAAAAAAATCTAGAAAAAAAATCTAGAAAAAAAATCTAGAAAAAAAATCTAGAAAAAAATCTAGAAAAAAATCTAGAAAAAAAATCTAGAAAAAAAATCTAGAAAAATATCTAGAAAAAAAATCTAGACAAAAAATCTAGAAAAAAATCTAGAAAAAAATTATAGAAAAAAAATCTAGAAAAAAAATCTAGAAAAAAAATCTAGAAAAAAAATCTAGAAAAAAAATCTAGAAAAAAAATCTAGAAAAAAATCTAGAAAAAAAATCTAGAAAAAAAATCTAGAAGAAAATCTAGAAAAAAAATCTAGAAAAAAATCTAGAAAAAAATTATTGAAAAAAAATCTAGAAAAAAAATCTAGAAAATAAATCTAGAAAAAAATCTAGAAAAAAAATCTAGAAAAAAAATCTATAAAATAAATCTAGAAAAAAATCTAGAAAAAAAATCTAGAAAAAAAATCTAGAAAAAAATCTAGAAAAAAAATCTAGAAAAATATCTAGAAAAAAAATCTAGACAAAAAATCTAGAAAAAAAATCTAGAAAAAAATCTAGAAAAAAAATCTAGAAAAAAAATCTAGAAAAAAATCTTGAAAAAAATCTTGAAAAAAATCTAGAAAAAAAATCTAGAAAAAAAATCTAGAAAAAAAATCTAGACAAAAAATCTAGAAAAAAAATCTTGAAAAAAATCTAGAAAAAAAATCTAGAAAAAAAATCTAGAAAAAAATCTTGAAAAAAATCTAGAAAAAAAATCTAGAAAAAAAATCTAGAAAAAAAATCTAGAAAAAAATGTAGAAAAAAAATCTAGAAAAAAAATCTAGAAAAAAAATCTAGAAAAAAAATCTAGAAAAAAATCTAGAAATAAAATCTATAAAATAAATCTAGAAAAAAATCTAGAAAAAAAATCTAGAAAAAAATCTAGAAATAAAATCTATAAAATAAATCTAGAAAAAAATCTAGAAAAAAAATCTAGACAAAAAATCTAGAAAAAAAATCTTGAAAAAAATCTAGAAAAAAAATCTAGAAAAAAAATCTAGAAAAAAATCTTGAAACAAATCTAGAAAAAAAATCTAGAAAAAAAATCTAGAAAAAAAATCTAGAAAAAAATCTAGAAAAAAAATCTAGAAAAAAAATCTAGAAAAAAAATCTAGAAAAAAATCTAGAAAAAAAATCTAGAAAAAAAATCTAGAAAAAAAATCTAGAAAAAAAATCTAGAAAAAAATTATTGAAAAAAAATCTAGAAAAAAAATCTAGAAAAAAAATCTAGAAAAAAATCTAGAAAAAAATCTAGAAAAAAAATCTAGACAAAAAATCTAGAAAAATAATCTAGAAAAATATCTAGAAAAAAATCTAGAAAAAAAATCTAGAAAAAAAATCTAGAAAAAAATTCTTGAAAAAAAATCTAGAAAAAAAATCTAGAAAAAAAATCTAGAAAAAAATCTAGAAAAAAAATCTAGAAAAAAAATCTAGAAAAAAAATCTAGAAAAAAAATCTAGAAAAAAATCTAGAAAAAAATCTAGAAAAAAAATCTAGAAAAAAAATCTAGAAAAATATCTAGAAAAAAAATCTAGACAAAAAATCTAGAAAAAAATCTAGAAAAAAATTCTAGAAAAAAAATCTAGAAAAAAAATCTAGAAAAAAAATCTAGAAAAAAATCTAGAAAAAAAATCTAGAAAAAAAATCTAGAAAAAAATCTAGAAAAAAAATCTAGACAAAAAATCTAGAAAAAAAATCTAGAAAAAAAATCTAGAAAAAAATATAGAAAAAAAATCTTGAAAAAAAATCTAGAAGAAAATCTAGAAAAAAAATCTAGAAAAAAATCTAGAAAAAAATTATTGAAAAAAAATCTAGAAAAAAATCTAGAAAAAAAATCTAGAAAATAAATCTAGAAAAAAATCTAGAAAAAAAATCTAGAAAAAAAATCTAGAAAAAAAATCTAGAAAAAAATCTAGAAAAAAATCTAGAAAAAAAATCTAGAAAAAAAATCTAGAAACAAAAACCTAGAAAAAAAATCTAGAAAAAAATCTAGAAAAAAAATCTATAAAATAAATCTAGAAAAAAATCTAGAAAAAAAATCTAGAAAAAAAATCTAGAAAAAAATCTAGAAAAAAAATCTAGAAAAAAATCTAGAAAAAAAATCTAGACAAAAAATCTAGAAAAAAAATCTAGAAAAAAATCTAGAAAAAAAATCTAGAAAAAAAATCTTGAAAAAAATCTAGAAAAAAAATCTAGAAAAAAATCTAGAAAAAAATCTAGAAAAAAAATCTAGAAAAAAAATCTAGAAAAATATCTAGAAAAAAAATCTAGACAAAAAATCTAGAAAATAAATCTAGAAAAAAATTATTGAAAAAAAATCTAGAAAAAAAATCTAGAAAAAAAATCTAGAAAAAAATATAGAAAAAAAATCTTGAAAAAAAATCTAGAAGAAAATCTAGAAAAAAAATCTAGAAAAAAATCTAGAAAAAAATTATTGAAAAAAAATCTAGAAAAAAATCTAGAAAAAAAATCTAGAAAATAAATCTAGAAAAAAATCTATAAAATAAATCTAGAAAAAAATCTAGAAAAAAAATCTAGAAAAAAAATCTAGAAAAAAATCTAGAAAAAAAATCTAGAAAAAAATCTAGAAAAAAAATCTAGACAAAAAATCTAGAAAAAAAATCTAGAAAAAAATCTAGAAAAAAAATCTAGAAAAAAAATCTAGAAAAAAATCTAGAAAAAAAATCTAGAAAAAAAATCTAGAAAAAAATCTAGAAAAATATCTAGAAAAAAAATCTAGAAAAAAAATCTAGAAAAATATCTAGAAAAAAAATCTAGACAAAAAATCTAGAAAAAAATCTAGAAAAAAATTCTAGAAAAAAAATCTAGAAAAAAAATCTAGAAAAAAAATCTAGAAAAAAATCTAGAAAAAAAATCTAGAAAAAAAATCTAGAAAAAAAATCTAGAAAAAAAATCTAGAAAAAAAATCTAGAAAAAAATCTAGAAAAAAAATCTAGAAAAAAAATCTAGAAAAAAATCTAGAAAAAAATCTAGAAAAAAAATCTAGAAAAAAAATCTAGAAAAATATTTAGAAAAAAAATCTAGACAAAAAATCTAGAAAAAAAATCTAGAAGAAAATCTAGAAAAAAAATCTAGAAAAAAATCTAGAAAAAAAATCTAGAAAAAAATATAGAAAAAAAATCTTGAAAAAAAATCTAGAAGAAAATCTAGAAAAAAAATCTAGAAAAAAATCTAGAAAAAAATTATTGAAAAAAAATCTAGAAAAAAATCTAGAAAAAAAATCTAGAAAATAAATCTAGAAAAAAATCTAGAAAAAAAATCTAGAAAAAAAATCTAGAAAAAAAATCTAGAAAAAAATCTAGAAAAAAATCTAGAAAAAAAATCTAGAAAAAAAATCTAGAAACAAAAACCTAGAAAAAAAATCTAGAAAAAAAATCTAGAAAAAAAATCTAGAAAAATATCTAGAAAAAAAATCTAGACAAAAAATCTAGAAAAAAAATCTAGAAAAAAATTATTGAAAAAAAATCTAGAAAAAAAATCTAGAAAAAAAATCTAGAAAAAAATCTAGAAAAAAAATCTAGAAAAAAAATCTAGAAAAAAATCTAGAAAAAAATCTAGAAAAAAAATCTAGAAAAAAAATCTAGAAAAATATCTAGAAAAAAAATCTAGACAAAAAATCTAGAAAAAAAATCTAGAAAAAAAATCTAGAAAAAAAATCTAGAAAAAAATCTAGAAAAAAAATCTAGAAAAAAAATCTAGAAAAAAATCTAGAAAAAAATCTAGAAAAAAAATCTAGAAAAAAAATCTAGAAAAATATTTAGAAAAAAAATCTAGACAAAAAATCTAGAAAAAAATCTAGAAAAAAATTCTAGAAAAAAAATCTAGAAAAAAAATCTAGAAAAAAAATCTAGAAAAAAATCTAGAAAAAAAATCTAGAAAAAAAATCTAGAAAAAAATCTAGAAAAAAAATCTAGACAAAAAATCTAGAAAAAAAATCTAGAAAAAAAATCTAGAAAAAAATCTAGAAAAGAAATCTAGAAAAAAAATCGAGAAGAAAATCTAGAAAAAAAATCTAGAAAAAAATCTAGAAAAAAATTATTGAAAAAAAATCTAGAAAAAAAATCTAGAAAATAAATCTAGAAAAAAATCTAGAAAAAAAATCTAGAAAAAAAATCTATAAAATAAATCTAGAAAAAAATCTAGAAAAAAAATCTAGAAAAAAAATCTAGAAAAAAATCTAGAAAAAAAATCTAGAAAAATATCTAGAAAAAAAATCTAGACAAAAAATCTAGAAAAAAAATCTAGAAAAAAATCTAGAAAAAAAATCTAGAAAAAAAATCTTGAAAAAAATCTAGAAAAAAAATCTAGAAAAAAATCTTGAAAAAAATCTTGAAAAAAATCTAGAAAAAAAATCTAGAAAAAAAATCTAGAAAAAAAATCTAGACAAAAAATCTAGAAAAAAAATCTTGAAAAAAATCTAGAAAAAAATTCTAGACAAAAAATCTAGAAAAAAAATCTAGAAAAAAAATCTAGAAAAAAATCTAGAAAAAAAATCTAGAAAAAAAATCTAGAAAAAAAATCTAGAAAAAAAATCTAGAAGAAAATCTAGAAAAAAAATCTAGAAAAAAATCTAGAAAAAAATTATTGAAAAAAAATCTAGAAAAAAATCTAGAAAAAAAATCTAGAAAATAAATCTAGAAAAAAATCTAGAAAAAAAATCTAGAAAAAAAATCTAGAAAAAAAATCTAGAAAAAAATCTAGAAAAAAAATCTAGAAAAAAATCTAGAAAAAAAATCTAGACAAAAAATCTAGAAAAAAAATCTAGAAAAAAATCTAGAAAAAAAATCTAGAAAAAAAATCTTGAAAAAAATCTAGAAAAAAAATCTAGAAAAAAATCTAGAAAAAAATCTTGAAAAAAATCTAGAAAAAAAATCTAGAAAAAAATCTAGAAAAAAAATCTAGAAAAAAAATCTTGAAAAAAATCTAGAAAAAAAATCTAGAAAAAAAATCTAGAAAAAAATCTTGAAAAAAAATCTAGAAAAAAAATCTAGAAAAAAATCTAGAAAAAAAATCTAGAAAAAAATCTAGAAAAAAAATCTAGAAAAAAAATCTAGAAAAATATCTAGAAAAAAAATCTAGACAAAAAATCTAGAAAAAAAATCTAGAAAAAAATTATTGAAAAAAAATCTAGAAAAAAAATCTAGAAAAAAAATCTAGAAAAAAATCTAGAAAAAAAATCTAGAAAAAAAATCTAGAAAAAAATCTAGAAAAAAATCTAGAAAAAAAATCTAGAAAAAAAATCTAGAAAAATATCTAGAAAAAAAATCTAGACAAAAAATCTAGAAAAAAAATCTAGAAAAAAAATCTAGAAAAAAAATCTAGAAAAAAATCTAGAAAAAAAATCTAGAAAAAAAATCTAGAAAAAAATCTAGAAAAAAATCTAGAAAAAAAATCTAGAAAAAAAATCTAGAAAAATATTTAGAAAAAAAATCTAGACAAAAAATCTAGAAAAAAATCTAGAAAAAAATTCTAGAAAAAAAATCTAGAAAAAAAATCTAGAAAAAAAATCTAGAAAAAAATCTAGAAAAAAAATCTAGAAAAAAAATCTAGAAAAAAATCTAGAAAAAAAATCTAGACAAAAAATCTAGAAAAAAAATCTAGAAAAAAAATCTAGAAAAAAATCTAGAAAAGAAATCTAGAAAAAAAATCGAGAAGAAAATCTAGAAAAAAAATCTAGAAAAAAATCTAGAAAAAAATTATTGAAAAAAAATCTAGAAAAAAAATCTAGAAAATAAATCTAGAAAAAAATCTAGAAAAAAAATCTAGAAAAAAAATCTATAAAATAAATCTAGAAAAAAATCTAGAAAAAAAATCTAGAAAAAAAATCTAGAAAAAAATCTAGAAAAAAAATCTAGAAAAATATCTAGAAAAAAAATCTAGACAAAAAATCTAGAAAAAAAATCTAGAAAAAAATCTAGAAAAAAAATCTAGAAAAAAAATCTTGAAAAAAATCTAGAAAAAAAATCTAGAAAAAAATCTTGAAAAAAATCTTGAAAAAAATCTAGAAAAAAAATCTAGAAAAAAAATCTAGAAAAAAAATCTAGACAAAAAATCTAGAAAAAAAATCTTGAAAAAAATCTAGAAAAAAATTCTAGACAAAAAATCTAGAAAAAAAATCTAGAAAAAAAATCTAGAAAAAAATCTAGAAAAAAAATCTAGAAAAAAAATCTAGAAAAAAAATCTAGAAAAAAAATCTAGAAGAAAATCTAGAAAAAAAATCTAGAAAAAAATCTAGAAAAAAATTATTGAAAAAAAATCTAGAAAAAAAATCTAGAAAAAAAATCTAGAAAATAAATCTAGAAAAAAATCTAGAAAAAAAATCTAGAAAAAAAATCTAGAAAAAAAATCTAGAAAAAAATCTAGAAAAAAAATCTAGAAAAAAATCTAGAAAAAAAATCTAGACAAAAAATCTAGAAAAAAAATCTAGAAAAAAATCTAGAAAAAAAATCTAGAAAAAAAATCTTGAAAAAAATCTAGAAAAAAAATCTAGAAAAAAATCTAGAAAAAAATCTTGAAAAAAATCTAGAAAAAAAATCTAGAAAAAAATCTAGAAAAAAAATCTAGACAAAAAATCTAGAAAAAAAATCTTGAAAAAAATCTAGAAAAAAAATCTAGAAAAAAAATCTAGAAAAAAATCTTGAAAAAAAATCTAGAAAAAAAATCTAGAAAAAAATCTAGAAAAAAAATCTAGAAAAAAATCTAGAAAAAAAATCTAGAAAAAAAATCTAGAAAAAAAATCTAGAAAAAAAATCTAGAAAATAAATCTAGAAAAAAAATCTAGAAAATAAATCTAGAAAAAAATCTAGAAAAAAAATCTAAAAAATCTAGAAAAAAAATCTAGAAAAAAATCTAGAAAAAAAATCTAGAAAATAAATCTAGAAAAAAATCTAGAAAAAAAATCTAGAAAAAAAATCTAGAAAAAAAATCTAGAAAAAAATCTAGAAAAAAATCTAGAAAAAAAATCTAGAAAAAAAATCTAGAAACAAAAACCTAGAAAAAAAATCTAGAAAAAAATCTAGAAAAAAAATCTATAAAATAAATCTAGAAAAAAATCTAGAAAAAAAATCTAGAAAAAAAATCTAGAAAAAAATCTAGAAAAAAAATCTAGAAAAAAATCTAGAAAAAAAATCTAGACAAAAAATCTAGAAAAAAAATCTAGAAAAAAATCTAGAAAAAAAATCTAGAAAAAAAATCTTGAAAAAAATCTAGAAAAAAAATCTAGAAAAAAATCTTGAAAAAAAATCTAGAAAAAAAATCTAGAAAAAAATCTAGAAAAAAAATCTAGAAAAAAATCTAGAAAAAAAATCTAGAAAAAAAATCTAGAAAAAAAATCTAGAAAAAAAATCTAGAAAATAAATCTAGAAAAAAAATCTAGAAAATAAATCTAGAAAAAAATCTAGAAAAAAAATCTAAAAAATCTAGAAAAAAAATCTAGAAAAAAATCTAGAAAAAAAATCTAGAAAATAAATCTAGAAAAAAATCTAGAAAAAAAATCTAGAAAAAAAATCTAGAAAAAAAATCTAGAAAAAAATCTAGAAAAAAATCTAGAAAAAAAATCTAGAAAAAAAATCTAGAAACAAAAACCTAGAAAAAAAATCTAGAAAAAAATCTAGAAAAAAAATCTATAAAATAAATCTAGAAAAAAATCTAGAAAAAAAATCTAGAAAAAAAATCTAGAAAAAAATCTAGAAAAAAAATCTAGAAAAAAATCTAGAAAAAAAATCTAGACAAAAAATCTAGAAAAAAAATCTAGACAAAAAATCTAGAAAAAAAATCTAGAAAAAAAATCTAGAAAAAAATCTAGAAAAAAAATCTTGAAAAAAAATCTAGAAGAAAATCTAGAAAAAAAATCTAGAAAAAAATCTAGAAAAAAATTATTGAAAAAAAATCTAGAAAAAAATCTAGAAAAAAAATCTAGAAAAAAAATCTAGAAAAAAATCTAGAAAAAAAATCTAGAAAAAAAATCTAGAAAAAAAATCTAGAAAAAAATCTAGAAAAAAAATCTAGAAAAAAATCTAGAAAAAAAATCTAGACAAAAAATCTAGAAAAAAAATCTAGAAAAAAATCTAGAAAAAAAATCTAGAAAAAAAATCTTGAAAAAAATCTAGAAAAAAAATCTAGAAAAAAATCTAGAAAAAAATCTTGAAAAAAATCTAGAAAAAAAATCTAGAAAAAAATCTAGAAAAAAAATCTAGACAAAAAATCTAGAAAAAAAATCTTGAAAAAAATCTAGAAAAAAAATCTAGAAAAAAAATCTAGAAAAAAATCTTGAAAAAAAATCTAGAAAAAAAATCTAGAAAAAAATCTAGAAAAAAAATCTAGAAAAAAATCTAGAAAAAAAATCTAGAAAAAAAATCTAGAAAAAAAATCTAGAAAAAAAATCTAGAAAATAAATCTAGAAAAAAAATCTAGAAAATAAATCTAGAAAAAAATCTAGAAAAAAAATCTAAAAAATCTAGAAAAAAAATCTAGAAAAAAATCTAGAAAAAAAATCTAGAAAATAAATCTAGAAAAAAATCTAGAAAAAAAATCTAGAAAAAAAATCTAGAAAAAAATCTAGAAAAAAATCTAGAAAAAAAATCTAGAAAAAAATCTAGAAAAAAATCTAGAAAAAAAATCTAGAAAAAAAATCTAGAAACAAAAACCTAGAAAAAAAATCTAGAAAAAAATCTAGAAAAAAAATCTATAAAATAAATCTAGAAAAAAATCTAGAAAAAAAATCTAGAAAAAAAATCTAGAAAAAAATCTAGAAAAAAAATCTAGAAAAAAATCTAGAAAAAAAATCTAGACAAAAAATCTAGAAAAAAAATCTAGAAAAAAATCTAGAAAAAAAATCTAGAAAAAAAATCTTGAAAAAAATCTAGAAAAAAAATCTAGAAAAAAATCTAGAAAAAAATCTTGAAAAAAATCTAGAAAAAAAATCTAGAAAAAAAATCTAGAAAAAAAATCTAGACAAAAAATCTAGAAAAAAAATCTTGAAAAAAATCTAGAAAAAAAATCTAGAAAAAAAATCTAGAAAAAAATCTTGAAAAAAATCTAGAAAAAAAATCTAGACAAAAAATCTAGAAAAAAAATCTTGAAAAAAATCTAGAAAAAAAATCTAGAAAAAAAATCTAGAAAAAAATCTTGAAAAAAATCTAGAAAAAAAATCTAGAAAAAAAATCTAGAAAAAAAATCTAGAAAAAAATCTAGAAAAAAAATCTAGAAAAAAAATCTAGAAAAAAAATCTAGAAAAAAAATCTAGAAAATAAATCTAGAAAAAAAATCTAGAAAATAAATCTAGAAAAAAATCTAGAAAAAAAATCTAAAAAATCTAGAAAAAAAATCTAGAAAAAAATCTAGAAAAAAAATCTAGAAAATAAATCTAGAAAAAAATCTAGAAAAAAATTATTGAAAAAAAATCTAGAAAAAAAATCTAGAAAAAAAATCTAGAAAAAAATCTAGAAAAAAAATCTAGAAAAAAAATCTAGAAAAAAATCTAGAAAAAAAATCTAGAAAAAAAATCTAGAAAAAAATCTAGAAAAAAAATCTAGACAAAAAATCTAGAAAAAAAAATCTAGAAAAAAAATCTAGAAAAAAATCTAGAAAAAAAATCTAGAAAAAAAATCTAGAAGAAAATCTAGAAAAAAAATCTAGAAAAAAATCTAGAAAAAAATTATTGAAAAAAAATCTAGAAAAAAATCTAGAAAAAAATCTAGAAAATAAATCTAGAAAAAAATCTAGAAAAAAAATCTAGAAAAAAAATCTAGAAAAAAAATCTAGAAAAAAATCTAGAAAAAAATCTAGAAAAAAAATCTAGAAAAAAAATCTAGAAACAAAAACCTAGAAAAAAAATCTAGAAAAAAATCTAGAAAAAAAATCTATAAAATAAATCTAGAAAAAAATCTAGAAAAAAAATCTAGAAAAAAAATCTAGAAAAAAATCTAGAAAAAAAATCTAGAAAAATATCTAGAAAAAAAATCTAGAAAAAAATCTAGAAAAAAATCTAGAAAAAAATCTTGAAAAAAATCTAGAAAAAAAATCTAGAAAAAAAATCTAGAAAAAAAATCTAGACAAAAAATCTAGAAAAAAAATCTTGAAAAAAATCTAGAAAAAAAATCTAGAAAAAAAATCTAGAAAAAAATCTTGAAAAAAATCTAGAAAAAAAATCTAGAAAAAAAATCTAGAAAAAAAATCTAGAAAAAAATCTAGAAAAAAAATCTAGAAAAAAAATCTAGAAAAAAAATCTAGAAAAAAAATCTAGAAAAAAATCTAGAAATAAAATCTATAAAATAAATCTAGAAAAAAATCTAGAAAAAAAATCTAGAAAAAAAATCTAGAAAAAAATCTAGAAAAAAAATCTAGAAAAAAAATCTAGAAAAAAAATCTAGAAAAAAATTATTGAAAAAAAATCTAGAAAAAAAATCTAGAAAGAAAATCTAGAAAAAAAATCTAGAAAAAAAATCTAGAAAATAAATCTAGAAAAAAAATCTAGAAAATAAATCTAGAAAAAAATATAGAAAAAAAATCTAAAAAATATAGAAAAAAAATCTAGAAAAAAATCTAGAAAAAAAAATCTAGAAAATAAATCTAGAAAAAAATCTAGAAAAAAATTATTGAAAAAAAATCTAGAAAAAAAATCTAGAAAAAAAATCTAGAAAAAAATCTAGAAAAAAAATCTAGAAAAAAAATCTAGAAAAAAATCTAGAAAAAAATCTAGAAAAAAAATCTAGAAAAAAAATCTAGAAAACAATCTAGAAAAAAAATCTAGACAAAAAATCTAGAAAAAAATCTAGAAAAAAATTCTAGAAAAAAAATCTAGAAAAAAAATCTAGAAAAAAAATCTAGAAAAAAATCTAGAAAAAAAATCTAGAAAAAAATCTAGAAAAATATCTAGAAAAAAAATCTAGACAAAAAATCTAGAAAAAAAATCTAGAAAAAAAATCTAGAAAAAAATCTAGAAAAAAACTCTAGAAAAAAAATCTAGAAAAAAAATCTAGAAACAAAAACATAGAAAAAAAATCTAGAAAAAAATCTAGAAAAAAAATCTAGAAAAAAAATCTAGAAAATAAATCTAGAAAAAAATCTAGAAAAAAAATCTAGAAAAAAAATCTAGAAAAAAAATCTAGAAAAAAATCTAGAAAAAAATCTAGAAAAAAAATCTAGAAAAAAAATCTAGAAACAAAAACCTAGAAAAAAAATCTAGAAAAAAATCTAGAAAAAAAATCTATAAAATAAATCTAGAAAAAAATCTAGAAAAAAAATCTAGAAAAAAAATCTAGAAAAAAATCTAGAAAAAAAATCTAGAAAAAAATCTAGAAAAAAAATCTAGACAAAAAAATCTAGAAAAAAAATCTAGAAAAAAATCTAGAAAAAAAATCTAGAAAAAAAATCTTGAAAAAAATCTAGAAAAAAAATCTAGAAAAAAATCTAGAAAAAAATCTTGAAAAAAATCTAGAAAAAAATTCTAGAAAAAAATCTAGAAAAAAAATCTAGACAAAAAATCTAGAAAAAAAATCTTGAAAAAAATCTAGAAAAAAAATCTAGAAAAAAAATCTAGAAAAAAATCTTGAAAAAAAATCTAGAAAAAAATCTAGAAAAAAATCTAGAAAAAAATCTAGAAAAAAATCTAGAAAAAAAATCTAGAAAAAAAATCTAGAAAAAAAATCTAGAAAAAAAATCTAGAAAATAAATCTAGAAAAAAATCTAGAAAAAAAATCTAAAAAATCTAGAAAAAAAATCTAGAAAAAAATCTAGAAAAAAAATCTAGAAAATAAATCTAGAAAAAAATCTAGAAAAAAAATCTAGAAAAAAAATCTAGAAAAAAAATCTAGAAAAAAATCTAGAAAAAAATCTAGAAAAAAAATCTAGAAAAAAAATCTAGAAACAAAAACCTAGAAAAAAAATCTATAAAAAAATCTAGAAAAAAAATCTATAAAATAAATCTAGAAAAAAATCTAGAAAAAAAATCTAGAAAAAAAATCTAGAAAAAAATCTAGAAAAAAAATCTAGAAAAAAATCTAGAAAAAAAATCTAGACAAAAAATCTAGAAAAAAATCTAGAAAAAAATCTAGAAAATAAATCTAGAAAAAAATCTAGAAAAAAAATCTAGAAAAAAAATCTAGAAAAAAAATCTAGAAAAAAATCTAGAAAAAAATCTAGAAAAAAAATCTAGAAAAAAAATCTAGAAACAAAAACCTAGAAAAAAAATCTAGAAAAAAATCTAGAAAAAAAATCTATAAAATAAATCTAGAAAAAAATCTAGAAAAAAAATCTAGAAAAAAAATCTAGAAAAAAATCTAGAAAAAAAATCTAGAAAAATATCTAGAAAAAAAATCTAGAAAAAAATCTAGAAAAAAATCTAGAAAAAAATCTTGAAAAAAATCTAGAAAAAAAATCTAGAAAAAAAATCTAGAAAAAAAATCTAGACAAAAAATCTAGAAAAAAAATCTTGAAAAAAATCTAGAAAAAAAATCTAGAAAAAAAATCTAGAAAAAAATCTTGAAAAAAATCTAGAAAAAAAATCTAGAAAAAAAATCTAGAAAAAAAATCTAGAAAAAAATCTAGAAAAAAAATCTAGAAAAAAATCTAGAAAAAAAATCTAGAAAAAAAATCTTGAAAAAAATCTAGAAAAAAAATCTAGAAAAAAATCTAGAAAAAAATCTTGAAAAAAATCTAGAAAAAAAATCTAGAAAAAAATCTAGAAAAAAAATCTAGACAAAAAATCTAGAAAAAAAATCTTGAAAAAAATCTAGAAAAAAAATCTAGAAAAAAAATCTAGAAAAAAATCTTGAAAAAAAATCTAGAAAAAAAATCTAGAAAAAAATCTAGAAAAAAAATCTAGAAAAAAATCTAGAAAAAAAATCTAGAAAAAAAATCTAGAAAAAAAATCTAGAAAAAAAATCTAGAAAATAAATCTAGAAAAAAAATCTAGAAAATAAATCTAGAAAAAAATCTAGAAAAAAAATCTAGAAAAAAAATCTTGAAAAAAATCTAGAAAAAAATCTAGAAAAAAAATCTATAAAATAAATCTAGAAAAAAATCTAGAAAAAAAATCTAGAAAAAAAATCTAGAAAAAAATCTAGAAAAAAAATCTAGAAAAAAATCTAGAAAAAAAATCTAGACAAAAAATCTAGAAAAAAATCTAGAAAAAAATCTAGAAAATAAATCTAGAAAAAAATCTAGAAAAAAAATCTAGAAAAAAAATCTAGAAAAAAAATCTAGAAAAAAATCTAGAAAAAAATCTAGAAAAAAAATCTAGAAAAAAAATCTAGAAACAAAAACCTAGAAAAAAAATCTAGAAAAAAATCTAGAAAAAAAATCTATAAAATAAATCTAGAAAAAAATCTAGAAAAAAAATCTAGAAAAAAAATCTAGAAAAAAATCTAGAAAAAAAATCTAGAAAAATATCTAGAAAAAAAATCTAGAAAAAAATCTAGAAAAAAATCTAGAAAAAAATCTTGAAAAAAATCTAGAAAAAAAATCTAGAAAAAAAATCTAGAAAAAAAATCTAGACAAAAAATCTAGAAAAAAAATCTTGAAAAAAATCTAGAAAAAAAATCTAGAAAAAAAATCTAGAAAAAAATCTTGAAAAAAATCTAGAAAAAAAATCTAGAAAAAAATTCTAGAAAAAAAATCTAGAAAAAAATCTAGAAAAAAAATCTAGAAAAAAAATCTAGAAAAAAAATCTAGAAAAAAAATCTAGAAAAAAATCTAGAAATAAAATCTATAAAATAAATCTAGAAAAAAATCTAGAAAAAAAATCTAGAAAAAAAATCTAGAAAAAAATCTAGAAAAAAAATCTAGAAAAAAAATCTAGAAAAAAAATCTAGAAAAAAATTATTGAAAAAAAATCTAGAAAAAAAATCTAGAAAAAAAATCTAGAAAAAAATCTAGAAAAAAAATCTAGAAAATAAATCTAGAAAAAAAATCTAGAAAATAAATCTAGAAAAAAATATAGAAAAAAAATCTAAAAAATATAGAAAAAAAATCTAGAAAAAAATCTAGAAAAAAAAATCTAGAAAATAAATCTAGAAAAAAATCTAGAAAAAAATTATTGAAAAAAAATCTAGAAAAAAAATATAGAAAAAAAATCTAGAAAAAAATCTAGAAAAAAAATCTAGAAAAAAAATCTAGAAAAAAATCTAGAAAAAAATCTAGAAAAAAAATCTAGAAAAAAAATCTAGAAAACAATCTAGAAAAAAAATCTAGACAAAAAATCTAGAAAAAAATCTAGAAAAAAATTCTAGAAAAAAAATCTAGAAAAAAAATCTAGAAAAAAAATCTAGAAAAAAATCTAGAAAAAAAATCTAGAAAAAAATCTAGAAAAATATCTAGAAAAAAAATCTAGACAAAAAATCTAGAAAAAAAATCTACAAAAAAAATCTAGAAAAAAATCTAGAAAAAAAATCTAGAAAAAAAATCTAGAAAAAAAATCTAGAAACAAAAACATAGAAAAAAAATCTAGAAAAAAATCTAGAAAAAAAATCTAGAAAATAAATCTAGAAAAAAATCTAGAAAAAAAATCTAGAAAAAAAATCTAGAAAAAAATCTAGAAAAAAAATCTAGAAAAATATCTAGAAAAAAAATCTAGAAAAAAATCTAGAAAAAAATCTAGAAAAAAATCTTGAAAAAAATCTAGAAAAAAAATCTAGAAAAAAAATCTAGAAAAAAAATCTAGACAAAAAATCTAGAAAAAAAAACTTGAAAAAAATCTAGAAAAAAAATCTAGAAAAAAAATCTAGAAAAAAATCTTGAAAAAAATCTAGAAAAAAAATCTAGAAAAAAAATCTAGAAAAAAAATCTAGAAAAAAATCTAGAAAAAAAATCTAGAAAAAAAATCTAGAAAAAAAATCTAGAAAAAAAATCTAGAAAAAAAATCTAGAAAAAAAATCTTGAAAAAAATCTAGAAAAAAAATCTAGAAAAAAAATCTAGAAAAAAAATCTAGAAAAAAATCTAGAAAAAAAATCTAGAAAAAAAATCTAGAAAAAAAATCTAGAAAAAAAATCTAGAAAAAAATCTAGAAATAAAATCTATAAAATAAATCTAGAAAAAAATCTAGAAAAAAATCTAGAAAAAAAATCTAGAAAATAAATCTAGAAAAAAAATCTAGAAAATAAATCTAGAAAAAAATATAGAAAAAAAATCTAAAAAATCTAGAAAAAAAATCTAGAAAAAAATCTAGAAAAAAAATCTAGACAAAAAATCTAGAAAAAAAATCTTGAAAAAAATCTAGAAAAAAAATCTAGAAAAAAAATCTAGAAAAAAATCTTGAAAAAAAATCTAGAAAAAAAATCTAGAAAAAAATCTAGAAAAAAATCTAGAAAAAAATCTAGAAAAAAAATCTAGAAAAAAAATCTAGAAAAAAAATCTAGAAAAAAAATCTAGAAAATAAATCTAGAAAAAAAATATAGAAAATAAATCTAGAAAAAAATCTAGAAAAAAAATCTAAAAAATCTAGAAAAAAAATCTAGAAAAAAATCTAGAAAAAAAATCTAGAAAATAAATCTAGAAAAAAATCTAGAAAAAAAATCTAGAAAAAAAATCTAGAAAAAAAATCTAGAAAAAAATCTAGAAAAAAATCTAGAAAAAAAATCTAGAAAAAAAATCTAGAAACAAAAACCTAGAAAAAAAATCTAGAAAAAAATCTAGAAAAAAAATCTATAAAATAAATCTAGAAAAAAATCTAGAAAAAAAATCTAGAAAAAAAATCTAGAAAAAAATCTAGAAAAAAAATCTAGAAAAAAATCTAGAAAAAAAATCTAGACAAAAAATCTAGAAAAAAATCTAGAAAAAAATCTAGAAAATAAATCTAGAAAAAAATCTAGAAAAAAAATCTAGAAAAAAAATCTAGAAAAAAAATCTAGAAAAAAATCTAGAAAAAAATCTAGAAAAAAAATCTAGAAAAAAAATCTAGAAACAAAAACCTAGAAAAAAAATCTAGAAAAAAATCTAGAAAAAAAATCTATAAAATAAATCTAGAAAAAAATCTAGAAAAAAAATCTAGAAAAAAAATCTAGAAAAAAATCTAGAAAAAAAATCTAGAAAAATATCTAGAAAAAAAATCTAGAAAAAAATCTAGAAAAAAATCTAGAAAAAAATCTTGAAAAAAATCTAGAAAAAAAATCTAGAAAAAAAATCTAGACAAAAAATCTAGAAAAAAAATCTTGAAAAAAATCTAGAAAAAAAATCTAGAAAAAAAATCTAGAAAAAAATCTTGAAAAAAATCTAGAAAAAAAATCTAGAAAAAAAATCTAGAAAAAAAATCTAGAAAAAAATCTAGAAAAAAAATCTAGAAAAAAAATCTAGAAAAAAAATCTAGATAAAAAATCTAGAAAAAAATCTAGAAATAAAATCTATAAAATAAATCTAGAAAAAAATCTAGAAAAAAAATCTAGAAAAGAAATCTAGAAAAAAATCTAGAAAAAAAATCTAGAAAAAAAATCTAGAAAAAAAATCTAGAAAAAAATTATTGAAAAAAAATCTAGAAAAAAAATCTAGAAAAAAAATCTAGAAAAAAATCTAGAAAAAAAATCTAGAAAATAAATCTAGAAAAAAAATCTAGAAAATAAATCTAGAAAAAAATATAGAAAAAAAATCTAAAAAATATAGAAAAAAAATCTAGAAAAAAATCTAGAAAAAAAAATCTAGAAAATAAATCTAGAAAAAAATCTAGAAAAAAATTATTGAAAAAAAATCTAGAAAAAAAATATAGAAAAAAAATCTAGAAAAAAATCTAGAAAAAAAATCTAGAAAAAAAATCTAGAAAAAAATCTAGAAAAAAATCTAGAAAAAAAATCTAGAAAAAAAATCTAGAAAAAAAATCTAGAAAAAAAATCTAGACAAAAAATCTAGAAAAAAATCTAGAAAAAAATTCTAGAAAAAAAATCTAGAAAAAAAATCTAGAAAAAAAATCTAGAAAAAAATCTAGAAAAAAAATCTAGAAAAAAATCTAGAAAAATATCTAGAAAAAAAATCTAGACAAAAAATCTAGAAAAAAAATCTAGAAAAAAAATCTAGAAAAAAATCTAGAAAAAAAATCTAGAAAAAAAATCTAGAAAAAAAATCTAGAAACAAAAACATAGAAAAAAAATCTAGAAAAAAATCTAGAAAAAAAATCTAGAAAATAAATCTAGAAAAAAATCTAGAAAAAAAATCTAGAAAAAAAATCTAGAAAAAAATCTAGAAAAAAAATCTAGAAAAATATCTAGAAAAAAAATCTAGAAAAAAAATCTAGAAAAAAAATCTAGAAAAAAAATCTAGAAAAAAAATCTAGACAAAAAATCTAGAAAAAAAAACTTGAAAAAAATCTAGAAAAAAAATCTAGAAAAAAAATCTAGAAAAAAATCTTGAAAAAAATCTAGAAAAAAAATCTAGAAAAAAAATCTAGAAAAAAAATCTAGAAAAAAATCTAGAAAAAAAATCTAGAAAAAAAATCTAGAAAAAAAATCTAGAAAAAAAATCTAGAAAAAAATCTAGAAATAAAATCTATAAAATAAATCTAGAAAAAAATCTAGAAAAAAAATCTAGAAAAAAAATCTAGAAAAAAATCTAGAAAAAAAATCTAGAAAAAAAATCTAGAAAAAAAATCTAGAAAAAAATTATTGAAAAAAAATCTAGAAAAAAAATCTAGAAAAAAAATCTAGAAAAAAATCTAGAAAAAAAATCTAGAAAATAAATCTAGAAAAAAAATCTAGAAAATAAATCTAGAAAAAAATATAGAAAAAAAATCTAAAAAATCTAGAAAAAAAATCTAGAAAAAAATCTAGAAAAAAAAATCTAGAAAATAAATCTAGAAAAAAATCTAGAAAAAAATTATTGAAAAAAAATCTAGAAAAAAAATATAGAAAAAAAATCTAGAAAAAAATCTAGAAAAAAAATCTAGAAAAAAAATCTAGAAAAAAATCTAGAAAAAAATCTAGAAAAAAAATCTAGAAAAAAAATCTAGAAAACAATCTAGAAAAAAAATCTAGACAAAAAATCTAGAAAAAAATCTAGAAAAAAATTCTAGAAAAAAAATCTAGAAAAAAAATCTAGAAAAAAAATCTAGAAAAAAATCTAGAAAAAAAATCTAGAAAAAAATCTAGAAAAATATCTAGAAAAAAAATCTAGACAAAAAATCTAGAAAAAAAATCTAGAAACAAAAACATAGAAAAAAAATCTAGAAAAAAATCTAGAAAAAAAATCTAGAAAATAAATCTAGAAAAAAATCTAGAAAAAAAATCTAGAAAAAAAATCTAGAAAAAAATCTAGAAAAAAAATCTAGAAAAATATCTAGAAAAAAAATCTAGAAAAAAAATCTAGAAAAAAAATCTAGAAAAAAAATCTAGAAAAAAAATCTAGACAAAAAATCTAGAAAAAAAAACTTGAAAAAAATCTAGAAAAAAAATCTAGAAAAAAAATCTAGAAAAAAATCTTGAAAAAAATCTAGAAAAAAAATCTAGAAAAAAAATCTAGAAAAAAATCTAGAAAAAAAATCTAGAAAAAAAATCTAGAAAAAAAATCTAGAAAAAAAATCTAGAAAAAAATCTAGAAATAAAATCTATAAAATAAATCTAGAAAAAAATCTAGAAAAAAAATCTAGAAAAAAAATCTAGAAAAAAATCTAGAAAAAAAATCTAGAAAAAAAATCTAGAAAAAAAATCTAGAAAAAAATTATTGAAAAAAAATCTAGAAAAAAAATCTAGAAAAAAAATCTAGAAAAAAATCTAGAAAAAAAATCTAGAAAATAAATCTAGAAAAAAAATCTAGAAAATAAATCTAGAAAAAAATATAGAAAAAAAATCTAAAAAATCTAGAAAAAAAATCTAGAAAAAAATCTAGAAAAAAAAATCTAGAAAATAAATCTAGAAAAAAATCTAGAAAAAAATTATTGAAAAAAAATCTAGAAAAAAAATATAGAAAAAAAATCTAGAAAAAAATCTAGAAAAAAAATCTAGAAAAAAAATCTAGAAAAAAATCTAGAAAAAAATCTAGAAAAAAAATCTAGAAAAAAAATCTAGAAAAAAATCTAGAAAAAAAATCTAGACAAAAAATCTAGAAAAAAATCTAGAAAAAAATTCTAGAAAAAAAATCTAGAAAAAAAATCTAGAAAAAAAATCTAGAAAAAAATCTAGAAAAAAAATCTAGAAAAAAATCTAGAAAAATATCTAGAAAAAAAATCTAGACAAAAAATCTAGAAAAAAAATCTAGAAACAAAAACATAGAAAAAAAATCTAGAAAAAAATCTAGAAAAAAAATCTAGAAAATAAATCTAGAAAAAAATCTAGAAAAAAAATCTAGAAAAAAAATCTAGAAAAAAATCTAGAAAAAAAATCTAGAAAAATATCTAGAAAAAAAATCTAGAAAAAAAATCTAGAAAAAAAATCTAGAAAAAAAATCTAGAAAAAAAATCTAGACAAAAAATCTAGAAAAAAAAACTTGAAAAAAATCTAGAAAAAAAATCTAGAAAAAAAATCTAGAAAAAAATCTTGAAAAAAATCTAGAAAAAAAATCTAGAAAAAAAATCTAGAAAAAAAATCTAGAAAAAAATCTAGAAAAAAAATCTAGAAAAAAAATCTAGAAAAAAAATCTAGAAAAAAAATCTAGAAAAAAATCTAGAAATAAAATCTATAAAATAAATCTAGAAAAAAATCTAGAAAAAAAATCTAGAAAAAAAATCTAGAAAAAAATCTAGAAAAAAAATCTAGAAAAAAAATCTAGAAAAAAAATCTAGAAAAAAATTATTGAAAAAAAATCTAGAAAAAAAATCTAGAAAAAAAATCTAGAAAAAAATCTAGAAAAAAAATCTAGAAAATAAATCTAGAAAAAAAATCTAGAAAATAAATCTAGAAAAAAATATAGAAAAAAAATCTAAAAAATCTAGAAAAAAAATCTAGAAAAAAATCTAGAAAAAAAAATCTAGAAAATAAATCTAGAAAAAAATCTAGAAAAAAATTATTGAAAAAAAATCTAGAAAAAAAATATAGAAAAAAAATCTAGAAAAAAATCTAGAAAAAAAATCTAGAAAAAAAATCTAGAAAAAAATCTAGAAAAAAATCTAGAAAAAAAATCTAGAAAAAAAATCTAGAAAAAAATCTAGAAAAAAAATCTAGACAAAAAATCTAGAAAAAAATCTAGAAAAAAATTATAGAAAAAAAATCTAGAAAAAAAATCTAGAAAAAAAATCTAGAAAAAAATCTAGAAAAAAAATCTAGAAAAAAATCTAGAAAAATATCTAGAAAAAAAATCTAGACAAAAAATCTAGAAAAAAAATCTAGAAAAAAAATCTAGAAAAAAATCTAGAAAAAAAATCTAGAAAAAAAATCTAGAAAAAAAATCTAGAAACAAAAACATAGAAAAAAAATCTAGAAAAAAATCTAGAAAAAAAATCTAGAAAATAAATCTAGAAAAAAATCTAGAAAAAAATTATTGAAAAAAAATCTAGAAAAAAAATCTAGAAAAAAATCTAGAAAAAAATCTAGAAAAAAAATCTAGAAAAAAAATCTAGAAAAAAATCTAGAAAAAAATCTAGAAAAAAAATCTAGAAAAAAAATCTAGAAAAAAAATCTAGAAAAAAATCTAGAAAAAAAATCTAGACAAAAAATCTAGAAAAAAATCTAGAAAAAAATTATAGAAAAAAAATCTAGAAAAAAAATCTAGAAAAAAAATCTAGAAAAAAATCTAGAAAAAAAATCTAGAAAAAAATCTAGAAAAATATCTAGAAAAAAAATCTAGACAAAAAATCTAGAAAAAAAATCTAGAAAAAAAATCTAGAAAAAAATCTAGAAAAAAAATCTAGAAAAAAAATCTAGAAAAAAAATCTAGAAACAAAAACATAGAAAAAAAATCTAGAAAAAAATCTAGAAAAAAAATCTAGAAAATAAATCTAGAAAAAAATCTAGAAAAAAATTATTGAAAAAAAATCTAGAAAAAAAATCTAGAAAAAAATCTAGAAAAAAATCTAGAAAAAAAATCTAGAAAAAAAATCTAGAAAAAAATCTAGAAAAAAATCTAGAAAAAAAATCTAGAAAAAAAATCTAGAAAAATATCTAGAAAAAAAATCTAGACAAAAAATCTAGAAAAAAATCTAGAAAATAAATCTAGAAAAAAATCTAGAAAAAAATTATTGAAAAAAAATCTAGAAAAAAAATATAGAAAAAAAATCTAGAAAAAAATCTAGAAAAAAAATCTAGAAAAAAAATCTAGAAAAAAATCTAGAAAAAAATCTAGAAAAAAAATCTAGAAAAAAAATCTAGAAAAAAATCTAGAAAAAAAATCTAGACAAAAAATCTAGAAAAAAATCTAGAAAAAAATTCTAGAAAAAAAATCTAGAAAAAAAATCTAGAAAAAAAATCTAGAAAAAAATCTAGAAAAAAAATCTAGAAAAAAATCTAGAAAAATATCTAGAAAAAAAATCTAGACAAAAAATCTAGAAAAAAAATCTAGAAACAAAAACATAGAAAAAAAATCTAGAAAAAAATCTAGAAAAAAAATCTAGAAAATAAATCTAGAAAAAAATCTAGAAAAAAAATCTAGAAAAAAAATCTAGAAAAAAATCTAGAAAAAAAATCTAGAAAAATATCTAGAAAAAAAATCTAGAAAAAAAATCTAGAAAAAAAATCTAGAAAAAAAATCTAGAAAAAAAATCTAGACAAAAAATCTAGAAAAAAAAACTTGAAAAAAATCTAGAAAAAAAATCTAGAAAAAAAATCTAGAAAAAAATCTTGAAAAAAATCTAGAAAAAAAATCTAGAAAAAAAATCTAGAAAAAAAATCTAGAAAAAAATCTAGAAAAAAAATCTAGAAAAAAAATCTAGAAAAAAAATCTAGAAAAAAAATCTAGAAAAAAATCTAGAAATAAAATCTATAAAATAAATCTAGAAAAAAATCTAGAAAAAAAATCTAGAAAAAAAATCTAGAAAAAAATCTAGAAAAAAAATCTAGAAAAAAAATCTAGAAAAAAAATCTAGAAAAAAATTATTGAAAAAAAATCTAGAAAAAAAATCTAGAAAAAAAATCTAGAAAAAAATCTAGAAAAAAAATCTAGAAAATAAATCTAGAAAAAAAATCTAGAAAATAAATCTAGAAAAAAATATAGAAAAAAAATCTAAAAAATCTAGAAAAAAAATCTAGAAAAAAATCTAGAAAAAAAAATCTAGAAAATAAATCTAGAAAAAAATCTAGAAAAAAATTATTGAAAAAAAATCTAGAAAAAAAATATAGAAAAAAAATCTAGAAAAAAATCTAGAAAAAAAATCTAGAAAAAAAATCTAGAAAAAAATCTAGAAAAAAATCTAGAAAAAAAATCTAGAAAAAAAATCTAGAAAAAAATCTAGAAAAAAAATCTAGACAAAAAATCTAGAAAAAAATCTAGAAAAAAATTCTAGAAAAAAAATCTAGAAAAAAAATCTAGAAAAAAAATCTAGAAAAAAATCTAGAAAAAAAATCTAGAAAAAAATCTAGAAAAATATCTAGAAAAAAAATCTAGACAAAAAATCTAGAAAAAAAATCTAGAAAAAAAATCTAGAAAAAAATCTAGAAAAAAAATCTAGAAAAAAAATCTAGAAAAAAAATCTAGAAACAAAAACATAGAAAAAAAATCTAGAAAAAAATCTAGAAAAAAAATCTAGAAAATAAATCTAGAAAAAAATCTAGAAAAAAATTATTGAAAAAAAATCTAGAAAAAAAATCTAGAAAAAAATCTAGAAAAAAATCTAGAAAAAAAATCTAGAAAAAAAATCTAGAAAAAAATCTAGAAAAAAATCTAGAAAAAAAATCTAGAAAAAAAATCTAGAAAAATATCTAGAAAAAAAATCTAGACAAAAAATCTAGAAAAAAATCTAGAAAAAAATTCTAGAAAAAAAATCTAGAAAAAAAATCTAGAAAAAAAATCTAGAAAAAAAATCTAGAAAAAAAATCTAGAAAAAAATCTAGAAAAAAATCTAGACAAAAAATCTAGAAAAAAAATCTAGAAAAAAAATCTAGAAAAAAATCTAGAAAAAAAATCTAGAAAAATATCTAGAAAAAAAATCTAGAAAAAAATCTAGAAAAAAATCTAGAAAAAAATCTTGAAAAAAATCTAGAAAAAAAATCTAGAAAAAAAATCTAGAAAAAAAATCTAGACAAAAAATCTAGAAAAAAAAACTTGAAAAAAATCTAGAAAAAAAATCTAGAAAAAAAATCTAGAAAAAAATCTTGAAAAAAATCTAGAAAAAAAATCTAGAAAAAAAATCTAGAAAAAAAATCTAGAAAAAAATCTAGAAAAAAAATCTAGAAAAAAAATCTAGAAAAGAAATCTAGAAAAAAAATCTAGAAAAAAATCTAGAAATAAAATCTATAAAATAAATCTAGAAAAAAATCTAGAAAAAAAATCTAGAAAAAAAATCTAGAAAAAAATCTAGAAAAAAAATCTAGAAAAAAAATCTAGAAAAAAATCTAGAAATAAAATCTATAAAATAAATCTAGAAAAAAAATCTAGAAAAAAAATCTAGAAAAAAATCTAGAAAAAAAATCTAGAAAAAAAATCTAGAAAAAAATCTAGAAAAAAAATCTAGAAAAAAATCTAGAAAAAAAATCTAGAAAATAAATCTAGAAAAAAAATCTAGAAAATAAATCTAGAAAAAAATATAGAAAAAAAATCTAAAAAATCTAGAAAAAAAATCTAGAAAAAAATCTAGAAAAAAAAATCTAGAAAATAAATCTAGAAAAAAATCTAGAAAAAAATTATTGAAAAAAAATCTAGAAAAAAAATCTAGAAAAAAAATCTAGAAAAAAATCTAGAAAAAAAATCTAGAAAAAAAATCTAGAAAAAAATCTAGAAAAAAATCTAGAAAAAAAATCTAGAAAAAAAATCTAGAAAAAAATCTAGAAAAAAAATCTAGACAAAAAATCTAGAAAAAAATCTAGAAAAAAATTCTAGAAAAAAAATCTAGAAAAAAAATCTAGAAAAAAAATCTAGAAAAAAATCTAGAAAAAAAATCTAGAAAAAAATCTAGAAAAATATCTAGAAAAAGAATCTAGACAAAAAATCTAGAAAAAAAATCTAGAAAAAAAATCTAGAAAAAAATCTAGAAAAAAAATCTAGAAAAAAAATCTAGAAAAAAAATCTAGAAACAAAAACATAGAAAAAAAATCTAGAAAAAAATCTAGAAAAAAAATCTAGAAAATAAATCTAGAAAAAAATCTAGAAAAAAATTATTGAAAAAAAATCTAGAAAATAAATCTAGAAAAAAATCTAGAAAAAAATCTAGAAAAAAATCTAGAAAAAAAATCTAGAAAAAAAATCTAGAAAAATATCTAGAAAAAAAATCTAGACAAAAAATCTAGAAAAAAATCTAGAAAAAAATTCTAGAAAAAAAATCTAGAAAAAAAATCTAGAAAAAAAATCTAGAAAAAAAATCTAGAAAAAAAATCTAGAAAAAAATCTAGAAAAAAATCTAGACAAAAAATCTAGAAAAAAAATCTAGAAAAAAAATCTAGAAAAAAATCTAGAAAAAAAATCTAGAAAAAAAATCTAGAAGAAAATCTAGAAAAAAAATCTAGAAAAAAATCTAGAAAAAAATTATTGAAAAAAAATCTAGAAAAAAATCTAGAAAAAAAATCTAGAAAATAAATCTAGAAAAAAATCTAGAAAAAAAATCTAGAAAAAAAATCTAGAAAAAATTCTAGAAAAAAATCTAGAAAAAAATCTAGAAAAAAAATCTAGAAAAAAAATCTAGAAAAAAAATCTAGAAAAAAAATCTAGAAAAAAATCTAGAAAAAAAATCTAGAAAAAAATCTAGAAAAAAATTATTGAAAAAAAATCTAGAAAAAAATCTAGAAAAAAAATCTAGAAAATAAATCTAGAAAAAAATCTAGAAAAAAAATCTAGAAAAAAAATCTAGAAAAAATTCTAGAAAAAAATCTAGAAAAAAATCTAGAAAAAAAATCTAGAAAAAAAATCTAGAAAAAAAATCTAGAAAAAAAATCTAGAAAAAAATCTAGAAAAAAAATCTATAAAATAAATCTAGAAAAAAATCTAGAAAAAAAATCTAGAAAAAAAATCTAGAAAAAAATCTAGAAAAAAAATCTAGAAAAATATCTAGAAAAAAAATCTAGACAAAAAATCTAGAAAAAAAATCTAGAAAAAAATCTAGAAAAAAAATCTAGAAAAAAAATCTAGAAAAAAAATCTTGAAAAAAATCTAGAAAAAAAATCTAGAAAAAAATCTAGAAAAAAATCTAGAAAAAAAATCTAGAAAAAAAATCTAGAAAAAAAATCTAGACAAAAAATCTAGAAAAAAATCTAGAAAAAAAATCTAGAAAAGAAATCTAGAAAAAAAATCTAGAAAAAAATCTAGAAAAAAAATCTAGAAAAAAAATCTAGAAAAAAAATCTAGAAAAAAATCTAGAAAAAAAATCTATAAAATAAATCTAGAAAAAAATCTAGAAAAAAAATCTAGAAAAAAAATCTAGAAAAAAATCTAGAAAAAAAATCTAGAAAAATATCTAGAAAAAAAATCTAGACAAAAAATCTAGAAAAAAAATCTAGAAAAAAATCTAGAAAAAAAATCTAGAAAAAAATCTAGAAAAAAATCTAGAAAAAAAATCTAGAAAAAAAATCTAGAAAAAAAATCTAGACAAAAAATCTAGAAAAAAATCTAGAAAAAAAATCTAGAAAAGAAATCTAGAAAAAAAATCTAGAAAAAAATCTAGAAAAAAAATCTAGAAAAAAAATCTAGAAAAAAATCTAGAAAAAAAATCTAGAAAAATAATCTAGAAAAAAATTCTTGAAAAAAAATCTAGAAAAAAAATCTAGAAAAAAAATCTAGAAAAAAATCTAGAAAAAAAATCTAGAAAAAAATCTAGAAAAAAATCTAGAAAAAAATCTAGACAAAAAATCTAGAAAAAAAATCTAGAAAAAAAATCTAGAAAAAAATCTAGAAAAAAAATCTAGAAAAAAAATCTAGAAGAAAATCTAGAAAAAAAATCTAGAAAAAAATCTAGAAAAAAATTATTGAAAAAAAATCTAGAAAAAAATCTAGAAAAAAAATCTAGAAAAAAATCTAGAAAAAAATTATTGAAAAAAAATCTAGAAAAAAATCTAGAAAAAAAATCTAGAAAATAAATCTAGAAAAAAATCTAGAAAAAAAATCTAGAAAAAAAATCTAGAAAAAATTCTAGAAAAAAATCTAGAAAAAAATCTAGAAAAAAAATCTAGAAAAAAAATCTAGAAAAAAAATCTAGAAAAAAATCTAGAAAAAAAATCTATAAAATAAATCTAGAAAAAAATCTAGAAAAAAAATCTAGAAAAAAAATCTAGAAAAAAATCTAGAAAAAAAATCTAGAAAAATATCTAGAAAAAAAATCTAGACAAAAAATCTAGAAAAAAAATCTAGAAAAAAATCTAGAAAAAAAATCTAGAAAAAAAATCTAGAAAAAAAATCTTGAAAAAAATCTAGAAAAAAAATCTAGAAAAAAATCTAGAAAAAAATCTAGAAAAAAAATCTAGAAAAAAAATCTAGAAAAAAAATCTAGACAAAAAATCTAGAAAAAAATCTAGAAAAAAAATCTAGAAAAGAAATCTAGAAAAAAAATCTAGAAAAAAATCTAGAAAAAAAATCTAGAAAAAAAATCTAGAAAAAAAATCTAGAAAAAAATCTAGAAAAAAAATCTATAAAATAAATCTAGAAAAAAATCTAGAAAAAAAATCTAGAAAAAAAATCTAGAAAAAAATCTAGAAAAAAAATCTAGAAAAATATCTAGAAAAAAAATCTAGACAAAAAATCTAGAAAAAAAATCTAGAAAAAAATCTAGAAAAAAAATCTAGAAAAAAATCTAGAAAAAAATCTAGAAAAAAAATCTAGAAAAAAAATCTAGAAAAAAATCTAGAAAAAAAATCTAGAAAAGAAATCTAGAAAAAAAATCTAGAAAAAAATCTAGAAAAAAAATCTAGAAAAAAAATCTAGAAAAAAATTCTTGAAAAAAAATCTAGAAAAAAAATCTAGAAAAAAAATCTAGAAAAAAATCTAGAAAAAAAATCTAGAAAAAAATCTAGAAAAAAATTCTAGAAAAAAAATCTAGAAAAAAAATCTAGAAAAAAAATCTAGAAAAAAAATCTAGAAAAAAATCTAGAAAAAAAATCTAGAAAAAAAATCTAGAAAAAAAATCTAGACAAAAAATCTAGAAAAAAATCTAGAAAAAAATTCTAGAAAAAAAATCTAGAAAAAAAATCTAGAAAAAAAATCTAGAAAAAAAATCTAGAAAAAAATCTAGAAAAAATCTAGACAAAAAATCTAGAAAAAAAATCTAGAAAAAAAATCTAGAAAAAAAATCTAGAAAAAAATCTAGAAAAAAAATCTAGAAAAAAATCTAGAAAAATATCTAGAAAAAAAATCTAGACAAAAAATCTAGAAAAAAAATCTAGAAAAAAAATCTAGAAAAAAAATCTAGAAACAAAAACATAGAAAAAAAATCTAGAAAAAAATCTAGAAAAAAAATCTAGAAAATAAATCTAGAAAAAAATCTAGAAAAAAAATCTAGAAAAAAAATCTAGAAAAAAATCTAGAAAAAAAATCTAGAAAAATATCTAGAAAAAAAATCTAGAAAAAAAATCTAGAAAAAAAATCTAGAAACAAAAACATAGAAAAAAAATCTAGAAAAAAATCTAGAAAAAAAATCTAGAAAAAAAATCTAGAAAAAAAATCTAGAAAAAAAATCTAGAAAAAAATCTAGAAAAAAAATCTATAAAATAAATCTAGAAAAAAATCTAGAAAAAAAATCTAGAAAAAAAATCTAGAAAAAAATCTAGAAAAAAAATCTAGAAAAATATCTAGAAAAAAAATCTAGACAAAAAATCTAGAAAAAAAATCTAGAAAAAAATCTAGAAAAAAAATCTAGAAAAAAAATCTAGAAAAAAAATCTTGAAAAAAATCTAGAAAAAAAATCTAGAAAAAAATCTAGAAAAAAATCTAGAAAAAAAATCTAGAAAAAAAATCTAGAAAAAAAATCTAGACAAAAAATCTAGAAAAAAATCTAGAAAAAAAATCTAGAAAAGAAATCTAGAAAAAAAATCTAGAAAAAAATCTAGAAAAAAAATCTAGAAAAAAAATCTAGAAAAAAAATCTAGAAAAAAATCTAGAAAAAAAATCTATAAAATAAATCTAGAAAAAAATCTAGAAAAAAAATCTAGAAAAAAAATCTAGAAAAAAATCTAGAAAAAAAATCTAGAAAAATATCTAGAAAAAAAATCTAGACAAAAAATCTAGAAAAAAAATCTAGAAAAAAATCTAGAAAAAAAATCTAGAAAAAAATCTAGAAAAAAATCTAGAAAAAAAATCTAGAAAAAAAATCTAGAAAAAAATCTAGAAAAAAAATCTAGAAAAGAAATCTAGAAAAAAAATCTAGAAAAAAATCTAGAAAAAAAATCTAGAAAAAAAATCTAGAAAAAAATCTAGAAAAAAAATCTAGAAAAATAATCTAGAAAAAAATTCTTGAAAAAAAATCTAGAAAAAAAATCTAGAAAAAAAATCTAGAAAAAAATCTAGAAAAAAAATCTATAAAATAAATCTAGAAAAAAATCTAGAAAAAAAATCTAGAAAAAAAATCTAGAAAAAAATCTAGAAAAAAAATCTAGAAAAATATCTAGAAAAAAAATCTAGACAAAAAATCTAGAAAAAAAATCTAGAAAAAAATCTAGAAAAAAAATCTAGAAAAAAATCTAGAAAAAAATCTAGAAAAAAAATCTAGAAAAAAAATCTAGAAAAAAATCTAGAAAAAAAATCTAGAAAAGAAATCTAGAAAAAAAATCTAGAAAAAAATCTAGAAAAAAAATCTAGAAAAAAAATCTAGAAAAAAATCTAGAAAAAAAATCTAGAAAAATAATCTAGAAAAAAATTCTTGAAAAAAAATCTAGAAAAAAAATCTAGAAAAAAAATCTAGAAAAAAATCTAGAAAAAAAATCTAGAAAAAAATCTAGAAAAAAATTCTAGAAAAAAAATCTAGAAAAAAAATCTAGAAAAAAAATCTAGAAAAAAAATCTAGAAAAAAATCTAGAAAAAAAATCTAGAAAAAAATCTAGAAAAAAATCTAGAAAAAAAATCTAGAAAAAAAATCTAGAAAAAAAATCTAGAAAAAAAATCTAGAAAAAAATCTAGAAAAAAAATCTAGAAAAAAAATCTAGACAAAAAATCTAGAAAAAAATCTAGAAAAAAATTCTAGAAAAAAAATCTAGAAAAAAAATCTAGAAAAAAAATCTAGAAAAAAAATCTAGAAAAAAATCTAGAAAAAATCTAGACAAAAAATCTAGAAAAAAAATCTAGAAAAAAAATCTAGAAAAAAAATCTAGAAAAAAATCTAGAAAAAAAATCTAGAAAAAAATCTAGAAAAATATCTAGAAAAAAAATCTAGACAAAAAATCTAGAAAAAAAATCTAGAAAAAAAATCTAGAAAAAAAATCTAGAAACAAAAACATAGAAAAAAAATCTAGAAAAAAATCTAGAAAAAAAATCTAGAAAATAAATCTAGAAAAAAATCTAGAAAAAAAATCTAGAAAAAAAATCTAGAAAAAAATCTAGAAAAAAAATCTAGAAAAATATCTAGAAAAAAAATCTAGAAAAAAAATCTAGAAAAAAAATCTAGAAACAAAAACATAGAAAAAAAATCTAGAAAAAAATCTAGAAAAAAAATCTAGAAAATAAATCTAGAAAAAAATCTAGAAAAAAAATCTAGAAAAAAAATCTAGAAAAAAATCTAGAAAAAAAATCTAGAAAAATATCTAGAAAAAAAATCTAGAAAAAAATCTAGAAAAAAATCTAGAAAAAAATCTTGAAAAAAATCTAGAAAAAAAATCTAGAAAAAAAATCTAGAAAAAAAAATCTAGACAAAAAATCTAGAAAAAAAAACTTGAAAAAAATCTAGAAAAAAAATCTAGAAAAAAAATCTAGAAAAAAATCTTGAAAAAAATCTAGAAAAAAAATCTAGAAAAAAAATCTAGAAAAAAAATCTAGAAAAAAATCTAGAAAAAAAATCTAGAAAAATATCTAGAAAAAAAATCTAGAAAAAAAATCTAGAAAAAAAATCTAGAAACAAAAACATAGAAAAAAAATCTAGAAAAAAATCTAGAAAAAAAATCTAGAAAATAAATCTAGAAAAAAATCTAGAAAAAAAATCTAGAAAAAAAATCTAGAAAAAAATCTAGAAAAAAAATCTAGAAAAATATCTAGAAAAAAAATCTAGAAAAAAATCTAGAAAAAAAATCTAGAAAAAAATCTTGAAAAAAATCTAGAAAAAAAATCTAGAAAAAAAATCTAGAAAAAAAAATCTAGACAAAAAATCTAGAAAAAAAAACTTGAAAAAAATCTAGAAAAAAAATCTAGAAAAAAAATCTAGAAAAAAATCTTGAAAAAAATCTAGAAAAAAAATCTAGAAAAAAAATCTAGAAAAAAAATCTAGAAAAAAATCTAGAAAAAAAATCTAGAAAAAAAATCTAGAAAAAAAATCTAGAAAAAAAATCTAGAAAAAAATCTAGAAATAAAATCTATAAAATAAATCTAGAAAAAAATCTAGAAAAAAATCTAGAAAAAAAATCTAGAAAAATATCTAGAAAAAAAATCTAGAAAAAAATCTAGAAAAAAATCTAGAAAAAAATCTTGAAAAAAATCTAGAAAAAAAATCTAGAAAAAAAATCTAGAAAAAAAATCTAGACAAAAAATCTAGAAAAAAAAACTTGAAAAAAATCTAGAAAAAAAATCTAGAAAAAAAATCTAGAAAAAAAATCTAGAAAAAAATCTAGAAATAAAATCTATAAAATAAATCTAGAAAAAAATCTAGAAAAAAAATCTAGAAAAAAAATCTAGAAAAAAATCTAGAAAAAAATTCTAGAAAAAAATTCTAGAAAAAAAATCTAGAAAAAAAATCTAGAAAAAAATCTAGAAAAAAAATCTAGAAAAAAATCTAGAAAAATATCTAGAAAAAAAATCTAGACAAAAAATCTAGAAAAAAAATCTAGAAAAAAAATCTAGAAAAAAATCTAGAAAAAAAATCTAGAAAAAAAATCTAGAAAAAAAATCTAGAAACAAAAACATAGAAAAAAAATCTAGAAAAAAATCTAGAAAAAAAATCTAGAAAATAAATCTAGAAAAAAAATCTAGAAAAAAAATCTAGAAAAATATCTAGAAAAAAAATCTAGACAAAAAATCTAGAAAAAAATCTAGAAAAAAATTCTAGAAAAAAAATCTAGAAAAAAAATCTAGAAAAAAAATCTAGAAAAAAAATCTAGAAAAAAAATCTAGAAAAAAATCTAGAAAAAAATCTAGACAAAACATCTAGAAAAAAAATCTAGAAAAAAAATCTAGAAAAAAATCTAGAAAAAAAATCTAGAAAAAAAATCTAGAAGAAAATCTAGAAAAAAAATCTAGAAAAAAATCTAGAAAAAAAATCTAGAAAATAAATCTAGAAAAAAATCTAGAAAAAAAATCTAGAAAAAAAATCTAGAAAAAAATCTAGAAAAAAAATCTAGAAAAAAAATCTAGAAAAAAATCTAGAAAAAAAATCTAGAAAATAAATCTAGAAAAAAATCTAGAAAAAAAATCTAGAAAAAAAATCTAGAGAAAATTCTAGAAAAAAATCTAGAAAAAAATCTAGAAAAAAAATCTAGAAAAAAAATCTAGAAAAAAAATCTAGAAATAAAATCTAGAAAAAAATCTAGAAAAAAAATCTATAAAATAAATCTAGAAAAAAATCTAGACAAAAAATCTAGACAAAAAATCTAGAAAAAAATCTAGAAAAAAAATCTAGAAAAGAAATCTAGAAAAAAAATCTAGAAAAAAATCTAGAAAAAAAATCTAGAAAAAAAATCTAGAAAAAAATCTAGAAAAAAAATCTAGAAAAAAAATCTAGAAAAAAATCTAGAAAAAAAATCTAGAAAAAAATCTAGAAAAAAATTCTAGAAAAAAAATCTAGAAAAAAAATCTAGAAAAAAAATCTAGAAAAAAAATCTAGAAAAAAATCTAGAAAAAAAATCTAGAAAAAAATCTAGAAAAAAATCTAGAAAAAAAATTTAGAAAAAAAATCTAGAAAAAAAATCTAGAAAAAAAATCTAGAAAAAAATCTAGAAAAAAAATCTAGAAAAAAAATCTAGACAAAAAATCTAGAAAAAAATCTAGAAAAAAATTCTAGAAAAAAAATCTAGAAAAAAAATCTAGAAAAAAAATCTAGAAAAAAAATCTAGAAAAAAAATCTAGAAAAAAATCTAGAAAAAATCTAGACAAAAAATCTAGAAAAAAAATCTAGAAAAAAAATCTAGAAAAAAATCTAGAAAAAAAATCTAGAAAAAAAATCTAGAAGAAAATCTAGAAAAAAAATCTAGAAAAAAATCTAGAAAAAAATTATTGAAAAAAAATCTAGAAAAAAATCTAGAAAAAAAATCTAGAAAAAAAATCTAGAAAAAATTCTAGAAAAAAAATCTAGAAAAAAAATCTAGAAAAAATTCTAGAAAAAAATCTAGAAAAAAAATCTAGAAAATAAATCTAGAAAAAAATCTAGAAAAAAAATCTAGAAAAAAAATCTAGAAAAATTTCTAGAAAAAAATCTAGAAAAAAATCTAGAAAAAAAATCTAGAAAAAAAATCTAGAAAAAAAATCTAGAAAAAAAATCTAGAAAAAAATCTAGAAAAAAAATCTATAAAATAAATCTAGAAAAAAATCTAGAAAAAAAATCTAGAAAAAAAATCTAGAAAAAAATCTAGAAAAAAAATCTAGAAAAATATCTAGAAAAAAAATCTAGACAAAAAATCTAGAAAAAAAATCTAGAAAAAAATCTAGAAAAAAAATCTAGAAAAAAAATCTAGAAAAAAAATCTAGAAAAAAATCTAGAAAAAAAATCTAGAAAAAAAATCTAGAAAAAAAATCTAGAAACAAAAACATAGAAAAAAAATCTAGAAAAAAATCTAGAAAAAAAATCTAGAAAATAAATCTAGAAAAAAATCTAGAAAAAAATTATTGAAAAAAAATCTAGAAAAAAAATCTAGACAAAAATCTAGAAAAAAATCTAGAAAAAAAATCTAGAAAAAAAATCTAGAAAAAAATCTAGAAAAAAATCTAGAAAAAAAATCTAGAAAAAAAATCTAGAAAAATATCTAGAAAAAAAATCTAGACAAAAAATCTAGAAAAAAATCTAGAAAAAAATTCTAGAAAAAAAATCTAGAAAAAAAATCTAGAAAAAAAATCTAGAAAAAAAATCTAGAAAAAAAATCTAGAAAAAAATCTAGAAAAAAATCTAGACAAAAAATCTAGAAAAAAAATCTAGAAAAAAAATCTAGAAAAAAATCTAGAAAAAAAATCTAGAAAAAAAATCTAGAAGAAAATCTAGAAAAAAAATCTAGAAAAAAATCTAGAAAAAAAATCTAGAAAATAAATCTAGAAAAAAATCTAGAAAAAAAATCTAGAAAAAAAATCTAGAAAAAAATCTAGAAAAAAAATCTAGAAAAAAAATCTAGAAAAAAATCTAGAAAAAAAATCTAGAAAATAAATCTAGAAAAAAATCTAGAAAAAAAATCTAGAAAAAAATCTAGAAAAAAATCTAGAAAAAAAATCTAGAAAAAAAATCTAGAAAAAAAATCTAGAAAAAAAATCTAGAAAAAAAATCTAGAAAAAAATCTAGAAAAAAAATCTAGAAAAATATCTAGAAAAAAAATCTAGAAAAAAAATCTAGAAAAAAAATCTAGAAACAAAAACATAGAAAAAAAATCTAGAAAAAAATCTAGAAAAAAAATCTAGAAAATAAATCTAGAAAAAAATCTAGAAAAAAAATCTAGAAAAAAAATCTAGAAAAAAATCTAGAAAAAAAATCTAGAAAAATATCTAGAAAAAAAATCTAGAAAAAAATCTAGAAAAAAAATCTAGAAAAAAATCTTGAAAAAAATCTAGAAAAAAAATCTAGAAAAAAAATCTAGAAAAAAAAATCTAGACAAAAAATCTAGAAAAAAAAACTTGAAAAAAATCTAGAAAAAAAATCTAGAAAAAAAATCTAGAAAAAAATCTTGAAAAAAATCTAGAAAAAAAATCTAGAAAAAAAATCTAGAAAAAAAATCTAGAAAAAAATCTAGAAAAAAAATCTAGAAAAAAAATCTAGAAAAAAAATCTAGAAAAAAAATCTAGAAAAAAATCTAGAAATAAAATCTATAAAATAAATCTAGAAAAAAATCTAGAAAAAAATCTAGAAAAAAAATCTAGAAAAATATCTAGAAAAAAAATCTAGAAAAAAATCTAGAAAAAAATCTAGAAAAAAATCTTGAAAAAAATCTAGAAAAAAAATCTAGAAAAAAAATCTAGAAAAAAAATCTAGACAAAAAATCTAGAAAAAAAAACTTGAAAAAAATCTAGAAAAAAAATCTAGAAAAAAAATCTAGAAAAAAAATCTAGAAAAAAATCTAGAAATAAAATCTATAAAATAAATCTAGAAAAAAATCTAGAAAAAAAATCTAGAAAAAAAATCTAGAAAAAAATCTAGAAAAAAATTCTAGAAAAAAATTCTAGAAAAAAAATCTAGAAAAAAAATCTAGAAAAAAATCTAGAAAAAAAATCTAGAAAAAAATCTAGAAAAATATCTAGAAAAAAAATCTAGACAAAAAATCTAGAAAAAAAATCTAGAAAAAAAATCTAGAAAAAAATCTAGAAAAAAAATCTAGAAAAAAAATCTAGAAAAAAAATCTAGAAACAAAAACATAGAAAAAAAATCTAGAAAAAAATCTAGAAAAAAAATCTAGAAAATAAATCTAGAAAAAAAATCTAGAAAAAAAATCTAGAAAAATATCTAGAAAAAAAATCTAGACAAAAAATCTAGAAAAAAATCTAGAAAAAAATTCTAGAAAAAAAATCTAGAAAAAAAATCTAGAAAAAAAATCTAGAAAAAAAATCTAGAAAAAAAATCTAGAAAAAAATCTAGAAAAAAATCTAGACAAAACATCTAGAAAAAAAATCTAGAAAAAAAATCTAGAAAAAAATCTAGAAAAAAAATCTAGAAAAAAAATCTAGAAGAAAATCTAGAAAAAAAATCTAGAAAAAAATCTAGAAAAAAAATCTAGAAAATAAATCTAGAAAAAAATCTAGAAAAAAAATCTAGAAAAAAAATCTAGAAAAAAATCTAGAAAAAAAATCTAGAAAAAAAATCTAGAAAAAAATCTAGAAAAAAAATCTAGAAAATAAATCTAGAAAAAAATCTAGAAAAAAAATCTAGAAAAAAAATCTAGAGAAAATTCTAGAAAAAAATCTAGAAAAAAATCTAGAAAAAAAATCTAGAAAAAAAATCTAGAAAAAAAATCTAGAAATAAAATCTAGAAAAAAATCTAGAAAAAAAATCTATAAAATAAATCTAGAAAAAAATCTAGACAAAAAATCTAGACAAAAAATCTAGAAAAAAATCTAGAAAAAAAATCTAGAAAAGAAATCTAGAAAAAAAATCTAGAAAAAAATCTAGAAAAAAAATCTAGAAAAAAAATCTAGAAAAAAATCTAGAAAAAAAATCTAGAAAAAAAATCTAGAAAAAAATCTAGAAAAAAAATCTAGAAAAAAATCTAGAAAAAAATTCTAGAAAAAAAATCTAGAAAAAAAATCTAGAAAAAAAATCTAGAAAAAAAATCTAGAAAAAAATCTAGAAAAAAAATCTAGAAAAAAATCTAGAAAAAAATCTAGAAAAAAAATTTAGAAAAAAAATCTAGAAAAAAAATCTAGAAAAAAAATCTAGAAAAAAATCTAGAAAAAAAATCTAGAAAAAAAATCTAGACAAAAAATCTAGAAAAAAATCTAGAAAAAAATTCTAGAAAAAAAATCTAGAAAAAAAATCTAGAAAAAAAATCTAGAAAAAAAATCTAGAAAAAAAATCTAGAAAAAAATCTAGAAAAAATCTAGACAAAAAATCTAGAAAAAAAATCTAGAAAAAAAATCTAGAAAAAAATCTAGAAAAAAAATCTAGAAAAAAAATCTAGAAGAAAATCTAGAAAAAAAATCTAGAAAAAAATCTAGAAAAAAATTATTGAAAAAAAATCTAGAAAAAAATCTAGAAAAAAAATCTAGAAAAAAAATCTAGAAAAAATTCTAGAAAAAAAATCTAGAAAAAAAATCTAGAAAAAATTCTAGAAAAAAATCTAGAAAAAAAATCTAGAAAATAAATCTAGAAAAAAATCTAGAAAAAAAATCTAGAAAAAAAATCTAGAAAAATTTCTAGAAAAAAATCTAGAAAAAAATCTAGAAAAAAAATCTAGAAAAAAAATCTAGAAAAAAAATCTAGAAAAAAAATCTAGAAAAAAATCTAGAAAAAAAATCTATAAAATAAATCTAGAAAAAAATCTAGAAAAAAAATCTAGAAAAAAAATCTAGAAAAAAATCTAGAAAAAAAATCTAGAAAAATATCTAGAAAAAAAATCTAGACAAAAAATCTAGAAAAAAAATCTAGAAAAAAATCTAGAAAAAAAATCTAGAAAAAAAATCTAGAAAAAAAATCTAGAAAAAAATCTAGAAAAAAAATCTAGAAAAAAAATCTAGAAAAAAAATCTAGAAACAAAAACATAGAAAAAAAATCTAGAAAAAAATCTAGAAAAAAAATCTAGAAAATAAATCTAGAAAAAAATCTAGAAAAAAATTATTGAAAAAAAATCTAGAAAAAAAATCTAGACAAAAATCTAGAAAAAAATCTAGAAAAAAAATCTAGAAAAAAAATCTAGAAAAAAATCTAGAAAAAAATCTAGAAAAAAAATCTAGAAAAAAAATCTAGAAAAATATCTAGAAAAAAAATCTAGACAAAAAATCTAGAAAAAAATCTAGAAAAAAATTCTAGAAAAAAAATCTAGAAAAAAAATCTAGAAAAAAAATCTAGAAAAAAAATCTAGAAAAAAAATCTAGAAAAAAATCTAGAAAAAAATCTAGACAAAAAATCTAGAAAAAAAATCTAGAAAAAAAATCTAGAAAAAAATCTAGAAAAAAAATCTAGAAAAAAAATCTAGAAGAAAATCTAGAAAAAAAATCTAGAAAAAAATCTAGAAAAAAAATCTAGAAAATAAATCTAGAAAAAAATCTAGAAAAAAAATCTAGAAAAAAAATCTAGAAAAAAATCTAGAAAAAAAATCTAGAAAAAAAATCTAGAAAAAAATCTAGAAAAAAAATCTAGAAAATAAATCTAGAAAAAAATCTAGAAAAAAAATCTAGAAAAAAATCTAGAAAAAAATCTAGAAAAAAAATCTAGAAAAAAAATCTAGAAAAAAAATCTAGAAAAAAAATCTAGAAAAAAATCTAGAAAAAAAATCTATAAAATAAATCTAGAAAAAAATCTAGAAAAAAAATCTAGAAAAAAAATCTAGAAAAAAATCTAGAAAAAAAATCTAGAAAAATATCTAGAAAAAAAATCTAGACAAAAAATCTAGAAAAAAAATCTAGAAAAAAATCTAGAAAAAAAATCTAGAAAAAAAATCTAGAAAAAAAATCTTGAAAAAAATCTAGAAAAAAAATCTAGAAAAAAATCTAGAAAAAAATCTAGAAAAAAAATCTAGAAAAAAAATCTAGAAAAAAAATCTAGACAAAAAATCTAGAAAAAAATCTAGAAAAAAAATCTAGAAAAGAAATCTAGAAAAAAAATCTAGAAAAAAATCTAGAAAAAAAATCTAGAAAAAAAATCTAGAAAAAAATCTAGAAAAAAAATCTAGAAAAATAATCTAGAAAAAAATTCTTGAAAAAAAATCTAGAAAAAAAATCTAGAAAAAAAATCTAGAAAAAAATCTAGAAAAAAAATCTAGAAAAAAATCTAGAAAAAAATTCTAGAAAAAAAATCTAGAAAAAAAATCTAGAAAAAAAATCTAGAAAAAAAATCTAGAAAAAAATCTAGAAAAAAAATCTAGAAAAAAATCTAGAAAAAAATCTAGAAAAAAAATCTAGAAAAAAAATCTAGAAAAAAAATCTAGAAAAAAAATCTAGAAAAAAATCTAGAAAAAAAATCTAGAAAAAAAATCTAGACAAAAAATCTAGAAAAAAATCTAGAAAAAAATTCTAGAAAAAAAATCTAGAAAAAAAATCTAGAAAAAAAATCTAGAAAAAAAATCTAGAAAAAAAATCTAGAAAAAAATCTAGAAAAAATCTAGACAAAAAATCTAGAAAAAAAATCTAGAAAAAAAATCTAGAAAAAAATCTAGAAAAAAAATCTAGAAAAAAAATCTAGAAGAAAATCTAGAAAAAAAATCTAGAAAAAAATCTAGAAAAAAATTATTGAAAAAAAATCTAGAAAAAAATCTAGAAAAAAAATCTAGAAAATAAATCTAGAAAAAAATCTAGAAAAAAAATCTAGAAAAAAAATCTAGAAAAAATTCTAGAAAAAAATCTAGAAAAAAAATCTAGAAAATAAATCTAGAAAAAAATCTAGAAAAAAAATCTAGAAAAAAAATCTAGAAAAAATTCTAGAAAAAAATCTAGAAAAAAATCTAGAAAAAAAATCTAGAAAAAAAATCTAGAAAAAAAATCTAGAAAAAAAATCTAGAAAAAAATCTAGAAAAAAAATCTATAAAATAAATCTAGAAAAAAATCTAGAAAAAAAATCTAGAAAAAAAATCTAGAAAAAAATCTAGAAAAAAAATCTAGAAAAATATCTAGAAAAAAAATCTAGACAAAAAATCTAGAAAAAAAATCTAGAAAAAAATCTAGAAAAAAAATCTAGAAAAAAAATCTAGAAAAAAAATCTTGAAAAAAATCTAGAAAAAAAATCTAGAAAAAAATCTAGAAAAAAATCTAGAAAAAAAATCTAGAAAAAAAATCTAGAAAAAAAATCTAGACAAAAAATCTAGAAAAAAATCTAGAAAAAAAATCTAGAAAAGAAATCTAGAAAAAAAAATCTAGAAAAAAATCTAGAAAAAAAATCTAGAAAAAAAATCTAGAAATAAATCTAGAAAAAAAATCTAGAAAAATAATCTAGAAAAAAATTCTTGAAAAAAAATCTAGAAAAAAAATCTAGAAAAAAAATCTAGAAAAAAATCTAGAAAAAAAATCTAGAAAAAAATCTAGAAAAAAATTCTAGAAAAAAAATCTAGAAAAAAAATCTAGAAAAAAATCTAGAAAAAAAATCTAGAAAAAAATCTAGAAAAAAATCTAGAAAAAAAATCTAGAAAAAAAATCTAGAAAAAAAATCTAGAAAAAAAATCTAGAAAAAAATCTAGAAAAAAAATCTAGAAAAAAAATCTAGAAAAAAATCTAGAAAAAAAATCTAGAAAAAAAATCTAGAAAAAAATCTAGAAAAAAAATCTAGAAAAATATCTAGAAAAAAAATCTAGACAAAAAATCTAGAAAAAAAATCTAGAAAAAAATCTAGAAAAAAAATTTAGAAAAAAATCTAGAAAAAAAATCTAGAAAAAAAATCTAGAAAAAAAATCTAGAAAAATATCTAGAAAAAAAATCTAGAAAAAAATCTAGAAAAAAAATCTTGAAAAAAAATCTAGAAAAAAAATCTTGAAAAAAATCTAGAAAAAAAATCTAGAAAAAAAATCTAGAAAAAAATCTAGAAAAAAAATCTAGAAAAAAATTCTTGAAAAAAAATCTAGAAAAAAAATTTAGAAAATAAATCTCGAAAAGAATCTAGAAAAAAAATCTAGAAAAAAAATCTAGAAAAAAATCTAGAAAAAAATCTAGAAAAAAAATCTAGAAAAAAAATCTAGAAAAAAATCTAGAAAAAAAATCTAGAAAATAAATCTAGAAAAAAATCTAGAAAAAAAATCTAGAAAAAAATCTAGAAAAAAATCTAGAAAAAAATTATTGAAAAAAAATCTAGAAAAAAAATCTAGAAAAAAAATCTAGAAAAAAATCTAGAAAAAAAATCTAGAAAATAAATCTAGAAGAAAATCTAGAAAAAAAATCTAGAAAAAAAATCTAGAAAATAAATCTAGAAAAAAATTTTGAAAAAAAATCTAGAAAATAAATCTAGAAAAAAATCTAGAAAAAAAATCTAGAAAAATATCTAGATAAAAAATCGAAAAAAAAAATCGGAAAAAAATCGGAAAAAATCGGAAAAAATCGGTAAAAAATTCGGAAAAAAAATTCGGAAAAAATCGGAAAAAAATCGGGAAAAATTGGAAAAAAATCGGAAAAAAAATCGGAAAAAAATCGGGAAAAATCTAGAAAAAAAATTTAGAAAAAAATCTAGAAAAAAAATCTAGAAAAAAAATCTAGAAAAAAAATCTAGAAAAATATCTAGAAAAAAAATCTAGACAAAAAATCTAGAAAAAAAATCTTGAAAAAAAATCTAGAAAAAAAATCTTGAAAAAAATCTAGAAAAAAAATCTAGAAAAAAATCTAGAAAAAAAATCTAGAAAAAAAATCTAGAAAAAAATCTAGAAAAAAAATCTAGAAAAATAATCTAGAAAAAAATTCTTGAAAAAAAATCTAGAAAAAAAATCTAGAAAAAAAATCTAGAAAAAAATCTAGAAAAAAAATCTAGAAAAAAATCTAGAAAAAAATTCTAGAAAAAAAATCTAGAAAAAAAATCTAGAAAAAAAATCTAGAAAAAAAATCTAGAAAAAAATCTAGAAAAAAAATCTAGAAAAAAATCTAGAAAAAAATCTAGAAAAAAAATCTAGAAAAAAAATCTAGAAAAAAAATCTAGAAAAAAAATCTAGAAAAAAATCTAGAAAAAAAATCTAGAAAAAAAATCTAGACAAAAAATCTAGAAAAAAATCTAGAAAAAAATTCTAGAAAAAAAATCTAGAAAAAAAATCTAGAAAAAAAATCTAGAAAAAAAATCTAGAAAAAAAATCTAGAAAAAAATCTAGAAAAAATCTAGACAAAAAATCTAGAAAAAAAATCTAGAAAAAAAATCTAGAAAAAAATCTAGAAAAAAAATCTAGAAAAAAAATCTAGAAGAAAATCTAGAAAAAAAATCTAGAAAAAAATCTAGAAAAAAATTATTGAAAAAAAATCTAGAAAAAAATCTAGAAAAAAAATCTAGAAAATAAATCTAGAAAAAAATCTAGAAAAAAAATCTAGAAAAAAAATCTAGAAAAAATTCTAGAAAAAAATCTAGAAAAAAAATCTAGAAAATAAATCTAGAAAAAAATCTAGAAAAAAAATCTAGAAAAAAAATCTAGAAAAAATTCTAGAAAAAAATCTAGAAAAAAATCTAGAAAAAAAATCTAGAAAAAAAATCTAGAAAAAAAATCTAGAAAAAAAATCTAGAAAAAAATCTAGAAAAAAAATCTATAAAATAAATCTAGAAAAAAATCTAGAAAAAAAATCTAGAAAAAAAATCTAGAAAAAAATCTAGAAAAAAAATCTAGAAAAATATCTAGAAAAAAAATCTAGACAAAAAATCTAGAAAAAAAATCTAGAAAAAAATCTAGAAAAAAAATCTAGAAAAAAAATCTAGAAAAAAAATCTTGAAAAAAATCTAGAAAAAAAATCTAGAAAAAAATCTAGAAAAAAATCTAGAAAAAAAATCTAGAAAAAAAATCTAGAAAAAAAATCTAGACAAAAAATCTAGAAAAAAATCTAGAAAAAAAATCTAGAAAAGAAATCTAGAAAAAAAAATCTAGAAAAAAATCTAGAAAAAAAATCTAGAAAAAAAATCTAGAAATAAATCTAGAAAAAAAATCTAGAAAAATAATCTAGAAAAAAATTCTTGAAAAAAAATCTAGAAAAAAAATCTAGAAAAAAAATCTAGAAAAAAATCTAGAAAAAAAATCTAGAAAAAAATCTAGAAAAAAATTCTAGAAAAAAAATCTAGAAAAAAAATCTAGAAAAAAATCTAGAAAAAAAATCTAGAAAAAAATCTAGAAAAAAATCTAGAAAAAAAATCTAGAAAAAAAATCTAGAAAAAAAATCTAGAAAAAAAATCTAGAAAAAAATCTAGAAAAAAAATCTAGAAAAAAAATCTAGAAAAAAATCTAGAAAAAAAATCTAGAAAAAAAATCTAGAAAAAAATCTAGAAAAAAAATCTAGAAAAATATCTAGAAAAAAAATCTAGACAAAAAATCTAGAAAAAAAATCTAGAAAAAAATCTAGAAAAAAAATTTAGAAAAAAATCTAGAAAAAAAATCTAGAAAAAAAATCTAGAAAAAAAATCTAGAAAAATATCTAGAAAAAAAATCTAGACAAAAAATCTAGAAAAAAAATCTAGAAAAAAATCTAGAAAAAAAATCTTGAAAAAAAATCTAGAAAAAAAATCTTGAAAAAAATCTAGAAAAAAAATCTAGAAAAAAAATCTAGAAAAAAATCTAGAAAAAAAATCTAGAAAAAAATTCTTGAAAAAAAATCTAGAAAAAAAATTTAGAAAATAAATCTCGAAAAGAATCTAGAAAAAAAATCTAGAAAAAAAATCTAGAAAAAAATCTAGAAAAAAATCTAGAAAAAAAATCTAGAAAAAAAATCTAGAAAAAAATCTAGAAAAAAAATCTAGAAAATAAATCTAGAAAAAAATCTAGAAAAAAAATCTAGAAAAAAATCTAGAAAAAAATCTAGAAAAAAATTATTGAAAAAAAATCTAGAAAAAAAATCTAGAAAAAAAATCTAGAAAAAAATCTAGAAAAAAAATCTAGAAAATAAATCTAGAAGAAAATCTAGAAAAAAAATCTAGAAAAAAAATCTAGAAAATAAATCTAGAAAAAAATTTTGAAAAAAAATCTAGAAAATAAATCTAGAAAAAAATCTAGAAAAAAAATCTAGAAAAATATCTAGATAAAAAATCGAAAAAAAAAATCGGAAAAAAATCGGAAAAAATCGGAAAAAATCGGTAAAAAATTCGGAAAAAAAATTCGGAAAAAATCGGAAAAAAATCGGGAAAAATTGGAAAAAAATCGGAAAAAAAATCGGAAAAAAATCGGGAAAAATCTAGAAAAAAAATTTAGAAAAAAATCTAGAAAAAAAATCTAGAAAAAAAATCTAGAAAAAAAATCTAGAAAAATATCTAGAAAAAAAATCTAGACAAAAAATCTAGAAAAAAAATCTTGAAAAAAAATCTAGAAAAAAAATCTTGAAAAAAATCTAGAAAAAAAATCTAGAAAAAAAATCTAGAAAAAAATCTAGAAAAAAAATCTAGAAAAAAATTCTTGAAAAAAAATCTAGAAAAAAAATTTAGAAAATAAATCTCGAAAAGAATCTAGAAAAAAAATCTAGAAAAAAAATCTAGAAAAAAATCTAGAAAAAAATCTAGAAAAAAAATCTAGAAAAAAAATCTAGAAAAAAATCTAGAAAAAAAATCTAGAAAATAAATCTAGAAAAAAATCTAGAAAAAAAATCTAGAAAAAAATCTAGAAAAAAATCTAGAAAAAAATTATTGAAAAAAAATCTAGAAAAAAAATCTAGAAAAAAAATCTAGAAAAAAATCTAGAAAAAAAATCTAGAAAATAAATCTAGAAGAAAATCTAGAAAAAAAATCTAGAAAAAAAATCTAGAAAATAAATCTAGAAAAAAATTTTGAAAAAAAATCTAGAAAATAAATCTAGAAAAAAATCTAGAAAAAAAATCTAGAAAAATATCTAGATAAAAAATCGAAAAAAAAAATCGGAAAAAAATCGGAAAAAATCGGAAAAAATCGGTAAAAAATTCGGAAAAAAAATTCGGAAAAAATCGGAAAAAAATCGGGAAAAATTGGAAAAAAATCGGAAAAAAAATCGGAAAAAAATCGGGAAAAATCTAGAAAAAAAATTTAGAAAAAAATCTAGAAAAAAAATCTAGAAAAAAAATCTAGAAAAAAAATCTAGAAAAATATCTAGAAAAAAAATCTAGACAAAAAATCTAGAAAAAAAATCTTGAAAAAAAATCTAGAAAAAAAATCTTGAAAAAAATCTAGAAAAAAAATCTAGAAAAAAAATCTAGAAAAAAATCTAGAAAAAAAATCTAGAAAAAAATTCTTGAAAAAAAATCTAGAAAAAAAATTTAGAAAATAAATCTCGAAAAGAATCTAGAAAAAAAATCTAGAAAAAAAATCTAGAAAAAAATCTAGAAAAAAATCTAGAAAAAAAATCTAGAAAAAAAATCTAGAAAAAAATCTAGAAAAAAAATCTAGAAAATAAATCTAGAAAAAAATCTAGAAAAAAAATCTAGAAAAAAATCTAGAAAAAAATCTAGAAAAAAATTATTGAAAAAAAATCTAGAAAAAAAATCTAGAAAAAAAATCTAGAAAAAAATCTAGAAAAAAAATCTAGAAAATAAATCTAGAAGAAAATCTAGAAAAAAAATCTAGAAAAAAAATCTAGAAAATAAATCTAGAAAAAAATTTTGAAAAAAAATCTAGAAAATAAATCTAGAAAAAAATCTAGAAAAAAAATCTAGAAAAATATCTAGATAAAAAATCGAAAAAAAAAATCGGAAAAAAATCGGAAAAAATCGGAAAAAATCGGTAAAAAATTCGGAAAAAAAATTCGGAAAAAATCGGAAAAAAATCGGGAAAAATTGGAAAAAAATCGGAAAAAAAATCGGAAAAAAATCGGGAAAAATCTGAAAAAATCGGAAAAAAAATCGGGAAAAATCGGAAAAAAAATCGGAAACAAATCGGAAAAAAATCGGGAAAAATTCGAGAAAAATTCGGGATAAATCGGAAATAAAATCGGAAAAATCGGAAAAAAATCGGAAAAATCGGAAAAAAATCGGAAAAAATCGGAACAAAATCGGAAAAAAATCGGGAGAAAATCGGGAAAAATCGGAAAAAAAATCGGAAAAAAATCGGAAAAAATCGGAAAAAAATCGGAAAAAAATCGGAAAAAAAATCGGAAAAAAATCGGAAAAAATCGGAAAAAATTGGAAAAAAAATCGGGAAAAAAATCGGAAAAAAATCGGGAAAAATCGAAAAAAATCGGAATAAAATCGGAAAAAATCGGAAAAAAATCGGAAAAAATCGGAACAAAATCGGAAAAAAATTCGGAAAAAAAATTCTGAAAAAAACGGAAAAAATCGGAAAAAAATCGGGAAAAATTCGAGAAAAATTCGGGATAAATCGGAAATAAAATCGGAAAAATCGGAAAAAAAATCGGGAAAATCGGAAAAAAATCGGAAAATATCGGAACAAAATCGGAAAAAAATCGGGAGAAAATCGTGAAAAATCGGAAAAAAAATCGGAAAAAAATCGGAAAAAATCGGAAAAAAATCGGAAAAAAATCGGAAAAAAAATCGGGAAAAAAATCGGAAAAAAATCGGAAAAAATCGGAAAAAAATTGGAAAAAAAATCGGGAAAAAAATCGGAAAAAAATCGGGAAAAATCGTTAAAAATCGGAATAAAATCGGAAAAAATCGGAAAAAAATCGGAAAAAATCGGAACAAAATCGGAAAAAAATTCGGAAAAAAGATTCGGAAAAAAATCGGAAAAAAATCGGGAAAAATTGGAAAAAAATCGGAAAAAAAATCGGAAAAAAATCGGGAAAAATCTGAAAAAATCGGGAAAAAAATCGGAAATAAAATCGGAAAAATCGGAAAAAAATCGGGAAAAATCGAAAAAAAAATCGGAAAAAAAATCGGAAAAAATCAGAAAAAAATCGGGAAAAATCGGAAAAAATCGGAAAAAATTGGAAAAAAAATCGGGAAAAAAATCGGAAAAAAATCGGGAAAAATCGGGAAAAATTCGGAAAAAAATCGGGAAAAATCGGGAAAAATCGGAAAAACAATCGGAAAAAAATCGGGAAAAATCGGTAAAAAATTCGGAAAAAAAATTCGGAAAAAATCGGAAAAAAATCGGGAAAAATTGGAAAAAAATCGGAAAAAAAATCGGAAAAAAATCGGGAAAAATCTGAAAAAATCGGAAAAAAAATCGGGAAAAATCGGAAAAAAAATCGGAAACAAATCGGGAAAAATTCGAGAAAAATTCGGGATAAATCGGAAATAAAATCGGAAAAAAATCGGAAAAAATCGGAAAAAATCGGAAAAAAAATCGGAATAAAATCGGAAAAAATTGGAAAAAAAATCGGGAAAAAAATCGGAAAAAAATCGGGAAAAATCGAAAAAAATCGGAATAAAATCGGAAAAAATCGGAAAAAAATCGGAAAAAATCGGAACTAAATCGGAAAAAAATTCGGAAAAAAAATTCTGAAAAAAACGGAAAAAATCGGAATAAAATCGGAAAAAATCGGAAAAAAATCGGAAAAAATCGGAACAAAATCGGAAAAAAATTCGGAAAAAAAATTCTGAAAAAAACGGAAAAAATCGGAAAAAAATCGGGAAAAATTCGAGAAAAATTCGGGATAAATCGGAAATAAAATCGGAAAAATCGGAAAAAAAATCGGGAAAATCGGAAAAAAATCGGAAAATATCGGAACAAAATCGGAAAAAAATCGGGAGAAAATCGTGAAAAATCGGAAAAAAAATCGGAAAAAAATCGGAAAAAATCGGAAAAAAATCGGAAAAAAATCGGAAAAAAAATCGGAAAAAAAATCGGAAAAAAATCGGAAAAAATCGGAAAATAATTGGAAAAAAAATCGGGAAAAAAATCGGAAAAAAATCGGGAAAAATCGTTAAAAATCGGAATAAAATCGGAAAAAATTCGGAAAAAATCGGAAAAAAATCGGGAAAAATTGGAAAAAAATCGGAAAAAAAATCGGAAAAAAATCGGGAAAAATCTGAAAAAATCGGAAAAAAAATCGGGAAAAATCGGAAAAAAAATCGGAAACAAATCGGAAAAAAATCGGGAAAAATTCGAGAAAAATTCGGGATAAATCGGAAATAAAATCGGAAAAAAATCGGAAAAAATCGGAAAAAATCGGAAAAAAAATCGGAATAAAATCGGAAAAAATTGGAAAAAAAATCGGGAAAAAAATCGGAAAAAAATCGGGAAAAATCGAAAAAAATCGGAATAAAATCGGAAAAAATCGGAAAAAAATCGGAAAAAATCGGAACAAAATCGGAAAAAAATTCGGAAAAAAAATTCTGAAAAAAACGGAAAAAATCGGAATAAAATCGGAAAAAATCGGAAAAAAATCGGAAAAAATCGGAACAAAATCGGAAAAAAATTCGGAAAAAAAATTCTGAAAAAAACGGAAAAAATCGGAAAAAAATCGGGAAAAATTCGAGAAAAATTCGGGATGAATCGGAAATAAAATCGGAAAAATCGGAAAAAAAATCGGGAAAATCGGAAAAAAATCGGAAAATATCGGAACAAAATCGGAAAAAAATCGGGAGAAAATCGTGAAAAATCGGAAAAAAAATCGGAAAAAAATCGGAAAAAATCGGAAAAAAATCGGAAAAAAATCGGAAAAAAAATCGGAAAAAAAATCGGAAAAAAATCGGAAAAAATCGGAAAATAATTGGAAAAAAAATCGGGAAAAAAATCGGAAAAAAATCGGGAAAAATCGTTAAAAATCGGAATAAAATCGGAAAAAATCGGAAAAAAATCGGAAAAAATCGGAACAAAATCGGAAAAAAATTCGGAAAAAAAATTCTGAAAAAATCGGAAAAAAATCGGGAAAAATTGGAAAAAAATCGGAAAAAAAATCGGAAAAAAATCGGGAAAAATCTGAAAAAATCGGGAAAAAAATCGGAAATAAAATCGGAAAAATCGGAAAAAAATCGGGAAAAATCGAAAAAAAAATCGGAAAAAAAATCGGAAAAAATCAGAAAAAAATCGGGAAAAATCGGAAAAAATCGGAAAAAATTGGAAAAAAAATCGGGAAAAAAATCGGAAAAAAATCGGGAAAAATCGGGAAAAATTCGGAAAAAAATCGGGAAAAATCGGGAAAAATCGGAAAAACAATTGGAAAAAAATCGGGAAAAATCGGTAAAAAATTCGGAAAAAAAATTCGGAAAAAATCGGAAAAAAATCGGGAAAAATTGGAAAAAAATCGGAAAAAAAATCGGAAAAAAATCGGGAAAAATCTGAAAAAATCGGAAAAAAAATCGGGAAAAATCGGAAAAAAAATCGGAAACAAATCGGAGAAAAATCGGGAAAAATTCGAGAAAAATTCGGGATAAATCGGATATAAAATCGGAAAAATCGGAAAAAAATCTGAAAAATCGGAAAAAAATCGAAAAAAATCGGAACAAAATCGGAAAAAAATCGGGAGAAAATCGGGAAAAATCGGAGAAAAAAATCGGAAAAAAATCGGAAAAAATCGGAAAAAAATCGGAAAAAAATCGGAAAAAAAATCGGAATAAAATCGGAAAAAATCGGAAAAAAAATCGGAAAAAAATCGGAAAAAATCGGAAAAAATCGGAAAAAAAATCGGAATAAAATCGGAAAAAATCGGAAAAAAAATCGGAAAAAAATCGGGAAAAATCGAAAAAAATCGGAATAAAATCGGAAAAAATCGGAAAAAAATCGGAAAAAATCGGAACAAAATCGGAAAAAAATTCGGAAAAAAAATTCTGAAAAAAACGGAAAAAATAGGAAAAAAATCGGGAAAAATTCGAGAAAAATTCGGGATAAATCGGAAATAAAATCGGAAAAATCGGAAAAAAAATCGGGAAAATCGGAAAAAAATCGGAAAATATCGGAACAAAATCGGAAAAAAATCGGGAGAAAATCGTGAAAAATCGGAAAAAAAATCGGAAAAAAATCGGAAAAAATCGGAAAAAAATCGGAAAAAAATCGGAAAAAAAATCGGAAAAAAAATCGGAAAAAAATCGGAAAAAATCGGAAAAAAATTGGAAAAAAAATCGGGAAAAAAATCGGAAAAAAATCGGGAAAAATCGTTAAAAATCGGAATAAAATCGGAAAAAATCGGAAAAAAATCGGAAAAAATCGGAACAAAATCGGAAAAAAATTCGGAAAAAAAATTCGGAAAAAAATCGGAAAAAAATCGGGAAAAATTGGAAAAAAATCGGAAATAAAATCGGAAAAATCGGAAAAAAATCGGGAAAAATCGAAAAAAAAATCGGAAAAAAAATCGGAAAAAATCAGAAAAAAATCGGGAAAAATCGGAAAAAATCGGAAAAAATTGGAAAAAAAATCGGGAAAAAAATCGGAAAAAAATCGGGAAAAATCGGGAAAAATTCGGAAAAAAATCGGGAAAAATCGGGAAAAATCGGAAAAACAATCGGAAAAAAATCGGGAAAAATCGGTAAAAAATTCGGAAAAAAAATTCGGAAAAAATCGGAAAAAAATCGGGAAAAATTGGAAAAAAATCGGAAAAAAAATCGGAAAAAAATCGGGAAAAATCTGAAAAAATCGGAAAAAAAATCGGGAAAAATCGGAAAAAAAATCGGAAACAAATCGGAAAAAAATCGGGAAAAATTCGAGAAAAATTCGGGATAAATCGGAAATAAAATCGGAAAAAAATCGGAAAAAATCGGAAAAAATCGGAAAAAAAATCGGAATAAAATCGGAAAAAATTGGAAAAAAAATCGGGAAAAAAATCGGAAAAAAATCGGGAAAAATCGAAAAAAATCGGAATAAAATCGGAAAAAATCGGAAAAAAATCGGAAAAAATCGGAACAAAATCGGAAAAAAATTCGGAAAAAAAATTCTGAAAAAAACGGAAAAAATCGGAATAAAATCGGAAAAAATCGGAAAAAAATCGGAAAAAATCGGAACAAAATCGGAAAAAAATTCGGAAAAAAAATTCTGAAAAAAACGGAAAAAATCGGAAAAAAATCGGGAAAAATTCGAGAAAAATTCGGGATAAATCGGAAATAAAATCGGAAAAATCGGAAAAAAAATCGGGAAAATCGGAAAAAAATTGGAAAATATCGGAACAAAATCGGAAAAAAATCGGGAGAAAATCGTGAAAAATCGGAAAAAAAATCGGAAAAAAATCGGAAAAAATCGGAAAAAAATCGGAAAAAAATCGGAAAAAAAATCGGAAAAAAAATCGGAAAAAAATCGGAAAAAATCGGAAAATAATTGGAAAAAAAATCGGGAAAAAAATCGGAAAAAAATCGGGAAAAATCGTTAAAAATCGGAATAAAATCGGAAAAAATCGGAAAAAAATCGGAAAAAATCGGAAAAAATCGGAAAAAAATTCGGAAAAAAAATTCGGAAAAAAATCGGAAAAAAATCGGGAAAAATTGGAAAAAAATCGGAAAAAAAATCGGAAAAAAATCGGGAAAAATCTGAAAAAATCGGGAAAAAAATCGGAAATAAAATCGGAAAAATCGGAAAAAAATCGGGAAAAATCGAAAAAAAAATCGGAAAAAAAATCTGAAAAAATCAGAAAAAAATCGGGAAAAATCGGAAAAAATCGGAAAAAATTGGAAAAAAAATCGGGAAAAAAATCGGAAAAAAATCGGGAAAAATCGGGAAAAATTCGGAAAAAAATCGGGAAAAATCGGGAAAAATCGGAAAAACAATTGGAAAAAAATCGGGAAAAATCGGTAAAAAATTCGGAAAAAAAATTCGGAAAAAATCGGAAAAAAATCGGGAAAAATTGGAAAAAAATCGGAAAAAAAATCGGAAAAAAATCGGGAAAAATCTGAAAAAATCGGAAAAAAAATCGGGAAAAATCGGAAAAAAAATCGGAAACAAATCGGAAAAAAATCGGGAAAAATTCGAGAAAAATTCGGGATAAATCGGATATAAAATCGGAAAAATCGGAAAAAAATCGGAAAAATCGGAAAAAAATCGGAAAAAATCGGAACAAAATCGGAAAAAAATCGGGAGAAAATCGGGAAAAATCGGAGAAAAAAATCGGAAAAAAATCGGAAAAAATCGGAAAAAAATCGGAAAAAAATCGGAAAAAAAATCGGAATAAAATCGGAAAAAATCGGAAAAAAAATCGGAAAAAAATCGGAAAAAATCGGAAAAAATCGGAAAAAAAATCGGAATAAAATCGGAAAAAATCGGAAAAAAAATCGGAAAAAAATCGGAAAAAATCGGAAAAAATTGGAAAAAAAATCGGGAAAAAAATCGGAAAAAAATCGGGAAAAATCGAAAAAAATCGGAATAAAATCGGAAAAAATCGGAAAAAAATCGGAAAAAATCGGAACAAAATCGGAAAAAAATTCGGAAAAAAAATTCTGAAAAAAACGGAAAAAATAGGAAAAAAATCGGGAAAAATTCGAGAAAAATTCGGGATAAATCGGAAATAAAATCGGAAAAATCGGAAAAAAAATCGGGAAAATCGGAAAAAAATCGGAAAATATCGGAACAAAATCGGAAAAAAATCGGGAGAAAATCGTGAAAAATCGGAAAAAAAATCGGAAAAAAATCGGAAAAAATCGGAAAAAAATCGGAAAAAAATCGGAAAAAAAATCGGAAAAAAAATCGGAAAAAAATCGGAAAAAATCGGAAAAAAATTGGAAAAAAAATCGGGAAAAAAATCGGAAAAAAATCGGGAAAAATCGTTAAAAATCGGAATAAAATCGGAAAAAATCGGAAAAAAATCGGAAAAAATCGGAACAAAATCGGAAAAAAATTCGGAAAAAAATTCGGAAAAAAATCGGAAAAAAATCGGGAAAAATTGGAAAAAAATCGGAAAAAAAATCGGAAAAAAATCGGGAAAAATCTGAAAAAATCGGGAAAAAAATCGGAAATAAAATCGGAAAAATCGGAAAAAAATCGGGAAAAATCGAAAAAAAAATCGGAAAAAAAATCGGAAAAAATCAGAAAAAAATCGGGAAAAATCGGAAAAAATCGGAAAAAATTGGAAAAAAAATCGGGAAAAAAATCGGAAAAAAATCGGGAAAAATCGGGAAAAATTCGGAAAAAAATCGGGAAAAATCGGGAAAAATCGGAAAAACAATCGGAAAAAAATCGGGAAAAATCTGATAAAATCGGAAAAAAATCGGGAAAAATCGGGAAAAAATCGGGAAAAATCGGGAAAAAATCGGAAAAAAATCGGAAAAAAATCGGGAAAAATCGGGAAAAATCGGAAAAAATTGGAAAAAAAATCGGGAAAAAAATCGGAAAAAAATCGGGAAAAATCGAAAAAAATCGGAATAAAATCGGAAAAAATCGGAAAAAAATCGGAAAAAATCGGAACAAAATCGGAAAAAAATTCTGAAAAAAAATTCTGAAAAAAACGGAAAAAATCGGAAAAAAATCGGGAAAAATTCGAGAAAAATTCGGGATAAATCGGAAATAAAATCGGAAAAATCGGAAAAAAAATCGGGAAAAAATCGGGAGAAAATCGTGAAAAATCGGAAAAAAAATCGGAAAAAAATCGGAAAAAATCGGAAAAAAATCGGAAAAAAATCGGAAATAAAATCGGAAAAATCGGAAAAAAATCGGGAAAAATCGAAAAAAAAATCGGAAAAAAAATCGTTAAAAATCGGAATAAAATCGGAAAAAATCGGAAAAAAATCGGGAAAAATCGGGAAAAATTCGGAAAAAAATTGAGAAAAATCGGGAAAAATCGGAAAAACAATCGGAAAAAAATCGGGAAAAATCTGATAAAATCGGAAAAAAATCGGGAAAAATCGGGAAAAAATCGGGAAAAATCGGGAAAAAATCGGAAAAAAATCGGGAAAAATCGGAAAAAAATCGGAAAAAAATCGGGAAAAATCGGGAAAAATCGGAAAAACAATCGCAAAAAAATCGGGAAAAATCTGAAAAAATCGGGAAAAAAATCGGAAATAAAATGGGAAAAAATCGGAAAAAAATCGGGAAAAATTCGAGAAAAATTCGGGATAAATCGGAAATAAAATCGGAAAAATCGGAAAAAAAATCGGGAAAATCGGAAAAAAATCTGAAAATATCGGAACAAAATCGGAAAAAAATCGGGAGAAAATCGTGAAAAATCGGAAAAAAAATCGGAAAAAAATCGGAAAAAATCGGAAAAAAATTGGAAAAAAAATCGGGAAAAGAATCGGAAAAAAATCGGGAAAAATCGAAAAAAATCGGAATAAAATCGGAAAAAATCGTTAAAAAATCGGAAAAAATCGGAACAAAATCGGAAAAAAATTCGGAAAAAAAATTCGGAAAAAAATCGGAAAAAAATCGGGAAAAATTGGAAAAAAATCGGAAAAAAAATCGGAAAAAAATCGGGAAAAACAGAAAGAAATCGGGAAAAATCGGAAAAAATCGGAAAAAATTGGAAAAAAAATCGGGAAAATCGGGAAAAAAATCGGAATCATCTTCAAATAATATTTTTGCAGGAATCTCCTTGCGAATGATTTTGCCGAAGATTGTATCGGAAAAATCGGAAAAAAATCGGGAAAAATCGAAAAAAAAATCGGAAAAAAAATCGGAAAAAATCTGAAAAAAATCGGGAAAAATCGGAAAAAAATGGAAAAAAAATCGGGAAAAATCTGAAAAAATCGGGAAAAAAATCGGAAATAAAATGGGAAAAAATCGGAAACAAATCGGAATAAAATCGGGAAAAATCGGGAAAAATTGGAAAAAATCGGAAAAAAAATCGGAAAAAATCAGAAAAAAATCGGGAAAAATCGGAAAAAATCGGAAAAAATTGGAAAAAAAATCGGGAAAAAAATCGGAAAAAAATCGGAAAAAAATCGGAAAAAAAATCGGAATAAAATCGGAAAAAATCGGAAAAAAATCGGAAAAAATCGGAACAAAATCGGAAAAAAATCGGGAGAAAATCGGGAAAAATCGGAAAAAAAATCGGAAAAAAATCGGAAAAAATCGGAAGAAAAATCGGAAAAAAATCGGGAAATATCTGAAAATATCGGGAAAAAAATCGGAAATAAAATCGGAAAAATCAGAAAAAAATCGGGAAAAAACGGGAAAAATCGGAAAAACAATCGGAAAAAAATCGGGAAAAATCTGAAAAAATCGGAAAAAAATCGGGAAAAATCGGGAAAAATTCGGAAAAAAATCGGGAAAAATCGGGAAAAATCGGAAAAACAATCGGAAAAAAATCGGGAAAAATCTGATAAAATCGGAAAAAAATCGGGAAAAATCGGGAAAAAATCGGGAAAAATCGGGAAAAAATCGGAAAAAAATCGGGAAAAATCGGGAAAAAATCGGAAAAAAATCGGGAAAAATCGGGAAAAATCGGAAAAACAATCGCAAAAAAATCGGGAAAAATCTGAAAAAATCGGGAAAAAAATCGGAAATAAAATGGGAAAAAATCGGAAAAAAATCGGGAAAAATTCGAGAAAAATTCGGGATAAATCGGAAATAAAATCGGAAAAATCGGAAAAAAAATCGGGAAAATCGGAAAAAAATCGGAAAATATCGGAACAAAATCGGAAAAAAATCGGGAGAAAATCGTGAAAAATCGGAAAAAAAATCGGGAAAAAATCGGAAAAAATCGGAAAAAAATCGGAAAAAAATCGGAAAAAAAATCGGAAAAAAAATCGGAAAAAAATCGGAAAAAATCGGAAAAAAATTTGAAAAAAAATCGGGAAAAAATTCGGAAAAAAATCGGGAAAAATCGAAAAAAATCGGAATAAAATCGGAAAAAATCGGAAAAAAATCGGAAAAAATCGGAACAAAATCGGAAAAAAAATCGGAAAAAAAATTCGGAAAAAATCGGGAAAAATCTGAAAAAATCGGGAAAAAAATCGGAAATAAAATCGGAAAAATCGGAAAAAAATCGGAAAAAATCGGAACAATATCGGAAAAAAATCGGGAGAAAATCGGGAAAAATCGGAAAAAAAATCGGAAAAAAATCGGAAAAAATCGGAAGAAAAAATCGGAAAAAAATCGGGAAATATCTGAAAATATCGGGAAAAAAATCGGAAATAAAATCGGAAAAATCAGAAAAAAATCAGGAAAAAACGGGAAAAAATCGGAAAAAAATCGGGAAAAATCGGGAAAAATTCGGAAAAAAATCGGGAAAAATCGGGAAAAATCGGAAAAACAATCGGAAAAAAATCGGGAAAAATCTGAAAAAATCGGAAAAAAATCGGGAAAAATCGGGAAAAAATCGGGAAAAATCGGGAAAAAATCGGAAAAAAATCGGGAAAAATCGGGAAAAAATCGGAAAAAAATCGGGAAAAATCGGGAAACATCGGAAAAACAATCGGAAAAAAATCTGGAAAAATCTGAAAAAATCGGGAAAAAAATCGGAAATAAAATGGGAAAAAATCGGAAACAAATCGGAATAAAATCGGGAAAAAATAGGGAAAAATCGGGAAAAATCGGAAAAACAATCGGAAAAAATCGGAAAAAAAATCGGGAAAAAATCGGAAAAAAAATCGGGAAAAATCGGAAGAAAAATCGGAAAAAAATAGGGAAAAAATCGGAAAAAAAATCGGAAAAAATCGGAAGAAAAATCGGAAAAAAATAGGGAAAAATCGGGAAAAATCGGAAAAACAATCGGAAAAAATCGGAAAAAAAATCGGGAAAAAATCGGAAAAAAAATCGGGAAAAATCGGAAAAAAAATCGAAAAAATTGGAAAAAAATCGGGAAAAATTCGAGAAAAATTCGGGATAAATCGGAAATAAAATCGGAAAAATCGGAAAAAAAATCGGGAAAATCGGAAAAAAATGGAAAAAAATCGGAAAAAATCGGAAAAAATCGGAAAAAAATCGGAAAAAATCGGAACAAAATCGGAAAAAAATCGGGAGAAAATCGGGAAAAATCGGAAAAAAAATCGGAAAAAAAATCGGAAAAAAATCGGGAAAAATCGGAAAAAAAATCGAAAAAATTGGAAAAAAATCGGGAAAAATTCGAGAATAATTCGGGATAAATCGGAAATAAAATCGGAAAAATCGGAAAAAAAATCGGGAAAATCGGAAAAAAATGGAAAAAAATCGGAAAAAATCGGAAAAAATCGGAAAAAATCGGAAAAAAATCGGAAAAAATCGGAACATAATCGGAAAAAAATCGGGAGAAAATCGGGAAAAATCGGAAAAAAAATCGGAAAAAAATCGGAAAAATCGGAAGAAAAATCGGAAAGAAATCGGAAAAAAAAATCGGAAAAAAATCGGGAAATATCTGAAAATATCGGGAAAAAAATCGGAAATAAAATCGGAAAAATCGGAAAAAAATCGGGAAAAATCGAAAAAAAAAACGGAAAAAAAATCGGAAAAAATCAGAAAAAAATCGGGAAAAATCGGAAAAAATCGGAAAAAAAATCGGAAAAAAATCGGGAAATATCTGAAAATATCGGGAAAAAAATCGGAAATAAAATCGGAAAAATCGGAAAAAAAATCGGGAAAAATCGAAAAAAAAATCGGAAAAAAAATCGGAAAAAATCAGAAAAAAATCGGGAAAAATCGGAAAAAATCGGAAAAAATTGGAAAAAAAATCGGGAAAATCGGGAAAAAAATCGGAATCATCTTCAAATAATATTTTTGCAGGAATCTCCTTGCGAATGATTTTGCCGAAGATTGTATCGGAAAAATCGGAAAAAAATCGGGAAAAATCGAAAAAAAAATCGGAAAAAAAATCGGAAAAAATCTGAAAAAAATCGGGAAAAATCGGAAAAAAATGGAAAAAAAATCGGGAAAAATCTGAAAAAATCGGGAAAAAAATCGGAAATAAAATGGGAAAAAATCGGAAACAAATCGGAATAAAATCGGGAAAAATCGGGAAAAATTGGAAAAAATCGAAAAAAAAATCGGAAAAAATCAGAAAAAAATCGGGAAAAATCGGAAAAAATCGGAAAAAATTGGAAAAAAAATCGGGAAAAAAATCGGAAAAAAATCGGAAAAAAATCGGAAAAAAAATCGGAATAAAATCGGAAAAAATCGGAAAAAAATCGGAAAAAATCGGAACAAAATCGGAAAAAAATCGGGAGAAAATCGGGAAAAATCGGAAAAAAAATCGGAAAAAAATCGGAAGAAAAATTGGAAAAAAATCGGGAAATATCTGAAAATATCGGGAAAAAAATCGGAAATAAAATCGGAAAAATCAGAAAAAAATCGGGAAAAAACGGGAAAAATCGGAAAAACAATCGGAAAAAAATCGGGAAAAATCTGAAAAAATCGGAAAAAAATCGGGAAAAATCGGGAAAAATTCGGAAAAAAATCGGGAAAAATCGGGAAAAATCGGAAAAACAATCGGAAAAAAATCGGGAAAAATCTGATAAAATCGGAAAAAAATCGGGAAAAATCGGGAAAAAATCGGGAAAAATCGGGAAAAAATCGGAAAAAAATCGGGAAAAATCGGGAAAAAATCGGAAAAAAATCGGGAAAAATCGGGAAAAATCGGAAAAACAATCGCAAAAAAATCGGGAAAAATCAGAAAAAATCGGGAAAAAAATCGGAAATAAAATGGGAAAAAATCGGAAAAAAAATCGGGAAAAATTCGGAAAAAAAAATCGGAAATTAAAATCGGGAAAAATAGGAAAAAATTTGGGAAAAAAATCGGGAAAAAAAATCGGAAAAAATCGGAAGAAAAATCGGAAAAAAATAGGGAAAAATCGGTAAAAATCGGAAAAACAATCGGAAAAAATCGGGAAAAAAATCGGAAAAAAATCGGAAAAAAAATCGGGAAAAATCGGAAAAAAAATCGAAAAAATTGGAAAAAAATCGGGAAAAATTCGAGAAAAATTCGGGATAAATCGGAAATAAAATCGGAAAAATCGGAAAAAAAATCGGGAAAATCGGAAAAAAATGGAAAAACATCGGAAAAAATCGGAAAAAATCGGAAAAAATCGGAAAAAAATCGGAAAAAATCGGAACAAAATCGGAAAAAAATCGGGAGAAAATCGGGAAAAATCGGAAAAAAAATCGGAAAAAAATCGGAAAAATCTGAAAAAATCGGAAAAAATCGGAAAAAAATCGGGAAAAATCGGGAAAAATTCGGAAAAAAATCGGGAAAAATCGGGAAAAATCGGAAAAACAATCGGAAAAAAATCGGGAAAAATCGGGAAAAAATCGGAAAAAAATCGGGAAAAATCGGGAAAAATCGGAAAAACAATCGCAAAAAAATCGGAAAAAAAAATCGGAAATTAAAATCGGGAAAAATAGGAAAAAATTGGGAAAAAAATCGGAAATAAAATGGGGAAAAATCGGAAAAAAATCGGAAAAAAATCGGAAAAAAAAATCTGAAAAATCTGAAAAAAATCGGGAAAAATCGGGAAAAATCTGAAAAAATCGGGAAAAAAATCGGAATCATCTTCAAATAATATTTTTGCAGGAATCTCCTTGCGAATGATTTTGCCGAAGATTGTATCGGAAAAATCGGAAATAAAATGGGAAAAAATTGGAAAAAAAATCGGGAAAAATTCGGAAAAAAAAATCGGAAATTAAAATCGGGAAAAATAGGAAAAAATTGGGAAAAAAATCGGAAATAAAATGGGGAAAAATCGGAAAAAAATCGGAAAAAAATCGGAAAAAAAAATCGGAAAAATCTGAAAAAAATCGGGAAAAATCGGGAAAAATCTGAAAAAATCGGGAAAAAAATCGGAATCATCTTCAAATAATATTTTTGCAGGAATCTCCTTGCGAATGATTTTGCCGAAGATTGTATCGGAAAAATCGGAAAAAAATCGGAAAAAATCTGAAAAAAATCGGGAAAAATCGGAAAAAAATGGAAAAAAAATCGGGAAAAATCTGCAAAAATCGGGAAAAAAATCGGAAATAAAATCGGAAAAATCGGAAAAAAAATCGGGAAAAATCGAAAAAAAAATCGGAAAAAAAATCGGAAAAAATCAGAAAAAAATCGGGAAAAATCGGAAAAAATCGGAAAAAATTGGAAAAAAAATCGGGAAAATCGGGAAAAAAATCGGAATCATCTTCAAATAATATTTTTGCAGGAATCTCCTTGCGAATGATTTTGCCGAAGATTGTATCGGAAAAATCGGAAAAAAATCGGGAAAAATCGAAAAAAAAATCGGAAAAAAAATCGGAAAAAATCGGAAAAAAATCGGGAAAAATCGGAAAAAAATGGAAAAAAAATCGGGAAAAATCTGAAAAAATCGGGAAAAAAATCGGAAATAAAATGGGAAAAAATCGGAAACAAATCGGAATAAAATCGGGAAAAATCGGGAAAAATTGGAAAAAATCGAAAAAAAAATCGGAAAAAATCAGAAAAAAATCGGGAAAAATCGGAAAAAATCGGAAAAAAATCGGAAAAAAAATCGGGAAAAAAATCGGAAAAAAATCGGAAAAAAATCGGAAAAAAAATCGGGAAAAATCGGAAAAAAAATCGAAAAAATTGGAAAAAAATCGGGAAAAATTCGAGAAAAATTCGGGATAAATCGGAAATAAAATCGGAAAAATCGGAAAAAAAATCGGGAAAATCGGAAAAAAATGGAAAAACATCGGAAAAAATCGGAAAAAATCGGAAAAAATCGGAAAAAAATCGGAAAAAATCGGAACAAAATCGGAAAAAAATCGGGAGAAAATCGGGAAAAATCGGAAAAAAAATCGGAAAAAAATCGGAAAAATCTGAAAAAATCGGAAAAAATCGGAAAAAAATCGGGAAAAATCGGGAAAAATTCGGAAAAAAATCGGGAAAAATCGGGAAAAATCGGAAAAACAATCGGAAAAAAATCGGGAAAAATCTGAAAAAATCGGAAAAAAATCGGGAAAAATCGGGAAAAAATCGGGAAAAAATCGGAAAAAAATCGGGAAAAATCGGGAAAAAATCGGAAAAAAATCGGGAAAAATCGGGAAAAATCGGAAAAACAATCGCAAAAAAATCGGGAAAAATCTGAAAAAATCGGGAAAAAAATCGGAAATAAAATGGGAAAAAATCGGAAAAAAAATCGGGAAAAATTCGGAAAAAAAAATCGGAAATTAAAATCGGGAAAAATAGGAAAAAATTGGGAAAAAAATCGGAAATAAAATGGGGAAAAATCGGAAAAAAATCGGAAAAAAATCGGAAAAAAAAATCGGAAAAATCTGAAAAAAATCGGGAAAAATCGGGAAAAATCTGAAAAAATCGGGAAAAAAATCGGAATCATCTTCAAATAATATTTTTGCAGGAATCTCCTTGCGAATGATTTTGCCGAAGATTGTATCGGAAAAATCGGAAAAAAATCGGAAAAAATCTGAAAAAGATCGGGAAAAATCGGAAAAAAATGGAAAAAAAATCGGGAAAAATCTGAAAAAATCGGGAAAAAAATCGGAAATAAAATCGGAAAAATCGGAAAAAAAATCGGGAAAAATCTAAAAAAAAATTTGGAAAAAAAATCGGAAAAAATCAGAAAAAAATCGGGAAAAATCGGAAAAAAATGGAAAAAAAATCGGGAAAAATCTGAAAAAATCGGGAAAAAAATCGGAAATAAAATGGGAAAAAATCGGAAACAAATCGGAATAAAATCGGGAAAAATCGGGAAAAATTGGAAAAAATCGAAAAAAAAATCGGAAAAAATCAGAAAAAAATCGGGAAAAATCGGAAAAAATCGGAAAAAATTGGAAAAAAAATCGGGAAAAAAATCGGAAAAAAATCGGAAAAAAATCGGAAAAAAAATCGGAATAAAATCGGAAAAAATCGGAAAAAAATCGGAAAAAATCGGAACAAAATCGGAAAAAAAATCGGGAAAAATCGGAAAAAAAATCGAAAAAATTGGAAAAAAATCGGGAAAAATTCGAGAAAAATTCGGGATAAATCGGAAATAAAATCGGAAAAATCGGAAAAAAAATCGGGAAAATCGGAAAAAAATGGAAAAACATCGGAAAAAATCGGAAAAAATCGGAAAAAATCGGAAAAAAATCGGAAAAAATCGGAACAAAATCGGAAAAAAATCGGGAGAAAATCGGGAAAAATCGGAAAAAAAATCGGAAAAAAATCGGAAAAATCTGAAAAAATCGGAAAAAATCGGAAAAAAATCGGGAAAAATCGGGAAAAATTCGGAAAAAAATCGGGAAAAATCGGGAAAAATCGGAAAAACAATCGGAAAAAAATCGGGAAAAATCTGAAAAAATCGGAAAAAAATCGGGAAAAATCGGGAAAAAATCGGGAAAAAATCGGAAAAAAATCGGGAAAAATCGGGAAAAAATCGGAAAAAAATCGGGAAAAATCGGGAAAAATCGGAAAAACAATCGCAAAAAAATCGGGAAAAATCTGAAAAAATCGGGAAAAAAATCGGAAATAAAATGGGAAAAAATCGGAAAAAAAATCGGGAAAAATTCGGAAAAAAAAATCGGAAATTAAAATCGGGAAAAATAGGAAAAAATTGGGAAAAAAATCGGAAATAAAATGGGGAAAAATCGGAAAAAAATCGGAAAAAAATCGGAAAAAAAAATCGGAAAAATCTGAAAAAAATCGGGAAAAATCGGGAAAAATCTGAAAAAATCGGGAAAAAAATCGGAATCATCTTCAAATAATATTTTTGCAGGAATCTCCTTGCGAATGATTTTGCCGAAGATTGTATCGGAAAAATCGGAAAAAAATCGGAAAAAATCTGAAAAAGATCGGGAAAAATCGGAAAAAAATGGAAAAAAAATCGGGAAAAATCTGAAAAAATCGGGAAAAAAATCGGAAATAAAATCGGAAAAATCGGAAAAAAAATCGGGAAAAATCGAAAAAAAAATCGGAAAAAAAATCGGAAAAAATCAGAAAAAAATCGGGAAAAATCGGAAAAAATCGGAAAAAATTGGAAAAAAAATCGGGAAAATCGGGAAAAAAATCGGAATCATCTTCAAATAATATTTTTGCAGGAATCTCCTTGCGAATGATTTTGCCGAAGATTGTATCGGAAAAATCGGAAAAAAATCGGGAAAAATCGAAAAAAAAATCGGAAAAAAAATCGGAAAAAATCTGAAAAAAATCGGGAAAAATCGGAAAAAAATGGAAAAAAAATCGGGAAAAATCTGAAAAAATCGGGAAAAAAATCGGAAATAAAATGGGAAAAAATCGGAAACAAATCGGAATAAAATCGGGAAAAATCGGGAAAAATTGGAAAAAATCGAAAAAAAAATCGGAAAAAATCAGAAAAAAATCGGGAAAAATCGGAAAAAATCGGAAAAAATTGGAAAAAAAATCGGGAAAAAAATCGGAAAAAAATCGGAAAAAAATCGGAAAAAAAATCGGAATAAAATCGGAAAAAATCTGAAAAAAATCGGAAAAAATCGGAACAAAATCGGAAAAAAATCGGGAGAAAATCGGGAAAAATCGGAAAAAAAATTGGAAAAAAATCGGAAAAAATCGGAAGAAAAATCGGAAAAAAATCGGGAAATATCTGAAAATATCGGGAAAAAAATCGGAAATAAAATCGGAAAAATCAGAAAAAAATCGGGAAAAAACGGGAAAAATCGGAAAAACAATCGGAAAAAAACCGGGAAAAATCTGAAAAAATCGGAAAAAAATCGGGAAAAATCGGGAAAAATTCGGAAAAAAATCGGGAAAAATCGGGAAAAATCGGAAAAACAATCGGAAAAAAATCGGGAAAAATCTGATAAAATCGGAAAAAAATCGGGAAAAATCGGGAAAAAATCGGGAAAAATCGGGAAAAAATCGGAAAAAAATCGGGAAAAATCGGGAAAAAATCGGAAAAAAATCGGGAAAAATCGGGAAAAATCGGAAAAACAATCGCAAAAAAATCGGGAAAAATCTGAAAAAATCGGGAAAAAAATCGGAAATAAAATGGGAAAAAATCGGAAAAAAAATCGGGAAAAATTCGGAAAAAAAAATCGGAAATTAAAATCGGGAAAAATAGGAAAAAATTTGGGAAAAAAATCGGGAAAAAAAATCGGAAAAAATCGGAAGAAAAATCGGAAGAAAAATAGGGAAAAATCGGTAAAAATCGGAAAAACAATCGGAAAAAATCGGAAAAAAAATCGGAAAAAAATCGGAAAAAAAATCGGGAAAAATCGGAAAAAAAATCGAAAAAATTGGAAAAAAATCGGGAAAAATTCGAGAAAAATTCGGGATAAATCGGAAATAAAATCGGAAAAATCGGAAAAAAAATCGGGAAAATCGGAAAAAAATGGAAAAACATCGGAAAAAATCGGAAAAAATCGGAAAAAATCGGAAAAAAATCGGAAAAAATCGGAACAAAATCGGAAAAAAATCGGGAGAAAATCGGGAAAAATCGGAAAAAAAATCGGAAAAAAATCGGAAAAATCTGAAAAAATCGGAAAAAATCGGAAAAAAATCGGGAAAAATCGGGAAAAATTCGGAAAAAAATCGGGAAAAATCGGGAAAAATCGGAAAAACAATCGGAAAAAAATCGGGAAAAATCTGAAAAAATCGGAAAAAAATCGGGAAAAATCGGGAAAAAATCGGGAAAAAATCGGAAAAAAATCGGGAAAAATCGGGAAAAAATCGGAAAAAAATCGGGAAAAATCGGGAAAAATCGGAAAAACAATCGCAAAAAAATCGGGAAAAATCTGAAAAAATCGGGAAAAAAATCGGAAATAAAATGGGAAAAAATCGGAAAAAAAATCGGGAAAAATTGGGAAAAAAAAATCGGAAATTAAAATCGGGAAAAATAGGAAAAAATTGGGAAAAAAATCGGAAATAAAATGGGGAAAAATCGGAAAAAAATCGGAAAAAAAAATCGGAAAAAAAAATCGGAAAAATCTGAAAAAAATCGGGAAAAATCGGGAAAAATCTGAAAAAATCGGGAAAAAAATCGGAATCATCTTCAAATAATATTTTTGCAGGAATCTCCTTGCGAATGATTTTGCCGAAGATTGTATCGGAAAAATCGGAAAAAAATCGGAAAAAATCTGAAAAAAATCGGGAAAAATCGGAAAAAAATGGAAAAAAAATCGGGAAAAATCTGAAAAAATCGGGAAAAAAATCGGAAATAAAATGGGAAAAAATCGGAAACAAATCGGAATAAAATCGGGAAAAATCGGGAAAAATTGGAAAAAATCGGAAGAAAAATCGGAAAAAAATCGGGAAAAATCGGAAAAAAAATCGAAAAAATCGGAAAAAAATCGGGAGAAAATCGGGAAAAATCGGAAAAAAAATCGGAAAAAAATCGGAAAAAATCGGAAGAAAAATCGGAAAAAAATCGGAAAAAAAATCGGAAAAAAATCGGGAAATATCTGAAAATATCGGGAAAAAAATCGGAAATAAAATCGGAAAAATCGGAAAAAAATCGGGAAAAATCGAAAAAAAAGTTGGAAAAAAAATCGGAAAAAATCAGAAAAAAATCGGGAAAAATCTGAAAAAAATCGGAAAAAATTGGAAAAAAAATCGGGAAAAAAATCGGAAAAAAATCGGAAAAAAATCGGAAAAAAAATCGGAATAAAATCGGAAAAAATCGGAAAAAAATCGGAAAAAATCGGAACAAAATCGGAAAAAAATCGGGAGAAAATCGGGAAAAATCGGAAAAAAAATCGGAAAAAAATCGGAAAAAATCGGAAGAAAAATCGGAAAAAAATCGGGAAATATCTGAAAATATCGGGAAAAAAATCGGAAATAAAATCGGAAAAATCAGAAAAAAAATCGGGAAAAAACGGGAAAAATCGGAAAAACAATCGGAAAAAAATCGGGAAAAATCTGAAAAAATCGGAAAAAAATCGGGAAAAATCGGGAAAAATCGGAAAAAAATCGGGAAAAATCGGGAAAAATCGGAAAAACAATCGGAAAAAAATCGGGAAAAATCTGAAAAAATCGGAAAAAAATCGGGAAAAATCGGGAAAAAATCGGGAAAAATCGGGAAAAAATCGGAAAAAAATCGGGAAAAATCGGGAAAAAATCGGAAAAAAATCGGGAAAAATCGGGAAAAATCGGAAAAACAATCGCAAAAAAATCGGGAAAAATCTGAAAAAATCGGGAAAAAAATCGGAAAGAAAATGGGAAAAAATCGGAAAAAAAATCGGGAAAAATTCGGAAAAAAAAATCGGAAATTAAAATCGGGAAAAATAGGAAAAAATTTGGAAAAAAAATCGGGAAAAAAAATCGGAAAAAATCGGAAGAAAAATCGGAAAAAAATAGGGAAAAATCGGTAAAAATCGGAAAAACAATCGGAAAAAATCGGAAAAAAAATCGGAAAAAAATCGGAAAAAAAATCGGGAAAAATCGGAAAAAAAATCGAAAAAATTGGAAAAAAAATCGGGAAAAATTCGAGAAAAATTCGGGATAAATCGGAAATAAAATCGGAAAAATCGGAAAAAAAATCGGGAAAATCGGAAAAAAATGGAAAAACATCGGAAAAAAACGGAAAAAATCGGAAAAAATCGGAAAAAAATCGGAAAAAATCGGAACAAAATCGGAAAAAAATCGGGAGAAAATCGGGAAAAATCGGAAAAAAAATCGGAAAAAAATCGGAAAAATCGGAAAAAATCGGAAAAAATCGGAAAAAAATCGGGAAAAATCGGGAAAAATTCGGAAAAAAATCGGGAAAAATCGGGAAAAATTCGGAAAAAAATCGGGAAAAATCGGGAAAAATCGGAAAAACAATCGGAAAAAAATCGGGAAAAATCTGAAAAAATCGGAAAAAAATCGGGAAAAATCGGGAAAAAATCGGGAAAAAATCGGAAAAAAATCGGGAAAAATCGGGAAAAAATCGGAAAAAAATCGGGAAAAATCGGGAAAAATCGGAAAAACAATCGCAAAAAAATCGGGAAAAATCTGAAAAAATCGGGAAAAAAATCGGAAATAAAATGGGAAAAAATCGGAAAAAAAATCGGGAAAAATTGGGAAAAAAAAATCGGAAATTAAAATCGGGAAAAATAGGAAAAAATTGGGAAAAAAATCGGAAATAAAATGGGGAAAAATCGGAAAAAAATCGGAAAAAAATCGGAAAAAAAAATCGGAAAAATCTGAAAAAAATCGGGAAAAATCGGGAAAAATCTGAAAAAAATCGGGAAAAAAATCGGAATCATCTTCAAATAATATTTTTGCAGGAATCTCCTTGCGAATGATTTTGCCGAAGATTGTATCGGAAAAATCGGAAAAAAATCGGAAAAAATCTGAAAAAAATCGGGAAAAATCGGAAAAAAATGGAAAAAAAATCGGGAAAAATCTGAAAAAATCGGGAAAAAAATCGGAAATAAAATGGGAAAAAATCGGAAACAAATCGGAATAAAATCGGGAAAAATCGGGAAAAATTGGAAAAAATCGGAAGAAAAATCGGAAAAAAATCGGGAAAAATCTGAAAAAAAATCGAAAAAATCGGAAAAAAATCGGGAGAAAATCGGGAAAAATCGGAAAAAAAATCGGAAAAAAATCGGAAAAAATCGGAAGAAAAATCGGAAAAAAATCGGAAAAAAAATCGGAAAAAAATCGGGAAATATCTGAAAATATCGGGAAAAAAATCGGAAATAAAATCGGAAAAATCGGAAAAAAATCGGGAAAAATCGAAAAAAAAGTCGGAAAAAAAATCGGAAAAAATCAGAAAAAAATCGGGAAAAATCTGAAAAAAATCGGAAAAAATTGGAAAAAAAATCGGGAAAAAAATCGGAAAAAAATCGGAAAAAAATCGGAAAAAAAATCGGAATAAAATCGGAAAAAATCGGAAAAAAATCGGAAAAAATCGGAACAAAATCGGAAAAAAATCGGGAGAAAATCGGGAAAAATCGGAAAAAAAATCGGAAAAAAATCGGAAAAAATCGGAAGAAAAATCGGAAAAAAATCGGGAAATATCTGAAAATATCGGGAAAAAAATCGGAAATAAAATCGGAAAAATCAGAAAAAAATCGGGAAAAAACGGGAAAAATCGGAAAAACAATCGGAAAAAAATCGGGAAAAATCTGAAAAAATCGGAAAAAAATCGGGAAAAATCGGGAAAAATTCGGAAAAAAATCGGGAAAAATCGGGAAAAATCGGAAAAACAATCGGAAAAAAATCGGGAAAAATCTGAAAAAATCGGAAAAAAATCGGGAAAAATCGGGAAAAAATCGGGAAAAATCGGGAAAAAATCGGAAAAAAATCGGGAAAAATCGGGAAAAAATCGGAAAAAAATCGGGAAAAATCGGGAAAATCGGAAAAAAATGGAAAAACATCGGAAAAAAACGGAAAAAATCGGAAAAAATCGGAAAAAAATCGGAAAAAATCGGAACAAAATCGGAAAAAAATCGGGAGAAAATCGGGAAAAATCGGAAAAAAAATCGGAAAAAAATCGGAAAAATCGGAAAAAATCGGAAAAAATCGGAAAAAAATCGGGAAAAATCGGGAAAAATTCGGAAAAAAATCGGGAAAAATCGGAAAAACAATCGGAAAAAAATCGGGAAAAATCGGAAAAAATCGGAAAAAAATCTGAAAATATCGGGAAAAAAATCGGAAATAAAATCGGAAAAATCGGAAAAAAATCGGGAAAAATCGAAAAAAAAATCGGAAAAAATCAGAAAAAAATCGGGAAAAATCGGAAAAAATCGGAAAAAATTGGAAAAAAAATCGGGAAAAAAATCGGAAAAAAATCGGGAAAAATCGGGAAAAATTCGGAAAAAAATCGGGAAAAATCGGGAAAAAATCGGAAAAAAATCGGGAAAAATCGGGAAAAATCGGAAAAACAATCGGAAAAAAATCGGGAAAAATCTGAAAAAATCGGAAAAAAATCGGGAAAAATCGGGAAAAAATCGGGAAAAATCGGGAAAAAATCGGAAAAAAATCGGGAAAAATCGGGAAAAAATCGGAAAAAAATCGGGAAAAATCGGGAAAAATCGGAAAAACAATCGCAAAAAAATCGGGAAAAATCTGAAAAAATCGGGAAATAAATCGGAAATAAAATGGGAAAAAATCGGAAAAAAATCGGGAGAAAATCGGGAAAAATCTGAAAAAAAATTGGAAAAAAATCGGAAAAAATCGGAAGAAAAATCGGAAAAAAATCGGAAAAAAAATCGGAAAAAAATCGGGAAATATCTGAAAATATCGGGAAAAAAATCGGAAATAAAATCGGAAAAATCGGAAAAAAATCGTGAAAAATCGAAAAAAAAATCGGAAAAAAAATCGGAAAAAATCAGAAAAAAATCGGGAAAAATCGGAAAAAATCGGAAAAAATTGGAAAAAAAATCGGGAAAAAAATCGGAAAAAAATGGGGAAATATCTGAAAATATCGGGAAAAAAATCGGAAATAAAATCGGAAAAATCAGAAAAAAATCGGGAAAAAACGGGAAAAAATCGGAAAAAAATCGGGAAAAATCGGGAAAAATTCGGAAAAAAATCGGGAAAAATCGGGAAAAATCGGAAAAACAATCGGAAAAAAATCGGGAAAAATCTGAAAAAATCGGAAAAAAATCGGGAAAAATCGGGAAAAAATCGGGAAAAATCGGGAAAAAATCGGAAAAAAATCGGGAAAAATCGGGAAAAAATCGGAAAAAAATCGGGAAAAATCGGGAAAAATCGGAAAAACAATCGCAAAAAAATCGGGAAAAATCTGAAAAAATCGGGAAAAAAATCGGAAATAAAATGGGAAAAAATCGGAAAAAAAATCGGGAAAAATCGGGAAAAAATCGGAAAAAAATCGGGAAAAATCGGGAAAAATCGGAAAAACAATCGCAAAAAAATCGGGAAAAATCTGAAAAAATCGGGAAAAAAATCGGAAATAAAATGGGAAAAAATCGGAAAAAAAATCGGGAAAAATTCGGAAAAAAAAATCGGAAATTAAAATCGGGAAAAATAGGAAAAAATTTGGAAAAAAAATCGGGAAAAAAAATCGGAAAAAATCGGAAGAAAAATCGGAAAAAAATAGGGAAAAATCGGTAAAAATCGGAAAAACAATCGGAAAAAATCGGAAAAAAAATCGGAAAAAAATCGGAAAAAAAATCGGGAAAAATCGGAAAAAAAATCGAAAAAATTGGAAAAAAATCGGGAAAAATTCGAGAAAAATTCGGGATAAATCGGAAATAAAATCGGAAAAATCGGAGAAAAAAATCGGGAAAATCGGAAAAAAATGGAAAAACATCGGAAAAAATCGGAAAAAATCGGAAAAAATCGGAAAAAAATCGGAAAAAATCGGAACAAAATCGGAAAAAAATCGGGAGAAAATCGGGAAAAATCGGAAAAAAAATCGGAAAAAAATCGGAAAAATCGGAAAAAATCGGAAAAAATCGGAAAAAAGTCGGGAAAAATCGGGAAAAATTCGGAAAAAAATCGGGAAAAATCGGGAAAAATCGGAAAAACAATCGGAAAAAAATCGGGAAAAATCTGAAAAAATCGGAAAAAAAATCGGGAAAAAAATCGGAAAAAAATCGGAAAAAAAAAAAAAAAAAATCGGAATAAAATCGGAAAAAATCGGAAAAAAAATCGGAAAAAATCGGAACAAAATCGGAAAAAAATCGGGAGAAAATCGGGAAAAATCGGAAAAAAAATCGGAAAAAAATCGGAAGAAATCGGAAGAAAAATCGGAAAAAAATCGGGAAATATCTGAAAATTTCGGGAAAAAAATCGGAAATAAAATCGGAAAAATCAGAAAAAAATCGGGAAAAAACGGGAAAAAATCGGAAAAAAATCGGGAAAAATCGGGAAAAATTCGGAAAAAAATCGGGAAAAATCGGAAAAAATCGGAAAAAAATCGGGAAAAATCGGGAAAAAATCGGGAAAAAATCGGAAAAAAATCGGGAAAAATCGGGAAAAAATCGGAAAAAAATCGGGAAAAATCGGGAAAAATCGGAAAAACAATCGCAAAAAAATCGGGAAAAATCTGAAAAAATCGGGAAAAAAATCGGAAATAAAATGGGAAAAAATCGGAAAAAAAATCTGGAAAAATTCGGAAAAAAAAATCGGAAATTAAAATCGGGAAAAATAGGAAAAAATTGGGAAAAAAATCGGAAATAAAATGGGGAAAAATCGGAAAAAAAATCGGAAAAAAATCGGAAAAAAAAATCGGAAAAATCTGAAAAAAATCGGGAAAAAAATCGGAATCATCTTCAAATAATATTTTTGCAGGAATCTCCTTGCGAATGATTTTGCCGAAGATTGTATCGGAAAAATCGGAAAAAAATCGGAAAAAATCTGAAAAAAATCGGGAAAAATCGGAAAAAAATGGAAAAAAAATCGGGAAAAATCTGAAAAAATCGGGAAAAAAATCGGAAATAAAATGGGAAAAAATCGGAAACAAATCGGAATAAAATCGGGAAAAATCGGGAAAAATTGGAAAAAATCGGAAGAAAAATCGGAAAAAAATCGAAAAAATTGGAAAAAAATCGGGAAAAATTCGAGAAAAATTCGGGATAAATCGGAAATAAAATCGGAAAAATCGGAGAAAAAAATCGGGAAAATCGGAAAAAAATGGAAAAACATCGGAAAAAATCGGAAAAAATCGGAAAAAATCGGAAAAAAATCGGAAAAAATCGGAACAAAATCGGAAAAAAATCGGGAGAAAATCGGGAAAAATCGGAAAAAAAATCGGAAAAAAATCGGAAAAATCGGAAAAAATCGGAAAAAATCGGAAAAAAGTCGGGAAAAATCGGGAAAAATTCGGAAAAAAATCGGGAAAAATCGGGAAAAATCGGAAAAACAATCGGAAAAAAATCGGGAAAAATCTGAAAAAATCGGAAAAAAAATCGGGAAAAAAATCGGAAAAAAATCGGAAAAAAAAAAAAAAAAAATCGGAATAAAATCGGAAAAAATCGGAAAAAAAATCGGAAAAAATCGGAACAAAATCGGAAAAAAATCGGGAGAAAATCGGGAAAAATCGGAAAAAAAATCGGAAAAAAATCGGAAGAAATCGGAAGAAAAATCGGAAAAAAATCGGGAAATATCTGAAAATTTCGGGAAAAAAATCGGAAATAAAATCGGAAAAATCAGAAAAAAATCGGGAAAAAACGGGAAAAAATCTGAAAAAAATCGGGAAAAATCGGGAAAAATTCGGAAAAAAATCGGGAAAAATCGGGAAAAATCGGAAAAACAATCGCAAAAAAATCGGGAAAAATCTGAAAAAATCGGGAAAAAAATCGGAAATAAAATGGGAAAAAATCGGAAAAAAAATCGGGAAAAATTCGGAAAAAAAAATCGGAAATTAAAATCGGGAAAAATAGGAAAAAATTTGGAAAAAAAATCGGGAAAAAAAATCGGAAAAAATCGGAAGAAAAATCGGAAAAAAATAGGGAAAAATCGGTAAAAATCGGAAAAACAATCGGAAAAAATCGGAAAAAAAATCGGAAAAAAATCGGGAAAAAAATCGGGAGAAATCGGAAAAAAAATCGAAAAAATTGGAAAAAAATCGGGAAAAATTCGAGAAAAATTCGGGATAAATCGGAAATAAAATCGGAAAAATCGGAAAAAAAATCGGGAAAATCGGAAAAAAATGGAAAAACATCGGAAAAAATCGGAAAAAATCGGAAAAAATCGGAAAAAAATCGGAAAAAATCGGAACAAAATCGGAAAAAAATCGGGAGAAAATCGGGAAAAATCGGAAAAAAAATCGGAAAAAAATCGGAAAAATCGGAAAAAATCGGAAAAAATCGGAAAAAAGTCGGGAAAAATCGGGAAAAATTCGGAAAAAAATCGGGAAAAATCGGGAAAAATCGGAAAAACAATCGGAAAAAAATCGGGAAAAATCTGAAAAAATCGGAAAAAAATCGGGAAAAATCGGGAAAAAATCGGGAAAAAATCGGAAAAAAATCGGGAAAAATCGGGAAAAAATCGGAAAAAAATCGGGAAAAATCGGGAAAAATCGGAAAAACAATCGCAAAAAAATCGGGAAAAATCTGAAAAAATCGGGAAAAAAATCGGAAATAAAATGGGAAAAAATCGGAAAAAAAATCGGGAAAAATTCGGAAAAAAAAATCGGAAATTAAAATCGGGAAAAATAGGAAAAAATTGGGAAAAAAATCGGAAATAAAATGGGGAAAAATCGGAAAAAAAATCGGAAAAAAATCGGAAAAAAAAATCGGAAAAATCTGAAAAAAATCGGGAAAAAAATCGGAATCATCTTCAAATAATATTTTTGCAGGAATCTCCTTGCGAATGATTTTGCCGAAGATTGTATCGGAAAAATCGGAAAAAAATCGGAAAAAATCTGAAAAAAATCGGGAAAAATCGGAAAAAAATGGAAAAAAAATCGGGAAAAATCTGAAAAAATCGGGAAAAAAATCGGAAATAAAATGGGAAAAAATCGGAAACAAATCGGAATAAAATCGGGAAAAATCGGGAAAAATTGGAAAAAATCGGAAGAAAAATCGGAAAAAAATCGGGAAAAATCGGAAAAAAAATCGAAAAAATCGGAAAAAAATCGGGAGAAAATCGGGAAAAATCGGAAAAAAAATCGGAAAAAAATCGGAAAAAATCGGAAGAAAAATCGGAAAAAAATCGGAAAAAAAATCGGAAAAAAATCGGGAAATATCTGAAAATATCGGGAAAAAAATCGGAAATAAAATCGGAAAAATCGGAAAAAAATCGGGAAAAATCGAAAAAAAAGTCGGAAAAAAAATCGGAAAAAATCAGAAAAAAATCGGGAAAAATCGGAAAAAAATCGGAAAAAATTTGAAAAAAAATCGGGAAAAAAATCGGAAAAAAATCGGAAAAAAATCGGAACAAAATCGGAAAAAAATCGGGAGAAAATCGGGAAAAATCGGAAAAAAAATCGGAAAAAAATCGGAAAAAATCGGAAGAAAAATCGGAAAAAAATCGGGAAATATCTGAAAATATCGGGAAAAAAATCGGAAATAAAATCGGAAAAATCAGAAAAAAATCGGGAAAAAACGGGAAAAATCGGAAAAACAATCGGAAAAAAATCGGGAAAAATCTGAAAAAATCGGAAAAAAATCGGGAAAAATCGGGAAAAATTCGGAAAAAAATCGGGAAAAATCGGGAAAAATCGGAAAAACAATCGGAAAAAAATCGGGAAAAATCTGAAAAAATCGGAAAAAAATCGGGAAAAATCGGGAAAAAATCGGGAAAAATCGGGAAAAAATCGGAAAAAAATCGGGAAAAATCGGGAAAAAATCGGAAAAAAATCGGGAAAAATCGGAAAAACAATCGCAAAAAAATCGGGAAAAATCTGAAAAAATCGGGAAAAAAATCGGAAAGAAAATGGGAAAAAATCGGAAAAAAAATCGGGAAAAATTCGGAAAAAAAAATCGGAAATTAAAATCGGGAAAAATAGGAAAAAATTTGGAAAAAAAATCGGGAAAAAAAATCGGAAAAAATCGGAAGAAAAATCGGAAAAAAATAGGGAAAAATCGGTAAAAATCGGAAAAACAATCGGAAAAAATCGGAAAAAATCGGAAAAAAATCGGAAAAAATCGGAACAAAATCGGAAAAAAATCGGGAGAAAATCGGGAAAAATCGGAAAAAAAATCGGAAAAAAATCGGAAAAATCGGAAAAAATCGGAAAAAAACGGAAAAAAATCGGGAAAAATCGGGAAAAATTCGGAAAAAAATCGGGAAAAATCGGAAAAACAATCGGAAAAAAATCGGGAAAAATCGGAAAAAATCGGAAAAAAATCTGAAAATATCGGGAAAAAAATCGGAAATAAAATCGGAAAAATCGGAAAAAAATCGGGAAAAATCGAAAAAAAAATCGGAAAAAATCAGAAAAAAATCGGGAAAAATCGGAAAAAATCGGAAAAAATTGGAAAAAAAATCGGGAAAAAAATCGGAAAAAAATCGGGAAAAATCGGGAAAAATTCGGAAAAAAATCGGGAAAAATCGGGAAAAAATCGGAAAAAAATCGGGAAAAATCGGGAAAAATCGGAAAAACAATCGGAAAAAAATCGGGAAAAATCTGAAAAAATCGGAAAAAAATCGGGAAAAATCGGGAAAAAATCGGGAAAAATCGGGAAAAAATCGGAAAAAAATCGGGAAAAATCGGGAAAAAATCGGAAAAAAATCGGAAATAAAATGGGAAAAAATCGGAAAAAAATCGGGAGAAAATCGGGAAAAATCTGAAAAAAAATTGGAAAAAAATCGGAAAAAATCGGAAGAAAAATCGGAAAAAAATCGGAAAAAAAATCGGAAAAAAATCGGGAAATATCTGAAAATATCGGGAAAAAAATCGGAAATAAAATCGGAAAAATCGGAAAAAAATCGGGAAAAATCGAAAAAAAAATCGGAAAAAAAATCGGAAAAAATCAGAAAAAAATCGGGAAAAATCGGAAAAAATCGGAAAAAATTGGAAAAAAAATTGGGAAAAAAATCGGAAAAAAATCGGAAAAAAATCGGAAAAAAAATCGGAATAAAATCGGAAAAAATCGGAAAAAAATCGGAAAAAATCGGAAAAAAATCGGAAAAAAATCGGAAAAAATCGGAAGAAAAATCGGAAAAAAATGGGGAAATATCTGAAAATATCGGGAAAAAAATCGGAAATAAAATCGGAAAAATCAGAAAAAAATCGGGAAAAAACGGGAAAAAATCGGGAAAAAATCGGGAAAAATCGGGAAAAATTCGGAAAAAAATCGGGAAAAATCGGGAAAAATCGGAAAAACAATCGGAAAAAAATCGGGAAAAATCGGAAAAATCGGGAAAAATCGGGAAAAAATCGGAAAAAAATCGGGAAAAATCGGGAAAAAATCGGGAAAAATCGGGAAAAATCGGAAAAACAATCGCAAAAAAATCGGGAAAAATCTGAAAAAATCGGGAAAAAAATCGGAAATAAAATGGGAAAAAATCGGAAAAAAATCGGGAGAAAATCGGGAAAAATCTGAAAAAAAATTGGAAAAAAATCGGAAAAAATCGGAAGAAAAATCGGAAAAAAATCGGAAAAAAAATCGGAAAAAAATCGGGAAATATCTGAAAATATCGGGAAAAAAATCGGAAATAAAATCGGAAAAATCGGAAAAAAATCGGGAAAAATCGAAAAAAAAATCGGAAAAAAATCGGAAAAAAATCGGAAAAAATCGGAAAAAAAATCGGAAAAAAATCGGAAAAAAAATCGGGAAAAATCGGAAAAAAAATCGAAAAAATTGGAAAAAATCGTGAAAAATTCGAGAAAAATTCGGGATAAATCGGAAATAAAATCGGAAAAATCGGAAAAAAATCGGGAAAATCGGAAAAAAATGGAAAAAAAATCGGGAAAAAAATCGGAAAAAAATCGGAAAAAATCGGAAAAAATCGGAAAAAAATCGGAAGAAAATCGGAAAAAATCGGAACATAATCGGAAAAAAAAATCGGAAAGATCGGAAAAAAAAATCGGAAAAATCGGAAAAAAATCGGGAAAAATCGGGAAAAATCTGAAAAAATCGGGAAAAAAATCGGAAATAAAATCGGAAAAATCTGAAAAAAATCGGGAAAAATCGAAAAAAAAATCGGAAAAAAAATCGGAAAAATCGGAAAAAAAATCGGGAAAAATCGGATAAAATTGGAAAAAAAATCGGAAAAAATCGGAACAAAATCGGAAAAAAAAATCGGAAAAAATCGGATAAAATTGGAAAAAAAATCGGAAAAAATCGGAACAAAATCGGAAAAAAAAATCGGAAAAAAAAATCGGAAAAATCGGAAAAAAATCGGGAAAAATCGGGAAAAATCTGAAAAAATCGGGAAAAAAATCGGAAATCAAATCGGAAAAATCTGAAAAAAATCGGGAAAAATCGAAAAAAAAATCGGAAAATTAAATCGGAAAAATCGGAAAAAAATCGGGAAAAATCGGATAAAATTGGAAAAAAAATCGGGAAAAAATCGGAAAAAAATCGGGAAAAATCGGAAAAAAATCGGAAAAAAATCGGAAAAAATCGGAACAAAATCGGAGAAAATCGGAAAAAATCGGAAAAAAATTCGGAAAAAATCGGAAAAAAATCGGAAAAAAAATCGGGAAAAATCGGAAAAAAATCGGAAAAAATCGGAAATAAAATGGGAAAAAATCGGAAAAAAAATCGGAAAAAATCGGAAAAAAATCGGAAAAAAAATCGGAAAAAAATCGGGAAAAATCGGGAAAAATCGGAAAAAAAATCGGAAAAAAATCGGAAAAAATAGGAAAAAATCTGAAAAAAATTCGGGAAAAATTCGAGAAAAATTCGGAAAAAAATTGGAAAAAAAATCGGGAAAAAAATCGGGAAAAAAAATCGGAAAAAATCGGAAGAAAAATCGGAAAAAAATCGGGAAAAATCGGAAAAACAATCGGAAAAAATCGGAAAAAAAATCCGAAACAAAATCCGAAACAAAATCGGAAGAAAAAAAATCGGAAAAAATGTCGGTAAAAAAATTCTGAAAAAAAATTCTGAAAAAAATAAACGAAAAAAAAATCGGGAAAAAAAAACCTCTGAAGAAAAAATCTGAAAAAAAATCTGAAAAAAAAAAATTCAGAAAAAAAAAACCGAAACAATATCGGAAAAAAAAAAATTCTGAAAAAAAATTCTGAAAAAAAATTTCGGAAAAAAAAATAATCGGAAAAAATGTCGGAAAAAAAATGTCGGAAAAAAAATTCTGAAAAAAATAAACGAAAAAAAAATCGGAAAAAAAATCGGGAAAAAAAAATCGGGAAAAAAAGAGTGAGAGTGAGGGAGTGAGGGTAGAGAGATGGCAGAGAGTGGAGAAAGAGTGAGGGTAGAGAGAGAGAGCGAGTGAGAGTAGAAAGAGAGAGAGATAGATTATTATTTGCTATCATTTATAATTTTGTTACACTGTATATTGTATACATTGTTGCTTTGGCAATATTGACACAATGTTTTTCATGCCAATAAAGCAGCTTGAATTTGAATTTGAATTTGATAGAGGGTAGAGAGAGAGAGGGTAGAGATAGTTTGCAGAGCGAGAGTGAGGGGAGAGAGGGTAGAGAAAGAGAGATGGCAGAGAGAGAAAGAGAGAGGGTAGAGATAGAGAGAGGGTAGAGAGAAAGAGAGAAGGTAGAGATAGAGAGTAGAGAGAAAGAGAGAGGGTAGAGATAGAGAGAGGGGGTAGCGAGAGCGAGAGAGGGGGTAGCGAGAGAGAGAGAGGGTAGAGAAAGAGAGAGAGGGTAGAGAGAAAGAGAGAGGGTAGAGAGAAAGAGAGAGGGTAGAGATAGAGAGTAGAGAGAAAGAGAGAGGGTAGAGAGAAAGATCGGAAAAATCGGAAAAAATCGGAACAAAATCGGAGAAAATTGGAAAAAATCGGAAAAAAATCGGAAAAAATCTGAAAAAAATCGGAAAAAAATCGGAAAAAATCGGAAAAAAAATCGGGAAAAAAATCGGAAAAAAATCGGGAAAAGTCGGAAAAAAATCGGAAAAACAATCGGAAAAAATCGGGAAAAAAAATCGGAAAAAAATCGGGAAAAATCTGAAAAAATCGGGAAAAAAATCGGAAAAAATCGGAACAAAATCGGAAAAAAAAATCGGAAAAAAAAATCGGAAAAATCGGAAAAAAATCGGGAAAAATCGGGAAAAATCTGAAAAAATCGGGAAAAAAATCGGAAATCAAATCGGAAAAATCTGAAAAAAATCGGGAAAAATCGAAAAAAAAATCGGAAAATTAAATCGGAAAAATCGGAAAAAAATCGGGAAAAATCGGATAAAATTGGAAAAAAAATCGGGAAAAAATCGGAAAAAAATCGGGAAAAATCGGAAAAAAATCGGAAAAAAATCGGAAAAAATCGGAACAAAATCGGAGAAAATCGGAAAAAATCGGAAAAAAATTCGGAAAAAATCGGAAAAAAATCGGAAAAAAAATCGGGAAAAATCGGAAAAAAATCGGAAAAAATCGGAAATAAAATGGGAAAAAATCGGAAAAAAAATCGGAAAAAATCGGAAAAAAATCGGAAAAAAAATCGGAAAAAAATCGGGAAAAATCGGGAAAAATCGGAAAAAAAATCGGAAAAAAATCGGAAAAAATAGGAAAAAATCTGAAAAAAATTCGGGAAAAATTCGAGAAAAATTCGGAAAAAAATTGGAAAAAAAATCGGGAAAAAAATCGGGAAAAAAAATCGGAAAAAATCGGAAGAAAAATCGGAAAAAAATCGGGAAAAATCGGAAAAACAATCGGAAAAAATCGGAAAAAAAATCCGAAACAAAATCCGAAACAAAATCGGAAGAAAAAAAATCGGAAAAAATGTCGGTAAAAAAATTCTGAAAAAAAATTCTGAAAAAAATAAACGAAAAAAAAATCGGGAAAAAAAAACCTCTGAAGAAAAAATCTGAAAAAAAATCTGAAAAAAAAAAATTCAGAAAAAAAAAACCGAAACAATATCGGAAAAAAAAAAATTCTGAAAAAAAATTCTGAAAAAAAATTTCGGAAAAAAAAATAATCGGAAAAAATGTCGGAAAAAAAATGTCGGAAAAAAAATTCTGAAAAAAATAAACGAAAAAAAAATCGGAAAAAAAATCGGGAAAAAAAAATCGGGAAAAAAAGAGTGAGAGTGAGGGAGTGAGGGTAGAGAGATGGCAGAGAGTGGAGAAAGAGTGAGGGTAGAGAGAGAGAGCGAGTGAGAGTAGAAAGAGAGAGAGATAGATTATTATTTGCTATCATTTATAATTTTGTTACACTGTATATTGTATACATTGTTGCTTTGGCAATATTGACACAATGTTTTTCATGCCAATAAAGCAGCTTGAATTTGAATTTGAATTTGATAGAGGGTAGAGAGAGAGAGGGTAGAGATAGTTTGCAGAGCGAGAGTGAGGGGAGAGAGGGTAGAGAAAGAGAGATGGCAGAGAGAGAAAGAGAGAGGGTAGAGATAGAGAGAGGGTAGAGAGAAAGAGAGAAGGTAGAGATAGAGAGTAGAGAGAAAGAGAGAGGGTAGAGATAGAGAGAGGGGGTAGCGAGAGCGAGAGAGGGGGTAGCGAGAGAGAGAGAGGGTAGAGAAAGAGAGAGAGGGTAGAGAGAAAGAGAGAGGGTAGAGAGAAAGAGAGAGGGTAGAGATAGAGAGTAGAGAGAAAGAGAGAGGGTAGAGAGAAAGATCGGAAAAATCGGAAAAAATCGGAACAAAATCGGAGAAAATTGGAAAAAATCGGAAAAAAATCGGAAAAAATCTGAAAAAAATCGGAAAAAAATCGGAAAAAATCGGAAAAAAAATCGGGAAAAAAATCGGAAAAAAATCGGGAAAAGTCGGAAAAAAATCGGAAAAACAATCGGAAAAAATCGGGAAAAAAAATCGGAAAAAAATCGTGAAAAATCTGAAAAAATCGGGAAAAAAATCGGAAATAAAATGGGAAAAAATCGGAAAAAAAATCGGAAAAAATCGGAAAAAAAAATTGGAAAAATCGGAAAAAAATCGGGAAAAATCGGGAAAAAACTGAAAAACTCGGGAAAAAAATCGGAAAAAAAATCGAAAAAATTGGAAAAAATCGTGAAAAATTCGAGAAAAATTCGGGATGAATCGGAAATAAAATCGGAAAAATCGGAAAAAAATCGGGAAAATCGGAAAAAAATGGAAAAAAAATCGGGAAAAAAATCGGAAAAAAATCGGAAAAAATCGGAAAAAATCGGAAAAAAATCGGAAGAAAATCGGAAAAAATCGGAACAAAATCGGAAAAAAATCGGTTGAAAATCGGGAAAAATCGGAAAAAAAATCGGAAAAAATCTGAAAAAAAATCTGAAAAAAATCTGAACAAATCTGAAAAAAATCGGGAAAAATCGGAAAAAATTGGAAAAAAAATCGGGAAAAAAATCGGAAAAAAATCGGGAAAAGTCGGAAAAAAAGCGGAAAAAAAATCGGAAAAAAATCGGGAAAAATCGGAAAAAATCGGGAAAAAAATCCGAAATAAAATGGGAAAAAATCGGAAAAAAAATCGGAAAAAATCGGAAAAAAAAATCGGAAAAATCGGAAAAAAATCGGGAAAAATCGGGAAAAATCTGAAGAAATCGGGAAAAAAATCGGAAATAAATCGGAAAAAAATCGGAAAAAATCGGAACAAAATCGGAGAAAATCGGAAAAAATCGGAAAAAAATCGGAAAAAAATCGGAAAAAAATCGGAAAAAATCGGAACAAAATCGGAGAAAATCGGAAAAAATCGGAAAAAAATCGGAAAAAAATCGGAAAAAATCGGAAAAAAAATCGGAAAAAAATCGGAAGAAAAATCGGGAAAAATCGGAAAAAAAATCGAAAAAATTGGAAAAAATCGTGAAAAATTCGAGAAAAATTCGGGATGAATCGGAAATAAAATCGGAAAAATCGGAAAAAAATCGGGAAAATCGGAAAAAAATGGAAAAAAAATCGGGAAAAAAATCGGAAAAAAATCGGAAAAAATCGGAAAAAAATCGGAAGAAAATCGGAAAAAATCGGAACAAAATCGGAAAAAAATCGGTTGAAAATCGGGAAAAATCGGAAAAAAAATCTGAAAAAATCGGAAAAAAAATCTGAAAAAAATCTGAACAAATCTGAAAAATATCGGGAAAAATCGGAAAAAAATGGAAAAAAAATCGGGAAAAAAATCGGAAAAAAATCGGGAAAAGTCGGAAAAAAAATCGGAATAAAATCGGAAAAAATCGGAAAAAAATCGGAAAAAATCGGAAAAAAATCGGAAAAAAATCGGAAAAAATCGGAAGAAAAATCGGAAAAAAATGGGGAAATATCTGAAAATATCGGGAAAAAAATCGGAAATAAAATCGGAAAAATCAGAAAAAAATCGGGAAAAAACGGGAAAAAATCGGGAAAAAATCGGGAAAAATCGGGAAAAATTCGGAAAAAAATCGGGAAAAATCGGGAAAAATCGGAAAAACAATCGGAAAAAAATCGGGAAAAATCGGAAAAATCGGGAAAAATCGGGAAAAAATCGGAAAAAAATCGGGAAAAATCGGGAAAAAATCGGGAAAAATCGGGAAAAATCGGAAAAACAATCGCAAAAAAATCGGGAAAAATCTGAAAAAATCGGGAAAAAAATCGGAAATAAAATGGGAAAAAATCGGAAAAAAATCGGGAGAAAATCGGGAAAAATCTGAAAAAAAATTGGAAAAAAATCGGAAAAAATCGGAAGAAAAATCGGAAAAAAATCGGAAAAAAAATCGGAAAAAAATCGGGAAATATCTGAAAATATCGGGAAAAAAATCGGAAATAAAATCGGAAAAATCGGAAAAAAATCGGGAAAAATCGAAAAAAAAATCTGAAAAAAATCGGAAAAAAATCGGAAAAAATCGGAAAAAAAATCGGAAAAAAATCGGAAAAAAAATCGGAACAAAATCGGAGAAAATCGGAAAAAATCGGAAAAAAATTGGAAAAAAAATCGGGAAAAAAATCGGAAAAAAATCGGAAAAAAATCGGAAAAAATCGGAACAAAATCGGAGAAAATCGGAAAAAATCGGAAAAAAATCGGAAAAAAATCGGAAAAAATCGGAAAAAAAATCGGAAAAAAATCGGGAAAAAAATCGGAAAAAAATCGGAAAAAAATCGGAAAAAATCGGAACAAAATCGGAGAAAATCGGAAAAAATCGGAAAAAAATCGGAAAAAAATCGGAAAAAATCGGAAAAAAAATCGGAAAAAAATCGGAAGAAAAATCGGGAAAAATCGGAAAAAAAATCGAAAAAATTGGAAAAAATCGTGAAAAATTCGAGAAAAATTCGGGATGAATCGGAAATAAAATCGGGAAAAATCTGAAGAAATCGGGAAAAAAATCGGAAATAAATCGGAAAAAAATCGGAAAAAATCGGAACAAAATCGGAGAAAATCGGAAAAAATCGGAAAAAAATTGGAAAAAAAATCGGGAAAAAAATCGGAAAAAAATCGGAAAAAAATCGGAAAAAATCGGAACAAAATCGGAGAAAATCGGAAAAAATCGGAAAAAAATCGGAAAAAAATCGGAAAAAATCGGAAAAAAAATCGGAAAAAAATCGGAAGAAAAATCGGGAAAAATCGGAAAAAAAATCGAAAAAATTGGAAAAAAATCGTGAAAAATTCGAGAAAAATTCGGGATGAATCGGAAATAAAATCGGAAAAATCGGAAAAAAATCGGGAAAATCGGAAAAAAATGGAAAAAAAATCGGGAAAAAAATCGGAAAAAAATCGGAAAAAATCGGAAAAAAATCGGAAGAAAATCGGAAAAAATCGGAACAAAATCGGAAAAAAATCGGTTGAAAATCGGGAAAAATCGGAAAAAAAATCGGAAAAAATCGGAAAAAAAATCTGAAAAAAATCTGAACAAATCTGAAAAATATCGGGAAAAATCGGAAAAAATTGGAAAAAAAATCGGGAAAAAAATCGGAAAAAAATCGGGAAAAGTCGGAAAAAAAATCGGAATAAAATCGGAAAAAATCGGAAAAAAATCGGAAAAAATCGGAAAAAAATCGGAAAAAAATCGGAAAAAATCGGAAGAAAAATCGGAAAAAAATGGGGAAATATCTGAAAATATCGGGAAAAAAATCGGAAATAAAATCGGAAAAATCAGAAAAAAATCGGGAAAAAACGGGAAAAAATCGGGAAAAAATCGGGAAAAATCGGGAAAAATTCGGAAAAAAATCGGGAAAAATCGGGAAAAATCGGAAAAACAATCGGAAAAAAATCGGGAAAAATCGGAAAAATCGGGAAAAATCGGGAAAAAATCGGAAAAAAATCGGGAAAAATCGGGAAAAAATCGGGAAAAATCGGGAAAAATCGGAAAAACAATCGCAAAAAAATCGGGAAAAATCTGAAAAAATCGGGAAAAAAATCGGAAATAAAATGGGAAAAAATCGGAAAAAAATCGGGAGAAAATCGGGAAAAATCTGAAAAAAAATTGGAAAAAAATCGGAAAAAATCGGAAGAAAAATCGGAAAAAAATCGGAAAAAAAATCGGAAAAAAATCGGGAAATATCTGAAAATATCGGGAAAAAAATCGGAAATAAAATCGGAAAAATCGGAAAAAAATCGGGAAAAATCGAAAAAAAAATCGGAAAAAAATCGGAAAAAAATCGGAAAAAATCGGAAAAAAAATCGGAAAAAAATCGGAAAAAAAATCGGGAAAAATCGGAAAAAAAATCGAAAAAATTGGAAAAAATCGTGAAAAATTCGAGAAAAATTCGGGATAAATCGGAAATAAAATCGGAAAAATCGGAAAAAAATCGGGAAAATCAGAAAAAAATGGAAAAAAAATCGGGAAAAAAATCGGAAAAAAATCGGAAAAAATCGGAAAAAATCGGAAAAAAATCGGAAGAAAATCGGAAAAAATCGGAACATAATCGGAAAAAAAAATCGGAAAGATCGGAAAAAAAAATCGGAAAAATCGGAAAAAAATCGGGAAAAATCGGGAAAAATCTGAAAAAATCGGGAAAAAAATCGGAAATAAAATCGGAAAAATCTGAAAAAAATCGGGAAAAATCGAAAAAAAAATCGGAAAAAAAATCGGAAAAATCGGAAAAAAAATCGGGAAAAATCGGATAAAATTGGAAAAAAAATCGGAAAAAATCGGAACAAAATCGGAAAAAAAAATCGGAAAAAATCGGATAAAATTGGAAAAAAAATCGGAAAAAATCGGAACAAAATCGGAAAAAAAATCGGAAAAAAAAATCGGAAAAATCGGAAAAAAATCGGGAAAAATCGGGAAAAATCTGAAAAAATCGGGAAAAAAATCGGAAATCAAATCGGAAAAATCTGAAAAAAATCGGGAAAAATCGAAAAAAAAATCGGAAAATTAAATCGGAAAAATCGGAAAAAAATCGGGAAAAATCGGATAAAATTGGAAAAAAAATCGGGAAAAAATCGGAAAAAAATCGGGAAAAATCGGAAAAAAATCGGAAAAAAATCGGAAAAAATCGGAACAAAATCGGAGAAAATCGGAAAAAATCGGAAAAAAATTCGGAAAAAATCGGAAAAAAATCGGAAAAAAAATCGGGAAAAATCGGAAAAAAATCGGAAAAAATCGGAAATAAAATGGGAAAAAATCGGAAAAAAAATCGGAAAAAATCGGAAAAAAATCGGAAAAAAAATCGGAAAAAAATCGGGAAAAATCGGGAAAAATCGGAAAAAAAATCGGAAAAAAATCGGAAAAAATAGGAAAAAATCTGAAAAAAATTCGGGAAAAATTCGAGAAAAATTCGGAAAAAAATTGGAAAAAAAATCGGGAAAAAAATCGGGAAAAAAAATCGGAAAAAATCGGAAGAAAAATCGGAAAAAAATCGGGAAAAATCGGAAAAACAATCGGAAAAAATCGGAAAAAAAATCCGAAACAAAATCCGAAACAAAATCGGAAGAAAAAAAATCGGAAAAAATGTCGGTAAAAAAATTCTGAAAAAAAATTCTGAAAAAAATAAACGAAAAAAAAATCGGGAAAAAAAAACCTCTGAAGAAAAAATCTGAAAAAAAATCTGAAAAAAAAAAATTCAGAAAAAAAAAAACGAAACAATATCGGAAAAAAAAAAATTCTGAAAAAAAATTCTGAAAAAAAATTTCGGAAAAAAAAATAATCGGAAAAAATGTCGGAAAAAAAATGTCGGAAAAAAAATTCTGAAAAAAATAAACGAAAAAAAAATCGGAAAAAAAATCGGGAAAAAAAAATCGGGAAAAAAAGAGTGAGAGTGAGGGAGTGAGGGTAGAGAGATGGCAGAGAGTGGAGAAAGAGTGAGGGTAGAGAGAGAGAGCGAGTGAGAGTAGAAAGAGAGAGAGATAGATTATTATTTGCTATCATTTATAATTTTGTTACACTGTATATTGTATACATTGTTGCTTTGGCAATATTGACACAATGTTTTTCATGCCAATAAAGCAGCTTGAATTTGAATTTGAATTTGATAGAGGGTAGAGAGAGAGAGGGTAGAGATAGTTTGCAGAGCGAGAGTGAGGGGAGAGAGGGTAGAGAAAGAGAGATGGCAGAGAGAGAAAGAGAGAGGGTAGAGATAGAGAGAGGGTAGAGAGAAAGAGAGAAGGTAGAGAGAGTGAGGGTAGAGAGAAAGAGAGAGGGTAGAGAGAGAGTAGAGAGAGAGAGGGGGTAGCGAGAGCGAGAGAGGGGGTAGCGAGAGAGAGAGAGGGTAGAGAAAGAGAGAGAGGGTAGAGAGAAAGAGAGAGGGTAGAGAGAAAGAGAGAGGGTAGAGATAGAGAGTAGAGAGAAAGAGAGAGGGTAGAGAGAAAGATCGGAAAAATCGGAAAAAATCGGAACAAAATCGGAGAAAATTGGAAAAAATCGGAAAAAAATCGGAAAAAATCTGAAAAAAATCGGAAAAAAATCGGAAAAAATCGGAAAAAAAATCGGGAAAAAAATCGGAAAAAAATCGGGAAAAGTCGGAAAAAAATCGGAAAAACAATCGGAAAAAATCGGGAAAAAAAATCGGAAAAAAATCGGGAAAAATCTGAAAAAATCGGGAAAAAAATCGGAAATAAAATGGGAAAAAATCGGAAAAAAAATCGGAAAAAATCGGAAAAAAAAATCGGAAAAATCGGAAAAAAATCGGGAAAAATCGGGAAAAAACTGAAAAACTCGGGAAAAAAATCGGAAAAAAAATCGAAAAAATTGGAAAAAATCGTGAAAAATTCGAGAAAAATTCGGGATGAATCGGAAATAAAATCGGAAAAATCGGAAAAAAATCGGGAAAATCGGAAAAAAATGGAAAAAAAATCGGGAAAAAAATCGGAAAAAAATCGGAAAAAATCGGAAAAAATCGGAAAAAAATCGGAAGAAAATCGGAAAAAATCGGAACAAAATCGGAAAAAAATCGGTTGAAAATCGGGAAAAATCGGAAAAAAAATCGGAAAAAATCTGAAAAAAAATCTGAAAAAAATCTGAACAAATCTGAAAAAAATCGGGAAAAATCGGAAAAAATTGGAAAAAAAATCGGGGAAAAAATCGGAAAAAAATCGGGAAAAGTCGGAAAAAAAGCGGAAAAAAAATCGGAAAAAATCGGGAAAAATCGGAAAAAATCGGGAAAAAAATCCGAAATAAAATGGGAAAAAATCGGAAAAAAAATCGGAAAAAATCGGAAAAAAAAATCGGAAAAATCGGAAAAAAATCGGAAAAAAATCTGAAAAAAATCGGAAAAAAATCGGAAAAAATCGGAAAAAAAATCGGGAAAAAAATCGGAAAAAAATCGCGAAAAGTCGGAAAAAAATCGGAAAAACAATCGGAAAAAATCGGGAAAAAAAATCGGAAAAAAATCGGGAAAAATCTGAAAAAATCGGGAAAAAAATCGGAAATAAAATGGGAAAAAATCGGAAAAAAAATCGGAAAAAATCGGAAAAAAAAATCGGAAAAATCGGAAAAAAATCGGGAAAAATCGGGAAAAAACTGAAAAACTCGGGAAAAAAATCGGAAAAAAAATCGAAAAAATTGGAAAAAATCGTGAAAAATTCGAGAAAAATTCGGGATGAATCGGAAATAAAATCGGAAAAATCGGAAAAAAATCGGGAAAATCGGAAAAAAATGGAAAAAAAATCGGGAAAAAAATCGGAAAAAAATCGGAAAAAATCGGAAAAAATCGGAAAAAAATCGGAAGAAAATCGGAAAAAATCGGAACAAAATCGGAAAAAAATCGGTTGAAAATCGGGAAAAATCGGAAAAAAAATCGGAAAAAATCTGAAAAAAAATCTGAAAAAAATCTGAACAAATCTGAAAAAAATCGGGAAAAATCGGAAAAAATTGGAAAAAAAATCGGGGAAAAAATCGGAAAAAAATCGGGAAAAGTCGGAAAAAAAGCGGAAAAAAAATCGGAAAAAAATCGGGAAAAATCGGAAAAAATCGGGAAAAAAATCCGAAATAAAATGGGAAAAAATCGGAAAAAAAATCGGAAAAAATCGGAAAAAAAAATCGGAAAAATCGGAAAAAAATCGGGAAAAATCGGGAAAAATCTGAAGAAATCGGGAAAAAAATCGGAAATAAATCGGAAAAAAATCGGAAAAAATCGGAACAAAATCGGAGAAAATCGGAAAAAATCGGAAAAAAATTGGAAAAAAAATCGGGAAAAAAATCGGAAAAAAATCGGAAAAAAATCGGAAAAAATCGGAACAAAATCGGAGAAAATCGGAAAAAATCGGAAAAAAATCGGAAAAAAATCGGAAAAAATCGGAAAAAAAATCGGAAAAAAATCGGAAGAAAAATCGGGAAAAATCGGAAAAAAAATCGAAAAAATTGGAAAAAATCGTGAAAAATTCGAGAAAAATTCGGGATGAATCGGAAATAAAATCGGAAAAATCGGAAAAAAATCGGGAAAATCGGAAAAAAATGGAAAAAAAATCGGGAAAAAAATCGGAAAAAAATCGGAAAAAATCGGAAAAAAATCGGAAGAAAATCGGAAAAAATCGGAACAAAATCGGAAAAAAATCGGTTGAAAATCGGGAAAAATCGGAAAAAAAATCGGAAAAAATCGGAAAAAAAATCGGAAAAAAATCTGAACAAATCTGAAAAATATCGGGAAAAATCGGAAAAAATTGGAAAAAAAATCGGGAAAAAAATCGGAAAAAAATCGGGAAAAGTCGGAAAAAAATCGGAAAAAAAATCGGAAAAAATCGGGAAAAATCGGAAAAAATCGGGAAAAAAATCGGAAATAAAATGGGAAAAAATCGGAAAAAAAATCGGAAAAAATCGGAAAAAAAAATCGGAAAAATCGGAAAAAAATCGGGAAAAATCGGGAAAAATCTGAAGAAATCGGGAAAAAAATCGGAAATAAAATCGGAAAAATCGGAAAAAAAATCGGGAAAAATCGAAAAAAATCGGAAAAAAAAATCGGAAATAAAATGGGAAAAAATCGGAAAAAAAATCGGAAAAAATCGGAAAAAAAAATCGGAAAAAAATCGGGAAAAATCTGAAAAAATCGGGAAAAAAATAGGAAATAAAATGGGAAAAAATCGGGAAAAAAATCGGGAAAAAAATCGGAAAAAAATCGGAAAAAATCGGAAAAAATCGGAAAAAAATCGGAAGAAAATCGGAAAAAATCGGAACAAAATCGGAAAAAAATCGGAAAAAAAATCGGGAAAAATCGGAAAAAATTGGAAAAAAAATCGGGAAAAAAATCGGAAAAAAATCGGGAAAAGTCGGAAAAAAATCGGAAAAACAATCGGAAAAAATCGGGAAAAAAAATCGGAAAAAAATTGGGAAAAATCTGAAAAAATCGGGGAAAAAATCGGAAATAAAATGGGAAAAAATCGGAAAAAAAATCGGAAAAAATCGGGAAAAATCGGGAAAAATCTGAAAAAATCGGGAAAAAAAATCGGAAATAAAATCTGAAAAATCTGAAAAAAATCGGGAAAAATCGAAAAAAAAATCGGAAAAAATCGGAAAAAAATCGGGAAAAATCGGAAAAAAATGGAAAAAAAATCGGGAAAAAAATCGGAAAAAAATCGGAAAAAATCGGAAAAAAAATCGAAAAAATTGGAAAAAGTCGTGAAAAATCGGGAAAAATCGGAAAAACAATCGCAAAAAAATCGGGAAAAATCTGAAAAAATCGGGAAAAAAATCGGAAATAAAATGGGAAAAAATCGGAAAAAAATCGGGAGAAAATCGGGAAAAATCTGAAAAAAAATTGGAAAAAAATCGGAAAAAATCGGAAGAAAAATCGGAAAAAAATCGGAAAAAAAATCGGAAAAAAATCGGGAAATATCTGAAAATATCGGGAAAAAAATCGGAAATAAAATCGGAAAAATCGGAAAAAAATCGGGAAAAATCGAAAAAAAAATCGGAAAAAAATCGGAAAAAAATCGGAAAAAATCGGAAAAAAAATCGGAAAAAAATCGGAAAAAAAATCGGGAAAAATCGGAAAAAAAATCGAAAAAATTGGAAAAAATCGTGAAAAATTCGAGAAAAATTCGGGATAAATCGGAAATAAAATCGGAAAAATCGGAAAAAAATCGGGAAAATCGGAAAAAAATGGAAAAAAAATCGGGAAAAAAATCGGAAAAAAATCGGAAAAAATCGGAAAAAATCGGAAAAAAATCGGAAGAAAATCGGAAAAAATCGGAACATAATCGGAAAAAAAAATCGGAAAGATCGGAAAAAAAAATCGGAAAAATCGGAAAAAAATCGGGAAAAATCGGGAAAAATCTGAAAAAATCGGGAAAAAAATCGGAAATAAAATCGGAAAAATCTGAAAAAAATCGGGAAAAATCGAAAAAAAAATCGGAAAAAAAATCGGAAAAATCGGAAAAAAAATCGGGAAAAATCGGATAAAATTGGAAAAAAAATCGGAAAAAATCGGAACAAAATCGGAAAAAAAAATCGGAAAAAATCGGATAAAATTGGAAAAAAAATCGGAAAAAATCGGAACAAAATCGGAAAAAAAAATCGGAAAAAAAAATCGGAAAAATCGGAAAAAAATCGGGAAAAATCGGGAAAAATCTGAAAAAATCGGGAAAAAAATCGGAAATCAAATCGGAAAAATCTGAAAAAAATCGGGAAAAATCGAAAAAAAAATCGGAAAATTAAATCGGAAAAATCGGAAAAAAATCGGGAAAAATCGGATAAAATTGGAAAAAAAATCGGGAAAAAATCGGAAAAAAATCGGGAAAAATCGGAAAAAAATCGGAAAAAAATCGGAAAAAATCGGAACAAAATCGGAGAAAATCGGAAAAAATCGGAAAAAAATTCGGAAAAAATCGGAAAAAAATCGGAAAAAAAATCGGGAAAAATCGGAAAAAAATCGGAAAAAATCGGAAATAAAATGGGAAAAAATCGGAAAAAAAATCGGAAAAAATCGGAAAAAAATCGGAAAAAAAATCGGAAAAAAATCGGGAAAAATCGGGAAAAATCGGAAAAAAAATCGGAAAAAAATCGGAAAAAATAGGAAAAAATCTGAAAAAAATTCGGGAAAAATTCGAGAAAAATTCGGAAAAAAATTGGAAAAAAAATCGGGAAAAAAATCGGGAAAAAAAATCGGAAAAAATCGGAAGAAAAATCGGAAAAAAATCGGGAAAAATCGGAAAAACAATCGGAAAAAATCGGAAAAAAAATCCGAAACAAAATCCGAAACAAAATCGGAAGAAAAAAAATCGGAAAAAATGTCGGTAAAAAAATTCTGAAAAAAAATTCTGAAAAAAATAAACGAAAAAAAAATCGGGAAAAAAAAACCTCTGAAGAAAAAATCTGAAAAAAAATCTGAAAAAAAAAAATTCAGAAAAAAAAAAACGAAACAATATCGGAAAAAAAAAAATTCTGAAAAAAAATTCTGAAAAAAAATTTCGGAAAAAAAAATAATCGGAAAAAATGTCGGAAAAAAAATGTCGGAAAAAAAATTCTGAAAAAAATAAACGAAAAAAAAATCGGAAAAAAAATCGGGAAAAAAAAATCGGGAAAAAAAGAGTGAGAGTGAGGGAGTGAGGGTAGAGAGATGGCAGAGAGTGGAGAAAGAGTGAGGGTAGAGAGAGAGAGCGAGTGAGAGTAGAAAGAGAGAGAGATAGATTATTATTTGCTATCATTTATAATTTTGTTACACTGTATATTGTATACATTGTTGCTTTGGCAATATTGACACAATGTTTTTCATGCCAATAAAGCAGCTTGAATTTGAATTTGAATTTGATAGAGGGTAGAGAGAGAGAGGGTAGAGATAGTTTGCAGAGCGAGAGTGAGGGGAGAGAGGGTAGAGAAAGAGAGATGGCAGAGAGAGAAAGAGAGAGGGTAGAGATAGAGAGAGGGTAGAGAGAAAGAGAGAAGGTAGAGAGAGTGAGGGTAGAGAGAAAGAGAGAGGGTAGAGAGAGAGTAGAGAGAGAGAGGGGGTAGCGAGAGCGAGAGAGGGGGTAGCGAGAGAGAGAGAGGGTAGAGAAAGAGAGAGAGGGTAGAGAGAAAGAGAGAGGGTAGAGAGAAAGAGAGAGGGTAGAGATAGAGAGTAGAGAGAAAGAGAGAGGGTAGAGAGAAAGATCGGAAAAATCGGAAAAAATCGGAACAAAATCGGAGAAAATTGGAAAAAATCGGAAAAAAATCGGAAAAAATCTGAAAAAAATCGGAAAAAAATCGGAAAAAATCGGAAAAAAAATCGGGAAAAAAATCGGAAAAAAATCGGGAAAAGTCGGAAAAAAATCGGAAAAACAATCGGAAAAAATCGGGAAAAAAAATCGGAAAAAAATCGGGAAAAATCTGAAAAAATCGGGAAAAAAATCGGAAATAAAATGGGAAAAAATCGGAAAAAAAATCGGAAAAAATCGGAAAAAAAAATCGGAAAAATCGGAAAAAAATCGGGAAAAATCGGGAAAAAACTGAAAAACTCGGGAAAAAAATCGGAAAAAAAATCGAAAAAATTGGAAAAAATCGTGAAAAATTCGAGAAAAATTCGGGATGAATCGGAAATAAAATCGGAAAAATCGGAAAAAAATCGGGAAAATCGGAAAAAAATGGAAAAAAAATCGGGAAAAAAATCGGAAAAAAATCGGAAAAAATCGGAAAAAATCGGAAAAAAATCGGAAGAAAATCGGAAAAAATCGGAACAAAATCGGAAAAAAATCGGTTGAAAATCGGGAAAAATCGGAAAAAAAATCGGAAAAAATCTGAAAAAAAATCTGAAAAAAATCTGAACAAATCTGAAAAAAATCGGGAAAAATCGGAAAAAATTGGAAAAAAATCGGGGAAAAAATCGGAAAAAAATCGGGAAAAGTCGGAAAAAAAGCGGAAAAAAAATCGGAAAAAATCGGGAAAAATCGGAAAAAATCGGGAAAAAAATCCGAAATAAAATGGGAAAAAATCGGAAAAAAAATCGGAAAAAATCGGAAAAAAAAATCGGAAAAATCGGAAAAAAATCGGAAAAAAATCTGAAAAAAATCGGAAAAAAATCGGAAAAAATCGGAAAAAAAATCGGGAAAAAAATCGGAAAAAAATCGGGAAAAGTCGGAAAAAAATCGGAAAAACAATCGGAAAAAATCGGGAAAAAAAATCGGAAAAAAATCGGGAAAAATCTGAAAAAATCGGGAAAAAAATCGGAAATAAAATGGGAAAAAATCGGAAAAAAAATCGGAAAAAATCGGAAAAAAAAATCGGAAAAATCGGAAAAAAATCGGGAAAAATCGGGAAAAAACTGAAAAACTCGGGAAAAAAATCGGAAAAAAAATCGAAAAAATTGGAAAAAATCGTGAAAAATTCGAGAAAAATTCGGGATGAATCGGAAATAAAATCGGAAAAATCGGAAAAAAATCGGGAAAATCGGAAAAAAATGGAAAAAAAATCGGGAAAAAAATCGGAAAAAAATCGGAAAAAATCGGAAAAAATCGGAAAAAAATCGGAAGAAAATCGGAAAAAATCGGAACAAAATCGGAAAAAAATCGGTTGAAAATCGGGAAAAATCGGAAAAAAAATCGGAAAAAATCTGAAAAAAAATCTGAAAAAAATCTGAACAAATCTGAAAAAAATCGGGAAAAATCGGAAAAAATTGGAAAAAAAATCGGGGAAAAAATCGGAAAAAAATCGGGAAAAGTCGGAAAAAAAGCGGAAAAAAAATCGGAAAAAAATCGGGAAAAATCGGAAAAAATCGGGAAAAAAATCCGAAATAAAATGGGAAAAAATCGGAAAAAAAATCGGAAAAAATCGGAAAAAAAAATCGGAAAAATCGGAAAAAAATCGGGAAAAATCGGGAAAAATCTGAAGAAATCGGGAAAAAAATCGGAAATAAATCGGAAAAAAATCGGAAAAAATCGGAACAAAATCGGAGAAAATCGGAAAAAATCGGAAAAAAATTGGAAAAAAAATCGGGAAAAAAATCGGAAAAAAATCGGAAAAAAATCGGAAAAAATCGGAACAAAATCGGAGAAAATCGGAAAAAATCGGAAAAAAATCGGAAAAAAATCGGAAAAAATCGGAAAAAAAATCGGAAAAAAATCGGAAGAAAAATCGGGAAAAATCGGAAAAAAAATCGAAAAAATTGGAAAAAATCGTGAAAAATTCGAGAAAAATTCGGGATGAATCGGAAATAAAATCGGAAAAATCGGAAAAAAATCGGGAAAATCGGAAAAAAATGGAAAAAAAATCGGGAAAAAAATCGGAAAAAAATCGGAAAAAATCGGAAAAAAATCGGAAGAAAATCGGAAAAAATCGGAACAAAATCGGAAAAAAATCGGTTGAAAATCGGGAAAAATCGGAAAAAAAATCGGAAAAAATCGGAAAAAAAATCGGAAAAAAATCTGAACAAATCTGAAAAATATCGGGAAAAATCGGAAAAAATTGGAAAAAAAATCGGGAAAAAAATCGGAAAAAAATCGGGAAAAGTCGGAAAAAAATCGGAAAAAAAATCGGAAAAAATCGGGAAAAATCGGAAAAAATCGGGAAAAAAATCGGAAATAAAATGGGAAAAAATCGGAAAAAAAATCGGAAAAAATCGGAAAAAAAAATCGGAAAAATCGGAAAAAAATCGGGAAAAATCGGGAAAAATCTGAAGAAATCGGGAAAAAAATCGGAAATAAAATCGGAAAAATCGGAAAAAAAATCGGGAAAAATCGAAAAAAATCGGAAAAAAAATTCGGAAATAAAATGGGAAAAAATCGGAAAAAAAAATCGGAAAAAATCGGAAAAAAAAATCGGAAAAAAATCGGGAAAAATCTGAAAAAATCGGGAAAAAAATAGGAAATAAAATGGGAAAAAATCGGGAAAAAAATCGGGAAAAAAATCGGAAAAAAATCGGAAAAAATCGGAAAAAATCGGAAAAAAATCGGAAGAAAATCGGAAAAAATCGGAACAAAATCGGAAAAAAATCGGAAAAAAAATCGGGAAAAATCGGAAAAAATTGGAAAAAAAATCGGGAAAAAAATCGGAAAAAAATCGGGAAAAGTCGGAAAAAAATCGGAAAAACAATCGGAAAAAATCGGGAAAAAAAATCGGAAAAAAATTGGGAAAAATCTGAAAAAATCGGGGAAAAAATCGGAAATAAAATGGGAAAAAATCGGAAAAAAAATCGGAAAAAATCGGGAAAAATCGGGAAAAATCTGAAAAAATCGGGAAAAAAAATCGGAAATAAAATCTGAAAAATCTGAAAAAAATCGGGAAAAATCGAAAAAAAAATCGGAAAAAATCGGAAAAAAATCGGGAAAAATCGGAAAAAAATGGAAAAAAAATCGGGAAAAAAATCGGAAAAAAATCGGAAAAAATCGGAAAAAAAATCGAAAAAATTGGAAAAAGTCGTGAAAAATTCGAGAAAAATTCGGGATGAATCGGAAATAAAATCGGAAAAATCGGAAAAAAATCGGGAAAATCGGAAAAAAATCGGGAAAAAAATCGGGAAAAAAATCGGAAAAAAATCGGAAAAAATCGGAAAAAATCGGAAAAAAATCGGAAGAAAATCGGAAAAAATCGGAACAAAATCGGAAAAAAATCGGAAAAAAAATCGGGAAAAATCGGAAAAAATTGGAAAAAAAATCGGGAAAAAAATCGGAAAAAAATCGGGAAAAGTCGGAAAAAAATCGGAAAAACAATCGGAAAAAATCGGGAAAAAAAATCGGAAAAAAATTGGGAAAAATCTGAAAAAATCGGGGAAAAAATCGGAAATAAAATGGGAAAAAATCGGAAAAAAAATCGGAAAAAATCGGGAAAAATCGGGAAAAATCTGAAAAAATCGGGAAAAAAATCGGAAATAAAATCTGAAAAATCTGAAAAAAATCGGGAAAAATCGAAAAAAAAATCGGAAAAAATCGGAAAAAAATCGGGAAAAATCTGAAAAAAATCGGAAAAAAATCGGAAAAAATCGGAAAAAAAATCGGGAAAAAAATCGGAAAAAAATCGGGAAAAGTCGGAAAAAAATCGGAAAAACAATCGGAAAAAATCGGGAAAAAAAATCGGAAAAAAATCGGGAAAAATCTGAAAAAATCGGGAAAAAAATCGGAAATAAAATGGGAAAAAATCGGAAAAAAAATCGGAAAAAATCGGAAAAAAAAATCGGAAAAATCGGAAAAAAATCGGGAAAAATCGGGAAAAAACTGAAAAACTCGGGAAAAAAATCGGAAAAAAAATCGAAAAAATTGGAAAAAATCGTGAAAAATTCGAGAAAAATTCGGGATGAATCGGAAATAAAATCGGAAAAATCGGAAAAAAATCGGGAAAATCGGAAAAAAATGGAAAAAAAATCGGGAAAAAAATGGAAAAAAAATCGGAAAAAAATCGGGAAAAATCGGAAAAAAATGGAAAAAAAATCGGGAAAAAAATCGGAAAAAAATCGGAAAAACAATCGGAAAAAATCGGGAAAAAAAATCGGAAAAAAATGGGGAAAAATCTGAAAAAATCGGGGAAAAAATCGGAAATAAAATGGGAAAAAATCGGAAAAAAAATCGGAAAAAATCGGGAAAAATCGGGAAAAATCTGAAAAAATCGGGAAAAAAATCGGAAATAAAATCTGAAAAATCTGAAAAAAATCGGGAAAAATCGAAAAAAAAATCGAAAAAAATCGGGAAAAATCGGAAAAAATGGAAAAAAAATCGGGAAAAAAATCGGAAAAAAATCGGAAAAAATCGGAAAAAAAATCGAAAAAATTGGAAAAAGTCGTGAAAAATTCGAGAAAAATTCGGGATGAATCGGAAATAAAATCGGAAAAATCGGAAAAAAATCGGGAAAATCGGAAAAAAATCGGGAAAAAAATCGGGAAAAAAATCGGAAAAAATCGGAAAAAAAATCCGAAACAAAATCCGAAACAAAATCGGAAGAAAAAAAATCGGAAAAAATGTCGGTAAAAAAATTCTGAAAAAAATAAACGAAAAAAAAATCGTGAAAAAAAAAAACTCTGAAGAAAAAATCTGAAAAAAAATCTGAAAAAAAAAATTCAGAAAAAAAAACCCGAAACAATATCGGAAAAAAAAAAATTCTGAAAAAAATTCTGAAAAAAAATTTCGGAAAAAAAAATAATCGGAAAAAATGTCGGAAAAAAAATGTCGGAAAAAAAATTCTGAAAAAAATAAACGAAAAAAAAATCGGAAAAAAAATCGGGAAAAAAAAATCGGGAAAAAAAGAGTGAGAGTGAGGGAGTGAGGGTAGAGAGATGGCAGAGAGTGGAGAAAGAGTGAGGGTAGAGAGAGAGAGCGAGTGAGAGTAGAAAGAGAGAGAGATAGATTATTATTTGCTATCATTTATAATTTTGTTACAATGTATATTGTATACATTGTTGCTTTGGCAATATTGACACAATGTTTTTCATGCCAATAAAGCAGCTTGAATTTGAATTTGAATTTGATAGAGGGTAGAGAGAGAGAGGGTAGAGATAGTTTGCAGAGCGAGAGTGAGGGGAGAGAGGGTAGAGAAAGAGAGATGGCAGAGAGAGAAAGAGAGAGGGTAGAGATAGAGAGAGGGTAGAGAGAAAGAGAGAAGGTAGAGAGAGTGAGGGTAGAGAGAAAGAGAGAGAGGGTAGAGAGAGAGTAGAGAGAGAGAGGGGGTAGCGAGAGAGAGAGAGGGGGTAGCGAGAGAGAGAGGGGTAGAGATAGAGAGAGAGGGTAGAGAGAAAGAGAGAGGGTAGAGAGAAAGAGAGAGGGTAGAGATAGAGAGTAGAGAGAAAGAGAGAGGGTAGAGAGAAAGAGAGAGGGTAGAGAGAAAGAGAGAGGGTAGAGAGAAAGAGAGAGGGTAGAGAGAAAGAGAGAGGGTAGAGCGAGAGAGGGTAGAGAGAGAGAGAGAGGGTAGAGAGAGTAGAGAGAGAGTAGAGAGAGAGAGTGAGGGTAGAGAGTGAGGGTAGAGATAGAGGGTAGAGATAGAGGGTAGAGAGAAAGAGAGAGGGTAGAGAGAAAGAGAGAGGGTAGAGAGAAAGAGAGAGGGTAGAGAGAGATTGAGGGTAGAGAGAGAGAGTGAGGGTAGAGAGAGAGGGGGTAGAGAGAGAGGGTAGAGAGAGAGAGAGAGGGTAGAGAGAGAGGGTAGAGAGAGAGGGTAGAGAGAGAGGGTAGAGAGAAAGAGAGGGTAGAGAGAAAGAGAGAGGGTAGAGAGAAAGAGAGAGGGTAGAGAGAAAGAGAGAGGGTAGAGAGAGAGAGTGAGGGTAGAGAGAGAGAGTGAGGGTAGAGAGAGAGAGGGTAGAGAGAGAGAGGGTAGAGAGAGAGAGGGTAGGGAGAGAGGGTTGGGAGAGAGGGTAGAGGGAGAGAGGGTAGAGAGAGAGGGTAGAGAGAGAGGGTAGAGAGAGAGGGTAGAGGGAGAGGGTAGAGAGAGAGGGTAGAGAGAGAGGGTAGAGAGAGACAGTGGGGGTAGAAAGAGAGAGAGAGAGACGGTAGAGAAAGAGGGGGGGTAGAGAAAGAGAGAGAGGGTAGAGAGAGAGAGGGTAGAGAGAGAGTGAGGGTAGAGATCTGGCAGAGAGAGAGAGAGAGGGTAGAGAGAGAGAGTGAGGGTAGAGAGAGAGAGATGAAAGAGAGAGAGAGAGAGGGTAGAGAGAGGGTAGAGAGGGTAGAGAGAGAGTGGAGAAAGAGTGAGGGTAGAGAAAGAGAGTGAGGGTAGAGAGATGGCAGAGAGAGAGAGTGGAGAAAGAGTGAGGGTAGAGAGAGAGAGCGAGTGAGAGTAGAAAGAGAGAGAGATAGAGGGTAGAGAGAGAGGGTAGAGAGAGTTTGCAGAGCGAGAGTGAGGGGAGAGAGAGAGAGGGTAGAGAAAGAGAGATGGCAGAGAGAGAAAGAGAGAGGGTAGAGATAGAGAGAGGGTAGAGATAGAGAGAGGGTAGAGATAGAGAGAGGGTAGAGATAGAGAGAGGGTAGAGATAGAGAGAGGGTAGAGAGAGATAGAGAGAGAGGGTAGAGATAGAGAGAGAGGGTAGAGATAGAGAGAGAGGGTAGAGATAGAGAGTGAGGGTAGAGAGAGAGAGTAGAGAGAGAGAGTGTGGAGAGTGTAGAGAGAGCGAGTGAGGGTAGAGAGAGAGAGTGAGGGTAGAGAGAGAGAGAGTGCGGGTAGAGAGAGAGAGAGAGAGAGGGTATAGAGAGAGAGAGGGTAGAGAGAGAGAGAGAGAGAGAGGGTAGAGAGAGAGAGTGAGGGTAGAAAGTGAGTAGAGAGAGAGAGTGAGGGTAGAGAGTGAGGGTAGAGATAGAGAGAGAGAGTAGAGAGAGAGAGTGAGGGTAGAGAGAGAGAGTAGAGAGAGAGAGTGAGGGTAGAGAGAGAGAGTAGAGAGAGAGAGTGAGGGTAGAGAGAGAGAGTGAGGGTAGAGGGAGAGGGTAGAGAAAGAGAGAAGGTAGAGAGAGTGGGGGTAGAGAGAGAGAGAGAGAGGGTAGAGAGAGAGAGAGAGGGTAGAGAGAGAGAGAGAGAGAGAGGGTAGAGATAGAAAGAGAGGGTAGAGAAAGAGAGGGTAGAGAGAGAGGGTAGAGAGAAGAGAGGGTAGAGAGAGAGAGAGGTATAGATAGAGAGTGAGGGTAGAGAGAGAAGAGAGAGAGAGAAAGGGGTAGCGAGAGAGAGAGAGGGAGTAGCGAGAGAGAGAGAGAGAGAGAGATTAGAGAGAGCGTGAGGGTAGAGAGAGCGAGTGAGGGTAGAGAGAGAGGGTAGAGAGAGAGTGAGGGTAGAGAGAGAGTGAGGGTAGAGAGAGAGAGGGTAGAGAGAGAGAGGGTAGAGAGAGAGAGGGTAGGGAGAGAGGGTTGGGAGAGAGGGTAGAGGGAGAGAGGGTAGAGAGAGAGGGTAGAGAGAGAGGGTAGAGAGAGAGGGTAGAGGGAGAGGGTAGAGAGAGAGGGTAGAGAGAGAGGGTAGAGAGAGAGGGTAGAGAGAGAGGGTAGAGAGAGACAGTGGGGGTAGAAAGAGAGAGAGAGAGACGGTAGAGAAAGAGGGGGGGTAGAGAAAGAGAGAGAGGGTAGAGAGAGAGGGGGTAGAGAGAGAGTGAGGGTAGAGAGAGAGAGATGAAAGAGAGAGAGAGAGGGTAGAGAAAGGGTAGAGAGAGGGTAGAGAGGGTAGAGAGAGAGTGGAGAAAGAGTGAGGGTAGAGAAAGAGAGTGAGGGTAGAGAGATGGCAGAGAGAGAGAATGGAGAAAGAGTGAGGGTAGAGAGAGAGAGCGAGTGAGAGTAGAAAGAGAGAGAGATAGAGGGTAGAGAGAGAGGGTAGAGAGAGTTTGCAGAGCGAGAGTGAGGGGAGAGAGAGAGAGGGTAGAGAAAGAGAGATGGCAGAGAGAGAAAGAGAGAGGGTAGAGATAGAGAGAGGGTAGAGATAGAGAGAGGGTAGAGATAGAGAGAGGGTAGAGATAGAGAGAGGGTAGAGAGAGAGAGAGAGAGAGGGTAGAGATAGAGAGAGGGTAGAGATAGAGAGAGAGGGTAGAGATAGAGAGAGAGGGTAGAGATAGAGAGAGAGGGTAGAGATAGAGAGTGAGGGTAGAGAGAGAGAGTAGAGAGAGAGAGTGTGGAGAGTGTAGAGAGAGCGAGTGAGGGTAGAGAGAGAGAGTGAGGGTAGAGAGAGAGAGAGTGCGGGTAGAGAGAGAGAGAGAGGGTAGAGAGAGAGAGGGTAGAGAGAGAGAGAGAGGGTAGAGAGAGAGAGTGAGGGTAGAAAGTGAGTAGAGAGAGAGAGTGAGGGTAGAGAGTGAGGGTAGAGATAGAGAGAGAGAGTAGAGAGAGAGAGTGAGGGTAGAGAGAGAGAGTAGAGAGAGAGAGTGAGGGTAGAGAGAGAGAGTAGAGAGAGAGAGTGAGGGTAGAGAGAGAGAGTGAGGGTAGAGAGAGCGAGAGAGAGAGGGTAGAGATAGAAAGAGAGGGTAGAGAAAGAGAGGGTAGAGAGAGAGGGTAGAGAGAGAGAGAGGGTAGAGAGAGAGAGAGGGTATAGATAGAGAGTGAGGGTAGAGAGAGAAGAGAGAGAGAGAAAGGGGGTAGCGAGAGAGAGGGTAGAGAGAGCGTGAGGGTAGAGAGCGAGGGGTAGAGAGAGAGTGAGGGTAGAGAGAGAGTGAGGGTAGAGAGAGAGAGTGAGGGTAGAGAGAGAGTGAGGGTAGAGAGAGAGAGAGTGAGGGTAGAGAGAGAGAGTGAGGGTAGAGAGAGAGAGAGAGTGAGGGTAGAGAGAGAGAGTGAGGGTAGAGAGAGAGAGAGAGAGGGTAGAGAGAAAGAGGGTAGAGAGAAAGAGAGAGGGTAGAGAGAAAGGTAGAGGGTAGAGAGAAAGAAAGAGGGTAGAGAGAAAGAGAGAGGGTAGAGAGAAAGAGAGAGGGTAGAGAGAAAGAGAGACGGTAGAGAGAAAGAGAGAGGGTAGAGATAGAGAGTGAGGGTAGAGAGAAGAGAGAGAGAGGGGGTAGCGAGAGAGAGGGGGGGGGTAGCGACAGAGAGAGAGAGAGTAGAGAGAGCGTGAGGGTAGAGAGAGCGAGTGAGGGTAAAGAGAGAGAGTGAGGGTAGAGAGTGAGGGTAGAGATAGAGAGGGTAGAGAGAGAGAGTGAGGGTAGAAAGTGAGTTGAGAGAGAGAGTGAGGGTAGAGAGTGAGGGTAGAGATAGAGAGAGAGAGTAGAGAGAGAGAGTGAGGGTAGAGAGAGAGAGTAGAGAGAGAGAGTGAGGGTAGAGAGAGAGAGTAGAGAGAGAGAGTGAGGGTAGAGAGAGAGAGTGAGGGTAGAGGGAGAGGGTAGAGAAAGAGAGAAGGTAGAGAGAGTGGGGGTAGAGAGAGAGAGAGAGAGGGTAGAGAGAGAGAGAGAGGGTAGAGAGAGAGAGAGAGAGAGAGGGTAGAGATAGAAAGAGAGGGTAGAGAAAGAGAGGGTAGAGAGAGAGGGTAGAGAGAGAGAGAGGGTAGAGAGAGAGAGAGGGTATAGATAGAGAGTGAGGGTAGAGAGAGAAGAGAGAGAGAGAAAGGGGGTAGCGAGAGAGAGAGAGGGAGTAGCGAGAGAGAGAGAGAGAGAGAGATTAGAGAGAGCGTGAGGGTAGAGAGAGCGAGTGAGGGTAGAGAGAGAGAGGGTAGAGAGAGAGTGAGGGTAGAGAGAGAGTGAGGGTAGAGAGAGAGAGGGTAGAGAGAGAGAGGGTAGAGAGAGAGAGGGTAGGGAGAGAGGGTTGGGAGAGAGGGTAGAGGGAGAGAGGGTAGAGAGAGAGGGTAGAGAGAGAGGGTAGAGAGAGAGGGTAGAGGGAGAGGGTAGAGAGAGAGGGTAGAGAGAGAGGGTAGAGAGAGAGGGTAGAGAGAGAGGGTAGAGAGAGACAGTGGGGGGTAGAAAGAGAGAGAGAGAGACGGTAGAGAAAGAGGGGGGGTAGAGAAAGAGAGAGAGGGTAGAGAGAGAGGGGGTAGAGAGAGAGTGAGGGTAGAGAGAGAGAGATGAAAGAGAGAGAGAGAGGGTAGAGAGGTAGAGGGTGAGAGAGAGGAGAGATGGCAGAGAGAGAGAATGGAGAAAGAGTGAGAGTAGAGAGAGAGAGCGAGTGAGAGTAGAAAGAGAGAGAGATAGAGGGTAGAGAGAGAGGGTAGAGAGAGTTTGCAGAGCGAGAGTGAGGGGAGAGAGAGAGAGGGTAGAGAAAGAGAGATGGCAGAGAGAGAAAGAGAGAGGGTAGAGATAGAGAGAGGGTAGAGATAGAGAGAGGGTAGAGATAGAGAGAGGGTAGAGATAGAGAGAGGGTAGAGAGAGAGATAGAGAGAGAGGGTAGAGATAGAGAGAGGGTAGAGATAGAGAGAGAGGGTAGAGATAGAGAGGAGGGTAGAGATAGAGAGAGAGGGTAGAGATAGAGAGTGAGGGTAGAGAGAGAGAGTAGAGAGAGAGAGTGTGGAGAGTGTAGAGAGAGCGAGTGAGGGTAGAGAGAGAGAGTGAGGGTAGAGAGAGAGAGAGTGCGGGGTAGAGGGAGAGAGAGTGAGGGTAGAAAGTGAGTAGAGAGAGAGAGTGAGGGTAGAGAGTGAGGGTAGAGATAGAGAGAGAGAGTAGAGAGAGAGAGTGAGGGTAGAGAGAGAGAGTAGAGAGAGAGAGTGAGGGTAGAGAGAGAGAGTAGAGAGAGAGAGTGAGGGTAGAGAGAGAGAGTGAGGGTAGAGAGAGAGAGAGAGAGAGGGTAGAGATAGAAAGAGAGGGTAGAGAAAGAGAGGGTAGAGAGAGAGGGTAGAGAGAGAGAGAGGGTAGAGAGAGAGAGAGGGTATAGATAGAGAGTGAGGGTAGAGAGAGAAGAGAGAGAGAGAAAGGGGGTAGCGAGAGAGAGGGTAGAGAGAGCGTGAGGGTAGAGAGAGCGAGTGAGGGTAGAGAGAGAGAGTGAGGGTAGAGAGAGAGGTGAGGGTAGAGAGAGAGAGTGAGGGTAGAGAGAGAGAGTGAGGGTAGAGAGAGAGAGAGTGAGGGTAGAGAGAGAGAGTGAGGGTAGAGAGAGAGAGAGAGTGAGGGTAGAGAGAGAGAGTGAGGGTAGAGAGAGGAGAGAGAGAGGGTAGAGAGAAAGAGGGTAGAGAGAAAGAGAGAGGGTAGAGAGAAAGGTAGAGGGTAGAGAGAAAGAGAGAGGGTAGAGAGAAAGAGAGAGGGTAGAGAGAAAGAGAGAGGGTAGAGAGAAAGAGAGACGGTAGAGAGAAAGAGAGAGGGTAGAGATAGAGAGTGAGGGTAGAGAGAAGAGAGAGAGAGGGGGTAGCGAGAGAGAGGGGGGGGTAGCGACAGAGAGAGAGAGAGTAGAGAGAGCGTGAGGGTAGAGAGAGCGAGTGAGGGTAAAGAGAGAGAGTGAGGGTAGAGAGTGAGGGTAGAGATAGAGAGACAGGGTAGAGAGAGAGAGAGAGTGAGAGGCCGAGACTCAGGTGGAATCATCATTTGGCATAAGCAGGACTTAGCACTGAATGAAATGAAAAAAGGTACCACTCACATTTGGCTAAAACTTAACAAAGGTACAATCTATTGTGACAATGATGTATACATATGTGCAGCTTATGCTCCTCCTTCAGATTCATCATATTATGATGATCAGTTTTTTGACAATCTCCAGACAGAAATCATTACATTTCAGGCGCAGGGTAATTTAGTAGAGAGAAAGAGAGGTTAGAGAGAAAGAGAGACGGTAGAGAGAAAGAGAGAGGGTAGAGAGAGAGAGTGAGGGTAGAGAGAGAGAGTGAGGGTAGAGAGAGAGAGAGAGTGAGGGTAGAGGGAGAGAGAGTGAGAGTGAGGGTAGAGGGAGAGAGGGTAGAGAGAGAGAGGGTAGAGAGTGAGGGTATAGAGAGGGTAGAGGGAGAGAGGGTAGAGAGAGAGGGTAGAGAGAGAGGGTAGAGAGAGACAGTGGGGGTAGAGAGAGAGAGAGAGAGAGAGAGACGGTAGAGAAAGAGGGGGGGTAGAGAAAGAGAGAGAGGGTAGAGAGAGAGGGGGTAGAGAGAGAGTGAGGGTAGAGATCTGGCAGAGAGAGAGAGAGAGAGGGATAGAGAAAGAGAGAGAGAGAGAGGGTAGATAGAGAGAGTGAAGGTAGATAGAGAGAGAGGGTAGAGATAGAGAGAGAGGGTAGAGAGAGAGGGTAGAGATTGAGAGAGGGTAGAGATAGAGAGAGGGTAGAGATAGAGAGTGGGTATAGATAGAGAGTGGGTAGAGATAGAGAGTGAGGGTATAGATAGAGAGTGAGGGTAGAGAGAGAATAGAGAGAGAGAGAGGGGGTAGCGAGAGAGAGAGAGGGGGTAGCGAGAGAGAGAGGGGGTAGCGAGAGAGAGAGAGAGAGAGAGAGAAGAGAGAGCGTGAGGGTAGAGAGAGAGAGTGAGGGTAGAGAGAGAGTAGAGAAAGAGAGAGGGTAGAGAGAGTTTGCAGAGAGAGAGTGAGGGGAGAGAGAGGGTAGAGAAAGAGAGATGGCAGAGAGAGAAAGAGAGAGGGGATAGAGAAAGAGAGAGAGAGTAGAGAGAGGGGATAGAGAAAGAGAGAGAGAGTAGAGAGCGGGTAGAGAGAGAGGGTAGAGAGAAAGAGAGAGCGTAGAAATAGAGAGAGAGGGTAGAGATAGAGAGAGGGTAGAGAGCAAGAGAGAGGGTAGCAAGAGAGAGAGAGGGTAGAGAGAGAGAGTGGGTAGAGAGAGAGAGTGTGTAGAGAGAGAGTGAGGGTAGAGAGAGAGAGTGAGGGTAGAGAGAGAGTAGAGAGAGAGATTGAGGGTAGAGAGTGAGGGTAGAGAGAGAGAGTACAGAGAGAGAGTGAGGGTAGAGAGAGAGTAGAGAGAGAGAGAGAGGGTAGAGAGAGAGAGAGGGTAGAGAGAGAGAGAAGGTAGAGAGAGAGAGAGAGAGAGAGGGGGTAGAGAGAGAGAGGGTAGAGAGAGAGAGGGTAGAGAGAGAGAGGGTAGAGAGAGAGGGTAGATAGAGAGAGGGGGTAGAGATAGAGGGTAGAGATAGAGAGAGTGAGGGTAGAAAGAGAGTAGAGAGAGAGAGTGAGGGTAGAGAGTGAGGGTAGAGAGTGAGGGTAGAGAGTGAGGGTAGAGATAGAGAGAGTGAGGGTAGAGAGGGAGAGTAGAGAGAGAGTAGAGAGAGAGAGTGAGGGTAGAGAGAGAGTAGAGAGAGAGAGTGAGGGTAGAGAGAGAGTAGAGAGAGAGTGAGGGTAGAGAGAGAGAGTGAGGGTAGAGAGAGAGAGTAAGAGAGAGAGTGTGGAGAGTGTAGAGAGAGCGAGTGAGGGTAGAGAGAGAGAGAGTGAGGGTAGAGAGAGAGAGAGAGAGGGTAGAGAGAGAAGAGAGAGAGGGTAGAGAGAGAGAGAGAGGGTAGAGAGAGAGAGTGAGGGTAGAAAGAGAGTAGAGAGAGAGAGTGAGGGTAGAGAGTGAGGGTAGAGAGAGAGAGTAGAGAGAGAGAGTGAGGGTAGAGAGAGAGAGTAGAGAGAGAGAGAGAGTAGAGAGAGAGAGTGAGGGTAGAGAGAGAGGGTAGAGAAAGAGAGAAGGTAGAGAGAGTGGGGGTAGAGAGAGAGAGAGGGTAGAGAGAGAGAGAGGGTAGAGATAGAGAGTGGGTATAGATAGAGAGTGGGTAGAGATAGAGAGTGAGGGTATAGATAGAGAGTGAGGGTAGAGAGAGAATAGAGAGAGAGAGAGGGGTAGCGAGAGAGAGAGAGGGGGTAGCGAGAGAGAGGGGGTAGCGAGAGAGAGAGAGAGAGAGAGAGAGAGAGCGTGAGGGTAGAGAGAGAGAGTGAGGGTAGAGAGAGAGAGTGAGGGTAGAGAGAGAGTAGAGAAAGAGAGAGGGTAGAGAGAGTTTGCAGAGAGAGAGTGAGGGGAGAGAGAGGGTAGAGAAAGAGAGATGGCAGAGAGAGAAAGAGAGAGGGGATAGAGAAAGAGAGAGAGAGTAGAGAGAGGGGATAGAGAAAGAGAGAGAGAGTAGAGAGCGGGTAGAGAGAGAGGGTAGAGAGAAAGAGAGAGCGTAGAAATAGAGAGAGAGGGTAGAGATAGAGAGAGGGTAGAGAGCAAGAGAGAGGGTAGCAAGAGAGAGAGAGGGTAGAGAGAGAGAGTGGGTAGAGAGAGAGAGTGTGTAGAGAGAGAGTGAGGGTAGAGAGAGAGAGTGAGGGTAGAGAGAGAGTAGAGAGAGAGATTGAGGGTAGAGAGTGAGGGTAGAGAGAGAGAGTACAGAGAGAGAGTGAGGGTAGAGAGAGAGTAGAGAGAGAGAGAGAGGGTAGAGAGAGAGAGAGGGTAGAGAGAGAGAGAAGGTAGAGAGAGAGAGAGAGAGAGGGGGTAGAGAGAGAGAGGGTAGAGAGAGAGAGGGTAGAGAGAGAGAGGGTAGAGAGAGAGGGTAGAGAGAGAGAGGGGGTAGAGATAGAGGGTAGAGATAGAGAGAGTGAGGGTAGAAAGAGAGTAGAGAGAGAGAGTGAGGGTAGAGAGTGAGGGTAGAGAGTGAGGGTAGAGAGTGAGGGTAGAGATAGAGAGAGTGAGGGTAGAGAGGGAGAGTAGAGAGAGAGTAGAGAGAGAGAGTGAGGGTAGAGAGAGAGTAGAGAGAGAGAGTGAGGGTAGAGAAGAGAGTAGAGAGAGAGTGAGGGTAGAGAGAGAGAGTGAGGGTAGAGAGAGAGAGTAAAGAGAGAGAGTGTGGAGAGTGTAGAGAGAGCGAGTGGAGGGTAGAGAGAGAGAGTGAGGGTAGAGAGAGAGAGAGAGAGGGTAGAGAGAGAAAGAGAGAGAGGGTAGAGAGAGAGAGAGAGGGTAGAGAGAGAGAGAGTGAGGGTAGAAAGAGAGTAGAGAGAGAGAGTGAGGGTAGAGAGTGAGGGTAGAGAGAGAGAGTAGAGAGAGAGAGTGAGGGTAGAGAGAGAGTAGAGAGAGAGAGAGAGTAGAGAGAGAGAGTGAGGGTAGAGAGAGAGGGTAGAGAAAGAGAGAAGGTAGAGAGAGTGGAGAGAGAGAGAGAGGGTAGAGAGAGAGAGAGAGAGGGTAGAGAGAGAGAGAGAGAGAGAGGGTAGAGATAGAAAGAGAGGGTAGAGAGAGAGGGTAGAGAGAGAGAGGGTAGAGAGAGAGAGAGGGTAGAGAGAGAGAGAGGGGTATAGATAGAGAGTGAGGGTAGAGAGAGAGAGAGTGAGGGTAGAGAGAGAGAGTGAGGGTAGAGAGAGAGAGAGTGAGGGTATAGAGAAAGAGAGTGAGGGTAGAGAGAGAGAGAGTGAGGGGTAGAGAGAGAGAGAGGGTAGAGAGAGAGAGTGAGGGTAGAGAGAAAGAGAGAGGTTAGAGAGTAGAAAGAGAGGGTAGAGAGAAAGAGAGAGGGTAGAGAGAAAGAGAGAGGGTAGAGAGAAAGAGTGAGGGTAGAGAGAGAGAGAGGGTAGAGAGAGAGAGAGGGTAGAGAGAGAGAGAGGGTAGAGGGAGAGTGTAGAGAGAGAGTAGAGAGAGAGTAGAGAGAGAGAGTGAGGGTAGAGAGTGAGGGTAGAGATAGAAAGAAGGTAGAGATCGAGAGAGAGGTAAGAGATATAGAGAGGGTAGAGATAGAGAGAGGGTAGAGATAGAGAGTGGGTATAGATAGCGAGGGTAGAGATAGAGAGAGGGTAGAGATAGAGAGTGAGGGTATAGATAGAGAGTGAGGGTAGAGAGAGAATAGAGAGAGAGAGGGGGTAGCGAGAGAGAGAGAGGGGGTAGCGAGAGAGAGAGAGGGGGTAGCGAGAGAGAGAGAGAGAAGAGAGAGCGTGAGGGTAGAGAGAGAGAGTGAGGGTAGAGAGAGAGAGTGAGGGTAGAGAGAGAGGGTAGAGAAAGAGAGAGGGTAGAGAGAGTTTGCAGAGAGAGAGTGAGGGGAGAGAGAGGGTAGAGAAAGAGAGATGGCAGAGAGAGAAAGAGAGAGGGGATAGAGAAAGAGAGAGAGTAGAGAGAGGGGATAGAGAAAGAGAGAGAGAGTAGAGAGCGGGTAGAGAGAGAGGGTAGAGAGAAAGAGGGAGGGTAGAAATAGAGAGAGAGGGTAGAGATAGAGAGAGGGTAGAGAGAAAGAGAGAGGGTAGCAAGAGAGAGAGAGGGTAGAGAGAGAAAGAGGGTAGAGAGAGAGAGTGGGTAGAGAGAGAGAGTGGGTAGAGAGAGAGAGTGGGTAGAGAGAGAGAGTGAGGGTAGAGAGAGAGTGAGGGTAGAGAGAGAGTAGAGAGAGAGATTGAGGGTAGAGAGTGAGGGTAGAGAGAGAGTAGAGAGATAGAGTGAGGGTAGAGAGAGAGAGAGGGTAGACAGAGAGAGAAGGTAGAGAGAGAGAGAGAGAGCGTAGAGAGAGAGAGGGTAGAGATAGAGGGTAGAGAGAGAGAGGGTAGAGATAGAGGGTAGAGATAGAGGTAGAGATAGAGAGAGTGAGGGTAGAAAGAGAGTAGAGAGAGTGAGGGTAGAGAGTGAGGGTAGAGAGTGAGGGTAGAGAGTGAGGGTAGAGAGTGAGGGTAGAGATAGAGAGAGTGAGGGTAGAGAGGGAGAGTAGAGAGAGAGTAGAGAGAGAGTGAGGGTAGAGAGAGAGTAGAGAGAGAGAGTGAGGGTAGAGAGAGTAGAGAGAGAGTGAGGGTAAAGAGAGAGAGTGAGGGTAGAGAGTGAGGGTAGAGAAAGAGAGAGGGTAAGAGAGAGAGTGAGGGTAGGGAGTGAGGGTATAGAAAGAGAGAGGGTAGAGAAAGAGAGAGGTAGAGAGAGTGAGGGTAGAGAGAGAGAGAGAGAGGGTAGAGAGAGAGAGGGTAGAGAGAGAGATAGAGAGAGAGGGTAGAGATAGAGAGAGGGTAGAGATAGAGAGAGAGGGAAGAGATAGAGAGAGAGGGTAGAGATAGAGAGAGAGGGTGAGATAGAGAGAGGGTAGAGATAGAGAGAGGGAGAGATAGAGAGAGGGTAGAGATAGAGAGAGGGTAGAGATAGAGAGAGAGGTAGAGATAGAGAGAGAGGGTAGAGTAGAGTAGAGAGAGAGAGTGTGGAGAGTGTAGAGAGAGCGAGTGAGGGTAGAGAGAGAGAGTGAGGGTAGAGAGAGAGAGAGTGAGGGTAAGAGAGAGAGAGGGTAGAGAGAGAGAGAGAGAGAGGGTAGAGAGAGAGAGAGTGAGGGTAGAGAGAGAGAGTGAGGGTAGAAAGAGAGTAGAGAGAGAGAGTGAGGGTAGAGAGTGAGGGTAGAGATAGAGAGAGAGAGTAGGAGAGAGAGATTGAGGGTCGAGAGAGAGAGTAGAGAGAGAGAGTGAGGGTAGAGAGAGAGGTAGAGAGAGAGAGTGAGGGTAGAGAGAGAGTGAGGGTAGAGGGAGAGGGTAGAGAAAGAGAGAAGGTAGAGAGAGTGGGGGTAGAGAGAGAGAGAGGGTAGAGAGAGAGAGAGAGAGGGTAGAGAGAGAGAGAGTATAGATAGAGAGTGAGGGTAGAGAGAGAAGAGAGAGAGAGAGAGGGGCAGCGAGAGAGAGAGAGGGGGTAGAGAGAGGAGAGAGAGAGAGAGTAGAGAGAGCGTGAGGGTAGAGAGAGCGAGTGAGGGTAGAGAGAGAGGGTAGAGAGAGAGAGTGAGGGTAGAGAGAGAGAGAGAGGGTAGAGAGAAAGAGAGAGGGTAGAGAGAAAGAGAGAGGGTAGAGAGAAAGAGAGAGGGTAGAGAGAAAGAGAGAGGGTAGAGAGAAAGAGAGAGGGTAGAGAGAAAGAGAGAGGGTAGAGAGAAAGAGAGAGGGTATAGCGAAAGAGAGAGGGTAGAGATAGAGAGAGAGGGTAGAGAGAGGGTAGAGATAGAGAGAAAGAGAGAGGGTAGAGAGAAAGAGAGAGGGTAGAGAGAAAGAGAGAGGTAGAGAGAAAGAGTGAGGGTAGAGAGAGAGAGGGTAGAGAGAGAGAGAGAGAGGGGTAGAGAGAGAGAGATGGTAGAGGGAGAGGGTAGAGAGAGAGTAGAGAGAGAGTAGAGAGAGAGAGTGAGGGTAGAGAGTGAGGGTAGAGATAGAGAGTGAGAGTAGAGAGAGAGGGTAAGAGAGAGAGAGAGGGTAGAGAGAAAGAGAGGGTAGAGAGAAAGAGAGACGTTAGAGAGAAAGAGTGAGGGTTTAGAGAGAGAGTGAGGGTAGAGAGAGAGAGTGAGGGTAGAGAGAGAGGAGTGAGGGTAGAGGGAGAGAGGGTAGAGGGAGAGAGGGTAGAGAGAGAGGGCAGAGAGAGAGGGAGAGAGAGACAGTGGGGGTAGAGAGAGAGAGAGAGAGAGAGAGACGGTAGAGAAAGAGGGGGGGTAGAGAAGAGAGAGAGGGTAGAGAGAGAGGGGGTAGAGAGAGAGTGAGGGTAGAGATCTGTCAGAGAGAGAGAGAGAGAGGGAGAGAGAAAGAGAGAGAGAGAGAGGGTAGAGAGAGAGAGTGAAGGTAGAGAGAAAGAATATATAGAGAGAGGTGAGCGTAGAGAGAGAGAGATGGCAGAGAGAGAGAGGGGGTAGAGAGATAGAGAGGGTAGAGATGAGAGAGAGGTAGAGAGAGAGGGAGAGATAGAGAGAGAGGGTAGAGATAGAGAGAGAGTAGAGATAGAGAGAGAGGGTAGAGATAGAGAGAGAGGGTCGAGAGAAAGAGAGAGGGTAGCAAGAGAGAGAGGGTAGAGAGAGAGAGTGAGTGTAGACAGAGAGAGTGAGTGTAGAGAGAGAGTAGAGAGAGATTGAGGGTAGAGAGTGAGGGTAGAGAGAGAAGATAGAGAGAGAGAGAGAGGGTAGAGAAGAGAGTGAGGGTAGAGAGAGAGAGAGAAGGTAGAGAGAGAGAGAGAGAGAGGGGTAGAGAGAGAGAATGAGGATAGAGAGAGAGTGAGGGTAGAGAGAGAGAGTGAGGTAGAGAGAGAGAGAGAGTGAGGGTAGAGAGAGAGAGTGAGGGTAGAGAGAGAGAGCGAGGGTAGAGAGAGAGAGTAGAGAGAGAGAGTGAGGGTAGAAAGAGAGTAGAGAGAGAGAGTGAGGGTAGAGAGTGAGGGAGAGATAGAGAGAGAGAGTAGAGAGAGAGTGAGGGTAGAGAGAGAGGGTAGAGAGAGAGGGTAGAGAGAGAGGGTAGAGAGAGAGGGTAGAGAAAGAGAGAAGGTAGAGAGAGAGAGAGGGTAGAGATAGAGAGAGAGAGGTAGAGATAGAGAGAGAGAGGGTAGAGATAGAGAGAGAGGGTAGAGATAGAGAGAGAGGGTAGAGAGAGAGGGTGGAGATAGAGAGAGAGGTAGAGATAGAGAGAGAGGGTAGAGATAGAGAGAGAGGGTATAGATAGAGAGTGAGGGGTAGAGAGAGAATAGAGAGGGGGTAGCGAGAGAGAGAGAGGGGGAGCGAGAGAGAGAGAGAGAGAGAGAGAGAGAGAGAGAGTAGAGAGAGCGTGAGGGTAGAGAGAGAGAGAGTGAGGGTAGAGAGAGAGAGTGAGGGTAGAGAGAGAGAGTGAGGGTAGAGAGAGAGAGAGTGAGGGTAGAGAGAGAAAGAGAGAGAGGGTAGAGAGAGAGAGAGAGTGAGGGTAGAGAGAGAGAGGGTGAGAGAGAGAGAGAGAGAGGGTAGAGAGAAAGAGAGAGGTTAGAGAGAAAGAGAGGGGTAGAGAGAAAGAGAGAGAGGTAGAGAGAAAGAGAGAGGGTAGAGAGAAAGAGAGAGGGTAGAGATAGAGAGTGAGGGTAGAGAGAAAGAGAGAGTGAGGGTAGAGAGAGAGAGAGAGAGGGGTAGAGAGAGAGAGTGAGTGTAGAGAGAGAGAGAGAGTGAGGGTAGAGAGAGAGAGAGATGAGGGTAGAGAGAGAGAGAGAGTGAGGGTAGAGAGAGAGAGAGTGAGGGTAGAGAGAGAGAGTGAGGGTAGAGAGCGAGACTGAGGGTAGAGAGAGAGAGAGAGTGAGGGTAGAGAGAGAGAGGAGTGAGGGTAGAGAGAGAGAGAGAAAGAGGGTAGAGAGAAAGAGAGAGGGTAGAGAGAAAGAGAGAGGGTAGAGAGAAAGAGAGGGGTAGAGAGAAAGAGAGAGGGTAGAGAGAAGAGAGAGGGTAGAGAGAAAGAGAGAGGGTAGAGAGAAAGAGAGAGGGTATAGCGAAAGAGAGAGGGTATAGCGAAAGAGAGAGGGTATAGCGAAAGAGAGAGGGTAGAGATAGAGAGAGAGGGTAGAGATAGAGAGAGAGGGTAGAGAGAGAGAATAGAGAGAAGAGAGGGGTAGAGAGAGAGAGAGGGGGGTAGCGAGAGAGAGAGAGAGAGAGAGAGAGTAGAAAGAGAGTGAGGGTAGAGAGAGAGTGAGGGTAGAGAGAGAGAGTGAGGGTAGAGAGAGAGAGTTAGGGTAGAGAGAGAGAGAGTGAGGGTAGAGAGAGAGCGTGAGGGTAGAGAGAGAGAGAGAGAGAGTGAGGGTAGAGAGAGAGAGAGAGAGGGTAGAGAGAGAGAGGGTAGAGAGAAAGAGAGAGGGTAGAGAGAAAGAGAGAGGGTAGAGAGAAAGAGAGAGGGTAGAGAGAAAGAGAGAGGGTAGAGAGAAAGAGAGAGGGTAGAGAAGAAAGAGAGAGGATAGAGAGAAAGAGAGAGGGTAGAGATAGAGAGTGAGGGTAGAGAGAGAAGAGAGAGAGAGGGGGTAGCGAGAGAGAGAGGGGGTAGCGACAGAGAGAGAGGGGGTAGAGAGAGCGTGAGGGTAGAGAGAGAGTGAGGGTAGAGAGAGAGAGTGAGGGTAGAGAGAGAGAGTGAGGGTAGAGAGAGAGAGAGTGAGGGTAGAGAGAGAGCGTGAGGGTAGAGAGAGAGAGAGAGAGAGTGAGGGTAGAGAGAGAGAGAGAGGGTAGAGAGAGAGAGGGTAGAGAGAAAGAGAGAGGGTAGAGAGAAAGAGAGAGGGTAGAGAGAAAGAGAGAGGGTAGAGAGAAAGAGAGAGGGTAGAGAGAAAGAGAGAGGATAGAGAGAAAGAGAGGGTAGAGATAGAGAGTGAGGGTAGAGAGAGAAGAGAGAGAGAGGGGGGTAGCGAGAGAGAGAGAGGGGGTAGCGACAGAGAGAGAAAGGGGGTAGAGAGAGCGTGAGGGTAGAGAGAGCGAGTGAGGGTAAAGAGATAGAGTGAGGGTAGAGAGTGAGGGTAGAGATAGAGAGAGAGGGTAGAGAGAGAGAGAGTGAGGGTAGAGAGAGAGAGAGTGAGGGTAGAGAGAGAGAGAGTGAGGGTAGAGAGAGAGAGAGTGAGGGTAGAGAGAGAGAGTGAGGGTAGAGAGAGAGAGTGAGGGTAGAGAGAGAGAGAGAGGGTAGAGAGAGAGACTGAGGGTAGAGGAGAGAGAGTGAGGGTAGAGAGAGAGAGAGAGTGAGGGTAGAGAGAGAGAGAGAGAAAGAGGGTAGAGAGAAAGAGAGAGGGTAGAGAGAAAGAGAGAGGGTAGAGAGAAAGAGAGAGGGTAGAGAGAAAGAGAGAGGGGTAGAGAGGAAAGAGAGAGGGTAGAGAGAAAGAGAGAGGGTATAGCGAAAGAGAGAGGGTAGAGATAGAGAGAGAGGGTAGAGATAGAGGGTAGAGATAGAGAGAAAGAGAGAGGGTAGAGAGAAAGAGAGAGGGTAGAGAGAAAGAGTGAGGGTAGAGAGAAAGAGTGAGGGTAGAGAGAGAGAGGGTAGAGAGAGAGAGAGGGTAGAGGGAGAGTGTAGAGAGAGAGTAGAGAGAGAGTAGAGAGAGAAAGTGAGGGTAGAGAGTGAGGGTAGAGATAGAGAGTGAGGGTAGAGAGAGAGGGTAGAGAGAAGAGAGGGTAGAGAGAAAGAGAGGGTAGAGAGAAAGAGAGACGGTAGAGAGAAAGAGAGAGGGTAGAGAGAGAGAGTGAGGGTAGAGAGAGAGAGTGAGGGTAGAGAGAGAGTGAGGGTAGAGGGAGAGAGGGTAGAGGGAGAGAGGGTAGAGAGAGAGGGTAGAGAGAGAGGGTAGAGAGAGAGGGTAGAGGGAGAGAGGGTAGAGAGAGAGGGTAGAGAGATAGGGTAGAGAGAGACAGTGGGGGTAGAGAGAGAGAGAGAGAGAGAGAGACGGTAGAGAAAGAGGGGGGGTAGAGAGAGAGTGAGGGTAGAGATCTGGCAGAGAGAGAGAGAGAGGGGATAGAGAAAGAGAGAGAGAGAGGGTAGAGAGAGAGAGAGTGAAGGTAGAGAGAGAGAGAATATATAGAGAGAGTGAGGGTAGAGAGAGAGAGATGGCAGAGAGAGAGAGAGGGTAGAGAAAGAGAGAGGGTAGAGAAAGGGTTAGAGAGAGGGTAGAGAGGTAGAAAGAGAGAGTGGAGAAAGAGTGAGGGTAGAGAAAGAGAGTGAGGGTAGAGAGATGGCAGAGTGAGAGAGTGGGGAAAGAGTGAGGGTAAGAGAGAGCGAGTGAGAGTAGAAAGAGAGAGAGAGGGTAGAGAGAGAGAGCGAGTGAGAGTAGAAAGAGAGAGAGAGTGAGGGTAGAGAGAGAGGTTAGAGAAAGAGAGAGGGTAAAGAGAAAGAGAGAGGGGATAGAGAAAGAGAGAGAGAGAGTAGAGAGAGAGAGTGAGGGTAGAGAGTGAGGGTAGAGATAGAGAGTGAGGGTAGAGAGAGAGGGTAGAGAGAAAGGAGAGGGTAAGAGAAGAGAGGGTAGAGAGAAAGAGAGACGGTAGAGAGAAAGAGAGAGGGTAGTGAGAGAGAGTGAGGGTAGAGAGAGAGAGTGAGGGTAGAGAGAGAGTGAGGGTAGAGGGAGAGAGGGTAGAGGGAGAGAGGGTAGAGAGAGGGGATGAGGAGAGGGTAGAGAGAGAGGGTAGAGGGAGAGAGGTAGAGAGAGAGGGTAGAGAGAGAGGGTAGAGAGAGACAGTGGGGGTAGAGAGAGAGAGAGAGAGAGACGGTAGAGAAAGTGGGGGGGTAGAGAGAGAGTGAGGGTAGAGATCTGGCAGAGAGAGAGAGAGAGAGGGGATAGAGAAAGAGAGAGAGAGAGGGTAGAGAGAGAGAGAGTGAAGGTAGAGAGAGAGAGAATATATAGAGAGAGTGAGGGTAGAGAGAGAGAGATGGCAGAGAGAGAGAGAGGGTAGAGAAAGAGAGAGGGTAGAGAGAAAGGGTAGAGAGAGGGTAGAGAGGGTAGAAAGAGAGAGTGGAGAAAGAGTGAGGGTAGAGAAAGAGAGTGAGGGTAGAGAGATGGCAGAGTGAGAGAGTGGGGAAAGAGTGAGGGTAGAGAGAGAAGCGAGTGAGAGTAGAAAGAGAGAGAGAGGTAGAGAGAGAGAGCGAGTGAGAGTAGAAAGAGAGAGAGAGTGAGGGTAGAGAGAGAGGTTAGAGAAGAGAGAGGGTAGAAAGAGAAAGAGAGAGGGGATAGAGAAAGAGAGAGAGAGAGTAGAGAGATGGGATAGAGAAAGAGAGAGAGGGTAGAGATAGAGAGAGAGGGTAGAGATAGAGAGAGGGTAGAGATAGAGAGAGAGGGTAGAGATAGAGAGAGAGGGTAGAGATAGAGAGAGAGGGTAGAGATAGAGAGAGAGGGTAGAGATAGAGAGAGAGTAGAGATAGAGAGAGGGTAGAGAGAGAGAGAGGGTAGAGAGAAAGAGAGAGGGTAGCAGAAAGAGAGAGGGTAGCAAGAGAGAGAGAGGGTAGCAAGAGAGAGAGAGGGTAGCAAGAGAGAGAGTGGGGTAGAGAGAGAGAGTGAGGGAGAGAGAGAGAGTGAGGGTAGAGAGTGAAGGTAGAGAGAGAGAGTGAGGGTAGAGAGAGAGTAGAGAGAGAGAGTGAGGGTAGAGAGTGAGGGTAGAGAGTGAGGGTAGAGAGAGAGTAGAGAGAGAGTAGAGAGAGAGAGTGAGGGTAGAAAGAGAGTAGAGAGAGAGAGTGAGGGTAGAGAGTGAGGGTTAGAGAGAGAGAGGGTAGAGATAGAGAGTGAGGTTAGAGAGTGAGGGTAGAGATAGAGAGAGGGGTAGAGAGAGAGAGTGAGGGTAGAGAGAGAGAGTGAGGGTAGAGAGGAGAGAGTAGAGAGAGAGTGAGGGTAGAGATAGAGAGAGAGAGGTAGAGAGAGAGAGTGAGGGTAGAGAGAGAGAGTGAGGGTAGAGAGAGGGAGTAGAGAGAGAGAGTGAGGGTAGAGAGAGTAGAGAGAGAGTGAGGGTAGAGAGAGAGTAGAGAGAGAGAGTGAGGGTAGAGAGAGAGTAGAGAGAGGGAGAGGGTAGACAGAGAGAGAGTGAGGGTAGAGAGAGAGGGTAGAGAAAGAGAGAGGGTAGAGAGAGTTTGCAGAGAGAGAGTGAGGGAGAGAGAGAGAGGGTAGAGAAAGAGAGAGAGAGAGTTCCGGAGTTCCAAATTGATCAGCTGCTGAAAAATGAGCTCCTGTATATATTGAGATTTAAATGTTTTTTTAGAGTGAAGTACATCGAAAAAATCAAAAGAAAACTGCAAGACTCAATAGAAGACAAAACAAACAACAAACCAAAAAGACAGGCTTTTGAAAAAGTAACTATTTTTCATAAAATTGTACTGTTATCTTAGCTAGCTGAATTGCTAGCTGAATTGTTTACTTGTTGCTAAGCAGTTGCTAGGGACTCTCCTGGAAGAAGCTAGCTAGCTTACAAAGAATAACAACAACAAAAAAGATCTAGTTAACAGAAGGAAGAAAGGAAGGCAAAATAAGGACAGAAGAAAAAAGGAAAAGAAAACAGGACAACAAAGTGAAACAGTCCTCTGAAGAAACAAGAGACCATAATACAAGAAACGCACTTCTATTGCAACATTGTAGCCAACATCACCAGCGTTGCTATGGAAATTGTTTACCCACCAGACATCCAAACAGAGAAAGCTGAGAAAAGTTTCAAAGGTTTGTTGATGGGACAGAACCATGAATGCCTGTTTGCAGATCTTACCAGTTACAAAACAAGAGCAAATTTAATCTTTAATACCAATCGAGGGAACATATGGAAAAAGGTTATTTGCAACCATTTCCCTTTCTCAAAAAAGAGGGGCATCAGCCAAGGATGTCAGATCAGCATTTTTGAAGAAGATGACCAGAGCAACACATATCAAACAGTAAACTTATATAATAATGGAACTGTATTGATACAAGGCAATGATTCAAGCCTCCAGGCTTTTGAGAATAGGTTTGCTACCCTAAAAGCAGACGCTGACATCATCTCAGAAAATGAGGAAAAAGTCAAGGAGGGAGATGGAGAAAAGCAGAACCCAATAGTCTCTGTGACCCAGCAGGAAGCCCTCAATGTCCCTTTACCTACCTCACCTGCAGCAGACAGAGTCAAGGACATGTCAATTTCAATAAGAACACCTGCTATGCAACGTTTCCACAACACCCTCTCTCTAGTCGAAGCAGAGGTCATAGAACTCAGAGAGAACAAGCTTCAAGAGGAGGACACTGTCCAGAAACTCAAAGAAGAGATGAAACAGTTCAGGGAGGAGAGCAGAACATCTATAGCTAAATTAGAAAGCAGAATGGACAAGCTGAGTCAGACAAATGATGACCTCAGAGACCATCTGAGCACAACAAGAAAGGAGCTTGAACAAAAAGAGAGGTACATTGACACCCTCAACCGGCAGAGAGTCATTGTGTCCTCTGCATCTAGAGAACATGTCCACCAGCTTGGTACAACACAAGCAGAACCTGAGACCAGCATGGCCTCCACTACACAGCCGGATGACACTGCACCAGCCTACCAGTCTGCTCCAGCCCAGGTCAACCTACCAGCCTCTCAGTCTGCTCCAGCCCAGGTCAACCTACCAGCCTCCCAGTCTGCTCCAGCCCAGGTCAGAATACCAGCCTCCCAGTCTGCTCCAGCCCAGGTTAACCTACCAGCCTCCCAGTCTGCTCCAGCCCAGGTCAGAATACCAGCCTCCCAGTCTGCTCCACCCAGACAATCACCCACAACTGCAATCCTAATTGATTCAAATGGGAAGTTCTTAGTCCAGGAAAGATTATTCCCTAGACACCAGGTGTATAAGTTCTGGTGTCCTACAACTGAGAGTGCAATGCAGCTACTCAGTCAGACCAGGATAGACACCCCTGACAACATCATCATCCACACTGGCACAAACGACCTTCATGCCAAAGGTGAGTAGAGAGAGAGAGGGGGTAGAGAGCGAGAGAGTGAGGGTAGAGAGAGAGAGTGAGAGTAGAGAGAGAGTAAGGGAATACCCCCCTGAATTGGACAAAAATGAATGTCAACTTATTGGCATTGGACAAACCATCTACACAATGTCCAATACCACCCAATTTGGCATTGATTCATGCAAAGTATATTGCAAATGCCATATGGCAATTGCCAGTTGTAACACTTCAAAAAATCCAACAGGGGGCGAGTGCGCTCCACCGGGGTTTTTCATATTGGAAATGCAACCCAAGTCAACATCCAAAAGCAAAATTTTGAAAAAATGATTTTTTTTGTCAAAAACTTATCACCCCTTAAAAAAGTGCTTTCTGGACCGTTTTTCGAAATTCTTTCGATTTTTTTGTCAATTACACATGTGTAAGAACTGTATGAATATACTTTTGTCCAATTTTGTTATCATAATTGGTTTTTTTTAATTACATGCGCATAAGGCATATGTTTTCTCCATTTGGAATATGATTTCATAGGAAGTCAAAAGTCAAAAGTCAAAAATGTCAAAATTTTGTAAAAAACTTCACACATCCTTAAAAAAGTGCTTTCTGGACCGTTTTTCAAAATTCTTTCGATTTTTGTGTCAATTACACATGTATAAGAACTTTATCAACATACTTTAGTCATACTTTATTATCATTTTTTTTTTTTTTTTTTACTTGTGCATAAGGCATATGTTGTCTCCATTTGGAATATGATTTCATAGGAAGTCAAAAGTCAAAGTCAAAAGTAATGATTTTCCTCCGTGCAACTGGTGATCTGAAATGTGCAACTGGTAACCCGAAAATTAAAATACTGTTTTAAATACATTACCGGGACTCCTGTCATCCATGCCCGCTATGGGAGTAGCCTACTACTGCCCTCTATCCATGGGGGCCGTCGCAGATTGTGATTTTCCTCGTGCAACTGGTGATCTGAAATGTGCAACTGGTGATCTGAAATGTGCAACTGGTAACCCCCCCCCCAAAAAAATGATTTTTTTTGTTTATGTTTCCTTACTTTTTCAAAGTCACTGTGCATTTGCAATATGTTTTTAATGGGCAGGTACCATCACGAATTTGTCATGCTCAAAATTCAAACTATACTTTGCTCAAACTATACCTTTGTCAACTTGTATTATCATAATTTATTTTTGTTTTACTTGTGCATAAGGCATATGTTTTGTCCATTTGCAATATGATGTCATAGGAAGTCAAAAGTCAAAGTCAAAAGTAACGATTTTTCCTCCGTGCAACTGGTGATCTGGAAATGTGCAACTGGTGATCTGAAATGTGCAACTGGTGATCTGAAATGTGCAACTGGTAACCCCCCCCCCAAAAAAATGATTTTTTTTGTTTATGTTTCCTTACTTTTTCAAAGTCACTGTGCATTTGCAATATGTTTTAATGGGCAGGTACCATCACGAATTTGTCATGCTCAAAATTCAAACTATACTTTGCTCAAACTATACCTTTGTCAACTTGTATTATCATAATTTTTTTTGTTTTACTTGTGCATAAGGCATATGTTTTGTCCATTTGCAATATGATGTCATAGGAAGTCAAAAGTCAAAGTCAAAAGTAATGATTTTCCTCCGTGCAACTGGTGATCTGAAATGTGCAACTGGTGATCTGAAATGTGCAACTGGTGATCTGAAATGTGCAACTGGTAACCCCCCCCCCCAAAAAATGATTTTTTTGTTTATGTTTCCTTACTTTTTCAAAGTCACTGTGCATTTGCAATATGTTTTAATGGGCAGGTACCATCACGAATTTGTCATGCTATAAAAATCCTGCAGGAATGTGAAATTGACTGGCCCGATGAACTCGGGATGGCTTTGCAGTGATTCTGGTTCATCTCAATCGTTCGTTAGGGTTGATTTCAGAATGTGACTTTGGTGATGTTTTTTCACTATAGAATCATATTGCAAATGCACGTGCAACTGGTCACCCAAAAATAAAAAAATGTTGATTTCATTATGTCCATTTGTTTATGTTTCCTTACTTTTTCAAAGTCACTGTGCATTTGCAATATGTTTCAATGGGCAGGTACCATCACGAATTTGTCATGCTATAAAAATCCTGCAGGAATGTGAAATTGACTGGCCCGATGAACTTGGGATGGCTTTGCAGTGATTCTGGTTCATCTCAATCGCTCGTTAGGGTAGATTTCAGAATGTCACTTTTGGTGATGTTACCTCACTGTTTAAACATATTGCAAATGTACAAGAGTCAAGTGGACAAGAGTCCATCAGTCAATTAGATATCATTCTGACACCAAACTGATACAAACTGACACCAAACCCACTTTTTCCAACTCGTTTAGTAGCCAACTATTACATACTTCAGAGCTGGCTCAAAATTCACAATGCCTTCAGTTCAAACCATAAAAAAACCATAAAACACGTAGTTACGTTCTAGCTGCGGGTCCATTTCTTATGTTATGTGTTGGCCTAGCTGAGGCGACCCCGAATCCCAAGTTTCGGCTCGATAGGTAATTTGGTGTCCGAGAAAAACCCTAATTGGTGCTGAAAATCCACTATTTTCCATGACTTGCTACGGGGTCCTTGAATGAGCTATCGGACAGAAACGTTGGGGTCTGTCTATATGGGCCGAGATGTTCGCAATGCACCTAGTCTTGCGACTCTGGGACATTTCTAAATGTCGTCATTTTCGTGATGCAAAAATGAATTGAAAGTATTGCAAATGTACGAGAACCTTCTAGAGCCATGCACCATCGACGGGAGGTCTAGAACAGGTTTCTAAAGTTTCGGAACTCTAGGTCTGACGGTTCTTTTTTAGCTCGAACAAAGCTAACTATTGCAGCCACTGTCTGTCTCTATGCACCCCAATACGTCCCTCCTTCCAAGTTGTGTTTTAGTGTGATTTTTTTTCCCTTTGAATTTATTTGGGAAAAATGACTGATTTACAGTTCATGGGGGTTGCCTAATCACACATATGAAGTTTTGGAAAGATCAGACTTTTTTAACCCCTCGAAACAGCCCCTGAGACACCAATTATGGCACATCCGGTTGGCACAGGAAGCTATAAATCAACACATATCCTCATTGGGGTATGCTGTTACAGAATCCTGAGTTAAGTCCTTACGTTAAGAACTGACTGATTTACACAGGGTTGAATGCACTATGTCTATCAAACTGCAGGCAGGGTATGGGTAAACACTTTTAGGGTGATTTTAACCACTTCCGGTTGGTCCAGGAAGCTTAGAATCAACACAGGTAGACCTCATAGTGGCCTGATGGACTGGTACCGAAGACAGGTTAATACGGCATTCATAACCCATATAGACTTCAGGTTGAAATTAGGGGTGCAGGCAATGTATTCCTATGGGAAGAGAAGTCAATGCAAACTGTTTGATGTAAACACCTTCTTTAAACTATTAAGGGTTAATGCCACACGGTCAAGGTTAGGCTTGCACGGATCGGGAGGACCTCAGGAACATTCCTGTGGTGGAATTTTTCTTCTCACCCTAACGGTTCTCTCACTGTCACCCAAAATCAAATGACATTGTGGGGCAGGCTTCATTTTGGGCCTACTATTCTAATGGTCGCTGCGCCTAGACCGAGCGAGCTACGGTCAAGCGGGATATCTCGTTGAACTCGGCACGGCCTAGGGATTATGGTAATGCCATTGCCTGCTCTCTGTGTCTTTAAGCACCACGCTTTGTCACTCCATCCTTGCTGTGTGTGTGTGTGTGTGTGTGTCACGAACCGGCTCAAAGCCCGTAACAAAGGGAGACAACGTGGAGATAAGGAGTAACAAAATATATTTATTAACTAAAGCAACTAAGGAAAATATACAATGATGTGTGTAATCAGTAGCGTAAGTGAGTGTTTTGCATGCATGAATGTGATAATGCAGGGTGTTGAAAGGTGCCAAAGCAAACAAACAAAAAGTCAACAAGAACCACAACACAATCTACAAATGTCTGCATGGAGAGAGTCTCCTCCATGAATGGGGAAGGGGTGTATTTATCCTGGGAAACACCTGGGCCCAGGTGTTTCCCATGTAGCTGACGACCCTCTCAACTCCGCCCACCGGCATCCTAATAAGGAAGGAAACAAGAACAAAGACAAAATACGGCAGACAGAGTGGGAGGGTCGTCACATTCCCCCCCATAAAACCGGGGACCAACAAGGACCCCGGAACAACCTACAAGCCCCTGCAGTCCCAAATTGGTGAGGGGTTATGTGTTCACACTTACAATTTGCCCCAGCCAACCTCCTCCCCAAACCTCAGCAACCTTCGCACAGGAAGCAACATTTAAGAGGAACGAAGAAAACAAGACCAGGAGGGAGCAGACAGGACAGAGAGAACATGACAATAGGAAGCAATGGTCAGTCCCGTAAACATTTAGGAGCAGGGTGCACGAGAGAGCGCATCAGCAATCACGTTTTCAGATCCCCTGATGTGCCGCACATCGAGATGGAATGATTGTAAAAATAAACACCATCGCATTATCCTCTGGTTTGGACACATCATGGACCTCAAAAAAGTGAGGGTGACAACGGTGTGAGAGCTTTTCTTTGACATCTGTCGGGAGAAATGACTGACTTACAGTTTATGGGGGTTGCCTAATTTTTGAAAAGATCTGACCTTTTTAACCCTTGGAAACAGCCACTATGACACCATTTAAGGCACTTCTGGTTGGCACAGGAAGCTATAAATAAACTCATATCCTGATTGGGGTACGCCTTTACATAATCCCGAGTTTTAAGTCTTTACGTTAAGAACTGAGTTATTGTGTTATTTCAGAAAATCATAGAAAATCACAGAAATGTCGCAGAGCTACGCAGCACACTTTAAAAATATTTGTATGAACACCCTGCAACTGGATCTGTAACCGTTGAAGAAAAAAACGCCTATTTGTGAACATCACCAATTTGTCATTGTTCCGTTTCTCTTAAATGACGATAGATAAATGGCTAGTTCTTTTTTTATTGACACCGGAGGCTCCTTGACTTTGACCTGAAGTGGAAAAATAATTTCTCTATTTCCATTTTGGACCTTTAATCCCAGAAAAATGGCCATAACTCAAAAACCTTTGAGGCCTAGACGCCATCCCGTTCGGGGCCAACTGCCCATTATGCCAAACCTACGCTCACCAAGTTTCGGCTTCAAAATATTTTCAGTTTTCGAGATAAGGCCCCGTCGTGATTCGTGATGTTTTGCCAAATTGCCATATGATTCCTTATGCCCTCTTGTGGGAATTTCCGGGATGGCGGAAAAATGGTCCAAAACTTGTTTATTTTATAAAACGGAAACCGAATGTCTGACAAAGTTCATTCGATGACTTCCCGGTAGGTCCGGCCCTACCGCACGGCCCGACGCCGACCGCGAATTTTACAAACGTTTTCGGACGTCTAGTAAGGGACCGTACATTTGCAATATGGAGGTACATTGACACCCTTTCTCACTAATCATACACGAAATGCCGAAATGTTCCCTTATGTATGTGAGGGTAGAGAGAGATAGAGGTTAGAGAAAGAGAAAGGGTAGAGAGAGGGTAGAGAGAGAGATGGCAGAGAGAGAGATAGTGAAGGTAGAGCGAGAGAGAGTATATAGAGAGAGTGAGGGTAGAGAGAGAGAGGGTAGAGAGAGAGTGAGGGTAGAGAGAGGGTAGAGAGAGAGTGAGGGTAGAGAGAGGGTAGAGAGAGGGATGGCAGAGAGAGAGGGGGTAGAGAAAGAGAGAGAGTGAGAGTAGAAAGAGAGAGAGAGAGAGAGAGAGTAGAAAGAGAGAGAGAGTGAGGGTAGAGAGAGAGAGAGTAGATAAAGAGAGAGGGAAGAGAGAGTGAGGGTAGAGAGAGAGAGAGTGAGGGTAGAGAGAGATGGCACAGAGAGAGTGAGGGTAGAGAGAGAGAGTGAGGGTAGAGAGGGGGTAGAGAGAGAGATGGGAGAGAGAGAGAGTGAAGTTAGAGAGAGAGGGTAGAGAGAGTGAGGGTAGAGAGAGTGAGGGTAGAGAGAGAGAGGGTAGAGAGAGAGAGGGTAGAGAGAGAGAGGGTAGAGAGATAGAGGGTAGAGAGAGAGAGGGTAGAGAGTGAGGGTAGAGAGAGAGAGGGTAGAGAGAGAGAGGGTATATAGAGTAAGGGTAGAGAGAGAGAGGGTAAAGAGGAGGTAAAGAGAGAGGGTGAAGTGAGAGAGAGAGGGTAGAGAAAGAGAGTGAGGGTAGAGAGAGAGAGATGGTAGAGAAAGAGAGTGAGGGAAGAAAGAGAGGGTAGAGTGAGAGAGAGAGGGTAGAGAAAGAGAGTGAGGGTAGATAGAGAGAGAGTGAGGGTAGAGAGGGAGAGAGAGAGAGAGGGTAGAGATAGAGAGAGGGTAGAGACAGAGAGTGAGGGTAGAGATAGAGAGAAGGTAGAGAGAGAGAGAGTGAGGGTAGAGAGGGAGAGAGAGAGACAGAGTGGGTAGAGAAAGAGAGAGGCTAGAGGGAGAGAGAGAGAGAAGATAGCGAGAGAGAATAGAGGGAGAGTTTATAGAGAGAGAGAGAGTTTAAAGAGAGAATAAAGAGACAGTTTAGAGAGAGAGAATAGAGAGACAGTTTAGAGAGAGAATACAGAGAGAGAATAGAGAGAGAGAATAGAGAGAGAGAGGGGGGGGGGGTAGAGAGAGAGAATAGAGACAGAGAAAGTTTAGAGAGAGGGAGAGAGAGAGAGAGAGAGAGGGGGGGAGAGAGAGAGCGAGATAGAGAGGGTAGAGAGAGTGAGAGAGTGTAGAGAGAGTAAAAGAGAGATAAAGAGAAAGAGAAATAGAGAGAGAGAGAGATGGTAGAGAGAGAGTGTAGAGCGAGAAAGAGAGTGCAGAGAGAGAGAGGGTAGGGAGAGAGAGAGAGAGGGTAGAGAGAGTGAGGGTATAGAGAGAGGGTATATAGAGAGAGGGTAGAGAAAGAGGGTAGAGAGAGAGAGAGGAGGTAGAGAGAGGGTAGAGTGAGAGAGAGAGAGAGAGAGAGAGAGGAGGTAGAGAGAGGGTAGAGTGAGAGAGAGAGAGAGAGAGAGAGAGAGGAGGTAGAGAGAGTGTAGAGAGAGCGAGAGAGACGGTAGAGAAAGAGAGAGAGAGAGAGGGTAGAGAAAGAAGTGAGGGTAGATAGAGAGAAAGGAGATATAGAGAGGATAGAGTGAGAGAGAGAGAGAGAGTGGGTGGAGAAAGAGATTGCAGGTAGATAGAGAGAGAGGAGGTAGAGAGAATGGTAGAGTGAGAGAGAGAGGAGTGAGAAAGAGAGGGGGTAGAGAGAGAGAGGGTAGAGAAAGAGATTGCAGGTAGATAGAGAGAGGAAGTAGAGTGAGAGAGAGAGAGAGAGAGAGAGAGAGAGAGAGAGAGGAGAGAGAGGGTAGAGAGAGAGTGAGGGTAGAAAGAGAGGGTAGAGTGAGAGAGAGGGTAGAGAAAGAGAGTGAGGGTAGATAGAGAGAAGGTAGAGAGAGAGAGTGAGGGTAGAGAGGGAGAGTGAGAGAGAGAGAGAGAGAGAGGGTAGAGAAAGAGAGAGGGTAGAGAGAAAGTGAGGGTAGATAGAGAGAGGGTAGAGACAGAGAGTGAGGGTAGAGATAGAGAGAAGGTAGAGAGAGAGAGAGACAGAGTGGGTAGAGAAAGAGAGAGGCTAGAGGGAGAGAGAGAGAGGGGGGTAGAGAGATCGAGAGAGTGGGTATAGAGAGAGGGTAGAGAGAGAAAGGGGGGGTAGAGAGATCGAGAGAGTGGGTAGAGAGAGAGGGTAGAGAGAGAGAGAGTGAGAGAGGGTAGAGAGAGTGAGAGAGTGTAGAGAGAGTAAAAGAGAGAGAGAGAGTGAGAGAGAGAGAGAGAGAGAGAAAGCGAGAGAGAGCGAGAGAGAGAGAGAGAGAGAGAGAGAAGGTAGCGAGAGAGAATAGAGGGAGACTTTATAGAGAGAATTTAGAGAGAGAGTTTAGAGAGAGAGAATAGAGAGACAGTTTAGAGAGAGAATACAGAGAGAGAATAGAGAGAGAGAGAGGGGGGGTAGAGAGAGAGAATAGAGACAGAAAGTTTAGAGAGAGGGAGAGAGAGAGAGAGAGAGAGAGAGAGAGAGAGAGGGGGGGGGGGAGAGCGAGAGAGGGTAGAGAGAGTGAGAGAGAGTGTAGAGAGAGTAAAAGAGAGAGAAAGAGAAAGAGAAAGAGAGAGAGAGAGAAGGTAGCGAGAGAGAATAGAGGGAGAGTTTATAGAGAGAATTTAGAGAGAGAGTTTAAAGAGAGAGAATAAAGAGACAGTTTAGAGAGAGAGAATAGAGAGACAGTTTAGAGAGAGAATACAGAGAGAGAATAGAGAGAGAGAATAGAGAGAGAGAGGGGGGGGGTAGAGAGAGAGAATAGAGACAGAGAAAGTTTAGAGAGAGGGAGAGAGAGAGAGAGAGAGAGGGTAGAGCGAGAGTGTAGAGAGTGAGTGTAGAGAGAGAGAGTGTAGAGAGAGAGGGTGGAGAAGAAGATTGCAAGTAGATAGAGAGAGAGGAGGTAGAGAGAGAGGGTAGAGAGAGAGAGAGTGACAGAGGGTAGAGAGAGTGAGAGAGTGTAGAGAGAGAGTAAAAGAGAGAGAGAGAGAGAGAGAGAGAGAGAGAAGGTAGCGAGAGAGAATAGAGGGAGAGTTTATAGAGAGAATTTAGAGAGAGAGTTTAAAGAGAGAGAATAAAGAGACAGTTTAGAGAGAGAGAATAGAGAGACAGTTTAGAGAGAGAATACAGAGAGAGAATAGAGAGAGAGAATAGAGAGAGAGAGAGGGGGGGTAGAGAGAGAGAATAGAGACAGAGAAAGTTTAGAGAGAGGGAGAGAGAGAGAGAGAGAGAGGGGGGGGGGAGAGAGAGAGCGAGAGAGGGTAGAGAGAGTGAGAGAGAGTGTAGAGAGAGTAAAAGAGAGAGAAAGAGAAAGAGAAAGAGAGAGAGAGAGAGAGATGGTAGAGAGAGAGGGTAGAGCGAGAGTGTAGAGCGAGAGTGTAGAGAGAGAGAGAGAGAGAGTTGCTAGGGACTCTCCTGGAAGAAGCTAGCTAGCTTACAAAGAATAACAAAAAAAAAGATCTAGTTAACAGAAGGAAGAAAGGAAGGCAAAATAAGGACAGAAGAAAAAAGGGAAAGAAAACAGGACAACAAAGTGAAACAGTCCTCTGAAGAAACAAGAGAGCATTATACAAGAAACAGCACTTCTATTGCAACATTGTAGCCAACATCACCAGCGTTGCTATGGAAATTGTTTACCCACCAGACATCCAAACAGAGAAAGCTAAGAAAAGTTTCAAAGGTTTGAAAGAGAGAGAGAGGGAGAGAGAGAGAGGAGGTAGAGAGAGGGTAGAGTGAGAGAGAGAGAGAGAGAGAGAGAGAGAGAGAGAGAGAGGAGGTAGAGAGAGTGTAGAGAGAGCGAGAGAGACGGTAGAGATAGAGAGAGAGAGAGAGGGTAGAGAAAGAAGTGAGGGTAGATAGAGAGAAAGGAGATATAGAGAGGGTAGAGTGAGAGAGAGAGAGAGGGTGGAGAAAGAGATTGCAGGTAGATAGAGAGAGAGGAGGTAGAGAGAGAGGGTAGAGTGAGAGAGAGAGGAGTGAGAAAGAGAGGGGGTAGAGAGAGAGAGGGTAGAGAAAGAGATTGCAGGTAGATAGAGAGAGGAGGTAGAGAGAGAGGGTAGAGTGAGAGAGAGAGAGAGAGGAGAGAGAGGGTAGAGAGAGAGTGAGGGTAGAAAGAGAGAAGGTAGAGAGAGAGAGTGAGGGTAGAGAGGGAGAGAGAGAGAGAGAAAGGGTAGAGAAAGAGAGAGGCTAGAGAGAGATTGAGGGTAGAGAGAAAGTGAGGGTAGATAGAGAGAGGGTAGAGACAGAGAGTGAGGGTAGAGATAGAGAGAAGGTAGAGAGAGAGAGTGAGGGTAGAGAGGGAGAGAGAGACAGAGTGGGTAGAGAAAGAGAGGCTAGAGGGAGAGAGAGAGAGGGGGGTAGAGAGATCGAGAGAGTGGGTATAGAGAGAGGGTAGAGAGAGAGAAAGGGGGGGTAGAGAGATCGAGAGAGTGGGTAGAGAGAGAGGGTAGAGAGAGAGAGAGTGAGAGAGGGTAGAGAGAGTGAGAGAGTGTAGAGAGAGTAAAAGAGAGAGAGTGAGAGAGAGAAAGAGAGAGAGAGAGAGAGAGAGAGAGAAGGTAGCGAGAGAGAATAGAGGGAGAGTTTATAGAGAGAATTTAGAGAGAGAGTTTAGAGAGAGAGAATAGAGAGACAGTTTAGAGAGAGAATACAGAGAGAGAATAGAGAGAGAGAATAGAGAGAGAGAGAGGGGGGGTAGAGAGAGAGAATAGAGACAGAGAAAGTTTAGAGAGAGGGAGAGAGAGAGAGAGAGAGGAGAGAGGGGGGGGAGAGAGAGAGCGAGAGAGGGTAGAGAGAGAGAGAGAGAGTGTAGAGAGAGTAAAAGAGAGAGAAAGAGAAAGAGAGAGAGAGAGATGGTAGAGAGAGAGGGTAGAGCGAGATTGTAGAGAGAGAGTGTAGAGATAGAGAGAGAGAGTGTGTAGAGAGAGAGAGAGTGCAGAGAGAGAGAGAGAGTGCAGAGAGAGAGAGGTTAGAGAGAGGGTAGAGAGAGGGTGTAGAGAGAGGGTAAAGGGAGAGAGGGTAGAGAGAGAAAGAGTGTAGAGAGAGGATGGAGAGAGGATAGAGAGAGAGAGGGTGTAGAGAGAGAGAGGGTAGAGAGAGAGGGTAGAGAGAGAAAGAGAGGGTAGAGATAGAGGATAGAGAGAGAGGGTAGAGAGAGAAAGCGAGGGTAGAGAGAGAGGATAGAGAGAGAGGGTAGAGAGAGAAAGAGAGGGTAGAGAGAGAAAGAGAGTGTAGAGAGAGAGGATAGAGAGAGAGGGTAGAGAGAGAAAGAGAGTGTAGAGAGAGAGGATAGAGAGAGAGGGTAGATAGAGGGTGTAGATAGAGGGTAGAGAGAGAGGGAAGAGAGAGAGAGAGACAGAGAGAGGGTAGAGAGTAGCTTGAGAGAGAGTGTGTAGAGAGAGAGAAGGTAGAGCGAGAGAGAGAGTGTAGAGAGAGGATAGAGAGAGAGAGGATAGAGAGAGAGGGTAGAGCGAGAGAGAGCACACAAAAAACTATACATACCTTGGCCTAAACATCAGCGCCACAGGTAACTTCCACAAAGCTGTGAACGATCTGAGAGACAAGGCAAGAAGGGCATTCTATGCCATCAAAAGGAACATAAATTTCAACATACCAATTAGGATTTGTCTAAAAATACTTGTATCAGTCATAGAGCCCATTGCCCTTTATGTATGTGAGGTCTGGGGTCCGCTCACCAACCAAGACTTCACAAAATGGTACAAACACCAAATTGAGACTCTGCACGCAGAATTCTGCAAAAATATCCTCCGTGTACAACGTAGAACACCAAATAATGCATGCAGAGCAGAATTAGGCCGATACCCACTAATTATCAAAATCCAGAAAAGAGCCGTTAAATTCTATAACCACCTAAAAGGAAGCGATTCCCAAACCTTCCACAACAAAGCCATCACCTACAGAGAGATGAACCTGGAGAAGAGTCCCCTAAGCAAGCTGGTCCTGGGACTCTGTTCACAAACACAAACACGCCCCACAGAGCCCCAGGACAGCAGCACAATTAGACCCAACCAAATCATGAGAAAACAAAAAGAGAATTACTTGACACATTGGAAAGAATTAACAAAATAACAGAGCAAACTAGAATGCTATTTGGCCCTACACAGAGAGTACACAGCGGCAGAATACCTGACCACTGTGACTGACCCAAAATTAAGGAAAGCTTTGACTATGTACAGACTCAGTGAGCATAGCCTTGCTATTGAGAAAGGCCGCCGTAGGCAGACATGGCTCTCAAGAGAAGACAGGCTATGTGCACACTGCCCACAAAATGAGGTGGAAACTGAGCTGCACTTCCTAACCTCCTGCCCAATGTATGACCATATTAGAGAAACATATTTCCCTCAGATTACACAGATACACAAAGAATTCGAAAACAAATCACATTTTGAAAAACTCCCATATCTACTGGGTGAAATTCCACAGTGTGCCATCACAGCAGCAAGATTTGTGACCTGTTGCCACGAGAAAAGGGCAACCAGTGAAGAACACACACCATTGTAAATACAACCCATATTTATGCTTATTTATTTTATCTTGTGTCCTTCACCATTTGTACATTGTTAAAACACTGTATTTATAATATGACATTTGTAATGTCTTTATTGTTTTGAAACTTCTGTAAATTTACTGTTAATTTTTATTGTTTATTTCACTTTATATATTCACTTTATATTTTATCTACCTCACTTGCTTTGGCAAAAGATCGGTCACAAGGAAGAAAAGAATGACCAGAGACCATGAACTTCTGCTCAACTTGGGTAAAGTAACCCATAGAGACAAGCATCGACATCAGATTGAGCATCCGCCAGTTGTTATTCTGCCCACAGCATTTGTCACTGAAGATTATCAACTTGCGCACCTCTGGTTTGGTGAGTGGCGTGAATTTTGTCTTCACCCACTTCAATATGCAGCTTGCCACCTCAATGGACCCTCGGTGTGCAATCCCCTCATGCCAAACACACATGAATGCAGAATCATCTTTTCAAAGTTCCAGGATGCAAAGGTTCAAATGTGACAGCAGCTGCTGGTAGTAGACATTGGAGTGGGTCAGATTAGGGGTGTACATCATCCCCTGTAGATCCACAGAAATGACATGGCAGTCAGCATTGGCTTTAGCCCACTCAGTGTCACTTTGAAGCTGTGTGTAGGCCTTTTCAGCTTTTCGATGGTGCAGCTCACTTTCAACTGCAATCTTCCTCTTCTCCTCTTCAGATGTTGCTGCTGACATCTTAGTGAAGAATGCGTCACATTTGCCACAGGTGTCACTCCTGGTTTGGCCGAAATTGAGAATCTGCTGTTTGAAAATCTCCCTATAAACCCTGAATTTTGCAGATGATGTGGTATTCTTCTCTTTGGAGAGTCGGCACATTCGCAACAAATTCAGATCAGGGCTGAGGTATTCTCTGTGTACATCCCCCTTCATCCGAGAGTAGTGGTTCTGGGTTCTTGGGAAAGATAGAATGTGCTCCTTGATGCCCTCTTTCACTGTAGCATGTATCCGATGTGGCCTGTAAGGAGACAACAAGATGTTAAACTTGTATTCTCTCAATGGTCTAGGGACCTGCCTCAGAGTGCAACTGTGTCGCTATAACCGGGGTACAAATCCCGGTCACGCCATTTCCGTTTGTGGCCGGGGGGTCCTGTAGGGCAGCGAGAATTAGGCCAGTGCCGTCCAGTGGGAGGAGGAAGGTAATCGGCACTCAGTCCTCAGTGCTCAGGTTGTAGTTGGACAGCTTAGTTACCATCCTTTTGTTTAAAAGTAATAAACCTTTTTATATTTTTGTTTCAGAATTCGCTATTCATCCATTCGATGAAGATTGTTTAGAGTACTGCTATAGTGAAATAATCCAGGCTGGAATCCATAGCGCATTACCTATTGCTATGCTTCCCTCTTCCATCTTCTAAAGGAGACCTAGCCTCAGTAGCCTGATCTGGATCCTCACCTGCCTCAGCTTGAACTCCTAACTGTTCCTGAACAACCTTACCAAAACAATTACATTTCAATTAGCAGGTTTTTAAAAACTAGCACAGAGAATACAATATGTTTGTAATTGATATTCATATAGACATTAATTAATATTTTCACTTGCCTGAAGACAGCTGTTGGTTAGCTGGAACACAGACATGAAAGTGACCTTGCACACATTCAATCTCTGGCCTGCTTGCTGTACATGGTATTTGAAGGTTTGTTTCCGTCGTTTGTTCTCCTTTGTATCCTCAAGGTTTACGTCTCCGTTTCACCTCATGCTGCAATACAAATTGACAATGATAAATTCAGAATTGAATATACTGTAGCACATTCAGGGTATTGCTCGATCAGGACCTCCATCTTTCACACACTCCCAACCTATACACAGAATGAGTTTGCATTGCACCATTGTGTAACACTGCACTTTTAGAGTTAACGTTAATGTACGTATCATTACTGTCAAAGTTAAACTATGCACGTGTTCAATATAGCTATTATAATAATAGGCGTTTTGTGTTATTTCTAACCTGTTCTAAGCCGGAGAGAATCAACGCTTGTTGTTTCTCGTATGGGACAGTGTAGAAACTGTTGAACAGATGAAGTTTGCGCTCATCAGTCAACTTTCCACAATCCTGTCTGCACGTCGTGGAACACGCTCTTCCCTGCAGGATACAGTGTAACGTTACATATAACTATTTAGCATGTCGAATCATCCGGTGGATGAGACAAAGTAGCTAGCTATATTTCTTCTATAATCTAGCAATAACATTTTGTAACGATGATGTATAAGTTAGTAGCCAACGAACTTTAACTAATATGTTCTCTCTATAGTTACAAATTAGACAACCCAGAACATACGTGTTAGTTACTGTACTCTATAGCTAGCTAGCTTGATTGTTTGATATACGGTTCTTCCACATACCTCTTTTGGACAGCTTTTCCTAGTTTTTCTTGACCCTTACGATTTGTATAGGGTTTTCTTGATCCTTATGATTTGTATAGGGTTTTCCCGCATCCCGTAAGATCTTCCTTTGCCTGTCTTTCCATTCTTTTAGTTTTGTTTTACATTTCTTTCCCACTTTTTGGCGATTTTCATCAGCAACAGAAACGTTGTGCGCTTAAACGGTTATTCCACGAGAGCCTATCTTTAAGTTTGAAATTATTGTTAAAACCTGTTAAGGATATGGCAGACATATGCCCCCTTTGGAGAGATTGGGTACCCCTAGTAAACTGAAAAAAAAATCTGTCAAAAATTGCTAATATATGCATATAAAAATTATTATTGGATAGAAAACACTCTAAAGATTCTAAAACCGTTGGAATTATGTCTGTAAGTATAGCAGAACTCACAGGGCAGGCATTCTTCCAAACTAGTTTTTGTGGTCATGAAAGTTGGAGCAACTTTGACGTCATCGCCCCCACCCTTCCCAACCAGTTATGATTCTGGGGAGACTTTCTATCTCTTCCGCTAGATGTCCTCTTTCAGTAGAGCTTTGAATCGTTCAAATCCCGCGAGAATTGACCCTATGGGAGTGACATTAGTGCGTGCCACGAGAAAATAGGCTGTGCGTAGTGGCGCGAATTGGTCCCAGCCATTCCTTTGTTCCAGCACTCAAGAGAAGGGCAGACGATGGCCGATTGAATTGAAGTTTGTTTTGTGTGTCTAAAACATCATAAAGCTTGCTTCTGCACTTAGTTTGACCTGTTTAGTCGACATATAATATGTAATTTTAGGCTACCCCTGGGGCGGCAGGGTAGCCTAGTGGTTAGAGCGTTGGACTAGTAACCGAAAGGTTGCAAATTCAAACCCCCTGAGCTGACAAGGTACAAATCTGTCGTTCTGCCCTTGAACAGGCAGTTAACCCACTAGGCTGTAATTGAAAATAAGAATTTGTTCTTAACTGACTTGCCTAGTTAAATAAAGGTAAAAAAAAAAAGTTTTGATGCGCAACTTTTCCGGACCAGAGGACGTTTTGGGTGCATTTCAGCTGATGTTATTAGCAGTAGCTAATACAAAGACGCAAGACTTGAAACCAAACGATGTATTGGGTAAGTATGAAGCCTTCCAGAACATTCTGAACTAAGACCATCGAAGGTAAGGGAATATTTATGCTGAAATCTGTGTTTCTGTTGACTCCAACATTACGTAGAAATGTAGCTTGTATCTGAGCGCCGTCTCAGCATATTGAATAGTGTGCGATTTCTGTAACGTTAAAAATAAATCTAACAAAGCGGTTGCATAAAGAAGCAGTGTATCTTTCTAACTATATGTAGAACATGTATATTTAGTCAAAGTTTATGATGTCTATTTACGTTATCTTGCCGCGCTACCTAGATTTCCTGCGGGCATTTTTGAGTAATTTCTGAACGTGAACTCACTGTAAATGGACATTTATGGATATAAATGGCATATTATTGAAAAAAAAAGAATGTACTGTGTAACATGTCCTATTACTGTCATCTGATGAAGACTTTCAAAAAGTTAGTGAACGATTTATTTTTTAATCCTGCGTTTGTTGATTGCATGTTTTGGCTATTCAAATGAGCTGTGTCTGGTGGTGGTTTGACATATATATGTGCTATGTTTTCGCCGTAAAACATTTTAGAAATCTGACTTGCTGGCTAGATGAACAAGGTGTTTATCTTTCATTTGAGCTATTGGACTTGTTAATGTGTGGAGGTTAAATATTTTTAAGAATATTTTTGCGTTCCATGCGCCACCGTTTCAGCTGAACGTGGGAGGGTTGATTCCCAATTGGGAACCAATATCTTAGACAGGTTAATTAGCGTGTGGAAAGCTTGTGAGACCGGTTCACTATAGAAAAAGGGTGTCCAATAATGATTTTTCATGTATAGCTCTTCTTTTTTTAAATTTTAATCATAGGTACACTTCAACTGTGAGAGACGGAATCTAAAACAAAAATCCAGAAAATCACATGGTATGATTTTAAGTAATTAATTTGCATTTTATTGCGTGACATAAGTATTTGATCACCTACCAACCAGTAAGAATTCCGGCTCTCACAGACCTGTTAGTTTTTCTTTAAGAAGCCCGCCTGTTCTCCACTCATTATCTGTATTAACTGCACCTGTTTGAACTTATTACCTGTATAAAAGACACCTGTCCTACATTCAAATCAAACAGACTCCAACCTCTCCACAATGGCCAAGACCAGACAGCTGTGTAAGGATATCAGGGGTAAAATTGTAGACCTGCACAAGGCTGGGATGGGCTACAGGGCAATAGGCAAGCAGCTTGGTGAGAAGGCAACAACTGTTGGCTCAATTATTAGAAAATGGAAGAAGTTCAAGATGACGGTCAATTACCCTCAGTCTGGGGCTCCATGCAAGATCTCACCTCATGGGGCGTCAATGATCATGAGGAATGTGACGGATCAGCCCAGAACTACACGGCAGGACCTGGTCAATGACCTGAAGAGAGCTGGGACCACAGTCTCAAAGAAAACCATTAGTAACACAATATGCCGTCATGGATTAAAATCCTACAGCGCACGCAAGGTCCCCCTGCTCAAGCCAGCGCATGTCCAGGCCCGTCTGAAGTTTGCCAATAACCATCTGGATGATCCAGAGGAGGAATGGGAGAAGATCGTGTGGTCTGATGAGACAAAAATAGAGCTTTTTGGTCTAAACTCCACTCGCTGTGTTTGGGGGAAGAAGAAGAATGAATACAACCCCAAGAACACCATCCCAACCGTGAAGCATGGAGGTGGAAACATCATTCTTTGGGGATGCTTTTCTGCAAAGGGGACAGGACGACTGCACCGTATTGAGGGGAGGATGGATGGGGCCATGTATCGCGAGATCTTGGCCAACAAACTCCTTCCCTCAGTAAGAGCATTGAAGATGGGTCGTGGCTGGGTCTTCCAGCATGACAACGACCCGAAACACACAGCCAGGGCAACTAAGAAGCATCTCAAGGTCCTGGAGTAGCCTAGCCAGTCTCCAGACCTGAACCCAATAGAAAATCTTTGGAGGGAGCTGAAAGTCCATATTGCCCAGCGACAGCCCCGAAACCTGATGGATCTGGAGAAGGTCTGTATGGAGGAGTGAGCCACAATCCCTGCTGCAGTGTGTGCAAACCTGGTCAAGAACTACAGGAAACGTATGATCTCTGTAATTGCAAACAAAGGTTTCTATACCAAATATTAAGTTCTGCTTTTCTGATGTATCAAATACAATAAAATGCAAATTAATTACTTACAAATCATACAATGTGATTTTCTGGATTTTTGTTTTAGATTCCGTCTCTCACAGTTAACGTGTACCTATGATAAAAAATTACAGACCTCTACATGCTTTGTAAGTAGGAAAACCTGCAAAATCAGCAGTGTATCAAATACTTGTTCTCCCCACTGTATATGGTTCTTCGTCTGTAGGATTCAATTATTTGTCCCGTTTTCGAGAAGAGCCTCTCAGAGGGAACGGACGCTCCTCCACTGCTGGTGCTTCTGCTCCATCTGATCCCTCTTCTTCCTGTTGCCCTGGTGCCTGAGCCAGCTGACTGCTGGGGTTATTCTTTGAAGAGTCTCATCAATCGCTCTGGCATCACCGAAGGCTAACTTCTTATACCTGGGGTCAAGTGCAGCGGTTTCTGATAGCACGTGACTATATTCCATTCTGTGGAACTTTCAGTCCATTGATGAACATAGGGTGTCCATCCACTCTGTCACATGTCCTGTGGTTACATTTGCTTCTCTGGCGGCTGGCTGTGATTCGCTGCAGACCCTTACACAGGAGTATCATTATTGAGGCTGAAAAGAGAGAACAGTAGTTCAGGTTCATGTTTTGTCTACTGATACTACATTCTCATCTACATCCTGTCTCAGCCTCCAGTATTTATGCTGCAGTAGTTTATGTGTTGGGGGGCTAGGGCCAGTCTGTTATATCTGGAGTACTTCTCCTGTCTTATCCGGTGTCCTGTGTGAATTTAAGTAGGCTCTCTCTAACTCTCTTTCTTTCCTTCTTTGTCTCTTTCTTTCTTCTCTCTCGGAGAACCTGAGCCCTAGAACCATGCCTCAGGACTACCTGGCCTGGTGACTCCTTGCTGTCCCCAGTCCACCTGGCCGTGCTGCTGCTCCAGTTTCAACTGTTCTGCCTGCGGCTATAGAACCCTGACCAGTTCACCGGACGTGCTACCTGTCCCAGACCTGCTGTTTTCAACTCTCTAGAGACAACAGGAGCAGTAAAGATACTCTGAATGATAGTCTATGAAAAGTAATCTGACATTTACTCCTGCTGACTTGTTGCACACTCGACAACCACTGTGATTACTATTATTTGACCATGCTGGTCATATATGAACATTTGAACATCTTGGCCATGTTCTTTTATAATCTCCACCCGGCACAGCCAGAGGAGGACTGGCCACCCTTTATAGCCTGGTTCCTCTCTAGGTTTCTTCCTAGGTTCTGGAAGTTTTTCCTAGCCACCGTGCTTCTACACCTGCATTGCTTGCTGTTGGGGTTTTAGGCTGGGTTTCTGTACAGCACTTTGAGATATCAGCTGATGTAAGAAAGGCTTTATAAATACATTTGATTTGATGATTTGATGTACTGCTCATCTACATATATAATACTGCATTAAATAATGATGTAGTAATAACTGCTTACTGTACCTCTCCACTGATCTCCACAGTGACCTGCTCAAAGGGTTCCAGGACTCCACACCTCCTCTGCCACCTCCCATTCCTCTTGGGTCAGAGCATCAATAGGTGCATTGACATTGGCCAAGATAGAGATGATGGCATCCTTTGACTCAAGAAACCACTTAAACATATATGTTGAATTCCACCTTGTAGTGCAGTCTTGTTTAAGCCTCAGCTCAGGCATCCCCATCTGGCGTTGTGTATACTTTAGTTTTTCTGCATCTACTGTGCTCCTGTGGAAGTATTCCACAGCTGCTTTCACTTTGTCCACAGTGGGCTTCATCCCCTTCAGAGCATCTCTTACAATCAGGTTGATTGTGTGGGCAAGACATGTATGATGGGTCCATTTAAAAAAAAAATCATGGCTTTGGTTATGTTCGCTGCATTGTTGCTAACACAACAGACCACTTTTCCATCTACTTGCCATTCTTTGGCCACTCTCAACAGTTCCTCTGCCAAGTTCTCTGAGGGGTCTGTCACTGAACTCAAAGCAGTCCAGAAGACATCTAGACATCGAAAAATCTTCAATGAAGTGACATGTAACCGATATGTAAGAAGTGGTTACCCATGATGTCCTGCAGTCAGTGGTAAGGCAAACTGCAGTAGCTTTTTGGACTCTTTCCCGCAATGAAGCCTGTGTGCTCTCGTACAGTTGTGGAATAAGTGATTTTGAAAGGGTTTTCCTGCTTCGAATGGTGTACATTGGCTTTAGACTATTGCTATAATTTCTAAAAACCTCTGTTCTCCACGATCGAAATTGTCTGGAAATCGGTGGCAATCGTTTTAGCCTTGTTTTGCTACAGACAGACGTTTGGCATAAACTAGTCCATAGAAGACTGCGTTGCTGTGGGTCGCGGAGTAGGCCTACTTGACTGAGTGGATACATCTCCACGTGTGGAGGTGCTGGCTCCACCACTATCACTAGCAGGCCCGCCAGTTTCTCGAAGCTCTGCTACAGCTAGCTTCACAGTTGGGGGCACAGTTCGCATCTAGGTTGTGCGTAGAACCGGCTTTTTATGAGATTTTGCTTTGGTAAATTCTACACTGTGCTCTGAAATTGTCTACATTATTAAAATGCTACTGTGCTTCTGACTCATATTCCAGCTGTCATTTTCACAGCTGTCCTTCCTCTCTCTCCTTGGCTGCTAAGTGTGTGACTGTGTGATTTGGCTCGAACCTCCCTCATGCATCTTTGGTTCATTGGTTGACACTGCGTGTCTGATTGACAGGAACAACAGGTGAGGCTGTTAGTCTGACCAGACAGTCAGAAGGAATGTGTTCGCTTGAGCATTCAGGCCTATATTGTTTTTGTTTTTTTCCGTTCTTTGAATTAGATCATTCTATTCATTTAAATCTTTTCTTAATTTTTTTTTTTTAAATAGATACAGCTCTTCTGATATGTGAGCCGGCTTCTAACGTTCACCTACGAGAGCCGGCTCTTAGAGCTCTTAGAGCCATTTGATTAATTGTTCAGCAGTCTTATGGCTTGGGGGCAGAAGCTGTTGAGGAGCCTTTTGGTCCTAGACTTGGTGCTCTGGTACTGCATGCCGTGCGGTAGCAGAGAAAAAAGTATATAACTTGGGTGACTGGAATCTCTGACAATTTTATGGGCTTTCCTCTGACACCGCCTATTATATAGGTCCTGGATGGCAGGAAGCTTGGCCCCAGTGATGTACTGGGCTGTACACACAACCCTATGTAGCGCCTCACGGTGCAGCTGTAGAACTTTATGAGGATCTGGGAACCTATGCTAAATCTTTTCCGTCTCCTGAGGGGGAAAAGGTTGTCGTACCCTCTTCACAACCGTCTTGGTGTGTTTGGACCATGATAGTTTGTTGGTGATGTGGACACCAAGGAACTTGAAATTCTTGACCCGCTCCACTACAGCCCCGTCGATGTTAATGGGGGCTGTTCGGCCCGCCTTATCCTGTAGTCAACGATCAGCTCCATTGTCTTGCTCACATTGAGGGAGAGGTTATTACCCTGGCACCACACTGCCACTTTTCTGACCTCCTCCATATAGGCGATCTCATCATTGTTGGTGATAAGGGCGACCACTGTTGTGTCGTCAGCAAACTTAATGATGGTGTTGGAGTCGTGTTTGGCCATGCAGTTGTGGTTGAACAGGGAGTACAGGAGGGGATTAAGTACACACCCCTGAGGGGCCCCCGTGTTGAGGATCAGTGTGGCAGATGTGTTGTTGCCTACCCTTACCACCTGGGGGCAGCCCGCCAGGAAGTCCAGCATCCAGTTGCAGAGGGGGGTGTTTAGTCCCAGTGTCCTTAACTTAGTGATTAGCTTCGTGGGCACTATGTGAGAATTCTGTCAATGAACAGCATTCTCACATGTGTTCATTTTGTCCAATTGGGAAAGGGCAGTGTGGAGATGTGAGCGATGACCAGCCTTTCAAAGCACTTCAAGGCTACCGACGTGAGTGCCATGGGGCACTTGAAACATGTAGGTATTACAGACTCGGTCAGGGAGAGGTTGAAAATGTCAGTGAAGACACTTGCCAGTTGGTCCACACGTGCTTTGAGTACACCTCCTGGTAATCCGTCTGGCCCTGCAGCTTTGTGAATGCTAACCTGTTTAAAGGTCTTGCTCACATCGGCTACCGAGAGCGTTATCACACAGTCATCCAGAACAGCTGGTGCTCTCCTGCATGCTTCAGTGTTGCTTGCCTCGAAGCGAGCATAGAAGGCATTTTGGATTAGCGTCCCGCTCCTTGAAAGCGGCAGCTCTAGCCTTTAGCTCGATGCAGATGTTACCTGTAATCCATGGCTTCTGGTTGGGATATGCATGTACATTCACTGTGGGGACGAAGTCGTCGATGCACTTATCGATGAAGCCGATGACTGAGGTGGTGTATTCCTCAATGCCGTTGGATGAATCCCGGAGCATATTCCAGTCTGTGCTAAAAAAACAGTCCAGAGGCGTAGCATCCATGTCATCTGACCACTATATACTCTATATATAATTAAACGTCTCATTAAAGTTAGTGTCAGCATAGGTGTGGACATGAGCGGCTGTAGCCAATACACATAGGCTATCACCTACACTTTGACATGTAGGCTAATTATATATGTACATTTACAAACACATGTTTTTCTTCACAGGATTACATTTTGGGGTTTTTCAAATAAATGTAATTGGCTATTTTGGTTAATGGCATTGGTCCCATAGCAGATAGCCTTGTGCCCTGGCAGATTTGGGCACCTCTTCAAGGCCAAACGGCCTTGCCCCTGAAATGACAAAAACGCGACACTAACATTCATCATAAATATTCATTGTTGATATTTACAACTATTGTATCTGTGTGTTTACAGGTCTATATTTCCAACATGCACTAATATACCCTAATGTTGTTTGTCTGTGTATGTAGGGCAGACAGTTGACTACTTGTATTCCAAATTTGAGCAAAATCAGAGCCAGCCAGGCATTATTCTGCACCGTTTGATTTAAGCAGGTGTGTCACAATGTCTATCAATTTAACCACTTTTGCAGTAAACTATTTTTATACAACCATCCATTTTATGTATGGGAGACAAAGCACGACCATGTTTTTCCCTATCTCTAAAGATAGGGAAAAACATGTTCGTGCTTTGTTATACCTTGGGTAGGGTTATGTCAAAAACAAAAGCACTTTTTGAGGATTGGCCACGACCTAAAATGACAAGATCTCTCCCATTCAGTTAAGTTGTGTAAATACAATCAATGACCAAAAGGTGTCACTATTCAGCTAAATTTTGCACTTAACCTTGGCTTGAGAAACCCTTGATGATACTGAATGATTTTATAAATGTGTCTTATGCTGTCTACTTTAATTGCTCTGTACATTTTGTAGAAATAATATTTGTTTTAAACTATTTCATCTGTCTTGTGTCTTTACTTTTAGAAATTAGGGGTTAAGCCACATCTATGTTCAGTGTTTCGTATCAAATGGCACCCAATTCACATATTGCACTGCTTTTGAGCTGGTCAAAAGTAGTGGACTATAAAGAGAATAGGGTGCCATTTGGGACACAGCCTGTGTTCAGTGGTAGCACGCTGCATATGAGACCTAGCTGTAATTAGCTGATACAGGGTAAGGAAGGTGATGAAACTGGTTTCACGCTGAGCGGGTCACCCTGGATTTATGAGAAAGGGGTGTTACTCTTGAGTCTGCTGAGGTATCACAGTCACCCAGCCTGCATGCCCCCTCAACACACACACAATCACAAGTACACACACATACACGCTTGGCCCCAACTAACCCACCCGCTCTGCAATCCCCCCAGGATGACGTGTAGGATATGATTAAGTTCCCTCAGAAGGAGTTGACCTCAGTAGACTTCTGACATGTTGGTGTGCGTCTCTGCTCTAATAGGACCCTAATTCCCTTTATAGGGCCCTGGTCAATGTAGTGGGAGGTGAACTTGGTCTCTTTATAGGCATATAGGATGACATGCGTAGCTGTATTACGCTGTAGCTGTATAAAATGTACACCTCTCAAGGGAAGCATTATGCAGTAGACAAAATGTTATTCTATGAATTTAAGCGCTAAATATGCATTTTGTTTTCCTGCATGGCCTTTGCATTAAGTCCTGCTGTTGATTAGTTGGGCCACAGTATATCCACTGCTTTATGTCACTTTCTCTGGGAGACACCCTGGTGTGTAGGCTACTCCAGTACAACCTTTGGCTGACAGTGTTTCTTGATGCCAGCTGCCTTGCCCTTTGGTCAATCTTCAATGTTGTAAATCCCTGAATGTGAGCTCAAGCCAGGCCAACAGGTTGAACCAATCACAGAGGGATTTGATGGCTTAATAATGATGCTGTTGGAGCGATGGCCATTTCAGAAATGGTGTGTGTTTCATTAAAGGACAACCTGCTCTCTCAGACCTGTCCTGAATTTCAGGAAAATACTGGTCTGCATCTCAAATGGGACCCTATTCCCTACATAGTGTACTACTATTGACCAGAGCCCTATGGGAGCAATTTTGACCACACAGCCTTGGAGAACCCAGGTACAAAGAAAGAACCAGGGGATCAAAGCAGGAGTGGTGTCATATTAGCCGAATTACTCACAATATACTTCCTTATTTTTTTTTTTTTTAACAGCCTGGCAGGTTTGGCCCGGTGTACACTGTACATTTCTCGGTGGGTTGTTTTTAATGAGATTATAATGACTTTTATGGTTACAAGAATTGATGTTTGTGACTTTTATGAGGTGCGAGTGAAGGGGTGGGCCGAGCCCAGGTCATAAAGGCAGGAGGAATGTTCATTGGGGGAGAGGCTGGCTCCCTGTAGTCCTCTTTGTTCTGGAACCTCAGTCCTCAGAACACTCACACTGAGCCGATGTTGTGGCCGTTAAAGGCCAGGGAACTGATTTAAAATCTGTGACTTTCTTTACACCCCCCCCCTCCCCCCTTATGTGCAAAGAGTCATTGCTCATGTGCAAAGAGTCATTTCCCCTCATTAACAAATCCCCCAAAGTATGTTTGTTCATTTTCAACCATTGAGTTTTAGTTCCAGGATATCCAAAAGGTGATGCCCAAAGCTCAGTGTAAAGCTGAAAACTCAAAATAAGATGAAAAAGAGAATATGAGGATAGGATTGAATAGTCCTAGAAGAGAACAGCTGTTTTATTTAAAGTAGAAGAAAATCAGCCATCAATCAACCATTTATATGACAGAGCAACATCACATGGGCCTCACAAGGCCTCAGTCTTACAAATAACTCAAAGGCCAATACACCCCCAAACATTACAAGCAAGAAACAATGTCCATTTATTGAGAACGTCGGCCGGATCCCAAACGGCACCCTATTCCCTCTATAGTACCCATGGACCCTGGTCAAAGTTGTGTCATTTGGAATGCGGCCAGGGTTAGATGCTGATTGAAAGCTGTCAGGTGTCTCTGATGACTATTAATAGGCGTGTGTGGGACAGAGAGCCAGACGGGTATGGGGTTAGGCCTGCTGATTAAGATGAGATGGAAATGACGTCTGACAAACCCTGGCATTTTTTTTATCTCCCATACTACCTCCTGTCAGTCTGCTAATCTTCAAATCCTGATCACTTTGCCTTGACCTTCAATCAGTGTCTAGAGAAGCTATTTCATTCTCCACCATTTACCAAATGGCCCTCATGCCAACCTAACATCCCCGTGTCCCCTGTACCCATTCCTGGCTCCATTCCAGCCCCCCTCTGCCCCCTGCTCCATTGTCAACCCCACCTGGAAGAATGGCGCTGGAGGGGATGGCTGCTGTTTTACGGGATCTTAACCAATTGTGCGAAAAAACACAAAATAGCATTGTTTGTAACTTATTTTGTACAAAATGTTGATGCTACCGTCTCTTATGACCGAAAAGAGCTCCTGGATATCAGAACGGCGATTACTCACCTTGAACTAGCCAAAGATTTTTTCTTTAATGAGTCTGACATGAAGGATATAATGTTGCTCCCGGACAAGGCCCAAATCCCCGTCATTCGCATGAAGAAGGAAATACAGGGGTCGCAGATCAGTGTGCCTTGTGAGAATTCGTCGGTGAATGGGTAACCTGCCTCTACCATCCGTTCTATTGGCCAACGTGCAATAACTGGAGAATAAACTGGATGAGCTCAGTTCGAGACTATCCTACCAACGGGACAGTAAAAACTGTAATATTATGTTTTCCATGCATCGGCAGGACAGAACAGCTATGTCCAGTAAGACGAGGGGTGGGGGTGTCTATTGGAGGAGAGGAGAGATGGAGGAGGGCAGAGGAGGAGAGGGAGGGCAGAGGAGGAGAGATGGAGGAGGGCAGAGGAGGAGAGGGAGTGACACGGGGAGAGATGGAGGAGGGCAGAGGAGGAGAGGGAGTGACACGGGGAGAGATGGAGGAGGGCAGAGGAGGAGAGGGAGTGACACGGGGAGAGATGGAGGAGGGCAGAGGAGGAGAGGGAGTGACACGGGGAGAGATGGAGGAGGGCAGAGGAGGAGAGGGAGTGACACGGGGAGAGATGGAGGAGGGCAGAGGAGGAGAGGGAGTGACACGGGGAGAGATGGAGGAGGGCAGAGGAGGAGAGGGAGTGACACGGGGAGAGATGGAGGAGGGCAGAGGAGGAGAGGGAGTGACACGGGGAGAGATGGAGGAGGGCAGAGGAGGAGAGGGAGTGACACGGGGAGAGATGGAGGAGGGCAGAGGAGGAGAGGGAGTGACACGGGGAGAGATGGAGGAGGGCAGAGGAGGAGAGGGAGTGACACGGGGAGAGATGGAGGAGGGCAGAGGAGGAGAGGGAGTGACACGGGGAGAGATGGAGGAGGGCAGAGGAGGAGAGGGAGTGACACGGGGAGAGATGGAGGGCAGAGGAGGGGAGGGAGTGACACGGAGAGAGATGGAGGAGGGCAGAGGAGGAGAGATGGAGGAGGGCAGAGGAGGAGAGATGGACGAGGGCAGAGGAGGAGATGGAGTGACACGGGGAGAGATGGAGGAGGGCAGAGGGGAGGGAGTACACGGGGGAGGGAATGGTGATTACTTACAAAAACTTCCCAACAATGCAGAGTTAAAAATAAGAAATTAAAATAATAACGAGGAATAAAATACCCCAAAATGCAGCTACAGTGCCTTCAGAAAGTATTCACAGTATTGACACCCCTTGACTTTTTCAAAATGTTGTCGTGTTACAGGTTAAATTTATAATTGATTAAATTGAGATTTTGTGTCACTAATCTACCATTTGTAAAAGTGGAATATAATATTTTAAGAAATGTATACAGATTCATTAAAAATTAAAGGCTGAAATGTCTTGAATCAATCAAGTATTTAACCCCTTTGTTATGGTAAGCCTAAATAAGTTCAGGAGTAACAATGTGCTTAACAAGTCACACAATAAGTTGCATGGACTCTGAATGACTACCCCATTTCTGTACCTCTCACATACTGTCAGGTCCCTCAGTCGAGTAGTGCATTTCAAGTACAGATTCAACCACAAAGACCAGGGAGGTTTTCCAATGCCTTGCATATGGGTAAAAAATAAATGTAAAATGTTTTTAAAAATTATAAAGTAGACACTGAATATCCCTTTGAGCATGGAGAAGTTATTAATTACACTTTGGATGGTGTATCAATACACCCAGTCACTTTAAAGATACAGGCGTCCTTCCTAACTCAGTTGCCAGAGAGGAACGGAAACTGCTCATGGCAAGGAGTTTAGGGAGTTTTAGGATAAAAATAAATGGAATGGAGCGAAGCACAGGAAAAATCCTACAGGAAAACCTGGTTCAGTCTGCTTTCCACCAGACACAGAGATGAATTCACCTTTCAGTAGGACAATAAACCTAAAACACAATGCGTTGCTTATCAAGATGACAGTGAATGTTCCTGAGTGGCCGTGTTACACTTTTGAGTTAAATCTGCTGAGAAATCCATGGCAAGACCTGAAATGGTTGTCAAGCAATGATCAATAACCAATTTGAGAGAGCTAGAATCATTTTGAAAAGAATAATGGGAAAATATTGCACAATCCAGGTGTGGAAAGCTCTTAGAGACTTACCCAGAAAGACATGTACTGACTCAGGGGGTTGAATACTTATCTAATCAAGATACACTGAGTATACATAACATTAAGAACACCTGCTCTTTCCATGACATAGACTGACCAGGTGAATCCAGCTTAAAGATATGATCCCTTATTGATGTCACTAGTTAAATTATCTTTAATCTGTGTAGATGAAGGGGAGGAGGCAGGTTAAAGAATGATTTTTAAGGCTTGAAACAACTGAGGTATGGATTGTGTATGCGTGCCATTCAGAGGGTGAATGGGCAATGTAAGTGTCTTTGAACGGGGTATGGTAGTATTTATATATTTATTATGTAAGATAAAAAATTAATTTAAAAGATTTAAAAGAATAGAAATAAAAGTTGTCCAGTAGGCATCTCCAGAGGAGCTAAGAGCTGTGTTGTCAGTCATTTCCCAGCAACTTCAGTTTCTGAGCCTGGACTTGAACCCGATCGATCTGTGGAGAGACCTGAAAATAGCTGTGCAGCGACACCCTCAAACCAACCTGACAGAATTTGAGAGGATCTGTGGAGAAGAATGGGAGAAACTCCCCAAATACAGTTGTGCCAAGCTTGTAGCGTCAAACCCAAAAGAAGACTCGAGGCTGTAATCGCTTCCAAAGGTGCTTCAACAAAGTACTGAGTAAAGGGTCTGAATACTTATGTAAAGGTGATATTTCAGTTTTTTAATTTTTATAAATGTGCAAAAATTTCTAAACCTGATTTTGCTTTGTCATTACGGGGTATTGTGTTTAGATTGACGAGGGGAAAAAAACAATTGAATCCATTTTAGAATAAGGCTGTACCACAACAAAACAAAAGGCTGTACCACAAAAGGGGTCTAAATACTTTCCGAATGCACTGTACTTAATAAAAATGAATGCTAAAAATTTGTTCATTTCATTTGACCAAAAAAAGTTAAGAATAAATCCAACACAATATGACGCTGCTTAAACATTTTTGTATTTTTTTATGAGGATAAGCAAATCGAGAGAACATGTATTTCATTTACTCTTTTTTATTTTATGTTCTTGCAACAACTTGCCACGTGGCTCTATTTTTAGAGGATTGTGGATAATTCAACATTTGTAGACTTCATGATTATTTTGATTTCTCCCACCGAAGCGGCATCTGTTGTCAAACTGGGAAAGATGTTCTGACTTGTTGCTGTACTGAGCAGAGGAAGGCTGTGTATGTTTTGATTCTACAAAGCTATGTCCATCGATAACGTTCAATAATCAATTGATTGTGTTCATTCTAGCACCATGCAATCATTTATCAGTTCTAAACATGTATTTTCCTTCACTATACTACTTTGAATATTATCTAAACGATCCACCTGGAAAGATAAGTTAGAAACTTTTAACTTCTTAAAATTAATTAAATTGAATGAGACCGATATCCAATTAGTGTAGATCAGTGTAGATTGGCTGGATATCAGAAGAGTAACCACTTGTTAGCACTGTGGGACAACGATGGACCTCAATGGAATATATCTATATTTTTTTGTTGATTCTGTACCACCAGATTATGATGGAAAAGTTGAAATTGTCTCATTTGTAGAAAACCAATCAATTTGGATATTATTTAAAAGATCCACCTGGAAAAAGTAAGTCTGGCAAGTTTAACTTGAGTTAAAATTGAATGAGACCGATATCCAATCAGTTTAAATTGGTTAGTTAAGATACAGTGTACCCCTTTTCAATAGACGTGAGCATATGGCCGATGTCACATAATAATTAGTTCTATTTTTTAAATATTACTGGAGATTCTTCACCACCAGGGGTCACTGACCGCAGAAAGCCGAACTCAAACTAGAGTCCAAAGGAGGCGGGCATAGGGTGTCGACCTATGAACAAAGGACAAAATGGCTGCTTTCTCTGTTAGCTTAGCATCTAGCTTAGCATAAGCTAAGATGTTAGTTTAGCATCTTAGCATCTCAATTCTCTATGTGTAATTATTATTACGTGATTAAACTAATAATGTAAACTTTCATTAACTAGGAAGTCAGGGCACAACGGGGAAATGTTTGTAGAGTTCCCATTTCCCGAATCGACTCTTGCGATATTTTCATATCTTATTGAGTACAGTCTTGTATTGAGGTATTATTATTACCGCATCAGTTCTCATTACTGAATGTCGCAAACCCTTGGATATAGTTTCCATAACGAATCAGCGATATTCAAATTGAATTAATTATTTATTTACTAACTAACTAAACAAATCACAGAAATGCATAAACAAACAAATATAGTTATTGGTTACTAACACATTGCATCGATAAGTCCCTAAAGGGCTAAACTGGTATGACAGCTTGGTAGACAAGGAAAGGGTTGGGGACAGAGTAAAAGCGGGAAAGACAAAATGGATTCACTACACACAGTTCATAATTACATTAATTTATATACTGATCCTTTGCACATGAACGGCCGCTCAATCGAAAATAATTGCAATGTATATATTTACCCCCATATGTCGTTGTTGTCTTCTCTGTTGGAAACGCTGGTCCGTCTGCTGCAGAGTCAGTTCATCAGAGAGTCTCTGGTTAACTTCCCCAGAAGTCACAATGTCTTTCGTAGTTCTCCCCTTTTCAGGCGGCTCTGGATAGTGTCTGTTGTTATGGATACGTCAGGCGTACAGAGGATCGTTGCATAGAATAGATGCTTCCGCGGTTGTCGGAAGTCTCGTACTAGATTTACGTCATTTCCAGCTGCAGACTAGGAAGTATACGTCTAGGACTTTCTCTTATTCTGTAGTGATGGATAGTCTCAGAGTTGAACCATTTCCAGCCGTGTAGCCAACACTACATGGTCTCCTGGGCCTATAGAGTTGTAGTTCTTAACCATTTCAACATGAAGCGTCGGCTCCAGATTTTCTGGTCTAATGTAAATTTGGTCAGGAGCGGATTTTATACACTTCTTAGGAAAGGGGGGGGGGGGGGGGGTTCCATGACACCGACATAATGTCTATTGTCACGTGGGCGTGGCCACTGATTTGGTTAACGTTATGAAAACCCATATTTTCTCAATTTGAAGATATTCACAAATAGTTTCATGTTTAATCACATACGCTTCACAATATTTAGATGTCAACCCCATAATTAAGAAGTGTACACAACCAAAGACACAGCAATGAGTGTTTCCTGTTCTTCATGAGATCACCAAATGAAACACACTCGTCATGACTGTCCCTTAAGTGTCCACGGACCACTCCCACAGTCTCAAAAATATGAATATTGTTTAATTATTCAAACTTCTGTTGTCCAAGGGTCTCTCTGTGTTCCAGTTTACATTCCATTCTCGAACTCCACAGAGCATAGAGGCAGCGTATTTTATAACCGCCATGAAACAGCCGACTTCCCGCCCCCCCCTCTACGAGAGAGAGCACGCTGTAGAGCGGTCCCACCTGATCATTCAGATCGTCACAGGAGAGTTGAGCCTAATTATAGCCTAATTTTCTAGACATTGATGTACAGCAACCTTTTTAGACAACATTGCAGAACACCCGCCATATGCATATGCACACATACAACACTCTGAAAAAGGAGAAAAAACGAACTCAAGACATTAAAGAAGCTCTCCCTGAGCAACAAACTAACACAGAACATACCAAATCTCTTAGAAACAACCAACATGATATAACCACCAGCCTCCTCTCTCTCCGCAATCATCTCTCACCAAAAACCTCTCTCCGTGAACAACAGAACGCTGGCTTTTATAACTAGAGAAGGAGTGTAATGGGATTCAGCTGTAACTTGACGAGGGGGCGGGGTCAGCTCCAATTAGCCGTGGAGTCGACCAATCAGCTGCTTTGGGGATTTCAGGAAGCCATCTCCTGAAACACACACTCAAATATCAAATCAAATCAAATGTATTTATATAGCCCTTCGTACATCAGCTGATATCTCAAAGTGCTGTACAGAAACTCAGCCTAAAACCCCAAACAGCAAGAAATGCAGGTGTAGAAGCACAGTGGCTAGGAAAAACTTCATAGAAAGGCCAAAACTTAGGAGGAAACCTAGAGAGGAACCAGGATATGAGGGGTGGCCAGTCGTTCTCTGGCTGTGCCAGGTGGAGATTATAAAAGAACATGGCCAAGATGTTCAAATGTTCATAAATGACCAGCATGGTCAAATAATAATAATCACATTAGTTGTCGAGGGTGCAGCAAGTCAGCACCTCAGGAGTAAATGTCAGTTGGCTTTTCATAGCCGATCATTAGGAGTATCTCTACCACCCCTGCTGTCTCTAGAGAGTTGAAAACAGCATGTCTGGGACAGGTAGCACGTCCGGTGAACAGGTCAGGATTCCATAGCCGCAGGCAGAACAGTTGAAACTGGAGCAGCAGCACGGCCAGTTGGACTGGGGACAGCAAGGAGTCCTCGTGCCAGGTAGTCCTGAGGCATGGTCCTAGGGCTCAGGTCCTCCGAGAGAGAGAAAGAAAGCGAGAAAGAGAGAATTAGAGAGAGCACACTTAAATTCACACAGGACACCGGATAAGACAGGATAAATACTCCAGATTTAATCAACTGACCCTAGTCCCCCGACACATAAACTACTGCAGCATAAATACTGGAGGCTGAGACAGGAGGTGTCAGGAGACACTGTGGCCCCCTCCGATGATACCCCCGGACAGGGCCAAACAGGAAGGATATAACCCCACCCACTTTTCCAAAGCACAGCCCCCACACCACTAGAGGGATATCTTCAACCACCAACTTACCATCCTGAGACAAGGCCGAGTATAGCCCACAAAGATCTCTGCCACGGCACAACCCAAGGGGGGGCGCCAACCCATACAGGAAGATCACATCAGTGACTCAACCCACTCAAGTGACGCACCCCTCCTAGGGACCACATGAAAGAGCACCAGTAAGCCAGTGACTCAGCCCCTGTAATAGGGTTAGAGGCAGAGAATCCCAGTGGAAAGAGGGGAACCGGCCAGGCAGAGACAGCAAGAGCGGTTCGTTGCTCCAGAGCCTTTTCGTTCACCTTCACACTCCTGGGCCAGACTACACTCAATCATATGACCCACTGAAGAGATGAGTATTCAGTAAAGACTTGAAGGTTGAGACTGAGTTTGCGTCTCTCACATGGGTAGGCAGACCATTCCATAAAAATGGAGCTCTATAGGAGAAAGCCCTGCCTCCTGTTTGCTGTTTGCTTAGCAATTCTAGGGACAATTAGGAGGCCTGCGTATTGTACGTGTAGGTATGTACGGCAGGACCAAATCAGAGAGATAGGTAGGAGTAAGCCCATGTAATGCTTTGTAGGTTAGCAGTAAAACCTTGAAATCAGCCCTTGCCTTAACAGGAAGCCAGTGTAGGGAGGCTAGCACTGGAGTAATATGATCACATTTTTTGGTTCTAGTCAGGATTCTAGCAGCCGTATTTAACACTAACTGAAGTTTATTTAGTGGGGATGAATTGGAACGCTGACTGCGAGCAGGCCTAATTGCCTGACCTCACTAATGCTCTTGTGGTGGAATGCAGCAATGTTCCAACATCTAGTTGACAGCCTTCCCAGAAGAGAGAAGGCTGTTATAGCAGCAAAGGGGGACCAACTCCATATTAATGCCCATGATTTTGGAATGAGATGTTCGATGAGCAGGTGTCCACATACTTTTGGTCATGTAGTGTATCTGCTATTTGTATTTATATCCAAGTCCCCTCCTGTTCCCTGATTAACAGGTGATGACCACTTCACTACCAGTGTCAACTCTCTCCTGACATGAATTGAAGCTATGTCTCTCGTCCACTGGTGCGTTGAATTATTTCCTCTCCGAGAACTGTGTGTAGCCCTGTCAATTTTCTCTCATTACTGTATCACATAAACGAACACATTATCACACATCAGTGAGACTTTTAATCCTTGCTTGGACTAACTTATTCTTAGTTATTTTGTCTAACTGTGTCGTGTTCTTGGTTTTTGTCTTCCTCGTCAAATTCTGTCTTGTGGAAGATTTGAGAGGTTCACCAACGCCATCCATCCATGATGAGCATGTTCTGCACTGAAGCCTCGGAACACTTCAATCCCTGTCCTGCACTGAAGTCATATTGTTTTTATTAAATGTCCTCTCCAAAACTCTTAGGAAAAAGGGGTTCCAAAAGTGCTACAAACGCGATATCAATCCGCTAATACAGGACTAGTAAAGACCCAGTTCACTACTTTTGGGAAAAAATACTTTTTCACCCCTACTTTCTGCTGCTATGGCCATAGCCGCTCATGCCTATTCTCTAATAGTTATGACTGACCCAAGAAACAGTCCTGGTTTCCCTGGCTTGGAATTTCATGTCACTTCCTGAATTAGCTGAATTTAAATGGAATTGACCCCAACCTTGGTAAGAGGAGAATTTAAGGCCCATCTCATAGCTGAATGGCACAGGTCCAGTGTGTATGACAGTTTCTCTCTCCTTATGCCCTGACAGGAATGTTGCTGGTTAGGTGTCTGAGAACACCCCTCCCTCCCTGCTCTCCCTCTCCTGGCACTGCTGGGTCTTTGCACTCACTCCACCAGGGAGATAAGGCCAAGCTGGGCCATCAGCGTGTCGCAGCTGACACCATGCCTGTCACTGTTCACAGCTCCCCTCTGAGATGTCACCACAGAGATCAGCACCCAGCATTACACACACACACCTACGTACAGTGCCTTGCGAAAGTATTCGGCCCCCTTGAACTTTGCGACCTTTTGCCACATTTCAGGCTTCAAACATAAAGATATAAAACTGTATTTTTTTGCGAAGAATCAACAACAAGTGGGACACAATCATGAAGTGGAACGACATTTATTGGATATTTCAAACTTTTTTAACAAATCAAAAACTGAAAAATTGGGCGTGCAAAATTATTCAGCCCCTTTACTTTCAGTGCAGCAAACTCTCTCCAGAAGTTCAGTGAGGATCTCTGAATGATCCAATGTTGACCTAAATGACTAATGATGATAAATACAATCCACCTGTGTGTAATCAAGTCTCCGTATAAATGCACCTGCACTGTGATAGTCTCAGAGGTCCGTTAAAAGCGCAGAGAGCATCATGAAGAACAAGGAACACACCAGGCAGGTCCGAGATACTGTTGTGAAGAAGTTTAAAGCCGGATTTGGATACAAAAAGATTTACCAAGCTTTAAACATCCCAAGGAGCACTGTGCAAGCGATAATGTTGAAATGGAAGGAGTATCAGACCACTGCAAATCTACCAAGACCTGGCCGTCCCTCTAAACTTTCAGCTCATACAAGGAGAAGACTGATCAGAGATGCAGCCAAGAGGCCCATGATCACTCTGGATGAACTGCAGAGATCTACAGCTGAGGTGGGAGACTCTGTCCATAGGACAACAATCAGTCGTATATTGCACAAATCTGGCCTTTATGGAAGAGTGGCAAGAAGAAAGCCATTTCTTAAAGATATCCATAAAAAGTGTTGTTTAAAGTTTGCCACAAGCCACCTGGGAGACACACCAAACATGTGGAAGAAGGTGCTCTGGTCAGATGAAACCAAAATTGAACTGTTTGGCAACAATGCAAAACGTTATGTTTGGCGTAAAAGCAACACAGCTCATCACCCTGAACACACCATCCCCACTGTCAAACATGGTGGTGGCAGCATCATGGCTTGGGCCTGCTTTTCTTCAGCAGGGACAGGGAAGATGGTTAAAATTGATGGGAAGATGGATGGAGCCAAATACAGGACCATTCTGGAAGAAAACCTGATGGAGTCTGCAAAAGACCTGAGACTGGGACGGAGATTTGTCTTCCAACAAGACAATATTCCAAAACATAAAGCAAAATCTACAATGGAATGGTTCAAAAATAAACATATCCAGGTGTTAGAATGGCCAAGTCAAAGTCCAGACCTGAATCCAATTGAGAATCTGTGGAAAGAACTGAAAACTGCTATTCACAAATGCTCTCCATCCAACCTCACTGAGCTCGAGCTGTTTTGCAAGGAGGAATGGGAAAAAAAATCAGTCTCTCGATGTGCAAAACTGATAGAGACATACCCCAAGCGACTTACAGCTGTAATCGCAGCAAAAGGTGGCGCTACAAAGTATTAACTTAAGGGGGCTGAATAATTTTGCACGCCCAATTTTTCAGTTTTGGATTTGTTAAAAAAGTTTGAAATATCCAATAAATGTCGTTCCACTTCATGATTGTGTCCCACTTGTTGTTGATTCTTCACAAAAAAATACCGTTTTATATCTTCATGTTTGAAGCCTGAAATGTGACAAAAGGTCGCAAAGTTCAAGGGGGCCGAATACTTTCGCAAGGCACTGTATGTAACACACACACACACACCTACATATATAACACACTCTCTCACACACACACCTAGCTTGCAGGACCTAAAATAGAGTCAACATTAACCTGTTAAACTCTGAGCGGTTATTTTGGGAAGATCCCCCCCCCCAAAAAAGTAATCAGAAAATAGAAAGTGACATATAATTTGAAAGCTACAGGCCTTTCTGGAATTTTAACTCAAATCTTACTGCTGGCAATGTCATAATAAATTCTCAAGTTTCCTGACCTGTTTGTCTTATAAATCTTCTTGTGACTCCCAAACCCGCATGCGGTAGCGCAATCATCGCCTGACAATAATTAGCATAACACAACGGACATAAATATCCCTAGAAAATATTCCAGTCATGAAAAACACAAATGAAATATATTGAGACACAGCTTAGCCTTTTGTTAATCACCCTGTCATCTCAGATTTTCAAAATATGCTTTACAGCCAGCGCTAGACAAGCATTTGTGTAAGTTTATAATAGCCTAGCATAGCATTATGCCTTGCTAGCAGCAGGCAACCTTGTCACGGAAATCAGAAAAGCAATCAAATTAAATTGTTTACCTTTGATGAACTTCGGATGTTTTCACTCACGAGACTCCCAGGTAGATAGCCAAAGTTCATTTTTTCCCAAAATATTATTTTTGTTGGCGAAACAGCTCCGTTTGTTCTTCACGTTTGGCTGAGAAATCGCCCGGAAATTGCGGTCACCACAACGCCGAAAAATATTCCAAATTAGCTCCAGAATATCAACAGAAACATGACAAACGTTGTTTAGAATCCATCCTCAAGGTGTTTTTCTAATATCTATTCGATAATATATCCGTTGGGACAATTCGTTTTTCTCTAGGACCGATTGGAGTAATGGCTACCTCTGTACTCTACGCGAGAATCTCTCTCGGAGCCACCATGTGACCACTTACGCAATGTGCTCGCCTACAGCTATTCTTCAACAGAAATGCGTAAAACTACGTCACAATGCTGTAGACACCTTGGGGAATACGTAGCTCGTTGATGGTACATTCACAGCCAAATAGGTAGTCATTGGAACGCAGCGCTTTCAAAACCTGGGGCACTTCCGGATTGGATTTTTCTCAGGCTTTCGCTTGCAACATCAGTTCTGTTATACTCACAGACAATATTTTTACAGTTTTGGAAACGTTAGAGTTTTTCTATCGAAAGCTGTCAATTATATGCATATTCTAGCATATTTTCCTGACAAAATATCCCGTTTAAAATGGGAACGTTTTTTTTTCTCCAAAAATGAAAATACTGCCCCCTAGCACCAACAGGATAAAACCATTTTTTACTTGAAAGACCTGATTGCTAAGTTCATTTTAAGATGTCAGGGTTGAAAATCCGTTTAGCTATTTTGGCACAGTGACTCACTACAAAAACCAGACGCAACTGGTTTCAAGTGGCCAGGAGACGTCATGTGATCACCTACTGGAATCTAGTGCAACGCTTCTCAACTGATGTTGGGTCGCAGGAGGTTTTGAATGGATTTTAAAAATAACATTTATCAGATTTTAATCCTTTAAAATGAATGAATGAAAAATACAGTCTGAATTTAAACCAGGTAGAAAGTGTGTAGAAATTATGAATTTACATTTTTTTAAATTAATCTCTGACCAATCTTCTTGTTCCCATGTCATGTAATTTCTACATTTAATATCAATATAGCATTTAAAATATAATGAAAATAACATGGTCCCATTTTTCATGAGCTGAGATTGAAGATCCTAGAAATGTTCCACAAAAAAATGTGGGAAAAAAATGTGTGCACAATTTTTTTTACATCCCAGTTACCAAGCTAATTCATCCACCTGACAGGTGTGGCATGTCAATAAGCTGATTAAACAACATGATCATTACACAGGTGCACCTTTTGCTGGGGACAATAAAAGGCCACTCTAAAATGTGCAGTTTTGAAGAAGCATGCAATTGGCATGCTGACTGCAGGAATATCCACCAGAGCAGTTGCCAGAGAATTGAATGTTAATTTCTCTACCATAAGCCGTCTCCAACTTAATTTTAGAGAATTTGGCAGTACGTCCAACTGGCATCAAAACCTCACACCACGCCACAACCTCACTTCCACATTCATCTTCTTCACCTACGGGATCATCTGAGGGGGTGCTGAGGAGTGTCTCTGTCTATAATAAAGCCATTTAGTAGAGAAAAACTAATTCTTATTGGCTGGGCCTGGGTCCCCAGTGGGTGGGCCTATGCCCTCCCAAGCTGACCCATGGCTGCATCCCTGCCCAGTCATGTGAAATCCATAGATTAGGGCCTAATGAATTTAAGTCAAATGACTGATTTCCTTATATGAACTGTAACTGTCAATTTTTTTGTTCATTATATTTTTCCAGATTATATTTTGGCGATTATTTTTGTGATGCAAATATTGGGTCGCAAGGCAAAACCAGTTGAGAACCATTGATCTAGTGGACGAAATGGGAATCAGACAGAGGATATACATCAATGGATAGGTAGAGAATTCAGATTTCTCTTATATACAGTGCCATTGGAAAGTATTAAGACCCCTTGACTTTTTCCTCATTTTTTTTACGTTACTGCCTTATTCTAAAATTGATTACATTTTTAAAATCCTCAGAAATCCCCACAAAACATCCCCACAAAAATCCCCACAAAACAAAACAAAAAAAATTAAGTTTTGCAAATTGCACTGTATATCATTCCTGTAAGACGACAATTATACTGTACATTGCACAAGTCCTGCACATTTAAAATGGTTGTGTTCCAATGGGAATTTGTGCATGTTTAGAGGTAAAAGATCAGAGATTTATTTTTCTGAATAAAAATAAAATAATTTTGGAACAGTATTTGGTGACATACAGTTTTTATATCAAACCTAGACTTTCAAATATTATATTATTTAATTCTTTATGAGGATCGGATACAATATTATGCGTTGTTTAGAAAATGCCACCAGAGGTGGTCAGTTAGGGGAGTCACTAATCATGCTCTACCGTTTTCTTCCACAGGTCTTAATGGGCCCCGGCAAAATCCACACACACACACACACACTCTATCACCCATCCCCCTAGTTCTAAACAGAGTTGGGGAGAGAGACTGCAACCCAGGACTCTGCCCTTACTTCCATCCCTCTCTACTAATTATCTTTAACTGCACCTCTTAAAGCTCAATGTGTTGCATATTATCAAGGCTTAACAGTGGAAGTGTGGTGAGGAACTTTTAAAGAGAAGTGATCTATTTAGCTAGAACCTGTGGCTTGGCAAGAGCGAGTGAAGTAACTCCAAAACTGAATTAAATTCCAAGCACGTTGGCAAATATCCAAGTATTTACATTCCATCTGAAGCATTAACAGATAATTAGTCACCCCGTCCAAGCGTTTTGCAGTAATGGATTAAGAATCAGACAAAATGTGTGTGTGTGTGTGTGTGTGTGTGTGTGTGTGTGTGTGTGTGTGTGTGTGTGTTTGTGTGTAGTTGAGAAGGTGGAGCAGTGATCACAAAGTTCCTCCAACCACATCAAGCCTCTGCTGCCTAGTAAATGTCAGGTAGACTCAGGGGGAGATGTCACCCAGCAGGGAACTGAGGCTCAGTCCCAAATGGGACCCTATATTCCCTTTATAATGCACTACTTTTGACCAGGGCCCATAGGGTTCTCGTCCAAAGTAGTGCACTAAAAATTGATTAGTGTGGCATTTGGGAGTAACTTGAGACACCCAAACCCCATGTTAAACCTCCAGGTGTCAAAGCTCAACCACAGAACAAGACTTTAAAAAAGTGACTCTCAGTTTCACCTTGTGCACAAATGTAAATGTTTAAGTGAGCAGTGGTAAAGATATCTAAATAATTTCCGGGTCCCCAGTGTTCGTACACGCACCTTAGGGGAGCATGGAAGAATTATGAGTACCGAAGCTGTCTCTGTGTTTGTATTTGAAGTGTGACAGAGGAACGGTTTGGGTGATTTACTCTCACACACAGAGAGGAAAGCCAAGCAGCTGCCAGGAACAGATTTGGTTGAAATCTGCGGCTGTTGCCAGCTCTCGTCACAGCTTTTTCCATCCCTGCCAAGATCTATGATTAAACGAGATACTGTAGCACTTAGGAGAACATGGCTTTCTTTCCTTCCGTCGTCCACACAGATAATACCGTGGAAAAACTTTAAACATGATTTTGCCTAAACATAGCTAGCTATAGGTTACATTTGCTGCAAATAAGCACTTTTCTGTGCTGAATATATACTCACAATTGGGAATATTTTTTTCCCCAGTTAGGATTAAAGAAAACCGCTGTTGAATAAAATACATAAAATATGAAATCATAAAAAATATTGTATGATTAAAACTCATGTCTGAAGGAAATCATAAATATATAAATATAAATATCATAATGTAACAAGGTTGTGGTGTCCTTTCCTTTCCTTCAAAAAGGAAAGGGGCGGCAGGGTAGCCTAGTGGTTAGAGTGTTGGACTAGCAACCGGAAGGTTGCAAGTTTTTTTTTTTTACTCCCGAGCTGGCAAGTCTGTTGTTCTGCCCCTGAACAGGCAGTTAACCCACTGTTCCTAGGCCGTCATTGAAAATAAGAATTTGTTCTTAACTGACTTGCCTAGTTAAATAAAGGTAAAAAAAAATAAAAAGGTAAAATAAAATAAATAAATAAATAAATGAATCCAAATAGACCACAAATTTAGTTTCTTGATTATTTTGAGAACCAAACAAATAATTAATGGGAATGCGAATAGAGCCTAGTGATGGGAGTGTGGGGTTAACTCCAAAATAAAGTTGTTGTGCCCCATGCCACGGTGGATCTGCCGGGCTTTGGTGGAGCCAGAGTTCTGCCCATCCATCATCCTTATCAGGGGGAGTCTGGCGGAACTGGAGTCCCAGACTGCAGCAGGGCCTGTTCCAGAGGAGAGCAGAGGGCCGGCCCAGCATGTGCTGTTGGGGCCCAGGACCCGCCGACCGGCCAGACAGCAGACAGACAGGCGGGGGGGGGGTGGAGAACTGCATTACTGCAGTGATAAGCCCTGATACAAACAAAAACAACAGGCCCCGTTCACTAACATCAAAGACCCCCATTTAGATTTGGAACGTGGGGCTGAGGGAGGGCCGAGGGGTGTTTATCAAAGCCTGTACCAGAGACTGACCTGCGCTGGGAGTCCGAAAATATATTTTATAACGCAATGTTAAATAAACAAAACACTGTAAAAAAGCACAGGAGAGAAGCGGTTGGAATGTCAAAATGAGCTGTTTTGTCTTAGTAATGTCTTTCTGGTATTAAAGGAGGTTAAGAAAGCTGGATATCAGGGGGATTAAAAGCAGTGACACTTTTCTGAATGTGAAGGATGAGAAGTGAACTGAATGAAGAGATGTGCTGGGATCAGACATTGTATGGGGATGGTTGAATGTCCCTGTAAACACGGCCAGCCAGTCCACCCCACCATGGCAATAGGACAAATACCAATGATCAGAAATGGCCCGGCTGCACTTACAACATCCAAACAACTTCATCGTCAAAGAAGACTACATTGATCGTAACAAGAAAGCTGAAATGCATAGTGTTTGCATTTGATAAAAGTCAAGCTGATTATATCGGTGTCTTCTCAGCCATAGCCATTGGTTTTCAACATGAGATACACCAGCACACATGCAACAACATCCTGACGGCATCGGAGAACTGGCGCCGTTTATCTTGATGAATGTCAAAAACAACAAGCCATCCGTCTCACTGAAGATGAAGGTTTTCTCTGGTTGGAAACTTAATAAAAACAATTTGTAATGGCTCGTAGTTGTATTAAGGCCGGTTATAAAAGCCATACGGCCCCTGTCAGGCAGAGAGGGGAATACAGAATCATTACTGTCACAACAGACATTCCTTTCTGATAACATTAAAGGAAAGCTTCCTTTGTGCCGCTGCAATCTGTTCAGCTCCATTCTGATTCTCTCTGGCGTGAACCAGACAGAGGACACTTTGAAGCCACACTATTTAGCCAGGTCTACTTGTCTGATGTTGTTGGAGCAAAATATTGAAGGACAACCGTAGCTGGGGGCTTTTTAATTAGAGTCACCAGTATAGGATAGTTAGGATAGGATATAGGATAGCAAGTCAGCGTTAATGTAGTTTTCAAACGTAGGTCAGACGAAACAACTAAATGCAGCACTTTGACACTAGTGATTTGAATGCAGTACTACACAATGTACATTACACAAGGTTTTTACTGAAAGGCAATGTGCTTCGTAGGTTGATTATTCAACTCTGCAAAACTGAACTTTGAACTACTCTAAACTTGATCAAACAAGAGTAGGCCAAACATAACATTTGTTACAGACCAATTATGAATTATTCACAATTCATGTGGGTAAAAACATTGTTATAAATAGGGAGTTTTTCCTAGCCACCGTGCTTCTTCATCTGCATTGCTTGCTGTTTGGGGTTTTAGGTTGGGTTTCGGTGTAGCACTTGGGCTGATGTAAAGTCGCTATTTAGTCGCTATTTAAAGGCGCTATTAAAGGCGCTATCGCCTATATAAAGGCGCTATTTAGTCTTCAAATAGGAATGAATGATGTCACGTGATAAATGGCTTTGTCCATTCATATACAGTCATTTGTACAGAGAGACAATTCTACAGTCAAACGACATAGCCCATATGGAAAAAAAATACATTTAAAATATACAGTAACTGTCAAAAGTTTGGACACCTACTCATTAAAGGGTTTTTCTTTATTTTCACTATTTTCTACATTGTATAATAATAGTGAAGACATCAGAACTATGAAATAACACATAGGGAATCATGTAGTAACCAAAAAAAGTGTTCATCAAATCAAAAAATATTTTATATTTGAGATTCTTCAACCCTTTGCTTTGCCTTGATTACAGTTTTGCACACTCTTGGCATTCTCTCAACCAGCTTCATGAGGCAGTCACCTGCAATGTATTTCAATTAACAGGTGTAGCTTGTTAAAAGTTAATTTGTGGAATTTCTTTCCTGCTTAATGCGTTTGAGCCAATCAGTTGTGTTACGACAAGGTATGGGGGCTGCAGCAGAGGAGGTAGGGGTGCTGGTAGGGCTGCTGCAGCAACAAGGTAGGGGTGCTGCAGCAGAGGAGGTAGAGGTGCTGGTAGGGGTGCTGCAGCAACAAGGTAGGGGTGCTGGTGGGGGGGCTGCAGCAACAAGGTAGGGGTGCTGCAGCAACAAGGTAGGGGTGCTGAAGCAACAAGGTAGGGATGCTGCAGCAAAGTTCATTGGAGTTATCTGCACCTCAGATTGCAGCACAAAAAATGCTTCACGGAGTTCAAGTAAGTCTCATCTCAACATCAACTGTTCAGAGGAGACTGTGTAAATCAGGCCTTCATGGTAGAATTGCTGCAAAGAAATTACTACTAAAGGACACCAATAAGAAGAAGAGACTTTCTTGGGCCAAGAATCACGAGCAAAGGACAGTAGGTCTGTCCTTCGGTCTGATGAGTCCAAATTTGAGATATTTGGTTCCAACCGCCGTGTCTTTGTGACATGCAAATTATTTATTTATTTTATTTTTATTTCACCTTTATTTAACCAGGTAGGCTAGTTGAGAACAAGTTCTCATTTGCAACTGCGACCTGGCCAAGATAAAGCGTAGCAATTTGACACATACAACAACAGAGTTACACATGGAATAAACAAAACATACAGTCAATAATACAGTAGAACAAAAGAAAACAAAAAGTCTATATACAGTGAGTGCAAATGAGGTAAATTAATCTTGATACTCCCCATCCTGGATCCAGTAGCGTAATCATCGACTGACACTAATTTGCATAACGCAACGGACATAAATATTACTAGAAAATATTCCTATTCATGAAAATCACAAGTGAAATATACTGAGACACAGTTTAGCCTTTTGGTAATCACTTTGTCATCTCAAGATTTTCAAAATATGCTTTACAGCAAAAGCAAGACAAGCATTTGTGTAAGTTTATCGATAGCCTAGCATAGCATTATGTCCAGCTAGCAGCAGGTAACTTGGTCACGAAAATCAGAAAAGCAATCAAATTAAATCGTTTACCTTTGATGAGCTTCGGATGTTTTCACTCACGAGACTCCCAGTTAGATAGCCAATGTTCATTTTTTCCCAAAATATTATTTTTGTAGGCGAAATAGCTCCGTTTGTTCTTCACGTTTGGCTGAGATATCGACCGGAAATTACGAAAAATATTCTAAATTAGCTCCCTAATATCGACAGAAACATGGCAAACGTTGTTTAGAATCAATCCTCAAGGTGTTTTTCAAATATCTATTCGATAATATATCCACAACATATCCACCGGGACAATTAGTTTTTCAGTAGGACCGATTGGAATAATGGCTACCTCTTTATTTTACTCGAGAATCACTCTGGGAGCATCAGGTGACCACTTGCGCAATGTAGCCGCTTACGGGTATTCTTCAACATAAATGCGTAAAACTACGTCACAACACCTTGGGGAATACGTAGAAAAAGTGGAAAAATAAGCCTCACAAACTAAAAAAAAAGATGTCCTTTCTAACAAAAGAAAGGCGGTCTAGAAGTGTTGGACTTTGTTGACATAAATAACACTTTCAAGATAAACTGGTTGAAAAAATGTTTGCTCGATACTGATTCAACATGGTATTTCATTCCAAATAATGTGTTTAATAAATTGGGAGGTCTTCAATTTTTACTGAAATGTAATTATATTCCTGAAAGATTACCTGGCCTGGAAAATTTCCTGCACAATTTTTCCCCTCTGTTAGAGGAATTCTAAATTCCTATATGTTTTGTAGCCAAAACCAAATTAACACTCTCTCTATTTTGTGATAAGTTGTAAGTTTATCATCTTATGCATGAAATAGATCGAGACCAATCTTAAAAGTCAGGTAATAGCGTTTAATTCAAGAGAGTACTGGGTACATACACATTTTACCACAGGTTATAAACTGAAAATGATGTCAGCGTTTTCTAAATGTTCTATCTCTTTCATGACACCGGTAGAGAGGCCCTATAGTTCTCGAGCCTTCCCTCCTCTCCTAAAGCCAAGGTCAGTCACTGTAAATCAGCATTCTAGACAGTCTGGAGATAGTCCGTCCCTGCCATCTGGAGATAGTTCATTCATTTGTACAAAGGAACAGACCGTCATTGTTACTAAACTCCTGACGATATTATATACAATTGGGAATGGGAGCAAGAGAGAAAATTCATATATGTACAGTACATAATAACATTTGGACTAGTCAGTCCTTATTGAAATGTATACATAATTAGTCATCATTGATAAAAATTCCCTTAACACCCTCATAAAGCTCTTTTGTGGAATAATTCAGACATAACTGTAAGGAATAAGTCATTGTTCTACCCCAGCTGGCATGAGAGGAATATTGACTTTGTCCTTGATATTTTTGACAACAAGGTTAATATTCTCACATATGAACAATTTATAACATTGAAAGAGTTTCCAATACCTTTCAGAGAGTTTATTTCTGTGATCAAAGCTGTTCCCAGTGGTCTAACTACACTTATGAAAGTCATCTTAATTTTGGGAATGATCACAAAGTTTATCCAGAACTCAGATTGGAAGGCGTGGGCTTACTTGAGAAATATTGTTGTAATAAATATATAAGACAAATTCTTCATTCACAAAACCAACTTACACAGAGAGGAAAGTTTTTCTGGAACATGCTTATTCCTGACATTGTCTGGAAAAATGCATGGTTAAGACCTTACAAATACTGTACACCAAACAAAGTTAAGGAAGTGCACTTCAACATTTTGCATAAGATATATCCATGTAATTCTATGATGTCCACATTTGTGGCTATTGATGATATCTGCGTTTTCTGTGAAAAAGAAGGTGAGGTGTCTCACTTGTTCTTTGAATGTAAATTTGTGTCCAAATTTTGGGGAAACCTTGCAAAGTACTTATTTACCATTATGAACACTGCCTATAATTGTAACATAAAATATATAATATGTTACTATTGCAATGATAACAAAACCACTGAAATGTTCGTTAATTTTTTATTCTTGTTGCCAAATTCTTTATACACAAACAAAAATTCAAAAATTCTATACCAAAATTACCAATTTTTCTGATTAAATTTAATTATCTTATTAAAACACTAACCCTAGTAACAAAAATAATAACATCTTCATGAATCATTATAATAAGATATTTTCAGAGTGAATATAATTGCACTTAAATTGTTTATTTTTTGTATTTTTTTATTTTTTTTTGTATGTTTGAGCATTGTTAATACCTGTGTTTGGTTTGCTAGACATGTTTGATGTAGCAATGTAAGTTGATTTTGTATTATGAATAATAAAAAATATATAATAATAATACAAATAAAAAAAGTCAAAAAAATTAAAAATTAAATTAAAAAACGTAATCTGGTTGATAGCCCATTCACTGCTCAATAGGTACGCATTGGAACGCAGAGCTTTCAAAACACGAGGCACTTCCGGATTGGATTTTTCTCAGGCTTTTGCCTGCAATATCAGTTCTGTTATACTCACAGACAATATTTTTACAGTTTTGGAAACTTTAGAGTGTTTTCTATCCTAAGCTGTCAATTATATGCATATTCTAGCATCTTGTCCTGACAAAATATCCCGTTTACTTTGGGTACGTTATTTTTCCAAAAATGAAAATACTGCCCCCTAGTCACAACAGGTTTTAAGGAAATAAATAGGCCATGGTGGCGAAGTAATTACAATATAGCAATTAAACACTGGAATAAACACCAGATACTGGGGTGCAAAGGAGCAAAATAAATAAATAAATACCAGTATGGGGATGAGGTAGGTAGATAGATGGTAGGTAGATAGAGGTAGGTAGATAGATGGGCTGTTTACAGATAGGCTATGTGCAGTGATCTGTAAGCTGCTCTGACAGCTGGTGCTTAAAGCTAGTGAGGGAGATGTGAGTCTCCAGCTTCAGAGATTTTTGCAATTCGTTCCAGTCATGGGTAACAGAGAACTGGAAGGAAAGACGACCAAAGGAGGAATTGGCTTTGGGGGTGACCAGTGAGATATATCTGCTGAAGCGCGTGCTACGAGTGGGTGCTGCTATGGTGACCAGTGAGCTGAGATAAGGCGGGGCTTTACCTAGCAGAGACTTATAGATAACCTGTAGCCAGTGGATTTGGCGACGAGTATGAAGCGAGGGCCAACCAACGAGAGCATTGCAATGGTGGGTAGGTTATGGGGCTTTGGTGACAAAACGGATGGCACTGTGATAGACTGCATCCAGTTTGTTGAGTAGAGTGTTGGAGGCTATTTTATAGATGTCATCACCGAAGTCGAGGATCGGTAGGATGGTCAGTTTTATGAGGGTATGTTTGGCAGCATGAGTGAAGGATGCTTTGTGATATAGGAAGCCGATTCTACATTTCATTTTGGATTGGAGATGCTTAATGTGAGTCTGGAAGGAGAGTTTACAGTCTAACCAGGCACCCAGGTATTTGTAGTTGTCCACGTATTCTAAGTCAGAGCCATCCAGAGTAGTGATGCTGGACAGGCGGGCAGGTGCAGGCAGCGATCGGTCGAAGCGCATGCATTTAGTTTTATTTGCGTTTAAGAGCAGTTGGAGGCCACGGAAGGAAAGTTGTATGGCATTGAAGCTCGTCTGGATGTTAGTTAACACAGTGTCCAAGGAGGGTCCAGAAGTATACAGAATGGTGTCGTCTGCGTAGAGGTGGATCAGAGAATCACCAGCAGCAAGAGCAACATCATTGATGTATACAGAGAAGAAAGTTGACCTGAGAATTGAACCCTGTGGCACACCCATAGAGACTGCCAGAGGACCGGACAACAGTCCCTCCGATTTGACACACTGAACTCTATCAGAGAAGTAGTTGGTAAACCAGGTGGGGCAATCATTTGAGAAACCAAGGCTGTCGAGTCTGCCAATAAGAATGTTGTGATTGACAGAGTCGAAAGCCTTGGCCAGGTCGATGAATACGGCTGCACAGTAATGTCTCTTATCGATGGCATTTATGATGTCGTTTAGAACCTTGAGCATGGCTGAGGTGCACCCATGACCAGCTCTGAAACCAGATTGCATAGCAGAGAAGGTATGGTGGGATTCGAAATGATCAGTAATCTGTTTGTTAACTTGGCTTTCGAAGACCTTAGAAAGACAGGTTAGAATAGATATAGGTCTGTAGCAGTTTGGGTCTAGAGTGTGATTAGGTGAAGAGATGATTTCTGCATGTGTGGTTCCCACCGTGAAGCATGGAGGAGGAGGTGTGATGTGTGGGGTGCTTTGGTGGTGACATTGTCAGGGACTTATTTAGAATTCAAGGCACAATTAAGCAGCATGGCGACCACAGCATTCTGCAGCAATATGCCATGCCATCTGGTTTGTGCTTAGTGGGACTATCATTTGTTTTTCAACAGGACAATGACCTAACACACCTCCAGGCTGTGTAAGGGCTATTTGACCAAGAGGGAGAGTGATGGAGTGCTGCATCAGATGACCTGGCCTCCACAATCACCTGATCTCAACCCAATTGAGATAGTTTGGGATGAGTTGGACCGCGGAGTGAAGGAAAAGCAGCCAACAAGTGCTCAGCATATGTAGGAACTCCTTCAAGACTGTTGGAAAAGCATTCCAGGTGAAGCTGGTTGAGAGAATGCCAAGAGTGTGCAAAGCTGTCATCAAGGCAAAGGGGGGCTACTTTGAAGAATCTCAAATATAAAATATATTTAGATTTGTTTTTGGTTACTGCATGATTTCATATGTGTTATTTCATAGTTTTATTCTACAATGTAGAAAATAGTAAAAATAAAGAAAAACCCTTGAATTAGTAGGTGTGTCCAAAGTTTTGACTGGTACTGTATTTTTAGATGTGAAATATTACAATTGGCCAAATAATGGATATAAAAAATAAAAAAGAGTATTTAATACATTTGAAATAGATTCCTAACATATATTATGGAATGTATTTAAAATGTACAGTATATATAAAGTTATGTAAAATGTATATCACAATATGATAAATGCATCGGAAAATGTATTTGATGTATTTCAAAATCCATTCTTAAAATAAATGTATTTTAGAACATATTTTCACATGTAATTATCAATGTACACTGGGTGTACAAAAGATTAGGAACACTTTCTCCCACAATTGTGTCAGGTTGGCTGGATGTCCTTTAGGTGGTAGGCCATTCCTGAGACACAACAAAAACCTGTTGAGTGTGAAAACCCAGCAGCGTTGCAGTTCTTGACACACTAAAAATGGTGTGCCTGGCACCTTCTACCATACCCCATTCAAAGACAGTTAAATATTTTGTCTTGCCCATTCACCCTCTGAATGGCACACATACACAATCCATGTCTCAATTGTCTCAAGGCTTAAACATCCTTCTTTAACCTGTACCCCCCCCTCTTAATCTACACTGATTGAAGTGAATGTCATGGACCTGGTTAGTCTATGACATCGAAAAAGCAGGTTTTGTACACTCAGTATATTTTAAAATGTACTTGGAAATATTGTGTCAAACATATTGCAACATACATTTAAATGTATTCATTGAAATAATTTTGCATGTCTAGTATAAAAATTTGCCAAATCATATTGTAACAAAATGGTGACTGTCTTAAAAATGAAGCTTTAGTAGGCTCTTTGGTATCACATGCACTTAATGCCAGTCTGATTTCTACAAACATGACACATTATTGGTCATGTAGTGACTCCATGTCTTTCAAGTGCATATGACAAATAAACAAAGAAACTTGAAGAGCATTTACAACCTGTCATGTACTGTCATGTTGTGTCTTGTCTCTGTCCTTTCCCTTCACCCTGTCTCCCTCTGCTGGTCGTTGTTAGGTTACCTTTCCACCCCCTCTTTCCCCCAGCTGTGCCTTGTCTCCTCCTAACCACCTCGTCACCCCTTTTCCCACCTGTTCCCTTTTTCCCTCTGATTAGTCCCCTATATCTCTCTCTGTTTTTGTTCCTGTCCTTGTCGGATTCTTGTTTGTTGTGTTTCATGCCTGAACCAGACTGTCGTCATGTTTGCTGTAACCTTGTCTTGTCCTGTCGGAATCTGCCGGTCCGTCTGAGCCTACCTATGTTTGGTAATTAAAGAAGCTCTGTTTAAGTTAATTCGCTTTTGGGTCCTCATTCACGCACCGTAACAGAAGAATCCGACCAAGAATGGACCCAGCGACTTCGGATCCTCTCCACTCAGCCGTCGGGATCCAGGGAGCGATGCTAGGCAGACACGAGCAGGAAGTGTCTGCTGCTCGACATGCCGTTGAGACCCTGGCCACCCAAGTCTCCAACCTCACAGAACAGGTTCACCATCTCCGCCTCGATCCACCGGCCACTTCCAGGGCTTTCGAATCTCCGGAGCCCAGAATCAATAACCCGCCGTGTTACTCTGGGGAGCCCACTGAATGCCGCTCGTTCCTCACCCAGTGTGATATTGTGTTTTCTCTCCAGCCCAACACTTACTCCAGGAGCACTGCTCGTGTCGCCTACGTCATATCTCTCCTTATTGGACGGGCTCGTGAGTGGGGCACGGCAATCTGGGAGGCAAGGGCTGAGTGTACTAACCAGTATCAGGACTTTAAGGAGGAGATGATACGGGTTTTTGATCGATCTGTTTTTGGGGAGGAGGCTTCCAGGGCCCTGTCTTCCCTATGTCAAGGCAATCGATCCATAACAGACTACTCTATTGAGTTTCGCACTCTTGCTGTCTCCAGTGGCTGGAACGAGCCGGCCTTGCTCGCTCGTCTTCTGGAGGGTCTCCGCGCAGAGGTAAAGGATGAGATTCTCTCCCGGGAGGTTCCTTCCAGCGTGGATTCCTTGATTGAACTCGCTATTCGCATTGAGCGACGGGTTGATCTTCGTCACCGAGCTCGTGGAAAGGAGCTCGCGCTCTCCGTCGCCCCCCTCTCCGCATCACTACCATCTTCCTCTGCCGGCTCGGGTGCTGAGCCCATGCAGCTGGGAGGTATCCGCATCTCGACTAAGGAGAGGGAACGGAGAATCACCAACCGCCTCTGTCTCTATTGCGGTTCCGCTGGTCATTTTGTCACTTCATGTCCAGTAAAAGGCCAGAGCTCGTCAGTAAGCGGAGGGCTACTGGTGAGCGCTACTACTCCTGTCTCTCCTTCAAGATCCTGCACTACCTTGTCGGTCCATCTACGCTGGACCGGTTCGTCAGCTTCCTGCAGTGCCTTAATAGACTCTGGGGCGGAGGGCTGTTTTATGGACGAGACCTGGGCTCGGGAACATGACATTCCTCTCAGACAGTTAAAGGAGCCCACGGCCTTGTTCGCCCTGGATGGTAGTCCTCTCCCCAGGATTCAGCGTGAGACGCTACCTTTAACCCTCACTGTTTCTGGTAATCATAGTGAAACCATTTCTTTTTAAATTTTTTGTTCACCTTTTACACCTGTTGTTTTGGGCCATCCCTGGCTAGTTTGTCATAATCCTTCCATTAATTGGTCTAGTAATTCTATCCTCTCCTGGAACGTCTCTTGTCATGTGAAATGTTTAATGTCTGCTATCCCTCCTGTTTCCTCTGTCTCTTCTTCACAGGAGGAGCCTGGTGATTTGACAGGGGTGCCGGAGGAATATCACGATCTGCGCACGGTGTTCAGTCGGTCCAGGGCCACCTCTCTTCCTCCACACCGGTCGTATGATTGTAGTATTGATCTCCTTCCGGGAACCACCCCCCCCCGGGGTAGACTATACTCTCTGTCGGCTCCCGAACGTAAGGCTCTCGAAGATTATTTGTCTGTAGCTCTTGACGCCGGTACCATAGTCCCCTCCTCCTCTCCCGCCGGAGCGGGGTTTTTTTTTGTCAAGAAGAAGGACGGGTCTCTGCGCCCCTGCATAGATTATCGAGGGCTGAATGACATAACAGTGAAGAATCGTTATCCGCTTCCTCTTATGTCTTCAGCCTTCGAGATCCTGCAGGGAGCCAGGTTTTTCACTAAGTTGGACCTTCGTAACGCTTACCATCTCGTGCGCATCAGGGAGGGGGACGAGTGGAAGACGGCGTTTAACACTCCGTTAGGGCACTTTGAATACCGGGTTCTTCCTTTCGGCCTCGCTAACGCTCCAGCTGTCTTTCAGGCATTAGTCAATGATGTCCTGAGAGACATGCTGAACATCTTTGTTTTCGTTTACCTTGACGATATCCTGATTTTTTCACCGTCACTCCAGATTCATGTTCAGCACGTTCGACGTGTCCTCCAGCGCCTTTTAGAGAATTGTCTTTTTGTGAAGGCTGAGAAGTGCACTTTTCATGCCTCCTCCGTCACATTTCTCGGTTCTGTTATTTCCGCTGAAGGCATTAAGATGGATCCCGCTAAGGTCCAAGCTGTCATTGATTGGCCCGTCCCTAAGTCACGCGTCGAGCTGCAGCGCTTTCTCGGCTTCGCGAACTTCTATCGTCGTTTCATCCGTAATTTCGGTCAGGTGGCAGCTCCTCTCACAGCCCTTACTTCTGTCAAGACGTGCTTTAAGTGGTCCGTTTCCGCCCAGGGAGCTTTTGATCTCCTCAAGAATCGTTTTACATCCGCTCCTATCCTTGTTACACCTGACGTCTCTAGACAGTTCGTTGTCGAGGTTGACGCGTCAGAGGTGGGCGTGGGAGCCATTCTTTCTCAGCGCTCCCTCTCTGACGACAAGGTCCACCCATGCGCGTATTTTTCTCATCGCCTGTCGCCGTCGGAACGTAACTATGATGTGGGTAACCGCGAACTGCTCGCCATCCGGTTAGCCCTAGGCGAATGGCGACAGTGGTTGGAGGGGGCGACCGTTCCTTTTGTCGTTTGGACTGACCATAGGAACCTTGAGTACATCCGTTCTGCCAAACGACTTAATGCGCGTCAGGCGCGTTGGGCGCTGTTTTTCGCTCGTTTCGAGTTCGTGATTTCTTATCGTCCGGGCTCTAAGAACACCAAGCCTGATGCTTTGTCTCGTCTCTTCAGTTCTTCAGTAGCCTCCACTGACCCCGAGGGGATTCTCCCTGAGGGGCGTGTTGTCGGGTTGACTGTCTGGGGAATTGAGAGGCAGGTAAAACAAGCGCTCACTCACACTCCGTCGCCGCGCGCTTGTCCTAGGAACCTTCTTTTCGTTCCCGTTCCTACTCGTCTGGCCGTTCTTCAGTGGGCTCACTCTGCCAAGTTAGCCGGCCACCCTGGCGTTCGGGGTACGCTTGCTTCCATTCGCCAGCGTTTTTGGTGGCCCACCCGGGAGCATGACACGCGTCGTTTCGTGGCTGCTTGTTCGGTCTGCGCGCAGACTAAGTCCGGTAACTCTCCTCCTGCCGGCCGTCTCAGGCCGCTTCCTATTCCTTCTCGACCGTGGTCTCACATCGCCTTAGATTTTGTCACCGGACTGCCTTCGTCAGCGGGGAAGACTGTTATTCTTACGGTTGTCGATAGGTTCTCTAAGGCGGCTCATTTCATTCCCCTTGCTAAGCTTCCTTCTGCTAAAGAGACGGCACAAATCATCATCGAGAATGTTTTCAGAATTCATGGCCTTCCGTCAGACGTCGTTTCGGACAGAGGTCCGCAATTCACGTCTCAATTTTGGAGGGAGTTTTGCCGTTTGATTGGGGCTTCCGTCAGTCTCTCTTCCGGCTTTCACCCCCAGTCTAACGGTCAAGCAGAACGGGCCAATCAGACTATTGGTCGCATCTTACGCAGTCTTTCTTTTCGTAACCCTGCGTCTTGGTCAGAACAGCTCCCCTGGGCAGAATACGCCCACAACTCGCTTCCTTCGTCTGCGACCGGGCTATCTCCTTTTCAGAGTAGCCTCGGGTACCAGCCTCCGCTGTTCTCATCTCAGTTCGCCGAGTCCAGCGTCCCCTCCGCTCAGGCTTTTGTCCAACGTTGCGAGCGCACCTGGAAGAGGGTCAGGTCTGCACTTTGCCGTTATAGGACGCAGACTGTGAGGGCTGCTAATAAGCGTAGAACTAAGAGTCCTAGATATTGTCGCGGTCAGAGAGTTTGGCTCTCCACTCAGAACCTTCCCCTTAAGACGGCTTCTCGCAAGTTGACCCCGCGGTTCATTGGTCCGTTCCGTATTTCTCGGGTCATTAATCCTGTCGCAGTTCGACTTCTTCTTCCGCGATACCTTCGTCGCGTCCACCCGGTCTTCCATGTCTCCTGCATCAAGCCCGTCCTTCGCGCCCCCGCTCGTCTCCCCCCCCCCCCCCCCCATCCTTGTCGAGGGCGCACCCATCTACAGGGTCCGTAGAATTTTGGACATGCGTCCTCGGGGCCGTGGTCACCAGTACCTCGTAGATTGGGAGGGGTACGGTCCTGAGGAGAGGAGTTGGGTTCCCTCTCGGGACGTGCTGGACCGTGCGCTGATCGAGGATTTCCTCCGTTGCCGCCAGGTTTCCTCCTCGAGTGCGCCAGGAGGCGCTCGGTGAGTGGGGGGGTACTGTCATGTACTGTCATGTTGTGTCTTGTCTCTGTCCTTTCCCTTCACCCTGTCTCCCTCTGCTGGTCGTTGTTAGGTTACCTTTCCACCCCCTCTTTCCCCCAGCTGTGCCTTGTCTCCTCCTAACCACCTCGTCACCCCTTTTCCCACCTGTTCCCTTTTTCCCTCTGATTAGTCCCCTATATCTCTCTCTGTTTTTGTTCCTGTCCTTGTCGGATTCTTGTTTGTTGTGTTTCATGCCTGAACCAGACTGTCGTCATGTTTGCTGTAACCTTGTCTTGTCCTGTCGGAATCTGCCGGTCCGTCTGAGCCTACCTATGTTTGGTAATTAAAGAAGCTTTGTTTAAGTTAATTCGCTTTTGGGTCCTCATTCACGCACCGTAACACAACCAACCTCCAATAGGCAGAACTTAACATGTCTGGGTAGTTCCACAAAATCACTGTCTTTTGTACCAGCATTACATTTTAAAAGCCTGTTATATGAAACGAAGGACACTTTCAAATAGACCACATGAAAAATGTTATAAATCTAATATTCAGAATGAAAAAAGACTTGCTAAAGTAAATTATGGATTTTGACATGTCCCTCTGTGACTTCTAGGAAGATTTTAACCCACTAACCTCCCAAAAATACTCCAAGTTTTCACCACCTTTGTAAAGCCCAAGATATTTTGTTGCTTTGACAAAGTTATTTCTGAAGATTATTATTTATTTCATGTGATTAATTTAAGTCTGTCCATTTAAGGTCAACCCTGTTATGTGAACTGAACTCTCATTTTAATATGGTGAAACTATTCAAGGAAACATTGAACATCTAATAGTCCAATCAAATTTTCTGGTGTTTTGTGTTGAAAACTGAGCGGGTCAAGCATAACACAGCAACCATGTTATCAATACATAGACAGGGAAGAAATGTTTCAACAATTTAAACATTTTTGTGAATCTTGCATTCAATTGCACACAACAAGCTTCCATTCTTTCTGTCACAATGGGATTCATGGCGGATTTAATGCTGGCACGGGGGATCAAACTGAGGAACAGACAGATATAGAGGGGGCAATCAACAAAGTTAAGGAGTCCAGGTGAGTCCAAATAATTATTTTATTTATTTAACTAGGTAAGTCAGTTAAGAACCCATTCTTATTTACAATGACGGCCTTTGGAACAGTGGGTTAACTGCCTTGTTTAGGGGCAGATCAACAGATTTTTACCTTGTCAGCTCGGGGATTCGATCTAGCAACCTTTCGGTTACTGGCCCACCGCTCTAACCACTAACCACACCTGCCACCCCAAAGATCACTGACACCAACCCCCGCATCCCCCCTCCCATCTTTGACCACTCCTGGTTCTACTTACTGTATGAGTACCTGAGGATTCAGCAGACGCCCTTTGTGAGATGCCAGGTCAGGAAGCTGCTCCTGTTCATCTATGGTTCTAAGGAGAATTACCGTCAGCTCCGGGACCTGAACACGCTGGACTCTCACGTCCAATGAAGCACTGATGTGCGTAATGATGGTGACAGGTGTGAGAGAGAGGGAGCAGGTGTGACAGTACCCCCTCCCCTCTAGGGACGCCACCCGAGGCCGGCCGAGGCAAGGAGCTCAACGAGCCGGCTGAGGAGTGGGAGACCGACGAGCCGGCTGAGGCGTGGGACACTCTGGTCACAATGTTGACATCAGCAAACCACTCGCCCACACTACGCCATACACGCTGTCTGGCATGTGCCCGGTGCAGTTGAAACTGGGATTCATCCGTGAATTGCACACTTCACAAGCGTGCCAGTGGCCATCGAAGGTGAGCATTTGCCCACTGAAGCCGGTTACGACGCCGAACTGCTTTCAGTTCAAGACCCTGATGAGGACAACGAGCAGTTTGTGCAGAAATGATTTGGTTGTTCAAACCCGCAGTTTCATCAGCTGTCCGGGTGGCTGCTCTCAGATGATCCCGCAGATGAAGAAGCCGGATGTGGAGGAACTGGGCTGGCATGGTTACAAGTGGTCTGCAGTTGTGAGGCCGGTTGCACATCCTGGCAAATTCTCTAAAACGACGTTGGCAACATAACATTCTCTGGCAACAGCTCTGGTGGACATTCCTGCAGTCAGCATGCCAATTGCACATTCCCTCAAAAAAATCTGTGGCGTTGTGTTGTGTGACAAAACTGCAGATTTTAGAGTGACCTTTGATTGTCCTCAGAACAGGATGCACCTGTGTAATGATCATGCTGTTTAATCCGCTTCTTAAATGATCTTTACAAAGAAGAAATGCAGGGACAAGCAGGGATGTAAACACATTTCTGCACCTAATTTGAGAGGAATAAGCTTTTTGTGCTTATGAAACATTTCTGGGATCTTTTATTTCAGCTCATGAAACCTGGGACCAACACATTTACATGTTGTGTTTATATTTTTATTCAGTGTAGTAATGACCAGTTGGGTTGCTGTTAAGGAGGACTTTTCCCAGATGTGGTAAATGCCCACTTCCCACTTGGTTACGAACGCATCATAAAACCGCTAACTATCCACAGCGGAGCAGTATGAGCACAACACATAGACCTACACATTGACATATTGTGGAGCGCTGTATGATGTATAGTTTATGTTTAAATCGATAACAAATTAAACCAAAAAAATGATAGAAACAGCCTAGTGTCAGATCTTTGGGAAAACATCTGTTTTTTTAATGAAGTTGAACATGTGCTCTTTATGACAGAATGTTAAAGTATGGTGAAATCACAGTTTAAATCATATCACTGCCTAAGTTTTGGCTTGGTTGCCAAAAACATGATCACCGTTGATCAATAAATAAAGAGTCATTTAAGAATCCGAATTAGGACCACCCTGTCGACTAGATGTCATAGCCAGGTGTTTGTAAAATATTGTCAGGTCTTACATCCATTTGAGCAAAGATGCAAATGTATCTCCATGCATTTGAAATAAATAATATTACGTGACCTTATTAACTATACTGAAATAAAATTAAAAATCTGTATGGGAAAGAAGAGAGAAGATATTGCATGAATTTACAGGACTTCTCATTCACCCCAGGGACAAAATGGTTCCGCCTCTCTGACATAAATAGAGAACTAGCCTCATCGACTAATACAACGGATGCATCTCAAATGGCACTCTATTCCCTATATATATCGCAATACTTTTGACCCGAGCCTTATGAGCCATCTGTGGCCCTGTTCAGTAGTTGCACACTATATAGTGAATAGAGTGCCATTTGGGATGCAAACAATGTCTGTATTTAGTCTCCCTACTTGGTTTCAAGTGCTTTCGAGCCATACGCCCATATACAGTCCCTAACGCATCTGTCATTGTTACATCACACACATACTGTACATGATGTCTTGGAAAAAGTCCCATATGCAATCGGACCAACAAAACATGACACCGTGGACAGTGAAGGGACTCAATGGAGGCTAAACAATATGTGTCGTCAATGGCATCTGTAAATCGGGTGGGAAGCTCAGTGGCTCATTGAGTATGAGGAACAATGAGTGGCTAGAGTGAGCGAGCGGAGCGGGCCAGATGTGGCGTGGTGAGGCTGAGTGGGGAGACAGATTTACGGCCCTTTCTTTAATGAGGTAACATCCTTTTCACTCATAAAGACTTTTAAGAAACATTTTCTCCCACATGTGAGGAAGTAGTTCTCTTCCAAGGCGAAGGGAGAAAAAAACATTAAGAGGTATTGTCACATTTTCTACATCAACAAACAAAATGAAAGTAACCCGTAAAGGGAGTGTCTGGCTGTTCATGGGAAGTCGGATTACTCTAATAGCAGGGACCATTCAACCGCTCATGACCTCCACATACCTCTTATCACCTCTACTGCTGTACATATAATTCGTATTATATATTTTGGTGTATATATGTATGCATAGATTGCATTTGGATTACTGACAGTGTTATTTGGGTTGTTTCTAGTTTTGTATTATTATTTATTATTTGTCTACTTGTTTAACATTTTACTGCGCCATTAGCAGCTGGTAACACAAGCATTTCGTTGCACCCGCGATAAACATCTGCTAAACTGTGTGCGCTACTTGATTTGATGATTTGATTTATCAAGCCAAATGGATTTACTAAAGAAAGCCAAAATGTAATTATGGCCCACATTATAGTGTGCGGTATAAATCTGAAGGCTGGAGATTGTTTTTGCAGAGGCAGTGGGCGGCCTTTTATGAGCAGCTAACATGAATGGAACAAGGTTTTACAACAGAGTAGGCAACAGAGGATGTGTGTGGTTGCAATCTGGGGCCTCCTGAACGCTGGACGAGATTGTTGCCCCATCCTGAATGGTCAAGTCAGCCCCCTCTAACTTCTCAAGACTGCTAAGCTCCGTCCCAAATGGCACCCTATTCCCTACATAGTGCACCACTTCTGACCAGGGCCCTATGGATGCACCCCTTTACTACAGTTTCTCCACCTTCACTCAACAGTGTTTGAACAGTGTTGAAGGATCCTCGGATGAAGAAAAGAACAACATATCATTCATGAATGGGTGTTGCTTTCTTGCTTTTCATAAAGAAGGAGGGATAAAATGTCACAAAGGAGTCCCACTGACAGGGAACGACAAGTCTAAATTGATTTTCTGTTAAAGTGATGTAATCCGGTGCTACAGGTCAGGCGGAGATGTTATCTTGATTTGGGGTTCATTGATCCTGTGAGAAGCGATCCGATGACAGAGTTTCCACCTTGTCCCAGCTGCCTGGCCCTGCCAGGTGATTTAGGAGGGCTCCCTGCTTTAGTATGCAAACCATTTGCAGCAGGAATGTATAAGCAAGCAATAAAAATAGGATTTGGTCTGAGACACACGAGACAGACAGAGCCATAAAACAATGCAACCCATCTCCAGTGCGGCAGGCCAACGGTGGTTCTCAGCAGCAGATGGGAGCCCGCAGGTTCAGAGTTTGCCAAATTACAGACTATAGATTGGAGGGGGGAGTGTGTTTAAACCTTAGAATTGATTATTTGGCCAGACCATTGTTATCCTCCTCACAAATAAACAACATATTATGTACGACTCTCATGAGGAGTACTTAAGAAGATGACACATGCACAGAAGTAGAAAAAAACATCTCGGAAAAGCTTGAAAAACAGAGGTCTTGAGCTTGGGGCCCCTGCAATAAATTCAGCCAGTCAAAAACATGGCTCTGTGGCCAATTATGAGCTTTACTGAAATAAGGCACAACATCGTACATGACGGCATGCACAGAAATACTTGATGGGCTCCCATCCCATGAGATGAGTTCACAGGAGATCTGTGCCCACTGCCCTCTCCATTCATCCATGTGTCTCCATCCTGACTTGCTGTTCTTCGAGTCAAGGCAAGTGGATAATGAAGTATTTTATCTGAAATCTGAATGACAGTGAAATGAACTCATTATTATTTTTTATTATTTTATTTGACAGGGGACAATGTACAACAATCATTGTGCCAAATGTTAGATTTCTAGTCCCTGTGTTCATTATCACTTGTGACTCAATATTGAATCAATTAAGATCAATGAGGTTTAGTACATTTCTCTCCTTCAGAAAGGATTCCATTCAACATCGTCTCGACATCTGATCCAGGACCAGGTCCAACAGTGCTGCTCTCAACACCAGACCATTTCCTGCACCAATAGAAACAGACTCCATTACACAGAGATACAGGGGAAGAAAACACACAAGCCTTTAACACAAAAGGTTCATTGTTAAGCGGCAAAGGTTTTCCTCTCCAGCAAAACTCAACTGAAATTGAGCTGTTAAAAATAAATAAATAGACAAAAGTATATTAAACAAATTTTGCTGGCAGGCATTTTGGTGGCAGGCAGAACAAATAGTCGTCATGCAAATGAGTGTAATGTATACACAGAATTACAACATGTCGTACTGCATAAGCCAATAGCCAAGCAGAGAGTCCACAGAAACCTGCCATTAGGCAGGTAGACAGGTAAAAAAAAAGACATTTGCCCCAATGACATTTGCCCCAAACACCACACAGAGATGATCTCTTACCTTCCTAAATTGCCAAGCGAACTGAAAATCCAAGTGAATGTAGTTTGAATGGATTATAGTATATATGTTTTAGGGAGGAATTAATCAACAATGTTATCGCTGCAGACAACTGGCATGGACAGAGATTGGAAAGTAGTGCTTCCTATTAAATAGCTCTATGGACATGACTATATAATCACATGCTAGTATTTCTGCCGTTGTACGATAGTGTACACGCTGTCTAATGCATGGCAGAGGTCATATGTCAAAGGACCTGCCATAAAAAAAAGCCTGAGAGGAAAAGGGAAAGAGAAGAAAGCTGGGAGAGGGAGGAAGAGGAAGGGAGGAGGGGAGGAGGGGCAGTATGGCGGTGGTGGAGGTGTCTGCTTTTTCTCAGGAGCGAGGCTGTGAGCAAGGCCGACGTGGAAAAGCCAGGGAATGGGAAAGTGGTGTGAGCGGGGAAGAATCTCCAGCCCTATGCAAGGCTCCAAACCCACCCCACGCCTACGATCCGGGACAGGGACAGGGACAGGGACAGGGACAGGGACAGGGACAGGGACAGGGACAGGGACAGGGGCAGGGACAGGGGCAGGGACGAGGACAGGGACAGGGACAGCACGCAGCCCTAGTCCCAGAGGCAGTGTGGGTCCAGATAAGACCCAGGGCCATGGCCAGGCTGTGTTGGTCTATCCTGGGTTCAGATGACAAGGTGGTCCACTGGCACCACTGGAGCTTAGCCCAGATTGACCCTGTGTTTTCTCTTCCAAGAGAATTCCCGACAAGACAAGGTTCAAACAATATGAACAGATTTGTGTTGTTGCCACAGAATTGCCCTCTTTGCATTACGTTATACTGTGCTAACACTGCTCATGATGCTATTTAGTTGCTTTGCCACACACATTTTCCCTCTATATTATAATACACATACTGTACAAGTTTCATTGAAATGACGTGGATTCAACCAGTATGTGCCCAGTGGGAGGCTACCTCACCCAGGCAAGGCATCCATGGCTCATAATCAGGATGCTTCCCAAATGGCACCCTATTCCCTATATAGTGCACCACTATTGACCTGGGCCCATAGGGCCACCACTCAAAAAGACAGCCAACATTTCAAATTGGTTATTACTATGCTTCCAACCATCTAAATGCACAACCAAATTCCAATGGAAATACAACGTCTAGTTTTTGGTTTAGTTGTCACCCAAATGTCTGCCACTGCACTTTCAACTATTTATAAGCACAGCAAAGTTCAAATGGGAACACAATGTCAGGTAATTTTGTTAATTCATACAAGAGATGAATTTATTATCACTGTGCTTCATCTAATTAGCAGAACCAAAAGATCTGGATTGCAGCTGAGATTACATTAAAGGTACATGGTGCAAGTGATCAATGCCGTTTGAAATTATTCACAGATTATTACAGCAATTGTGAAGCTCTGCCCTGCGACGACCTATGCATGATATCTTAATACGATTACATAAAAATAAATGTTTAGTCACAGTAACCTCAAATGTGCCCATGGATGTGTTCATTATTTTAAGGATGAATGTTACATTATTTTGTAAGATATCCTTAACTGTAGGCAATTTACTCTATTACAAAGTAATATTGAATTGTGTTTGGTTGACAGCGCAACCTTATATCAACATTTAAAGGAGATGTATTTACTGCTTGGATAGTTCCATCTGAGCCCCTGGCTTAATCCCATTCTTCAGCTCTCATTTTTGGTTGAGTTGGAGACGTGAATGCAACATATTATTTGTTAACAAATTATGCTATTTATTGTATTTGAAAAGTGATATTGAATTGTGTTTGGTTGTCAACACAAACAAATATCAACATTTGAAGGAAGGAGATTTATCTTCTACAGTTCCATCTGTGCCACTGACTTAGTCTGGCTGCAATTCCAGTTTTATCACGACTCACGATAAGAACCAGACGGAGGCACAGGAGGCGGATAGTTCGATTCTCAGAATATTTATTATAACAAAAGGGGCCGGCAAAAGGCAGGTCGAGGACAGGCAGAGGTTCGTAAACGAGGTCAGAGTCAGACAGGTACAGGACGGCAGGCAGGCAGAGGTTCGTAAACGAGGTCAGAGTCATACAGGTACAGGACCGCAGGCAGGCAGAGGTTCATAAACGAGGTCAGAGTCAGACAGGTACAGGATGGCAGGCAGGCAGAGGTTCGTAAACCAGGTCAGAGTCAGACATGTACAGGACGGCAGGCAGCCAGAGGTTCGTAAACCAGGTCAGAGTCAGACAGGTACAGGACGGCAGGCAGGCAGAGGTTCGTAAACGAGGTCAGAGTCAGACAGGTACAGGACGGCAGGCAGGCAGAGGTTCGTAAACCAGGTCAGAGTCAGACAGTTACAGGACGGCAGGCAGGCAGAGGTTCGTAAACGAGGTCAGAGTCAGACAGGTACAGGACGGCAGGCAGGCTCAGGGTCAGTACAGGCAGAAAGGTCAGAACCGGGAAGACTAGAAAACAAAAACTTGAGAACAGGATAAACGGGAAACATGCTGGTAAGGCCTGACAAAACAAGATGGACTGGCAACGACAAACAGAAAATGCAGGTATAAAAACACAGGAGATAATGGGGGCAAACAGGAGACACCAGGTGGGGGGTGGAGACAAGCACAAGACATGTGAAACAGATCAGGATGTGACAAGTTTGTCCACAAATGAATAACTGATATGTTGGATTCATGTCTAGGGCTGTGGGGTCACAAAATTTCATCAGCCGGTGATTGTCAAGCATATAACTGTCGATCTCATGGTAATTGACGTTATTGAACATAAACACTTTTAGCATCTTCTGGCTTCCACACATAACTTACAAGCCACTGATGCAGACCTTTGGAACATCTACACTTTAAAAAGTCTAATAAATCCATGTAATACAGCCTACAACTTCACAATAAATAAATTATTTATTTTAGACAGGTCTAAAGAAGCATGACATGAAGAAAATGTAGTCTATTTCAGAAGAACAGAATAGCATACTGAGTTGTCTTGATCTGGCTATGCCAAATGGCTGTGGGCTACACTAGGTCATTTAGCAGACACTATTTGCGTAGAATTCCCTGGCATTATTATATATTATTTTATAGAATGAAGAATACAATTGAACAAAGCTGAATAAAATAGAAAGGATATTTCCTCCAAATGATTTGAGGGAGCGCATATTCCGTGTTGAGTGGTTAACAAAGAAATAGGTACAACTATATGCTTCATTTAGAGTTATTAATGTGACTTTAGCTGTTCAACAAACGTTGGGCTATATGTTTAGAATTTGAATACATTGTAAGGCTGCATGATGCAACTCCAATGATGATTTGAAAAAAGTAGCTTGAAAGGCATGAGCTCTGCTTTGTTTTTTGAGTAGGCTGTACACACTTTATCAGTCTCACATTCACAATTTGACAAGCACTTGATAATGCCTCGAATTTCACAGCGGCATCCCATTTGTGTGGCCATAATACAACCTAAAACAAATCCATGCCTTTTGCGGCCAGTGGCCGTTGTGCCCTTCTCCCTGAGTGCTGAGTGCTCTGAAGCACTCTCACTCACATGGCTCTCCATCATGTGATCGGGTCTTTCTCACAGGCTACAAGTGAAGACCAGCACACCCACGACGCAACTGCGCGCCTGCCTATCCGATTCTGAGGTGCATATTGAAGATATTGGAAGAACAGATCAGAACGTTTAGCTTTAAATGTTGATAAACTATTAGGCTATTTCTTCATATTATAAGCTCAGCAATGCACACAGGACAGTAGGCTATAAGCACAAATGTTCCATTAGCAGGAAAACACCATTATCAAAAGCGACTACAAATGCGATTATACATGTAATGCTATAAAGGTGCATTTCTATGGTGAAAATTATCTTCCCCAAACTAGAAACTCACGCGCTGCTTATGAATGCCAGTTAGGCTCTACACCCCTTGTAAAGCAGATTTACAGTGCCTTGCGAAAGTATTCGGCCCCCTTGAACTTTGCGACCTTTTGCCACATTTCAGGCTTCAAACATAAAGATATAAAACTGTATTTTTTTGTGAAGAATCAACAACAAGTGGGACACAATCATGAAGTGGAACGACATTTATTGGATATTTCAAACTTTTTTAACAAATCAAAAACTGAAAACTTGGGCGTGCAAAATTATTCAGCCCCCTTAAGTTAATACTTTGTAGCGCCACCTTTTGCTGTGATTACAGCTGTACGTCGCTTGGGGTATGTCTCTATCAGTTTTGCACATCGAGAGACTGAATTTTTTTCCCATTCCTCCTTGCAAAACAGCTCGAGCTCAGTGAGGTTGGATGGAGAGCATTTGTGAACAGCAGTTTTCAGTTCTTTCCACAGATTCTCGATTGGATTCAGGTCTGGACTTTGACTTGACCATTCTAACACCTGGATATGTTTATTTTTGAACCATTCCATTGTAGATTTTGCTTTATGTTTTGGATCATTGTCTTGTTGGAAGACAAATCTCCGTCCCAGTCTCAGGTCTTTTGCAGACTCCATCAGGTTTTCTTCCAGAATGGTCCTGTATTTGGCTCCATCAATCTTCCCATCAATTTTAACCATCTTCCCTGTCCCTGCTGAAGAAAAGCAGGCCCAAACCATGATGCTGCCACCACCATGTTTGACAGTGGGGATGGTGTGTTCAGCTGTGTTGCTTTTACGCCAAACATAACGTTTTGCATTGTTGCCAAAAAGTTCAATTTTGGTTTCATCTGACCAGAGCACCTTCTTCCACATGTTTGGTGTGTCTCCCAGGTGGCTTGTGGCAAACTTTAAACTACACTTTTTATGGATATCTTTAAGAAATGGCTTTCTTCTTGCCACTCTTCCATAAAGGCCAGATTTGTGCAATATACGACTGATTGTTGTCCTATGGACAGAGTCTCCCACCTCAGCTGTAGATCTCTGCAGTTCATCCAGAGTGATCATGGGCCTCTTGGCTGCATCTCTGATCAGTCTTCTCCTTGTATGAGCTGAAAGTTTAGAGGGACGGCCAGGTCTTGGTAGATTTGCAGTGGTCTGATACTCCTTCCATTTCAATATTATCGCTTGCACAGTGCTCCTTGGGATGTTTAAAGCTTGGGAAATCTTTTTGTATCCAAATCCGGCTTTAAACTTCTTCACAACAGTATCTCGGACCTGCCTGGTGTGTTCCTTGTTCTTCATGATGCTCTCTGCGCTTTTAACGGACCTCTGAGACTATCACAGTGCAGGTGCATTTATACGGAGACTTGATTACACACAGGTGGATTGTATTTATCATAATTCGTCATTTAGGTCAACATTGGATCATTCAGAGATCCTCACTGAACTTCTGGAGAGAGTTTGCTGCACTGAAAGTAAAGGGGCTGATTAATTTTGCACGCCCAATTTTTCAGTTTTTGATTTGTTAAAAAAGTTTGAATTATCCAATAAATGTCGTTCCACTTCATGATTGTGTCCCACTTGTTGTTGATTCTTCACAAAAAAATAAAGTTTTATATCTTTATGTTTGAAGCCTGAAATGTGGCAAAAGGTCGCAAAGTTCAAGGGGGCCGAATACTTTCGCAAGGCACTGTATGTGCTTAAATTTAAGAAGTGACAGTGTTTTGTACCATCATCTTTGAAATGCAAGAGAAAGGCCATAATGTATTATTCCAGCCCAGGTGAAATTTAGATTTTGGCCACTAGATGGCATCAGTGTATGGGCAACGTTTTAGACTGATCCGATGAATCATTGCATTTATGTTAAACATTTTGTATCACGACTGCCCAAATGTGCCTAATTTGTTTATTAATAACTTTTCATGTTCAAAATTGTGCACTCTCCTCAAACAATAGCATGGTATTGTTTCACTGTAATAACCACTGTAAATTGGACAGTGTAGTTAGATTAACAAGAATGTAAGCGTTCTGCCAATATCACATATGTCTATGTCCTAGGAAATTTTGCGTTACTTACAACCTCATGCTATTTGCATTAGCCTACATTAGCTCAACAGTCCCGTGGAAGGGACACCAATCCCGAAGAAGTTTTAAACCTGTCTAAAAATAAATATTGGATTTATTGTGATGGATTTATTAGATTTTTTAAAATGTAGATGTTCCAAAGGTCTTTATCAGTGGCTTGTAGTCTATGAGTGGAAGCCAGGAGATGCTAAATGTGTTTATGTTCATTAACAGTCAATTACCGTGAGACCGGCAGTTAATTGCTTGACAATCACCGGCTGACAAAATTCCATGACCGTCACAGCCCTAGGTGGGACAGAACAACAGGATATGGAGCAGAGTGCTGGGTAGGCATGGTGTTGGCCAGGTCAATGACAATGGCATGAGACTGATAACTCTATGTGCTGAGCATGATTTCATCATCACTAACACCTTGTCCAGCAGAAGAGCAAAAATAATACATGGATGCACCCAAGCTCCAAACACTGGCATCTGATTGAGCTTGAGAAAGCTGGGCACAGTTCTGTTGCTCTCTCGCTGAAAGGCTGAAGGAGATTGAGCCTCTTCTGATCTCAGAGGACCCCATGGACCAGAAGGGGGCATCTATCAGCTAACAGGCAACGGCCCACTCCATTGGCTGGCTACAGAGGTAGGAAACATCATGACTGGTTCGTCATGACTGGTTCGATGAGAACTCGGACACCATCACAACCACATTTGCTACTCTCCGCCAACAATGACGAGCATCCCACAAGGGAGTGCAAACAACATTGCTTGCTCTGCAGAACGAATGATGGACGGATAAGGCAAAGGAAATCCAAATTTATGTTGACAAAAATGACATGCACAATTTCTACAGTCATGGCCAAAAGTTTTGAGAATGACACAAGTATTAATTTTCACAAAGTCTGCTGCCTCAGTTTGTATGATGGCAATTTGCATATACTCCCGAATGCTATGAAGAGTGATCAGATGAATTGCAATTAATTGCAAAGTCCCTCTTTCCCATGCAAATGAACTGAATCCCCAAAAAACATTTCCACTGCATTTCAGCCCTGCCACAAAAGGACCAGCTGACATCATGTCAGTGATTCTCTCGTTAACACAGGTGTGAGTGTTGACGAGAACAAGGCTGGAGATCACTCTGTCATGCTGATTGAGTTCGAATAACACACTGGAAGCTTCAAAGGGAGGGTGGTGCTTGGAATCATTGTCCTTTCACCGTTAACCCAGGTTAACAGTGGAACATGTGCCATCAATCATTGCTTTGCACAAAAAGGGCTTCACAGGCAAGGATATTGCTGCCAGTAAGATTGCACCTCAATCAAACATTTATTGGATCATCAAGAACTTCAAGGAGAGCGGTTCAAATGATGTGAAGAAGGCAAACGGGCACCCAAGAAAGTCCAGCAAGCGCCAGGACCGTCTCCTAAAGTTGATTCAGCTGCGGGATCGGGGCACCACCAGTACAGAGCTTGCTCAGGACTGGCAGCAGGCAGGTGTGAGTGCATCTGCATGTACAGTGAGGCGAAGACTTTTGGAGGATGGCCTGGTGTCAAGAAGGGAAGCAAAGAAGCCAGTTCTCTCCAGGAAAAACATCAGGGACAGACTGATATTCTGCAAAATGTACAGGGATTGGACTGCTGAGGACTGGGGTAAAGTCATTTTCTCTGATGAATCCCCTTTCCGATTGTTTGGGGCATCCAGGAAAAAGCTTGTCCGGAGAAGACAAGGTGAGCGCTACCACCAGTCCTGTGTCATGCCAACAGTAAAGCATCCTGAGACCATTCATGTGTGGGGTTGCTTCTCAGCCAAGGGAGTGGGCTCACTCACAATTTTGCCTAAGAACACAGCCATGAATAAAGAATGGTACCAACAAATCCTCTGAGAGCAACTTCTTCCAACCATCCAGGAACAGTTTGGTGATGAACAATTCCAGCATGATGGAGCACCTTGCCATAAGGCAAAAGTGATAACTAAGTGGCTCGGGAACAAAACATCAACATTTTGGGTCCATGGCCAGGAAACTCCCCAGACCTTAATCCCAGTGAGAACTTGTGGTCAATCCTCAAGAAGCGGGTGGACAAACAAAACCCCCAAAATTCTGACAAACTCCAAGCATTGATTATGCAAAATGGCCCAGAAGTTAATTGACAGCATGCCAGGGCAGATTGCAGAGGTCTTGAAAAAGAAGGGTTGACACTGCAAATATTGACTCTTTGCATCAACTTCATGTAATTGTCAATAAAAGCCTTTGACACTTGTGAAATATTTGTAATTATACTTCAGCATTCCATAGCATTCCATCTGACAAAAATATCTAAAGACTCTGAAGCAGCAAACTTTGTGGAAACTAATATTTGTGTCATTCTCAAAACTTTTGGCCATGACTGTACAGCTAAACTCAGTTAAAGCTAGAAGATGCTCCATCACCCCCCTGAAAACAGCTGATGGTCTGACTCTCTTGAAGGACCAAATACTGTTGAGGTGGGCTGGCCACTTTGAAGCACTACTAACCAGCGCTCTCCAACCGCCCACTCCATCCTGGAAAAGCTGCCTGTCTGTCCCCCTATTCAAGACCTCAACCATTCGCCAACCTTCCAAGAGGTGTTATCAAGACTCCTGGCGCTGACAGCATTCCAGCAGAGCTACTTAAGAATGGAGGTTACTTTTTTTTATTATTATTTTTATTTTTTACCTTTAGGCAAGCCAGTTAAGAACAAATTCTTATTTTCAATGACGGCCTAGGAACAGTGGGTTAACTGCCTGTTCAGGGGCAGAACGACAGAATGGAGGTTACTTTTTTTAAATTGGTTTTTTTATTATTATAATTTTTTTTTTTAACCTTTATCAGCTCGGGGATTTGAACTTGCAACCTTTCGGTTACTAGTCCAATGCTCTAACCACTAGGCTACCCTGCCGCCCTGCTGCACCAGAATGCTCAACCAGTACATCCCTGAGTCACAATGCGGCTTCAGAATGAATAGGAGCCCAGTCGACATGATATTCACGGCACGGCAACTCCAGGAGCGGTGCCATGAACAACATCAGGACCTTTTCATGGCCTTTTGTCGACCTCTCCAAGGCCTTCGACACTGTGAGCAGGGAACTACTATGGGGCATTATACTCAGATTTGGCTGTCCAGACAAATTTGTTAACATCCTTTGCCAGTTCCATGATGGGATGATGGCTCGGGTGGCCATAGGAGGGCAGGAGTCAGTGCCCTTTGGAGTACACATTGGTGTAAGGGAGCGGTGCATGCTGGCACCTGTACTCTTTAACATCTTCCTCCTATGTGTCACCCAGCTTCTCTACATGGAGCTTGAGGACAGCAGCGGGATTGCGGTGGACTTCAGGCTGGATGGAAATCAGAAGGCTCCAAGCACCAAGGTTGCGATAGAGCGGGTTCTTGAGCTGCAGTATGCTGATGACTGTGCTCTTGTGGCTCACACTCCAGAAGGCCTTCAGTCCATCCTTGTAATGGCTGTGAGGGTCTGTAGCAGGATTGGACTGTCTATCAACCCCACCAAGACAGAGGTGGTCTGCCAATGGAGATCCAGCCCTCCACTCACCATTGAACACAAATCATTGACAATAGTCACGTTATTAGTATACCTGGGCAACATCCTCTCGGAGGACTGCAGCATGGACCCGAGCACAAAGAGCACAAAGAGACAACAAAAACAGTTCATGAGACATACAACCATGCCAGCCCCCTGCCAACTGTACATGCCCCACCTGCAATAAAGTGTGTGGATTGGACTCTACAGCCACCAAAGAATTCACTGTCAACTCAGAAGTGTAAGTCCTCATCGGATACGATATACTACCATAACTAAGTAAGTAAGTAAGTAAGTGTGTGTGTGTGTGTGTGTGTGTGTGTGTGTGTGTGTGTGTGTGTGTGTGTGTGTGTGTGTGTGTGTGTGTGTGTGTGTGTGTGTGTGTGTGTGTGTGTGTGTGTGTGTGTGTGGAAAAAGTACTTCTACTCACCATACTTGTAGAGAAACGCCTTTCATGTTGTCTCTCTTTCATGTTGCCGAAACAATCTATGACTCTGTCCTGTCATACAGTAAGTCTACACGCTTTTAGTTATTTGTTTTTCTTGGCTACCTGGCTAAAATGATCGCTCGCTAGCCTAACTTCCTTTCATGGGCAACGATGAGCCAGCTAGTTAACATTAGCCTTCTACATCTAGCTAGATATTGAACTTCAATCCTCTCAGGCCAGGACACAGTGTGTGAATTTAATGGTTGGATCAAAATCTCAGTTATAATCATTTGCCAGTACGGAGAATTAAGTAAAACCACGAGTCCAAATCTCCAGCCATAGCTAATTTAGGAAAGAGACAATTTAGTTATCGAGCCACCGGAGAACAACAGAACGAGATGCAACAATTCACGTTTTCTCTGTCAATGACGTTTGGCTTTTGATGTGATGTGATTGGTGTGAAGCCAAATCCAAACTGGCTTCCCTTGACACCAGGACCATTCACAGTTGAGGTCACTCAGTTTAGCTCAACACTGATTGGCTATTATTTTATAGTTTCTTTATCAACGGAGGCCAAATTATTGTTAGCTTCTATTGCATTCAATGCTACAGGTGGCAACAATATTTTTTTATATCTTTTTTGACCAGACAGCAAATTCCATCTCCAAGATGGCGTAGCAGTGAAGACGTGTTTGTTTTGTCCTCTCGTGTACTTTTGTATTTTTCATATTTTTTGTATATATATTTCAATTTATTTTCAATCTCCTTTCGATTTTTTATTCGATTATACCTTCCGGTAACCTGCCTCACCCAATGTGATACGGAATCGCTATTATTTTCAATTTTAGAACACATTCAAGAATCTCCAGAAGCTAACCAGCTAATTAGTTACAAGCTATATAGTCATTGTTAGCCACTGCTAGCGGCTTTTACCTTCTGCACAGATACCAGCCCTGTTTTTAGCCTGGATAATTATCGCTAGTCTACCAATATCGGACTGTCTCTCCACAACAACTCTCCACAACTCCCCTGTTCCATCTACTGCTGCCCCCTGAACACTATGATCACTTGGCTACATAGCTGATGCCTGCTGGACTGTCCATTAATCATGGTACTCCATTCTGTTTTTGTTTTTTTTATCGGTCGGCCCCAGCCGCGAACTCAGGCACTGTGTGTAGTTAATCCGACCCTCTCTGCCTAGTCATCGCCATTTTACCTGCTGTTGTTTTGTTAGCTGATTAGCTGTTGTTGTGTTAGCTGATTAGCTGTTGTTGTGTTAGCTGATTAGCTGTTGTTGTGTTAGCTGATTAGCTGTTGTTTTAGCTAGCTCTCCCATTCAACACCTGCGATTACTTTATGCCTCGCTGTATGTCTCTCTCAAATGTCAATATGCCCTGTATACTGTTGTTCAGGTTAGTTATCATTGTTTTAGTTTACAATGGACCCCCTAGTTCCACTCTTCATACCTCTGATACCTCCTTTGTCCCACCTCCCACACATGCGGTGACCTCACCCATTACAACCAGCATGTCCAGAGACACAACCCAGTGCCTGGGCTTACCTCCGCTGTACCCGCACCCCACCATACCACTGTCTGCGCATTATGCCCTGAATATATTCTACCACGCCCAGAAATCTGATCATTTTATTCTTTGTCCCCAACGCTCTAGGCGACCAGTTTTGATAGCCTTTAGCCGCACCCTCATCCTACTCCTCCTCGGTTCCGCGGGTGATGTGGAGGTAAACCCAGGCCCTGCATGTCCCCAGGCACCCTCATTTGTTGACTTCTGTGATCGAAAAAGCCTTGGTTTCATGCATGTCAACATCAGAAGCCTCCTCCCTAAGTTTGTTTTACTCACTGCTTTAGCACACTCTGCCAACCCTGATGTCCTTGCTGTGTCTGAATCCTGGCTTAGGAAGGCCACCAAAAATTCGGAGATTTCCATACCCAACTATAATATTTTCCGTCAAGATAGAACTGCCAAAGGGGGAGGAGTTGCAGTCTACTGCAGAGATAGCCTGCAAAGTAATGTCATACTTTCCAGGTCCATACCCAAACAGTTCGAACTTCTAATTTTAAAAATGAATCTCTATAGAAATAACTCTCTCACTGTTGCCGCCTGCTACCGACCCCCCTCAGCTCCCAGCTGTGCCCTGGACACCATTTGTGAATTGATCGCCCCCATCTAGCTTCAGAGTTTGTTCTGTTAGGTGACCTAAACTGGGATATGCTTAACACCCCGGCAGTCCTACAATCTAAGCTAGATACCCTCAATCTCACACAAATCATCAAGGAACCCACCAGGTACAACCCTAAATCTGTAAACAAGGGCACCCTCATATACGTTATCCTGACCAACTGGCCCTCCAAATACACCTCCGCTGTCTTCAATCAGGATCTCAGTGATCACTGCCTCATTGCCTGTATCCGCTACGGGTCCGCAGTCAAACGACCACCCCTAATCACTGTCAAACGCTCCCTAAAACACTTCTGCGAGCAGGCCTTTCTAATCGACCTGGCCTGGGTATCCTGGAAGGATATTGACCTCATCCCGTCAGTTGAGGATGCCTGGTCATTCTTTAAAAGTAACAGATATAGCCCCTGGTTCACTCCAGACCTGACTGCCCTCAACCAGCACAAAAACATTCCGTGGCGGACTGCAATAGCATCGAATAGTCCCTGCGATATGCAACTGTTCAGGGAAGTCAGGAACCAATACACGCAGTCAGCAAAGGCCATCTTTTTCAAGCAGAAATTTGCATCCTGTAGTTCTAACTCCAAAAAAGTTCTGGGACACTGTAAAGTCCATGGAGAACAAGAGCACCTCCTCCCAGCTGCCCACTGCACTGAGGCTAGGTAACACGGTCACCACTGATAAATTCATGATAATCATAATCAACATTTTGGGTCCATGGCCAGGAAACTCCCCAGACCTTAATCCCAGTGAGAACTTGTGGTCAATCCTCAAGAAGCGGGTGGACAAACAAAACCCCCAAAATTCTGACAAACTCCAAGCATTGATTATGCAAAATGGCCCAGAAGTTAATTGACAGCATGCCAGGGCAGATTGCAGAGGTCTTGAAAAAGAAGGGTTGACACTGCAAATATTGACTCTTTGCATCAACTTCATGTAATTGTCAATAAAAGCCTTTGACACTTGTGAAATATTTGTAATTATACTTCAGCATTCCATAGCATTCCATCTGACAAAAATATCTAAAGACTCTGAAGCAGCAAACTTTGTGGAAACTAATATTTGTGTCATTCTCAAAACTTTTGGCCATGACTGTACAGCTAAACTCAGTTAAAGCTAGAAGATGCTCCATCACCCCCCTGAAAACAGCTGATGGTCTGACTCTCTTGAAGGACCAAATACTGTTGAGGTGGGCTGGCCACTTTGAAGCACTACTAACCAGCGCTCTCCAACCGCCCACTCCATCCTGGAAAAGCTGCCTGTCTGTCCCCCTATTCAAGACCTCAACCATTCGCCAACCTTCCAAGAGGTGTTATCAAGACTCCTGGCGCTGACAGCATTCCGGCAGAGCTACTTAAGAATGGAGGTTACTTTTTTTTATTATTATTTTTATTTTTTACCTTTAGGCAAGCCAGTTAAGAACAAATTCTTATTTTCAATGACGGCCTAGGAACAGTGGGTTAACTGCCTGTTCAGGGGCAGAACGACAGAATGGAGGTTACTTTTTTTAAATTGGTTTTTTTATTATTATAATTATTTTTTTTTACCTTTATCAGCTCGGGGATTTGAACTTGCAACCTTTCGGTTACTAGTCCAATGCTCTAACCACTAGGCTACCCTGCCGCCCTGCTGCACCAGAATGCTCAACCAGTACATCCCTGAGTCACAATGCGGCTTCAGAATGAATAGGAGCCCAGTCGACATGATATTCACGGCACGGCAACTCCAGGAGCGGTGCCATGAACAACATCAGGACCTTTTCATGGCCTTTTGTCGACCTCTCCAAGGCCTTCGACACTGTGAGCAGGGAACTACTATGGGGCATTATACTCAGATTTGGCTGTCCAGACAAATTTGTTAACATCCGTTGCCAGTTCCATGATGGGATGATGGCTCGGGTGGCCATAGGAGGGCAGGAGTCAGTGCCCTTTGGAGTACACATTGGTGTAAGGGAGCGGTGCATGCTGGCACCTGTACTCTTTAACATCTTCCTCCTATGTGTCACCCAGCTTCTCTACATGGAGCTTGAGGACAGCAGCGGGATTGCGGTGGACTTCAGGCTGGATGGAAATCAGAAGGCTCCAAGCACCAAGGTTGCGATAGAGCGGGTTCTTGAGCTGCAGTATGCTGATGACTGTGCTCTTGTGGCTCACACTCCAGAAGGCCTTCAGTCCATCCTTGTAATGGCTGTGAGGGTCTGTAGCAGGATTGGACTGTCTATCAACCCCACCAAGACAGAGGTGGTCTGCCAATGGAGATCCAGCCCTCCACTCACCATTGAACACAAATCATTGACAATAGTCACGTTATTAGTATACCTGGGCAACATCCTCTCGGAGGACTGCAGCATGGACCCGAGCACAAAGAGCACAAAGAGACAACAAAAACAGTTCATGAGACATACAACCATGCCAGCCCCCTGCCAACTGTACATGCCCCACCTGCAATAAAGTGTGTGGATTGGACTCTACAGCCACCAAAGAATTCACTGTCAACTCAGAAGTGTAAGTCCTCATCGGATACGATATACTACCATAACTAAGTAAGTAAGTAAGTAAGTGTGTGTGTGTGTGTGTGTGTGTGTGTGTGTGTGTGTGTGTGTGTGTGTGTGTGTGTGTGTGTGTGTGTGTGTGTGTGTGTGTGTGTGTGTGTGGAAAAAGTACTTCTACTCACCATACTTGTAGAGAAACGCCTTTCATGTTGTCTCTCTTTCATGTTGCCGAAACAATCTATGACTCTGTCCTGTCATACAGTAAGTCTACACGCTTTTAGTTATTTGTTTTTCTTGGCTACCTGGCTAAAATGATCGCTCGCTAGCCTAACTTCCTTTCATGGGCAACGATGAGCCAGCTAGTTAACATTAGCCTTCTACATCTAGCTAGATATTGAACTTCAATCCTCTCAGGCCAGGACACAGTGTGTGAATTTAATGGTTGGATCAAAATCTCAGTTATAATCATTTGCCAGTACGGAGAATTAAGTAAAACCACGAGTCCAAATCTCCAGCCATAGCTAATTTAGGAAAGAGACAATTTAGTTATCGAGCCACCGGAGAACAACAGAACGAGATGCAACAATTCACGTTTTCTCTGTCAATGACGTTTGGCTTTTGATGTGATGTGATTGGTGTGAAGCCAAATCCAAACTGGCTTCCCTTGACACCAGGACCATTCACAGTTGAGGTCACTCAGTTTAGCTCAACACTGATTGGCTATTATTTTATAGTTTCTTTATCAACGGAGGCCAAATTATTGTTAGCTTCTATTGCATTCAATGCTACAGGTGGCAACAATATTTTTTTATATCTTTTTTGACCAGACAGCAAATTCCATCTCCAAGATGGCGTAGCAGTGAAGACGTGTTTGTTTTGTCCTCTCGTGTACTTTTGTATTTTTCATATTTTTTGTATATATATTTCAATTTATTTTCAATCTCCTTTCGATTTTTTATTCGATTATACCTTCCGGTAACCTGCCTCACCCAATGTGATACGGAATCGCTATTATTTTCAATTATAGAACACATTCAAGAATCTCCAGAAGCTAACCAGCTAATTAGTTACAAGCTATATAGTCATTGTTAGCCACTGCTAGCGGCTTTTACCTTCTGCACAGATACCAGCCCTGTTTTTAGCCTGGATAATTATCGCTAGTCTACCAATATCGGACTGTCTCTCCACAACAACTCTCCACAACTCCCCTGTTCCATCTACTGCTGCCCCCTGAACACTATGATCACTTGGCTACATAGCTGATGCCTGCTGGACTGTCCATTAATCATGGTACTCCATTCTGTTTTTGTTTTTTTTATCTGTCGGCCCCAGCCGCGAACTCAGGCACTGTGTGTAGTTAATCCGACCCTCTCTGCCTAGTCATCGCCATTTTACCTGCTGTTGTTTTGTTAGCTGATTAGCTGTTGTTGTGTTAGCTGATTAGCTGTTGTTGTGTTAGCTGATTAGCTGTTGTTGTGTTAGCTGATTAGCTGTTGTTTTAGCTAGCTCTCCCATTCAACACCTGCGATTACTTTATGCCTCGCTGTATGTCTCTCTCAAATGTCAATATGCCCTGTATACTGTTGTTCAGGTTAGTTATCATTGTTTTAGTTTACAATGGACCCCCTAGTTCCACTCTTCATACCTCTGATACCTCCTTTGTCCCACCTCCCACACATGCGGTGACCTCACCCATTACAACCAGCATGTCCAGAGACACAACCCAGTGCCTGGGCTTACCTCCGCTGTACCCGCACCCCACCATACCACTGTCTGCGCATTATGCCCTGAATATATTCTACCACGCCCAGAAATCTGATCATTTTATTCTTTGTCCCCAACGCTCTAGGCGACCAGTTTTGATAGCCTTTAGCCGCACCCTCATCCTACTCCTCCTCGGTTCCGCGGGTGATGTGGAGGTAAACCCAGGCCCTGCATGTCCCCAGGCACCCTCATTTGTTGACTTCTGTGATCGAAAAAGCCTTGGTTTCATGCATGTCAACATCAGAAGCCTCCTCCCTAAGTTTGTTTTACTCACTGCTTTAGCACACTCTGCCAACCCTGATGTCCTTGCTGTGTCTGAATCCTGGCTTAGGAAGGCCACCAAAAATTCGGAGATTTCCATACCCAACTATAATATTTTCCGTCAAGATAGAACTGCCAAAGGGGGAGGAGTTGCAGTCTACTGCAGAGATAGCCTGCAAAGTAATGTCATACTTTCCAGGTCCATACCCAAACAGTTCGAACTTCTAATTTTAAAAATGAATCTCTATAGAAATAACTCTCTCACTGTTGCCGCCTGCTACCGACCCCCCTCAGCTCCCAGCTGTGCCCTGGACACCATTTGTGAATTGATCGCCCCCATCTAGCTTCAGAGTTTGTTCTGTTAGGTGACCTAAACTGGGATATGCTTAACACCCCGGCAGTCCTACAATCTAAGCTAGATACCCTCAATCTCACACAAATCATCAAGGAACCCACCAGGTACAACCCTAAATCTGTAAACAAGGGCACCCTCATATACGTTATCCTGACCAACTGGCCCTCCAAATACACCTCCGCTGTCTTCAATCAGGATCTCAGTGATCACTGCCTCATTGCCTGTATCCGCTACGGGTCCACAGTCAAACGACCACCCCTAATCACTGTCAAACGCTCCCTAAAACACTTCTGCGAGCAGGCCTTTCTAATCGACCTGGCCTGGGTATCCTGGAAGGATATTGACCTCATCCCGTCAGTTGAGGATGCCTGGTCATTCTTTAAAAGTAACAGATATAGCCCCTGGTTCACTCCAGACCTGACTGCCCTCAACCAGCACAAAAACATTCCGTGGCGGACTGCAATAGCATCGAATAGTCCCTGCGATATGCAACTGTTCAGGGAAGTCAGGAACCAATACACGCAGTCAGCAAAGGCCATCTTTTTCAAGCAGAAATTTGCATCCTGTAGTTCTAACTCCAAAAAAGTTCTGGGACACTGTAAAGTCCATGGAGAACAAGAGCACCTCCTCCCAGCTGCCCACTGCACTGAGGCTAGGTAACACGGTCACCACTGATAAATTCATGATAATCATAATCAACATTTTGGGTCCATGGCCAGGAAACTCCCCAGACCTTAATCCCAGTGAGAACTTGTGGTCAATCCTCAAGAAGCGGGTGGACAAACAAAACCCCCAAAATTCTGACAAACTCCAAGCATTGATTATGCAAAATGGCCCAGAAGTTAATTGACAGCATGCCAGGGCAGATTGCAGAGGTCTTGAAAAAGAAGGGTTGACACTGCAAATATTGACTCTTTGCATCAACTTCATGTAATTGTCAATAAAAGCCTTTGACACTTGTGAAATATTTGTAATTATACTTCAGCATTCCATAGCATTCCATCTGACAAAAATATCTAAAGACTCTGAAGCAGCAAACTTTGTGGAAACTAATATTTGTGTCATTCTCAAAACTTTTGGCCATGACTGTACAGCTAAACTCAGTTAAAGCTAGAAGATGCTCCATCACCCCCCTGAAAACAGCTGATGGTCTGACTCTCTTGAAGGACCAAATACTGTTGAGGTGGGCTGGCCACTTTGAAGCACTACTAACCAGCGCTCTCCAACCGCCCACTCCATCCTGGAAAAGCTGCCTGTCTGTCCCCCTATTCAAGACCTCAACCATTCGCCAACCTTCCAAGAGGTGTTATCAAGACTCCTGGCGCTGACAGCATTCCGGCAGAGCTACTTAAGAATGGAGGTTACTTTTTTTTATTATTTTTTTTATTTTTTACCTTTAGGCAAGCCAGTTAAGAACAAATTCTTATTTTCAATGACGGCCTAGGAACAGTGGGTTAACTGCCTGTTCAGGGGCAGAACGACAGAATGGAGGTTACTTTTTTTAAATTGGTTTTTTTATTATTATAATTTTTTTTTTTTACCTTTATCAGCTCGGGGATTTGAACTTGCAACCTTTCGGTTACTAGTCCAATGCTCTAACCACTAGGCTACCCTGCCGCCCTGCTGCACCAGAATGCTCAACCAGTACATCCCTGAGTCACAATGCGGCTTCAGAATGAATAGGAGCCCAGTCGACATGATATTCACGGCACGGCAACTCCAGGAGCGGTGCCATGAACAACATCAGGACCTTTTCATGGCCTTTTGTCGACCTCTCCAAGGCCTTCGACACTGTGAGCAGGGAACTACTATGGGGCATTATACTCAGATTTGGCTGTCCAGACAAATTTGTTAACATCCTTTGCCAGTTCCATGATGGGATGATGGCTCGGGTGGCCATAGGAGGGCAGGAGTCAGTGCCCTTTGGAGTACACATTGGTGTAAGGGAGCGGTGCATGCTGGCACCTGTACTCTTTAACATCTTCCTCCTATGTGTCACCCAGCTTCTCTACATGGAGCTTGAGGACAGCAGCGGGATTGCGGTGGACTTCAGGCTGGATGGAAATCAGAAGGCTCCAAGCACCAAGGTTGCGATAGAGCGGGTTCTTGAGCTGCAGTATGCTGATGACTGTGCTCTTGTGGCTCACACTCCAGAAGGCCTTCAGTCCATCCTTGTAATGGCTGTGAGGGTCTGTAGCAGGATTGGACTGTCTATCAACCCCACCAAGACAGAGGTGGTCTGCCAATGGAGATCCAGCCCTCCACTCACCATTGAACACAAATCATTGACAATAGTCACGTTATTAGTATACCTGGGCAACATCCTCTCGGAGGACTGCAGCATGGACCCGAGCACAAAGAGCACAAAGAGACAACAAAAACAGTTCATGAGACATACAACCATGCCAGCCCCCTGCCAACTGTACATGCCCCACCTGCAATAAAGTGTGTGGATTGGACTCTACAGCCACCAAAGAATTCACTGTCAACTCAGAAGTGTAAGTCCTCATCGGATACGATATACTACCATAACTAAGTAAGTAAGTAAGTAAGTGTGTGTGTGTGTGTGTGTGTGTGTGTGTGTGTGTGTGTGTGTGTGTGTGTGTGTGTGTGTGTGTGTGTGTGTGTGTGTGTGTGTGTGTGTGTGTGTGTGTGTGTGTGTGTGTGTGTGTGTGTGTGTGGAAAAAGTACTTCTACTCACCATACTTGTAGAGAAACGCCTTTCATGTTGTCTCTCTTTCATGTTGCCGAAACAATCTATGACTCTGTCCTGTCATACAGTAAGTCTACACGCTTTTAGTTATTTGTTTTTCTTGGCTACCTGGCTAAAATGATCGCTCGCTAGCCTAACTTCCTTTCATGGGCAACGATGAGCCAGCTAGTTAACATTAGCCTTCTACATCTAGCTAGATATTGAACTTCAATCCTCTCAGGCCAGGACACAGTGTGTGAATTTAATGGTTGGATCAAAATCTCAGTTATAATCATTTGCCAGTACGGAGAATTAAGTAAAACCACGAGTCCAAATCTCCAGCCATAGCTAATTTAGGAAAGAGACAATTTAGTTATCGAGCCACCGGAGAACAACAGAACGAGATGCAACAATTCACGTTTTCTCTGTCAATGACGTTTGGCTTTTGATGTGATGTGATTGGTGTGAAGCCAAATCCAAACTGGCTTCCCTTGACACCAGGACCATTCACAGTTGAGGTCACTCAGTTTAGCTCAACACTGATTGGCTATTATTTTATAGTTTCTTTATCAACGGAGGCCAAATTATTGTTAGCTTCTATTGCATTCAATGCTACAGGTGGCAACAATATTTTTTTATATCTTTTTTGACCAGACAGCAAATTCCATCTCCAAGATGGCGTAGCAGTGAAGACGTGTTTGTTTTGTCCTCTCGTGTACTTTTGTATTTTTCATATTTTTTGTATATATATTTCAATTTATTTTCAATCTCCTTTCGATTTTTTATTCGATTATACCTTCCGGTAACCTGCCTCACCCAATGTGATACGGAATCGCTATTATTTTCAATTATAGAACACATTCAAGAATCTCCAGAAGCTAACCAGCTAATTAGTTACAAGCTATATAGTCATTGTTAGCCACTGCTAGCGGCTTTTACCTTCTGCACAGATACCAGCCCTGTTTTTAGCCTGGATAATTATCGCTAGTCTACCAATATCGGACTGTCTCTCCACAACAACTCTCCACAACTCCCCTGTTCCATCTACTGCTGCCCCCTGAACACTATGATCACTTGGCTACATAGCTGATGCCTGCTGGACTGTCCATTAATCATGGTACTCCATTCTGTTTTTGTTTTTTTTATCTGTCGGCCCCAGCCGCAAACTCAGGCACTGTGTGTAGTTAATCCGACCCTCTCTGCCTAGTCATCGCCATTTTACCTGCTGTTGTTTTGTTAGCTGATTAGCTGTTGTTGTGTTAGCTGATTAGCTGTTGTTGTGTTAGCTGATTAGCTGTTGTTGTGTTAGCTGATTAGCTGTTGTTTTAGCTAGCTCTCCCATTCAACACCTGCGATTACTTTATGCCTCGCTGTATGTCTCTCTCAAATGTCAATATGCCCTGTATACTGTTGTTCAGGTTAGTTATCATTGTTTTAGTTTACAATGGACCCCCTAGTTCCACTCTTCATACCTCTGATACCTCCTTTGTCCCACCTCCCACACATGCGGTGACCTCACCCATTACAACCAGCATGTCCAGAGACACAACCCAGTGCCTGGGCTTACCTCCGCTGTACCCGCACCCCACCATACCACTGTCTGCGCATTATGCCCTGAATATATTCTACCACGCCCAGAAATCTGATCATTTTATTCTTTGTCCCCAACGCTCTAGGCGACCAGTTTTGATAGCCTTTAGCCGCACCCTCATCCTACTCCTCCTCGGTTCCGCGGGTGATGTGGAGGTAAACCCAGGCCCTGCATGTCCCCAGGCACCCTCATTTGTTGACTTCTGTGATCGAAAAAGCCTTGGTTTCATGCATGTCAACATCAGAAGCCTCCTCCCTAAGTTTGTTTTACTCACTGCTTTAGCACACTCTGCCAACCCTGATGTCCTTGCTGTGTCTGAATCCTGGCTTAGGAAGGCCACCAAAAATTCTGAGATTTCCATACCCAACTATAATATTTTCCATCAAGATATAACTGCCAAAGGGGGAGGAGTTGCAGTCTACTGCAGAGATAGCCTGCAAAGTAATGTCATACTTTCCAGGTCCATACCCAAACAGTTCGAACTTCTAATTTTAAAAATGAATCTCTATAGAAATAACTCTCTCACTGTTGCCGCCTGCTACCGACCCCCCTCAGCTCCCAGCTGTGCCCTGGACACCATTTGTGAATTGATCGCCCCCATCTAGCTTCAGAGTTTGTTCTGTTAGGTGACCTAAACTGGGATATGCTTAACACCCCGGCAGTCCTACAATCTAAGCTAGATACCCTCAATCTCACACAAATCATCAAGGAACCCACCAGGTACAACCCTAAATCTGTAAACAAGGGCACCCTCATATACGTTATCCTGACCAACTGGCCCTCCAAATACACCTCCGCTGTCTTCAATCAGGATCTCAGTGATCACTGCCTCATTGCCTGTATCCGCTACGGGTCCGCAGTCAAACGACCACCCCTAATCACTGTCAAACGCTCCCTAAAACACTTCTGCGAGCAGGCCTTTCTAATCGACCTGGCCTGGGTATCCTGGAAGGATATTGACCTCATCCCGTCAGTTGAGGATGCTTGGTCATTCTTTAAAAGTAACAGATATAGCCCCTGGTTCACTCCAGACCTGACTGCCCTCAACCAGCACAAAAACATTCCGTGGCGGACTGCAATAGCATCGAATAGTCCCTGCGATATGCAACTGTTCAGGGAAGTCAGGAACCAATACACGCAGTCAGCAAAGGCCATCTTTTTCAAGCAGAAATTTGCATCCTGTAGTTCTAACTCCAAAAAAGTTCTGGGACACTGTAAAGTCCATGGAGAACAAGAGCACCTCCTCCCAGCTGCCCACTGCACTGAGGCTAGGTAACACGGTCACCACTGATAAATTCATGATAATCATAATCAACATTTTGGGTCCATGGCCAGGAAACTCCCCAGACCTTAATCCCAGTGAGAACTTGTGGTCAATCCTCAAGAAGCGGGTGGACAAACAAAACCCCCAAAATTCTGACAAACTCCAAGCATTGATTATGCAAAATGGCCCAGAAGTTAATTGACAGCATGCCAGGGCAGATTGCAGAGGTCTTGAAAAAGAAGGGTTGACACTGCAAATATTGACTTTGCATCAACTTCATGTAATTGTCAATAAAAGCCTTTGACACTTGTGAAATATTTGTAATTATACTTCAGCATTCCATAGCATTCCATCTGACAAAAATATCTAAAGACTCTGAAGCAGCAAACTTTGTGGAAACTAATATTTGTGTCATTCTCAAAACTTTTGGCCATGACTGTACAGCTAAACTCAGTTAAAGCTAGAAGATGCTCCATCACCCCCCTGAAAACAGCTGATGGTCTGACTCTCTTGAAGGACCAAATACTGTTGAGGTGGGCTGGCCACTTTGAAGCACTACTAACCAGCGCTCTCCAACCGCCCACTCCATCCTGGAAAAGCTGCCTGTCTGTCCCCCTATTCAAGACCTCAACCATTCGCCAACCTTCCAAGAGGTGTTATCAAGACTCCTGGCGCTGACAGCATTCCGGCAGAGCTACTTAAGAATGGAGGTTACTTTTTTTTATTATTATTTTTATTTTTTACCTTTAGGCAAGCCAGTTAAGAACAAATTCTTATTTTCAATGACGGCCTAGGAACAGTGGGTTAACTGCCTGTTCAGGGGCAGAACGACAGAATGGAGGTTACTTTTTTTAAATTGGTTTTTTTATTATTATAATTTTTTTTTTTTACCTTTATCAGCTCGGGGATTTGAACTTGCAACCTTTCGGTTACTAGTCCAATGCTCTAACCACTAGGCTACCCTGCCGCCCTGCTGCACCAGAATGCTCAACCAGTACATCCCTGAGTCACAATGCGGCTTCAGAATGAATAGGAGCCCAGTCGACATGATATTCACGGCACGGCAACTCCAGGAGCGGTGCCATGAACAACATCAGGACCTTTTCATGGCCTTTTGTCGACCTCTCCAAGGCCTTCGACACTGTGAGCAGGGAACTACTATGGGGCATTATACTCAGATTTGGCTGTCCAGACAAATTTGTTAACATCCTTTGCCAGTTCCATGATGGGATGATGGCTCGGGTGGCCATAGGAGGGCAGGAGTCAGTGCCCTTTGGAGTACACATTGGTGTAAGGGAGCGGTGCATGCTGGCACCTGTACTCTTTAACATCTTCCTCCTATGTGTCACCCAGCTTCTCTACATGGAGCTTGAGGACAGCAGCGGGATTGCGGTGGACTTCAGGCTGGATGGAAATCAGAAGGCTCCAAGCACCAAGGTTGCGATAGAGCGGGTTCTTGAGCTGCAGTATGCTGATGACTGTGCTCTTGTGGCTCACACTCCAGAAGGCCTTCAGTCCATCCTTGTAATGGCTGTGAGGGTCTGTAGCAGGATTGGACTGTCTATCAACCCCACCAAGACAGAGGTGGTCTGCCAATGGAGATCCAGCCCTCCACTCACCATTGAACACAAATCATTGACAATAGTCACGTTATTAGTATACCTGGGCAACATCCTCTCGGAGGACTGCAGCATGGACCCGAGCACAAAGAGCACAAAGAGACAACAAAAACAGTTCATGAGACATACAACCATGCCAGCCCCCTGCCAACTGTACATGCCCCACCTGCAATAAAGTGTGTGGATTGGACTCTACAGCCACCAAAGAATTCACTGTCAACTCAGAAGTGTAAGTCCTCATCGGATACGATATACTACCATAACTAAGTAAGTAAGTAAGTAAGTGTGTGTGTGTGTGTGTGTGTGTGTGTGTGTGTGTGTGTGTGTGTGTGTGTGTGTGTGTGTGTGTGTGTGTGTGTGTGTGTGTGTGTGTGTGTGTGTGTGTGTGTGGAAAAAGTACTTCTACTCACCATACTTGTAGAGAAACGCCTTTCATGTTGTCTCTCTTTCATGTTGCCGAAACAATCTATGACTCTGTCCTGTCATACAGTAAGTCTACACGCTTTTAGTTATTTGTTTTTCTTGGCTACCTGGCTAAAATGATCGCTCGCTAGCCTAACTTCCTTTCATGGGCAACGATGAGCCAGCTAGTTAACATTAGCCTTCTACATCTAGCTAGATATTGAACTTCAATCCTCTCAGGCCAGGACACAGTGTGTGAATTTAATGGTTGGATCAAAATCTCAGTTATAATCATTTGCCAGTACGGAGAATTAAGTAAAACCACGAGTCCAAATCTCCAGCCATAGCTAATTTAGGAAAGAGACAATTTAGTTATCGAGCCACCGGAGAACAACAGAACGAGATGCAACAATTCACGTTTTCTCTGTCAATGACGTTTGGCTTTTGATGTGATGTGATTGGTGTGAAGCCAAATCCAAACTGGCTTCCCTTGACACCAGGACCATTCACAGTTGAGGTCACTCAGTTTAGCTCAACACTGATTGGCTATTATTTTATAGTTTCTTTATCAACGGAGGCCAAATTATTGTTAGCTTCTATTGCATTCAATGCTACAGGTGGCAACAATATTTTTTTATATCTTTTTTGACCAGACAGCAAATTCCATCTCCAAGATGGCGTAGCAGTGAAGACGTGTTTGTTTTGTCCTCTCGTGTACTTTTGTATTTTTCATATTTTTTGTATATATATTTCAATTTATTTTCAATCTCCTTTCGATTTTTTATTCGATTATACCTTCCGGTAACCTGCCTCACCCAATGTGATACGGAATCGCTATTATTTTCAATTATAGAACACATTCAAGAATCTCCAGAAGCTAACCAGCTAATTAGTTACAAGCTATATAGTCATTGTTAGCCACTGCTAGCGGCTTTTACCTTCTGCACAGATACCAGCCCTGTTTTTAGCCTGGATAATTATCGCTAGTCTACCAATATCGGACTGTCTCTCCACAACAACTCTCCACAACTCCCCTGTTCCATCTACTGCTGCCCCCTGAACACTATGATCACTTGGCTACATAGCTGATGCCTGCTGGACTGTCCATTAATCATGGTACTCCATTCTGTTTTTGTTTTTTTTATCTGTCGGCCCCAGCCGCGAACTCAGGCACTGTGTGTAGTTAATCCGACCCTCTCTGCCTAGTCATCGCCATTTTACCTGCTGTTGTTTTGTTAGCTGATTAGCTGTTGTTGTGTTAGCTGATTAGCTGTTGTTGTGTTAGCTGATTAGCTGTTGTTGTGTTAGCTGATTAGCTGTTGTTTTAGCTAGCTCTCCCATTCAACACCTGCGATTACTTTATGCCTCGCTGTATGTCTCTCTCAAATGTCAATATGCCCTGTATACTGTTGTTCAGGTTAGTTATCATTGTTTTAGTTTACAATGGACCCCCTAGTTCCACTCTTCATACCTCTGATACCTCCTTTGTCCCACCTCCCACACATGCGGTGACCTCACCCATTACAACCAGCATGTCCAGAGACACAACCCAGTGCCTGGGCTTACCTCCGCTGTACCCGCACCCCACCATACCACTGTCTGCGCATTATGCCCTGAATATATTCTACCACGCCCAGAAATCTGATCATTTTATTCTTTGTCCCCAACGCTCTAGGCGACCAGTTTTGATAGCCTTTAGCCGCACCCTCATCCTACTCCTCCTCGGTTCCGCGGGTGATGTGGAGGTAAACCCAGGCCCTGCATGTCCCCAGGCACCCTCATTTGTTGACTTCTGTGATCGAAAAAGCCTTGGTTTCATGCATGTCAACATCAGAAGCCTCCTCCCTAAGTTTGTTTTACTCACTGCTTTAGCACACTCTGCCAACCCTGATGTCCTTGCTGTGTCTGAATCCTGGCTTAGGAAGGCCACCAAAAATTCTGAGATTTCCATACCCAACTATAATATTTTCCGTCAAGATAGAACTGCCAAAGGGGGAGGAGTTGCAGTCTACTGCAGAGATAGCCTGCAAAGTAATGTCATACTTTCCAGGTCCATACCCAAACAGTTCGAACTTCTAATTTTAAAAATGAATCTCTATAGAAATAACTCTCTCACTGTTGCCGCCTGCTACCGACCCCCCTCAGCTCCCAGCTGTGCCCTGGACACCATTTGTGAATTGATCGCCCCCATCTAGCTTCAGAGTTTGTTCTGTTAGGTGACCTAAACTGGGATATGCTTAACACCCCGGCAGTCCTACAATCTAAGCTAGATACCCTCAATCTCACACAAATCATCAAGGAACCCACCAGGTACAACCCTAAATCTGTAAAACAAGGGCACCCTCATATACGTTATCCTGACCAACTGGCCCTCCAAATACACCTCCGCTGTCTTCAATCAGGATCTCAGTGATCACTGCCTCATTGCCTGTATCCGCTACGGGTCCGCAGTCAAACGACCACCCCTAATCACTGTCAAACGCTCCCTAAAACACTTCTGCGAGCAGGCCTTTCTAATCGACCTGGCCTGGGTATCCTGGAAGGATATTGACCTCATCCCGTCAGTTGAGGATGCCTGGTCATTCTTTAAAAGTAACAGATATAGCCCCTGGTTCACTCCAGACCTGACTGCCCTCAACCAGCACAAAAACATTCCGTGGCGGACTGCAATAGCATCGAATAGTCCCTGCGATATGCAACTGTTCAGGGAAGTCAGGAACCAATACACGCAGTCAGCAAAGGCCATCTTTTTCAAGCAGAAATTTGCATCCTGTAGTTCTAACTCCAAAAAAGTTCTGGGACACTGTAAAGTCCATGGAGAACAAGAGCACCTCCTCCCAGCTGCCCACTGCACTGAGGCTAGGTAACACGGTCACCACTGATAAATTCATGATAATCAAAAACTTCAACAAGCATTTCTCAATGGCTGGCCATACCTTCCTCCTGGCTACTCCAACCTCGGCCAACAGCTCCACCCCCCCCCCCCCCCCCCCCCCCCGCAGCTACTCGCCCAAGCCTCCCCAGCTTCTCCTTTACCCAAATCCAGATAGCAGGTTCTGAAAGAGCTGCAAAGTCTGGACCCGTACAAATCAGCTGGGCTTGACAATCTGGACCCTCTATTTCTGAAACTATCCGTCGCCATTGTCGCAACCCCTATAACCAGCCTGTTCAACCTCTCTTTCATATAGTCTGAGATCCCCAAGGACTGGAAAGCTGTCGCAGTCATCCCCCTCTTCAAAGGGGAGACACCCTGGACCCAAACTGTTACATACCTATATCCATCCTGCCCTGCCTATCTAAGGTTTTCGAAAGCCAAGTCAACAAACAGATCACTGACCATCTCGAATCCCACCGTACCTTCTCCGCTGTGCAATCTGGTTTCCGAGCCGGTCACGGGTGCACCTCAGCCACGCTTAACTTCTTCGATATAGGGGGCGCTCTTTTAATTTTTTGATTAAAAAAACGTTCCCGTTTTAAACAAGATATTTTGTCACGAAAAGATGCTCGACTATGCATATAATTGACAGCTTTGGAAAGAAAACACTCTGACATTTCCAAAACTGCAAAGATATTATCTGTGAGTGCCACAGAACTGATGCTACAGGCCAAGATGAAATTTCAAACAGGAAATGCCCCAGATTTTGAATGCGCTGTGTTCCAATGTCTCCTTATATGGCTGTGAATGCGCAAGGAATGAGCCTACACTTTCTGTCGCTTACGTTTTCCCCAAGGTGTCTGCAGCATTGTGACGTATTTGTAGGCATATCATTGGAAGATTGACCATAAGAGACTACATTTACCAGGTGCCCGCTTGGTGTCCTCCGTCGCAATTATTGCGTAATCTCCAGCTGCGTGCATTTTTCCATTTGGTTCAGAGGAGAAACCAAACTGCCACGAATGATTTATCATCGAATAGATATGTGAAAAACACCTTGAGGATTGATTCTAAACAACTTTCTGTCGATATTATGGAGTTAATTTGGAAAAAAGTTTGGCGTTGTAATGACTGAATTTTCTGGGTTTTTTCTTAGCCAAACGTGATGAACAAAACGGAGCGATTTCTCCTACACAAATAATATTTTTGGAAAAACTGAACATTTGCTATCTAACTGAGAGTCTCCTCATTGAAAACATCCGAAGTTCTTCAAAGGTAAATTATTTTATTTGAATGCTTTTCTTGTTTTTGTGAAAATGTTGCCTGCTGAATGCTAGGCTTAATGCTATGCTAGCTATCAATACTCTTACACAAATGCTTGTGTAGCTATGGTTGAAAAGCATATTTTGAAAATCTGAGATGACAGTGTTAACAAAAGGCTAAGCTTGTGAGCCAATATATTTATTTCATTTCATTTGCGATTTTCATGAATAGTTAACGTTGCGTTATGCTAATGAGCTTGAGGCTATGATTACGCTCCCGGATACGGGATTACTCGACGCTAGAGGTTAAGGTACTAAACGATATCATAACCGCCATCGATAAAAGACAGTACTATGCAGCCGTCTTCATTGACCTGGCCAAGACTTTCGACTCCGTCAATCACCATATTCTTATCGGCAGACTCAGTTGCCTCGGTTTTTCTAATGACTGCTTTGCCTGGTTCACCAACTACTTTGCAGACAGAGTTCAGTGTGTCAAATCGGAGGGCATGTTGTCCGGTCCTCTGGCAGTCTCTATGGGGGTGCCACAGGGTTCAATTCTCGGGCCGACTCTTTTCTCTGTATATATCAATGATGTTGCTCTTGCTGCGGGCGATTCCCTGATCCACCTCTACGCAGACGACACCATTCTGTATACTTCTGGCCCTTCCTTGGACACTGTGCTATCTAACCTCCAAACAAGGTTCAACGCCATACAACACTCCTTCCGTGGCTCTTAAACACTAGTAAAACCAAATGCATGCTTTTCAACCATTCGCTGCCTGCACCCGACTAGCATCACCACCCTGGATGTTTCCGACCTAGAATATGTGGACATCTCTAAGTACCTAAGTGTCTGGCTAGACTGTAAACTCTCCTTCCAGACTCATATCAAACATCTCCAATCCAAAATCAAATCAAATCTAGAATTGGCTTTCTATTTCGCAACAAAGCCTCCTTCACTCACGCCGCCAAACTTACCCTAGTAAAACTGACTATCCTACCGATCCTCGACTTCGGCCATGTCATCTACAAAATGGCTTCCAATACTCTACTCAGCAAACTGGATGCAGTTTATCACAGTGCCATCCGCTTTGTTACTAAAGCACCGTATACCACAACCACTGCGACCTGTATGCTCTAGTTGGCTGGCCCTCGCTACATATTCGTCGCCAGACCCACTGGCTCCAGGTCATCTACAAGTCCATGCTAGGTAAAGCTCCGCCTTATCTCAGTTCACTGGTCACGATGGCAACACCCACCCGTAACACGCGCTCCAGCAGGTGTGTCTCACTGATCATCCCTAAAGCCAACACCTCATTTGGCTGCCTTTCCTTCCAGTTCTCTGCTGCCTGTGACTGGAACGAATTGCAAAAATCGTTGAAGTTGGAGACTTTTATCTCCCTCACCAACTTTAAACATCTGCTATCTGAGCAGCTAACCGATTGCTGCAGCTGTACACAGTCCATCGGTAAATAGCCCATCCAATTTACCTACCTCATCCCCATACTGTTTTTATTTATTTACTTTTCTGCTCTTTTGCACACCAGTATCTCTAACTGCACATGACCATCTGATCATTTATCACTCCCGTGTTAATCTGCTAAAATTGTAATTATTCGCCTACTTCCTCATGCCTTTTGCACACAATGTATATAGACTCTTTTTTTTCTTTTTTTCTACTGTGTTATTGACTTGTTTATTGTTTACTCCATGTGTAACTCTGTGTTGCTGTCTGTTCACACTGCTATGCTTTATCTTGGCCAGGTCGCAGTTGTAAATGAGAACTTGTTCTCAAATAGCCTACCTGGTTAAATAAAGGTGAAATGAAAAAAATTATAATAATCTTAAAACTAATATAAATAAAAACACAAAAATATAATAACCTTGATACTCACACACTGAACCATCATTAATTTCAACCTCAAGACCATAAGCATTCATTCAAACTGTGAGTCATCCATTTGAATTATAAACAACAACAAAAAATGATTATTGATATGAATGTTTCTATAGCATACCAATGCTTAGACTGGTATTATTACTTTCCATGAATTACATTACTGGAACAGTGAATAAAAACTATATAGGATACAACATAAGCCTCTCCAATTAAGGGAATAGATAGACTAATTAATGATTGATATTTTGTTGGTCATGTTAACTGCATAGACACTATTTATAATTATAATCTACATGTGTGATAGCCTGTGTAAACACGTATGCCTGCTTGATGAAATGGGCAGCTTTTACATTTTTATAATTTCCCAACTAGGAGTAATATTCAAAAAGATACACTGTTGAGTTTAATAAAAAAAGTCCCTTGCTAGATTTACAAAATTATGTTCGAATTTCATTATTCAGAAGACACACAAATATTACCCTACATGTAAGTCAGATAAGCTTGTCAACTATGAGGCCATAATTTAAAGGATCTTTATAAATACATTTTCTATGGTATTATATGATTATGCATTTATACAATTATAATAAAGGTTGATTCTACAGTTCTGGCAAAGCAACAATTATTCTGGGAAGATTTAAATCCCGGGAGTGAAAACAGAACTGATTGACCCTCATTTGAAAGGTTAATTTTTTTTTTTTAAGTGTTTCCTTGGGTTATATGCCAAAATTGTTTCTAAATTGTCTCGGCCACACATCTTACAAATGATAATACACAGGTTTCACATTAAACGACTGACCCACGTACCAACAATTTTGCAAAGTAATAGATATAAAATACATCCCTGCATGTTTTTTTTTCAAATGTAGACGTCAGACAATATTAGCCTGCACCTTTATTTTGCGTTTCTTTCTCTCGCCTACATTATATTGAATGAACCATTTCACATCTAGGCAGCGGCCTAATTGTATCATAACATATACTAGGCTATACTCACAAAGAAATACAACATGCATAGAATAACTTATTTTTTCCACATATGTATGCAAAATGGGACCAACGTAAGCATGCTGAACGACAACACAACATTTTACTAACTGAAGCAAAATATAAATATCAAAATTGCGTAAAATCCGTGTGCAAAGGTTGTCAGAGAGCTCATTGTGGAATCCGCAGGAGCCCTTTCTACTGCAAATATTCTAATTAAACACATGAAAATGATGGCATTATGCCCTTTTTAAATGGGGAAAGACGTCTAAATGATGTCTTGATTTGCTTTCTATGTATGCTCCCGTATCCAGTTACTGCGGTTTTGTAGTGGGACCATGGCGCATGTTTTTGTAGGCTTAGGTCGCGTCCCCTGCTCAGACATTGCATGCATCATCCAATGGTCGCGTGGCACGTCATCGACTGTACCGTCGGGCACCATATTGCTATAACATATGATGTGGTTAGCTGATCCGTAAAATACCTATCCAGGCGTGGTAAGATCTGACATACGTTGGCAAAGCCTTGGCAGAGGAACGGGCCCTTAACCTCGCGGACTTCTCTGCTCTCATGGTGCTTTCAAGACAACTGGGAACTCGGAAAAACGTAAAGTCAGTGATCTATAATGCGGAAAGACGAAGCTCGAGAAAGATACCAGAGTTTCCGACTTGCACTTCCGAGTTGGAAGATCATTCAAAACGATTTTTCCAAGTCGGAGCTCGTTTTTTTTTCAAGTTTACAGCTGGACACACAGAAGTCGGAAGTTGGAGATTTCTGAGTTCCGAGGTCCCAGTTGTTTGAACGTGGCATAAAACACTCTCCACACAGAAGTCGGAAGTTGGAGATTTCTGAGTTCCGAGGTCCCAGTTGTTTGAACGTGGCATAAAACACTCTCCACCCAGCATTCGCACGCTATTGGCTGACTGTTCGTTCTGTCACGTCCGAAACCATATAAACCTATGGGCCCGCACCTTCATTGCCGTCAAATGTATTGAGCAAAAGAGCGCAATCCCAATAAAAAATTGTGCACTAGGCCTACCTCACTTTAAACGTATTAGAATGTCAACGACAGATCTCAACAAACTTGACACTCTTTTTTGATGATAAACGTTTAAAACGTGTGCTGGTTGTCTTATGTGTTTGTGGGCCTATTTGTAATAGTGAAGGTCTTCATATGTCGATTGGAACATCATTCGCGAATGTCACTTTCACACCCCTGTTCACTATAGCATAGGTCACTGACTAGTGTCACCAACCGCAAGACTCCAAAAGACCTGCAGACCGGTGGCGATTTTTATTTATTGTAAAAATGAACCTTATTGGGAGCTACCAGCATCATCATCTGATGCACGAGACGTTTCCATTCGTCCAGAGGTGTCATCAAGATTATCCCTACTTCCAAAACTGGGTGGTGAACCATGGCGAAGTCAACTCTGACTTCCAGATCCAGATGCCTTACTCAACGGAGTTCGGGGCCCTGGGTCCGGCGCAAGAAAGCCAGCTGGACGCTCTCTCCGCGTGCATGGGGAAGAGGAGAGCATCAGGGCCGAAGAAGGAGCGGAGAAGGACGGAGAGCATCAACACCGCGTTCACCGAACTGAGAGAATGTATACCAAATGTACCGGTAGATACGAAACTGTCCAAAATTAAAACGTTACGACTAGCAACAAGTTACATTTCCTACCTAATGGACGTGCTGGCTAAAGACACTGGGGAGACGGAGGGATTCAAGGCCGAAATCAAGAAATATGATAGAGATTTGAAACGGAAACGGGAAACGGTAGGCTGTGAACTATTTTAATAAGCAGCTTATTATTTTTGCATAGGCCTAAGATATATGGTGAAAATATTTTCCTGTTACAAAAATCTAAATTCATATTCTGCAAACTATAGCAGCATTGTAAAAATTATTTATTGGAATTAGGGTCACGTAGTCTATGTTCTGCCATCAATCTCAATTATTGTCTTAATTATTGAGTGTATTATGTGTCTTATATTACGGAATATGATGTAATATGCACCTTCGTGATTGTGGTTTTATGTTGAAACAACGTTGAGGCCATAATGTTGTAATTACTGTGTAGGCCTATTGCATTTGTTAAAATAAATTGTGTTTGTTGGCTCTGTAAGCGAAAACATTTCACAGTTTAGAGCAATCCCATGTCAGAGAAATTATACTTTGAGCTCAATTGAACAAGCCTGAAAAGGCCTATAAAGATAAACAATATAACATTATCCGACCTCTGGTTGTTAATGTGAACATGGAATAGGCCTGAGATTTTTTTTATTTAATTCAGGCCAGGTAATTTTACATTGAGTTTAAAATCAGTCTATTACAATTGCAGAGTGCTTATATCAATATTGACTACATTTTTTTATTTTATTTCACAGAACGATGGCCTGCAAGAGTCATTAGGAAACGAGAAAAAGTTCAAAGGACGGACAGGTTGGCCTCAGCAAGTCTGGGCTTTGGAACTGAATCAGTGAATGTTTTGACCTCTGAACATGCAACCCACTCAAAGACTCCGTATTCAAGCACGTCGCTGCAAGGAATACAACCACTTGTTCTCATCTACTGTATATACGTGCAAGGTTTAAATTCAAACAAGGTGGACTTGGTAAAATGCAATATTATGCAAATATTTCAACGACTGCCTATTAAACGTTTCTTTGTCATTTGTCGTCTGAGAGAACATAAATGAAAGTTGTATAGCTTAGAATAAATATTTTGGTTGTGGATAGGCCACAACGACGAACGGAGAGACTGGGATATTTGAGGTGTTTCTTTATGCCTCACGGTTATGGGGCAATGGTGTTCAGCATTATTTTTCCCGCTTTGCATTGGTCTTGTTGTAGTAGTCGACTTACTGTCGTGCTTTGTCTTGTAAAGAATTATGTTGAATCTACCTCAAATTAATGTAACCGTTCGTTTGAAATAGAAAACTAATACATTCAGCAATAACCTATCTGTTAAAAAACAATGGAACGCACAGGTTTATATTACTTCGAAATGATACCGGTAAAGGCCAACTATTGGACTATTGGTATTTGGTTTTGATAGTTTTCTTAATTACTTAATTTATCACACAATCTTTAAAACGGCAATGAAATCAGTCAGTTGTTCAACACAATGATTAGGTAGGCTATACAAATCTTGATATGCATAGCTCCAGGCAATTATTAATTTGCTTTATGAGGACACATTCTTATTTTATTTATTAAAACGTTTGTTTTATGGTGATGTAGGCTTACTATATAATTTAAGGGTTTGAGGTGCAGTAGTATAAAATATGAAAATACATGCTCAAGTGTGCTGTGTCCGGAGGACAATTAACAGTGGTGGTAGGACTAAGGTTCGATCTGTATTTTTGTCCAAATTGAGTTATAGACATAGAACATGGAACAGAACAAGGCTAACTTATAGTCTACTCTAAATACCCCAATTCACGTGGTTAAGTTCAAAAGAGTACAATATTAAAATTTGCTGACATTTATACCAATGAGTGTTCGGGAACTTTTAAAGCCAACTATTTCAGAATCTAATTTTTTTTAAAGATAGAACCTTATCAAGCTCTCGATATTTCTAGCCATAATGCCATTTGTGATTTTATAGGCTATTTTCTTTCAGGGTACCCGCATTCGATGGTGTGAGCTAAAACATTTGATTGGCTCTACACGATATTTACCAAATTGAGAAATTAATTATTGATCAGTATGTCTACAGCAATCAAATGATATTATCCAAATGTAGACGAAACAAATATTTTTCAATTCACGTTTGTATTCCTTTCTGGGGCTGGGACAGATGCAGGCTATTTCGCCTGAACTAAGAGAGCGGTCTTTCGATTGAACAGTCCACAAGAAAGTAGTCCCATCAATCGATCAATCAATCAATCAATTTCAAAGTGTATCCTATGGGATATAATAATCGAATTAAGAGATGTAGGCTATTATTTCAATGGTAAACATAGTGTATATAGCCTATGAACAAAGATTTGCTTATAGGTCAGAATAATATTGGTTTGGAATAGGCTATTTGCAGAAGCCTAATCATACATGACACGTTTCACATCAGAGAGGAAAAACAATCAAATTGGCCAGAATAAATCATTATTAGGCTAAATAAAGAGGGAGAGCCACAACCTAAATCCTTATATTGTATGACTTATAACCTATGTGGTCTAACTTAGTTCTCCACAAGAAAGGGGTTCCTCGAGCAACGGTGTGCATCTGTGCGAGTTCAAGTTCAAGTTCATTGCTCATCAACCAATCATGCACAGGCAATATTTATTTGAAAAACAAACGTGTCATTCTCCAACCTACATGCCCAACATCAATGCAAACGATATAAATTCGCCTATGCGGAAACCCACTGAAAAGGTGTTGTAGGCTATTACAGTAATTAGTAGCATGCAGGAAACCTTGTATTCCACAGCCTGTGTAGGGAAATGCAAAATATATAGCCTGAGCAATGTTCTTATTTCCTGATATTGGCGCCGCAATTTTGGACATAGCCCTACTCGTGCATGGACTAAATTATTGCAGGGAGAAAGGGCTAGGCAGGCTAGACATTATTAATTGTCCTTACAAAGTCATACAACTGAATTTATTTATATATACGTGTGTTTTTAGAAACATAAAATAGACAGTATCATAAAAGTATAGAGGTTTAAGTCCTGTGACCTGCATAGAGCGGTAGGTAGGTAGGCAGGTCTAGTCTCGTTTCTGCTCGACCACTAGATGCTGCTGGACACCTGGTGGTGGATCTAGTAACACAGAGCAGCCTGGCCTCCGGGCAATTCATATGATTTGGGGCATTTAAAAAAATATATCCCTCCATTTAGTAAAACTACTTAAGTCCGCTACTCCATCTATGGTTGAAAAAGCATGAAAGGAGAGAAGTTTTATCCAGTCTAATTCCATCCACCCACTAATCAGAAAATTTAATGACTGCCCCACAATAAACAAAAAGACAAGCCATTATGTACAATACATTTATTAAAAGCAATAAGCAGCCATATTTAAATAAATGTGTCTTATATAATACAACAATTGGGTTACGCAGCACAGCCAATATTCTAAAACATAGGAGGGAAACAAGAGGGAAATCTGGCACTACAAAGCTACAAGCAAAAACAAAGCCATCCATAGTTCAGCAAATTACATAGACATGACTAATTGATGGTGTAAGATGGAAAACAGTAGACATAACTTATTACTTAAATAAGGTCTGGGACAGAGAACCTAATCAATACTAAGGCATAGCATCATCTGTGAAGAGACCACTGACAAACAAAACAGCGAGCACACAGCAGTGTTGAAGTGAACAAAACCCCAAATAGTGACTAAGGGAAAGCAAAAACATATTATATATTTATTACAACTCCCATCTTCAACCAGCGACTAGAAGCGGTACGTAGTGTTATCGTGTGGTTGTGTGCCCACGAGACACATCATTTCAACACTGTGCCAGGAGAGGAAATAGACTTGACAGCTGAGGGTGACATGATTCCACAGAAATACATTGCAATGGAATAGAACAAATGTATTGTGAACACGAAGGCAAAGTCCAGCCAGTGCTTTGGGTGCTGCCCTGAAAACTATTTAGGTGGTTCAAATATGGTTCATTGAGCTCAAGTTGAGACGTTCTACGTGTTTGTGTTAGTACAGCAACAATTCTTCTGAAATAATATAAGAGTAGAAGTAATAATAATGCATTTTAAACCCCTAATGAACAAGTTCAATTAATTGCTTTAAATTAGTCTCAAAAGCTGAAACCATGAAAATGAATACAGACTGAAAGTTACTTTCCACCAGAGACAACTTCACAGAGACCTGACAATCAAAGATGAACTAAAGTACTGACATCTCACAAAAAAGTAGAAAATGTAGTAAAGAAGAGTCAGACGTAATATTTCCACCAATACTTGAAAAGAGCTTGGTGTTCACTGAGACGCCATTTCACTCTGCAGTATGTGTGTGTTTCAGTGTATTAGACGGGAAAGAGCAGGTCAAGTCAATGTAAAAAAGGGTCAGGGCCAAAATGCTGCATCATTCAACTTCAGTCTTCCCATGTATATCATACCACTGGATGAGTATTATAAAACTGGGTTGTTCGAGCCCGGAATGTTGATTGGCCAACAGCTGTGGTATATCAGACGTACACCACGGGTATGACAAAACATGTATTTTTACTGCTCTAATTACGTTGATAACCAGTTTATAATAGCAATAAGGCACCTCTAGGGTTTGTGTGATATGGCCAATATACCACGGCTAAGGGCTGTGTCCAGGCACTCCGCTTTGCGTCATGTATAAGAACAGCCCTTAGCCGTGGTATATTGGCCATAGACCACACCCCCTCGGGCCTTAATTGATTAATTCTAGTTGGACACCAGAAAATGTGCAACGCTTCCCAAAACCTTATCCACCATCTTTTCATTCACAAAATGCTCCATGACCAGTTTATTGAAATATTATGTTTGCACACACTCTGGTTGGACACAAGCCTTTCTTCAAGTTCTTAACGGTCCATGCAAAATACAAACAAATCTTTAAGGCAGTTCTCAGAAATTGCATTCTATCGTGTTGCTGATATCTTCATACTTGTCGTGTTTTGTACATATCGGCATATTCACATTACAGAATTACATCACCCTGCGGAGAGTCTTGACAACAGTCTGAAATCAGATTAGCCCGCCTGGCGGAAACACCTCATCAAACACACGTGTTCATGTCCAAGACTTATTGGTGGCCTTTATTCCAGCTGTTTGCTGCCCTCTGATTTCTGGTCCAGTCGGCTTTTGCTGCTCTTCACCATATAAATAAAGTATGTGAGAGTCTCCTTCTCGTTCACGGGGATATTCCGGAAGTGGCGACTGACAGTCTGAAAACAAATAACATTGCATTGAGGCCAAAATCATTTAGTTATCACAGAGAAGAACTACATTCTATCCAAAGTGGTATGCAAGACAATAGAGATGTAGAGGTCAGTTTAATCAGTCTATTGATTGAACTTCCAGTTGTTTTCTCCCCAATTTTAATAAGAACATTGTGGTGAGGATTAGTGGCATGGTTAGGGGCACAACTTTCACTGGGGACACCCCCCCCCTCTGAATGTAAATGTTTCCCCCTTCCCAGTTCTTTCATTGGAATGTAATACAAAAAAACAAAGGCACAGGTGTGCTTTAGGACCATGCGGATGCCTCCGAGCGGTCGGGTAGGCTGTTGGGAGCGTTTATCCTACAGGATAAATGAAATAAAAAACTTTCACTTCTAAAACCAAGCAAGACCAACAAAGACCAAGTGTGATCATCGGTCTGGTTAAAGGGATACTTTGAGATTTTGGCCCTTGATCTACTTCCCCAGAGACAGATGAACTCCTGGATACCATTTTTATGTCTCTGCGTGCAGTTTAAAGCATCCTTTTAACTCCCAACCAAATCAATGACCAGAACTCCATGTATAAATTCATGTATAAACCCAAACAGATTATTTGATTGAAAATAATAAACGTGAAGGGAAATAAACATCCTCTATGTAGTCACGAGTTATGAAGGCAGTCAAATTCCATGTGACCGTTTAGTCACAATAATTCAGCTTCTCCAAGCTCTGATGCTGCTGATGGTCATAAGTAGCCTACCAAAAACTGCCTTGTACTCAGCACTCTATATTCCCTCTAATCACTCTGACATCAATACAAGTCTAATCAAAAATCTAATCCAACACTTCATGAGAGCCCATTAGCTTATGTTGCACAACATAGGCTATGCAATTGGGCTATAAAATAGAATGATGGACTCTATTAAAAATAGGAGGATCCTATAGGCTAAGCCTACTATATTTATTTCTCAACTTTCTTAATATTAAGCACATTGCTTGTCTTTACAACAGGAGTATAGGCTATCTGACCGGCATGATAATGAACCACGGGAAAAGTGTCCTCCATTTGCTATTTAAGTGCATAGATGACATGGATTTATTGTGATGGTGTAGGCTATATGACATGGATTTATTGTGATGGTGTAGGCTATATGACATGGATTTATTGTGATGGTGTAGGCTATATGACATGGATTTATTGTGATGGTGTAGGCTATATGACATGGATTTATTGTGAAGTTGTAGGCTTTATTACATGGATTTATTACTGTATGTAGATGTTCCAAAGGTCTGCATCAGTGGCTTGTAAGTTGTGTGGAAGCCAGGAGATGCTAAATTTGTTTATGTTCATTAACGTCAATTACCATGAGACCGACAATTATTTGATTTGCTTGACAATCACCGGCTGACTAAATTGTGACTGCCACAGCCCTAGTCTCACCCAGCTCCATTCAGGGCTGACAGTTCCACTCAATGGGGGCAGCACGTAGAGAGCAATAATTGTTTGGACCTGTTGACTTGTGCTTCATTAATGACATGACAGGCTCATTAACTTCTTTGGGACTGGGGGGCAGTATTGAGTAGCTTGGATGAATAAGGTGCCCAGAGTAAACTGCCTGCTACTCACACCCAGTTGCTAATATATGCATATTATTAGTAGATTTGGATAGAAAACACTGTTTCTAAAACTGTTTGAATGATGTCTGAGTATAACAGAACTCATACGGCAGGCAAAAACCTGAGAAAAAAATCCAACCAGGAAGTGGGAAATCTGAGGTTTGTAGGTTATCGAAGATAGTGGGATATTGGTCAAATGGCACTTCCTAAGGCTTCCACTAGATGTCAACAGTCTTTAGAACCTTGTTTGAGGCTTCTACTGTGAAGTGGGGGTGAATAAGGGCTGTTTGAGCCAGGTGTCTGGCAGAGTGCCATGAGTTTGTGAAGCGCGTTCACGTGAGAGTTAGCTCGCGTTAGCTCGCGTTCCATTGCTTTTCTACAGACAATGGAATTCTCCGGTTGGAACATTATTGAACATTTAGGATAAAAACATCCTAAAGATTGATTCTATATTTCGTTTGACATGTTTCTACGAACTGTAATATAACTTTGTCTGAACTTTCGCATGGACTTGCCGGCACGTCGTGATTTTGGATTGTGTACTAAACGCGCAAACAACAAGGAGGTATTTGGACATAAATTAGGGACTTTATCGAATAACTCAAACATTTGTGGAACTGGGATTCCTGGGAGTGCATTCTGATGAAGATCAAAGGTAAGTGAATATTTATAATGCTATTTCTGACTTCTGTTGACTACACAACATGGCGGATATCCGTTTGGCTGTTTTGTTGTCTGAGCGCTCTACTCAGATTATTGCATGGTGTGCTTTTTCGGTAAAGCTTTTTTGAAATCTGACATAGCGGTTGCATTAAGGAGAAGTTTATCTAAAGTTCCATGCATAACACTTGTATTTTCATCAACACTTGATGAGTATTTCTGTAAATTGATGTGGCTCTCTGCAAAATCACCGGATGTTTTGGAACTACTGAACGTAACGCACCAATGTAAACTCAGATTTATTTGATATAAATATGAACTTTATCAAACAAAACATACATGTATTGTGTAACATGAAGTCCTATGATTGTCATCTGATGAAGATCAAAGGTTAGTGAATAATTCTCGCTATTTGTGCTTTTTGTGACTCCTCTCTTTGGCTGGAAAAATGGCTGGGTTTTTCTGTGACTTGGCTCTGACCTAACATAATCGTTTGTGGTGCTTTCGCCGTAAACATTTTGAAATCGGACACTGTGGCTGGATTAACGAGAAGTTCACCTTTAATATGGTGTAAAATACTTGTATGCTTGAGGAATTTTAATTATGAGATTTCTGTTGTTTTGAATTTGGCGCCCTGCACTTTCACTGGCTGTTGTTGAGGTGGGACGCTACCGTCCCGAATATCCCAGAGAGGTTAATGGAGGTCTAGGCCTCTACCGCCTGGGGAAACATTTCATTTATTGCACACTCGTAACTGTCATAGCCATCTTGCTAGCTAACTTAGCTAGCTCAATCAATCAGTATTTTTCTGTGCTATGACACTTATTAAAGCCTTGAATCTCATAGGGGCCCCTGTCACCACTGGTCATCTAGCTAGCCACATAACCAGCAGGGTTGCATCGGTTTCCATTGGACTAGAGCTAATGCTAGTTGGCTAATGCGAACTGATAATCACGTAGCAGCCTATGCTGACTAGCATTGCTAATATACTAGCTAGCTAATGCTGGGTCCGCAAAAATCAAGTAAATGCTACTGAACTCAGGACAAAAATCACATTTCCACATTGTAGTGGCTATTGATGTTCTGGTTGTTTGTTTTTTTGCTTAGTGACATTGCGAATATCATATTTTTGTAATTTAACTATAAATTTAACTACCGGTATGTACAGTGCATTCCGAAAGTATTCAGACAGTTTCCCTTTTTACACATTTTATTACGTTACAGCCTTATTCTACAATGGATAAAATAATTTCTTACCCTCAATCTACACACAATACCACATAATGACAAAGTGAAAACAGGTATAGATTGTTGCAATTTTATAAAAAAAATAAAATAGAAATACCTTATTTACGTAAGTATTCAGACCCTTTGCTATGAGACTTGAAATTGAGCTCAGGTGCATCCGGTTTCTATTGATCATCCTTGAGCTGTTTCTACAAAATGATTGGAGTCCACCTGTGGCAACTTCCTTTGGATTGGACATGATCTGGAAAGGCACACACCTGTCTATATAAGGTCCCACAGTTGACAGTGCATGTCAGAGCAAAAACCAAGCCATGTGGCCGAAGGAATTGTCCATAGAGCTCCGAGACATGGTTGAGGCACAGATCTGGGGAAGGGTAACAAAACATTTCTGCAGCATGGAAGGGCCAAGAACACAGTGGCCTCCATTGTTTTTAAGAACGGAAGAAGTTTGGAACCACCAAGACTCTTCCTATAGCTGGCCGCCCAGCCAAATTGAGCAATTGGGAGAAAAATTGGGAGAGAAGGGCCTTGCTCAGGGAGGTGACCAAGAACCCAATGGTCACTTTGACAGAGCTCCAGAGTTCTTCTGTGGAGATGGGAGAACCTTCCAGAAGGACAACCATCTCTGCAGCACTCCACCAATCAGGAATTTATGATAGTGGCCAGACGGAAGCCATTGCTCAGGGGAAAAAAGGCACATGACAGCCTGCTTGGAGTTTACAAAAAGGCACCTAAATGACTCAGACCATGAGAAACAAGAGTCTCTGGTCTGATGAAACCAAGATTGAACTCTTTGGCCTGAAAGCCAAGAGTCACGTCTGGAGGAAACCTGGCACCATCCCTACAGTGAAGCATAGTGTTGGTTGGCAGCCTCATGCTGTGGGGATGTTTTTCACCGGCAGGGACTGAGAGCCTAGTCAGGATTGAGGGAAAGATAAACAGAGATCCTTGATGAAAACCTGCTCCAGAGCGCACAGGACCACAGACTGGGACGAAGGTTCACCTTTCAACAGAACAACAACCCTAAGCACACAGCCAAGACAATGCAGGAGTGGCTTTAGGACATGTCTCTGAATGTCCTTGAGTTACCCAGCCAGAGCCCGGACTTGAACATCTCTGGAGAGACCTGAAAATAGCTGCGCAGCGACGCTCACCATCCAACCTGACAGAGCTTGAGAGGATCTGCAGAGAAGAATGGAAGAAACTCCCCAAATACAGGCATGACAAGCTTGTGGCATCATACCCAAGAAGACTCAAAACTGTAATCGCTGCCAAAGGTGCTTCAACAAAGTACTGAGTAAAGGGTCTGAATACCTGTGTAAGTGTTATTTTTTTTGTATTTTATAAATTTACTAAAATGTCTAAAAGACTTTGAATTGTCATTATGGTGCATTGTGTTTAGATTGATGGGGAAAAAACTATTTAATCCATTTTAGAATAAGGCTGTAGGGTAACAAAATGTGGAAAAAGTCAAGGGGTCTGAATACTTTCCGAAAGCACTGTATCTAATCCGGTTTTCGCATGAGAAAATGAGTGAAGTCCCAAATTCCCGGCGAGATACTGCGACACACACTTACGGATACGAAGTCTCAGAAATAAAAGATCCGGTCACGGATTAGGAGCCACTCCCTTTGAGGATACTGGAGTTATTAGGAGAGGAGAATGACTTTGGATAATTGCCCTAATGAAATCCCAAGACAGAAGTTGACTCTTTTAGAGCTGAGTCCTTCTGAGACAGTTTACCAAGTTCTTTAGATGGGCTACTAACTAATGAACAAAAATATAAATGCTACATGTGTTGCTCACCATTTTTCATGAGCTGAAATAAAAGATTCCAGAATGTTCCATATGCCTCAAAAGCTTATTTATCTACAATTTTGTGCACAAATCTGTTTACATCCTTGTTAGTGAACATTTTCCTTTGCCAAGAAAATCCAGCCACCTGACAGGTGTCATATCAAGAAGCTGATTAAACAACATGATCCTTACACAGGTGCACCTTGTGCTGTGGACACTAAAGGCCACAGGTGTCTCAAGTTGAGGGAGAGTGCAATTGGCATGATGACTGTAGGAATGTCCACCAGCGCTGTTAACGTTAATTTCTCTATCATAAGCCACCTCCAACGTCATATTTGAGAATTTGGCAATACATCGAACTGGCCTAACAACCGCAGACCACGTGTAACCACACCAGCCCAGGACCTCCACATCTGGCTTCTTCGACGGCGGAATCGTCTGAGACCAGCCACCCGGACAACAGATGAAACAGATGAGCATTGGTGTTTGTAATAAAGCCCTTTGTGGGGAAAAACGATTTGGCTGGGCCTTGCTCCCAAGCGGGCCCATGCCCTCCCATGTTTGTGCCCCTGCCCAGTCATGTGAAATCCATAGATTAGGTCCTAGTGAATTCATTTCAATTGACTGAGTTCCTTATATGAATTCTAACTCAGTAAAATGGTTGAAATTGTCACGTTTATATTTTTGTTATATATATATATATATATATATATATATATATTTTTTTTTTAAACTAACAGGATAGCACTGCTGTATAAAATCAGTAATGTAAGATTTTTTAAAGCCTGCCTACTATCACTGTGGCAATAAACAAATGAACTGTTTGTCATTTGGATATGTTGACACGAAGCAGTACAAGCCATAATTAGGTTATAATAATAAGCTTATTTAGACAAGGAATGAGATTGCAAGAGGGACGCGAGTAGTTTCTCCTGCCTGTGGGTCTGGCGCTTTCTACTCTACTAGCCAGCTCCCCTTTGGGCAAGATGTCAGGCGAAACTGGTTTCGCAAGTTGCAGTTTGTTTTGGATAGCCGCTGGGAGACTTGGCATCAAAACGGACCATTGTATTTATTAGTCCAGTATTATGAAGTACATCAGATTACAAAATGCGAAAACTCCATATAGGACAACAATATATGAATACATTCATCAAAGTAAAATATTGTGCCTGGTGCTTGTCTTTAGCTGGAATAGATACCCCACTGCAGTGTACACTGTTAGCGGTCTATGACATACTACAAACATATTACTGCTGTAGGCCCTGTGGTTAAAAATACATTTAAAAATCCCATGACAAACTTAAGTTGATCTCAGATAGATTGTCTAGGGGCAAGTGACCCTCCCCTTTCATGTAAGAAAGTCATGACCATCATACTTTTAGAGAAAGGATCATTTTGTACATGTGTTTAACAGAGTTAGACAAACTCCAGTTCCCTTGCTTAGGAGGACCGGGGTCCTCCCCGGGATCATTTTTATGCAGAAGGGCTGAGAAGCTCTTAAAAAAAAAGAAAAAAAGAGGACATTCTAGCCATTAATGAACTATTAGATAGCCATAAAAAAAAGTATATTTTAATTCTGTGGGCCAGAATAAGGCTCTCCTCACTTTTCAGTTCGCTGCAGCTAGCGACTGGAGCGAGCTGCAACACACACTGAAACTGGACAGTTTTATCTCAATCTCTTTATTCAAAGACTCAATCATGGACACTTACTGACAGTTGTGGCTGCTTTGCGTGATGTATTGTTGTCTCTACCTTCTTGCCCTCTGTGCTGTCTGTTCCCAATAATGTTAGTACCATGTTGTGTTGCTACCATCATGTGTTGTCATGTGTTGCTGCCTTGCTATGTTGTTGTCTTTAGGTCTCTCTTTATGTAGTGTTGTGTTGTCTCTAGTCGTGATGGGTTTTTGTCTTATATTGATATTTGATTTTTAATCCCTGTCCCCGCAGGCCTTTTGGTAGGCCGTCATTGTAAATACGAATTTGTTCTTAACTGACTTGCCTAGTTAAATAAAGGTTAAATAAAATAAAAAATAAATAAAATATTGTTTCTGCAATGAGAAATTACCATCTTCAGCGAAGGTACTACGAATTTCATGGACTATCACAATAATTTTTTGGAGATTGTAGAGAAAACCGCTATACGAACGCCTCTTTTTGGTGAACGTCAGGAATCGAACATGTGAAAGGGCCATTCATTTGGCTCCCTGATTCGCATACTACTAGTATCTTCTCTGAAGATGGTCATTTCTCATTGTGCAGAAACAATATAGTGAGGAGAGAGCCTTATTCTGGTCCACACTTTTTCAGTGTATTAAAATATATACTTTAAGGCGATCTAATAGTTCATTAATGGCTTGAGCAGTCAGCGTCAGGAGGAAGGATAGAGAAGAGGTGTGGCTCCTGCAACTTGAATGCGCCTCAAAAGGAATATATGTATCTCGCATAGAACACAAGTTGACTTGGTAAATAGGTAAACTATTCTACTATGGGGTTGTGTGAGTATGTTTAAATATGTTTTAAAAGTTGCACACAGCGTAACAGAAAATAACATATTTGAGAACACACTTATTTGGGAATATATTTCATAGAACAGACATGCTTCTGTAGTAGGCTACATCATATCCAGAGATGTTTATTGCGGATCTACACTGACCTCAAAAACAAAAATCCGTCGCAGTAAAGGAGAACTTCAACCCCTGTGTAGAAATACTTGTCTTTCTTGCACTTGTAGAAAGATGCCACTCAAGGAGTAGAGAAATAAGTGCGGTAGCAATGGAAACCAGGGACCCCTCAAAATTGCTGCATTTCTTACTGGCACTTGTTTCACTAACATTTGTTTTGCTTGCAGTGACTGTGATATGTGGTTGTCTAAACCCATCTTAGTTGAATACACACTAAGTCGCTCTGGATAAGATTGAATGCTAAATGACTCGAGTGTAAATATTGGCCTACCTCAGCCAGTTGGGCCTTGTTCAAGCCAGGTCTGGTCTGGAGCTTGTAGTGTCTCTTGTAGCGTCTCAGCGTGTTCACCTGAAGCTGGAACAGATCCACCTAACATCACAGAGACACGCATTGTGAGGACAGAGTGGTGTGCCATCCATTAAGCGTTGAATATCTTACTGCTCTCTATCAATTGTTTCACACAAAAGAATGCATAGAACTGTCATGCTATTGGGCCTTTTCATCAACAGTCATCTTATGTTCTTTTTCATATCTATTCAACTTGATGTTTTTTCTTTTTCAATGAGAATCAGTGACATTCTTCAGAGACAGATGATTTAAAGGGAGGACAATGGGCTCGTTTCCCCTGCTTTTACCTCTGGCACCTCCACATCATGATCAGGAGACTCCCCTCCGTCGTCACTCGTCTTCCTCTTCCGTTTGTTACGGACACTCTGGATGAAGTTTTTGTGGAAGTCGCATATGTAGAGGTGTCGGACCTAAAATAAGAGGAATAAGAGTGTACAAAACATTTCCCATTACATAGAATTTAGAAGAAAAAGAAACGCACACCTATTTGGGCGAGGTGCTGGCTAGCGGAGTAGAATACTTGAAAATAAAAGAGAGCCGCCCACTCTAGGAGCTCAGATGCAAAAATGTAATTACCAACGTTTCGACAGCCAAGCTGTCTTCATCAGGGTATAAAAAAAGGTGAAAGCTATGATCCCTTATTGATGTCACTTTCTAAATTGCTTCAAATCCATTTAGATGATGGGGGACAGAATCATCCTCTGGAATAACGCACATGCTTGGATAATAATTACAAAATCAGCGTCTCATGATACCCGTCCAAATAGGACCACAAACATAGCAAAGAATAAGCTTATCAGCATAGAGTGCACCACATCATCCCATGGGATCAGTCAAGGCTGCACACTGCAGAAACATCACTGAACTATTATAGTTCCTACACATCACCTCCTATACTCAAACAAAGTAGGCCTTTTATAGGCAAATGGGCAGCATCATGTTCATGTCAGTCCTCCAGAACGCAAATGTTGTCTTCCTAGTAGGTCTCCGCAACAGTATAGTGAGGTTGTGAGTATGTGTGCACCGTGTTTTGGGAGGCCAGCAAGAGTCGACTCTTTTCGACTCCAAACATACTCGTGCACCACTAGCTATGCAGGGTGAACCCAAATAGTCTATCCGCAGACTGCGGTTCTAAACATGCCGCGCCCACTGCCATTGGGTTGTTAAGCGCCGTCTCTGACACACCAGAACAGTTCTGTGGCCGTAATGCACCAACGTTGGAAACCCCCACAGAAGAAGAAGGCTGCTTGGTTAGCTAGGACACCCCCGTAGACAGTGTTCTTCGCCACCGCCTAACCGAGCACTCTTTTACCGCAATTCTATTAATGTTACAGCGAGGGAAGTAGCTAGTTTGTGAGCCAACCCGAAACTCGCTAAACGTTAAAATCTGCGGAGAGGAGGCGAAGGACACTGCCGGTCGCCTGGCTAGCTAGCAGCATAAATGGCAGTGGGCGCGGGATGTAGTAAACGCGGAATGTTGGTGGACCTTCTCGATGAAACAGCCAAGGATTGGAGGTCCTCCTTGTTTGATGTTCCACAAACTAATCCAAATGAAGCCATTAGCAATCAGAGAAATCCAATGTTCCGTGATTAGGACATAATAGATAAGTGTGGCTGAATTTGCCAACAAGCTGAACGCGTGCGCGATTAGCACATTATTGCCTAGCAAACTGTCAGTGGGAATGTCTACGGGGCTAGCTGGCTACCTCGTCTCATAGTTGGAACAACTAGTTAGAAATACACACTTACACTTTTGTCGATGTCCAGCTTTAGTTTTTTCTGCGATATGCTTTTCTGGATCCGCTTGCTGAAGGAAGCGTTTCCAGCTGATCGTCCGCAGCGCTCACCGTCCTCAATCAAACAACAAGTCTGGCCGTAAAACGGTGGAGCCGGAGGTCCATCGTGACTGTCTTCTTCTGTGCTGAACCCGTTCATGATAGTTGGGTTGGGGATCTTCTTGTAAAGCCACTGAGAACGTTCTGTCGTCCTTGAATGGCCACTTTCTTCTACAGACAATCGTTATCGTCGTAACTGATTTTATATTAAACCAATGCGAAAAGGTAATGAAAGGACACTGTACTGAGTTTCGTCGTCAAGCTAGGAACCCATACCACAATACAGGCTAGAATGTCAAGAAAGAGACAGGACCTCAAGGTGGCTTGCTAGCTAAGTAGCTACTGCTAGCGAACGAAATTCCTAAACTGATAACACGCAACCGTTACTTTTCTATCATTCGTACATATAGCGCTAAAACGGTGCACATATCACACGAAATCGGAACACTTCAATCGTCTTTCACTGATTAAACAATTTTGAAGACATCACGTATTTCATAGACTTCACCTCAACAGCCGCGGTAATTCTTTCAGAATAGCTTGTACAATGAACACGTCCTGCTACTGCAGCGGAAGGGATCACTATTGGTCATTTTCTAATAGAGGCGGGATTAGTATGTTTGTATTGCTCTTCGGTTGGTTAAAATGTATGTACATCGTCCAAATGTTGCTTCCTGGATCACGATGCGTTTTTGTTTTGTATGAAAAGATGAGTCTGAAACGGCCTCTGTGCTCAACTGTGTAATCTTCATACTGACAAACATAGACATACATTTCTTTATGTGCATTATATACGGATAGTATAACAATACAAAATATGTAGTAGCGTAATAATGTTATGACGTACTGTAAGTGCCTTAATATGTTTGCAGCCCAGGGAGAGTAGCTGCTAATGGAGATCCTTAATACAAATACTGTACAATGATAGTCTAGTCAGTATGTTAGAGTAAAACAAGGGGTAATATATGTATGTGTTGTAGTTGAAAGGCCTGTAAATTTAAAAATGGATCATTAAATATAGTTAAATTACATTTTTTCACATTTCCCAAAATCTGGTCACATTACTTCAAATTCACATGCATGTTGCATTCTTTTGCAACCAACAGGAGCCAAAGTGCAAACTTGAGGGAATTTTTGCAAAACTTTCCATGTGTAAAAACGGAAAACTCAATAACAAGTTATTGGTATGGAATAATTAGTCTAACAAAGTACCGTGCTTTCGGTCAGCTCCCAATGACAGGCCTGTGAGGCTAAACTTGTCATATTACGCCATCTACTGGTTATTCAAAAACATAGCACATGGTAGGTAGCCAGGTCAGAAGCACAAACTACTATCAAAACAGCCTCCCGGGTGGCGCAGTGGTTAAGGGTGCTGTACTGCAGCGCCAGCTGTGCCATCAGAGTTCCTGGGTTCGCGCCCAGGCTCTGTCGTAACCGGGAGGTCCGTGGGGCGACGCACAATTGGCCTAGCGTCGCCCGGGTTAGGGAGGGCTTGTCTCATCGCGCACCAGCGACTCCTGTGGCGGGCTGGGCGCAGTGTGCGCTAACCAAGGTGGGAGGTCCGTGGGGCGACGCACAATTGGCCTAGCGTCGCCCGGGTTAGGGAGGGCTTGTCTCATCGCGCACGGACTCCTGTGGCGGGCTGGGCGCAGTGTGCGCTAACCAGGTGTTTCCTCCGGCGCATTGGTGCGGCTGGCTTCCAGGTTGGATGCGTGCTGTGTTAAGAAGCAGTGCGGCTTGGTTGGGTTGTGTATCGGAGGACGCATGACTTTCAACCTTAGGCTCTCCCGAGCCCGTACGGGAGTTGTAGCGATGAGACAAGATAGTAGTAGCTACTACAATTGGATACCACGAAATTGGGGAGATAAAGGGGGAAAATGCAAAAAAAAAAAAAAAACTACTACTACTAAATCTTACACATTGTCTTACTGTAAAATCTTTATATTCAGATCATTTAATTTATGTACACATTTATTGGTGCAACTTATTCCACTAAAATGAAGTGTCAGAGACATACAAAAAGGAATATGCGAGAAAAAAAACTACACAGGACGACACTGACTACCAACATTTAAATCCTAATGTCACAGCTTGCAAGCTTGTGTTCAGATCTACTGTGCTACAAAAAAATAAATAAATCCATCAGCCCTACAAAATGAGACCAGAAAGAAACTGGTCAGGCTGGGAGGGAGGAGAACAAAGATGGGGCGACAAGGTGAATGAGGAGAGGTGACAAGATAGGTGAACAGTAGGGACAGAGATAGGTGAACAGTAGGGACAGAGATAGGTGGAGAGAAGATAAACAAATGGTGGAAATTAAGATTCACATTTACTTCAACCACAGAGTGGGGGACAAAATAAACCCCAGACCAAAATGTACTTAGATTTTTTTCTATTTGTTTTAAAGGCGGTACGCGCAGAGCAGTGGTAATAATCATGTGTTAAAAAGACTTAACAACAGTAGAGTCGTGCAACAGCAGCGAATTCATTAATTGACGCTGGTGGTGGCAGCAGCGAACCACTCTCCACCGCCGCGGCAGTACTTGGTAAATTTATCCTTCAGGTGCTGTCTGTACTGGTGGCGGTTGTTGAAGAAGGACTTGTTGCTATCCACAAACAACTGGATCTCGTCCTGCGTGAGGCAGTTCTCTTCGTCTGAAGTCACTTCAGAGTCATCCTGTTTTCAGTAGAAAATACAGTTAAAATGGACCTTACACACACACACTGAATAAATGTTTTACATCCTACAGCAACACTTATAGGGAACTCAAAACGAGTACAGATAGTCACTTCAGTGCTGGATGTCATTATCACAGCTTTTACATTTTAATTTTTTTTTTAACTGACCAGTAGTTCCATGAGACTGTTGGCGCTGGTGTTCCCCTGACCACACATGTTTGCCTCCAGATAATGGCTCATGTTCTTTTGATGTCCTGCCCATGGTAACTGCAGTGCAATGCTAGAAAAGGTGTCACAGCACAACTTGGCACACGTCTCTTTGGTTCTGCACACAGGTGACGTTGTAGAAGTGTTTTTCCCTCTCCTGTACCCTTCCATCACACAACCCTCTGTTTTTCCACCCTTTGGAGAAAATACATGTTTTAAAGTTTTGTTTAAATGTGCCACCTTATTAGCAATGAATTGGGTCCTAATCATAGCTCTGACTAGACTAACATAACACAAGGAAAAACTGTCAAGGGGAAAGGTCCATTTAAATTAGACTATACAAATGGAAAGATCTGGAAAAATCACATCCCTACTATGGTGAAATCAAACTAAATTCTCATCTCACCTGATCGTTACATAACGAGCCATTGTTCTTTCTTTTATTATTTTTCTTGCCCTTCGTGTTTTCTTCAGAGTTAGCCCAGCACTCCACACAGCTGTATACCCCGTCCTCCTCGTCTTCATCACAGTGATTATGATGGTGACCACACAAGTAGTCTCCTTCAGATGACAACAAGACACACAGCAGCAGTGAGAAAGGAGATCGACAGGCATCCTATCCAGATACACCACATTCTGTCTTACAAAAAAAAGAAGACAAATGACAGCAACACCAGGCTTGGAAAAACGCATCACTATTTGGACCACACACAACAACAACAAAAAAAGGACCAACCTGCTTCATGGTTGCAGATTCCGTCAGTGCAGGCGACGTCAGAGCCCTCCCGTGAGCCAGTCTCGCTGCCTTCCATGCTAGAAGAGTAGCCACAGTCACTCCCATTGCTGTGGGGTGACAAACCTGGGGAAAGGACAAGGAGAAAAATCACTTAAATGAGCTCAACAAGTGCCTGAGGCTGGTCTAGCGGGCAATGCCGCCTGCCCATATACAGATTAGAGGTCGACCGATTAATCAGAATGGTCGATTAATTAGGGCCAATTTCAAGTTTTCATAATCGTATTTTTTTTTTTACACCTTTATTTAACTAGGCAAGTCAGTTAAGAACACATTCTTATTTTCAATGACGGCTTAGGAACGTTAACTACCTTGTTCAGGGGCAGAACGACCGATTTTTACCATGTCAGCTTGGGGATTAGTTTTTGCAACCTTCCGGTTCCTAGTCCAACGCTCTGACCACCTGCCTTACATTGCACTCCACGAGGAGCCTGCGTGGCATTAAACGTATCTTATAAAACAATCTTAACATAAATCACTAGTTAACTACACATGGTTTATCTAGCTTGTCCTGCGTTGCATATACAGTGGGGCAAAAAAGTATTTAGTCACCCACCAATTGTACAAGTTCTCCCAATTAAAAAGAAGAGGCCTGTAATTTTCATCATAGGTACACTTCAACTATGACAGACAAAATGAGAAAAAACATCCAGAAAATCACATTCTTGGATTTTTTATGAATTTATTTGCAAATTATGGTGGAAAATAAGTATTTGGTCAATAACAAAAGTTTATCTCAATACTTTGTTATATACCCTTTGTTGGCAATGACAGAGGTCAAATGTTTTCTGTAAGTCTTCACAAGGTTTTCACACACTGTTGCTGGTATTTTGGCCCATTCCTCCATGCAGATCTCCTCTAGAGCAGTGATGTTTTGGGGTTGTTGCTGGGCAACACTGACTTTCAACTCCCTCCAAAGATTTTCTATGGGGTTGAGATCTGGAGACTGGCTAGGCCACTCCAGGACCTTGAAATGCTTCTTACAAAGCCACTCCTTCGTTGCCCGGGCAGTGTGTTTGGAATCATTGTCATGCTGAAAGACCCAGCCACGTTTCATCTTCAATGCCCTTGCTGATGGAAGGAGGTTTTCACTCAAAATCTCACGATACATGGCCCCATTCATTCTTTCCTTTACACGAATCAGTTGTCCTGGTCCCTTTGCAGAAAAACAGCCCCAAAGCATGATGTTTCCACCCCCAAGCTTCAAAGTAGGTATGGTGTTCTTTGGATGCAACTCAGCATTCTTTGTCCTCCAAACACAACGAGTTGAGTTTTTACCAAAAAGTTATATTTTGGTTTCATCTGACCATATGACATTCTCCCAATCTTCTTCTGGATCATCCAAATGCTCTCTAGCAAACTTCAGACGGGCCTGGACATGTACTGGCTTAAGCAGGGGGACACGTCTGGCACTGCAGGATTTGAGTCCCTAGCGGCATTGTGTGTTACTGATGGTAGGCTTTGTTACTTTGGTTCCAGCTCTCTGCAGGTCATTCACTAGGTCCCCCAGTGTGGTTCTGGGATTTTTGCTCACCGTTCTTGTGATCATTTTGACCCCACGGGGTGAGATCTTGCAGGGAGCTCCAGATCGAGGGAGATTATCAGTGTTCTTGTATGTCTTTTATTTCCTAATAATTGCTCCCACAGTTGATTTCTTCTAACCAAGCTGCTTACCAGTCTTCCCAGCCTGGTGCAGGTCTACAATTTTGATTCTGGTGTCCTTTGACAGCTCTTTGGTCTTGGCCATAGTAGAGTTTGGAGTGTGACTGTTTGAGGTTGTGGACAGGTGTCTTTTATACTGATAACAAGTTCAAACAGGTGCCATTAAAACACGTAACGAGTGGACAGACAGAGGAGCCTCTTAAAGAAGAAGTTACAGGCCTGTGAGAGCCAGAAATCTTGCTTGTTTGTAGGTGACCACATACTTATTTTCCACCATAATTTGCAACTAAATTCATAAAAAATCCTACAAATGTGATTTTCTGGATTTTTTTTCTAATTTTGTCTGTCATAGTTGAAGTGTACCTATGATGAAAATTACAGGCCTCTCATCTTTTTAAGTGGGAGAACTTGCACAATTGGTGGCTGACTAAATATTTTTTGCCCCACTGTAATCGATGCGGTGCCTGTTAATTTCTCACCGAATCACAGCCTACTTCGACAAACAGGTGATGATTTAACAAGCGCATTTGAGAAAAAAGCACTGTCATTGCACCAACCATAAACATCAATGCCTTTCTTTAAAATCAATACACAAGTATATATTTTTAAACCTGCATATTTAGTTAATATTGCCTGCTAACATGAATTTATTTTAACTAGGGAAATTGTGTCACCTCTCTTGCGTTCTGTGCAAGCAGAGTCAGGGTATATGCAGCAGTTTGGGCCGCCTGGCTCGTTGCAAACTGTGTGAAGTCCATTTATTCCTAACAAAGGCCGTAATTAATTTGCCAGAATTGTACATAATAACAACATAATATTGAAGGTTGTGCAATGTAACAGCAATATTTAGACTTAGGGATGCCACCTGTATTTCACTGAAAGAATAAACGTTTTGTTTTCGAAATGATAGTTTTCTGATTCGAACATATTAATGACCAAAGGCTCATATTTCTGTGTGTTATTATGTTATAATTAAGTCTATGATTTGATAGAGCAGTCTGACTGAGTGGGGGTAGGCAGCAGCAGGCTCATAAGCATTCATTCAAACAGAACTTTAGTGCGTTTGCCAGCAGCTCTTCACAATTTTTCAAGCATTGCGCTGTTTATGACTTCAAGCCTATCAACTCCCGAGATCAGGCTGGTGTAACCGATGTGAAATGGCTAGCTAGCTAGCGGGGTGCGCGTTTCAAACGTCACTCGATCTGAGACTTGGAGTGGTTGTTCCCCTTGCTCTGCATGGGTAACGCTGCCTAGAGGGTGGCTGTTGTCGATGTGTTTCTGGTTCGAGCCCAGGGAGGAGCGAGGAGAGGGACAAAAGCTATACTGTTACACTGGCAATACTAAAGTGCCTATAAGAACATCCAATAGTCAAAGGTATATGAAATACAAATCGTAGAGAGAGAAATAGTCCTATAATAACTACAACCTAAAACTTCTTACCTGGGAATATTGAAGACTCATGTTAAAAGGAACCACCAGCTTTCATATGTTCTCATGTTCTGAGCAAGGAACTTAAACTTTAGCTTTCTTACATGGCACATATTGCACTTTTACTTTCTTTGTTTTTGCATTATTTAAACCAAATTGAACATGTTTCATTATTTATGTGAGGCTAAATTGATATATTATATTAAGTTACAATAAGTGTTAATTCAGTATTGTTGTAATTGCCATTATAACAAAAAAAAACAAAAAAAAAACACCTGTCCGATTAATCGGTATCGGCTTTTTTTGGTCCTCCAATAATAGGTATCGGTATCGGCGTTGAAAAATCATAAAGAAACACCAATATATAGTGTCTTAATAGGGTGTTGGGCCACCAGGAGCCAGAACAACTTCAATTACACCTCAGGACATTATCCACACGTGTTACGAGAAATTCCATAATTTGGTGTTTTGTTGATGGTGGTGGAAAATGCCATCACAGGTGCCACTCCAGAATCTCCCATAAACGTTCAATTGGGTAGATCGAGTAGAATACTACGAAGCAAGCTACAGTAGATCAACTTAGACTTTTATAAAGCTAGCCAGCTTCAGTTTCAGATTCCACGTCATGCTTTAGCTGTACTACGACAGTGGATGTTGCTTGTCCGCCTGCCGTGAACTCAAGCAGGCTTGAAACTGCGAGTGCATGTTGCACATGGCTAGTCCCACACTAAACTCTTCATTGAGACTAGGCTGGTGTTAATAGGGCTGTTACGGTGACCATATTATCTCCACACTGGCAGTCACGAGTCATGACCGCAGTCAAATTCCACGTGACTTGATTCACGGAAAGTAGGTTTCTCCAAAACTGCACTCCGATGCTGCTGATGGTCATTAGTAGCCTACCAAACTTGCCAAAGGCCAGTCGCTAATAGCCTGGTTCTCAGAATACTATAGCCCCTCTAATCACACTGACATAAATGTGATTGAAAATCAAATTTAACACTTCACGAGAGCCCTGGCATTCAGAATTTGAGTGGAATAGAATCACCTGTTGCTCAGCGAAAGCCAGTTCCTGATCGCTGGTTGATGCATAGAATTATATACGTTTCCTATAAGGCCATGTAGCGCAACATTTCTATAGGCTATGCAAGTGCATACTGATGACGTCTTTTCCCCCGTTCCGACAGGTGCATGATAATGCCCCATTCTAAATCAAAACTTAATTTAACATATACTAAATAATATATATGTCAAGACAAGATAAAACTGAGAATAGTCTGTGTGAGAATATTATCACTTGTGAATGATAACCCAGCGTTTGCAATTTAGGTCAAGAAACAGCATAGGATTATTTTTTCCCCCACAGACGTTTTCTAATTATAGTCACATGCATCATGTAGCCTATATGTTTTGATTAGGTTTAGTTGTGATACAAAGTGGCCGATAGTGCTAAGCAATTAACCAAAATATCGGCTATTTTTAGTTTTTTTTAAAGTAATTGACCGACGTCAGTGCAATTATTTGAATTCCATAATCGTTGCGTATTTTTTCCTGTGAGCTCGATGTGTCGTTTCTGTAGAGATAAATCAGATCAAGTCTGAAGTGTGCAATGTGGTAGGGAGGTGTAGTTTCCAACAGGCCAATATTCAACATGGTTAATTACCATGTTTTCTGCACTAAAACTACAGTTGAGTGATGGGTCGTCCGCGAACGAATTGGAAGGTGAACCTTGGGAGCCGGTTCGCATATCAGAAGAGCCGAATCAATTTATAAAAAAATATACAAAAATTAAGATATGAATAATCAAAAGATTGAAATGAATAGAATTAACTTATTCAAAGATCGAAAAAAGAAATAAAACAATATAGGCCTAAATGCTCAAGCGCACACACACTCATTCTGACTGTCTGGTCAGACTAACAGCCTCACCTGTTGTTCCTGTCAATCAGACACGCAGTGTCAACCAATGAACCAAAGATGCGTGAGGGAGGGCCGAGCCAACTCACTCACAGTCAAATCAAATCAAAATGTATTTGTCACGTGCACCGAATACAACCGGTGTAAACCTTAGTGAAATGCTTACTTACAGGCTCTAACCAATGGTGTGAAAGAAGAAAAAAAATGGTGTGTGTGTGTAAGTAAAGAAATAAAACAGTAAAAATTAATTTAAAAATAACGGTAGCAAGGCTATATACAACCAGCTGTTAGTCAGGCTTATTGAGGTAGTATGCACATGTAGGTATCGTTAAAGTGACTATGCATATATGATGAACAGAGAGTAGCAGAAGAGTAAAAAGAGGGTTTGGCGGGTGGTGGGACACAATGCAGATAGTCCGGTTAGCCAATGTGTGGGAGCACTGGTTGGTCGGGCCAATTTAGGTAGTATGTACATGAATGTATAGTTAAAGTGACTATGCATATAAGATAAACAGAGAGTAGCAGCAGCGTAGAAGAGGGCTTGGGAGGGGGCACACAATGCAAATAGTCTGGGTAACCATTTGGTTACCCGTTCAGGTGTCTTATGGCTTGGGGGTAAAAACTGTTGAGAAGCCTTTTGTCTTAGACTTGGCACTCCGGTACCGTTTGCCATGCGGTAGTAGAGAGAAAAGTCTATGCCTGGGGTGGCTGGGGTCTTTAGCAATTTTTAGGGCCTTCCTCTGACACCGCCTGGTGTAGAGGTCCTGGATGGCAGGCAGCTTTGCCCCAATGCTGTACTACTACGCTCTGAAGTGCCTTGCACTTCGGAGGCCGAGCAATTGCCGTTCCAGGCAGTGACGCAACCAGTCAGGATGGTCTCAATGTTGCAGCTGTAAAACCTTTTGAGGATCTCAGGACCCATGCCAAATCTTTTTAGTTTCCTGAGGGGGAATAGGCTTCGTCGTGCCCTCTTCACGACTGTCTTGGTGTGTTTGGACCATTCTAGTTTGTTGTTGACGTGGACACCAAGGAATTTGAAGCTCTAAACCTGCTCCACTACAGCCCCGTCGATGAGAATGGGGACGTGCTCGGTGCTCCTTTTCCTGTAGTCCTTAGTCTTGGTTACGTTGAGGTTGTTATTCTGGCACCACCCGGCCAGGTCTCTGACCTCCTCCCTATAGGCTGTCTCGTCGTTGTCGGTGATCAGGCCTACCACTGTTGTGTCGTCAGCAAACTTAACGACGGTGTTGGAGTCGTGCCTGGCCATGCAGTCGTGGGTGAACAGGGAGTACAGGAGGGGACTGAACATGCACCCCTGGGGGGCTCCAGTGTTGAGGATCAGCGTGGCAGATGTGTTGCTACCTACCCTCACTACCTGGGGACGGCCTGTCATGAAGTCCAGGATCCAGTTGCAGAGGGAGGTGTTTAGTCCCAGGATCCTTAGCTTGGTGATGAGCTTTGAGGGTAATATGGTGTTGAACGCTGAGCTGTAGTCAATGAACAGCATTCTCACATAGGTGTTCCTTTTGTCCAGGTGGGAAAGGGCAGTGTGGAGTGCAATAGAGATTGCATCATCTGTGGATCTGTTTGGGCGGTATGCAAATTGTAGTGGGTCTAGGGTTTCTGGGATAATGGTGTTGATGTGAGCCATTGCCAGCCTTTCAAAGCACTTCATGGCTACGGACGTGAGTGCTCTGGGTCTGTAGTCATTTAGGCAGGTTGCCTTTGTGTTCTTGGGCACAGGGACTATGGTGGTCTGCTTGAAACATGTAGGTATTACACATGGTCAGGTTGAAAATGTCAGTGAAGACACTTGCCAGTTTGTCCGGGCATGCTCTGAGTACACATCCAGGTAATCCATCTGGCCCCGCGGCCTTGTGAATGTTGACCTGTTTAAAGGTCTTGCTTACTTACATTGGCTATGGAGAGCGTGATCACAGTCGTCCAGAACAGCTGGTGCTCTCATGCATACTTCAGTGTTGCTTGCCTCGAAGCGAGCATAAAAAAAGGCATTTAGCTCGTCTGGTAGACTCGCGACACTGTGCAGCTCTAAATAGTTTGCAAGCCCTGCCACATCCAACAAGCGTCAGAGCCGGTGCACTAGCATTCAATCTTAGTCCTGTATTGATGTTTGTCTGAGGGCATAGCGGGATTTATTGTAAGCGTCCGGATAAGTGTCCCGCTCCTTGAAAGCAGCAGCTCTAGCCTTTAGCTCGGTGCAATGTTGCCTGTAATGCATGGTTGGGATATGTACATACGGTCACTGTGGGGACAACGTCGTCGATACACTTATTTATGAAGCCGGTGACTGAGGTGGTATACTCCTCAATTTATCCAACGCGATTTCAGATAATTCCAGGTATTCTCCTGCAATTGACAGCCCAAATTCCTACAGCAGGGTCCTGTCACTGGACAGGTCCAAGAGGGAGTCCTGTAGCTCCGATGACAGGTAGCTGGCAGCGGTGATGGCAATGAATGGTTGTCGGATCCAGTCGTTTTTGTGCGTCTCCTCTTGAAAGTACCTCCAGAAATGTCCAATAAGTCCTCGGAGGTGATGAGCGATCCTTGCCTTTGTGGCATCATCCAGGTGCAGTTAATTTTCCTCAAGCTCATGGAGTCCAGTGAACGATCTCCACACTCCCCTCTGGAGGAACTTTCCAGTGCGTCAGCTTCTTCACAAACCCCTCAACTTTGTCGGGGCTTATGACAATGTTGGTATTTGGGCCTTGTAGTGTCATGTTAAGTCCATTAATTCTATCAATTAATTCTGCAAAGTAGGCTAGGTTTGACAGTCATTTAGGATCCGTCAGGCATTCTGCATATCCAGTAGGAATAGGCGTACTTCATCTCATTTCAAATAGACGCAGCAGCACTTTACCTTGCGAGACCCACCTGATCTCAGAACGCAGCAGTAATCATTTGTGCTCAGATCCCATTTCTTGGCACAGGACAGCAAATAGTCTGGTATTCATGGGGCTTGCCTTTATGAAGTTCACTATTTTTATTACCGTTTGAAGCACGCTACTAAGCCCATTATCAAGGGCCTTGGAAGAAAGATCTTCCCTGTGTATAACATAATGAGTGAATACTACGTGTGGTGCAATGGCTTGTACCTTTGCCTTCAGGCCCTTATGTTAAACCATCATAGAACCAGCCCTATCATTGCACACATCTCCTAACATACCCCCTCCTCAAGCATTTTTTCATCAAGCCAGTTGAATATATCCTGTCCAGTGCATGTCCCCTCAAGTGCACTGCAAATTAACACATCTTCATGTAGTTGCCCGTCACAGCAGTATCTGATGATACGAGAAGCTGAGCTGCATGCAATATACAGTATCAGTCAAAAGTTTGTACACCTAATTTTGTTTTATTTTTTACTATTTTTCTACACTGAAATAACATATGGAATCATGTAGTAACCACAAGTATTAACTTTTTCGATATAGGGGGCACTTTTTAAATTTTTGGATGAAAAACGTTCCCGTTTTAAACAAGATATTTTGTCACGAAAAGATGCTCGACTATGCATATAATTGACAACTTTGGAAAGAAAACACTGACGTTTCCAAAACTGCAAAGATATGGTCTGTGAGTGCCACAGAACTGATGTTACAGAAAAAAAAACTGATAAAAATACAATCAGGAAGTGCCGCATTTTTTGAAACCGCCTCATGGCAATGACTCCTTATATGGCTGTGGAGGAGCTAGGAGTCAGCTTACCTTTTCCACGTTTTCCCCAAGTTGTCTGCAGCATTGTGACGTATTTGTAGGCATATCATTGGAAGATTGACCATAAGAGACTACATTTACCAGGTGGTCGCTTGGTGTCCTCCGTCGCAATTATTGTGTAATCTCCAGCTGCAGTATTTTTCCATTTGCCTCTGATGAGAAACCGACTGCCAGGAATGATTTTTCATCGAATAGAATTGTGAAAAACACCTTGAGGATTGATTCTAAACAACGTATGCCATGTTTCTGTCGATATTATGGAGCTAATTTGGAAAAAAAGATCGGCGATGTAAGTGACTGCATTTTTATTTATTTTTCTTAGCCAAACGTGATGAACAAAAACAGAGCTATTTCTCTTACACAAATAATATTTTTGGAAAAAATTAACATTTGCTATCTAACTGAGAGTCTCGTCATTGAAAACATCCGAAGTTCTTCAAAGGTAAATTATTTTATTTGAATGCTTTTCTTGTTTTTGTGAAAATGTTGCCTGCTGAATGCTAGGCTTAATGCTATGCTAGGCTATCAATACTCTTACACAAATGCTTGTGTAGCTTTGGTTATAGCATATTTTGAAAATCTGAGATGACAGTGTTAAAAAGCTAAGCTTGTGTTTCAATATATTTATTTCATTTAATTTGCGATTTTCATGAATAGGAAACGTTGCGTTATGGTAACGAGCTTGAGGCTATGATTACGATCCCGGATACGGGATTGCTCGACGCTAGAGGTTAAACATATCAAATATATTTTGATATGAGATTCTTCCAAGTAGCCAACCTTTGCCTTGATGACAGCTTTGCACACTCTCTGCGTTCTTTCAACCAGCTTCATGAGGTAGTCACCTGGAATGCATTTCAATTAACAGGTGTGCCTTATTAAAAGTTAATTTGGCTCAAATGCATTATGAAAGAAATGACACAATCAGTTGTGTTGTGACAAGGTATGGGTGGTATACAGAAAAGCCCTATTTGGTAAAAGACCAAGTCCATATTATGGCAATAACAGCTCAAATAAGCAAAGAGAAACAACAGTCCATAATTTCTTAAAGACATTTAGGTCAGTCAATCATGAAAATTTCAAGAAGTTTTAAAGTTTCTTCAAGAGCAGTCGCAAAAATCATCCACGCTATGATGAAACTGGCTCTCATGAGGACCGCCACAGGAAATGAAGACCCAGAGTTAACTCTGCTGCAGGGGATAAGTTCATTAGAGTTAACAGCACCTCAGATAGCAGCCCAAATAAATCCTTCAGAGTTCAAGTAAAATATATCTCAAAATCAACTGTTCAGAGGAGACTGTGAATCAGGTCTTCATGGTCAAATTGCTGCAAAGAAACCAATTCTAAAGGACACCAATAATAAGAAGAGACTTGCTTGTACCAAGAAACACGAGCAACAGACATTAGACCGGTGGAAATCTGTCCTTTGTCTGATGAGTCTAAATTTGAGATTTTTGGTTCCAACTGCTGAGTCTTTGTGACACGCAGAGTAGATGAACAGATGATATCCGCATGTGTGGTTCCCACCATGAAGCATGGAGGTGGTGGTGTGATTGCTGGTGACACAGTCAGTGATTTATTTAGAATTCAAGACGCACTTAACCAGCATGGTTACCACAGCATTCTTCAGCGATACGCCATCCCATCTGGTTTGCGCTTAGTGGGACTATCATTTGTTTTTCGATTGTACAATGACCCAACCACCTCCAGGCTGTGTAAGGGTTATTTGACCAAGGAGGAGAGTAATGGAGTTCTGCATCAGATGACAAGGCCTCCACAATCATCTGACTTTAACCCAATGGAGATGGTTTGGGATGAGTTGGACGGCAGAGTGGAAAGAAAAGCAGCCAACATGAAACTGGTTGAGAGAATGCCAAGCTGTCATCAAGGCAAAGGGTGGCTACTTTGAATAATCTAAAATGAATTTGTATTTGTTTAACACTTTGTTGCTACATGATCCCATATGTATTATTTCATAGTTTAGATGTCTTCACTATTATTGTACAATGTAGAAAATAGTAAAAACAAAGAAAAACCCTTGAATGAGTAGGTGTCCACACTTTTGACTGGTACTGTTATAAATCACTGTGTGTTTAGTACCTGCTTTTGGCCAAGAAAATCTTGGTCTTTGTGAAGGAAAAAAATCCACAGGTTTATCGGTGTGCGTTGTGTGTTTGGTGTGTGTATCACACCCACACACACACACTGTAAATGCCTCTTCAGTTTCACTGGCTTCAAACTGTAGTTTGCTAGCACATCCACAGCACATTGTGGATGTGGATCCCCATCGACCATGACACGTGAAACCATACTGAATGTAATCATCTTGATAATTCTGTAGCTTTGCTGAATTTGAGGGTCAGCTTATCCTTGCGCTTCTTTCCCACTGGCATTAGGGTCTCTCCCACCAGCCTCTCCCACCAGCGTCATTATCAGATGGCGGTTCATCAGTTGTAGATTCACCCTCATTATTGGTTGGATTGTCTTTATTTTTGTTAATCAAATTGTGTCGGAGACTCTGAGAACAGGGTAGCTAGTTCGAAAATTTGCGCCAATTTGGGGAGGTGGTCGACGAGTTCAAAAAATATTGACTGCCCCCACTATTAAATCAGCTTTTAAACTACGCCCATAGACGCAAAAAAGGAAAATGACTAGTTTTTGTGATTTTTTGTTGTGGTTGCATTTGTTAATCTCTTTACCCCACAGTTCAGGAACCACTGGTGTGTGTCATGGAAAAAGCAGGTGTTCTTAATGTTTTGTATACTCGGTAAAAATAAAACCAATACATTTCAGTATTAGCCATCATAGGTAAGATTGATCTTAACCAGGGTCAGATATCTGGTCTTAGGTGATGGTTGGATATTGGTGGCAGCTTTACCTTTCTTGACTTTGGGAACGGTGCCGTCTGGACAGCTGCAGGAAGTAGTGCTCTCGTTGCTGGTGACGACCACCTCCACACAGCCGACATGACCCTCCACCTCTGGGCTTCCACAGGCCTTGCAGCCTCTTCTCTCCACAGACTCTAATGAAGCCTGTATGGGAGCATAGTATATGTCAGAACAGTATTATATTATTGTTAATGGGATGACCACAGGAAGGGGTGGCAGTAGGGCTGTCCCAGACAAAAACAATCTTGGTCGACCGAGTCATCTGTTCTTTCGACTAATTGATTGGTCTATATTTTGTAACATGTATTTTTCCATATATAGACACACCCCACGTTTTAATAAAATCAACTATATGCAGGCTACTGAGCTTGTCTGATCATTTTTAATCACAGTGCTTAAAGGCAAATTAGAGGGAGCCAGAGATTAATATCGCCTAATCAGAAGAAAAATACCTGTGCCCAGATTCACAAAACCTTCTTAAAAGCAATTTCTTCTTTACTGTAGACTTAAGTTATGCAAAGTTGCTATTCCTCAAAAAGGTTCTTAGACATTCTCTTGCGCTATTTCTTATGTTTCTCCTTAAGCAAAAAGTTAAGAAATTTGATTCTTGAAAATAAACTTATTGGAAATGTTGTTAATTCCAAGATAGCTAAACCCTTTGTCTTAAATACAGGGCAGTGAGAAAAAAAGTTCTTTAAGGCAATTGAACATGTTTAATTCACTCAAACTTCTTCTGAAAGTTTCAGTATTGATTATTTTAAATCCAAGAACATGTTTTAGAACAGTAATCTCAGTAAGAAATATGCTAACATGATTGCCATTGCTAGCTACCTAAAACAGTTGCCTAGCAACAAACATCTTAACATTTATAAGATGATATTTGAGAAGTTCGTAAGAAAATCATTCAATCTTAAAATATTGTTGGGGAATTGAACTGACTATGTTATGAACTTCCTATTTTTTTTCTTCTTAACAACCGTACGTTTTTGCGCAAGAAGTGTTTTGTGAATTAGTGCCCTGTTCCCGACCTTCTGCCTTTATGCTCCAGAAGTGTCTGGTAATTCGGCGACACCAGAGGCCTTTTCCATTTGGACTGCCAATTCATCGTACCATTTCTACTGATTTGCAGGCCAGTTATGTTTTTCATATGCACATTTTCGTGGAACAGTTTAATTTAACATGTACAATCAAGTCATCATATCTCACAAGTCAATGTCATGTGCAGGTAGAAAATATAAAGTATAAAAATCACATTGGCTACGCATGGCCTGTCTGTAAGGAACTTGAACATTTTTATCAACTGTAAACTTGGTCCTGCAAACTTACAACATAGTATAAAATATTCTGGGCCCTCAGTTTCCAGTGAGCTCCTGACAGACACAGCTAGAGGCTATTTGCGCAAGGGATAAGAAGTAATTAGGTAGGACTATTTTATGACGTTTCCGCCAGATTAGAGCACCACTTCCCCCCCCCCCTTTCATAATGAGTGATTATGAAAAGGAGAGAGCTGGAAAGATTTTTCAAATAGGTACGTTGAGGGACTATTGTCATTCTCAACGGATGTAAAAAGACTTTGTTTACTTGCCGTTAAATTGTTAAGACAAATCAGAAAACACCATCAGATCCCCAGACAGGCACATTTAAAGGCTTATATTTACACGCAGGCCAGGTTGCTTAGGCCTATTTTATGGGTAATCAGGTGCGTTTCTCACAAGTGTAGCATAGGTTGTGCACTCCGCAAACAACGTGTCCACTCCAATAATGACAACGATAAGACTAATAGTAATTTTAACGTATTAACAGAAAAGACAGTAACCAAACAAACGTAAATGAGAAATGATTGGAATTAACGGTAAATGTAGGCCTACTACTGATGTGGCATCCCGGGGCCTCCGCAATGGTTTAGTCCACTCAGACAGGCGTCAAGTGCCATAACAAAAATAATACGTGACTGCTCGGACAATTAAAAAAATATATATATTTGTTGATTAAAAGCATATCGATAATATATATATATATTTTTTTTAATTGTCCGAGCAGTCACATGTATTCTTCTTGTTATGGCACTTGACGCCTGTCTGAGTGGACTAAACCAAAGTAAAAAATAAAAATTTACTTAAAAAAAAAATAATATTTAACTAGGCAAGTCAGTTAAGTCAGTTTAGAACAAATTATTTACAATGACGGCCTACCACGGCCAAACCTGGACGTCGCTGGGCCAATTGTGCGCCACCCTATGGGACTCCCAATCACAGACAGATGTGATACAGCCAGGATTTGAACCAGTGACTGTAGTGGCACCAGTTGCACTGAGATGCAGTGCCTTAGACCGCTGCGCCACTTAGGAGCAAATAAATAAATAAAAATATACAAAATCGACCAGTCGACTAAATCTGTTCAGCCCTAAGTGGCAGCGTTATGGGCAGGGAGAGTTATGGACTTACAAACACTGTATGACCATTTGAAAGCCATTAGTTGCTATTTAAACCTATGGATGCCAAACACTATGGATGCCAAACACTGAGTGTGTGAATAATAAAAAGGTCACAAATAGAATGCTTTAGTAATCTGGTAATAACATGGTTAGCTTGATAATGAAGAACCTGGATAAAGGTTCACCACAGAATGCGGAACAAGTATGCCAGACAAGGGCATGTGGGGACAGTTTCCTAAACAGACTCACTGGTATTTCCCTGTTGTCATACTGCCTTATAGTACTCCTGTCGTGAGTGGAGAAAAACATTACCTCATCCAGACTCTTCTCCTTGCCGTCGGACATGTTGAAGCCACACTTGTTTTTTCGTCTGTTCTTCTTCTTCTGCCTCTTCTTCTCCTGCTTCAGCTCCTTGGCCCTCTCCTCCTCCGACAGCTCTTCACACAGCTGCTCCAGACGACTGATGCCTTGCACCTTCTCCACCGCCATCTGGGGAAATGGGTGTTAACAGGTTGTTATAGTGAAAATTTGTGAAAATATAGTGAAAATTAATTTTAAAAAAAGGTTGAATGTTGACTCAATACACATAGTGAGGAAAAAAGTATTTGATCCCCTGCTGATTTTGTAAATTTGCCCACTGACAAAGAAATATAATTTTAATGGTAGGTTTACTTGAACAGTGAGACAGAATAACAAAAAAAATCCAGAAAAACATGTCAAAAATGTTATACATTTATTTGCATTTTAAATGAGGGAAATAAGTATTTAATAAGTATTTGACGTGCTCAATGCGATTGAGATCTGGGTTCTTCGCTGGCCATGCAAGTTCACTGAACACTGACATTCCTGTCTTGCAGGAAATCACACACAGAACGGGCAGTATGGGTCATGTCAGGATGAACCAGCAGGAACGGTACCACATGAGGGAGGTCTTCCATGTAACGCACAACGTTGAGATTGCCTGCAATGACAACAAGCTCAGTTCGATGATGCTGTGACACACCACCCCAGATCATGACGGACCCTCCACCTCCAAATCGATCCCGCTCCAGAGTACAGGCCTCGGTGTAACGCTCATTCCTTCTACGATAAACGCAAATCCGACCATCACCCCTGGAGAGACGAAACCGCGACTCATCAGTGAAGAGCACTTTTTGCCAGTCCTGTCTGGTCCAGCGAATGTGGTTTTTTTTCCCCATAGGCGACGTTGTTGCCGGTGATGTCTGGTGAGGACCTGCCTTACAACAGGCCTACAAGCCCTCCGTCCAGCCTCTTTCAGCCTATTGCGGACAGCCTGAGCACTGATGGAGGGATTGTGTGTTCCTGGTGTAACTCGGGCAGTTGTTGTTGCCATCCTGTACCTGTCCCACAGGTGTGATGTTCGGATGTACCGATCCTGTGCAGGTGTTACACGTGGTCTGCCACTGCGAGGACGATCAGCTGTCTGTCCTGTCTCCCTGTAGCGCTGTCTTAGGCGTCTCACAGTACGGACATTGCAATTTATTGCCCTGGCCACATCTGCAGTCCTCATGCATCCTTGCAGCATGCCTAAGGCACGTTCACGCAGATGAGCAGGGACCATGGGCATCTTTATTTTGGTGTTTTTCAGAGTCTGTAGAAAGGCCTCTTTAGTTAGTGTCCTAAGTTTTCATAACTGTGACCTTAATTGCCTACCGTCTGTAAGCTGTTAGTGTCTTAACGACCAGTCCACAGCTGCATTTTCATAAATTGTTTATGGTTCATTGAACAAGCATGGGAAACAGTGTTTAAACCCTTACAATGAAGATCTGTGAAGTTATTTGGATTTTTACAAATTATCTTTGAAAGACAGGGTCCTGAAAAAGGGGACGTTACTTTTTTTGCTGAGTTTACAATGTTGAGCCATCCTCATTTCTCCTATCACAGCCATTAAATTCTAACTGGTTTTAAAAATCACCATTGGCCTCAGATAATCTTTACCATCGTGTCACCGAGTTGTTGTAATTCTGCAGCATATGTACATTATCCCAGGGTTGTTGGCAGTCACAATGTAAGTAACCTTATTTATGTCCCTCACTATCAGTATAAGCAATTTGGCAGTACGCCCAGAAAATTGTTTTGAGAACCGAAAAGGGTGTCTCAGTTTCAAGGTCTCAGCTTGGAGAGAAGAAGCCTCGTGAGGTATTGGCCTGTCACATGCATGAACCAAACGTTAATGATGAATTAAAAAGCTAAATCATGTAAATATAATCTAATCTGTCAGGAGCTCTGCTGCTTACACAGACGTGAATTACTTGGTGCATTAAGTTTGTTGGAACCTCTCCAGCATGCTGATAATAAAGAATGACTCATTTAAGATTGACTTCTGGTGTCCCTGGTGGTCATTTCCATGACAAAAAGGCAAACTCCACTCCATCATTCATTGAATCAGATGGCTCATTCATCACAAAGCCCACTGATATTGCAAACTACTTTACTGATTTTTTCATTGGCAAGATAAGCAAACTTAGGGATGACATGCCAGCAACAAACGGTGACACTACACATCCAAGTCTATCTGACCAAATTATAAAAGAAGCATTGTACTTTTGAATTTCTTAAAGTAAGTGTGGAAGAGGTGAAGAAATGATTGTGGTCTATCAACAATGACAAGCCACAAGGGTCTGACAATCTAGATAGAAAATTACTGATGTTAATTGCAGATGATATTGCCACATCTTCAATTTAAGCCTGCTAGAAAGTGTGTGCCCTCAGGCCTGGAGGGAAGCTAAAGTCATTCCTCTACCCAAGAATAGTAAAGCCCACTTTACTGGCTCAAATAGCCGACCAATCAGCCTGATACCAACCCATAGTAAACTTCTGGAAAAAATTGTTGGACCAGATACAATGCTATTTCACAGAAAACAAATTGACAGACTTTCAGCATACTTATAGGGAAGGACATTCAACATGCACAGCACTTACACAAATGGCTTTGATTGGCTGAGAGAAATAGATGATTGTGGGGGCTGTCTTGTTAGACTTCAGTGCGGCTTTTGACATTATCGATCAGTCCGTTATGACTTTACACCCCTTGCTATATTGTGGATAAAGAGTTAACTGTCTAACAGAACAGAGGATGTTCTTTTATGAAAGCCTCTCCAACATAATCTAGGTAGAAGCAGGAATTTCACAGGGCAGCTGTCTAGGCCCCTTACTTTTTTCAATCTTTATTAATGACATGGCTGAGTAAAGCCAGCATATATACACATATGTAGGTGAATGACAACACTTCAGATACAACAGCGAGTGAAATTACTGCAACATTTAATAAAGAGCTGCAGTCAGTTTCAGAATGGGTGGCACGGAATAAATCTGTCCTGATAAATAAAAAAAAATGGGGGGGGGGGGGGGGGGGACAAATCCTTCACTAAACCGCAACTAAATCTGGTAATGAATAATGTGGAAATTGAGCAAGTTGAGGTGACTAAACTGCTTAGAGTAACCCTGGATTGTAAACTGTCATGGTCAAAACATGTTGCTGCAACAGTAGCTAAGATGGGGAGAAGTCTGTCCATAATGAAGTGCTGCTCTGCCTTAACATTATCAACAAGACAGGTCCTACAGGCCCTAGTTTTGTTGCACCTGGACTACTTTTCAGTCGTGTAGTCAGGTGCCACAAAGATGGAGTTAGGAAAATAACAATTGGCTCAGAACAGGGCAGCACGGCTGGCCCTTAAATGTACATGGAGAGCCAACATTAATATGCATGTCAATCTCTCATGGCTCAAATTAGAGGACAGATTGACTTCATCAATACTTGTTTTTGTAAGTATTGACATGTTGAAGGCAGTAGCTGTCTGTTTAAACTACTATCACACAACTCGGACACCCACGCATATCCCCCAGTCCAGAGCAGACTTTGAGAGGCACACATTACTACATAGAGCAATGACTACATGGAACTCTATATTCCACATCAGGTCACTGATACAAGCAGTAGAATCAGATTTTTTTTTGACTGATAAAAATACACCTTATGGAACAGCGGGACCTGTGAAGAGATATACACAACACATGCACACTACACACATGGATTTTGTATTGTAGATATGTGGTAGTAGAGTAGCCTGAGGGCACACACTTCATGTTGTGAAAAGTTATGAAATGTAATTTTTATTGTATAGAACTGCCTTAATGTTTCTGGACCCCAGGAAGAGAAGCTGCTAATGGGGATCCTTAAAAAATACATCACTTCCATCAACAAATGTCTGATACATGTCACTTCAACTTGTTATCATGTCATGCAGCTGGCAGTGTATAACAAACCTCAGCTCGTTTGTTGGTGTTCTTTTTAGTATGTTATTGGGTGGAAAAAATATATAATTTGATCATAAAAAAACTAAAATAAATAAACAAACCTCAAAGCTTTTGCGTAGAGTGTTAATGCCAAGGTAGAAGAGCATCTGCCAGGTTTGCTCCTCTGCCCTCAGCTTCAGCCAGATTCTGTGCAGCCGCTCGTACAGGTGGATGCCCAGGCAGGTCAGCACTTCCTCTTGAGCAATGTCAATGGTCTTAGCGTGCCGCTCTCTACGTCTAAGAACAGATCTTCATTGTAAAGGGTTTAAACACTGTTTCCCATGCTTGTTCAATGAACCATAAACAATTAATGAACATGCAGCAGTGGAACGGTCATTAAAACCTCTGGGATATGGTCAAGTTTCCTGAATTTCCACCTAACTGACATGCCCAAAGTAAACTGCCTGTTACTCAGGCCCAGAAGCCAGGATATGCATATAACTGGTAGCATTGGACAGAAAACACTTTGAAGTTTCTAAAACTGTTCAAATAAATGTCTGAGACTAACAGAATTGATATGGCAGGCGAAAATCCAAATCGGATTTGTTTTTGAGCTCCCAGGCTCTTATAATGGGAACCTATTGTTTCTATGTAAATCCATCTCCCAGATAGCAATTCCTATTGGCTTCCACAAGATGTCAGTCTCTATTCAAGGTTTCAGGCTCGTTTTTTGAAAAACTAACAAGTATTTGGAGTTTTGGTGAGAAGAACAGATCAGTCTTTCTGTGCGTGAGGGAGAGGGCGCCCGCATACTAATTGTCTTTTCCTATTGAACATACTACTTTCCGTATGAAATATTACAGCTCATTTACATTTGAGTACCTGAGGATTAAATAGAAACGTTGTTTGACTTATTTGGACGAAGTCTAGCAATAGCTTTTTGGACTCCTTGGATTACTGAAATCGATGGCACCAATTAAACTGACTTTTTGGGATATAAAGAAGGATTTTATCTAACAAAACGACCAGTCATGTTGTAGCTGGGACCCTTGTGATTGCAAACAGAGGAAGACCTTCAAAAAAGTAAGTGATTTATTTAAAATTGCTATTTGTGATTTTATGAAGCCTGTGCTGGTTGAAAAATATGTTGTGGGGTGCCGTCCTCAGACAATGGTATGCTTTCGCCGTAAAGCCTTTTTAAAATCAGACAACGCAGTTAGACTAACAATAATTGAAGCTTTTACATGATATAAGATACTGTATGTTCATGAATGTTTAATACTACGATTTTTTATTTGAATTGCGCGCCCTCCAATTTCACCGGATGTTGTTGACTGGTGTCCCGCTATCCCTATTAGGAAACTAACAGCTTACAGACGGTAGGCAATTAAGGTCACAGTTATGAAAACTTAGGAAACTAAAGAGGCCTTTCTACGGACTCTGAAAAACACCAAAAGAAAGATGCCACGGGTCCCTGCTCCTGTGTGAACGTGTCTTAGGCATGCTGCAAGGAGGCATGAGGACTGCAGATGCGCTGTGAGACGCCTAAGATAGAGCTACAAGGAGACAGGACGGAGAGCTGATCGTCCTCGCAGTGGCAGACCACGTGTAACACCTGCACAGGATCGGTACACACCCGAACATCACACCTGCGGGACAGGTACAGGATGGCAACAACTGCACGAGTCACACCAGGAACGCACAATCCCTCCATCGGTGGAACGCACAATCCCTCCATCAAACTGTCCGCAATAAGCTGAGAGAGGCTGGACTGACGGCATGTAGGCCTGTTGTAAAAGGCAGGTCCTCACCAGACATCACCGGCAACGTCGTTGCCTACGGACACAAACCCACCGTTGCTGGACCAGACAAGTGCTCTTCACTGACGAGTTGCGGTATCGTCTCACCAGGGGTGATGGTCGTATTCGCGTTTATCGTAGAAGGAATGAGCGTTACACCGGGGCCTGTACTCTGGAGTGGGATCGATTTGAAGGTGGAGGGTCCGTCATGGTCCGGGGCAGTGTGTCACAGCATCATCGGACTGAGCGCTTGTTGTCATTCATTGAAGGCAATCTCCACACTGTGCGTTACAGGGAAGACATCCTCTTCCCTCATGTGGTACCCTTCCTGCAGGCTCATCCTGACAATGCCACCTGCCATACTGCTCGTTCTGTGCATGATTTCCTGCAAGACAGGAATGTCAGTGTTCTGCCATGGCCAGTGAAGAGCCCGGATCTCAATCCCATTGAGCATGTCTGGGACCTGTTGGATCGGAGGGTGAGGGCTAGGGCCATTCCCCCCCAGAAATGTCCGGGAACTTGCAGCTTCGTTGGTGGAAGAATGGGGTAACATCTCACAGCAAGAACTGGCAAATCTGGTGCAGTCCATGAGGAGGAGATGCACTGCAGTACTTAATGCAGCTGGTGGCCACACCAGATACTGACGGTTACTTTTGATTTTAACCCCATCCCCCTTTGTTCAGGGACACATTATTCAATTTCTGTTAGTCACATGTCTATGGAATTTGGTCAGTTTATGTCTCAGTTGTTGAATCTTATGTTCATACAGATATTTACACGTTAAGTCTGCAGAAAATAAAACGCAGATGACAGTGAGAGGACGTTTCTTTTTTTGCTGAGTTTATATGGTCTTTAACAAGCAAACAAAAAGGTAATGGAAAAACTACAACTAAGCTAGTATATCAGAAGGATACGGGCATATTTTATCATACTTTACTACATGTTTATAGAACATAAGAAAAAGTAGCAGTTTACATACTCATAACCTCCGGTGAACTCGGGCTCGGCCCGGCCCAGGAGGTGGGCGATGAAGTCCGTCTCGCAGCAGACATGGACGTGGCGCTCGTTGGGGCAGCAGCGGATACCCTCGTACAAGGCAGCGCAGTAGCCCTTCTCTTTAGTGCAGTCCAGCTCCCCTACCAGGATGTTGTATGCTCTCAATACCTTGTTCTTGCAGTCAGTACAGAACCTGAAAGGAAGAGGGAAGGAACAAAAGGAAAACACGGTAGCAGTAGTAAAATATATTTTCACAGTCTAAGTTACATTAAGGTGTTATTACATAAGTAACATTACTCTAACTAACCTGTGTTTGCGCAAGTATGTTTCCAGGGTTTCCAGGAGGCAGGCACCGTCAATCAGAACGACCTCATCCCTGCACTCCTGAGACATGAGCTCCCACACCTCCATCCAGCTTCCCCTGTGAGCAGCAAACCACCCATAACTACTTCAGACTGGCGCTAACTAGCTAGCATTCAGAAATGTCACTTAAACTCTTAAAGAACAAGCTGTTTGCTTTGCTACATACCTGCTGGGGGACTGAAAAGGGCCAAAGTGAAACGCGACGTTACATCTGCGGTCTCTCTTGGCTCCTCCATCTTTGTCTTTCTCTAAACCTAGCCCTTTGTCTACGCTCCCTTCTCCTCTAAAGATTCATAGAGACATCTCAAAGACACTTCAATACATCACAAAATACTCTTACTACAGCTTCAAATGGCCTAGTCTGACCAATAGGTGGACATACAGCTTACATTTAAATTTACCAGAAATGAGAGAACAGGCTTCACAACTTATTCCTCTAGAATTGTATCGTCATAAACATTATTGCAATTAAGTCCAATACAGCAGTTACAGTGCATTCAGAAAGTATTCAGACCCCTTCAGTTTCTTTGCTAATGTATATAAAAACTGAAATATCACATTTACACAAGTATTCAGACCCTTTACTCAGTACTTTGTTGAAGCACCTTTGGTAACGATTACAGCCTCTCGTCTTCTTGGGTTGAAGTCCGGCCACTCAAGGACATTCAGAGACTTGTCCCGAAGCCAATCCTTGGCTGTGTGCTTAAGGTCGTTGTCCTGTTGGAAGGTGAACCTTCGCCCCCAGTCTGAGCTCTCTGGAGCAGGTTTTCATCAAGGATCTCTATGTAATTGACTCAGTTCATCTTTGCCTCAATCCTGACTAGGTTCCTAGTCCCTCCCGCTGAAAAACATCCCCACAGCATGATGCTGCCACCACCATGCTTCACCGTAGGGATGGTACCAGGTTTCCTATTGATGTGGCGCCTTTTGGCAAACTCAAAGCAGGCTGTTATGTGCCTTTTACTGAGGAGTGCCTTCCGTCTAGCCACTCAACCATAAAGGCCTGATGGGAGGAACTTCCAGCACTCCACAGAGAAACTCTGGAGCTCTGCCAAAGTGACCACCAAGTTCTTGGTGCCCTGACCAAGGCCCCTGGTTGCTCAGTTTGACCGGGCGGTCAGCTCTAGGAAGAGGCTTGGTGGTTCCATATTTCCTCCATTTAAGAATGAAGGCCACTGTGTCCTTGGGGACATTCAATGCTGTAGAAATGTTTTGTTACCCGTCCCCAGATCTGTGTGCCTCTACACAGTCCTGTCTCAGAGCTCTACGGACAATTCCTTCGACCCCATTTCTTGTTTTTTGCTCTGACATGTACTGTCAACTGTGGGACCTTATATAGACAGGTGTGTGTGCGCCTTTCCAAATCATGTCCAATCAATTGTGTTTACCACAGGTGGACTCCAATCAAGTTGCAGAAACATCTCAAGGATGATCAATGGAAACAGGATGCATCAGAGCTAATTTTCGAGTCTGATAGCAAAGGGTTTGAATACTTATGTAAATAAGTTGTTCTTTTTCTAATAAATTTAAAAAAAAATATATATATATATATATATATATATATATATATATATATATATATATATATATATATATATATATATATATATATATATATATTTTTTTTTTCCTTTTTTCGCATCAATATTGTGTGTAGATTGATGAAGATTTTTATTTATTTAATCCATTTTAGAATAAGTCTGTAACCTAACAAAATGTGGAAAAAGTGAAGGGGTCTGAATAATTTCCAAATGCACTGTAGATAGATGATAAATAGTGTCAGTTAATGTGACTCACCCCAGTGGCTTAGGTTTGTGTGTGTCTAAGGAGTGCAACTGGCAGCGTTTATTCTTTTTGCTTTTTGGAATGGCGTCGATCATGTCATTCAACTTTGACCTACAAAAAAATAAAAAATAAAACATTTATTTCTGGCACATTTACTAATACTGTAGTAGTTGTAAGAATATTTTGAAGATAACTACACAATGCAGAGAACTAAAAGTCAATAGAATATTAATGATGAATGGAAAGTGGTTTCTGTAACAGGGGATTAATTATCAATGGGTTAGAGACATGGGAGGAATTTGTCTACACAGTGGGGAGAACAAGTATTTGATACACTGCCGATTTTACAGGTTTTCCTACTAAAACAAAAATCCAGAAAATCACATTGTATGATTTTTAAGTAATTATTTTGCATTTTATTGCTTGACATAAGTATTTGATCACCTACCAACCAGTAAGAATCCCGGCTCTCACAGTTTTTCTTTAAGAAGCCCTCCTGTTCTCCACTCATTACCTGTATAAAAGACACCTGTCCACACACTCAAACAGACTCCAACCTCTCCACAATGGCCAAGACCAGACAGCTGTGTAAGGGCATCAGGGATCAAATTGTAGACCTGCACAATAGGCAAGCAGCTTGGTGAGAAGTCAACAACTGTTGGCGCAATGATTAGAAAATGGAAGAAGTTCAAGATGACGGTCAATCACCCTCAGTCTGGGGCTCCATGCAAGATCTCACCTCGTGGGGCATCAATGATCATGAGGAAGGTAAGGGATCAGCCCAGAACTACACGGCAGGACCTGGTCAATGACCCGAAGAGAGCTGGGACCACAGTCTCAAAGAAAACCATTAGTAACACACTACGCCGTCATGGATTAAAATCCTACAGCGCACGCCAGGTCCCCCTGCTCAAGCCAGCGCATGTCCAGGCCCGTCTGAAGTTTGCCAATGACCATCTGGATGATCCAGAGGAGGAATGGGAGAAGGTCATGTGGTCTGATGACAAAAAATAGAGCTTTTTGGTCTTAACTCCACTCGCCGTGTTTGGAGGAAGAAGAAGGATGAGTACAACCCCAAGAACACCATCCCAACCATGAAGCATGGAGGTGGAAACATCATTCTTTGGGGGATGCTTTTCTGCAAAGGGGACAGGACGACTGCACCGTATTGAGGGGAGGATGGATGGGGCCATGGATCGCGAGATCTTGGCCAACAACCTCCTTCCCTCAGTAAGAGCATTGAAGAGGGGTCGTGGCTGGGTCTTCCAGTATGACAACGACCCGAAACACACAGCCAGGGCAACTAAGAAGTGGCTCCGTAAGAAGCATCTCAAGGTCCTGGAGTGGCCTAGCCAGTCTCTAGACCTGAACCCAATAGAAAATCTTTGGAGGGAGCTGAAAGTCCGTATTGCCCAGCGAAAGCCCCAAAACCTGAAGGATCTGGAGAAGGTCTGTATGGAGGAGTGGGCCAAAATCCCTGCTGCAGTGTGTGCAAACCTGGTCAAGAACTACAGGAAACGTATCATCTCTGTAATTGCAAACAAAGGTTTCTGTACCAAATATTAAGTTCTGCTTTTCTGATGTATCAAGTACAATAAAATGCAAATTAATTACTTAAAAAAATCATACTATGTGATTTTCTGGATTTTTGTTTTAGATTCCGTCTCTCACAGTTAACGTGTACCTATGATAAAAAAAATTGACCTCTACATGCTTTGTAAGTAGGAAAACTTGCAAAATCGGCAGTGTATCAAATACTTGTTCTCCCCACTGTACATTGAGCCTGAAATAGGATACTTGTTATTTGGCCATTGGTCCAGTTTTAATTTAAGGAATTCTAATTGGTCAACCACATACTAGGGCTGGATTATAAAACTACATCCTGTCCCTTTGTTCTGTGGAGAGAATCACTGAGGACAAGGGAGAATGAACATCTACCTCTCAGCATAACATCTATGATTTGTCTTCTTTGAATAAACCTATTCTCCCCCCCCAATTTGCTTTGGGGTCTGTGTTATTGAAGAGTAACAACTGCTAACACGGTGTCGTGACCAACAAGAAAAGAAAAACTCAACTGTGTTGATCCAGGGAAAAGAAATAGGGCTGAGCGCAACCCACGGGATTCAAATCTTAATCTTCTGATTGACTGCTAACAGATTGTTGAGTGAGTCTAGACCAATATCATTTAAAAATAACCAAAATCAGTGCATGCAATGAATGATACCCATCTGTTATGTATTAGGTTTGAGTCCTTTGTTTGCTCTGTTACGGGTTTGTTATCTCTCTATTATAGGGGTTCAATTCCATTTTGGGAAACCTTGTTGCATAGGAGTTGCTCATTTTTACACGTGTGGGTAATGTAAGCCTTGAACAAGCTTTTGAAGATAACAGGTTTTATGGGTAAGCAGGCCCTACAGAGACAATATGTGTTCTATAGAAAGGAGGTTTTAGTCCTCAAGGTTTTTTCATTTCAAATATAGATATATTATACAACTTTTGAAGTTAATGGCATTACATTAAGTGAGAAAACCACTCTGGAAAAGGGCTGAACAGCTCCTCCGGATGTGAGCATGATAAATATTTTAAAATCACTGTCTAGCGATATGAAGAACCATTTCAAAGCAGAGAAGTGTAGGCAAGAGATAAATAAATATTCTGTCATTGTTGACAAAGATGGAATCTGTCTGATGGACAAAAAACGTGGATGAAAAAATACAGAGAATGTCTAACTCGTTGACAAAAACAAGATGGTCTTTATCTGTATTAAAAGTAGTAAGGAAGAGGGATGAGAAATTCGGACATTGCAGAAAGATAAAGATAGTTTGAGAGCTCTTAGTGAACTGACAAAAACCTTTAAAAAGGACAAATTCAACAACTACAGGAAAGGGTTGTAAAAACAGACTTGGCCCCAACATGTGGACCCTTTGTTCCCTCCATCTATCCTCACACTGAGTTGCGCAAGGCAGATAAGGTTTCAACCATCTGGTCAGCACTACCTGGCTTTGAGTCAACAGATACTGACAGCGGTGATGAACGATGTCTTAGGCCAACCAGAACACAGGCTGCAAAAAGGTAGTAAAGACAAACCTCCAGTGACAGTAATCACATAAATCATCTCCAAAACAGTTGGATGAATGGTCAAAAACTTTGAAACATCAACAAGACGTGGGTATGAAGACATGGTACCATTTGAAGCGTTATAAGAAACTCTACAATCAACATCCTTATGATGGTGTACACATGGTGTACTTGAAGAAAAGGTTTATAGAGCTGTGGGTGGTGAAGAGCAAGATGTGGCCGATGGATGGAGAGCCATACATGTTTTCCTTAAGGGCCTTACCAATGCAACCACCAACTGGGGAGAGAGAACCAAACGTGTTCAAAAACCGAAAATAACCATTTGTTGAATATGAAGAAAGGTTTAGAGCAGAAGTGGTTAGACGTGGGTGACCCGACATAGAAGAAGCACTCAATTCCTCTAAAAATGGGGCAAATCACTCATCAGCTGATGCAATCCAAACATGATGATTTGCGAAATCACACATGATGATTTACAACTACGGACTGGGAGAGAAAATTACGGCGACATCGTCGACAGGCTGTCAGGTTCCGAGTGAAACCAAAAACTACACTCATTCAGCAGAAGAGAAACCTGGTGTGCCATTATTGTGGGATTTCTGGTCACTGGCAACAAGACGGTCGGAACAGAAAACGTGTTCTTATGAGGAATGACCAGGGTAAGCAGGGTCCATCTCAGGGGAAACAGGAGTAAAACAGTTAGAGAGGCAGGTCCTCACCAGACATCACCAGCAACAACGTCGCCTATGGGCACAAACCCACCGTCGCTGGACCGGACAAGACTGGCAAAAAGTGCTCTTCACTCTTTTTTTCTCACCATGGGTGATGGTCGGATTCACGTTTATCGTCGAAGGAATGAGCGTTACACCGAGGACTGTACTCTGGAGCGGGATCGATTTGGAGGTGGAGGGTCCGTCATGGTCTGGGGTGGTGTGTCACAGCATCATCGGACTCAGCCTCTTTGTTCAGGGACACATTATTCCATTTCTGTTAGTCTGTGGAACATGTTCAGTTTATGTCTCAGTTGTTGAATCTTATGTTCATACAAATATTTACACGTTAAGTTTGCTGAAAATAAACACAGTTGACAGTGAGGACATGGCTTTTTTTTGCTGAGTTTATATGTCCAGATATGAAACAGACAACCATTATCAATTCATATTGGTCCAATGAAGATTGATGCAAGGGTGTGGATAGGCTCATTTGAACAACCTATTTTAGGCCTTGATGTTATTATGCAATTTGACCCTACACTGAACATTTCTGAAGGGAAGGTGACGGGGCACTACAGTTCAGAACCGTCCCATTTGGACTACAAATAAACATGTGGAACTTTGGATATGGAACCAGTGTGGTTGACAGGTGTTGGCCCGCATTGCACAAAACGATATCCAAATTAGCAAGAAAACTACAGATGCTACTATAGTAGTGAATGTAGATTCTGCAGAACAGTGGTTTATACTCTTGACAATCAATCGAGCTGCACAGGTCACAGCTGCTCATTGGAACAAATGGTTGACGGTGTTGGAGGCTCCGCACATGATACAACGTGGCACACCATGTAATCCAGCGACTCTGATGCTTCCTCCAGATACATTACTTGAACACGACTGCTGCGAGTTTGTTTTGGATCAGCTCTCTGATGGGTTTATTAAGAGTCATCCATGGGAAAAGCCTGAGTTTATCTTACACACAGATGGTTCAAGTATTGTGGAGGGGGGTGTGAGGAAGGCAGGCTGGGCAGTTACTACAACGGACAATGTGATAGTGACAGGCACATTACCTGTAGGAGCATCAGCACAGGTGGTGGAATTGGAGGCTTTGACAGAAACATGCAAACAGGCTGAAGGAAAACTAATATCTACACAGACTCAAGGTATGCTTCTGGTGTTTTCCATATTTAAAAAAAATCATGACATCACTGGGAGCTCCTGCGAAGAATGGACCACAGGTGATGGCTCTACTGAATGCTCTCCAGTTACCGGTAACAGTTACAATTTTGAAAATGAAAGCACACGGGAAAAATCGATGATTTTTCCTCTTTGATTAAACCTATTCTCCCCAATTTGCTTTGGGGTCTGTGTTATTGAAGAGGAACATCAACTGCTAACACAGTGTTGCACAGTATACTGAAACTTCTGTACTTTCTTTCAATACCAGAATCTGATAAATGGTTCGGTACTCAAAATGTATCGGCTACTGATCGAGAGTCTGTCTGTCAGAGCAGCCTATGTCCCCTTATAGCGCGAGAGCACCGTGCCTGCTCCATTTACTCATTGTTAGCTCTAGCCTGTCCTGAGGAACCATTTCACTCACTAGGAGTCTGGGCTGTATCACAATTTATGCTGCAAAGTTAACACACTTGAATAATGCAAAACACCTCAAGTCTCCCCAATCATGCCTCAAACTGGGTGTTTGTGAATGACGTGATGGTTCTTAAAAGAGACAGCAAACACTTATCAAAGAAGAGATTGCGTTTTACATGCAAATTGTGACCAGAACACAAAAAATAAATCCCAAATGCAAGGGAAACAGACGGTTTTCATCTGTAGCCCCTTGAAATCAGCCAAAACAAGCACACACACACACCTATTGAATATGCATTCATCTGTATTATAAATAGGCCTTGGCTACATCGTGATTTACCCAGTTCATCGATAGACCAGAGATTTACAGAGCAAAGTATTCAGACCCCTTCACTTTTCCCACATTTTGTTACATTACAGCCATATTCTAAAATTGATTAAATTGTTTTTGTCCATCAATCTTTTCACAATACCTCAAAATGACAAAGCAAATACTTTCTATAAATATTTTGCTAATTTATTAAAAATAACATTATCACATTTACTTTAGTATTCAGACCCTTTACTCAGTACTTTGTTGAAGTACCTTTGGCAACGATTAAAGCATTGAGTATTCTTGGGTATGACACAACAAGCTTGTCATACCTGTATTTGGGGAGTTTCCCATTCTTCTCTGCAGATCCTTTCAAGCTCTGTCAGGTTGGATGGGGAGCGTCGCTGCACAGCTATTTTCAGGGCTCTCCAGAGATGTTCGATCGGGTTCAGGTCCAGGCTCTGGCTGGGCCACTCAAGGACATTCAGAGACTTGTCCTGAAGCCACTACTACGTTGTCTTGGCTGTGTGTATAGGGTCGTTGTCCTGTTCGAATGTGAACCTTCACCCCAGTCTGAGGTCCTCATAGCAAAGGGTCTGAATACTTATGTAAATAAGGTTTGTCTTTTATTTGTAATTCATTAGCATACATTTCTAAAAACCTGTTTTCGCTTTGTCAAAAATGTATATAAGCCATTTTAGAATAAGGTTGTAACTAATAAAATGTGGAAGAAGTGAAGGTATCTGAACACTTTCCAAATGCACTTCAAGTCTCTAGTCTGATAAACTGGGTAAATCAAGATGTAGCCAAGGCCTATGTAGTTAGAGCTTTTTCTTTTTACCAAAGTCAAATTGATTCTATGTTAAAATTGAATCATGAGTGCATACATTCAAAATTAAAATAAAAAATAAAATGTAATGATATTGAACTCAAAAGATCTGTCTGGATCAAGTGTCATTCTGTAACTTTGGTTAATACGCCTTATTTTTTTCCCCTTGGTATAATTTTGGCATGTAGTTTCGTGATGGTATAAAGTATTGTGATGCTAAACCTGGTATCAAACAAAAAATTCTGCTATCGTGACAACACTAACTAATAGCTTACCATAAAAACATAAGTGGTCAGATTTGATCAGTACTTATTATATAAGTTAAACAAAAAAACATTCCAACACACAAATACAGATGATTCTTACTGGGCCTCGAGAAATGGGAAGTCATATTTTTGCTGTCCATCAAGGGGACAGTTTACCGATTCGTTCTAAGGCAAATTGGCCAATAAAGTACAGATACAAGATGGACCACAGCAATAGTATGAGTCCGTCTTATGACCGGTCAATAAAGTATTAATAAAAAGATACACAAGATTCAGTCTGACATGCCAATAAAGTATGAATAGAGAGATAAGACTACAGGTCTCACCCACCCGTGGACGTAGAAGAGGGTGTAGAGCTTCTTTGCGTTGACCACGCAGGCCTTGGTGACAGAGAGCACGCCGATGGGCTTCACAGTGAGGGGCTCCAGAGCCAAGTTCCCAGACTCCACCAGCTGGGAGAAGAGGCGCTCCACACTCCGCCTGCAGCCCACGCACGGCACCAGCTGGGACAGGGCGCTGAACATCTCCCTGGACGACACAATCATGGCGTTGTTCAGGTCCTGCTGCTTCAGCATGCTGTGATGCTGAGGGGGGAGGAGGCAGGTAGAGACACACACACACACACACAGTGTTTGTAGCACAATGTTGAAGAAATAAAGGCATGATCCTTGAGCAAAGTATGACAACCAGTCTTAAGGTCAATATCATCAAGCCATGTTTGAAAGGCACACACTAGGGATGCAAATTTGGGTCAATTTTGCTGCTGAATAACCGACCCTCATTAACATGTCAAACGTTTAAGCGGTTATAATCCAACCCCAGAAATAAAAATCATGAAACTCCTATGTTCTATCAGTGGGTAAAATAACTTAACTTCTCTAAGTGTTCAATCTGAAATCAGGAAACCGTGTAGGAACGCGTCACAGCTACATGGTTCTCGTCACTGGGCCTCGACATTATACATTTTGAAGCGGAGCCATTTGCTCTTGCACTGCTACACAATACAGTCATATCTGACTCAGATCCTAACATGGTGTCAGAAGTGCTTCAAACTCGTTAAGTATAAGGAGCGATATTTCACAGAAAATAATGTTCCTTGAGTTTAGAGTGATGAAAAGTAGCTAACTACTCGCATGTCTCCACATTGAGCAGAGCAACCCAAGCGGAGCCGTTGCTATGGTTACTCACAGAGCAACCATGAGCAGAGAACATGCAGAGTGAGCTGCACACAGAGAGCGAGTGACAGACAGAGGAGCCACTAATAGATTTACTAACAGAGGAAGTTATTTCTGATTTCGGGAAGGTCCTTCAGAAACAAATCCGCCAATAGATCAGCTGTAGGCAGCCCTGGTCCTGGAGCAGGCCTCACATTTCCCATCAGCATCGACCACCGTCGACACCTAAAACACCGACACCTAAAACAAATCCATGCCAAAGTGGACGTTGTGCCGTTGGGCTGAATATAATATTTTAAATAATTGTTATTATAATTCCCTTCTCCCTCACAGAGCGAGGGATTTTCCCGAATGCTGGAAGTGGGGCCCCCTGAGTGAAAAAGTTTGGGAACCCCTGGTGTAAAGCATCCTTGTGCCGTCTAAACCCCCAAAATATATTTTCAATAACCAAAAACATTATTTTCAGCTGTTTGATGCTGGAGTACAAAACCGACAGTGGAAAGATGCAAAATGACTTAAGAACTGGAAGCATAGAAGTAGTGCACATAGAACAGATCTACCGCTTCATATACTTGCTTTCAGGTAAAATTATAGATCAATAACTAGCATTTCTATGCGAATTTGGTCAGGTCGCCCAAAAAGTTACATATTGCCACTAATATAATTAGGATTGTGTCTTTGGCTGCTGGACAATGAAAGAAAGTTGAGAACATGAGTGAAATATTGGTTTTAAAAGGCATATGAGGAAGGGTTCATAAAATAATCCCCTTAACATTGCTATGGTTGGAACATGCTAAGAAATGCCTCAAAATAAAACATCTAGGTTAAACAATTACATTTAAAGTTAAATAGTTTCAAAAATGGGCCTCCTGAGTGGCTCAGAGGTCTAAGGCACTGCAGTGCTTGAGGCGTCACTACAGAACCGGGTTCGATCCCGGGACGCCACCAGGAGACCCATGCGGTGACGCACAATTGGCCCAGCGTCGTCTGGGTTAGGGGAGGGTTTGGCCGGCCGGGATGTCCTTGACCTATCACGATCTAGCGACTCCTGTGGTGGGACGGGCACATGCACGCTGACACGGTCGCCAGTTGTACGGTGTTTCCTCCGACACATTGGTGCGGCTGGCTTCCAGGTTAAGCGAGTAGTGTGTCAAGAAGCAGTGCGGTGTGGCACGGTCGTGTTTCGGGGGACGCATGGCTCTCGACCTTCGCCTCTCTTGAGTCTTTACGGGAGTTGCAGCCATGGGACAAGACTAACTACCAACTGGATATCACGAAATTGGGAGAAAAAAAAAATGGGTAAAAAGGTTTCAATGTTTTTCCAAAAAGTTGATCCTTCACGTCAAGGTAGGTGATATGACAAGATGGCGTTTTACATTCTCCCAACCAATTGTGCTATTTTTTGGGGTTTTTTTGTAATAAAAAATATAAAAAAACGTATTGTGTACATAATGTTGCCGAAAAGAACTTCTGGGCATCAGGAAAGCAAAATGGAATATACTCATTGCGGACTGGAACAAACGTTTTCCTGTAACAAGTCAGACGAGAAGGATATCCTGCTTTCACTGGAACGGGCCCAGATCCATGCCTTTTGCGTAAAGAACAGGCTGCAGAAAAGAGGACGCAGATCAGGAATCCTTCTGAGAATCTGGAGGCGAATGAGTAAACTCCCACTACCTTTCATTCTTCTCGCTAACGTGCAATCATTGGACAATAAAATTTATGACATACAATTAAGATTAACCTAACAACGGGACATTAAAAACGGTTACATCTTATGTTTCCCCGAGACGTGGCTGAACGAAGATACGGAAAATATAGAGCTAGCCGGATTTTCCATGCACCGGCAGAACAGAGACACTACCTCTGGTAAGACAAGGGGTGGGGTATGTGTCTATCAATAACAACTGGTGCGTGATGTCTAATATTAAAGAAGTCTCGAGGTATTGCTCGCTTGTGATAAGCTGTAGACCACATTATCTACCAAGAGAGTTCTCATCTGTATTATTTGTAGCCGTCTATTTACCACCACAAAAAGAAGCTGGCACTAAGACCGCTCTCAACCAACTCTAAGGCCATAAGCAAAGAAGAAAATGCGAAGAAGAAACGGCACTCCCTAGTGACTTTAATGCAGGAAAACTTCAATCTGTTTTACCAAATTTACACCAGCATGTCACATGTGCAACCAGGGGGAAAATAATCCTAAACCACCTTTACACCACACACAGAGATGCATACAAAGCTCTCCCCGCCCTTCATTTGGAAAATCTGACCATTAGTCTATCCTCCTGATTCCTGCTTACAAGCAAAAACTAAAGCAGGAAGTACCAGTGTCTCACTCAATATGGAAGTGGTCAGATGATATGGATGCTACACTACAGGACTGTTTTGCTAGCACAGACTGGAATATGTTCTGGGATTCATCCAATGACACTGATGGAATACACCACCTCAGTCATTGGCTTCATCAGTAAGTGCATCGATGACGTCGTCCCCACAGTGACTGTACGTACATATCCCAACCAGAAGCCATGGATTACAGGCAACATCCGCATCGAGCTAAAGGCTAGAGCTGCCGCTTTCAAGGAGTGGGAGACTAACCCGGAGCACTTATAAGAAATCCCGCTATGCCCTCAGATGAACCATCAAACAAGCAAAGCGTCAATACAGGATTAAGATTGAATCCTACTACACCGGCTCTGACACTCGTCAGATGTGGCAGTGCTTGAAAACTATTATGGAATACGAAGGGAAATCCAGACGCGAGCATGCGTGGACCAACTGGCAAGTGCCTGGACTACCTGACGGGCCGTCCCCAGGTGGCAAGGGTAGGCAACAACACGTCTGCCACACTGATCCTTAGTCCCTGCCTGTATTCCCTGTTCACCCACGACTGCCTGTATTCCCTGTTCACCCACGACTGCGTGGCCAAACACGACTCCAACACCATCATTAAGTTTGCTGACGACCGACACCCTTGTTTATTTTTAACAAAATGAAGAACTTTTTTTTTTAACAAGAGACGGCCTTTACGGAGGAGGTCAGAGAACTGGCAGTGTGGTGCCAGTGACAACAATCTCTCCCTCAATGTGAGCAAGACAAAGGAGCTGATCGTGGACTACAGGATAAGGCGGGCCGACCAGCCCCCAATAACATCAACAGGGCTGTAGTGGAGCAGGTCGAGAGTTAACCAGTTGCATCTCTAGGGGCGCTATTTCATTTTTGGATAAAAAACGTTCCCGTTTTAAGCGCGATATTTTGTCACGAAAAGATGCTCGACTATGCATATTCTTTTTACAGATTTTGTCTGTAAGTGCCCCAGAACTCATTCTACAGGCGAAACCAAGATGATACGTCAAACAGGAAATGAGCAGAATTTCTGAAGCTCTGTTTTCTAATGTCTCCTTATATGGCTGTGAATGCGACAGGAATAAGCTTAGACCTTCTGCCGTTTCCCCAAGATGTCGGCAGCATTGTGACGTATTTGTAGGCATATCATTGGAAGATTGGCCATAAGAGACTACATTTTCCAGGGGTCCGCCCGGTGTCCTTTGTCTAAATTTGTGCGTAATCTTCAGGTGCGGGCATTTTCTCCTGGGATTCAGGAGAGAAAGCACACTTCCACGAACGATATATCATCGAAGAGATATGTGAAAAACACCTTGAGGATTGATTCTAAACAACGTTTGCCATGTTTTCAGTCGATATTATGGAGTTAATTTGGAAAAAAGTTCGCGTTTTGAGGACTGAATTTTCGGGGTTTTTTGGTAGCCAAATGCAATGTACAAAACGGAGCTATTTCTAATACACAAAGAATCTTTTTGGAAGAACTGAGCATCTGCTATCTAACTGAGAGTCTCCTCATTGAAAACATCAGAAGTTCTTCAAAGGTAAATGATTTTATTTGAAGGCTTTTATGTTTTTGTTGAAATGTTGCGTGCTGGATGCTAACGCTAATGCTAACGCTAAATGCTACGCTAGCTAGCTACTTTTACACAAATGATTGTTTTCCTATGGTTGAGAAGCATATTTTGAAAATCTGAGATGACAGTGTTGTTTACAAAAGGCTAAGCTTGAGAGATGGCATATTTATTTCATTTGCGATTTTCATGAATAGTTAACGTTGCGTTATGGTAATGAGCTTGAGTCTGTATTCACGATCCCGGATCCGGGATGGGGAGATCAGAAAGGTTAAGTTCCTTGGTCTCCACATCACCAACGAACTATCATGGTACAAACACACCAAGACAATTGTGAAGAGGGCACGTCAAAACCTTTTCCCCCTCACGAGACTGAAAAGATTTAGCATAGGTTCCCAGATCCTCAAAGTTCTACAGCTGCACCATCGAGAGCATCCTGACCGGTTGCATCACCGCCTGGTATGGCAACTGCTCAGCATCTGAGAGTAAGGTGCTACAGAGGGTAGTGCGAACGGCCCAGGTTATGCTTATCAACCTATAGGTTAATTTGCATAATTTAGAGGAATTCAATTGGCTTGTGTACAGTATATTCCTTATGCATCTTATTTATCACACGCGTACAGCATATAGATACAGAGCCTTTGTGTGGGAAATGTGTTAGAGATCGCAAGAGCTGCTGTTAGAGCAGCATCTTGTGGCACTATCAAGACAACTGGGAACTCATGACGTCAGAGATCATCCGATCGGAAAATATGAGCTCTAGAAAGAGGCCTGAGTTGGAATTCCGTGTTGGATGACAGTTCAAAATGATTTTTTCCCCAGTTGGAGCTCGTTTTTGTCCCACCGAAGTCGATGATTTCCGAGTTCCCAGCTGTCTTGAATGCAGCATCAAACAGCAAATGAAGGCAGGCTTCATCAGCGCATCACACACCGCTTTGCAATGAGCTGGAGCCAGTAATCACTTTGAAAACATACTTTATTGTTTTAAACATGAACGTTTTAATACACATTATTAGGCATGTCTTACTTTGTGTCAAAGTAGCCTATTAGATCTCCTCTTTCTAAATTTCTAACTGATATTGTCATTGGTCACATGAAACCACTCACATATGCAGTGCCCTTTTGACAATGGTGTTTTTAACTAACTGCAGTATGGAACAAACATTTGCACGTAGACTACTGCCTTGTGCGCTTATAATGTAAATAAATTATAGTTCAACATTTTAAGATAAACGTTGCATCAGACTCCTTGCTTTTACACATGTTTTACGTAGACTAGGCCTACTGGTTGTATGAATTTGGAATCGATCGTCCCACAACTGTCCCGGAGTATGTTTGAAATAGGCCATTTCTTTAAACAATCTGACCAATAGAATAGGTAGCCTAAACTGACTATAGCAGATTGACATAGGCTAGTGATTTTGCTGTTCGTTACTCATCTTGCTGGCTGAGGAAAAGTCAAATGTGAACATGTTCAAAGTGCACATCAAAAAATGGTTAAGGACCGCACACCGCACCTCCTCAACTTGCATGTTCTATTAATATGAATATTTGAAATGTGATGTAATTCTGAGCCCTAATTAGGTTAGGTATAACAGTTTTGCTTCCATCCCTCTCCTCACCCCTACCTGGACTCGAACCAGGGACCCTCTGCACACATCAACAACAGTCAACCACGAAGCATCGTTACCCATCACACCACAAACGCCGCGGCCCTTGCAGAGCAAGGGGAACAACTACTTCAGATCTCAGTGAGTGACATCACCGATTGAAACGCTATTAGCGTGCACCCCGCCAGCTAGCTAGTCATTTCACATCAGTTACACACACACACAGTAAATGTTCATGGTCAAATTCCGACTATCAATCACTTAGATTGTGTATTTTCAGATAGAGATACATGGCAAAGCAAAAACTGCTTTCGAGATACCCTCACAATCACGCATTCTTCTGTCTCTTCTGTAGCAGGAAAGAAACACAGACCCGATAAGTAGATGCGCAATGGATTATGGTCATTCTAGTTAATAACCACGTTTTAAGCGCTAACCCATGTAGAATATTGGCCTTTTGGAAACTCCTTAGTGCATCACACAGTTCAGGCTGGACCTGATTTATCTCTATAGAAACTGTATCAATGAGCGCATTGAGTACACAGAAGAAAAAAACGAACCAAATGGAATTCAAATAATTTAACTGACATCTGTCAATTAGTGGTTTAAAAAAACTTTTAAAAATGTACATTTTGGTTAATAAGATGCATGACGACTAACGAAAACACACTGCAATTTAATTCTACCTAACTATGCTAATTATTATATATTTATAACCTTTATTTAACTACGGAAGTCAGTTAAGAAAAAATATTATTTACAATGACGGCCTACCCCGGCCAAACACTAACTCGGACGACGCTGGGCCAATTGTGCGCTGCCCTATGGCACTCCCTATCACAAGCGGTTGTGATAAAGCCTGGAATCGAACCAGGGCCTGTAGTGTCACCTCTAGCACTGAGATGCAGTGCCTTAGACCGCTGCGCCACTCTGGAGATACATTAAATTAAGAATGACCGGTCAAATGTGTTTTCAGTGGCTAACCGACTAAAGGTTAATGGGTAACGTCCCTAATACACACAAATCTTCCTTCCTCATGACTAGGATGTTGACAGTACTCACTCACCTCAACAAACTGCTTCATCTCAGAGCTGTTGATCTGGTGACTGTCAAGGTTCATGGCATCGTCAGTAAACTCCATCACCATCTGTAATAACAAGAGGACATATATTGAAAGTGTCATCAGCACAAGTATTCCACAACACAACTGGGATATTCTACACTATGTGAAGTAGAGGAAGTAAAGCTGTTCCAACATAAACCTGTCCATACAGTGTCTGCATCGCCAACCTAGGTCCAAGCCCAGTATCTAATATGCTACCACTGCTCATTCTAACCATTTAGGCTAGCCACCCAGCAGCCGCATCCAGTTTGCAGTCATCATTAGCTTGCCGGTTAGTTAACTTGTCCATTAGGCTAGCCTAACAGCTCAGAAATGTAATGGAAAAATGCATTGCTTCACCTACATCAAGGTGTCATTGGCAATACGTGACAGCTAGAACATACCTAGCTAGCTAGAAAGCCGGTTGGTGGATCCAGCTGGCTAACGTTAGCTTGCTGGCGCTAGTTGTTGGAGAGGCCTAACTAGTACTCTCGGTCTCTCGCTCGCAACCGTGTTTCATTGTCGACATAGGTAGCTAGCTAGGTTCAGAAGAGTGGCTGATTGTAAAAGCCTTCAAACAACTTGAGGACCATATGGGAGACGGAAACACTGCACTTTCTTACTGTGAGAGTGTCATCGATGTACAGGGGAATCTGTCTTGCGAGGAAAGGGAAGTCCTCTTCCCCGTCCCTGCAAACCGCAACCAAACACGCCATGTCTAACAGCTCCTGTCGCGGTGGTATCACGTATTGCCTGTAGACAGTGGGGACAGATTGAGCAAATCCAACAGAGTTTCACCAATAGCTAGGGCTAAGTGCACACCGCACGTCATTTCAATTTCTATGCCTTGCATTCACGCAGTGAATGATAATTTTGAAAAAAATACATTGTAATGTACTGTAAAATGAAATGATCCCAACCATTTTAAACGCTTATGTGGTTGATAAATGCCATTGTAGCAAGTCAATTATCTATTAGTCATGGATAACTGGCTGACTCTCTGGCTGGCTGCTGCTGCTAGTTACCGTTAGCGCGCTGGACTTCGGTCTAGAAGGTCGAGGGTTCGAGACCTGCTCCCTGCTGTTTTATTACACTGGTGTCAGAAGTGATCGGACCTTGCATCCACAACAGTGCATGTGCTTGGCCGGTGAGCGCGTTCCTCACCGTAAGACGCAAGCTAGCGCGAGGACGTGCTATTTGAAAGGAGGGAGTAAGTAGTGTAACGACCCTGGGTTTATAAACGCAGATATCGACTCTGCCGCTCGAGCATGCTTTTGCGATAGTTAGCTAACCCGAGTGTTTTAAACTGACTAGCAGTCGTTATGAAATACAAAAACAACAATCAGAACGTGTTAGATTACGGCACAGTTTACATTTACTGTGGTTAACTTGCTTATTTGGTTAACTAGCAGCTACCTCCACTGTCACCAGGGTCTGAAGAAATTCGAATCAAATTGAAGCGTCAGAAAGAAACAGATTAATTTAGCTAGCTAACGTTAGCTACTTTTCCTGTGAAGAGTTATATCAACCAATCTGTAAGTTACTGATCTTGTTTCATGTTCTTGACGACAAACTTCTATCCGAATTTACAAATGTATAATTACATTATTTTGTAAACACAAGCAATCATCGTACATTAATTACCAGGCTTTTTGAAAGTTGCCTTTTTATACAAAAACAAACAAGCGCGTAATAGGCGGAGGAATCTTCATGTGTGACCTTTGCCCTCAAGACGTAGCATCAAAAATAAGTTCCAGCTGTACGCTCGAGATGGTAAGAACAGATAGAACAATGATAGATATTTCACCGAATGTATAAATGTGCAACCGCTTGGCGTATCCACTCACTTCCAAATATACCTCCACTAGTGGCCGGTGTCATGTTAAAATCTTCCCAGCGTGAAATAGTTCCCAATCGTAGGAAAACTGTTGTAGTGAACACTTATGAGTATGGTGGGCTGAATTTTCTGGACTTTACTACCTTAAATAATACTTTAAAGATCAATTGGATAAAACAATTCCCAAGAAGACCCACTTCTACGTGGAATTGTATTCCTCATCATGTCTTCTCTACTTTTGGTGGCCTTAATTTCATGTTGGTTTGCAATTATAATATTGAAGTTCCAGTGAAACTCTGCTTTTCATCGGGCAGGTTTTCTTGTCATGGTCCTTCATTTCTAAGCATAATTTCTCCACACAGATATTATATGTGGAATAATCAGGATATATGGTATAAAAATACGTTGTTTTTAAAATACTGGTTCCGAAATAATATCCTGTTGGTGAGCCAACTTGTAAATGCAGAGTTTAAAAAAAAACTTAGTTAAGGAATTCTTATCACTTTACAATATCCCTGTAAACACCTAAATATGTCGCAATTGTTTTAAGATGCCATTCTCTCAGGTGTTGATTTATTATTCAGGAACGTGTCAAGACGCCAGGGTAGCCTAGTGGTTGGAGTGTTGGATTAGTAACCAGAAGGTTTTAAGTTTAAACCCCTGAGCTGACAAGGTACAAATCTGTCGTTCTGTCCCTGAACAGGCAGTTAACCCACTAGGCCGTCATTGAAAATAAGAATTTGTTCTTAACTGACTTACCTAGTTAAATAAAGGTTTTAAAAAAATACCTGACCCTCAGAACCTACCTTCCCTGTTCACTCATCAGTATGAAAGATTTGTTTCTCTTTTGGTCCATTCAACAACAGAGTGATACGAACCTTGTTTCAGCAGGATGTTGTATCTATACAACATCCTGGAACGGTTTTATTGATAATATCTGTTGGAAAAATGGTTGGATGTTGTTGAAGTTTTAGAAAAGCTAACTCAAACTGTAGCTTTTGTAATGACCACATAGAAACGGTGTTGCATCTTTTTTGGCATTATATTCATGTAAGGAAACTGTGGCAAGACATCAGTAGATTTATAATTGAACACATTTATGAAGATTTTACAGTATTGTGGAGAGATGTACTGCTTGGATTCTTTACCTATGATAGAACAAGTTGCAACAATTGTATAATTATTTTCATTCTTTAATTTGTAAAAACCCAAATAACTTCACAGATCTTTATTGTAAAGGGTTCAAACGCTGTTTCCCATGCTTGTTCAAGAACCATAAACAATTAATAAGCAGATGTGGCCAGGGCAAAACATTGCAATGTCCGTACTGTGAGATGCCTAATACAGCGCTACAGGGAGACAGGACAGGTGCCTTGGTGGAAAAAGGGGTTAACATCTCGTAGCAAGAACTGGCAAATCTGATGCAGTCCATGAGGAGGAGATGTACTGCAGTATTTAATGCAGCTGGCCACACCAGATACCAACTGTTACTTTTGATTTTAACCCCCCCCCCCCCCCCCCCCTGTCAGTCACATGTCTGTGGAACTTGTTCAGTTTGTCTCAGTTGTTGAATTTTGTTATGTTCATACAAATATTTACACATGTTAAGTTTGCTGAAAATAAACACAGTTGCTTAGTGAGGACTTTTTTGTTGTTGCTGAGTTTAGCTAGCTCTCACGTGGCTGCTAGCACTGTCAAGAAAAGGGGCATGAAGGAAGCCCAACATGACGTTATTTTACGTAGTGAGAACGCTCGAGAGCAGTCAATGTTGAAAAGTTATCTTTAGACATGTACTTCTCTTAAATTAAGTTTTGTAATTGACTAAAACAAGCAGACAAGAAAATTGCATTTGGAAAAAGTAAAACCTTTTGCTGTTAAGAGTGCAGTATGCTACAAATATTGCATCCAATATATCACAGTTGACTGCAGTTACTACATGAAAACTGCAATATTTTTTGTGAGGGAAGTTTTTGCTGTAAGCCAATGGGTTAACCTAGGTAATCACAGGTTGTCTTCCCCCACACACAGGTGTGCGGGCCGCAATGTTTTAAATAGTCCGCCACAGTGGGTGTCATAATACCCATAAAACCTAGCGGTAAAACATGGAAATGGTTCTCCTCCCTTTTCCACCCTTCATATTTCAGTGAATTTTACAAACCCTTAAAATTAAGTGTGTGTTTGGTGTAGGCTTATCTTGGTGTGACGTTTTTGATAACCATGTAATTCTTTCTTTGGTCCCCTTTCTCTGTCATAGCTTGCATAACAGTAGACCAAAAAAGTATTTATTATTTAGCCTAGATAATTCTTTGTACGGTATGTCAACCTTGGTGTCTATTTCAGACCTTATGACATTTTAAGGATGAGCATTAAAATGGGAGAAGTCTAGAAGTCTGGTCATGTGGAGAAGTGCAGCTACAGTTAAGGCAATTTACAGGTTTGGTCAGAGCCGGCATGAGGGTTAAAGTTTATCCTGTGTCGGTGAGTGCAGTTAAGTTTGAGCATCTTAGCAATACAATGTGTTTTACACAGCTGTCAGCATTCTACACGAAAATAGCCACTTAATCAACTATATAATCTTTAACCAGATTACCCTGGATAACAGACTTGGATGAATGACAACTCACTTCGATACTGAACAAAAATATAAATGCAACAATTTCAAAGATTTTATAAATGTACAGTTCCCTGGGTCGCCCGTCTTTTCAATTCGCTGCAGCTAGTTGCAGCAAACACTCAAACTGGACAATTTTATCTCAAGCTCTCACTCAATCATGGACACTTACTGACAGTTGTGGCTGCTTTCTTGCCTTTGTGCTGTTGTCTGTGCCAAATAATGTTTGTACAATGCTGCTGCCATGCTGTTGGTGTCGTACGTCTCTCGTCATGATGTGTGTGTGTGTTCTATATTTTGAATCCCCGTCCCCGCAGGAGGCCTTTTTGTAGGCCGTCATTGTAAATAAGAATTGTCTTAACTGACTTGCCTGGTTAAATAAAATCAGCCAATTGAAATTAATGATGCCCTAATCTATGGATTTCACATGACTGGGCAAGGGTGCAGCCATAGGTCCACACACTCAGAATTAGTTCTCAGACAGAAACACTCCTCAGCACCCCCTCAGACAACCCTGCCGGTGAATAAGCCAGATGTGTAGGTCCTGGGCTGGTGTGGTGTGCGATTGTGAGACCGGCTGGAAGTACTGCCAAATTCTTTAAAACGACGTTGGAGGTGGTGTTAGAGAAATTAACATTAGATTCTCCTGCAACAGTTCTGGTGGACATTCCTGCAGTCAGCATGCTAATTTCACACTCCCTGAACTTGAGACATCTGGTGTTGTGACAAAACTGAGCATTTTAGTGGCCTTTTGTCCCCAGCACAAGATGCACCTGTGGAATGACCATACTCTTTAATCAGTTTCTTGATATGCCACACCTGTTAGGTGAATGGATTATCTTGGCAAAGGAGTTAAGCTCACTAACAGGAATGGGCACAAAATGAGAAATATGTTTATGAAGAATTTCAGGGCTCTTATTCCAGTTCTTGGGACAAACCTTAGATGTTGCATTTATTTTTGTTCAGTATAGAATGTCATTGAGAATGAATCAGAATTGACTTTTAGACATTCTGCTTGTATTTTAGTTTAATGACCAGAGACAAAGCTTCAAAAACAATGTATTTATTCACAGTCTTGATTATGGGATCCTTTGCACTGACTGATATGTAAAGTGAAAATCAAATTATCAATTAAAAGTTTATGGAAAAACTGCACTTGTCCTTGTGAAAATTACAGTTGAAATATTCTGTCAAACTTCTTATTAGCACTCTTACAACAAATGCATTTCAGGGTGTTCAAAGTCAAGCACAAAGGCATGTGGCACTTAACATCCAACATCCTTCCGCTTGTCAGGTCTCTATAATAAGTGACCAGGTAATTCTCTCGATCACAAGCAAATGCCTCCATGGAGCTCATAAGTGTAGCCATGCAGCCTATTTTGGCAGATCACAATATCAGCTGTATGGATGTGGAGTGTGAGGAGGAAGCCAGCCGGGCCCAACCAGGTGCAGTCAGTGGAGGACCTGTACCTGGCCGAAGACTACAAATCCTCTCTGTCCCGGGAGCCCACAGAGGAGGATCTTCCGTGGTAAGGAACCGTCCCCAGGGAAGGTTCAGTGGAATGGCATGTCTCCTTGAACCTGAGCTAGAACAACTGCAACTCTCCCTGTACCAGACATTGTTCAAAAACAAGGGCACCTGGGGCATGCAGGCAACCAGGCTGGCATGGTGCTGTCGGTGGAGCAGGGTCCTCAGATCACACTCATTGGATGGGGTGTTGCCTGTAAAGTGGGGCACATAAAGAGGAGGGCATCAGGCATTCAAAATGGCTACAGGGATAGATGTGTGAGAGTCAGGGCTTTCGGTCCTGGGAGCCTCACTTGGATGGTCTGGTGAGCACCACTGCAGTGGTTAGAGGTCAAGTGTCCTTATGGTGCAGGGGCATTACCATTGAAGTTGATTTCTATATCAAGGAGGGAGGGTCTTACAGCCTCTGAAGACCATCCTCACTGGAACCAGGTCCAAGGTCTGTGCCACATCATTCGAAGGAACACCTGATTCTGTGTTGTTTTGACCACCAAGCCTCCATCACGACGACCTCTGACAGTCTCGTAATTGCTCCTCCTGTCAGTACCCGTTTTCTGGGAAGCCAATGGTCCAAAAATATTCCACATGGTTCATACACACACACACACTAGGCTCCTAGAATAGGTTATATTACATTAAAGTTTTGCTCAAAGCAGCCAACTAAAGTAATTTAGTTCAATCACAAAGTCTGGTCTGAGTGAAGCTCCTCAGTTTTGTTAAGTAGTCCAACACAATACACATTGCATAGTATCATGGTCAGTGGGAATTTATATCTGTTTAATATATATGTTTAAACTATGTCTTACCCCCAGAGTGAGAGTACATCACTTCCAGCAGATCTCCTTGCTGAGGATGGCGTTGATCATGTACTGCTTCTCGTGGGGTGAGACTGATGTTTCGCATGTCACGCCTCATCTAAAACATGGGGAAAAGGGGACATCAAGTGACAATTTCGATGCATTTACAAATTCAATGTTTTACACTATTGTATCACTACTTAAGTAATATCTGTACTTTACTATTTATATTTGACAACTTTTACTTCACCACATTCCTAAAGAAAATCATGTACCTTTTACTCCATACATTTTCCCTGACACCCAAAAGTACTTGTTACATTTTGAATGCTTAGCAGGACAGGAAAATCATCTAATTCACACACACACTTATCAAGAGAACATTCCTTGTCAACCCTACGCCTCTGATCTGGCGGACTCACTAAACACATGCTTTGTTTGTAAATTATGTCTGAGTGTTGGAGCGTGCCCAATAGCTATCCGTAAATTAAAATAAGAAAATGTTGCCGTCTTGTTTGCTTAATATGGAATTTTAAATGATTTAGACTTACTTTTGATACTTATATTTGAGCAATTACATTTACTTTTGATACTTTAAGTATATTTAAAACCAAATAATTTTAGACTTTCACTCAAGTAGATTTAAATGGGTGACTTTCACTTGAGTCATTTTCTATTAAGGTATATTTACTTTTACTCAAGTATGACAATTGAGTACTTTTCCCACCAATGGTAGCCTCCATAACTGGACGCTCATGCTCGGATCACACTGGCGCAGGATGTCTATGCACCGGATGGTCTGAAGGATACACTCCTGTTGGACTGGAAAACAAAAGAGGCATTTGGTCAGTTGTAGGTCTTTTTCAATGCAGTATCACCATCTTTATCTGGACAGAAAACACATTGTTTTTCAGAACACAAAACTCACCTTGGACAATGTGACAAGGGGTCCCTCATCACCCAATCTTAACTCATGGGAACCATACACAAACATACTGTGCAGATATATCTACAAATTCATTGTATCACATTTGATGAGTTACTGACCTCTCCGTCCACAGGCTCGATCTGCTGTAGTCTACAACTGGACGGTTGCGCTCGGATCACACTGGCACAGGATATCCTACCACTGGCACAGGATGTCCATGCACCGGATGGTCTGAGGGGTGCACTCCTGTTGGCCTGGAAAACAATGACATTTGGTCAGTGGTAGTTTTTATCTCCCCCCAATAGGTTGATTACTAAAATGGTAACATTATATTTAAATACCATAACCCAGACTTGACTATAGTAACCGTAAAATAGACTGGACTTTGGTCTATCTGCACATCTAAAATTCTACTATGTGGATGGGACATTTCTGCTGGGATGGAGAAATTACCTGGAATGCTCAACTAGATGATCAAGACAGTCTAGGATACTATTTGCCCGAAGAGGAAGTACTGCGATGAGCTATATGGCTGTACTTATTATTCTAATTCTCAAGAGTAAAGTTAAAACCCTGAGGTCCCTGAGGAGGACCTACAGTGATAGTGGAATTGTCTGAAGGGGACTGACATGCAGGGGTAGAACATAAGGATTTCAACTAGCCCGGGGAACATTCAGGTCCCAAATCTGTGGCATGCAATTTTTGTAAAGGCAAAATTTCACTGCTGTGTCAGGCTAGTTTGGCACATTGTCTACTAGCCCAGTCTGAAAAGTACTAGACTCGGGCAAGCTTAATTTCCATCCCTGTTGACATTTCCAACTGACTTCACAGGTCATTTGACTAGTCATGTACAACAGGTGCACTTGTGGAACAAAACCGTTTCAGTGTACTGTATGGGGAAAACATTGAGGCCACAAGTCCCTTGTGAGCTAGTTAGCCAACTTTAGCTAATGTAGTTAACTAGCCAACCAAGGTGCCTAACTAGCTAGCCAACATTTGGCTAGCTAACTAGTGAACATTAGTTCACCGTTCGTGTAGTCAGACTTTTCTAAGTGGTGACATGCTAGCCAACCAACTATCCTTGCCGTGGTGCCGTCCTAATGTTAGCTACTGTAGCAAGTCTGACTACACAAATGGTGATTTAACGTTAACTAGCCAACGTTAGCTAAATATCCTGGTGGGCTAATGCTAGCTAGCATGTCACCACGTGGGGAAAAAAAGTATGACTACACAAACCGTGAGTTACCTAGCTGAATCTCTCACTCAACACAAGTCATTCTAGTATATGCTGGTTCTCTTTTTTTACTTCTAAGGTGCATTGTACACGCACGTTACCTACGGTCGGTGATTATCTAGCTAACCACAGAGCTTTGACCTAACCAAAATTAGGGGGCGGCAGGGTAGCCTAGTGGTTAGAGCGTTGGACTAGTAACCGGAAGGTTGTGAGTTCAAACCCCCGAGCTGACAAGGTACAAATCTGTCGTTCTGCCCCTGAACAGGCAGTTAACCCACTGTTCCCAGGCCGTCATTGAAAATAAGAATTTGTTCTTAACTGACTTGCCTGGTTAAATAAAGGTAAAATAAAAAAAAAATAAAAAAAAATAGCTTGTTAGTAGCTAGCAAACCTTATCACACTGCTACAGCGACGTCTCTCGGGGTCGGAAAACAAAATGTGTGTGTGCTTTTTGGAGTAGTGGTTACAATCCGGTACATAGCACAGAACCATCCTTGCTTCTGATCGACGGAGACCTAAGGTTAGCTAGTTCGCTACAAAAGGCTACAAAAAACTTATATAAAGACGAAAAAATGAATGGTTAAAAAAACGATTGCAAACATTTCTGGGTTTTACCGCTAGGTTCTATGGGTATGACTTATACTTAAGCAATAAGGCATGATGGGGTGTGGTATAGGGCTGTTCTTAGCACGATGCAACGTGAAACGCCTGAATACAGCCCCTAGCCGTGGTATATTGGCCATATACCACAAACCCCAGATGTGCCGTATTGCTATTACAAACTGGTTACCAACAGAATTACAGCAGTAAAAATACATGTTTTGTCATACCCATGGTATACGTTCTGATACCACGTCTGTCTGAACTATTCGCAACTAGGAAACTCGGACATTTCCGACGTACTAACAGTAGTTATACAGGTGCCACATCGAATCAGCAAGTCGGACATTTGAGTTTCCTAGTTCCGACTAGTATTTGAATGCGGCATCAATACCGACTGCCTCTGCCCTGGTCGTGTGGCACGTTGACGTTTTTTCCACGTCGCAGTTCTCGTCATCGGTTGCGTTGCGTGTACGACTCGAGCGAGGCCGGAAAGATGGCGGCGCCCGTCCTGAGAGTGTCCACCCCTCGATGGGAAAGAATAGCCAGGCTCCTTGTTTGCGTATTGGGCATATTGTTGTCTTTATACGCCTATCATGTGGAAACGGAAAAGGCCAGAGACTCGAATTATCGGGCCATGTGTGACGTGAGCAATTCTATCAGCTGTTCAAAAGTCTTCACCTCCAGGTAATTTTAATTCAACAGCGGCGCCGAGTACTAGCAGCGCTCTGGATGAGACTGTTTTTTTGGCATCATTGTGCTAAACTGTCAATGTTTTAGCATGCGCTCTTTAGTACGTTAAACATTTCAACTCTATTGATAATAAACTTAGCCTGTTTAGTGTGTAGAAGCTATCGTAGCCACATTGCTAACACTACGGTAAGTTACTTAGCTATTCACCAGGAAACAGCTAAGTTAGCTACTAGCTGGCTGTTCGATGCTATGAAATTGTATTTTACTTTGCATGGATGCACACTTGTCCTCCAACCGTAACACTGATATTTAGTTTTAATTAGACTGCTAAATTAGCTAGTTAACGTAATAAGGGGTGTCGCCCATTCGCTAACATTGGCTAGCTAGCTAGACGAGAGGCGTAGCCATTCAGCCAGTTTTGGGTAGCATTTTCTTAGCTATGTGAATCGGCGGTCTACTCTATACATTGGAGAATACCTCAAACAAGTTTACCAAGATCTTAAACTGATATCATTTTAATACGTCTGACTACAATTCTAGAAACTATGCTGCATTTGTATAATTCCATAGCGATCTCAAATATGGGCCTTGCATTTCTGCACTCGATGCCATTAGTTGAATTGTGGGCAGTAAAATGACAAGATAAACAACCTAATCATTAGATTGGAAAATACAGAATTGTATATTAACAAAGTTGAATTCACATAAGGGCATCTGTTGTCTGAAACGGTTGAATAGTCTGTTGAATTAAACTAGAGTCCTTAAAGTGAAACCGTGTCATTCGAGTTCAGTTTATGATTGTTGGTCATACATAGTTCATGTGCCCGAGTGATCTTAGGTAATTTATTGGTAAGTAGTTATCTGGGTTGTAGGACATACACACTCCTGTTTGTACAAATGCTGACATCCAAGCAATGCCAGGTCTCTGGGGGAAATGCAGGGAATAGTTTTTCCGACAGTCATGAGAACAACACTGCTGAGAACTTAAGTTAATCAACCACAATCTGCCTGCCAAACGCAATCATGAGCAGCCTTGAATAACACCAAAGCAAATAACCAACCTCAACCTGCCCTGTGAAGTGTCATTGTGTAGGACTACAGTATTTTGTCTCAACAAGGGGAGTTTTTTAATGGTAGAGAGTAGTGACTGGATGCTCTTTGTCTGTGTGGCATGTCTGTGAACTAACTGCTAGGAAGTACACTAACTTGAAATGAAAATGACTTTCTGACAAAATTAGAAATGTGTAATATCTGAAAATGCACCTAGACTGACTTACCGGGTCCGTATACATGAATGGATGCTTCTCCCTTTTTGTCACGGATGCCATGGTTGCCCTTAGTTTGGTCGTGTAATCCGGAGCCTTCTGTGTGTTTTCAACTCCGTCTTCATATTGGCAATCAAACGGCAGAATTTTCTCCATCTCCTTAGCTATCATACTCTAATTCCACCGGGCCTTCCACTGATTTCAAAACTCGGTCCTCCAGAAAGTGGAGAGCGCCACTTAAGCAGTTATTCTGTGTGATATCTTTCAAAACAGACATGTTAGAAAGGATAAACTACACATACTAACCAGCTCATATTATAAACAGAAGTGTGCTACATGGCAGACCAATCCGAATTCACCTCTCGGCATGTCCAGCCCACTCACTATCTCAGCCAATCATGGCTAGTGGGAAGGTTGCAGGCTTTTTCCATGGCTAAAGCAACTAGGCTCGTTATTTAACAATTGTATTTGTATTTACAGAAGTGCCTTAATAACAAGTTGTATGACATGAAATTTCACATTCCAGAAAGCATTTCTGCCCCAAAAAACGTTTTGATAAATAAATAAAAACAAGTTTACATTCAAATGGCGCTCCTGTTACGTAGTTACACGCAACATACACCTAGTTTTCTGAAACGAGTCATATATAGCCTAAGCATACCTGATATGGACCATGCAATTAGCAATTAACATTATCACCTTTAGCCCAACTGATGCAGCAAAGTACAAATAAATAGGCTGAAGCATGGGGTTTCTTTTTTGCATTTACCCTAGTAGGCTAATCATTAGCCAGATCTCAAATGTGATCTTTTAACTAGTTATTAACATAAAATTAATCTATGTCCCAAAAACTTGCATAAACACTGAATATAATGTTAGGGTAACTTGGTAACTCGCCACCTGGGGTAAAAAGCCCCTGCCTGTACTTCTCACAGAAACCACTTCATGTAACAATTTTTCCCCCAACACTTTCCCTGGTTTCCACTACTCTTGCGCAACAAAAAATATGATCTGTCTCATCACAATTTGAGTAGTTCTAAATGTATTATTTTGAGGTAGAGAGGCATTGTACCCCAGTCAGCCTACAATTTTCCAATGTTACATTTAGCCTGACTCTCCCCTGTGCACTCACTGCCAGTTGCGGAGCGGTAATGTGCTTAACCATGCCTCTGCTAAAAACCCTGGGTTTAAAATGGTGCAGTTCACACATATTTAAGAGTTGAGAAATAAAGTAGGAATGGAAAGTTGTGACTCCCCTCTTTTTAACAAAAGCCATTAACTAGAGGTCGACCGATTTTTAATCAGCATGGCTGATTTAATTAGGGACGATTTTCAAGTTTTCATAATAATCGGTAATCGACATTTTTGGATGCCGATTATGGCCGATCACTTTGCAATCCACGAGGAGCCTGCGTGGCAGGCTTGACCACCTGTTACACGAGTGCAGCAAGGTAAGTTGCTAGCTAGTATTAAACTTATCTTATAAAAAACAATCAATCTTAACTTAATCACTAGTTAACTACACATGGTTGATGGTATAACTAGCTTGTCCTGCGTTGCATATAATCAATGCGGTGCCTGTTAATTTATCATCGAATCACAGCCTACTTCGCCAAACGGGTGAGGATTTAACAGTTTATTCTCCTTCCATTTGCTCTGGAAGATGCTGCTTTGAAAATAGGCTCGTCAGCCGTGTTGATGGATCCAAGTGGGGTAATGAGAGTAGCATACTACAGTGGATTGAGCCAAATAGTAGAATGATCCCACTTCAATTAGCTTTTTACTTAGGACAGCTAATCAGCCTTACCAGTGATTGTCCGGGACGGGACTTTATCGTCTCTACCCTGTGTTGAGATTGAGTTCAAACCACCTTAAGTGTGAGCTGTTGCTCAACGTCTCTGGTCTGATATGTTCATTCTTAACCCATCATTTTAGACAGTTCATTCAAAAGGGGCGGTTCCGTCAGGCTGACACTCTCTCTGACCTCTCAAGGGCGTGCCTTGTCAAAAAAAAAATGGCTCTTAAAATCATGTCCCTCTCTTAACAAAACCACTAATTCTTCATCTTTCATGCACAATGCATCGACTGGACACCACACATAATTGATCAACAAGTTACAGTATTTCCTTTATGGCATTTTTAATAACACCCAAAACATCACCAGTGTTCTCCAGATCGCCCCTGACCATTCCCCACATCCTATGTTAGCAATATTGTTCCAGTATTCGCCTTAGAACGTGTTAGTTTCGGCGGGAAAAGGTCTGTTGAAACATAAGCACATTCCTTAGGTGAATTTGGAAAGGGATTTGCTGAATGTTCTCTCCTTGATTTACAACTGGGTGTGAGCTGTCAACCCCCACCAGTTTTCTTCTCCCCCCTCTGCGAGTGAGAATGGGTCTGGTTGAAGTTATTTATTACAAAGCTGATCTGACCTATTTGGATCCTCACAGGACAGTCATGACAAGCGAAATGCTTGTGTTCCTAGCTCCAACAGTGCAGTAATATCAAACAATACACACATCTAAAAGTAAAATAATGGAATTAAGTAATGTATAAATATTAGGACGAGCAAAGTCTGAGTGGCATTGAATAGAATTCAGTATACATGTATGAAATGAGTAAAGCAGTATGTAAACATTATAGTAACTAGTGTTCCATTATTAAAGTGACCAGTGATTCCATGTCTATGTCTAAGTCAGAAGTTTACATACACCTTAGCCAAATACATTTAAACTCAGTTTTTCACAATTCCTGACATTTAATCCCAGTGAAAATTCCCTGTTTTAGGTTAGTTATTTTAAGAATGTGAAATGTCAGAATAATAGTTAGAGGGATTTCTTTCTTTCATCACATTCCCAGTGGGTCAGAAGTTTACATACATTCAATTGGTATTTGGTAGCATTGCCTTTAAGTTGTTTACCTTGGGTCAAACGTTGGGTGAAATTTGGCCCATTCCTCCTGACAGCTGGTGTAACGGAGTCAGTTTTGTAGGCCTCCTTGCTCGCACACGCCTTTTCAGTTCTGCCCACACATTTTCTATGGGATTGAGGTCAGGGCTTCGTGATGGCCACTCCAATATCTTGACTTCGTTGTTCTTAAGACATTTTGCCACAACTTTGGAAGTATGCTTGGGGTCGTTGTCCATTTGGAAGATCCATTTGCGACCAAGCTTTAACTTCTTGACTGATGTCTTGAGACGTTGCTTCAATATATCTATATAATTTTCCTCCCTCATGATGCAGCAAAGCACCCCCACAACATGATGCTGCCACCCCCGTGCTTCACGGTTGGGTTGGTGTTCTTCGGCTTGTAAGCCTCCCCCTTTTCCTGCAAACGTCTGCAAACGTCTGATGAAACAAAAATAGAATCGTTTGGCCATAATGACCACCGTTATGGTCTTTCATCAGACCACAGGACATTTCTCGAAAAAGTAAGATCTTTGTCCCCATGTGCAGTTGCAAACCATAGTCTGGCTTTTTTATGGCGGTTTTGGATCAGTGGCTTCTTCCTTGCTGAGCGGCCTTTCAGGTTATGTCGATATAGGACTCGTTTTACTGTGGATATAAATACTTTTGTACCTGTTTCCCCCAGCATCTTTTCACACCAAAGTACGTTCATCTCTAGGAGACAGAACGTGTCTTCTTCCTGAGCGGTATGACGGCTGCGTGGTCCCATGGTGTTCATACTTTATACTGTACTATTGTTTGTACAGATTAACATGGTACCTTCAGGCGTTTGGAAATTGCTCCCAAGGATTAACTAGACTTATGGAGGCCTACAATTATTTTCTGAGGTCTTGGCTGAATTCTTTTAATTTTCCCATGATGTCAAGAAAAGGGCCACTGAGTTTGAAAGTAGGCCTTGAAATGCATCCATACGTACACCTCCAATTGACTCAAATTATGCCAATTAGCCTGTCAGACACTTCTAAAGCCATGACATTTTCTGGAACTTTCCAAGCTGTTTTAAGGCACAGTCAACTTAGTGTATGTAAACTTCTGACCAACTGGAATTGTGAAACAGTGAAATACTCTGTCTGTAAACAATTGTTGGAAAAATGACTTGTGTAAAAGTAGATGTCCTAACCGACTTGCCAAAACTATAGTTTGTTAACTAGAAATGTGTGGAGTGGTTGAAAAATGAGTTTTAATGACTCCAACCTAAGTGGATGTAAACTTCTGACTTCAACTGTCATTTTTTCTACCCCTTTTTCTGCCCAATTGGTAGTTAGTCTTGTCTCATCGCTGCAACTCTCGTACGGACTCGGGAGAGGCGAAACACGACCCGGCCAAGCCGCACTGCTTCTTGACACAATGTCCGCTTAACCCGGAAGCCAGCTGCACCAATGTGTCAGAGGAAACACCATACACCTGGCGACCTTGTCAGCATGCATGCGCCTGGCCCGCCACAGGAGTCGCTAGAGTATGATGGGACAAGGACATCCCAGCCGGCCAAACCCTCCCCTAACCTGGACGATGCTAGGCCAATTGTGCGCCGCCCCGTGGGTCTACCGGTCACAGCTTGGACAGAGCCTGGACTGGAACCAGGATCTCTAGTGGCACAGCTAGCACTGCGATGCAGTGTGTTAGACCACTGTGCCTCTGGGGATGCCGTGTGTGAATCATTTCAGATCGTCAGTGACTTGTATGTCGGGGAACTTGACGCTTTCCACCTTCTCCACTGCAGTCCTGTCAATGTAGACGGGGCCGTGCTCCCTATGCTGTCATGAAGTCCTCGATCAGCTCCTTCGTTTTGTTGACGTTGAGGTTATTTTCCTGTCACCACTCCACCAGGGCCCTCACCACCTCCCTATAGGCTGTCTCGTCATTGTTGGTAATCAGGTCTACTATGGATGTATGTTCTGCAAATGCTTACAGTACGAAGAACAGTTTATAAAGCTGCATATCTAAATCTCTGGTAAACGGAAGGCATGTTATCTGCTATCCACTTCGTTTACATTTTTATTTTGCTAAAGGGGAAGGTCACTTTTTGCTGAAGGGAGGGCCATCCATTTTCATTTCTGAGGTCAGATTCTCTCCAGGTGACTCTTATTATAAATAACGTATACACCCTAACGGCCCGTCCCTTAAAGGGGCAGCTGAACATTTTTGTCTCACCTAATGATTGTGGTTGATTGAGCATGGATCCCTCCTAAGGACTTTTATTCATAAACTTTTTGTAATTTCTTATCAAAACTTGAATCTTTAGATCTCCTAGATTTGTGTGCTTCTACATTTCTAATTGGGAGCACATGTACTCCTTGTAAAATGTTTTTATTATTTTTTATATCAGCGTAGCACCCTGAAGTATAATAAATGAGCCACATCACTCAGCCTTTTGTGGTATTGTAGATGCTTTTGTTGATTCTTCATGAAACAGTTCTACAACTGAACAGCTGTTTTTATTATTGTATCTATAAAAAAAAATGTATACCATGTATTTGTTAAGACGCAGTTCATGAAATTCAGCAATATGCCCCATTACTCCTTACTAGTAATACATTTCTTGTCTTATCAAAAAATGGGTTTTCTGTAATTATAGCGTAAAACACATTTTGGCTGGTAAATGATCTGAGTGACTAGTATATTCTTTAAATCTACATGCCATAGTGGCTGGTGGGCCAAAAAGTTAATTTCCCTAGCTGGCCAGCATCCCTGTGGTATGATTTCGACACCTTTTAGAGTCCATGCCCCCCGACGAATTGAGGCAAAAGGGGGTGCAACTCAATATTTAGAACGGTGTTCCTAATGTTTTGTACACTCTGTGTAGGTCCTAAATGCATTACTTAAGTGCTGCTGTGAACAACACAGTGGTGTGATCCCGTGGAGGCAGTGCAGGGAGGGGAGACGACAAAACCAGGACCAGTGGTTGTTGCGCCACTCAGGTTTCCAGGGTACTTTGTTATCTTGCTTCTGAGGCCGTTACAGTCAGCCTCAGGAATTTCCGTTTGTTCCCTTTGTAATGGTTTGACGAAATTCTGCTTTTACTTTTATGGTTATAGCTTGTATATGACACCTGTTAAGCCTTCCTATTGAGATACTGTATCAACATGGTTATATAATTTAGGATTGTAGACGTCACCCGTCATATCTTTATGATTATAACTTGTAAATTACACCATTTAGGCGATCACCTTATCAGAATCTCACCCAATAATAGCTTGACCTTCTCAGACATTTTCCTTGGCGTACATTGCTATTTTTCTTTTTCAGGTTGAATACATGTATTTGTGAATTTGTCCCTGCAATTCATCATCACGATTACTAACACATTTCCATTTGTTTTTTCCTAATTTCTCCCCCTGTGTAGGTGGGGCCGAGGATTTGGACTGCTGGGCTCAATCTTCGGAATCGACAGTGCAATGAACCAGCCAAACAGTGTCTATGGAATTTTCTTTTATATCTTTCAACTGTTACTAGGTAAGACTTTCGATTCCACAGCCACCGGCTCATGCTATGCGAAGTATGGAGAGAATGTAGGTGACAAGCCTCCTTGAAAAGTCACTTTGGGCTATTTGTGCTGACACACCACTCTGTCAGGCCCTCACTTCCTCTTTACTATATTTGACTGCACCCTGGCTCAGATAAGTCCTGAGTCAGGACTGTGGAATATATTAAAGGTAGCGTTGTCACTATACCAGAATGTTTTACTTCAATGCCAGGTTTAGTATCACGATACTCCATATCATCAAGATACTCTACCGCAGCAAAAAAGGCGCATTAGCCAGTCACAGAATGGCACTTGACCCAGACAGAGAAAATCAGCTAATGCTAAATCTCTAAATAAAACAGGTAAATCAAGATGTAGGCCAGTGGTCACCAACTTTTTATCTTTTCTTTTTTTACCGCTCAGATTAAAAAGAAGACTTACAAAATGTAAGCATATACAACATTAATAAACGTTCTGTAGGACTTAGATTTGTGCAGTGGGCCTAATACATTATCACATTCAGGTATTGGCTATATGCCTGTCCTGCCAATATTGTTCTTCTCAGACCAGGTATTCCCAAACCAGGGGTATGCGCAATGCCTTCGGGGGTACACCAAAAAGTGAATCATAATTATTTTTATTTTTAAGTAACATTTTCAAACAGTCAATTTATATGTTCCAACGGGCATTTGGGTAAGATTTTTTTTTTGCCTGAGTAGCCTCGTTTCACTGCCAAAAATAACATTTAAACGATCTAGTGTTGAGAAAAATAACAACACAATGTCAAATACAGGTAGCCTAGTCAAATAATTAACATCCAATCACATTAACCATTACTCTCTTTGTGGGAATTCCACTAACCTTCCTGCTCATTCCGTTTGCTCAAAAATGGATAAAAGTTTTAATTTTTTTAATTTTTATTTTTTTAACTAAGGCCCATAGAGAGACAAACCAGCAGCACTGCACCTGTCGACGACACAAGTTGTTCTGCTTCCACGAGCAGATCCAATGCTAGCATCAGTAGTTCTACATTTGTTGTTAGTCCAGCTAGCATGGACACTGAGTCTGATGCAGCCAAAGAGCTACTGCCCCCTTACCCGGGAAAGCACCGAACAACAGACAGGGACGTTGGACCATCGTGCAAATATGATGAGAACTACATTGGTTTGGGCTTCACTTATATTGGGAGTAGTGTCTTTCCTCAGCCACAGTGTGTTATAAGTACAACTTGATGAAAACTTCACTCTTGCGCAGACATTTAGAAACAAAACATGCCAATTTGAAAAATAAGCCACAGGAGTTTTTTGAGCGAGAATTAAGACTACTTTCGAGTAGTAAGACGTGTAAATATAAGCAACAGATACCATTAATAAGAAGGGGGTAGAAGCGTCTTATATTGTGAGCTACTGAGTGGCTAGGACAGGCAAGCCCCATGCTATTCTGGAGGACTTAATTCTTCCTGCTGCCGTGGATATGGCTGGGACAATGCTGGGGGAAAAGGCCAAAAAAAACAATGCCATCATCAAACAACACTGGTTCACGACGCATCAGTGATATGGCAGGAGATGTTTTGAAACAATTACTGCTTCCCATACAAGCTAGTGAATTATATGCGTTACAGCTGGATGAGTCAACAGACGTGGCGGGCTTGGCACAGCTCCTGGTATATGTCCGTTACATTTATGGGGGGGTCAATTAAGGAAGACATCCTCTTCTGCAAACCACTGGAAACCAGGACAACACGAGAGGATATTTTTAAAGTACAGGACAGCTTTGTGACATCAAATGGACTTTGGTGGTCAAGATGTGTTGGTATCTGTACTGATGGAGCAAAAGCCATGACAGTGAGACATAGTGGAGTGGTAACGCGCGTGCAAGCAGTTGCTCCCGACGCCACTTGGGTACACTGCAGGATCCACCGAGAGGCTCCTGCGGCCAAGGGAATGCCTGACAGCTTGAAAGACGTTTTGGACACTACAGTGAAAATGTTTAACTTTGTTAAAGCAAGGCCCCTGAACTCATATTTTTTCTGCACTTTGCAATGACATGGGCAGCGACCATGTAACGATTTTACAACATATAGAAGTGCGCCGGTTATCAAGGGGCAAAGTATCGACAAGTAAAACAAAAAAAAATTTGAGACAAGCTTAGTTATTTTTACTGACCATAATTTTCACTTGTCTGACCACTTGCATGATACGTTTCTCACACTACTGGCCTATCTGGGTGATGTTTTTTTCTCGACAGAATGATCTGAATCTAGGATTACAGGGACTCTCCGCAACTATATTCAATGTGTGGGACAAAATTGAGGCTATGATTAAGAAGTTGGAGCTCTTCTCTGACTGCATTAACAAGGACCACACACAGGTCTTTCCATCGTTGTTTGATTTTATGTGCAAATGAACTCAAGTTTACGGGACAATGTCAATGTGATATAGCGAAGCACCGGAGTGAGTTGGTTGCGCAATTACACAGGTACTTTCCCGAAACAGATGACACAAACTAGATTCGTTATCCCTTTCCATGCCCTGCCTCCAGTCAACTTACTGATATCTGAACAAGAGCCTCATCAAAATTGCAACAAGAGGTTCTGTGAAAATGTATTATAATCAGAAGCCACTGACATATTTCTGATTTGGGCTGCACTCAGAGTATCCTGCCTTGAAAAAATTGCGCTGTTAAGACACTGATGCCCTTTGCAACCACTTACCTATGTGAGAGTGGATTCTCGGCCCCCACTAGCATGAAAACTAAATACAGGCACAGACTGTGTGGAAAATGACTTAAGACTGAGACTCTCCAATACAACCCAACATTGCAGAGTTATGTGCATCGTTTCAAGCACACCCTTCTCATTAAACTGTGGTGAGTTATTCACAATTTTCAATTAACAAATAAGGTCTTGTATGTAAGATGGTTAAATAAAGCGTAAAATGATTGGTTATTATAATATTATTATTTGTGCCTTGGTCCTATAAGAGCTCTTTGTCACTTCCCACGAGCGGGGTGTGACAACACACGCTTATGTTTAATAAACCTAACGTGTCCTTTCAGTGTCCTCCATAGAATTAGGAACACTTGACTATGTCTTTCACCACTGTGTGTATATTTTTACTGGTCAAAGCCACTTACATTTGGATGCATAAATAATATATGCTTGTCAACAAACCTATTATAGGGATCAACAAATAGATTCAGCCGTGGGCCTATTTTGTATTTATTTATTACGCGATGGTCGGGGCTGGAACATAATTGTACATCATTTGGGGACTCTGCAAATTGACCGCAAGAAGCTCAAACAGATAGCATTTCTATTTTCAAACCTTCAGTACATTTGTATACGATCACATATCTCTATTTTATACGTGGGAATAATTTGGAACAGATCTCCAAAAGTAAAATCACTTGGAGCTGATTTGACTGTGTTTTTAAATCACCCACGGGAAGCCAGTTGTGGGGAATTCTGCTCTATTATATACCTGACATGTTGGTGTCCTTAAGGTAGTAGACCTAGATCAGTGTAATGCTTCTTGCTGAGCCAGTGTAATGCTTCTTGCAGGGCCCCTTCCCTGTGTGAAGTCATAATATACACTCCCGCCTGACTGTCTGATGTCCTGGTGGGAGGTTGGTGGTTTTCCTGACTCAGTCCTGCTGGTTGAGCCAACTGGTCCTGACTCAGATCTGTTCCCCTGCTGACTGGCCTAAGGGCCCTGCGTTCTGCTCAGCCAACTGGTCCTGACTCAGGTCTGTTCCCCTGCTGACTGGCCTAAGGGTTCTGCTCAGCCAACTGGTCCTGACTGAGATCTGTTCCCCTGCTGACTGGCCTAAGGGCCCTGCGTTCTGCTCAGCCAACTGGTCCTGACTCAGATCTGTTCCCCTGCTGACTGGCCTAAGGGTTCTGCTCAGCCAACTGGTCCTGACTCAGATCTGTTCCCCTGCTGACTGGCCTAAGGGTTCTGCTCAGCCAACTGGTCCTGACTCAGATCTGTTCCCCTGCTGACTGACCTAAGGGCCCTGTGTTCTGCTTAGCCAACTGGTCCTGCCTCAGAACTAGAGCCCCTTTTACCCATATCCATTTACTACACAGCTGGATTTGACTAACACAACAGTGGTACAGTGGGTGAAACTTACTGTCCAGGCATTGTGGTTAGGTTAGTGAGGATATAAGTTATTTTAAAAAATGAATCATTTAGACGTAGGTTGAAGGGACCATGGATTAGGTGGTGTCTCAGAATGGGAATTCTCCTAAAAAGAGCTTGAGCAAGAGGGCCTTTTCTTCTGTGGCCACTGGACATTGTTTCATTTTTTTATTCTCATGATCAAGTCAGCTAAGAAGACTTAGGCTAAACGAAATGGCCTACGGCTTACTGTACAGTTGGTTTCTGTTGCCCCATTCTTGCTGCTTTTTTCACACTGTATTTACACAGTTCCCCCTGTTAACTAAAAACCGGTAGCTTTAACCTTATCCTGTAGCACTCTCGCCCTTGTACACAATGTGTTTGTCTCTTTGTCCCTTTCCCCTCTAATGTCATTTCATCACTATGAATAGAAAGAAGCCTGTGCCAGAACCAGTCTGTTTAGAATGTCCTCTACAACATCTGCTCTTCCTCCTTTAACCAGAGGGTCCTGTGTCCTGTCATGCATCTGGCTCAGTGGTTTACTTTCTTAAGCAGACCTGGGTTCAAACACCTATTTGAAGTCATCAGAAAGAAAGGAGGACCAAGATAAAATGCCTTTTATGGCATGTTCAATTGAAACAAAGTTTAAAAACGCCAGTGCGTTTTGTGTGCGTGGCTTTCGTCAGGGAGCGCAAAGATATAATCTTTGATTTGATCAACCCTGACTTTGAAGAGGGAGTGGTTACAGAAATAATTTGTAACACTAGTAAGCAATACTATACATGTTAAAGTGAAATACTGTAGATATGTTAACAAATGCATCTCAAGGCTAGAAGCATCAGAACCCCCAGAAAGGCAGTTTCAACCCTGAATATGACTGGTCACAGTGTTAAGAATAAGATAACCATTTATTTTATAGTACACTGTTACACAGCTAACATGGACCACAACAGTCTAAACATAGCTGAGGGAAATAGAGCAAAAATGTCCACTAGATGACAGTAAATGGACCCATCACAACCCTACAGGAAGGGTGAGAAATCCATATCTTCATTTAAACCAGGGTACTTAGTGGCCTGTTGTTTGTAAATCCATATCTTCATTTAAACCAGGGTACTTAGTGGCCTGTCGTTTGTAAATCCATATCTTCATTTAAACCAGGGTACTTAGTGGCCTGTCGTTTGTAAATCCATATCTTCATTTAAACCAGGGTACTTAGTGGCCTGTCGTTTGTAAATCCATATCTTCATTTAAACCAGGGTACTTAGTGGCCTGTCGTTTGTAAATCCATATCTTCATTTAAACCAGGGTACTTAGTGGCCTGTAGTTTGTAAATCCAAAAACGTTCCCTTTGGTTTAACTGTTTAAGACGGTCCCCTTTTCTAATAGAGGCCGGAATATGCATTAAAAAAACAGAATACTGCACAGTTTCCTAAGGACTAGAAGCGAAGCTGCCATCTCTATCTGCGCCATCTTGCCTTCAAGATGGTGCCGATAAATCTGTAACCACATGAGTGGTTTTGCAGTTAATGAAATGCTTGACTTGATACTCCATTTTAGAAGCTGTCAACAAAATACTTGCATTTAAATGAGCCCCTGGGTTTGTGGTCTAGCAAAGTGTTTTGAGAGTCACCTGGAAGAGAGCTGTAGACTAGTTTGTCATTTAGGGTAGGACACCGCTTAAAGCTTATAACTAACTGGTGGCTCTGGGAAGACTTGGCGTAGTGACGTATCACTTTGGAAGATTCCCCAAGTCTTTTTCATGATTCTTGTAATGTTCTCTGCATCAGTCCTGTATTTTGTAACAAATTACACTCGGATGTATCACGAGGCTCTCCCCTTCGAAACAAGTTCTCTCTGTCAAGTAATCCAGCCCTATTACCTGTATTATCAGGACCTGAGTGCTGTAGCCCCGATTCAAGAAGCCATTCTCCAATTCAGCAGATTTGACACTAGTCTGTTTCCTGATTGCAAATTCTGCGGATTCTTTGGAATTGGAATGTTCTCTTTTGGCCTTTTTGGTTGGAAGCTGTCTGCTCTCAGAATGGTATTCCAATCTGTAGGCTTCCAAATGATTGATGTGCAAACAACCTCTGTCATTTTTACTGATGTCAAGGTCCAACAAATGTTATCCTTGCTGTACTCCATAGTTTGATGTGAGGGTTAATGCTGTTAAGGTATTGGTGGAAGGAAATAAGTTCATCTTCTGAGCCGGACCAGAACAGGTAAACATCATCATTTTAGCATCCCCACCATATAATCCGGTCAAATAACTGTTTTTTTAGAAGGATCTAAACTGAAGTATTTTTCCCATTTTACATAAGTACAAACCAGCATAGCAAGCTAACATGGTACATCCTTTAACTTGTTCTGAAAGACAGATGTTATTATTAAGAGTCCAGTCAGTGAGACCATGAATTCGTTGGAGGCATCGGTCTCTGGCCGGGTACTCGAGAAATGGTGCATAGAGACTCCACATCCATGTTGACTAAGTAATTTCAAAAACTTCCTGGGTTTGATTGAGCTTGCCCGGCTTATTGGACCAAGACAAGTCCTAAAACTGCAAACCCACCCATCTGGCACTGTAGAAGATTTCAAATAGTATTTTGAACCCAGGTCTGGTCTTAAGCACTCCACTTTCAGTTGAAGGGTGCAGCCAGAGTTTTGTGGTGGTCACTCACCAGTGCATGTTACAAATGAGGGGCCTAAGGGCTGCATAACACAGAAGCCACCGCTAATGTGATGGGTCACTGACTGAGTCCAAAATGGCACCCTTTTCCCTATATAGTGCACAACTTTTGACCAGATTCCTATGGGCGCTGTTCAAAAGTAGTGCACTATATGGGAAATGGGGTGCCATTAAACAGCCAAGTATCTGATCTGTATTTATGTACATCAACGTCAACCATGAGTAAGCAAATAAGTAAGACTTAAAGCTGACTGGCTCTCATTCAAAGTCACCTGACAAAGGCATTCCCCCCTGATTCAAGTGTACAAAGGTCCAGGCATTTCGTGACCAGCGTTTTTATCCAAAACTCTTGCTTTTGTCTGTTCCATGTAGTAGTGTTTGTCAAAGGGATTTATATTTCTTCACTGCCACCTTTGCACAGCATGTCTTACTGTATTTGTTTGTGCAGGGCACGTCATGTCCGTAGCCTAAGCCCCTGCTCTCTCTCATCTGGTTGGTTCCAGGAATCACAGTGAGTGCGATGGCTGCCCTGATCGTCATGACGACATCCATCCTATCGGTGATGGGCTCGCTCTACCTGGGCTACATCCTCTACTTCGTCCTCAAGGACTTCTGCATCATCTGCATCACCACATACGCACTGAACTTCATTCTCTTTATGCTCAACTACAAGCGACTGGTTTACTTGAATGAGGCCTGGAAGCAGCAGGTTCCAGCCAAACAGGACTAAGATGGGTTGTAAAAAAGAACAGTAGGCAAGTGAAAAATAGAACAAACAAAAAATGAAATGTGACCTCTTGAACAGAACATTTTGACTTGCCACCAGGAGACCTTACTTCCAAAACCAATGTTTATTCTGCTGTGTGTTATAAAAAAGAAACCAGAAGATTACCTTAGAATTTTTTGGGGGGGCCAGACATCTCTCAAGTTCATTGTTGCATATGTGATGGAAGGATAAAATAAAAAGAAGAGGGAGAATTTGTTTCTTAAAAAAAAAATAGGGTAGTGATGAATAGGGTTATGGGGCTGAAAACACATTCAATCCAAGCAAGCAGGGAAGCAACGGCAGAATGCCAGTCTTCACTATGGAAGATGGGAGGACAGGACAGGACACCCTTCTCCTGAACCAGAAGGACCAGAACATGGAAGAAAACTGGGACTTATAGGAAGGTGTTTACTTGAAATAAATGGGAAGGTCCTGTTCCTGCACAGCTGACCGGGTCCGGAAGCTAGCTGTAAACATTACTACAACCTGAGCGGAACTGAAAAATGGGTCAGAATACAAAATGCATGGTCATGGGGCGAACAATCATACAGTTCACAGCAGCAGCTTTGATTCCATGAGGAGAGAGAAACAGATGAACAACAAACACCACACAAGAGTTGTTTTATGTTTACACTTTACAGCAATTTTGTTTTGTCTTTTGAAAAGGACCACTAATATGAAACATTTGAGATTGTGTGTAATTCAGTCAGATTGTGTTTTTGTTTTCTTTTAGAGATTCTGTAAATAGGTGCTGAGCAGTATTCCAGGCTAGATTGTGATTTAGTGTTAATGTAGACTTTTAAGTAAAAAAAAAAAATCAAATAATTGAATCACAAGATGAGGAACAAAAAAGTAACCGAAATCAAGTCGTGGGTGAATTGAGTCTGCATGAAGATCTGTTTTGCAGTCAGTCAGTGTGGGACACCTTAAGTTCCTACAATCCCAAGCGAGACATGCTGCTCTAGGTTGCGTGGTGAGTCAAGTCAAGTGCTCACTGATCAGTTTCTTTCATCTCTTTCTCAGTCGCTCTCACCGAGGTCCCAAGGCATCTGATAAGCCCTTCCTCAGTGTTCCACTATTTACACTGGAAAACAAGGTCCGGGTAGTCCCAGCTGTTTCATTTAGATTTCTTACGTTTGGTGCCTAATGAACATGGCCCTAGTTAATTTCTCCTCTGCCCAGACTACTTACTCTCCATAATGGCACCTTCACTGTCTTGTCTTTATTACGTGTGATAAGCATTCCTGACACCACACGCTACTGTAGGAGTGGGATCCATGAAGACTTATGTGCCTAAAAGAGGTGTGAAGTGAATGACCTTTATTTTGTTGGGAGGAGGGATATGTAATGTATCACTACTTTTTGCTCATTCTCACAATTGTTACATTTTATTTTATCAATAACTGAATTGTGTACTTAAATGCTTTGTTAGTGTCTCACCCCTCTCCTGTATATTCTAATGGTAATGTAGCACAGGCGGCTAAACACGCAATGATTGTCTGTCCGCTCAATGGTGTTGATAGTAGTAGGCAGTTTTGTTCATAAAAAAAAGCTCTTAAGCCATTTTTGTAGGTTACTGTTGTTGGTTGAGAAATAAGGTTCATTGTCTCTCAATGGTACAACAGCACTGTTTGTGGGGAAGGAAACCACACAGTACTCAGTGTCCTTGCCTCTACCTCTCAGTATTTCCCACGGTGTGTGGAACAACCCAAGCCAGTTGGAACGTCCAGAACCAGCGCCAAGGGAAGCAGACGAGCTGATGGATCAGCTTAAAGCCATTCAACCCCAAATAATATTGTACTTGTTTTGTGAGGTTGCTTTCAAATGCAACATCCCCTGGCTCACATTGAACAACCTCATTGATACGGTTTTAGATGGGCCCTTATCTTCGCTACGTGTTATATGGCAGATTGTTACACAAGTCGGTTACTCACTGTGTCTGTTGGCACTGTCAGCCATCAACAAACTACAATAGCAATCGTTGCTACAGTAGTTCAGTGCTGTTGGGACATAAACCCATGTTACTATGGAATTATTTGTGAGACTTGATTAATAGTCCCACAATTCAAGAGAGGTGGGTGGAATATGTTTAGCTTATTAAATCACAAGTCAAAGTCCCTAAAAGAAGCTTACAAACAGTGTTCCTAACCTGTTAGATAAGGAGTCACCACATTTGACGTATGTTTTTGTCAAATTAAAATAATTGAATAAAGTCAATAGAAACAGCTAAATGCATAATATTCCCTCAGCTAATCCTGATCAGTGTCCTGTTTCATAAAGTGTTGAGTGAATTCTAAAAGGTCCCAAGATTTAGAGTGAAGACGGTCATGTTCGCTGCATCAACAAAAGCCATCAAAAGTGCCTTCTGTTGGCTAGTTGGCAAGAGCACAAGCAGATCTGAGACCAGGCTACTCCATAGACCTTGTGGGTAGAAATGACCCACCAAAAAGCCCGTCTTGTATCTAAACGGTCATTGTTTTTTTTGTTTTTTTTACCCAATTCTCTTAACTATATTTTCAGTACATGAATCTTTAAAAAATGTTATCTTTAATTTCTCTGTTATTGGAGATGGGCACTTTTTTTTGTTTCTGAAAAAAATATATTCATTGTCCGAATTACAATATTGTAAAGTTCTTATTTCTTTCTCTGACTGTGACTTAGTGAAATAATAGTTATTTCTTCCCTAATGTTGTATAAATGGACTCCATTAGTAACTACACCCTTTAGCTGTAGAGTTAACATTATGGGTTATTTTAGTAGGAAAAAAGGATTGGAGGTCTAGGAATCCATGTCATCACATTTCTTTGTGGGAGAAAGACTAGGTTTGCTTTTGTATTTGCCAAATATTAAGTTGAAAAAAATGCTGTATTTTCTTACATGGAACAAGTGTTACGTGAATGGTTGATGAGATGGGTGCAGAGAAACAATCGGATTAAATTCTGTATTTGCTTCCCTTGTGAGAAACTGTTGCGGAAGTTGACACGAGTGAACATTTTAATTGTGTCATTGTTGTGTGGAAATGTCTACCATTAAAACATTCCTTCTGAAGTGTGTTTTCTGTGCCTCTTCCTATGACATCTCACTCTTGAATTAATATTTCACTGAAAATATGTAACTGAAAATCTTGTCAACTAGCAAAATGTTTAATTGGCAACAGCTATTCAACGTTTATGCTGTCTCAACAGTGTTGGGTGTTGACATTATCAACCCAATGGATTTAAGTTATTTTCAAGGTTTCACAGTATAAAGCTGTGGTCGTTCTCTTCTAGGGAACGGACTTACTAGTAAGGAAGGAACAATATTTAAGAATCTCTAGTTCATCACTAAGGGCTAGATTCAATCTGGATGTTATTTAGCTTGATTTAAATTTAAACCTAATTTTCGATTGTGCCAACGTACCTAGTGAAAGTCTACACACCTCTTTAGGTTGTTTTTTTTGCAGGGGGGGGGGGGGGGGGGATTGTTTTAAAATGGATCATTATACCATGGATCATTTAGCTATTTAATTTTGAATTTTAGGACCCCTGTGGGTATCACTTTTTATTTATTATTACTAAACATTGAATTTGGCCTTATTATCAATATAGAAACTCACTGAATAACATTCATACATGGCAAAACAGTCCAAAAATACATCTAAAGGAAGTATGAAGTCTGTCTCCTATCTGAGAGACATAAGTAGCTCAGAAAAATAAAGAATTTACAGTGGAATTACCCGTATACATTTGAAATGGAAATGCCTTATTCACATCCATACATTTTTTGACCCACCGTGCTTGACCGTTGGTATGATGTTCTTACTGTGGAATTCAGTGTTTGGTTTCACCAGGCATAGTGGATTTGGGTAATGTCATCCAAAAGTTATACTTTTGAATCATCTGTCCATAAAACATTCTTCCAAGAGTCTTGATGATCATCCATTTGCTTTTTGGCAAACTTGAATCAACTTTTTGGACAACATGTGTTCCCATTATGCCTGGAGAAAACCAAAAACTGGATTCCACAGTAAGACCATAACAGCGGTCAAGCATGGGGATGGCAGTGTGATCGTTTGGTGATGCTTTGCTACCTCAGGACCTGGACAACTTGCCTTAATAGAAGGAACCATGAATGCTGCTCCGTATCAGAGAATTATACAGGAGAATGTCAGTCTTGTCTGTAAGCTGAAGCACAGCTGGGTCATGCAGCAAGATGATACAAAACACACAATCAAGTCTACATGAAAATGGCTAAGAAGCAAGACGTTTTGGAACGGCCTAGTCAAAGTCCAAACCTAATCCCAATTGAGATGTTGTGCCAGTACTTGAAACGGGCAGTGCATGCTTAAACCCACAAATGTCGCTGAGTTACAGCAGTTCTGCATGGAAGACAGGACCACATTTCCTCCACAGCGACGTGGGAGACTGATCAACAACTACAGGAAGTGTTTGGTTGGAGTCATTATAGCTAAAGGTGGACTGATCAACAACTACAGGAAGCGTTTGGTTGGAGTCATTGCAGCTGAAGGTGGCACAACCAGTTATTGAGTGTAAGGGAGAAATATATTTTTCACACAGGGGATTTGGGTGTTACAAAACTTTGTTAAATTTAATAAATAAAATAAGTATACATTTTTTTTTAAATTTGTTAACTCAGGTTCCCTTTATCTAATATTTGGTTTTGGTTGAAGATCTGATAATTCAGATCCTGTGTCAGAATAGAGTGCTCGGGTTGGGGTGTAGGGTTTGAGCATAGCCTGAATGTAGGGAGGGGCAGTTCCTCTTGCTGTTCCGTAGGTAAGCACCATGGTATTGTAGTGGATGCAGGCTTCGATCGGAGTGGGCGGAGGAGCGGGGTGACATGAGAGAACTTGGAAAGGCTGAGTGAATGAGTAGCGGATGTCGTCAACCTTTTTTTCAAAGTGGTTGACAAAGTCGTCCACAGAGAGGGAGGTGGAGGATTAAGGAGGGAGGAGAAGTTGGAAAAAAGTTTCCTAGGGTTAGAGGTAGACGCTTGAAATTTAGAGTGGTAGAAAGTGTCTTTAGCAGCAGATACAGAGAAAGAGAAGGTAGAGAGGAGGGAGTGAAAGGATGTTAGGTCCTCCGGATGTTTAGTTTTCACTCAGCTGTCCGCAGCCCTGTTCTGTAAGCTCGCAATGAATCACTCAGCCACGGAGCAGGACAGGAGGGCCGAGCCGGCCGGGAGGAATGGGGACGAGTCATAGGATGCGGAAAGGAGAGGAAGGTCGAAGAGGCAGAATCAGGAGGGAGAAGGATTTAGCAAAAAGGAGAGATGATAGAATAGAAGAGAGTAGAGGGAGAGAGAGAGACGATTGCGACAACACAGGACCATCTGGGTAGGGGCTGAGTGGTTAGGGAAGGAGGAAAGGGAGACAGAAAAGGAAACAAAGTAGTGATCAGAGACCTGGAGGGAAGTTGCAGTGACATTAGTAGGCGAGCAGCCTCTAGTAAAGAGGAGGTCAAGCGTATTGCCTGCATTGTGAGTTGGAGGGGATTGGGAAGGGGTGAGGTCAGAAGAGGAAAGGAGGGGAAAGGGAGAGTTAGAAAGAAATTCATCAAAGGCAGATGTCGGGAGATTGAAGTCGCCAAGTGAAGTGATCCATCGTCAGGAAATTAGCTTATAAAAGGTGTCAAGCTCATTGAGGAACTCTAAGGGCACCTGGTGGGTGATAGATGACAATAATAAGCTTGAATGGACATGTGACAGTGACAGCATGGAATTCAAATGAGGAGATGTACAGTTGAGAGAGGGAGAGAACATCTACACTTAGGAGAAATGAGTGGACCTACGCCACCACCACAACTTCCAAATGCTCTCGGACTATGAGAGGAAACATAGTCAGATGAAGAAAGAGCAGCTGGAGTAGCAGTGTTCTCTGAGATGATCCATGTCTCCGTCGGGGCCAAAAGGTCAAGGGCCGGAAGGGCAGCAAACGCTGAGATAAACTCTGCAATCTTGACTGCAGATTGGCAGTTCCAAACGCTACCAGAGACCCGGTAATTCCACATGGGTTGTGCTCGCAGGGCACACTAAATTAAAAGGGTTGCAGCCAAAAGGGTTGCAGTCTGTAAAGCCTACAGCGAGAGGTCCAAACAGGTATAGAAAACACACATAGCTACCTACATGTACAAATTACCTCGACTAACCTGTACCCCCGCATATTGACTCGGCACCGGTACCCCCTGTAAATTATTTTTACTTTAGTTTATTTAGTAAATATTTTCTTAACTCCATTTCTTGAACTGCATTGTTGGTTAAGGGCTTGTAAGTAAGCATTTCACGGTGAGGTCTACACCTGTTGTATTTGGCGCTATTTTCAGGTCTCTCCAGAGATGTTCCATCGGGTTCAAGTCCAGGCACTGGACTTTTCATCAAGGATCTCTCTGTACTTTGCTCCGTTTATCTTTCCCTAAATCCTGACTAGACTCCCAGTCCCTGCTGCTGAAAAACATCCCCACAGCATGATGCTGCCACCACCATGCTTCACCATAGGGATGGTGCCAGGTTTCCTCCAGACGTGAAGCTTGGCATTCAGTCCAAAGAGTTCAATCTTGGTTTCATCAGACCAGATAATCTTCTTTCTCATGTTCTGAGAGTCCTTTAGATGCCTTTTGGCTCCAAGTGGGCTGTCATGTGCCTTTTACTGAGGAGTTCCACCTGGCAACTCTATCATAAAGGCTTGATTGGTGGAGTGCTGCAGAGATGGTTGTCCTTCTGGAAGTTTCTTCCATCTCCACAGAGGAACCCTGGAGCTCTGTCAGAGTGACCATTAGGTTATTGGTCACCTCCCTGACCAACACCCTCCCCTGATTGCTCAGTTTGGTTGTTCCAAACTTCTTCCATTTAAGAATGATGGGGGCCACTGTGTTCTTGGAGACCTTCCATGCTGCAGACATTGTTTTGGTGACCTTCCCCAGATCTGTGCCTGGACACAATCCTGTCTCGGAGATCTACGGAAAATTCCTTTGACCTCATGGCTTGGTTTTTGCTCTGACATTCACTGTCAACTGTGGGACCTTATATAGACAGCTGTGTCCAAGTCCAGTCAATTGAATTTACCACAGGTGGACTCCAATCAAGTTGTAGAAACATCTCAAGGATGATAAATGGAAACAGGATGCACCTGAGCTCAATGTCGAGTCTCATAGCAAAGGGTCTGAATACTTGTAAATGTAAATAAGGTATGTTTTTTTATTACATTAAAAATGTCTTAAAACCTGTTTTCACTTTGCCATTATGGGTTATTGTGTGCAGATTGATGAGGATTTAAAAAAAAAAAAGTTATTTATTTTAGAATAAGGCTGTAACGTAACAAAATGTGGAAAAGGGGAAGGGGTCTGAATACTTTCCAAATGCACTGTATCTGGTTTAGAAATCAATTATTGTACAAATGTTTTGGTAGATGATTGTATTGCAAGGTATGCTATATGTGTAGGCTATGCCATATGTACTGGCTAATATGCATATGCAGCTGTCATTTTTAAACCTCCATTCTAGCATACATGACACACACATCTTTGTATCTACATGCTTTCATTTGGGTTTCTATGCAAAGTATATGATTGAATGTTTCTTTAAGCCTGCAGCGAATTACTTGAAATGAGACATAATCATGCCAAAACATGATTCAAAAATGTAATTCACTGACAGAGATAGCTAATGAAACACAACTTTACATTTATAGTAGCTGGCTCGGCTAGTCAAACTGTAACATTGGCTAGCTTTTAATAAATTGGCTAAATGGCCAATGGAGTTACCTCTTCATACGATCAAGACAATTCGTACTGCATTGTGCATATTTGAAGTGCACTCCAAAACAGTTATTTATCTTTTTTCAGTCTTTGAGAGCTATCTATAGCCCTTCCTCTTCATCAGACATCAACTTGCGTTTTCACAAGAGACTGTGTTTACATTGTAGATAGAAGCAGGCCATTGGCTGCCTTCATCATGAGGGGTTTGTAAGGGAGTTCTGATTTAGCAGTTCGGCAAATTTGCCTGAGCAGACAGTCTTGAAATATACTTTTTATGAGAAAATGTGCAGGAATTGAAGGTGCCAACAAATGTTATAGTTTCATAAGAATGTTTTACGGTCATATACAAAAAATCTGCTCCTACCTCGACGGGGGATCTAACAACTTAATATTTTCAGGCTTTGGCCCACCACCTAGTAAATTAAATTGTTCCCGGTCACGTTGTCCAGCGCCACATTTTCCTAATGTAAACCCTGATTGCAACATAAGCATAGACCAACGCGAGCGAGGTTCAATATGGCTAGCAAGCATCACAAATAATCAATAATGTCATTATGATACACGCACGCACGCCCCCCCCCCCCCCCCCTCCCCCTCAGAGAGACACAGCTTAACTTCTTCGATATAGGGGGCGCCCTTTTAATTTTTGGATGAAAAACATTCCCGTTTTAAACAAGATATTTTGTCACGAAAAGATGCTCGAATATGCATATCATTGACAGCTTTGGAAAGAAAACACTCTGACGTTTCCAAAACTGCAAAGATATTGTCTGTGAGTGCCACAGAACTGATGTTACAGGCGAAACCCAGTTTAAAAAATCTATCAGGAAGTGCCGCATTTTTTGAAACCGCCTCATTTCAATGACTCCTTATATGGCTGTGGAGGAGCTAGGAGTCAGCTTACGTTTTCCCCAAGGTGTCTGCAGCATTGTGACGTATTTGTAGGCATATCATTGGAAGATTGACCATAAGAGACTACATTTACCAGGTGGTCGCTTGGTGTCCTCCGTCGCAATCATTGCGTAATCTCCAGCTGCAGTATTTTTCCGTTTGCCTTTGATGAGAAACCGACTCCCAGGAATGATTTTTCATCGAATAGAATTGTGAAAAACACCTTGAGGATTGATTCTAAACAACGTTTGCCATGTTTCTGTCGATATTATGGAGCTAATTTTGAAAAAAGTTGACTGCATTTTCTCTATTTTTTTCTTAGCCAAATGTGATGAACAAAACGGAGCTATTTCTCTTACACAAATATTATTTTTGGAAAAAATGAACATTTGCTATCTAACTGAGAGTCTCGTCATTGAAAACATCCGAAGTTCTTCAAAGGTAAATTATTTTATTTGAATGCTTTTCTTGTTTTTGTGAAAATGTTGCCTGCTGAATGCTAGGCTTAATGCTATGCTAGGCTATCAATACTCTTACACAAATGCTTGTGTAGCTTTGGTTAAAGCATATTTTGAAAATCTGAGATGACAGCTCCAATCCAGATGTGTTGGTCATTACTGAGATGTGGTTAAGAAAGAGTGTTTTGAATACCGACGTTAACCTCTCTGGTTATAACCTTTTTCGGCAAGACAGATCTTCCCAAGGTCGGGGAGAGGCAGTCTTCACCAAGGATCACCTTCAGTGCTTGGTTGTCTCCACCAAGTCTGTCCCCAAACAATTTGATTTGCTGGTTTTAAGCATTAAACTTTCAAATACCTCTTTGTTGACTGTTGCTGGGTGCTATCGTCCTCCATCAGCACCTGCTTGTACCCTACCTGCCCGTAGCTCTCTCCTGGTCCCTTACACTAAGTCTGAATTTGTCCTGCTAGGTAACCTAAACTGGGACATGCTTAAACCACCTGACCAAGTCCTAAAGGAATGGGAATCTTTCTCAGAGTATCACCAATCCCCCAAGGTATGACTCCAAACACCCAGAAAAGGATACTCTTATTGATGTTATCCTCACAAATAACAGCCTGTGGTTCGTAATGGCTGCTCAGTGAAACGACCTGTCCTGATTTGTCATAGACGCTTGCTAAAAAACTTATGAGCAAGCCTTCCTTCATGAACTGGCCTCTGTAAAATGTTATAGAATCAGCTCGATCCCCTCTGTCGAGGACGCTTGGACCTTCTTTTTTGATATTTTCAGTGGTATTGTTAACAAACACACCCCCCTGTAAAGAAAATGAGAATTAAAAACAGGTTCAGCCCCTGGTTCGATCGTGATCTTGCAGAGTTACTCCACTTCAAGAATTGCATTTGGCGAAAGACTCGGCACACGCATACTCAAGCTGACTGGCTATTGTTCAGGCAAATGAGAAGAAAGTGAGAGAAGAAAGTGCACTCAGGCTATCCGGAAAGCTAAAGGTAGTTACTTTAAGGAGCAGTTCTCTCTGTGGCTCTAACCCCAAGAAGTTCTGGAAAATAAATAAACCCTCCTTCTCACAACCGCCCATATTCCTTAATGTTGATGATGTGGTTGTTACTGACAAGAAGCACATGGCTGAGCTCTAATCACCACTTCATTAAGTCAGGATTCCTATTTGACTCAGCCATGCCTCCTTGCCCGTCCAACATTTCCTCATCTCCCACCCCTTCTAATGCGACTATCCCCGATGCGTCTCCGTCTTTTTCCCCTGACCTGCTACAAAGTTTATCCCTGCAGGCAGTCACTGAGTCGGAGGTGCTAAAAGAGCTCCTGAAACTTGACCCCGAAAAAAAACATCTGGGTCAGATGGTTTAGACAATTTCTTCTTTAAGGTTGCTGTCCCTGTCATCGCCAAGCCTGTCTCTCCTTTCTGGGGATGTTCCCACTGCTTGGAAGGCAGCCACAGTTTGTCCTTTATTTAAAGGGGGAGATGCTGATACTAACTGTTACCGACCTATTTCTATTTTTCCCTGCTTATCAAAAGTGTTGAAAAACTTGTCAATAATCAACTGACTGGCTTTCTTGATATCTATAGTATTATCTCAGGTATGCAATCTGGTTTCCGCTCAGGCTATGAATGTGTCACTGGTTTTCTAAGTACCTCTCTCAAAGAGTGCAGTGTATAAAGTCAGAAAATCTGCTGTCTCAGCCACTGCCTGTCACCAAGGGAGTACCCCAAGGCTCAATCCTAGGCCCCACGCTCTCGTCAATTTACATCAACAACATAGCTCAGGCAGTAGGAAGCTCTCTCATCCATTTATAGTTTTATACTCAGCTGGCCCCTCCCCAGATTTTGTGTTAAATGCTCTACAACAATGCTTTCTTAGTGTCCAACAAGCTTTCTCTACCCTTAACCTTATTCTGAACACCTCCAAAACAAAGGTCATGTGGTTTGGTAAGAATAATGCCCCTCTTCCCACAGGTGAGATTACTACCTCTGAGGGTTTAGAGTTTGAGGTTGTCACTTCATACAAGTACTTGGGAGTATGGCTAGACGGTACACTGTCCTTCTCTCAGCACATATCAAAGCTGCAGGCTAAAGTTAAATCAAGACTTGTTTTTTTCTGTCATAATCGCTCCTTTCACCCCAGCTGCCAAACTAACCTTGATTCAGATGATCCTCCTACCAATACTAGATTACGGAGACATAATTTATAGATCGTCAGGTAAGGGTGCTCTCGAGCGGCTAGATGTTCTTTACCATTAGGCCATCAGATTTGCCACCAATGCTCCTGATAGGACACATCACTACACTCTATACTCCTCTGTAAACTGGTCATCTCTGTATACCCGTTGCAAGATCCACTGGGTGTTTATTTTTAAAACCCTCTTAGGCCTCACTCCCCCTATCTGAGATATCTACTGCAGCCCTCATTCTCCACATACAACACCCGTTCTGCCAGTCACAATATGTTAAAGTTCCCCAAAGTACACGTCCCTGGGTCGCTCCTCTTTTCAGTTCGCTGTAGCTAGCGACTGGAACGAGCTGCAACAAACACGCAAACTAGACAGTTTTATCTCAATCTCTTCATTCAAAGACTCTATCATGGACACTCTTACTGACAGTTGTGGCTGCTTTGTGTGATGTATTGTTGTCTCTACCTTCCTGTCCTTTGTGCTGTTGACTGTGCCCAATAATGCTTGTACCAAGTTTTGTGCTGCTACCATGTTGTTGTTATGTGTTGCTGCTTTGCTATGTTGTCTTAGGTCTCTTTATGTAGCGTTGTGATGTGTGTTTTGTCCTATACTTATATTGTATTTTTTCATTTATTTATATTCCAGCCCCCGCAGGAGGCCTTTGGCCTTTCGGTAGGCCGTCATTGTAAATAAGAATTTGTTCTTAATTGACTTGCCTAGTTAAAGGTTAAATTAAAAAAATAGCAATAATAATGGTCCACCACCCAAAGGACATTCATTCCATTACACAGGAGTCTATTTGTAAACAGTATGTTTATGTTGAACATTTTCTGAAACTGACCATATTAAAATCAGACATCTATCTACCCCATCTATCTACCTCTACCCCTGGATGAAGCAGATGCATTACTTTCACTGAAAAATATAGATAAGACCAGAAATCAGAATACAGTATGCTACAATGCAGTGACACTGCCAAAGAAATCTGAAAACTTCATACCAAATATATTATGCCAATAGCAAAATTATGACAAAACGCATCACTGTTTAGATAAACATGTTATCTGTAGATAACATTTTTTTTAAAGTGTATAAAATGTTAACCTGAAAACAGGATGAATAAGGAGACACGAACAATCTACATTTTTCTGCGTCTTTCTTTTTCCCAACGCAGTTAAGCAAAAAAGCACGCCCCGTTATTCCGAGGGGCGTTCTACTACACTCCTATTGGCTAGCTAGCATTGTCTCACTCACAGGCGATCAGCGCAGAGACAGTGACCTTCCAAGGTAAGGATGGAAAAATTTATATAACAATTAGCTGCCTACCGTAATGCAGGCCTATTATTATCATCATATTTGGTAACATTAAAAAAAAAAATATGATATATATATATATTTCACCTTTATTTAACCAGGTAGGCCAGTTGAGAACAAGTTCTCATTTACAACTGCAACCTGGCCAAGATAAAGCAAAGCAGTGCGACAGAAACAGAGTTCCACATAAACAAACGTACAGTCAATAACACAAAAGAAAAGAAAAATAGAAAAATCTATGTACAGTGCGCACAAATGTAGAAGATTAGGGAAGTAGGCAATAAATAGGCCCTAGAGGCAAAAAGTATTGCAATTTAGCATTAAAACTGGAGTGATAGATGTGCAAGTAGAGATACTGGGGTGCAAAAGAGCAAGAGGGTAAGTAATACTATGGGGATGAGGTACAGGTACAGTGATCGGTAAGCTGCGCAGACAGCTGATGCTTAAAAAGTTAGAGGGGGAGATAAGACTCCAGCTTCAGAGATTTTTGCAATTCGTTCCAGTCATTTGGCAGCAGAGAACTGGAAGGAAAGGCGGCCAAAGTAAGTGTTGGCTTTGGGGATGACCAGGGCAATATACCTGCAGGAGCGTGTCCTACGGGTGGGTGTTGCTATGGTGACCAGTGAGCTGAGATAAGGCAGGGCTTATCAAAGACTTGTAGATGATCTGAAGCCATTTGGCGGCATAAGTGAAGGAGGCTTTTTAGCGAAATAGGAAGCCGATTCTAGATTTAATTTTGGATTGGAGCTGCTTAATATGAGTCTGGATGGAGAGTTTACAGTCTAACCAGACACCTAGGTATTTGTAGTTGTCCACATATTCTAGGTCAGAACCATCCAGAGTAGTGATGCTAGTTGGGAGGGAGGGTGTGGGCAGCAATCGGTTGAAGAGCATGCACTTAGTTTTACTAGAATTTAGAAGCAGTTGGAGGCCACGGAAGGAGTGTTGAATGGCGTTGAAGCTCATTTGGAGGTTTGTTAGCAGTGTCCAAATAAGGGCCAGATGTATACAAAATGGATTTCATCTGCGTAGAGGTGGATCAGAGAATCAGCAGCAGCAAGAGCGACATCCTTTATATATACGGAGAAGAGTCGGCCCGAGAATTGAACCCTGTGGCACCCCCATAGAGACTGCCAGAGGTCAGGACAACAGGCCCTCCAATGTCCCACTGAACTCTGATAAGTAGTTGGGGAACAAGGCGAGGCAGTAATTTGAGAAGCCAAGGCAATTGAGTCTGCAAGATAACAATGCGATGATTGACAGAGTCAAAAGCCTTGGCCAGGTCGATGAAGATGGCTAGGTCGATGAAGATGGCTGCACGGTACTGTCTTTTATCGATGCCGGTTATGATATCTGATATGACCAGCTCGGAAACCAGATTGCATAGTGGAGAAGGTACGGTGGGATTCGAAATGGTCGGCAATCTGTTTATTAACTTGGCTTTCGAACAAAGACTTTAGAAAAGGCATGGCAGGATGGATATAGGTCTATAACAGTTTGGGTCTAGTGTCTCCCCCTTTGAAGAGGGGGATGACTGCGGCAGTTTTCCAATCTTTGGGGATCTCAGACGAAAAGAAAGAGGTTGAATAGGCTAGTAATAAGGGGTTTCAACAATTTCGGCTGATAATTTTAGAAAGTGAGGGTCCAGATTGTCTTGCCCATGTATTTATTTTCAGATTTTCAACAACAAAAAGTCTCAGAAATCTGCTGAATTTCCTCAACTGAAGGTCAGCTAAGTTAACCTAGGCTACTTAACGTTACTAGCTCGGTATTTGAAGTTATCATTAGTACTCTATTATCAAGTAAAAGCATATGCTTATTATTCATAATTTCTCAAACATTTATTAGCTAATTATTCAGTCGAATACGCTATGCTACAGCCATTGAATCGGTCTTTGAGCGTTAAGGGACATTAATGACTAGCTCGGTCCACGACATTGTTATATTTAAAAAATAAATAAATACAAGGACAAATGTTTTTAATCAGTGACTGAAATTTCGCAATGTGATATTCACTTCCGGACTTGGAAAGAGCTCAAAGAGTTGTAGAACGCCCCTCTGAATAACGGGGCGTGGTTTTGGCTTAACTGCGTTGGGAAAAAGAAAGCAATTTTTCCACTGGGCTTCTCTTCTTCTAACGTAGGTGCGCAGCTAACAGTTCAACTGTCTGCCCCTAGTTGTAGAGCTACATAAATGTCAACAAACAACCTTTGATTTCAAAATATGGAAATGTATAGAATCAATCACAGTACATGTTTTGAAGTTATAAGAGTAATAATAAGCCAGATCGGCCTATCACGTACATGACCATATGTCAGTCATAAGTCCCAAAGAGGGCGTTTTGTCCTGCTCCTGCATTCATCAGAGACAAACCATTGGGCTCAGCCCATATCTCACATCAATGTGTTTACAATTACATCGGTAATAAAATTGCCAATTTTAGGAAATGTTATAACATACTATTTACAAGTAGAATGGAATGGTTTGCCTTGTGTATGATTTGTCTTTGACACTCATAACCAGCCAGAAAATATTTGAATATATAAAATCACAATGCGTCTTAAAATGGGTCATGACAGTGTTGTGACTGTTATATATATATATTATGGCATGGTTATGACCGTTATGCTAGGGGTCAAATAAAGTGAGACCGAAAGTTCATATCAGAAACAGTGAGCATAGCGAGTAACAGCTAGTTACATCAGCATGAGTCACCAGCGCAATGCCTGACATCCGGCATTGATGAAGCGTGTGTCGAACTGGTAAACTTAAATAGACCGAATGTAATTAGTGTGTGAATCCAAATTGGTGCAATATCTGCTGATGCAATCAGCTGATGCCACCACACTCGGGTTTCCCTTCTGAACTGGCTACACACCAGAAGCGTTGCTGATAATGAGCCTCTGTACGCCTAATGTAGATATTCCATTTTAAAAAAAAAGGTTTTTAATTCTGCTGTTTCCAGCTACAATAGTCATTTACAACATTAACAATGTCTACACCTTAGATCAATGATGTTCTTTTAATGGTAAAAAAAAAATAAAAAAAAATAAAAAAAAAAAGTTTTTCTTTCAAAAACAAGGACATTTCTAAGTGACCCCCAACCTTTAAACAGCAGTGTGTCATTTTTTATTTTGAAAGGTTGGAGCAGGTGGTATAGATCAGTGGGGGTAAATCCCAATTGAATACATTGTTGGATCTTAATTAAAAGCAGCATAATGTGACAGCTGTGCAAAGGGTGTGTAGACGTTCACTAGGCACTGTATAGAGCGTTTACCGAGAATGCAGTCTTCAAACATTGACATTCAATTGTGCTATAGCGTGGATCCACGGTGCGGATTGAATATAGGCCTAAATTAGGAACTGAATGACACCAGGCGGAATATTTGGGATTATTGAATGCTCCGAAAACAAAGACTGACTTGAACTGGTTGCTAACAAAGGATAACAGTACCTTACATGGTGAACTCCAAAACTTGTCATTCACTTCAAATATACTGATGAGAATTAGGAAGTTTTATTAGACAGTGCATAGATTGCCAAGTCAGTGCGCAGTATATGATTGTTAGTTTCTATATAAAATCATGGTTATAAATATACTGCATAAGTGAGATTCAAATGGATGTCATTTTTTTGTCAATTTAATTTTTTTATTTTACCTTTATTTTACTAGGCAAGTCAGTTAAGAACAAATTCTTATTTTCAATGACGGCCTAGGAACAGTGGGTTAACTGCCTGTTCAGGGACAGAACGACAGATTTGTACCTTGTCAGCTCGGGGATTCGAACGTGCAACCTTTCGGTTACCACTAGGCTACCCTGCCGCTACCCTGTGATCTACACAATATACTTGTCAAAGCAAAAGAAAAATTCAAACATTAAAAAAAATATATATATACACACACACACACTCCCTGAGTCAATACATGTTAGAATCAACTTTGGCATCGATTACAGCTGTGAGTCTTTCTGGGTCTCTAAGATCTTTCCACACCTGGATTGTGCAACATTTTCCAGTTATTTTCAAAATTCAAATGGTTTGTTAATTAATCATTGCTGGATAACCATTTTCAGGACTTGCCATAGACTTTCAAGCATATTTAAGTCAAAACTAACTTGGCCACTCGGGAACATTCACAGCCTTCTTTGTAAGCAACCCCAGTGTAGATGTGGGTTTGTGTTTAAGGTTATTGTCCTGCTGAAAGGTGAATTCATCAGTGTCTGGTGGAAAGCAGACTGAACCAGGTTTTCATGTTGCCTGCGATAATTTTTTATCCTAGATAAACTCCCGTGTCCTTAATTACAAGCATACCGAAACTTAGCAAAAAAATAAACGTCCCTTGTCAGGACCCTGTCTTTCAAAGATATTTGGATTTTTACAAATTAACTTAATTGTGAAAGGTTTAAACACCGTTTCCCATGCTTGTTCAATGAATCCTAAACAATTAATGAAAATGGTACAGGATGGCAACAACAACTGCCAGAGTTACACCAGGAACGCACAATCCCTCCATCAGTGTTCAGACTGTCTACAATAGGCTGTGAGAGGCTGGACTGAGGGTTTGTAGGCCTGTTGTAAAGGCAGGTCCTCACAAGACATCACCGGCAACAAAGTCGCCTATGGGCACAAACCCACCGTCGCTGGACCGGACAGGACTGGCAAAACGTGCTCTTCACTGACGAGGCGCGTTTTCGTCTCACCAGGGGTGATGGTCGGATTCGCGTTTATCGTCGAAGGAATGAGCGTTACACTGTACTCTGGAGAGGGATCGATTTGGAGGTGGAGGGTCTGTCATGGTCTGGGGTGGTGTGTTACAGCATCATCGGACTGAGCCGGTTGTCATTGCAGGCAATCTCAACGCTGTGTGTTACAGGGAAGACATCCTCCTCCCTCATGTGGTACCCTTGACCCTCCAGCATGACAATGCCACCAGCCATACTGCTCGTTCTGTGCGTGATTTCCTGCAAGACAGGAATGCCAGTGTTCTGCCATGGCCAGCAAAGAGCCCGGATCTCAATCCCATTGAGCACATCTGGGCCCTGTTGGATCGGAGGGTGGAAGAGTGGGGTAACATATTGTAGTAAGAACGGGCAAATTTGGTGCAGTCCATGAGGAGATGCACTGCAGTACTTAATGCAGCTGGTGGCCACACCAGATACCGACTTCACTGCTTGACTGAGGGACCTTACAGATAATTGCATGTGTTGGGTACAGAGATGCAGCCGTCATTCAAAAATCATGTTAAACACATTTTTACTCCTGAACTTATGTAGGCTTGCCATAACAAAAGGGGCTGAATACTTGACTCAAGCCATTTTAGCTTTTCATTTGTAACAATTTCTAAAAACATAATTCCACTTTGACATTATGGGTTATTGTGTCAAGGCCAGTGACAAAAACTCAATTTAATCCATTTTAAATTCAGGCTGTAACAACAATCTGGAAAAAGTCAAATGGGTGAAGTCTTAACATTGAGCCAGCAAGCATTCTAAGAACAATACACATACATTTTTCATACAACACATTCATCTGACACAGATCATCATCATGATTTACATTCATGCACAAAATGGGGTTGATTCCTGAATTAAAAACAGAGGAATACAAATACTCAGCCAAAAGATCCAGTGAGGTTGGTTCTGGTAATAATCTGATGTGGTCTTTGAGCATTGTAGTTGTCATAAGACACGGTTCTGAGTCGTGGGTTTGTCCCCCATACAGGGTTGTGTTCATTAGGTACCAAACGGAACAAAACAGATAAACAGAAGGACTACCTGGACTTGTCCAATAGCTAAATGTTTTGTTACGAAGTGAGGGTATTTGCTCTAATGAATACGACCCAGGTGCTGTGTGTCCCCCATCCAGGTGTATCAGGGGTACTTAGCTCCGACGGGCAGCAGGCCCGTCTCATTGGCCAGCCTCCAGTACCTCTCCCTCAGGAGGAAGGCGCCAGCTTTGGGGTGTCTCTGCCGACTGAAGATGCCCTTCTTGTTGCCCACCACACGGGTCACCGCTGCAGAGATGGGAAGAGAAAAGGTTAATTTCCTGAACAAAATGTGTATGTTTGTTTCAGCCGTCTAAAAGTATAAAGCCTATAGATCTGTACAATAATTTCTTACAATCGCCAAATTCAACAAAATTGTTGTATTAGGTGGAAAAGGAACAGACAGCATCTGCTTTCTCTTGGAGATTGTCTACACGGGATAAGGTCTTGCTTCAAACAGTACATTATGTTCACTCCCCTGTATACACATGGGGCCAGACCAGCATGTAAAGTGAGGATTGGGTGGGTAATCTGTTTAAGACCAGCAGTGTCAACATGGTATTCTGGAGTGCTGGTCTAACTTGGCACTGGGGTAGTGGCATGTTGATGGTCATGATTCTTGCTCTGGAACCAAAACTGATTGTAGTTGGCCCATCAGTGGAAACCAACATCAATGACTATACAGTAAAAATTCATGAAAACAAAATAGCTTTTCGGTCCTCATTTAAGGTTAGGGATAGGCATTAGGGTTAGCCGTGTTCTTAAAGTTAGGTTTAAAAATCAGATTTTATGACTTTGTGGCTGTGCCAGCTAGTGACCCCTCTGCAGAGCTGCCTCCAGTACATGAGTCACCCCAACAATTTTATTTTCACCTTCATTTAACCAGGTAGGCAAGTTGAGAACAAGTTCTCATTTACAACTGCGACCTGGCCAAGATAAAGCAAAGCAGTTCGACACGTACAACTGTTACCTCGAAATGACAAAACGACGATGTTCCAGTTTAACAAAGTTGACTATACTATATGAACACACTGTAAGGTAGCCATTCCACTCAAGGCTAGGTCCATCAACAACAAGACTCACTGCGCAGGCACACTCTTGACTGAGTGATAGCCCCGTAATAACAGAAATATAGGGATACTTAAAACATGAACTTAACACAACACAGTTACACATGGAACAAACAAAACACAGTCAATAACACAGTTGAAGAACATCTATATACAGTGTGGGGGGGGAGTGGCCTGTCTAAAAGTAAGAATGAACCCTCCTGATGTGCCACACCCACTCCTGCTGGCTGTACTTACAACACTGGGAGCTTTAAATACATTTCACATAAATACTGGCACCTTTTCAAGCACTGGCCTACTTTCAGCATTCTATTACCCCACCATCACATTACTAACCGTTGGTGCTACTGCTCCCTTTTTCCTTACCTGGGCATGACGGAGTTTCAGTCATTTCTGTTCAATATACACACAACTAAAACAAGCAAAGGTATGACAACCAGCTTCAATTGTATATTTAACAAGAATGGTTGTTCTGACAATTTCAATGAACTCCAGTCCTATAGATTTGTATTGATTCCTCCTTACTTTGTGCTGTCATGAAGTCAGCAAAGTTCCAGATGAGCTCTCCAATGACATACTCCTTCCTCTTTCGGTCAAACACATCATGGTAGTTCTGTAAGACCATCTTCTGGTACTCCTCAGTAAACATCATGGGAGGGTCCTGTGGGGAACATAAAAATGTGGCTTTCCATTTAACTTCGGTTTCTACGGGTTCTCATTGAGACAAACGTCTATTTCACTAAAGAGATGTGGGTTGATCATTCAAGCTCAAACCACTTAGGTTTCAACTTGTGTTCTAGCCTGGGTAGGTGTTTGACAAATTGTTCAAGCATATTTGAAAAACTGGTATCCAGACCATTGTTCGCCTCAGAGGCCATGAAATCACAGCAAATACACGTGTGTTTACCTTATACCTTACGTCCTTTTCAGTCTGTTTCTGTCCTGTGAGGACACAACATGGAAGAGGTTCTGCAAGAACAAAGAAGTTCTGGAACACTCACCGTGTGTAGCCCCGGAACCACGTCGGCTCCATATTCACTCTGGATGATGGGTTTCTGGTACTTCCCGTACCAGTTCTCAAACTGGGTGTTGAGCTGGAAGGGGATGACCTCCAGGTGACCTGGGTCGTGGTACCAGGAGAAGTAACTGTTCACACAGATCACATCCACATAGGGAGCCTGGGGAAAGACCGGGTTCAATGTGAGAAGAGCAGAAATACCGGGTAAACAGTGGTCAATACATTTCCATTGTAATGTATGACATTCAAAATGCCATAGTTGATGGAGCCTGGGTATGAAAATCAGAACTATAGATACAATGGTGTTACAAAATACATTTTGATTGAATTCCCATTGTAATGAATGGAATTTAAATGATAGTGACTAAGCTAAGCACATCAGTTAAGTGGCACCACTGATCAACTACTGTCTGGATAGTTGGAGTAGAACTTCCCGTGAAATTCTGTTAAATTTATCTTACAGACTTTGCCGCAGGGAGTCACTGTGGCTAGAGTCAGACCTCGGGTAAGCAGTAAGACAATATTGAATCAGGGCATAGGTATGCCTTCAAAATGGCCCTACATATATTCCAACAAGGGCTTTAGAATTAAGCACAGTCAAAAAGGGAGACTAAAGACGGCTGACTTTTTTTCAGTTGGTCTTTAATCAATTCCTTGCATCCTCTTCTCAAAGCGCATTGGAGGATAAGGTCCAAAATTCTCCCTCTGACCTCCTCGAATGTGTTTTGGGAAGGAAGTGAGAGAGGATGCGAGGAAAAATGAATTGAGAGAGCCATAGTTCTATGAAGAAAGAATCCATCATAAGCATAACAGAGAAACAGTGAAGTCTCACCCCTTTGTCCCTGGCAAAGTTACTGTCTGTGATAAAGGTGACAGGTCGAGTTGGGTCCAGAGATTTGGTATGCGCCATCAGTGTCCTGAAGAGACACAAAAACAGAGAGCAATTGTTTACTGTTCCAAGATGGGGTAAGGGATCACAGGGTTGAGGTCAGGATACAGAGACTGATGAGTACAGGAGAAAGGACCAGGAAGAAGGAAAGTATTTTAAACAAGTATAAAGAATGACTCTGTCTCATCGTATCAGGCTCTTTGTTGACTATGACCACAACACTATTAACTATTGTAAATTAACTGTATGAGGAAATCCCTGCTGTGTGCCTGTCCACTTCTGCCAGTCACTCCCTGGCCTGAGCCACACCTGTTAATGCTCTGTTAAGTACGACTCTTACGCATTCCACAGGCCAGTATGGCATTCTACCAAGACATGCTCAGACTCATAAAAATCCATCTCTACCATCTAATGAACAAGCATGCATAATGCACACACACACAGACTAGATGTAAAGCAAATACCAATGCTGCTTGAAATACTTGGAATTGTAGCCTTCATTCTAAAAGCTGCTCCACAATAACAACACAAAATATACATTATGCTCCTTTTCCCTTCCCCTTTACACTCAAACATATTCAAAACCATGGTAGCAATTGGAACACTTTGGAGATTATGGGTAAAGTTTTAGACCAATGGTGAGGACAACAGTTCACCTGACAAGACTGAATCCAAACAGTACGGTTGATTTTATGTGCATTTTACATTCACTGCACTTTGGTTTCATTTTGTTATCGACAAACGCTGCAAAAATTCAGTAGAATAATAATTATTGGAAAATTTGGGGGTAGGTGCAACATAAGATAAAAAAAATGACAAGGGTTTGAGTAACAAGTTTAACTGGTGTCTCCAAGTGGCCACACACACACACCTCTCCAAAGTGTGCACAGTTTAAGTCATTTTAATGCAAGAAAGAGCCCGAAACAGTTGTAAGCTCTCCTAGCTGTGCTGTTGAGGAACTGAAGCAAGAACACTGTTTGGAACCCAGCCCTGCATCCCACAATTACTGTTGTTCACGCCATCCAAAAACAGTCATGTAAATCACAATCTGGGTCAGGAGGGCATCATTTGATAGAATAGGCTATAGCCAGTATGGAATATGAAAGTTATGAAATCTTATCTTACACGGTTTTCACAAGGCACTTCAGAGAATAAGATTGTAATTCTGGTGCACATAAAATGGAGTTGAGTGTATTCAGGTGCGTGTTCCACCGCAAACTTTCTTCAGAATGGAGGAAGACAGGTTTGTGTCAATGACGTGAGGCCCATTGTTTAGTGGGCTCACAAGTGGCACAGCATTCTAAGGCACTGCATCTTAGTGCAAGAGGCGTCACAGCCTGGATACGAAAAAGGGACTGTAGTATCACATCCGGTAGGGATTGGGAATCCTATAGGGCGGCGCACAGTTGGCTCAGTGTCGTCCGGGTTTGGCCATCATTGTAAATAAGAATTTGTTCTTAACTGACTTACCTAGTTAAATAAAAGGTAACATTTTAAAAATTAAAATAAAAAAAGTTTAGCTCAGCAATGACCATGAAGGGTAGAGAAAGCTTCAGAATGTTGGAAAACCCATTCACTTACATGTGTTTATTCTTGAAATTAACATGCTATATTTTTAGGTTTAAAATCATATTCATGCCACTTTAACTGGCTGTATAAATAGATCCTTTACTGCAGCACTACTAAAATCCAACTTCAACTTGAAGAATGTATTTTCTGTACTAGAAATAGCTACCTAGCTGATTAGATGGGCAGCTAGGCAGGTTGGTACTGCATAGTTAACTAGCAGTAGAGCTCAAACGACAAGGCAAAAAGTATAATGCAGGCTAGATAAAGCGAACTTGCAAACTTAGCTAGATGGGTTATGAAAGAAATGCACAATTCAAAAATAGTTAGCTAGCTTTCAAGTTCTCACGTTCAAAATGCTCAATAGCTAGATCACTCACTTTCGGCTGTGCAATCCACCCCGACCGTAAAACACGTTTATGTTACGCAAACCTGACCGGTCAACGACGACAACTAGCTGGCTCGGGTCTTTGAATTGCACAAAGTGGTGCTGTTGTTTTCAAATTTTTTTTGATTGATGCTGATGAAGAGAAACACTGCTTCTGCCTTGACTCAAGCTGAATAGTAGGGTGCCCAATCAAAAACACATTTTTGACCAATGTGTAAAAATGTTAAGTGTAGATAATCCTATAAGAAAACCAATGGTACAAATGTCTATCATAATCCATTCCAAATGTATTTTAGTTTTTACCCTTTAAAATAAGGGGGACTAAATCAATGGATTCCAGATGAGAGAAAAAAAATATATATAGTGGGGTCTTTCCCCCAAAACAGTGTTATATTTGAGATTTTTCAAATAGCCACCTTGACAGCTTTGCACTCTTGGCATTCTCTCAACCAGCTTCATGGGGTAGTCACCTGGAAAGCATTTCAATGAACAGGTGTGCCTTGTTAAAAGTAAACTTGTGGAATTTCTTTCCTTCTTAAATGGGTTTGAGCCAATCAGTTGTGTTGTGACAAGGTAGGAGTGGTATACAGAAGATAGCCCTATTTGGTAAAAGACCAAGTCCATATTATGGCAAGAACAGCTCAAATAATCAAAGAGAAATGACAGTTCATTATTACTTTAAAAACCTCTTCAGGATTGGTGTCCGGGACGGCTGAGCTAACGTAGGCTAATGTGATTAGCATGAGGTTGTAAGTATCAAGGAAATGTCACAGGACATAGACATATCTGATATCGACAGTGTGCACAGATAAGAACTCTAAAATGTATTAAACCAATTAGGCACATTTGGGCAGTCTTGATACAACATTTTGATAGTAAATGGAATAGTTCATTGAATCAGTCAAAAAAAAAAATGTGCACATACACTGCTGTCACCTAGAGGCCAAAATCTAAATTGCATCTAACCTTTTTCTTTGTATTATCTTATATCTGATCTAATGTGTTATATTCTCCTACATTCATTTCACATTTCCACAAACTTCAAAGTGTTTCCTTTCAAATGGTGTCAAGAATATGCATATCCTTGCGTCAGGTCCTGAGCTACAGGCAGTTAGATTTGGGTCTGTCATTTTAGGCTATTTTTTAAATTTATTTAGACACGAAGTTAAGTCAATACGGAATATTAAGATTTTTGAAAGTTGCTTCAAGTGAAGTCGCAATAACCATCAAGCGCTATAATGAAACTGGCTCTCATGAGGACAGCCACAGGAATGGAAGACTCTGCTCTGCTGCAGAGAAGTTCATTAGCTACCAGCCTCAGAAATTGCAGCCCAAATAAATGCGTCAAGAGTTCAAGTAACAGACAACTGTTCAGAGGACTGTGTGAATAATGCCTTCATGGTCGATTTGCTGAAAAGAAACCATTAAAAGAACACCAATAAGAAGACGAGAAGAAACACGAGCAATGGCCATTAGACCGGTGGAAATTTGTCCTTTGGCCTGGAGCCCAAATTGGAGATTTTTGGTTCCAACCGCCGGGTCTTTGTGAGATGTTGTGTGGGTGACCGGATGATCTCCACATGTGTATTTCCCACTGTCAAGCATGGAGGAGGTGGTGTTATGGTGTACTTTGCTGGTGACACTGATTTATTTAGAATTCAAGGCACACTTAACCAGCATGGCTACCGCTGTCATCCCATCTGGTTTGGGCTTAGTGGGACTATCATTTGTTTTTCCAACAGGCGGTGTAAGGGCTATTTGACCAAGAATGAGAGTGATGAAGTGCTGCTTCAGATGACCTGGCCTCCACAATCCCTTGACCTTGACCCAATTGAGCTGGTTTGGAATGAGTTGGACCGCAGAGTGAAAGAAAAGTAGCAAGTGCTCAGCGTATGTGGGAACTCCTTCAAGACTGTTATAAAAGCATTCCAGGTGAAGCTGGTTGAGAGAATGCCAAGAGTGTGCAGAGCTGTCATCAAAGCAAAGGGTATCTATTTGAAGAATCTTAAGTATATTTTGATTTGTTTAACACTTTTTGGTTACGACATGATTCCATATGTTTTATTTCATAGTTGATATCTTCACTATGTAGAAAATAGTAAAATAAAAATAAACCCTTGAATGAGTAGGTGTTCTAAAACTTTTGACTGGTAGTGTGTGGCTTAAACACAACTAGGCAATGTTTTTAAAATCTGATTAGGCTACTTCAAGTCTCCAGTAGGCATCTGCATGTTGATCCAAAATATAACTCCAATGTCTTGACGTTAACCAGGTTTCCATCCCACCTTTTTATGAGAGTTAAGTAGCCCACATGTCGGATATTTATTTTTTAAAAATTAAATTCACGGCATTATGGTAAAGCATGTAGTTTATTACGCTACAGATGAAATAAATCATGAACTTCACAGGGTGGTGAAAGTGCACAGTGATGAGGTTGATACTCCTTTCAATAAATAAGTGTCTTATTCTGGTGAATGATGATCGATGATTGGCTGCCATTTGACAAATAAAAATAATCTTGCACTTGAGTCCATAATAATCTTATCATGTAGTAGTGTATCTGCAAACTGTGTGCCAAAAGCAGTGGGCACATTCGCTATCCCAACGCAACATTTATTTGTGACAAAAACCATCAGAGTTGAAAATGCGATGAAAACCCATTTGACTTTAAAAAAAATATATATATAGCATTTTATTTGGAATTGGTGCACAATTATGCTGGAGGGGGTGGCTTCCGTTTTAAGGGTTCCTAAACAACTGTGCTATTTTGTGAGTTTTTTCACATTGTAACTTATTTTGTAAATAATGTTGCTGCTCCCGTCTCGTATGACCGAAAACAGCTTCTGGATATCAGAACAGCAATTACTCACCTCGATCTGGATGAAGACTTTTGTCATTCTTTTGAAGTAAAGACGGAAATACAGAGGGCGGAAATCGGAGTGCCTCGTGAGGATTCGTCGGCGAGTGGGTAACCCACCTCAGCGGGACATTAAAAACGAACATCTTATGTTTCACCAAGTCGTGGCTGAATGACGACATGGATAATTTACAGTTGGCTGTGTTTCCGTGCATCGGCAGGACAGAACAGCTACATCTGGCAAGACAAGGGGAGGCAGTGTGTGTCTATTTGTCAATAACAGCTGGTGCACAATGTCTAATATTAAGGAGGTCTTGAGGTATTGCTCGCATGAAGTAGAGTACCTCATGATAAAGTGTAGACCACACTACCTATATTTTACATAGCCGTCTATAAGCAAAAAAGAAAATGCTCATCCAGAAGCGGCGCTCCTACTGGTCAGGGACTTTAATCTGGCAAACTTGAAATCTGTTTTACTACATTTCTACCAGCATGTCAAAAGCGAGAGGAGAATAAAATACTTTTTTTTTTTAAATAGACCAGCTTTACTCCACACAGAGACACGTAAAAAGCTCTCCCTCTATTTGGCAAATCTGACCATAATTATTTCCTCCCGGCTCCTGCTTACCAGCAGGTAATACCAGCTCAATACGGAAGTGGTCAGATGATGCGGACGCTACAGGACTGTTTTGCTAGCACAGACTGGAAAAACCATGGTACATATTCCAAAGGCATTGAGGAGTATACCACCTCAGCCACCGGTTTCATCAATAAGTGCATCGACGACGTATCCAGTTACCACACACACATATCCCAAACAGAAGCCAACATCCACACCGAGCTAAAGGATAGAGCTGCCACTTTCAAGGAGCAGGACACTAATCTGGACACTTATAAGAAATCCTGCTATGCCCTCAGACGAACCATCAAACATCAAAAGCGTCAATACAGGACTAAGATTGAATCCTACTACACTGGCTCTGACACTCGGATGTGGAGGGCTTGCGAACTATTACGGACTACAAAGGGAAACCCAGCCGCAAACTGCCCAGTGACGCGAGCCTACCAGATGAGCTAAGTGCCTTTTATGCTCGCATTGAGGCAAGCAACACTGAAGCATGCAAGAGAGCACCAGCTGTTCCGGACGACTGTGTGATCACGTTCCCGTAGCCGATGTGAGCAAGACCTTTAAAACAGATCAACATTCACGGATAACCAGGACGTGTACTCAGGAGCATGCGCGAACCAACTGGCAAGTGTCTTCACTGACATTTTCAACCTCTCCCTGACCAAGTCTGTATTATCTACATGTTTCAAGCAGACCACCACAGTCCCTGTGCCCAAGAAAGCGAAGGTAACCTGCCTAAATGACCAACTGTAGCCATGAAGTGCTTTTAAAAAGGCTGGTCATGGCTCACAACACAATCATCCCGGAAACCCTAGACCCACTCCAATTCACATACCGCCCCTACAGATTCACAGATGACGCAATCTCAGTCGCACTCCACACTGCCCTTTCCCACCTGGACGAAAAGGAACACCTATGTAAGAATGCTGTTCATTGACTACAGCTCAGAGATCCACACCATAGTGCTCACAAAGCTCACCAATAACCTAAGGACCCTGGGACTAAACACCTCCCTCTGCAACTAGATGCTGGACTTCCTGACAGGCCACCCCCAGGTGGTAAGGGTAGGCAACAACACATCTGCCAACCTGATCCTCAATATGGGGGTCCCTCAGGGGTGTGTGTACCTTTCTGTACTCCCAGTTCACCCACGACTGAGTGGCAAAGCACGACTCCCACACCATCATTAACTTTGCCGACGACAAACGACGAGACCGCCTATAGGGAGAAGGGTCAGAAACCTGGCAGCGTGGTGCCAACAAAACAACCCCACTCGCAACGTGATCAAGACTCAGGATCTGATAGTGGACTACAGGAAAAGGAAGGCCGAGCACGCCCCCATTGACGTCGACAGGGCTGTAGTGGAGCACCAAGTTCCTTGGTGTCCACATCAACAAACTACCATGGTCCAAACACCTATTCCCCCTCAGGAGACTTAGATTTGGTATGGGTCCTCAGATCCTCCAAAGGTTCTACAGCGGCACCATCAAGGGCATAGTCGCCTGGTATGGCAGCTGCTCGGCGTACGGCCCAGTACATCACTTGGGCCAAGCTTCCTGCCATCCAGGACCTCTATGCCAGGCGGTGTCAGAGGAAGGCTTGCTTGGGCATTACTGACTCGAACGGAGGAATCGAAAGATGTATTGTCACTGAATGAGAAGAGCAGGACCAGTAAAAAGATATTAAATTCATCATAATGTTCACTCACACTAGACACAGACAAGTTTGCTGCGTACGTTTTTACAGAGTGCATGCAGTTATTGCCAATGAATTAACATTTTACCACCTGGGCTTTGTTACTTAAAATAAGTTGTAAAAGTATATATATATATATATATATATATATATATATATATATATATATATATTTATTGCTGGCTAAATGCATAAACTCTTATAAACATATGAAGTAATTTAGCGCAGTACTAAAATAAATGTATTTCAATTAGAGATTATTATTTTTTTGACCCTTTGTGGGCAGGGCTGAATCTGTTGCTAGGGACTTGTGGCATTCTGTTCAGAACAACCCAGGCTATGACACCATGTCATCCTTGTGACTGTACATGTAGCACAACGACTATAAAACTTTGATACGGTAAATGACACAAGTTTTATCATATGGAAATGTGAAGAGCACACATTTGGACTCACGGATGTGTGATGAAAGCGGTGTTTATTATAATCCGACGTCTAATCTTTCAGAACACCGTCTTCCTGATTTACAGCACTCCTCACTCAGAATTGTTTTCCAAAAGTAACCCAATTAACAGGCGGGATGGGGCATCTTTCTGGTTGTGTGGTGCACACATTTAAAATGTATGTTAGTTGAATCCCATACAGTGCTGTAAAGCTGACACTGACATTTATAATATATGTTACTGTACATCCACTGTGTTCCAATTTAGGTCCTTATTATTGACCAAATATGCCATTTTCATACTGTAAACGGGCTGCAAGCGTTAAAGGGCTACCTCGTTTGGAAATGTGAGAACTAAGAAGAGTTTCAGAGTAACTAACAGTCCTTGTTTACTACAATGTCACTCTTGCATGACGTTAATGTTCATTAAGTAACAAGGACGCACATTTATGGAGCGTGAATGAATGCTAACATTCTCTTACTTGAAATAGAATCCAGCAGGAGGCATCTCAGCGGCCGGCTCATTGGCTACAGACCACATGACCACGGAGGCGTGGTTCTTGTCCCTCCTCACCAGTTCATCCATGACCGCCAGGTGATGTGACAGGGAGGCATTCCCAAAACTACGGCTGGGGGGACAAGAGACAGGATAGGGGGTTAGTGGATGTCCCGGAGACACAGAAGCCCTGACGCCAGACTTTATTGATGATGTATTGGCAGAGCATTGATAATATTTTAAAAGTTCAATTCTGTATATAAACTTGCCAATAATGGTCCATTAAACAGAGTAGTTAATGGTTTAGACATGCAAGCAAAAAAAAGGACAGGCTTAAATAAAAGTATCTTTAAAAAAAATTACTGGCACACTCATTGTGCGAAAGAACACCTTGGAGGTTCTCGTCAAATGTTTCTGACACCTGGTGACCGTGTAACCTTTAACTGACCCTTCAGAGAGGTCACAGGAACCGCAACGGTCACTATGACAATGACTTACATATCTTTGATGCCCACCCCGGGACACTCGTCGATGACCACGATGCCATGGCGGTCTGCCATCTGCATTATCTCCTCAGCGTAGGGGTAGTGGCTGGTCCTGAACGAGTTGGCCCCCAGCCACTTCAACAGGTTGAAATCCTTCACCATCAGAGGCCAGTCCAGGCCTTTGCCTCGGATCTGACACACACACAGCAAGCAATGAGGACAGTTGACACAGACCAATTTCTATTGAATTACAGAGTCACATACACATAAAACCAGATAAAAAAAGTGTTTATTCTAAACACTGAGAACCTAATCAGATGATAAGAACTTATATGCCACTTCAACCTTCTTTATTGCTTAAATTCCTTGGCAGATATGACAGAACACCTGCTGGAAGTCAGTTGCATACACAATACAAAACTGACACTGCCCACTTTTCTGGTTCAGAGTTTTGCTGCCCTCTAACGGTACTACTCAGTACTCACATCAGCATCCTCATGTTTGTTGACTCCATGGAAATAGAAGGGTTTGTTGTTGAGGAGGAATTGTGTGTTGGTGACCTGCACAGTGCGGATGCCCACAGGCAGAGCATACACATCCTCATAGACAGAACCCTCACCACTTGTCGTCATGTGAACCTGGCGATGAGGGATGTACAGTGCATTTGGAAAATATTCAGACCTCGACTTTCCCCACATTTTTGTTACGTTACAGCCTTATTTTAAAATGGACCCCCCCCCCATCAATCTACACACAACACCCCATAGTGAAAGCAAAAACACATTTAGAAATTTTGGCAAATGTATTAAAAATAAAACTGAAATATCACATTTAAATAAGTATTCAGACCCTTTACTCCGTACTTTGTTGAAGCACCTTTGGCAACAATTACACCCGAGTCTTCTTGGGTAGGAGCGACAAGCTTGGCACACTTGTGTTTGGGTGGTTCTTCCCATTCTTCTGTGCAGAATCTCTCAAGCTCTGTCCGGTTGGATGGGGAACGTCGCTGCACAGCTCTTTTCAGGTCTCTCCAGAGATGTTCGATCGGGATCAAGTCCGGGCTCTTGTCCTGAAGCCACTCCTGCGTTGTCTTGGCTGTGTGTTTAGGATCGTTTTCCTGTTGGAAGGTGAACCTTCGCCCCAGTCTGAGGTCCTGAGAGGTCTGGAGCAGGTTTTCATCAAGGATCTCTGTACATCTTTCCCTCGATCCTGACTAGTCTCCCGGTCCCTAAAAGATATATCTCCACCGCACGATGCTGCCATCATCATGCTTCATCGTGGATGGTGCCAGGTTTCCTCAAGACGTGACGCTTGGCATTCAGGCCAAAGGGTTCAAGCTTGGTTTCATCAGACCAAAGAATCTTGTTTCTCATGGTGTAATTGTTGCCAAAGGTGCTTCAACAAAGTACTGAGTAAAGGGTCCTTTAGGTAGCTTTTGGAAAACTCCAAGTGGGCTGTCATGTGCCTTTTAATGAGGACCGACTTCCACTACCATAAAGGTGGTGGAGTGCTCCAGAGATGGTTGTCCTTCTGGAAGGTTCTCCCATCTCCACAGAGTAACTCTGGAGCTTGTCAGAGTGACAAATCGGGTTCTTGGTCACCTCCCTGACCAAGGCCCTTCTCCCCCGATTTCTCTTGGAAGAGTCTTGTTAGAGACTTCTTCCATTTAAGAATGATGGAGGCCACGGTTTTCCTGATAATTTTTTGGTACCCTTCCACAGATCTGTGGCTCGACACAATCCTGTCTCGGAGCTCTACGGACTATTCCGTCACCCTAATAATGGCTCTGTTTTTGTCCTGCCATAACTGTCAACTGTGGGACCTTTATATAGACAGGTGTGTGCCTTTCCAAATCATGTCCAATCAATAGAATTTACCACAGGTGGAGTCCAATCATGTTGTAGAAACATCAAGGAATGATCCATGGAAACAGGATGCACCTGAACTCAATTTCAAGTCTCATAGCAAAGCGGGGGAAAACAATGTAATCAATTTGAGAATAAGGCTGTACTTAACAAAATGTGGAAAAAGTCAAAGGGTCTGAATACACTAATTAGGTGAAACGTTCAGATTCAGGCTTACACAACTCCAACTTCTATGGGTCAGATTTATTTTACCAATCAGGTCAATTAAGAACAAATTCTTATTTACAATGACAGGCAGATAATTATATCTGCTGTACAAGACATTTCGAACGTTCTGTAATTTTGCAACTTTCTGAAAAGGCTACAAAATAATTTTTTTGTTACATAAACACAGGAAGTGGATGTGTGGGTGGTGTGATTGAGTTGTCAAACTGATGCTATGTTCATGCGAGCTGTGAGTCATCCATCACACGGATAGGGTGATACATGAGTAAAAACTGCAAATTATTTTATTTCTGCATATAATAATTTGATGTAGTTTGCATTGATAAAAGGTTTGACAAAAAAGACCGTAAAGGAACAGTAGACTAATACAACTATGAATGCAGCCCAACTCACCCCCATAGAATACAGATAACCTGGATTCTCATGCATTAGATACGGCCACCACAGGTTGGCGTCCGTTACTTTGAGGACCCCAGAGGGTCCAGTGGAAGAGGCCACACAACGGCCACCTTTGTCTGAGAGAGTCACCGTCACCGTGGGGTTGGGACTGCCCAGCACCGACACCTGGTAGGAAAGCAGACCTAGGCCACATAACAGAAGAAACCAACACCTCAGTACACTAGTGCCATTTTCACACTATTCCATAGTTGATGGAATCATGCAGAAAAGGACCATGTGAAAAGGAAATATCCGAGTCAGTACAGTTTTGGTCGGCAAGATAGTGTGAAAAGGGTATGGATGTACAGGCCTAAATAATTGAATGAGTGATCAAGTGAATGAGAATCTTGTTGTTTTCTTTTTTTGCACTCACCAATGTTGTCGGCAAAGGTTGTCAGCACTGTGATGTCATCCACATACGCCTTAGGAGTGGTATACAACATTACAGGCCGATGTAAACCAGCATAGTTGAAGAAGTCAAAGTTTGTGTTTTGCACAACATAGTCAGCAGGATACCTGTAGACAATAGACATAGATTTTCCTCCATTTATAATCCAAAACATGATTTCCGCTCCTAACACCAGAAAAGGAATCAAAAGTTAGTTAGCCTCGACCTGTCATTTTAGGTTTGGTCTGTAGAAAATCTTAAAATGTGTGTCTGGCAATGTGAGATTAGTCCCAACTTAAAAATGATAACATAGCGCAGTGTTTCCCAGACTCTGTCCTGGGACTAGTGACGACTCATCCTGAATTTAATCCTGCTGCTCTATCGATCTCTCCATACATTGATTGTATGGACACAATCAATTGTATTGTACATCAATTGTATGGACACAATCAATCTCTTCATCATGTCACCTGGTGGGGTCGTCTATATGTTGGATAGTCCCTGGGGGAAGGGTTTGGAGAGTCAGGGTGTTGTTGACAGCTATGGTGATCCTGCAGGCCCCACCTGGGTTGTTACGGAGGACCTCCACTATCTCAGCCTCAAAGGGAAGATGGCCGCCCTCGTGCTCCATCACTTTGATCCCATTCACCCACTGGCAGGGAAGGAAAAGAGAGAAGAAATACTGTTATTCCCATGTAGCCAGAGTGACAGTCTTTACACAATATCATACCTTTTTCAATGAGGGATGTGCACGAACATTGCAGATTAACTCATGTGAGAGGAGGTTGAGGAGTTATCCTACGAGCGAAACAGAATGGCAACTTAAGCAGAAGTGTTTGAAAATTTGTGAGATACTCACGACCACTGAGTAGTAGTGTGCACTCCCAACTCGCAGTACAACTCTGGTTCCCTCAGACACCCATCCAGAGGGTACCAACACCTCTCTCTCGTACCACACCCAGCCAATGAAATCCCTCAGCCGTGGGTCCTGGGTGATGTCATTGTAGCTGGCGGGCACAGGCATGTCAATCACTGGACCACTCTACATAAACAAATACAGGTAAAGAGCGAGAGAGAAAAAAAGAGGGAGGAATTAAAAGTTATTTGAAACAGGCTATCGCTTTAAAATCATGTTGAATTATTGAGAGTTTACAAAGCATTAGCTAAAATACTAGCTATATATTAAGCGGCGATATGTGAATTTTTCCATAGTAGCCATTAAACTTTGGTTTGCAGAAAGGGTCGGTTTTTGCCGATACACTTCTGACTCGAGAACAAAAAAAGTATCTTAAAAATGTCTGTTCAGTTGCAGGTGGTTCTCCAAAAACCAGAGAATATTCAGAAAAACAGTTCCCTTGCCATTTTAGCTACCAGACATCTTGCATTTCTAGTCATTTCTATGCGACGCGGACACGTGTAGAAGTAAATGACAGCCATAGAGATTAGTGATGCACCGATATTTTCCATGCCAAAAAATAACCGATATTTAAAATTTTTGTGGCCTTAAGCATTCCAGTACAGTTAAATAGTTAACACACACAGCGGTCTAATGCACTGCAACAGTCCCTGTTTCGAATCCAGGTTGTATCACATCCGGCCGTGATTGGGAATTCAATAGGGCGGGGCACAATTGGCCCAGCGTCGTCCGGGTATGGCCGGACGACGCTGGGTAGGCTGTCATTGTAAATAAGAATTTGTTCTTAACGGACTTGCCTAGTTAAATAAAAAAAGGTTGCGCACACACGTTATTTTGTTGGCATTTACGTATGTCCCCATTACCAGTAAAACAATCCAAACTTATTTCTTTCACTTATTTGCTGTGCTGTTTCGTTGTTCAGTCATTGCATTCTTAACTCAGATTTCATCATACGTGCCAAGCAGTGAAGTTTCAGCTCTGTCTGTCCGTGGCCTCTCTTCCTCTGTGAGCACTGTCACCGTGTCTAACATTTCATGTAAACCCTGTTTGTCTGCATCGAGGTAGAGGTCCTTGTATGGTGGCGACACATTAGAGAATTCCACCGAATCCCTTGTTCACAGCCTGTGTCGGCAGTTTTGACGACCAGGCGTATCAATGCCATGACAGAGGGTATCACGTCTGCTGCAGACGCAGTTGATGAGCTTATTTCTCCAGTCAGTTGCTCGAATGGAGCTGGGAGTGTGTTTATGTCTCCAAGTTTCAAACATGTTCTCAAATGCCATTGAAATGGCAGCAGCGGTATGAGAACCAGCACATTCATGAGCATGCAATACAGCTTTCCTCAGTAGGAAATCCTTGACGACCCACTGTGCCGTCAGACTCCGCATGCTGATATTGCTGGTCCAAATGTCAGTGGTGAAGCTAATAGCAGTGATGCTATTACTGTGCAACTCTGGTAGTGCAAGATCTGAAAAATAGCGCACTAGGTAGTGCGTACCAGTGCTCCACCAGTCGGCGAAAGCCAACATTACCCACGACAGAACGGGTAATGAATTCCATCATCTTGGCGTTAATGGATTTTGCCTTTGAGTTGTCTCGCTCACATTTTCTTACTCTTTCAAATTAATGCTCGATCCTCACAGCAGACATTGTGGGTTAGGATTGCGGTGTTGCACATGCAACGCAAAATTTTACTTGGCGTCATATAGGTATGCACGTCAGCTTTGACATCAGTTCTGCACATCGGCATTAAACTAGACATCGGGCCGATGTCAGCATTTTTAACTAATATTGGCCAATTCCGATACGTTCACCAATATATTGTGCATCCCTAATAGAGATAATTACAGGACCCAACAGTATATGTCCCATTATGGCATCCGAGAGCGTGGGCAGCACCATTGAGGCCATCTCCATTTTGAAGTAGGCCTGGTCAATTTTCTTCTACAAGTTTATACACAAACTGAAATGTTTCATACTGCCACCTATAATGTGTTGTTTCAACAGGTATAGGTTTCAACAGGTTGGCAATTTACTGCCACCTGCAATTACGGAATGTTTTATCACGAGTATAATTCATTGGCTGATCCCTCCTGATGACCTGGATGGAATTGTGATCCTTCCTTAACCCATAGGAAATCCCACCCTGTTGACTACTGCAAATGGTGAAAGTCCAATGGCGCTGCCCATGCTAAAATGGGCTTTTGGGCCCTAGAGTCATCTCTGATAACAGCGCATCAGTGTGACCACAGAACTACACACATGCAAGAGGCATTTCTCACGTGATACAAAACATGGATTTTTACCATCTTTCTGAATATTCTCTGGTTTTTGGCGAACCGCCTGCAGCTGAACACGGAGATTTACAAAATACCTTCTTTGTTCTCGATTCGGTATAAAAGGTGTATCTGCAAGTACCAGGTTAGTTGAAAAATTGCCTGCACGACGGACGCCCGCGGAACTGCAGGAATTGTTAGCCCCTTATAGGAGATGGAGAATTTTTTATATTTGTGGTCAATCTTCATGTAAATATTTTTTTTTCGGGGGGGGGGGGGACAATCATGGTACTAGCAACGTGCATGCCCCGACAACCTGAGGATCTGTCTTTTTCCAGCCACCCATTTCCCGAGTCTGAGGTATGCAAAATTCACTTAAATCGCTCTGGATTGATTGCTTTAATTTGACTTTCATACTCTTTCTGGTGCCTTTCATTTCTCGTTTTAATATTACGACTGTGGAAATGTTTATAATGACCTGTCTAACATACCCCTGTAATGGATGAAACGTTTTCAATGGAATACTTTGGCTTTCTGTTGAATCTATAAGAACGCTAATTAAAGCTCCAGTGGTGATTTAACGCAACGTCTTGACACTTGCATCACAAGAAAGAGAAAATACCTTTATTTTGATGGTGTTCATTTGTGGAAGAAAAAAAGTAATAATATAGAGCCAAGCGTGTTGATTTTTATCCGAAGGTATCCTGCTATTGACACACACTTGTTGAATTAGGCAACAGAACTTGACAAGACAGTGCAGGTGATTGCAGGTAGGCCTAGACGAGTACGTGTTTGGTGGTTACAGCCCTGTTCCACCCCTTTAAGTTAATATACTCATATATGCAAATAGGCGCAGTTTATTTATGCAAATGTCCTTATTTTAAACAAAATCTCATACAATAAGAAAATGTGATCGATAAATATCCCTCTACATACATACATAGTTTCTCTGGCATGGCTTGCAAACTATTACGGACTACAAAGGGAAACCCAACCGCGAGCTACCAGACGGGCTAAATGCCTTCTATGCTCGCGTCGAGGCAAGCAACACTGAAGCATACATGAGAGGACCAGCTGTTCCGGACAACTGTGTGATAACTCTCTCCGTAGCCGATGTGAGCAAGACCTTTAAAACAGGTCAACATTTACAAGGCCGCGGGGCTAGACAGATTACCAGGACGTGTACTCGGTGCACACGTGGACCAACTGGCAAGTGTCTACACTGACATTTTCAACCTCTCCCTGATCGAATCTGTAATACCTACATGTTTCAAGCAGACCACCATAGTCCCTGCGCCAGAGAAAGCAAAAGGTAACCTGCCTAAATGACAACCACCCCATAGCACTCATGGCGGTAGCCATATAGATAGCACTCGTGGCGGTAGCCATATAGATAGCACTCGTGGCGGTAGCCATATAGATAGCACTCGTGGCGGTAGCCATATAGATAGCACTCGTGGCGGTAGCCATATAGATAGCACTCGTGGCGGTAGCCATATAGATAGCACTCGTGGCGGTAGCCATATAGATAGCACTCGTGGCGGTAGCCATATAGATAGCACTCGTGGCGGTAGCCATATAGATAGCACTCATGGCGGTAGCCAGCCTTTCAAGTGCTTTGAAAGGCTGGTCATGGCTCACATCAACACCATCATCCCGGAAACCTTAGACCCACTCCAATTCGCATACCGCCCCAACAGATCCACAGATGATGCAATCTCAAATCACACTCCACGCTGCCCTTTCCCACCTGGACAAAAGGAACATCTATGTGAGAATGCTGTTCATTGACTACAGCTCGGCGTTCAACACCATAGTGCCCACAAAGCTCATCATTAAGCTAAGAACCCTGGGACTAAATACCTTCCTCTGCAACTGGATCCTGGACTTCCAGACAGGCCACCCCCAGGTGGTGAGGGTAGGTAGCAACACATCTGCCACGCTGATCCTCAACACTGGAGCCCCCCAGGGGTGCATGTTCAGTCCCCTCCTGTACTCCCTTTTCGACCCACGACTGCGTGGGGAAGCACAACTCCAACTCAATCATTAAGTTTGCTGACGACAACTGTGGTAGGCCTGATCACAGACAATGATGAGACCGCCTATATGGAGGTCAGAGACCTGGCAGTGTGGTGCCAGGACAACAAGTCAAAGGAGCCAATCGTGGACTACAGGAAAAGGAGGGCCGAATGCCCCATTCACATTGACAGGGCTGTAGTGGAGCCGATTGAGAGCTTCAAGTTCCTTGATCACCAAACTGTCATGGTTCAAACACACCGAGACAGTTGTGAAGAGGGCACGACAACACCTTTCCCCCCTCAGGAGACTGAAAAGATTTGGCATGGGTCCCCAGATCCTCAAAAAGTTCTACAGCTGCACCATCGAGAGCATCCTGACCGGTTACATCACCGCCCGGTATGGCAACTGCTCGGTATCCGACCGTAAGGCGCTAGAGGGTAGTCCGGTCCATCATTGGGGCCAAGCTTCCTGCCATCCAGGACATACATACAGCGGTGTCAGAGGAAGGCCCCCCCCCAAAAAATTGTCAAAGACCCCAGGCAACAAAGTCATACTGTTCTCTCTGCTACAGCATGGCAAGCGGTACCAGAGTGCCAAGTCTAGATCCAAAAGGCTAATTAACAGCTTCTACCACCAAGCCATAAGACTTCTGAACGATTAATCCCGTCCCTGTTTTTACAGGGTGCATCCGATGCATCAACAATAATGCAATGCTTAGCTCTGGCCACTACGCAGAGCCTCATAAAGATCAAGACATTTGTGTGCAAAATGGAAAAGTCTAAACCGGGATCGTTGTGAAGGCAAACGTCACCCACGTTGGAATTTAAAACGGTTAAAGAATGTCTGCCCCTAAAAACTAACAAATCCCTTTGAAAACGGCCTATGTGACATCGATATGAGTCAAACATTTATTCCAAATTTACTAGGAAGTGTAAATTGGATCATTTTGGTCATCAAGTCAGTCTCGTCTTAAACAGAGTTTGGATCCTGAGTGTATCAGGATGTAAATGAAGGTTGGGTTTTGATAACTCCAGATGCAAAGAAATCGCCCCTCCGCTACCCTTCATTGAATGTTGTTTTGTTGTTTTATCGCCCCCAACGCATTCAAAGGATCACAGCCGTTTGAGACTGAAAAGCCCTATGCCTTTGGCACTGGTTCGACAATGCATGCTTCCAGGTATTTTATTTTAAACTTTATTTAACTAGGCAAGTCGGTTAAGGACACATTCTTATTTCAATGACGGCATAGGAATACTGTGTTAACTGCCTTGTTCAGGGACAGAACGGCATTATTATAATTTATAATATTTGTTTAACCTTGCCAGCGCGGGGATTCGATCTTGCAACCTTTCGGTTACAAGTCCGCCCCTGTAAACACAGCCAACTATGGTATGCATGCCCTGCTGAAGGACCCTTCCTTACATAATAGGTGGTTGGAGATCGTTGCTCCCAGTGGTGGTGAGTATACCGGTAGCTAGACCGCAGACTGCTGGTTATGTATATTTAGAAAATCATTATCACTATCATTGCTAGCATAGCTAATGTTAGCTAGCTATAGTACCTAACTAGGTAGCTGGATGACTTTAGCCTACCTCAATACAACTAGGATTTGGCTTGGAAATATGTTAACATTTCAAAAGAATGCAAATAATTAGTAGGAAAACCTTTTTTTGGGATTGTGATGTCGCCATACTTTAGATGTAGTCTAACTTTGGCCAGCTAACGAAGATTGAGAGGACCACCCACTTTATTTTAGCTAGCTAACATTAGCAATGCTAGCTATTTTTTTAAATGAACGTTAGTAACAGTAATGGCACCATTGCCATCTCTAAAGTAAATAATATGGCAAAGTTGTTTCATACCAATTAATTGCCTACTTTAGCAATGTCTTCGTATTTCTATGACACTATAAATTTGTGTAATCTAGACGAAACAGTCACACTGCTTCCATTAGCTGTTTATCATCTATGCATTGTCACTTTACCCCTACCTACATGTAGAAATTACCTTGACTAACCTGTACCCCTGCACATTGACTCGGTACTGGTACCTACTGTATATTGCCTCATTGTTATTTTATTGTGTTACGTTAGTTTAAAGTTTAAAAACTAGAAAAGTAAATATTTTCTTAACTCTTATTTTCTCAAAACTGCATTGTTGGTTAAGGGCTTGTGAGTAAGCATTTCACAGTAAGGTCTGTTGTGATACCTGTTGTATTCAGCGCATGTGACATAACATTGATTTAATCACTCACACTCACACCACACACTAAGAAAAATGTTACATTTGACAAATTGGATAGCTGAATTTCCACCAAAATCCTTGAATTCATTATTTATCCATGCCAGTAAAATGTGCTATAATTAAGTCAATATTGGATGGATTATAAAAATTCAAAGTTTGGAGTCTTCATCCATTATCCAAACAATTGTTTTTAAAACTGAAAAATGTTGATGAACGCTGCTAACGGTACCAATAATTGCTTCTAATAGACCAGATGCATGTCCTTGAACTGATTATTTTAAAATCGTACACAGAATGATAATTTAGGTGCTAATGGCAGCCTATAACTAAACCAAGAGAACTAAACCAACCTGTCGTTTCTAATTGGAACAAGTTTGTCATAGTGGGCAAAACAAGCAAGTAGGGGTGTGTTCTTCAATTTCAGAGCACTCTCGTCAGAGTGTAAATTCATCAGTTATTCTGCACTCCGGTACAAACGCTTAACGCCTGTGTCAGTAAACGTCGGCAAAAAAAGCGTAAGTTACAGTCACCAACACTCTGGATAACCAGCTCTGCTAGGGTGAGTAAAATGGTCAGAGTGAGGCGTTCTCTCATTTGTGTCTGGAAATAGCTAGCAAGCCAGCCAACGTTAGCCAACACACCCCTATGTTCAGAGCGCACACTGGATGCTCTGGCCGAGGAGTAGGGTTGATCCAAGCATTCTGACCACTTCCAGTGTGCGCTCTGAACGCTCAGATAGCGAAACGCTGAAATTAAGAACGCCCAGAGCACACTACAGATTGAATTTACGAACACACCATAGGTGGGCAGAGCCAAGCATGAGCTAGCAAGATTCTATTGGCCTGTTCTCACATCTGCATATGTCCGTTAGGGACCCTGAATTTCACGTGTGCAAAATTTCTATTCACTTTCATACTCATGAACACTTTTTTTTTTTTTTTTACTTTTGTAAAGTCTACTAAAGTTAGTCCACCATGTTCGTAACATATTCTAGTTTTGGGAACAGAAATTGTATTGAGAGCAAATGTTTTATTGATGAGAATTTGCAGAATCTTCTCCCACTGGGCTTCCTCTCACTGCCATATTTGGTAGTGTGTGGAAACGCCAAGCGAATGCTCCACATTTATACATCCGGTGAAATATCTGTCTCATTGTCCTGTGATTGAGTCTTCACATAAGAAGTGTCACGTGATTGAGGGCTTAGTCCTAATGACGTGTTTGAGATTTTAAAATAGGCTCATGGACATCTGGTGTATTAAAAGTAATTATTGATTACACATGATTGTTTTGAAATGTGTATTTATTACACTAAGATTGACCACAAATATCTCCATTTTGGATTCAATTAGAAGGGGCAGTCAGTTCTCCTCGGCTTTGTCCATCCACCTTTATTTAACTAGTCAAATCAGTTAATAAGAACAAATTCTCATTTACAATGACGGTCTAGGAACAGTGGGTTAACTGCTTGCAGAATGACAGACCTTGTCGGCTCGGGGATTCGTTTCAGTTACTGGCCCAACACACTAACCACTAGGCTACCTGACAATTACAGTCATTGCTTTTGACCCTTTCAAACTAGCCATGGTATATCACCGTTGTAATGTATAACTACTCAAATACATGCAACTACTTGGCTAAACAAATAGTTCTAGTTGTGAATGTCAACTTATTTATTGGACTAAAATGTATTTACTCTATGTAGTTGCAACAGACTACTAAACTGTTTTTTTGCTGACTAAAGATAGAGCATTCTGCAAATAAAAGTTTAATTCAAATTTCCCAAACACAGCACACTCATTGAATGGAATTTATAGCGACCCATAACTAATTATGCACAAGCAAGACCCGTAGTCCACCTGCACATACGATTAACGACAATATCCATGTTACATAGTTATGGTCTCTTTAGACAATGCCAATGGATGTTTTTACATACCTCTGCGAGGCGACTTTTGTACCATGCTTGTTCAAAGCCCAAGTTCCTGTTGAGCGAGTGGTCGGCCCTGAAGTTCCATAGTCCATTCAGCTCTTTGATCTCTCGCGACGACGACTCTCGAGGAAAGAGCATTCCACTGTCCTTGAAATGACCGACATTCCACACTGAAGATAGGGATAAAAAATACTTTACTAACCGTCTAAACCCCTCCATTTTTTTAGAGCTCCCACATTAGCTAACAACAAAGCAGAAGAGACGTCACGCGACCAGCCATAAGTCACGTGATCATAATCTTTGATTCATTCAAATGTTCCCAAAACATGCTGACATTCTCAAAATATTTACCATTGTATTTTTCTAAGCATTATTCCACAAATATTTGTTTTTGTTGATTTTTGTTGTTGTAACATTCCCGATGCATCAACAATAATGCAATGCTTAGCTATGGCCACTACGCAGAGCCTCATAAAGATCAAGACATTTGTGTGCAAAATGGAAAAGTCTAAACCGGGATCGTTGTGAAGGCAAACGTCACCCACGTTGGAATTTAAAACGGTTAAAGAATGTCTGCCCCTAAAAACTAACAAATCCCTTTGAAAACGGCCTATGTGACATCGATATGAGTCAAACATTTATTCCAAATTTACTAGGAAGTGTAAATTGGATCATTTTGGTCATCAAGTCAGTCTCGTCTTAAACAGAGTTTGGATCCTGAGTGTATCAGGATGTAAATGAAGGTTGGGTTTTGATAACTCCAGATGCAAAGAAATCGCCCCTCCGCTACCCTTCATTGAATGTTGTTTTGTTGTTTTATCGCCCCCAACGCATTCAAAGGATCACAGCCGTTTGAGACTGAAAAGCCCTATGCCTTTGGCACTGGTTCGACAATGCATGCTTCCAGGTATTTTATTTTAAACTTTATTTAACTAGGCAAGTCGGTTAAGGACACATTCTTATTTCAATGACGGCATAGGAATACTGTGTTAACTGCCTTGTTCAGGGACAGAACGGCATTATTATTGCGGGGATTCGATCTTGCAACCTTTCGGTTACAAGTCCGCCCCTGTAAGCACAGCCAACTATGGTATGCATGCCCTGCTGAAGGACCCTTCCTTACATAATAGGTGGTTGGAGATCGTTGCTCCCAGTGGTGGTGAGTATACCGGTAGCTAGACCGCAGACTGCTGGTTATGTATTTTAGAAAATCATTATCACTATCATTGCTAGCATAGCTAATGTTAGCTAGCTATAGTACCTAACTAGGTAGCTGGATGACTTTAGCCTACCTCAATACAACTAGGATTTGGCTTGGAAATATGTTAACATTTCAAAAGAATGCAAATAATTAGTAGGAAAACCTTTTTTTTGGATTGTGATGTCGCCATACTTTAGATGTAGTCTAACTTTGGCCAGCTAACGAAGATTGAGAGGACCACCCACTTTATTTTAGCTAGCTAACATTAGCAATGCTAGCTATTTTATTTAAATGAACGTTAGTAACAGTAATGGCACCATTGCCATCTCTAAAGTAAATCATATGGCAAAGTTGTTTCATACCAATTAATTGCCTACTTTAGCAATGTCTTCGTATTTCTATGACACTATACATTTGTGTAATCTAGACGAAACAGTCACATTAGCCTCCGGAGTGCAACCCATGTCTAGGGCACAAATACATATTGGATTGCAGTTATGGTGGTAACTTACTAGCTAACTTTTGTCTGACAACAGTGTACTAACTAGAGGCAAAAAACCCAAATCAACCCAGGGCCCGAGCAAAACAGGTCACTGTTGATGTAACGGCGTCACCGGGCTGTATCCAATCTTGAGCAAGTAAAGTCTTCATCTGTAAAGCATAGAATGGCCGTGACTTACCAGAAGGAGCAAATGTGTGTATCCTAACATGTCCAGCAATGTGATCGCAATGGTTTAGCGATCTCTAAAAAAAATATTGAATTTACTCGACTTGCTATTTTCACAGCTCATCAGGCAAGACCTCAGAATAAATGTAGTTGTGCAACACAAGTAGCTTTGTGACACGGCCTCTGTTGTTGCAAGTCTCGACTCCTATGAAAAGGACTTGCTATCACTCTGACCACGTGCGCTAGCTAACGTTCAAGCTTAGTTACAGGATGTTGAGGTTGTAGGTAGCTATATAGCTAGCTAACCATTTTTGGCCAGACAAACAATCTAAGTTATATGCGTTTTGGAAAATAAATGTATCGATATTAGCCATGCTGTTACATTCACTTCCTGGCTAGCTACATCCTGCACCAAACGAGGCTAGGTCACCCCAATTAACATCATGCACCTGCTGCACCATTAATGTTAGTGGGCCTCGTGAACTCAACACACATGGTTGAAATCACCTAATGGTACAGCCTGACTCTGATCCTTTTGGATTTCGATACATTTTCTTAAGTCGAATAGTTTGCGAATTTTTGCCTTTTTTAACTGATAGTTTATGGCACTATCTGCCAAATAACTGGAGACAATTTGGGGATGCATGCAGTCCTTGGTTTCAGAGTCCTTCAGTGCTCATTACCTTTGCCGGTTCTATTCGATAGAAAAGTCTAACATGGAACCCAAACCGGCTGCGCGCGTGCGCTATCGTGCATAAATTTATCCCCCCAAATTTGCCCTGGGATATAAACATTGAGTTGTTATTTTACCTGAAATGCACAAGGACCTCTACTCCGACAATTAATCCACACATAAAACGGCCAACCGAACTTTAGCTCAAACACAACCTCATTCAAACTGTTTTAGATTAATCAAAACATGGGTTTTCAAACCATACATTGCACATATTGTTACAAAATATATGCCAAATTATCCCTTAAACGGACACCATTTTCACTAGTGAAGCCCATATGGACATATTATTTTGACAGGTATAAGCATTCTGGGTATAATTTCACCTTGTTTCCTTAGGTAAAGTTACATCCAGATTATTTGTCAAGTGCAAGCTATCTCAAATATCCACTAGTGCATATGGAGTAAGTTTTAAACCAAAGCTGTTTTTTTAAACAGGAATTGACCATGTCTTTTATGACTTCACCTGACAAAGAGCATAATGTGAACTGTAGCTCCTATACCACCTATCAACTAGCTTTTCAACTTATTGAGTAGGGGTTGGACCACAGTTTGTGAGTGGCCCTTTGAGAGTTCTCATAGATATCTTTAGATATCTCTAAATAACAAGTAACTTCATCTTTAGAGCTTGGACCCGTGGGTGGGGAGGTCCTGAGATCATCAAGTTCCAATAATTATTTTTGGAACACCTCAAAGGTATATTTCAGTTCTTTGGGGTACCTTAGATTTAAGCCATATATGAGGTCCATAAGCAACGTACATGACTGTGTAACACTGGGAATACCAGCCAGGACCTCTGCTCCTTCAATGCAGATCCCATGCGCTATATTCTGGTGCAGATCCTTCACAGTGAACACTTTCATCACATGCTGAAAGAGGTCCTCTCGAATCATGGTATTGTCAGCATCCTGAGTGAAAAAAATGTAGAAATAACAGACTAGGTTACTAGATTAACTGTGCAACTAGATTAACTGTGTGAGGGGGGAGAGAGGGAAACAAAGGAATATACTTAATTTAGAGATAAATAAAGATACACAAATAAAACCCTTTACCTTGTATTCTGTGATCAGGTCTTCAACCCTCTCGCCGAGGTATATGATCAGGCCACGGATCACACTGTCTCTTCTTTCCTGGATGATGTTGCACTGTAATATGATGTTATACAAATAATTGCATTTAATACCGGGAAATAAATACACAGTATAACCTATATACTATTGTGAAGGTGGTACTGTGCATACCCCGTACAGAACTTCAAGGATGTTCTGCATGTCCGCCTTGACAGCACCTCCTTTTGGCTTAAACAAGTCCAATAGTTTTAGTGTAAATTCGTACAGCTTCTGCATAAAGGTGGACTCGAGCAACAGTTGAAATTCTTCTGAACTCTTCCTTAATCTGAGAGAGAGAATTCTGAACCAATAAGGACAGAAGATGATCTGAGAGTCATAATGCTATTGGGAAACCCCTCCCAAAGCATATGCAGAGTGAGATCTAATCTTTAATGCCTATTTAATTGTAGATTAGAATATTAGGTCAAAACAACACAAAATCATATACATTTTTGACCTACATTGACTATTCTTATTCAGCTGCATTTTGTACCTGAGTGGGCTCAAATAGGGCTGGCCATCTTTCTTTGAAGTCCTTCACAGGAAGGGCCTGAACGACATCTTGTCTTCGATATGAGACGGTCATTGCCATTTTGGCACTCACAATGTTTTGGTTGTCACATATTTGTACTTCTCCCAGTAGCTCCGCAGAGGACAGTTTCGTGTTCCTTTAGATGACTAGGTTTTCCAAAAATATTTTTCTGTTGAGAAACTGCAAGCTCTGCAAATTTCACATTTAAAAGAAAAGACCTCTCCTGGCCTTACTGACTTTTCAGTTGTGTGTTGCCTCGACAAATGTACCTCAAATCAAATAAATTTTTATTTGTCACATACACATGGTTAGCAGATGTTAATGCGAGTGTAGCAAAATGCTTGTGCTTCTAGTTCTGACAATGCAGTAATAACCAACAAGTAATCTAGCTAACAATTCCAAAACTACTACCTTATAGACACAAGTGAAAGGGGATAAAGAATATGTACATAAAGATATATGAATGAGTGATGGTACAGAGCGGCATAGGCAAGATACAGTAGATGGTATTGAGTGCAGTATATACATATGAGATGAGTATGTAAACAAAGTGGCATAGTTAAAGTGGCTAGTGATACATGTATTACATAGATGCAGTAGATGATATAGAGTACAGTATATACATATACATATGAGATGAATAAGGTAGGGTATGTAACGTTATATTAGGTAGTATTGTTTAAAGTGGCTAGTGATATATTTTACATCATTTCCCATCAATTCCCATTATTAAAGTGACTGGAGTTGAGTCAGTGTGTTGGCAACAGCCACTCAATGTTAGTGGTGGCTGTTTAACAGTCTGATGGCCTTGAGATAGAAGCTGTTTTTCAGTCTCTCGGTCCCAGCTTTGATGCACCTGTACTGACCTCGCCTTCTGGATGATAGCGGGGTGAACAGGCAGTGGCTCGGGTGGTTGTTGTCCTTGATGATCTTTATGGCCTTCCTGTGACATCGGGTGGTGTAGGTGTCCTGGAGGCCAGGTAGTTTGCCCCCGGTGATGCGTTGTGCAGACCTCACTACCCTCTGGAGAGCCTTACGGTTGTGGGCGGAGCAGTTGCCGTACCAGGCGGTGATACAGCCCGACAGGATGCTCTCGCATTGTGCATCTGTAGAAGTTTGTGTGCTTTAGGTGACAAGCCAAATTTCTTCAGCCTCCTGAGGTTGAAGAGGCGCTGCTGCGCCTTCTTCACGATGCTGTCTGTGTGGGTGGACCAATTCAGTTTGTCTGTGATGTGTACGCCGAGGAACTTAAAACTTACTACACTACTGTTCCATCGATGTGGATAGGGGGGTGTTCCCTCTGCTGTTTCCTGAAGTCCACAATCATCTCCTTAGTTTTGTTGACGTTGAGTGTGAGGTTACAGGAACAGGAACAATGGTGGCCCTCTTGAAGCATGTGGGAACAACAGACTGGGATAGGGATTGATTGAATATGTCCGTAAACACACCAGCCAGCTGGTCTGCGCATGCTCTGAGGGCGCAGCTGGGGATGCCGTCTGGGCCTGCAGCCTTGCGAGGGTTGACACGTTTAAATGTTTTCCTCACGTCGGCTGCAGTGAAGGAGAGTCCGCATGTTTTAGTTGCGGGCCGTGTCAGTGGCACTGTATTGTCCTCAAAGCGGGCAAAAAAGTTATTTAGTCTGCCTGGGAGCAAGACATCCTGGTCCGTGACTGGGCTGGTTTTCTTTTTGTAATCCGTGATTGACTGTAGACCCTGCCACATACCTCTTGTGTCTGAGCCGTTGAATTGAGATTCTACTTTGTCTCTATACTGACGCTTAGCTTGTTTGATTGCCTTGCGGAGGGAATAGTTACACTGTTTGTATTCGGTCATGTTTCCGGTCACCTTGCCCTGATTAAAAGCAGTGGTTCGGGCTTTCAGTTTCACGCGAATGCTGCCATCAATCCACGGTTTCTGGTTTGGGAATGTTTTAATCGTTGCTTTGGGAACGACATATTCAACGCACGTTCTAATAAACTCGCTCACCGAATCAGCGTATTCGTCAATGTTGTCTGACGCAATACGAAACATATCCCAGTCCACGTGATGGAAGCAGTCTTGGAGTGTGGAATCAGATTGGTCGGACCAGCGTTGAACAGACCTCAGCGCGGGAGCTTCTTGTTTTAGTTTCTGTCTGTAGGCAGGGATCAACAAAATGGAGTCGTGGTCAGCTTTTCCGAAAGGAGGGCGGGGCAGGGCCTTATATGCGTTGCGGAAGTTAGAATAGCAGTGATCCAAGGTTTTTCCAGCCCTGGTTGCGCAATCGATATGCTGATAAAATTTAGGGAGTCTTGTTTTCAGATTAGCCTTGTTAAAATCCCCAGCTACAATGAATGCAGCCTCCGGATAAATGGATTCCAGTTTGCAAAGAGTCAAATAAAGTTTGTTCAGAGCCATCGATGTGTCTGCTTGGGGGGGGATATATACGGCTGTGACTATAATCAAAGAGAATTCCCTTGGTAGATAATGCGGTCGACATTTGATTGTAAGGAATTCTAAATCAGGTGAACAGAAGGACTTGAGTTCCTGTATGTTGTTATGATCACACCACGTCACGTTAACCATGAAGCATACGCCCCCGCCCCTCTTCTTACCAGAAAGATGTTTGTTTCTGTCTGCGCGATGCGTGGAGAAACCAGCTGGCTGCACCGATTCCGATATCGTCTCTCCAGCGAGCCATGTTTCCGTGAAGCAAAGAACGTTACAGTCTCTGATGTCCCTCTGGAATGCTACCCTTGCTCGGATTTCATCAACCTTGTTGTCAAGAGACTGGACATTGGCGAGAAGAATGCTAGGGAGTGGTGCACGATGTGCCCGTCTCCGGAGTCTGACCAGAAGACCGCTCCGTTTCCCCCTTTTACGAAGTCGTTTTTTTGGGTCGCCGGCTGGGATCCATTCCGTTGTCCTGGGTGAAAGGCAGAACCCCATGTTTTGAAGAAACAGATGCAATCTGGGGGAGGCAGGGCAGTGGTTGATTATGTCCATGCCTTATGTCCATGCTATAGCGCTTCAAAAGTTATGTTTGTTTGAATGCAGCAAAACTGCAGATCTTACATTGCATATGCCACCTGATCCCTACAGAATTTAGATGAATCTATTATTTCTGTGTGTATATAAGCTTAAAACATTATTACTAACATCCCCTATGCTATCTCATTCTAAAATAAGGAAGACACACATTGTTAATACCTACCTGGGCGACAAAGCATTGTCTAAAACACGAATCGAGCTCGTGTTAACTTTTTGTTGCCTAACTTGTTCAATCCATTTGGTTGATTTTAAAAATACAGTATATACTGTATCTAATACCTATTATTCACACTAATGTTGGGTTACTGTAATAAAAATATCCTGCGTATCCTGTTCGTATTCCGTTTAAATTTCTGGATTCCGTCTTGAGTTTTCCGCATTGCGGAAATCATAGGGCCCTATAAGCCCTAATGGGAGCTACAATCAAAACACACAGACATTTGAATATATTTACAAACCTTGTCTTTGTATTCTGGAAAAAATGGTCTGTCCAGTACTCAGGAACGTCTGAATAAGTGAATACCTATAACGTTACCTAAAGAAGAGGAGTTATATTTTAATACATGACAATGTTAGGAAAATAAAACTCTACTTCAGCTTTAGATAGCTAGCAGAAACTTCGCAATCCTTGCTGACTTCGAAGATCTGCTTGTTATCTTACTAGCCAGCCCAGTTATTTCATTTAGCAAGTTTGGCTGTTAGATTATTGACTAGATACACAAGGTCAATGTAAAGGTCAACGTTTGCAGTGCTGCCTTGAACATGTTGTGAATACATGAACAACAAGGTTTCTGCAAGGACAGGTGTCGCTGGATAGCTAGGTGTAGCTAGATAGCTAGCTACGTTTTGTTCATTCCTGTCTCTGCCTGGCTAGCTTGCCTAGCAGGAAAACATTAAATTGCAGGGGCACCATGTTTTCAGTTCTACTGTAATGTTTACTGACTATGCATTTTTTGTAAGCTAGGTAGATAATATGTTACATAGCTATTTCGGGTTAATATAAAACGTACACAAAAATGACAAAGGTTAGAAACAGTGTGAAGGCAGCGTGCACTGCTAACTTACTAGCTAGTACCATGCCCACCACTAGCTAACTGTACAGACAGTTAGCTTATCAACGTGCAAATATAACATGCTCTGGCAATATAGCTAAAGTACTTGAAGAATATTATCTAACGTTTTCCACAAATCATTTTGCCGTGAAGAGAGATCCAACTACATTCCAAGTTATAATTTGGTCCTTACCTGCCGCATAGCCATTCCAGAGGAGAAAGATCAAGACAAAGTTTGAAATGTTCCAAGCACAATTGACATTCAGAACTAGATTTCGCATGTCAGTCCAACATAACAATTACACTTTGAATATCATATTTTTAAGTTGTTGGTTGTTACTTAGAAATATTCGTTCTAATTTAGCAGCATATTACCTTAGATTTTTATTTGCAAATGCCAGTCTTTTTCAACCCATATAAATTAAGTATTATATTCCAGTAAAACCATAAACCTATTATTTTAAGTAAAAATCATTGATTTTCTTTTGCAATATTTACTAAGCCCGTGGGTCATTTTTTACAGTGTATGATCATTGTGGTTCACAATATTGTATACCTATTGCTGGACAAGTTGCATACTGATAAGTTCAGTGAACATTAACATGCATTCATTGTGTTTGATAATGTTGATGACAAAGTTGTTGTAAAAGTTGAGGATCTGACATTTTAAAAAGCCTTTTGTCCTTCAAAGTGCTTATGGTTCTAATGAGAGCCTTTATGTTGTTCATTTGTTTGACATGATTGAATTACTAGTCAGATTATTGGCAACTTTGTCAAGAAAACAGCATACGTAGTTTTAGGAGTTGTTAAATAAAAACTCTGCAAATACTATAGTTCTCGTATGTATTGAGGCACCTGTTTTCATTCTGAGGAGCCTGTGATGCACTGTTTTCATTCTGAGGAGCCTGTGATGCACTGTTTTCATTCTGAGGAGCCTGTGATGCACTGTTTTCATTATGATGCACTGTTTTTTACTTTGGCCTAAATAAATTAAACAAAGCAGAGTCACTACTCTTGTACGGAATCCTTTATTTATCCTGTTTAACTCACCTACAACTTGCAGGCATGATTTATGAGTGGGAAAGAACCATACAAAAAATTGTTATTTCCTAGTGTGAATATTTAGCACTTCCTGGTGTCAATTCAGATACAGGATGCATTCTCTAGAGTTGATCCTCAACACTGAAATGTGTTGCTGCTTAATACTGAGGGTGTTGAAAAAACACTCCCATGGGACATTTGAACAACATCAGACAGTGTTTCAATATTAACACTACAAAAATGGTTAAATTAACACTGATGAGAGTGGACCTATATAAACACTGCACAAGTGTTAAAATGAACACGCCGGGTGTTAAATTGACACTTTCAAATTTGCTGTGTACCCAAGAATACTCAAAGCTGTAATCGCTGCCAAAGGTGCTTCAACAAATTATTGAGTAAATGGTCTGAATACTTATGTAAATGTGATATTTCAGTTTTATTTTTAATACATTTGCCAAAATAAAATAAAACTGTTTTTACCCTGTTATTATGGGGTATTGTGTGTAGATTGATCAGGGGAAAAAAATATTTAATGCATTTTAAAATAAAGCTGTAACATAACATTTGGAAATAGTCAAGGGGTGGGTAGCACCAATAGGCTTTAAATTAATCTAGGATTAGAGTTAATCTAGGTTTTGTATATCTAGGTTTATAATTAATCAGAGATGTGTTGCACCACTTAATTTTAAATCTGGATCAGTAAATCTATGATTAACGGTTTTAAACTATGATTAGTGACATTTTACAACATGGGTGTCAAACTCTAATTTGGCCCACGGGGTAATTATATTTGGCCCGCGAGACAATACCAAATTACTACTAGAGCTGGCCCGCCGGTATTATACAGCGCATTCACCACTAATACTACGAATCCCATAATGCTCTGCTGTTTTCGTGCGCCAATCAGGACAGGACCCAGAAACGCTCTCTCCTCTGTGACAGTAGTCATAGCAACATAGACGCTACAACTGTCAGCGAGCTAACCCTTCCCAAAAATGGCGAAAAGAAAGGCAGAAAACAGGAGCTTTCTGGACAAGTGGGAGGCAGAATATCTGTTTACATATGTAAAAGACAAACCTGTTTGTCTTGTTTGTGGAGTCAACGTGGCTGTAAGTAAGGAGTACAACATTAGACGACACTATGAAACGAAACACCATGACAAATACAAGGACCTGGACATGACTCAAAGGAGCCAGAAAGTAGAGGAGATGAAAATAAGTTTGGTTTCACAACAGAATATGATTAAAAAAGCCACATCACAAAGCGAGGCTGCTGTACAGGCTAGTTATATAGTGGCAGCAGAGATCGCAAAATCAGCCCGGCCCTTTAATGAGGGAGAGTTCATGAAAAAGTGCATGATGAAGGTTTGTGACCTCGTATGCCCAGAGAAAAAACAAGCATTTTCAAACGTGAGCCTGAGCGGGAACACAGTAGCTGATCGCACATGTGATCTTGCCACCAATCTGTATGACCAGCTGATGGAAAAGGGAAAAGATTTTGTTGCGTTCTCCCTCGCTGTGGATGAGAGCTGCGACGCATCTGATACTGCTCAGCTGTCAGTCTTCATCCGTGGAGTGGACTCAAATCTGTGTGTTACGGAGGAGCTATTAGGATTCAAATCAATGCATGGCACAACCACAGGAAAGGAAATCTTTGAGGAGGTTTCCAAATGTGTAACTGAAATAAAGCTGCCGTGGGATAAACTCGTTGGATTAACGACAGATGGTGCGCCAGCGATGTGCGGTAAAAAGAGTGGACTGATGGGCATGGTTCGGGAGAAGATGCGGGAAGAGAACTGTGCAGGTTAGCTATCTGTTTACCACTGCATCATACATCAGGAAGCACTGTGTGCCAAAGCCCTAAAGATGGAACATGTTATGACCACAGTAACACAGGTAGTTAACTTTATAAGAGCCAAAGGTCTAAATCACCGGCAGTTTAAATCTTTTCTGGAGGAGTGTGGTTCGGAATACGCAGACGTGCCGTATCACACAGAGGTGAGATGGCTAAGCAGAGGAAAAGTACTGAACAGATGTTTCGAGCTGCGTGAGGAAATATGTCAATTCCTGGAAACCAAAGGGAAGGATACAGCAGAGCTCCGGGAGCAAAAGTTCCTGTGTGAGCTGACCTTTCTCTGTGACATCTCGAGCCATCTCGATGCGCTGAACCTGCAGCTTCAGGGGCGGGGGCGCATCATCACAGACATGTACGCTGCAGTGAGGGCCTTCAAAACTAAACTCTGCCTGTGGGAGAATCAGATGCTGCAAGGAAACCCTTGCCATTTTCCCTGCTGCCAATCCATAAAAGCGCAGATCTCTACCGCCGTGTTCCCATGCGCACAGTTTGCTGAAAAACTCGCCGCTGAGTTTAGCCGGCGATTTGCCGACTTCGATGCCCAGAAATGCAAGTTTGAACTGCTTAGTAATCCCTTCGCAGTTGATGTGGAAAATGCACCAACCAACATCCAAATGGAGCTGATTGAACTCCAGTGCAACAACACGCTGAAGTCAAAGTATGATGCTGTGGGCGCCGCACAGTTTCCACGGTTCATCCCTGACACAATGCCTCAGCTCCGCACCCAAGCTGCTCAGATGCTCTCCATGTTCGGCAGCACTTATCTATGCGAGCAACTTTTCTCCTCGATGAAGATGACCAAAACAACTCACAGGAGACGTCTGACTGATGAACATCTTCACTCGATACTGAGGATTTCTTCAGCTCAGAACTTGAGCCCAGACATTGATGAACTAGCATCCAAGAAGAGATGCCAGGTATCTGGCTTGGGCACATCAGATTAGACCAGTGTGCAATAATTAACGTTTTCTTTATGCACTTTTTCTTGCTACAAGGCATGGGCTTGAATGGTTGATTGATTTATTATCATTTTATTTGTAAAATTATTAGCCAGTGGAAAAAGTTTATTTTGGTATTTAAATCAGAAGGCTGCAAATAGAAAAGAGGCATACAATTTTTATTTAAATTGTATTTATTTAATAAATGAATGCCATTGATGTGTTTTTTCATTTGAAATTCTATTTTGCATGTCTCCACTATTAAATTATATATTGTATGGTAATAAGCGATGCTTGTTCCATATTCAATGTTAAAGCAAAACTTGTTTGGGTCCATATTAAAAGGTTAATTTGTTCAATGATGGCCCGTGACTTTGTTCAGGTTTTACATTTTGGCCCACTGGGTATTTGAGTTTGACACCCCTGTTTTACACCAATATATGAGGTGTTTCGTGAGTTGAAACGAAGTAGCTAGCCTACTTCATAAATGAGGCCACAAAGTTGCTGTTCCTTGATACATTGTTATTATTTTAACGTTAGAACTACTGCAACTCCATCGTGAAAGGTTCTCATGGGTTGGCTGATTTGAAATAAAATCTGTTATTTGACAGTACTAGACAGAAAACGAATTTGTTAGCTACTGTAGCTAGCTAGTTTATAAACCAAGCTAGCTAGCATACAATATTATTTATTGTCATTACTTAATGTTATTTAGCCATTAATTATTTGTCCGTGCCACCTGATCACGGCACGTCAAAGAAGTTCAGATTTCTCTGTTTATGAAAAAATACTCTTGTCGGAGCTGATGGAGGAATGTTGTAACGTACTGAAGGATAAATAGACAGACATCATGACTGTCAAAAAGAAGCAAGACACCTGGGCCATTTTATGCGACAAATGTAATGGATTGACACAGATTAAAGAGAAGAGGGACCCAAATCGGATGAAAGCGTGCTGGAAAAAAATTTAAAGCCAAAGCCTCCATCCAAGGGAATTGATCCTATATCACCCAGAAGATATACGAGATGATTCCCCAGCAGTTTGCCGCTTTCCACAACCCCTATGATGACGACGGACAACTTGACCCACCAATATTTAGTAAGCATAAATATCAATGCCTGTAATGCACGTTAAAACTAACGTTAATGCTACTTCACAACAACGTTACTGTTATCAGGGGCGGCAGGTAGCCAAGTAGTTAGAGCTTTGGGCCCCTAGCTGAAAGGTTGCTGGATCGAATCCCCGAGCTGACAAGGTAAAAATCTGTCGTTCTTCCCCTGAACAATGCAGTTAACCCACTGTTCCCTGGTAGGCTGTCATTGTAAATAAGAATTTGTTCTTAACTTCTTGTGGGTGGCAGTATTCGGTATTTGGGATGACTGACGTGCCCAAAGTAAATGGCCTGTTACTCAGGCCCAGAAGCTAGGTAGTATTGGATAGAAAACACTAAAGTTTCTAAAACTGTTAAAATAATGTCTGTGATTATAACAGAACTGATATAGCAGGCGAAAACCGAGGAGAATCCATCCAGGAATGTTTTTGATGTTGAGCTCACCACTCATTATAATGGCTGTCTATGGGAATATCAAATGAAATCCTCCCAGGTTGTAGTTCCTAGGGCTTCCAGTAGATGTCAACAGTCCTTAGAAAGAGTTTCAGGCTTGTTTTTTGACAAATGAGCTAGAATTTGTAGCTTTTCTAAGTGGCTCCCATTTTGGCTGTAGTGTTGTGGCGCAAGTCGGTGAGGGCGCGCACTTCGTTATTTATCTCCGGTAATGAACATACTATTCTCTGTCTTAAATTTGATCGTTTAGGGTACCTGAGGAATGATTAGAAACGTTGTTTGACTTGTTTGAATGAAGTTTATTGGTAACCTTTGGGATTCCTTTGTATGCATTTTGAACGAGGAAAATGTTTGTAATGCTTTTGTACGCGGGGCACTGTCCTCAGATAATCTCATGGTATGCTTTTGCCGTAAAGCCTTTTTGAAATCTGACAAAGCGGCTGGATTAACAAGTTAAGCTCTTTTTTTTTTTTGAATTTTACCCCTTTTTCTCCCCAATTTCGTAGTATCCAATTGTGTAGTAGCTACTATCTTGTCTCATCGCTACAACTCCCGTACGGGCTCGGGAGAGACGAAGGTTGAAAGTCATGCGTCCTCCGATACACAACCAACCAAGCCGCTGCTTCTTTAACACAGCGCACATCCAACCCGGAAGCCAGCCGCACCAATGCGCCGGAGGAAACACCGTGCACCTGGCCACCTTGGCTAGCATACACTGCGCCCAGCCCGCCACAGGAGTCGCTGGTGCGCGATGAGACAAGGACACCCCTACCGACCAAGCCCTCCCTAACCCGGGCGACGCTAGGCCAATTGTGCGTCGCCCCACGGACCTCCCGGTCGCGGCCGGTTACGACAGAGCCTGGGCGCGAACCCAGGACTCTGATGGCACAGCTGGCGCTGTGCCATCAGCGCCCTTAACCACTGCGCCACCCGGGAGGCAGAAAGTTAAGCTTTTAAACAAATGTTTAATATGACTATTTTGAATTTGGCGTGCTCCGATTTCACCGGATGTTGTCGAATTTGATTCCGGTAACGGGATTTCCGCTCTAAGAGGTTTTTAACTGACTTGCCTAGTTAAATAAAGTTATATACTGTGGTGAGAAGAAGTATTTGATACACTGCCGATTTTGCAGGTTTTTCTACTTACAAAGCATGTAGAGGTCTGTCATTTTTATCATAGGTACACTTCAACTGTGAGAGACGGAATCTAAAACAAAAATCCAGAAAATTACATTGTATTATTTTTAAGTAATTAGTCTGCTCTGAGTAGCAGGGGTTCAGATTTGAGGCTGGTAACATACACAGGGTGAACTAGTGATCCATCCTGGAAGTGTAGTTTCAGCATGACTCTCAATGTGAGAGGTGAGGTAGTCTGAGTGAAACCTCGAAGTGTAGTGTTGCATCATTCCACTTTTAACCAACGTTTATTTTGCTTCAAAGCCCTTTTGAGATCATTGAACAATGTTTGAGAGATGAGCGCTATTGTTGCACCCGAACGTAGTGAACAGGTCGATTGTAGCGGTAGTCGTTTTGATGACAACGTACTTTACAGTGATTTCATCCGCAGAGGTTATTGGATTTGTGGTTTTGTGGTAGAAGCTGCTGTTGTGCGTCATCTCTCAACGCTCCAATACCTGATAATGCACCCTCTAACTGGAGTGAGTGCTTCTGGTCAAACTTCAAAACCGGTGGTCAGGGCTTTTAGTGTTGCGAGCTTTGGATGCCTCAAAAGCTGTGCTTGCAAGCTCTCTGAGTTGTAAGATAGCCAAACCAACGTGGGTTGTAGGGCCCAAGTAGGTAATGAAGGTGGGATACATGTTTGACAGAAAGATTTGTTTGAATGGTAACAGCTCTTCCATTCCTGTTTCAGTGAGTAGGCCAAAGTAAGCTGAACAAAGCCTATGATAGTAAGCTTGTGGGTGTTCATTCCGAGCTTGTTTGACAATGTTAGCCAGTGAGCTATCGTGTTTGCGAGTCGCAGAGCAACTGAACTCTAATTTCAAAGCTGTGGCAAGTTTTGCGTAGTCTATTGGCACTTGTTGCTGTTGTAGACAATTGGAGGCCATGGAAGGAGAGTTGTATGGCATTGCAGCTCGTCTGGAGGTTAGTTAACACAGTGTCCAAAGAAGGACCAGAAGTATGCACAATGGTGTCGTCTGCGTAGAGATGGATCAGAGAATCACCAGTAGCAAGAGTGACATCATTGATGTATACAGAGAAAAGAGTTGGCCCGAGAATTGAACCCTGTGGCACCCCTGTAGAGACTGCCAGAGGTCCGGACAACATGCCCTCCGATTTGACACACTGAACTCTGTCTGAGAAGTAGTTGGTGAACCAGGCGAGGCAGTCATTTGAGAAACCAAGGCTGTTCTGTTACGGTGCGTGAATGAGGACCCAAAAGCGAATTAACGTAAACAGAGCTTCTTTAATAACAAAACATAGGTAGGCTCAGATGGACCGTCAGATTCCGACAGGACAGGACAAGGTTGCAGCAAACATGACGATAGTCTGGTTCAGGCATGAATAACACAAACAAGAATCCGACAAAGACAGAAACAAAAACAGAGAGAGATATAGAGGACTAATCAGAGGGAAAAAGGGAACAGGTGGGAAAAAGGGGTGACGAGGTAGTTAGGAGGAGACAAGGAACAGCTGGGGGAAAGAGGGGGAGAAAAGGTAACCTAAAACGACCAGCAGAGGGAGACAGGGTGAAGAGAAAGGACAGAAACAAGACACAACATGACAATACATGACAGTACCCCCCCACTCACCGAGCGCCTCCTGGCGCACTCGAGGAGGAAACCTGGCGGCAACGGAGGAAATCATCGATCAGCGCACGGTCTAGCACGTCCCAAGAGGGAACCCAACTCCTCTCCTCAGGACCGTACCCCTCCCAATCTACTAGGTACTGACGACCACGGCCCCGAGGACGCATGTCCAAAATCCTACGGACCCTGTAGATGGGTGCGCCCTCGACAAGGATGGGGGGGGGGGGGAGACGAGCGGGGGCGCGAAGAACGGGCTTGACACAGGAGACATGGAAGACCGGGTGGACGCGACGAAGATATCGCGGAAGAAGAAGTCGCACTGCGACAGGATTAATGATCTGAGAAATACGGAAAGGACCAATGAACCGCGGGGTCAACTTGCGAGAAGCGGTCTTGAGGGGAAGGTTCTGAGTGGAGAGCCAAACTCTCTGACCGCGACAATATCTAGGACTCTTAGTTCTACGCTTATTAGCAGCTCTAACAGTCTGCGCCCTATAACGGCAAAGTGCAGACCTGACCCTCTTCCAGGTGCGCTCGCAACGTTGGACAAAAGCCTGAGCGGAGGGGACGCTGGACTCGGCGAACTGAGATGAGAACAGCGGAGGCTGGTACCCGAGGCTACTCTGAAAAGGAGATAGCCCGGTCGCAGACGAAGGAAGCGAGTTGTGGGCGTATTCTGCCCAGGGGAGCTGTTCTGACCAAGACGCAGGGTTGCGAAAAGAAAGACTGCGTAAGATGCGACCAATAGTCTGATTGGCCCGTTCTGCTTGACCGTTAGACTGGGGGTGAAAGCCGGAAGAGAGACTGACGGAAGCCCCAATCAAACGGCAAAACTCCCTCCAAAATTGAGACGTGAATTGCGGACCTCTGTCCGAAACGACGTCTGACGGAAGGCCATGAATTCTGAAAACATTCTCGATGATGATTTGTGCCGTCTCTTTAGCAGAAGGAAGCTTAGCAAGGGGAATAAAATGAGCCGCCTTAGAGAACCTGTCGACAACCGTAAGAATAACAGTCTTCCCCGCTGACGAAGGCAGTCCGGTGACAAAATCTAAGGCGATGTGAGACCACGGTCGAGAGGGAATGGGAAGCGGCCTGAGACGGCCGGCAGGAGGGGAGTTACCGGACTTAGTCTGCGCGCAGACCGAACAAGCAGCCACGAAGCGACGCGTGTCATGCTCCCGGGTGGGCCACCAAAAACGCTGGCGAATGGAAGCAAGCGTACCCCGAACGCCAGGGTGGCCGGCTAACTTGGCAGAGTGAGCCCACTGAAGAACGGCCAGACGAGTAGGAACGGGAACGAAAAGAAGGTTCCTAGGACAAGCGCGCGGCGACGGAGTTTGAGTGAGTGCTTGCTTTACCTGCCTCTCAATTCCCCAGACAGTCAACCCGACAACACGCCCCTCAGGGAGAATCCCCTCGGGGTCAGTGGAGGCTACTGAAGAACTGAAGAGACGAGATAAAGCATCAGGCTTGGTGTTCTTAGAGCCCGGACGATAAGAAATCACGAACTCGAAACGAGCGAAAAACAGCGCCCAGCGCGCCTGACGCGCATTAAGTCGTTTGGCAGAACGGATGTACTCAAGGTTCCTATGGTCAGTCCAAACGACAAAAGGATCGTTCGCCCCCTCCAACCACTGTCGCCATTCGCCTAGGGCTAAGCGGATGGCGAGCAGTTCGCGGTTTCCCACATCATAGTTACGTTCCAACGGCGACAGGCGATGAGAAAAATACGCGCAAGGGTGGACCTTGTCGTCAGAGAGGGAGCGCTGAGAAAGAATGGCTCCCACGCCCACCTCTGACGCGTCAACCTCGACAACGAACTGTCTAGTGACGTCAGGTGTAACAAGGATAGGTGCGGATGTAAAACGATTCTTGAGGAGATCAAAAGCTCCCTGGGCGGAAACGGACCACTTAAAGCACGTCTTGACAGAAGTAAGGGCTGTGAGAGGAGCTGCCACCTGACCGAAATTACGGATGAAACGACGATAGAAGTTCGCGAAGCCGAGAAAGCGCTGCAGCTCGACGCGTGACTTAGGGACGGGCCAATCAATGACAGCTTGGACCTTAGCGGGATCCATCTTAATGCCTTCAGCGGAAATAACAGAACCGAGAAATGTGACGGAGGAGGCGTGAAAAGAGCACTTCTCAGCCTTCACAAAAAGACAATTCTCTAAAAGGCGCTGGAGGACACGTGGAGGACACGAACGTGCTGAACATGAATCTGGAGTGACGGTGAAAAAATCAGGATATCGTCAAGGTAAACGAAAACAAAGATGTTCAGCATGTCTCTCAGGACATCATTGACTAATGCCTGAAAGACAGCTGGAGCGTTAGCGAGGCCGAAAGGAAGAACCCGGTATTCAAAGTGCCCTAACGGAGTGTTAAACGCCGTCTTCCACTCGTCCCCCTCCCTGATGCGCACGAGATGGTAAGCGTTACGAAGGTCCAACTTAGTGAAAAACCTGGCTCCCTGCAGGATCTCGAAGGCTGAAGACATAAGAGGAAGCGGATAACGATTCTTCACTGTTATGTCATTCAGCCCTCGATAATCTATGCAGGGGCGCAGGGACCCGTCCTTCTTCTTAACAAAAAAAAACCCCGCTCCGGCGGGAGAGGAGGATGGGACTATGGTACCGGCGGCAAGAGCTACAGACAAATAATCTTCGAGAGCCTTACGTTCGGGAGCCGACAGAGAGTATAGTCTACCCCGGGGGGGAGTGGTTCCCGGAAGGAGATCAATACTACAATCATACGACCGGTGTGGAGGAAGAGAGGTGGCCCTGGACCGACTGAACACCGTGCGCAGATCGTGATATTCCTCCGGCACCCCTGTCAAATCACCAGGCTCCTCCTGTGAAGAAGAGACAGAGGAAACAGGAGGGATAGCAGACATTAAACATTTCACATGACAAGAGACGTTCCAGGAGAGGATAGAATTACTAGACCAATTAATGGAAGGATTATGACAAACTAGCCAGGGATGGCCCAAAACAACAGGTGTAAAAGGTGAACGAAAAATTAAAAAAGAAATGGTTTCACTATGATTACCAGAAACAGTGAGGGTTAAAGGTAGCGTCTCACGCTGAATCCTGGGGAGAGGACTACCATCCAGGGCGAACAAGGCCGTGGACTCCCTTAACTGTCTGAGAGGAATGTCATGTTCCCGAGCCCAGGTCTCGTCCATAAAACAGCCCTCCGCCCCAGAGTCTATTAAGGCACTGCAGGAAGCTGACGAACCGGTCCAGCGTAGATGGACCGACAAGGTAGTGCAGGATCTTGAAGGAGAGACAGGAGTAGTAGCGCTCACCAGTAGCCCTCCGCTTACTGACGAGCTCTGGCCTTTTACTGGACATGAAGTGACAAAATGACCAGCAGAACCGCAATAGAGACAGGGGCGGTTGGTGATTCTCCGTTCCCTCTCCTTAGTCGAGATGCGGATACCTCCCAGCTGCATAGGCTCAGCACCCGAGCCGGCAGAGGAAGATGGTAGTGATGCGGAGAGGGGGGCAACGGAGAACGCGAGCTCGTGGAAAGCTCGGTGACGAAGATCAACCCGTCGCTCAATGCGAATAGCGAGTTCAATCAAGGAATCCACGCTGGAAGGAACCTCCCGGGAGAGAATCTCATCCTTTACCTCTGCGCGGAGACCCTCCAGAAAACGAGCGAGCAAAGCCGGCTCGTTCCAGCCACTGGAGGCAGCAAGAGTGCGAAACTCAATAGAGTAGTCTGTTATGGATCGATTACCTTGACATAGGGAAGACAGGACCCTGGAAGCCTCCTCCCCAAAAACAGATCGATCAAAAACCCGTATCATCTCCTCCTTAAAGTCCTGATACTGGTTAGTACACTCAGCCCTTGCCTCCCAGATTGCCGTGCCCCACTCACGAGCCCGTCCAGTAAGGAGAGATATGACGTAGGCGACACGAGCAGTGCTCCTGGAGTAAGTGTTGGGCTGGAGAGAAAACACAATATCACACTGGGTGAGGAACGAGCGGCATTCAGTGGGCTCCCCAGAGTAACACGGCGGGTTATTGATTCTGGGCTCCGGAGATTCGAAAGCCCTGGAAGTGGCCGGTGGATCGAGGCGGAGATGGTGAACCTGTTCTGTGAGGTTGGAGACTTGGGTGGCCAGGGTCTCAACGGCATGTCGAGCAGCAGACAATTCCTGCTCGTGTCTGCCTAGCATCGCTCCCTGGATCTCGACGGCTGAGTGGAGAGGATCCGAAGTCGCTGGGTCCATTCTTGGTCGGATTCTTCTGTTACGGTGCGTGAATGAGGACCCAAAAGCGAATTAACGTAAACAGAGCTTCTTTAATAACAAAACATAGGTAGGCTCAGATGGACCGGCAGATTCCGACAGGACAGGACAAGGTTGCAGCAAACATGACGATAGTCTGGTTCAGGCATGAATAACACAAACAAGAATCCGACAAAGACAGAAACAAAAACAGAGAGAGATATAGAGGACTAATCAGAGGGAAAAAGGGAACAGGTGGGAAAAAGGGGTGACGAGGTAGTTAGGAGGAGACAAGGAACAGCTGGGGGAAAGAGGGGGAGAAAAGGTAACCTAAAACGACCAGCAGAGGGAGACAGGGTGAAGAGAAAGGACAGAAACAAGACACAACATGACAATACATGACATGTTCAGTCTGCCGATAAGAATGTGGTGATTGACAGAGTCGTAAGCCTTGGCCAGTTCGATGAATACTGCTGGAGAGTATTGTCTTTTATCGATGGCGGTTATGATATCGTTTAGGACCTTGAGCGTGGCTGAGGTGCACCCATGACCAGCTCTGAAACCAGATTGCATAGCAGAGAAGGTACGGCGGGATTTTATATTGTTGGTGATCTGTTTGTTAACTTGGCTTGCGAAGACCTTAGACAGGCAGGGTTGGATAGATATAGGTCTGTAACAATTTGGGTCTAGAGTGTCTCCCCCTTTGAAGAGGGGGATGACCGTGACAGTTGTCCAGTCTTTGGGAATCTCAGATGATACAAAAGAGAAGTTGAACAGGCTAGTAATAGGGGTTGCAACAATTGCGGCGGATAATTTTAGAAAGAGAGTGTCCAGATTGTTTAGCCCAGCTGATTTGCAGGGGTCCAGATTTTGCAGCTCTTTCAGAACAACAGCTATCTGGATTTGGGTGAAGTAGAAATGGGGAGGCTTGGGCAAGTTGCTGTGGGGGGTACAGAGCTGTTGACCGGGGTAGGGGTAGCCAGGTGGAAAGCATGGCCAGCCGTAGAAAAATGCTTATTGAAATTTTTGATTATCGTAGATATATCGGTGGTGACAGTGTTTCCTAGCCTCAATGCAGTGGGAATCTGGGAGGAGGTGCTCTTATTCTCCATGGACTTCCATGTGTTTATGTGGTACCTGACCACACGACTGAACAGTAGTCAAGGTGCGACAAAACTAGGCCTCTAGGACCTGCCTTGTTGATAGCGTTGTTAAGGCAGAGCATCTCTTTATTATAGACAGACTTCTCCCCATAGCTACTACTGCATCAATATGTTTTAACCATGACAGTTTACATTCTAGTGTTACTCCAAGCAGTTTAGTCATCTCAACTTGCTCAATTTCCACATTATTTATTACAAGATTTAGTTGAGGTTTAGGGTTTAGTTCCAAATACGATGCTTTTAGTTTTAGAAATATTTAAGGCTAACTTATTACTTGCCACCCACTCTGAAACTAACTGCAGCCTTTGTTGAGTGTTGCAGTCATTTCAGTTGCTGTAGTAGCTGACGTGTATAGTGTTGAGTCATCTGCATACATAGACACTTTGGCTTTACTCAAAGTCAGTGGCATGTCGTTAGTAAAAAAAATTAAAAGCAAAGGGCCTAAACGGCTACCTTGGGGAATTCCTGATTCTAACTGGATTATATTTCAGAGGCTTCCATTAACTTCATATGGGTAGCTACTGTCCCACCTGGCCAACATCCAGTGAAATTGCAGAGCGCGAAATACAAACTACAGAATTATAAATATTTAACTTTCATAAAATCACAAGTATAATATATCAAAATTAAGCTTAACGTCTTTAAAGCTTAACTTCTTGTTAATCCAGCCGCTGTGTCAGATTTCAAAAAGGCTTTACGGCGAAAGCACACCATGCGATTATCTGAGGACAGCACCCCGCATTCAAAAGCATGAAAAACATATTTCAACCAGGCCGGGGTTGTCCTCGGGGTTTTGCCTGCCATATCAGTTCTGTTATACTCACAGACACAATTTTAACAGTTTTAGAAACTTTAGTGTTTTCTATCCAAATCTACCAATTGTATGCATATCCTAGCTTTTGGGCCAGAGTAACAGGAAGTTTACATTGGGCACGCTTTTCATCCGGATGTGAAAATACTGCCCCCTAGCCCAAAGAGGCTAATGTCCATTGCTTGTGTTTCTTGGTCCAAGCAAGTCTTTTCTTCTTATTGGTGTCCTTTAGTAGGGTTTTCTTTGCAGCAATTCGACCATGAAGGCCTGATTCAGAGTCTCCTCTGAACAGTTGATGTTGGGATGTGTCTGTTACTTGAACCCTGTGAAGCATTTATTTCGGCTGCATTTTCTGTAACTCTAATGAACTTATACTCTGCAACAGAGCTAACTCTGGGTCTTCCTTTCCTGTGGTGATCCTCATGAGAGCTAGTTTCATCATAGCCCTTGATGGTTTTTGAGACTGCACTTGAATAAACTTTCAAAGTTCTTGAAATTTTCCTAATTGACTGTTCCGGAACAGAACCATTATTTTAAAAGCATGGGAACCGGTTAATAATGTTATATTTTTCTAGTCCCACAACAATCGTGACAAAGTGCCTATGTAAAGCCCTCACTCTGTCACTCAGAAACGTATTCCAGTGCCTGCCTGCCAGCTGGAAATCTTTGCTAGTTGTAACGATGACGCTGGGAGTCAGGAAGCAAGTGCAGGTGGTGAGTTTAGTAATAATAATGAACATAAAGCGAAAAGCATCTGACATGAAAGCTTCAAGTTCCTCGGCGTACACGTCACTGACAAACTGAAATGGTCCACCCACACAGACAGTGTGGTGAAGATGGCGTAACAGCGTCTCTTCAACCTCAGAAGGCTGAAGAAATTTGGCTTGGCACCTAAAACCCTCACAATCTTTTACAAATGCACAATTGAGAGCATCCTGTTGGGCTGTATCACCGCCTGGTATGGCATCTGCACCCCCCACAACTGCAGGGCTCTCCAGAGGGTGGTGAGGTCTGCCCAATGCATCACCGGGGGAAAATTACCTGACACCTACAGTACCCGAAGTCACAGGAAGGCCAAAACAATCATCAAGGACAAAATCCACCTGAGCCACTGGCTGTTCACCCCGCTATCATCCAGAAGGCAAGGTCAATACAGCTGCATCAAAGCTGGGACAGAGAAACGGAAAAACAGCTTCTATCTCAAGGCCATCAGACTGTTAAATAGCCATCACTAGCACATTAGAGGCTGCTGCCCTATATACATAGACTTGAAATCACTGGCCACTTTAATAATATAACGCTAGTCACTTTAATAATGTTTTTTTTTTTAAATGCATTACTCATCTCATATGTATATACTGTATTCTATCCTATTCCACTGTGGTCTATGCCGCTCTGACACTGCCCAAATATTTATATATTCTTAATTCTATTCCTTTACTTTAGATTTGTGTATATTGTGAAATTGTTAGATATTACTTGTTAGATATTACTTCACTGTTGAAGCTAGAAACACAAGCATTTTTCTACACCCGCAATAACATCTGCTAAACACATGTATGTGACAAATACGATTTGATTTGATTTGAATACCGCCTGAAGATAGATGCTAGGGAGTGCAAGATAAAGGGGGAGTAATCAGGGTAGTGATGGAGTCCAGGTGTGCCTCATGATGGGGCGCAGGTGTGTGTAATGATGGGTTGCCAGGACCGGTGGTTGGTAAACCAGCGACGTTGAGCGCCGGAGCAGCGGAGCAAGAGCAGACGTGAATGTGCGTGTACCTGCCCCTCCCGTCTGAAGCATAGGTTACTGTAGCTTGATGACATTACAAACATAATTCAGAAATTAGGGGGAGATGTTTAATAAGAGAAAAATTGATTGACTTTTTCAATGCTAGTTAAGGATACTATAGTTATAACGTTTCACATTGGATTTATTAACTACAAAAAGGTAAAGATGTGTTTTTAATTCTAGTCCTGCTCTGTACACACAAGCTTGTTAGCTAGCTAGCTAACATTTGCTCTGGTCCAACGCTAAACCAACTCGGAAGTTAAGAGACATTCAAAGTTCCTCCATAGAAGCCACTCCTCCGTAGGTACAATTCTGTGGGCCTAATTCAGATCATGCATGTCATAACAAGATGCCCAGCGCTTCAAGGCAAGCTTCCTCTCTCCTCACCCTCAATTTCAGTGACTGCCAGCACAGTGTGTATGTTTGTCTTTCATTATGATCAAATCATGCTTTTACGATAAAACACAATTTGTTCTTAATGATTTTCCACACTGATTGGTAAAGTAATTAAATGTTGAGCTATTGAATGGAAAAAAATTACCAAACAATTGGAAAATAAGTTCTGGTCCAACCACTGGTACAGAACTGCAATGTATTGACATACAGTGCCTTCAGAAAGTATTCACATCCCTTGGCCTTTTCCATATTTTCTTGTGTTACAGCCTGAATTTAAAATATATTAAATTGAGATTCTTTGTCACAATTCATATTGGAAAATAATTTCTGTTCCAACCACTGGTACAGAATAAAAATATATATTTTTAAATGCATCCTGTTTGCAACAAGGCACTAAAGTAATACTGCAAAAAATGTGGCAAAGCAATTCACTTTTTATCCTGAATGCAAAGTGTTATGTTTGGGGCAAATCCAATACAACACATTACTGAGTACCACTTTCCATATTTTCAAGCACAGTGGTGGCTGCATCATGTTATGGGTATGCTTGTAATCATTAAGGACTGGGGAGGTTTTCAGCATAAAAATAAACTGAATCGAGCTAAGCACAGGCAAAATCCTAGAGGAAAACCTGGTTCAGTCTGCTTTCCACCAGACACTGGGAGATGAATTCACTTTTCAGCAGGACAATAACCTAGAACACAAAGCCAAATCTACATGGAAGTTGCTTACCAAGAAGACAGTGAATGTTACTCTGGAGTTGCTTACCAAGAAGACAGTGAATGTTCATGAGTTACAGTTTTGACTTAAATCTGCTTGAAAATATATGACAAGACTAGAAAATGGTTGTGTAGCAATGATCAACAACTAGTTTGACAGAGCTTGAAGATTTTTGAAAATAATGTTGCACAATCCAGGTTTGGAACGCTCTTAGAGACTTATCCAGAAAGACTTACAGCTGTAATCAATGCCAAAGGGGATTCTAACATGTATTGACTCAGGGGCTCAGTTGAATACTTATCTCTTCAAGATATATTAGTGTTTTATTTTTTTACAAATTTTATAATTTTTCTTAAACTTTGACATTACAGAATATTTTGTGTAGATTGTTGACAAAGAATTACAATGAAATACATTTTCATTCCACTTTGCAACACAACAAAATGTGGATAGAGTTAAAAACCTGTTTGGGCGCATGAACCGCTAGCGGGACACCTACGACAACATCCGGTGAAATTGCAGAGCGTGAAATTCAAAATACAAAAATCATATTATTAAACATTCATGAAAATACAAGTGTCATACATCATTTAAAAGCTTAACTTCTTGTTAATACAACCGCGTTGAGGACAAAAATTAGTTAACCACCTAACTGAGGAACTCAATTTAACCTTGCGCAATACCCTAGATGCAGTTGCACAAATAAAAACTAATGACATTTGTCATAAGAAACTAGCTCCCTGGTATACAGAAAATAGCCAAGCTCTGAAGCAATCTTCCAGAAAATTGGAACGGGAATAGCGCCACACCAAACTGGAAGTCTTCCGACTAGCTTGGAAAGACAGTACCGTGCAGTATCGAAGAGCCCTCACTGCTGCTCGATCGTCCTAATTTTCCAACTTAATTGAGGAAAATAAGAACAATCCAAAATGTATTTTTGATACTGTCGCAAAGCTAACTAAAAAGCAGCATTCCCCAAGAGAGGATGGCTTTCACTTCAGCAGTAATAAATTCATGAACGTTGAGGAAAAATGTAATGATCATTAGAAAGCAATTTACGGACTCCTCTTTAAATCTGCGTATTCCTCCAAAGCTCAGTTGTCCTGAGTCTGCACAACTCTGCCAGGACCTAGGACCAAGGGAGACACTCAAGTGTTTTAGTACTATATCTCTTGACACAATGATGAAAATAATCATGGCCTCTAAACCTTCAAGCTGCATACTGGACCCTATTCCAACTAAACTACTGAAAGAGCAGCTTCCTGTGCTTGGCCCTCCTATGTTGAACATAAATTACTCTATCCACAGGATGTGTACCAAACTCACTAAAAGTGGCAGTAATAAAGCCTCTTGAAAAAGCCAAACCTTGACCTAGAAAATATTTTAAAAACTATCGGCCTATATCGAATCTTCCATTCCTCTCAAAATAAAATTGAAAAGGCTGTTGCGCAGCAACTCACTGCCTTCCTGAAGACGACCAATGTATACAAAATGCTTCAGTCTGGTTTTAGACCCCATCATAGCACTGAGACTACACTTGTGAAGGTGGTAAATGACCTTTAAATGGCGTCAGACTGAGGCTCTGCATCTGTCCTCGTGCTCCTAGACCTTAGTGCTGCTTTTGATACCATCGATCACCACATTCTTTTGGAGAGATTGGAAACCCAAATTGGTCTACACGGACAAGTTCTGGCCTGGTTTAGATCTTATCTGTCGGAAAGATATCAATTTGTCTGTGTGTTCCTCAAGGTTCCGTTTTAGGACCGCTATTGTTTTCACTACATGTATATATATATATATATATATATATATATATATATTTTACCTCTTGGGGATTGTTACGCACCCCTCTATGAAGAGGGAACGCAACACCCTGCTACAACTAAACTCTCCGTGAAGTGAAAGAGGTATGGACTGTAGGTGCGAGTAAGGATGACAACAGGCAGAATGTGGTACCGTTTACAAGGACTTTATTCCTTTACACGGTAATATGGGGAAAAGGGGCTGGACGGAACCAAAGCAAAGAAAGTAAATCTCAAAGCGCCCCCTCCTATCTTACCTGCCTAACCACTTTTACCTAACTTAGCACCACCTGGTGCACTAACCAAAATACAGGGGGTGGTCCACCCAGGTCTTACCTAGTGTGCCTAGACAATGAATATACTACGGGTATATGTATGCCCGCGGGCCTCTTGCCTAAACACTCCCAAGGTGCCTTCCCCTTTCCCCCTGGGAACAAATTAAACAGAATAAACAATTTCACAAACAAACTAAGAAACAAAGGACATCAAATAAGCTCCATCTGAGCAACAAACTCACAAAACATACCAACTTCCCAGCAATGAACTCCCAGCAAGATCAATCTCTGCAATGACCTCCCAGCAAATCAACCTCTAGCAAAAACTCTCTATCACAAACAATCGCTCTGCAATGACCTCCCAGAAAATCTCTCTCTCCTGAACAGAACACTGGCTTTTATATAGCTTCAGAATGAATGTGTAATTGGAGACAGCTGTGTCTTGACGAGGGGGCGGGGTCAGCTCTCCAATTAGCCCTGGAGTCGACCAATCAGCTGCTTGAGGGATTTCAGGAAGCCATTTCCTGAAATAAACACATGCAAATACACAAACTACAACACATAAACTGGGGAACGTAACAGGGATGTAATTCGAAATCCATAATGTTAACTTTCACTGCTATGTGGATGACACACAGCTGTTCATTTCAATGAAACATGGTGAAGCCTCAAAATTGCTCTCCTTAGAAGCCTGTGTTTCAGACATAAGGAAGTGGATGGCTGCAAACGTCCTACTTTTAAACTCGGACAAAACAGAGATGCTTGTTCTAGGTCCCAAGAAACAGATCTTCTGTTGAATCTGACAATTAAACTTGGTTGTACAGTTGTCTCAAATAAAACTGTGAAGGACCTCGGCGTTACTCTGGACCCTGATCTCTCTTTTGACGAACATATCAAGACTGTTTCAAGGACAGCTTTTTTTCCATCTACGTAACATTGCAAAAATCTGAAACTTTCTGTCCAAAAATGATGCAGAAAAATGTATCCATGCTTTTGTTGCTCCTAGGTTAGACTACTGCAATGCTCTACTTTCCGGCTACCCGAATAAAGCAACTTCAGTTAGTGCTAAATATGGCTGCCAGAATCCTGACTAGAACCCAAAAATGTGATCATATTACTCCAGTGCTAGCCTCCCTACACTGGCTTCCTGTTAAGGCAAGGGCTGATTTCAATGTTTTACTGCTAACCTACAAAGCATTACATGGGCTTGCTCCTACCTATCTTTGGTCCTGCACTGTACATACCTACACGTACGCTACGGTCACAAGACGCAGGCCTCCTAAATGTCCCTAGAATTTCTAAGCAAACAGCTGGAGGCAGGGCTTTCTCCTATAGAGCTCCATTTTTATGGAATGGTCTGCCTACCCATGTGAGAGACGCAGACTCGGTCTCAACCTTCAAGTCTTTACTGAAGACTCATCTCTTCAGTAGGTCATATGATTGAGTGTAGTCTGGCCCAGGAGTGTGAAGGTGAACGGAAAGGCTCTGTAGCAACAAACCGCCCTTGCTGTCTCTGCCTGGCCGGTTCCCCTCTCTCCACTGGGATTCTCTGCCTCTAACCCTATTACAGGGACTGAGTCACTGACTTACTGGTGCTCTTCCATGCCGCCCCTAGGAGGGGTGCGTCACTTGAGTGGGTTGAGTCGATGACGTGGTCTTCCTGTCTGGGTTGGCGCCTGGCGCCCCCCCCCCCCCTCCTTGGGTTGTGCTGTGGCGGAGATCTTTGTGGCCTATACTCGGCCTTGTCTCAGGATGGTAAGTTGGTGGTTGAAGATATCCCTCTAGTGGTGTGGGGGCTGTGCTTTGGCAAAGTGGGTGGGGTTATATCCTGCCGTTTTGGCCCTGTCTGGGAGTATCATCGGATGGGGCCACAGTGTCTCCTGACCCCTCCTGTCTCAGCCTCCAGTATTTATGCTGCAGTAGTTTATGTGTCGGGGGGCTAGGGTCAGTCTGTTATATCTGGAGTATTTCTCCTGTCTTATCCGGTGTCCTGTGTGAATTTAAGTATGGTCTCTCTAATTCTCTCTTTCTTTCTCTCTCTCGGAGGACCTGAGCCCTAGAACCATGCCTCAGGACTACCTGGCATGATGACTCCTTGCTGTCCCCAGTCCACCTGGCCGTGCTGCTGCTCAAGTTTCAACTGTTCTGCCTGCGGCTATGGAACCCTGACCTGTTTGCCGGACGTGCTACCTGTCCCAGACCTGCTGTTTTCAACTCTCTAGAGACAGCAGGAGCGGTAGAGATACTCTCAATGATTGGCTATGAAAAGCCAACTGACATTTACTCCTGCTGACTTGTTGCACCCTTGACAACTACTGTGATTTTTATTATTTGACCATGCTGGTCATTTATGAACATTTGAACATCTTGGCCATGTTCTGTTATAATCTCCACCCGGCACAGCCTGAAGAGGACTGGCCACCCCTCACAGCCTGGTTCCTCTCTAGGTTTCTTCCTTGCTTTTGGGCTTTCTTGTCACGGATGTTGTTGGAAGTAGACCAAAGTGCAGCGTGGTGAGCATACATTTTCTTTTATTTAAATGACGCCAACAAAACAAGAAATGAAGACACAACCATGAAGCTTACACGTGCTATAGTGCCCCTAACAAAGTCAACTACCCACACTGAAGGAGGAAAAAAGGGCTACCTAAGTATGATTCCCAACTAGAGACAACGATAGACAGCTGTCCCTGATTGAGAACCATACCCGGCCAAAACATAGAAATCAAGAAACATAGAAAACAAAACATAGAATGCCCACCCCACATCACACCCTGACCTAACCAAATAGAGAAATAAAACAGCTCTTTAAGGTCAGGGCGTGACCTTTCTAGGGAGTTTTTCCTAGCCACCGTGCTTCTACACCTGCATTGCTTGCTGTTTGGGGTTTTAGGCTGTGTTTCTGTACAGCACTTTGAGATATCAGCTGATGTAAGAAGGGCTTTATAAATGATTCGACTGGATCTTGTGATGTTTCAGATATAGAAGATCTTGTAGGCCTACATCACACACCACTTTTTCTTTCTTAATAGAATAATTGAGTTCTGATCTCCTTGAGTTCTGATCGCTGGGCCTCGGATCGCCTGCCGCCAAAAGGAAACGGGAGGACTAGAGCCAGGGGCTTAGACCACTACACCAGAATCTGGCACAACAGGCCACTTATTAATGAGATTTTCAGGTCTTGATCTCCTTACCTATTTTATTGTTCATTGACAGGACCAATACATAGTAAGTAAAGTGTGAGATGTCAACATAGAGAGAATTTAAGGGCACAGTCAGCTGAGCTGGGGCTTGAACCTCTTGCCGCCAAAGGGGCACGTGAGGTCTAGAGTCAGGAGCTTAGACCACTAAACCAGAATCTGGCACAACAGGCCACTTATTAATATGATTTTCAGGTCTTGCTAAGCTGCACTCTATACTCCTCTGTAAACTAGCCAGCTCTGTATACCTGTCGCAAGACCCACTGGTTGATGCTAGTTTATAAATTTGTTTAAACAATATGTTTATTGATCTTTAACAAGACATATATAAGCAGAAATATTACATGAAAAAAATTACAGTGAAAACCACATCAAAAGCTAACAGCAACAAAAATGATAAATACATAAATGATGAAACATCTAAGACAAAACAAAAGTGTTACAGAAGCATAAAACCACCAAATACATTTTACAGTGGTCTGATGCAATACAATAGAACATATTTGGGACAAATTTCAGATGAAACACAACGCCACAAGCCAATCGGATATCTCTCACCACCACCACCCCACATGCACACAAAGCATAGTACACTACCCAGAATTCCCATTATTTAGCCAATATTTCACCCACACCCCAATGCTCAACAAAATCCCAAAATGGCCCCCAAACATTTTCAAACGTGTCTTGTTTACCCTTAACCGTATATGTTATTTTTTCCATTGTTAGATAGGACGACATTTCCCTAAACCATTGAGCAATACCAGGCTTGTTCACACTTTTCCAGGCAAGGATCTATCAAGCGTTTTGCTGTAAGTGTTTGTACTTGTTTCTTTCGATGAGGATTGATTGGGTACAACCCCAGGATAAACACTTTGGGATGGAGAGGCAATTTTACTGATACTATTTGGGATATCATATGGGATACCTCCTTCCAAAAATCTAGAATTTTCTCACAATCCCACAGACAATGAAACAGTCCCTTCAGAGTGATTGCACTTGTAGCATATATCTGGAACTGTACTATTATACTTATTGATTAACTTAGCAGGGGTTACATATGTTCGCATCAACCAAATGTATTGCATTAGTTTTAGCCGAGTATTCACAGTCTGTGTCTGAGCCTTAGTACATATATACTCCGTTCGTCCAAGACTATGTCCTCCCGAATATCTTCCTTCCAAGAGTTCAGTTTGTGTGCAGAGGATTCTGTTGAGCCAGACTCTAGCATAATGTATAGATCTGAAATTCTACCCTTATCATTACAACGAGTTGAGATTGTATTTTCTAAAGTGGACAGAAGGGGTTAAGTTAGGTTTTGGTTCTGGGCAACCATGAGGAAGCTTCTAAACTGTAAATATAAATCTATGTTTTCTAGGAATGTCATATTTTACTATGAGTTCTTCAAATGACATAAGAAATACCTTCTTTACAAACTTTCCTTAAAAGTTTTGCTGGACCATAGTTGGAAACCCGGATCAGCTCTCCCAGGAGTGAAACTGTGATTTCCCCAGATAGGACTAAAACATGACAAAGAATGTGCTTCAGCAAGGAACATCTGCACCTCATACCAAATGTTGATTGAAAACAAAGGGATTTTTTTTGTGTGTGTGTGTGTGTCTTGATATCAGCTGAGTAAATGTAGAGGTCAAGGGGTAATTTGGGTACAACTGAAGACATTTTAATCTCCATCCACGAAGGGAGATACTCAGAGGTAAAATAGTACATAGCAGTGCGAAGCTGAGCTGCCTAGTAGTACCACTGGATATTAGGCAAATGGAGCCTCCCTCTGTCATACGCTAGGTACAATAAGGACACACAAACTCTGGGACGTCTGTTATCCCAGATAAATATAGTGAACATCTTTTTAAGCCTTGTAAAAAAGGGATGGTGGCGGCGGCAAGGGAATGTTCTGAAGTAGATACAACAGTTTTGGGAGTACATTCATTGTCAGAATGTTAATCCGGCCAATTAAAGATATAGGTAAAGATGACCATCTATCTATATCGATTGAGTTATTGAATCTACGACAGGACCATAGTTAGTTGAGACTATACGATCAATCTCTGGCACAATACGAACGCCGAAGTCAGAGGTCTACGTATTTTCTCCTCCTTTAGCATCATAATTGAGGATTTTGCAGTTTTTATTTTGTATCCCGAGAACATCCCAAACTCTTTGATTAGGTCCAGAAATGCAGGTATGGAATTACACAAGTCTGTAAGAAACTAAATTAAGTTGTCTGCATAAAGGGCATTTTGATGTTCCATCTGATCTATTCTGATACCTGAAATATTGGGGTGGGACCTAACAGTTATGGCTGGAGGCTCAATGGCTAGGATAAACAGGAGAGGAGAAAGAGGGCAGCCCTGCCTTGAACCCCTGCAGATATCAAAAGGTTTAGATAGCGTATTAGTAGTAAGGCTCTCTGCAGTGGGATTTGTATATAGTATCTTTATCCATTTACAAAAGCTCTCACCACAACCAAAATGAGTTAACACTTAAAAGAGGTAGGGCCACTCAACCCTGTTGAAGGCCTTCTCTGCGTGTCTGGCGACCCAATTCTAACATGTAGAACATTTTGCACTCTCCTAACATTATGAAATCCTTGACGACCTTGAATAAAGCCATTTTTCTCTACCCACCACATCCGGGAGATAACCCTCCAACCTCCTCGCAAGTGCTTTACAAAGAACCTTAGTTTCAGAATTCAAATGTTAAATAGCGTGATAGGAATCACATTTGGTATGCAGCTTTGCAGGTTTTAGGAGCAGAGTGATCAGAGCTCCTCTCAATGGGGGCAGGAGACCATTTTTGTAAGATTCCAAAATCTCCAGGAGTGCACAGTTTGTTCTTAAATCTCTTGTAGATGTCAGTGGGCAGCCCATCTGGGCCAGATGCCCTCCCCGCCCTCATACTATCAATTGCATTGGACATTTCCTCCACAGTCAGCTCAGCACTAAGAATATCCTTAGATTCATCTGAAATATTGGGAAACTCCAATCTCTCTAAAAAGCTAACCTAGGTATCAGTTTCAGGAGGAGACTCGGATGCATATATTTTTCAGAAAGTTACTTTTTAACAAATTACTATTGTTAATCTCCCAAGGGTCTACCATCACAGCTCCCCCTGCATCCTGAATTGAATTGATTGCTCTCTCTGCTTGCTGCTGTTTGATTCGCCAGGCCAAAAGATTCCCAGCTTTTTCACCCTGGTCATAACGTGATTGGTTTAGTCTCAATAAGCCTGCTGCAGCTCTACCCGCAGAAATTCTGTTATAGTGTACCCTGAGCAAGAGCAACTTCTTGTATGCACCTGTGGAATTAGTGAGGAATATTTTTCTCTCCAGTTTTAATTTTGTTTTGAAGTAATTTCAATTTTTTGACGACTATTTTTTTGACTTGGAGGTGGTGAAATGTATCATTTGACCCCTTATGAAGATTTAAAGGCTTCCCATCTAGTACAAGCTGAAGTCTGTGTTGTATTAATTGAAAAGTATAGGTCTATTTGCTGTCCAATGTATTCTGTAAAACTTGTATCTTGCAGCCATTTAGGTTGGAAGCACCATTTTAGGTGGGTCACCTACTAAATTAGAATATATAAGAGATGCTGGTGCGTGGCCAGAGATGACAATGTTATTATAAAAGCGATCTTCAATTTTAGAGCGTAATACTGCTGAGATTTAAAACAATAGTCGATTTGGGAATAGGTCTGGTGAGGGCTTGAGTAACAGAAGTAGTCCACATCATCTGGTTTCATTTCTCTCCAAATAAGTTTAAATCCTTCATAAAATGCTCTGTGGGTTTCCTAGACTGGGTGTGGGAGTAGTTTGAACCCGAGGTGCGATCTTTAACAGGATCTAAATCGTTAAAGAATTTAGAGTCATCTTCGTTGGGACCATACAAATTCATTAAATTCAACTGCTCGGACAGCAAAGTACGCCCGTATAATAATATATCTGCCGGCAGGATCAGAAATTGGTTGCAATATCTGATATGGAATGGACTTATGTATAAGAATAATAACTCCCCTTGCATGGGAACTAAACGAGGCTGCAATGACCTGCCCAGGCCACCTCGTGCATATCTTAGGAATGTCGCCAGAAAATATATGTTTCTTGCAAAAATATGATCTTTGCCTGAAGTTGTTTTAATTTACTTATTATCTGTTTTATTTTGGGGATTTAATTTAATCCCCTATAGTTCCAGGATGTAAATTTAACCGTAACACGATGAGTCATCACATTTACCAGGGACACTTGAACTAAAACATTGGATCAGCCTAATATACCTATAGACCTCTGTTACCACCATAAACAAAAACACAAAGGACGCTTTAAAGCTCGTCAACATACAAAAACACGTGCCTAACAATCAACCACAAACGTGATTAACCCTCTTTCCCCAAAGTCTCTAACAGACCTCCCTCTTCCCCTCTCAGTAACACTCCGTATAAGGTGCTCAACAGATCCACACACACGAGGAGCCGCCTCTGCCTATGCGTTTTTCCCCTCTGTACGCCTTCTGCCCTCCACTTGTCATTACACTATATTGTGTTCATCATTTAACAAAGCGCCAAATAAAAGTCATCCAGAGTCATCCAGAAAATAAGACCCCTGTGATCTTGCCTCCTATAGGCCTAAATAAAACAAACCTGCACCAGGATGTTCCGATGCATAAAAGCTAAGTATCATGGTACATAAAATTAATAATTAATAAGGCCTACTTGTAAACAGGCCATGTTATAATAATTCAGTAGACAGTGCTACTATGTTACTAGATAAATTATAACACGGTGAACTGGCTAAAAGTTTAAATACCTGTTTAGACAAAACCAAAAGCAACAGTTAAATAAAAAAAAACAATAGTTCAAAGTTTAACTTTACGTTGCTATTCCTTCTTCAGCATTGCTCCACTTCCACACCTCTGCCTAGCTTCTCAAGAAACTGCTCCGCCTCGGCTGGTTTTTAAAAAATGTAGGAACGATCGCCGTGGGAGACCCTCAGGCCCACTGTAAAGATGATTCCATACCGGATAGCCTTAGCCCGTAGTCGCTGCTTTACACTGTCAAAGCATTGCTGCTGCTTGTGGACTTCCATGGAGAGATCTGGGAAGAACATAAATGGCCAATTCTTGTAGAGTACTCTCCCTTTCACCCTGGCTGCATTCACCACTCGCATTTTATCTTTATAGTTTAAGAACTTCATTATCAGAGCCCTCGGGGTGCGTTGGGGTCGGCTCTCTCAATGATCAAAGGAGAGTGGAGTGGCTCCATCTCCAGAGCCTCGGGAAGCCACCGCTCTAGGAATGAGCAAGCATCACTGCACTCAGCGCCTTCCGGGAGATGGACTAGTCTCAAGTTCAATATCCTGCTGCGGCCATCCATATCAATTAGTTTAGAGGTAAGCGATTCAACCTTTTCCTCAAGAGTGGTGGTCGTTGCCTGCAGAGCTATCATGTTGTATTTGGTTCTCTCTCTACCCTACTGATGTTACATTTGCAAACACCTTGGTTAACATAGAGATTCTGGGAACATCAGAAGGTGGGGGGAAATTACCTATATTCCGGTAGTCCGACCAATTGAACATATGCGGTGGTACTTAATGAATATGATGTCAGTTCGGTTGTCATCTGAGACGTTCTCATCAATGATAAGATGACAAACTCTACAGTGAAAAGTTGACACATCAGAGTTATCGGATTCACATGGAATTGTTGTTCAATTTAAATGTTTGAATTGAAATTATTCATGATGGGATGAAATGTGATTTTAGCTTCTAAAATGTGAGATTTGGGTTTTCATGAGTGAATTATGCCCGACTCAGTGGCCCGCCCACGTGAAGAGACATAGGTTGTAAACTATGAAACATACCCCTTTTCTCCCTTCCTTATATAGGACAAAACACACATCACAACAAGAGAGACAACACAACACTACATGAAGAGAGACCTAAAGACAACAACATAGCAAAGCAGCAACACATGACAACACAGCATGGTAGCAACACAACATGACAACAACATGGTAGCAACACAACATGGCAGCAATTCTGTGTGATTAGTTAGGTATTTAGTAAATAAATAATTAAACCCAATGTTGTATTGCTGATTCAACTTGTTAGCCAGGGTTCGTGAAGATAACCAAGAATTTACAACTTTCAGATGAGACTGAATTAAGGTGACGATTAATGTTGACTGCTATTAATGTAAAATATTACTAGGTCTTTTAAGAGTTTATTCAGAAGATAACAGCTCTATAAATATTATTTTGTGGTGCCCCGACTCTCTAGTTAATTACATTTACATGATTAGCTCAATCAGGTAATCATAATTACAGTGGCTTGCCGTGGGCCTGGGGCCTGGTCCTTCAGTGAGGTCCTACACAGTCCCACCCGAATTAATCCACCTCTTATTACCATCATTATGATGCCATGGCTCTAGACACTATACATTTAGACAGAAACGCAGTATAACCAGGCGTTGCGTCACCTTGAAATTGACATTTTTATTCAGAGAATTGCAGGGGAAGAGTACAATACAGTACAGTTCAACTAATAGGCAAGAACATAGTCGAGTGCAACAGAGTTATATTAATATTCTTCTTCTATCCATTTCCGGTCCACAAACTTTGAGCTTTAAGTAAAAAAATAAAAATACAGTGTGTTCACTAATAAACAGCGCATTGTCGCAGCCAAAGCAGTTTCACCGTGATGATAAAGGCACATAACTATTCACTGAAAATAAAAGAAAGAAAACAAATAATTTGCAACATAGGCTATTTGCCATTTTATTTTGTTAATACAGTGCCTTGCGAAAGTATTCGGCCCCCTTGAACTTTGCGATCTTTTGCCACATTTCAGGCTTCAAACATAAAGATATAAAACTGTATTTTTTTGTGAAGAATCAACAACAAGTGGGACACAATCATGAAGTGGAACGACATTTATTGGATATTTGAAACTTTTTTAACAAATCAAAAACTGAAAAATTGGGCGTGCAAAATTATTCAGCCCCCTTAAGTTAATACTTTGTAGCGCCACCTTTGGCTGCGATTACAGCTGTAAGTCGCTTGGGGTATGTCTCTATCATTTTTGCACATCGAGAGACTGACATTTTTTCCCATTCCTCCTTGCAAAACAGCTCGAGCTCAGTGAGGTTGGATGGAGAGCATTTGTGAACAGCAGTTTTCAGTTCTTTCCACAGATTCTCGATTGGATTCAGGTCTGGACTTTGACTTGGCCATTCTAACACCTGGATATGTTTATTTTTGAACCATTCCATTGTACATTTTGCTTTATGTTTTGGATCATTGTCTTGTTGGAAGACAAATCTCCGTCCCAGTCTCAGGTCTTTTGCAGACTCCATCAGGTTTTCTTCCAGAATGGTCCTGTATTTGGCTCCATCCATCTTCCCATCAATTTTAACCATCTTCCCTGTCCCTGCTGAAGAAAAGCAGGCCCAAACCATGATGCTGCCACCACCATGTTTGACAGTGGGAATGGTGTGTTCAGCTGTGTTGCTTTTACGCCAAACATAACGTTTTGCATTGTTGCCAAAAAGTTCAATTTTGGTTTCATCTTCCACATGTTTGGTGGCTTGTGGCAAACTTTAAACAACACTTTTTATGGATATCTTTAAGAAATGGCTTTCTTCTTGCCACTCTTCCATAAAGGCCAGATTTGTGCAATATCCGACTGATTGTTGTCCTATGGACAGAGTCTCCCACCTCAGCTGTAGATCTCTGCAGTTCATCCAGAGTGATCATGGGCCTCTTGGCTGCATCTCTGATCAGTCTTCTCCTTGTATGAGCTGAAAGTTTAGAGGGACGGCCAGGTCTTGGTAGATTTGCAGTGGTCTGATACTCCTTCCATTTCAATATTATCGCTTGCACAGTGCTCCTTGGGATGTTTAAAGCTTGGGAAATCTTTTTGTATCCAAATCCGGCTTTAAACTTCTTCACAACAGTATCTCGGACCTGCCTGGTGTGTTCCTTGTTCTTCATGATGCTCTCTGCGCTTTTAACGGACCTCTGAGACTATCACAGTGCAGGTGCATTTATACGGAGACTTGATTACACACAGGTGGATTGTATTTATCATCTTAGTCATTTAGGTCAACATTGGATCATTCAGAGATCCTCACTGAACTTCTGGAGAGAGTTTGCTGCACTGAAAGTAAAGGGGCTGAATAATTTTGCACGCCCAATTTTTCAGTTTTTGATTTGTTAAAAAAGTTTGAAATATCCAATAAATGTCATTCCACTTCATGATTGTGTCCCAGTTGTTGTTGATTCTTCACAAAAAAAATACAGTTTTATATCTTTATGTTTGAAGCCTGAAATGTGGCAAAAGGTCGCAAAGTTCAAGGGGGCCGAATACTTTCGCAAGGCACTGTATATAGGCTATTTAATATTAATTAAATAAAATGCGAAACATACATACACATTTAATAAAAAATAAAATGCATTGTATGCCTACTCACCAAAGACTATTATTTGAACACAAAATCCATCCTCCTTTCTTTCCTCAAGAAGACTTCAATGACTCTGTTGTACAGTCTGTCTGTGCGTTTTAGTTCCACCAATAAGTCATTTTCTATCGACATGGAGGCAAATGCTGAAAGCCGAGTCTGTCCAGTAGCATTTCTGGAATACGTTTTGATTTGCTTTAAGGCCGAGAATGACCGCTTGACAGAAGCCGTGGACACAGGGATAGTCACTGTCACACATGCCAATGTGTAAAGTTGCCCCATGTCCTCATTCAGATTTTTCTGCTTAAGGAAATCAAGGAGATCAGAGGGACTTTTCCCTTCAAAATCAGTCATAGCATACATTACAGTCAGTTCTGTTTTTAGCTTGGATACGTCGAACAGTGTTCCGTGACTCTCTGTTAAGCTGGAGAAGGCTGTTTGCGGGAATTTTTTCCGGTAGGTCTGAAAGTTCTGGGGGTCCAGGAGGGAGAGAAACATACATTTTTCGTGGTCTTGAAACCTGTTTCGTATCTGGCAAAGAATGTTGTCCAGAATATTGCTGTGGAGTTGTTGGTAGTACAGTTTGCAGTGCTTCTCGGAGCCTGTGAGCCATTGATAGCGCTCGTAGTTGGAACTTTGAAAGTGGTGAACGAACCCCTTTCCCGCCTGTGACAGGCTTTGTAGCGTCGGCGTCGGGCGACCTCTCCTTACAATGTCTAACTTTTCTTGAAAAGTTTGTCTTGAGAATGGCGTTATAATTATATCCTCGACCAAATCGATATCTTCTCCTCCTTCCGCCATTGTGGGTTGATAAAACAGCTTAGTAGTACGCAAATTAATTAATTTATCAAATTAAGTTTCCTAGTTCTGAGGTTCTGCATAGACCTGCCCATAGGACCTGCCTCTCAATATTGGTAATCCAATCAAAAGACGTGCACGCACTACCGCCTGCTAGCTGGCTCCTGTGTAACACTGGAGCCAGCCAGCAGGCATACAATAGTCAACTCTAAAGCTGATTGGTTGACACTAAATTTTAATTTCCATTCACTTTAAGCTACAAGCACCCCCACTGTTGATTCTGAAGGTCTGAGCGCAGATTTTAGACCCCTGGCAACACATGATGGCTGAATATGATTGGATAAAAGATCTAACATAAAGACCAGCCCTCCAAATCTCAACATGGGGCTGGAAGCAGTGCAACCAAGAGGAAAGCTATGAAATGAAGAGTATAACTCTTACTCTGGGGAATAATTTAATACATATTTGTGGGAAAATATATATATTTTTAAATTATATTCTGATGATGTTTAGGCCAGCAGAGAAGGCCTTGCTGGCCCTGACGGCCCACCACTGCATAATTACGGAGAAATTATTTTATAGAATAGAATGTCATATCACTTAATCCGGCATAGCCAAAGACACGACATTACCTTCTTGCCCTTTGTGCTGTTGTCTGTGCCCAATAATGTTTGTACCATGTTTTGTGCAAAAAAAATTTGTGCAAAAAAAATTATCTGAATGGTTAGCCCTCTGGGTTTTGCCTGCTACATAAGTTCTGTTATACTCACAGACATGATTTAAACAGTTTTAGAAACTTCAGAGTGTTTTCTATCCAAATATACTAATAATATGCATATCTTATATTCTTGGCATGAGTAGCAGGAAGTTGAAATTGGGCACGCTATTTATCCAAAAGTGAAAATGCTGCCCCCTATCCCATTTAATAAAGGTTAAATTAAATAATTATTTAAATAAGCTGCCGAGACCCTGCCATGCCTCTCCACCCACCCTCCCCTCTGCCCCCTTCTTCGCCTACAGTAGCCCAACCTGAGACTAATCCAGATCACTTTCCCAAAACTGGTGCCCTTAAAATGGATTAAGTAGGTTAACCTATCATCTTTAACTGAATTTCACTGACTCTTCTCCAAGCCTGGTTGCTTTCTGTCTTCTTTATTGTCTGCTTTATTGAGTCCTCAGACAGGATGGGTTCCATGAGAACAAGCAGCATGGGTTGAGCTGCCTCTGTAAATCGCTGGATTAACACACTCTCAAAGCAATTCAAAGGCTGATCAATCTTGTGTTGTTAAAATGTCAGCATTTGACCAAAACACTACCATGAAACATTGACATGGCAATGACTACAGATACCAGAGACAAAAGCTGAGAAGCTTTAACAGTTTATTGGGCAGTTCATTGAACCCCTTTGACCTTTTAGTTTACCTTTAACCTTTGCTGGAAATGAAAGTCATATTTAGACCCAATGATTTATCCCTGAGAGACCCTCTTAAGGTTGTGAGATCTAAAACAGCAGGTCCAGGACAATGGTATCATGTTCGGTGGACAGGTCAGGGTTCCATAGCCGCAGGCAGAACAGCAGAAACTGGATCAGCAGCACGACCAGGTAGACTGGGGACGGAGACAGCCAGGAGTATTCAGGCCAGGTAGTCCTGAGGCATGGTCCCTAGGGCTTAGGTCCCCCACAAAGGAGGGAGGGAGGGTGATGAGCTCCAGCATTTTTCAGCATTTTACAAAAAGATAGATTTAGAATTAGATAAACTTGGATTTTCCCACAAGGACATATACAGGATACTATCCTACACAACATTCACTCAAAATCAAAACTCGAAGCCTAAAACCTGATTTTGGACTAAATTACTTGGAAGGATTCCTACTATCAAAGATTCTTATTCCGAAGGATTATAAAGCAAATGCTCAGGCAAACCAACGACCAGCAAAAGAAGTACAACAGAAACCTGAACAATGCAACTTCAATTAACACTGAGGTGTGAAGTGAGAGATGTCAAAGCCTTTGAGCCCAACAATAGCAGGAGAGTTTCACAGCCTTCCACACCCAAATGTAGAGGCCTTTCAAGTCCCCTCCTTCTGTGCAGAGGTCATTACAATCCAGTACCCTCTGGATGTAACAAAAAAAAATGAGAAGGCACCCAAAGAATACAAAAATAAACTCCTTATGGAAAATCAAGAGACACTTTTTGCTGACTGCTATAAAAATGGGAACGTAAGAAACGTAATCTTTCACACAGACCATCCCCTGGCATGATGCAGTGATATATTTTAACACACTACCCCTCTGTTAAGGGGGGTGTTAGTGATGGGTGGAAACTCAGGATACTAGACAACGAGGACTCTGAGTTAGCCAATGTAAACCTGTACAAGTCTGGAACAGTATTGGTAAAGGGCAACCCCAAAGAGTTTCAGTTGGACTTTCACATATTCAAAGAGGGAGCGCAGCAGGAGAAGCTCTCTCTTGAGAAAGATACCTCCACCCCAAGCATGTCAGACCAGACCTCTTCATTAAACAACCCCACAGACGAGCAACCCCAAGCGGAAAGTCAACCTCCCAGCACAGAACACTACTCCCTCTTTGAAATGAAGGATAAATTCACCCAGCTGGAGGTAAGGTAGGTGGAGCTGGAACAGCAGGTGAACACACTCCAGTCAGCACAAAATATAGTCCAGCACAACAACACCCCCTCAACCAGACCTGGAAAGCTGGAGGTGGAGAGAGACATGTCTGCACTCTGACTGTGGTGAGACAACATCAACAGGAGAAAGAGCAGGAGCAGGAGAATGACAGAGCACTAGAGGAGAAAGTAAAAGTGCTGCAGGAGAAGGTGAGAATGATGACATGTGACAGAGAACAACCCATTAGAGAGCTGGCCATCCCCACAGAGAAGCCAGCAGAACAGCCCACCTGAGGTCCTGACCATAGCCTCGACACCACAGCAGAACAGTCCACCACAAACCCTGACCATAGCTTCGACACCAAAGCAGGACAGACAAATGAAGACCCCAAGCCCAGGGGATCCCACCCCCTCTGAGCACCCCCTCCTGTCAGCCACCCCGATTGCCCTCCCGACAACCTCCCCACACCCACTGAGGACATACCAAGCCACATATTGTACTCTTATACAAGAAAATAAACTTTTTCCCAAAATCAGTGTCTAAACTCTGGTGTCCAAACACCCAGCGCGTCCTAGACCTTCTGTCTGAGGACCAACTACAGTCGTGGCCAAAGGTTTTGAGAATGACACAAATATTAATTTTCACAAAGTTTGCTGCTTCAGTGTCTTTAGATATTTTTGTCAGATGTTCCTATGGAATACTGACGTATAATTACAAGCATTTCATAAGTGTCAAAGGCTTTTTATTGACAATTACATGAAGTTGATGCAAAGAGTCAATATTTGCAGTGTTGACCCTTTTCAAGACCTCCGCAGCAATCCGCCCTAGCATGCTGTCAATAAACTTCTGGGCCACATCCTGACTGATGGCAGACCATTCTTGCATAATCAATGCTTGGAGTTAGTCTTGTGAGTTTTTGTTTGTGAGTTTTTGTTTGTCCACCCGTCTCTTGAGGATTGACCACAAGTTCTCAATGAGATTAAGGTCTGGGGAGTTTCCTGGCCATGGACCCAGAAAATCAATGTTTTGTTCCCCGAGCCACTTAGTTATCACTTTTGCCTTCTGGCAAGGTGCTCCATCCAGCTGGAAAAGGCATTGATCATCACCAAACTGTTCCTGGGTGGTTGGAAGAAGTTGCTCTATGAGGATGTGTTGGTACCATTCTTTATTCATGGCTGTGTTCTTAGGCAAAATTGTGAGTGAGCCCACTCCCTTGGCTGAGAAGCAACCCCACACATGAATGGTCTCAGGATGCTTTACTGTTGGCATGACACAAGACTGATGGTAGCGTTCACCTTGTCTTCTCTGGACAAGCTTTTTTCCAGATGCCCCAAACAATCGGAAAGGGGATTCATCAGAGAAAATGACTTTACCCCAGTCCTCAGCAGTCAAATCCTTGTACCTTTTGCAGAATATCAGTCTGTCCCTGGTGTTTTTCTTGGAGAGAAGTGGCTTCTTTGCTGCCCTTCTTGACACCAGGCCATCCTCCAAAAGTCTTCGCCTCAACTTTAGGAGACGGTCCTGGCGCTTGCTGGACTTTCTTTGGCGCCCTGAAGCCTTCTTCACAACAATTGAACTGCTCTTCTTGAAGTTCTTGATGATCCGATAAATGTTTGATTTCGGTGAAATCTTACTGGCAGCAATATCCTTGCCTGTGAAACGCTTTTTGTGGAAAGCAATGATGATGGCACGTGCTTCCTTGCAGTTAACCATCGTTGACAGAGGAAGAACAATGATTCCAAGCACCACCCTCCTTTTGAGGCTTCCAGTCTAATATTCTAACTCAATCAGCATGACAGAGTGATCTCCAGCCTTGTCCTCGTCAACACTCACACCTTGTGGCAGGGCTGAAATGCAGTGGAAATGTTTTTTGAGGATTCAATTAATTTGCATGGCAAAGAGGGACTTTGTAATTAATTGCAATTCATCTGATCACTCTTAATAATATTCTGGAGTATATGCAAATTGGCATCACACAAACTGAGGCAGCAGACTGTAAGGGATTTCATCCTCTTCTTCCGAAGAGGAGAGGCGAAAAGGATCGGAGGACCAATATGCGGCGTGGTAAGTGTCCATGGTTCTTTTAATACGAAATAGTACACATGAACAACTGAATACAAAAAACAATAAACGTGGAATGAACGAAACCCAAAACAGTACCGTGTGGTGCAAAACACAGACACGGAAACAAACACCCACAAACACACAGTGAAACCCAGGCTACCTAAGTATGATTCTCAATCAGAGACAATTAATGACACCTGCTTCTGATTGAGAACCATACTAGGCCGAAACATAGAAATCCCAAAATCATAGAAAAACAAACAGACTGCCCCCCCCCCCCCCCCCCCCCAACTCACGCCCTGATCATACTAAATAATGACAAAACAAAGGAAATAAAGGTCAGAACGTGACACAGACTTTGAACATTTATATTTGTGTCATTCTCAAAACTTTTGGCTACGACTGTAGGGTCACCCAGCTACGTAATAATACACACACAAATGACCTGAGAGCACAGCAGGAAAGGAAGTGATTGAAAAAGCATTTTCTACTTCCCCAATGCACAAGTGGTTATCTCCACACTGCTACCACAAAAATACTTCCACCCTGCTACTATTCAGTGGGTAAATGCAAGTATTTCCCGTGACTGTGCCTCAAAACCAAATGTTTAGCTGGCCCACCACTCCACCCTGGACTTGAACAACATTTACGACAAGGTCCACCTAAACAAGGCAGCAGTGCTCACATCGCCCTCAACCGCAACTGCAACCCCAACACCTCACATAGGAATAACAGACAACCCCGGACCTATGCATAGAGGACCCACACAAAGTCTTCACTATCTCATCCTGGAATATCCAAGGCCTGAGGTCATCTGCCTTTGGCCTAAAGAGCAGGAACCTGGACTTCAAAATAAATCAGAAATACAGACATTGTCATCCTACAAGAAACATGGTATATATTAGATGGACCCATTGGTTGCACTCTAGGTTACAGAGAGCTGGTAGTCCCATCCACCAAATTACCAGGTGTGAAACAGGGAAGGGACTCAGGGGTTATGCTAATTTGGTATAGAGCAGACCTATAGTACCAGTCAAAAGTTTGGACACACCTACTCATTCAAGGGTTTTTCTTTATTTTACTATTTTCTACATTGTAGAATAATAGTGAAGACATCAGAACTATGAAATAACAAATATGGAATCATGCAGTAGCCCAAAAAGTGTTTGCCAAGAGTGCAAAGCTGTCATTAAGGCAAAGGGTGGCAACTTTGAAGAATCTGAAATATAAAATGTACTTTTTTGGAGTGAGTTTTTGCACTACAGAGTAAAGCCGCCATCGTTCCTCCCGCTGTTATTGAAAAACCTACACACTCGGTTGATATATTATCGAATATATATTTTAAAAATTACCTGAGGAATGATTATAAAAATGTTTGGCATGTTTCTGTGGACATTATGAAGACTATTTGGAATTTCCGTCTGCGTTGTCGTGACCGCTCTTTCCTGTGGATTTCTGAACATAACGCGACAAACAAACGGAGGTATTTTGGGTATAAAAATAATCTTTATGGAACAAAAGGAACATTTGTTGTGTAACTGGGAGTTTCGTGAGTGAAAACATCCGAAGATCATCAAAGGTAAACGGTTAATTTGATTGCTTTTCTGATTTTCGTGACCAAGCTTCCTGATGCTAAGTGTACATAATGCTATGCTAGGCTATCGATAAACTTACACAAATGCTTGTACTGCTTTCGCTGTAAAGCATAATTTCAAAATCTGAGATGACAGGTGGATTAACAAAAGGCTAAACTGTGTTTTGCAATATTGCACTTGTGATTTCATGAATATGAATATTTTTTTGTAATATTATTTGACTGTTGCGCTATGCTATTCAGCGGTTGCTGACGAAAATGATCCCGCGACAGGGATGGTAGCGTCAAGAAGTTAATGGCATCAGACCGAAGCTCTGCATCTGTTCTCGTGCTCCTAAACCTTAGTGCTGCTTTTGTTACCATCGATCATTGCGTTCTTTTGGAGAGATTGGAAACCCAAACTGGTCTACACGAACAAGTTCTCGCCTGGTTTCGATCTTATCTATCGGAAAGATATCAGTTTGTCTCTGTGAATGGTTTGTCGTCTGACAAATCAACTGTAAATTGCGTTGTTCCTCAATGTTCCGTTTTAGGACCACTATTGTTTTCACTATATATTTGACCTCTTGGTGATGTCATTCGGAAACATAATGTTAACTTTCACTGCAATGCGGATGATACACAGCTGTACATTTCAATGAAACATGGTGAAGCCCCAAAATTGCCCTCCCTGGAAGCCTGTGTTTCAGACGTAAGGAAGTGATGGCGGCAAATGTTTTACTTTTAAACTCAGACAAAACAGAGATGCTTGTTCTAGGTTCCAAGAAACAAAGAGATCTTCTGTTGGATCTGACAATTAATCATCTCAAATAAAACTGTGAAGGACCTCTGCGTTACTCTGCACCTTGATCTCTCTTTTGACAAACAAATCTAGAATATTTCAAGGACAGCTTTTTTCCATCTTTGTAACATTGCAAAAATGATGTAGAAAAATTAATCCATGCTTTTGTCACTTGTAGATTAGACTACTGCAATGCTCTAATTTCCGGCTACCAGGATAAAGCACTAAATAAACTTAGTGCTCATGCTAAAGTTAGTGCTAAACATGGCCGCTAGAATCTTGACTAGAACCAAAAAATTATCATATTACTCCACTGCTAGACTCTCTAGGCTAGGGTAAAATTCAAGATTTTACTGCTAATTTACAAAGCATTACATGGGCTTGCTCCTATCTATCTTTCTGATTTGGTCCTGCCGTACATACCTACAAGTACGCTACGGTCACAAGACACAGTCCTCCTATCTGTCCCTAGAATTTTAAGCAAACAGCTGGAGGCAGGGCTTTCTCCTATAGAGCTTCATTTTTATGCAATGGTCTGCCTGTCCATGTGAGAGATGCAGAATCGGTCTCAACCTTTAAGTCCTTATTGAAGACTCATCTCTTCAGTAGGTCCTATGATTGAGTGTAGTCTGGCCCAGGGGCGTGAAGGTGAACGGCACTGGAGAGGATAAACCGCCGTTGCTGTCTCTGATTGGCCGGTTCCCCTCCCTCCACTGGGATTCTCTGCCTCTAATCCTATTACGGGGGCTGAGTCACTGGCTTACTGGTGCTCTTTCATGCCGTCCCTAGGAGGGGTGCGTCACTTGAGTGGGTTGAGTCACTGACGTGATCTTCCTGTCCCGGTTGGTGCCCCCCTCGGGTTCGTGCCGTGGGTGAGGTCTTCGGGTCAAGCCGTGGGGGAGGTCTTTGTGGGCTATACTCGGCCTTGACTCAGGGTAGTAGGTTGGTGGTTGAAGATATCCCTCCAGTGGTGTGGGGGCTGTGCCATGGCAAAGTGGGTGTGGTTATATCCTGCCTATTTGGCTCTGTCCGGGGGTATTGTCGGACAGGGCCACAGTGTCTCCCGACCCCTCCTGTCCCAGCCGCCAGTATTTATGCTGCAATAATTTATGTGTCGGGGTCAGTCTGTTATATCTGGAGTATTTCTCATGTCTCATCCGGTGTCCTGTATGAATTTAAGTTTTTAAATCCCTCTAATTCTTCTCTCTCTCTTTTTCTCTCTCGCTCTCTCTCTCTTCTCTCTCTCTCTCTCTTTCACTCTCTCTCTTTCTCTCTCTCTCCCTCTTTCTCTCGGAGGACCTGAGCCCTAGGACCATGCCTCAGGACTACCTTGCCTGATGACCTTGCTGTCCCCAGTCCACCTGGTCATGCTGCTGCTCCAGTTTAAACTATTCTGCCTGCGGCTATGGAACCCTGACCTGTTCACCGAACGTGCTACCTTGTCCCGGACCTGCAGTTTTGGACTCTACCACACCTGCTGTCTCTAACTCTTAATGATCGGCTATGAAAATCCAACTGACATTTACTCCTGAGGTGCTGACCTGTTGCACCCTCTACAACCACTGTGATTATTATTATCTGACCCTGCTGGTAAAACGTCTATAAACGTTTGAACATCTTGGCCATGTTCTGTTGTAATCTCCACCCGGCACTGTCAGAAGAGGACTGGTCACCCCTCAGAGCCTGGTTTCTAGGTTCTAGGTTTCTTCTTAGGTTCTGGGAGTTTTTCCTAGCCGCCGTGCTTCTACATCTGCATTGCTTGCTGTTTGGGGTTTTAGGCTGGGTTTCTGTACAGCACTTTGTGACATCGGCTGATGTAAAAAGGGCTTTATAAATACGTTTGATTGATTGATTGATCCATCTTATTGTCCAGATACTGAACATTGACTCGGAAGCCCATTTTCTCAGCCTCACTAAAACGCCACCTCTCCTACCACGTTAACGCCTCTACCTGGGTAAGGAGCCAGGTGTGAGTAGGACTGTTTCAGAGGATCCAAACAAAGGGTTCAGCTCTGGAAAGCCAAATTTGAGGTGAGTAACCAACGATCTGATGTTCAAAAGTCTTGGCGGTCATAATAATTAATACCAGAAATGTTCTGAGCAAATTAAGTTTAAAAAACCCCCACTAAAAACAATAGAAAACCGCAAAGTTGGACTGTCTCTGTCGGCATCATCTTACCAGGATTCTGTGTGTGGTGTGTAGTGTGTACGCGCGTGCGTGTGTGTGTGAGCCAAAGACAGCACCCAAACACCCAGAACAAGTCAATTAGAAAAGGATTAGAGGACTGAGATCAGACTCTCTGACAGACCGACTAGACAAGCAGAAACTGATAAGTCCGAACCACAAACTTTGAGCCCCCAGATAAAATGAATCAGAGCCAGAACACTTGATCTTAGATTAGCACCTTTCAGGGTACAGTAGGGATTAACAGTAACTTCGAAGCTGAGGCAGGAACCTGTGTTTGTCATTGAATTCAAAGAGCAGACACACTTATACATACAAGTGTACACACACACCTTTTCTTGCTCATGCCAATCGGACATGGGAGTCGGGACAGGGAGCAAAATATGTGGACACCTGCTCGTCGAACAATGAACAATTTGACAATGAACCAGACAGACCAAAGCATTGAAAAGGCATGTCAGTAGTTTATTGTTCAATCGGAACACATTCTCCATATCACTTATAACATTTTCAAGCATTACAAATAAACAAACAAAACTATTCAATAATTTTGAACGTCAACATAGATCATTCCAAGAGTACAGGTATTTTGAATTGGTCAGAAACCACTTGATAATGCAGTCAATGAAACTTTTTTGCGTTGGTTCTTCTTTCTGATAGATGTCGATATATAAACTTTTAAATACCTAGATATATATAAATAACATCAACAGTGTGTCTTTATATGTCAATATACACATAACGACCGATGCTGGGAGACGAGAAGCAAGTGCAAGGAGTGAACATTTAATGGATAATAGACAAGAAACAAACAAGGACAGCATCTGGACAGGGGAAAACGTAACGACATCAATGCTGACACGGGGAACAAACTGAGGAGCAGAGAGATATAGAGGGGCAATCAACAAAGTAAAGGAGTCCAGGTGAGTCCAGTGAGTGCTGATGCGCGTAATGATGGTGACAGGTGTGCGTATTGAAGGGCAGTCTGGTGCCCTCGAGCGCCAGAGAGGGGAAGCGGGAGCAGGCGTGACACATACAGTACATAAATACATGTGTACAAATGTCAAGAGTATAGAAATATAACATTGGTGCGTTATGAAACAATGGAATATTTCTAATATATTCCCACTTCAATCTTGTCTTATTCACAAGAAACTCAAGAAACAAATATCTTGCTTGAATTAGCTAGATAGAAGCCATGTGAATAAACAAAATGATAAGTCAAAATATTGAATGTAGTAATAATTCACAGTGGGCATAATTCAATGCATCCGAGACCCTGCAATCCAAGCCACGAACCTAGTCGCATGTTCGCAAAGATGAACCTGAGACAGTTTAGTTGGCCTAGCTGGTGGAGAAGGAGTATAACGTTACTGAAGTGTCCATGGTGGCTGGGTAGAAGGCTGTGCTACAGTTGTACAGTCTGTATGGTACTGTACAGCAAGATTCCAGCATGACAGAACATGCAGATCAATGCTAAACATTTGATATGGATAATTGGTCAGAACACTGTAATGACAACGGTTCAATAAGGATCAATCAATGAGTCCATTTTTCAAATCAATTGATTCATCTATTTATTAATCAATGAATGAGTTAGTTATCTTAAACGCTACTGTGTTTAGCTTCTAGAAACTGAGTCTTCAGAATCCCCCTGTCACTTGCCTCATGAGACCATGGCATCTCTCTCTCCTCCTCTCCTAGGTTTGAACTGGAGAGTATTTATGAGTGCTATCTATTATTAGCTATGACCCACCATTCACACATTCCGTTCTAAGAACACGATCACGTGCCAGTCTAATACCAACTAGGTCATGGATTTATTGACGTCTATGTTTAGACTCTAGTGCAGTGACCCAACGACCTGAGCACTGAGCAGAGGCTCCTCACATTTTGTATTGTAAATTTAGGCTGAGGACTCTAAATTGATCTGACATTGGACAGGGAGGGAGGTTGAACCTATGGACTGTAGGACTTGTGAACTTCAGAACTTGAGCTACAGAACTCGATAATTCAAGAACTCTAGAACTCATGAATCACTATGATGTATCGTAAGGGCCTGGGGCATGTTGGTTTTCAGGCTGAATGTTTAGGGCATGGCTGTTGGTTGGTGCTGTACTTTAGTTTGTCAGTTGGTTGTTTGGTTTTTTGTTTTGAGAACTCATTGTGTTCATGCATGTCGTGGTGCGGCTCGCTCAGAATGCCTTCCTTCTTCTAGTTGGGCTGTGATAATCCCATCGCCATGGTGACGGAGGCCAAGAGGATTGCAGTGCTGGCCACTACCACAGCGCCTCCCGACCTGTACACCACGCGGCAATTGAGGGGCTGCACCGGCCGGTATGTGCCCACCATAGGCTTGCCATCCTTAAACTGGAGGTCTGAGAACACCCGCAGCTTGAAGATGGAAAGAACACACAGGCACAAAGGTCACTGAGATGCAGCTGATATTAAAAGTAACAATAAGTATCATATAAAAATGAACACAGTGTATCCACTGGTGCGTTTTGTTCAATTACTCAAAGCCAGACTAACAGACTCTCTTCACATAAGTATTTTTAGACAGACAGAATGCTCGGCTCTCTACCACATAACTTCTCTGCTTCCAGAGTGTTTCATAATGTACAAACAGTGGTGGGAAAAGTACACAGTTGTCATACTTGAGTAAAAGTAAAGATACCTTAATAGAAAATGACTAAAGGAAAAGTGAAAGTCACCCAATAAAATATTACTTGAGTAAAAGTCTAAAATTATCTGGTTTAAAATTTAATTATGTACAGTGGTAAAAAAAGTACTGAATTGTCATATTTGAGATAAAGTCAAAAGTGTAAGTAAATGTTATCAATCAAATTCCTTATATTAAGCAAACCAGACAGCATGATTTTCTTGTATTTTTTTTATTTACAGATAGCCAGGTTCACACGCAAACATTAATGCCAAACACAGTATTTGTGTTTAGTGAGTCATTTTTGTTGGGATGTTTAGTGAGTCATCCCTTCAGAGGCTGTAGGGATGACAATGTGTTGATAAGTGTGTGAATTTACCTGCTGTCCTGTCTGAGCATTCGAAATGGAACGAGTACTTTTGGGTGTCAGGGAAAATGCATGGGAGTTAAAAAGTACACATTTTCTTTAGGAATGTAGTGGAGTAAAAGTAGTCAAAATATAAATACTTCAGTCAAGTACAGATACCCCCAAAGAAACTTCTTAAATAGTACTTCAAAGTATTTTTACTTGACCTATTTTTACTTTTACACCACTGGCCAGCAAGATGATGGGTTAACGAGCTGCTCTACCTGGTCTCTGCTGAGAGGGATGGGCTTCTCGAACACAGTCCAGATCACAGACTCGGTACAGCCGGGGGTGGTGAGCGAGCCCTTGTAACGGTAGTAGTTGCTTAGGTTCTGCTGGGGAGGAATCAGCTGTTCCAGAGAAACTGACACCAGAGTTGCATTGGCACCTGCAACAACACAGCCCAGTACATTGAGAAACATTGAGCAATGAAACAAACAGACACATTGTATTTGCTACACTGAAGTTATATTAATCTTAGCAAAACATTGGTGTTGGCTACCTGCAGACAAACGGAATGTGGGAGAAACAGAACAAATTGAGACAAATGATTTCTGCAGTGCACATGTTACATACTGTACAAAATTACATTCATCGTAGCATGTATTCGTGAAAACGTTGGCCTCTTGGGGCTGATAGGGCAAGACACAGAGGAAAACATTGAAGAAATGAGGGAAGACATCTAATCACCTCAGCCTTTCTTGTTGATCGTTGCGCATCAACAAAATTAAACTACTGTATGTAATGATGAACAGTATCTGCTACACAGGAACTAAAATACACATAATGATTTATGTATTACATGTACAAAGATACATCAATCTTAGCAGATTCTCATTTCAGTGTCTCAGCTGTGAGGGTAGCTGTGTATGCAATTTTGTAAATCAAATTTATGAGACATGTCATATTGTTAGCAAGATGGATCTGAATAACACATACGGTTGCTAGAGGAAGCATTAGTTATGACATTTATTCACCAGTCATCATGATGCGCTGGAGGGCTTTTACAACGGGGTCATATTTTCTGTTGGCACTGAGTGATTCCTGAAAACGATACGAAATAAGAATCATGACACATACATGTACAGTGCCTTTGGAAAGTATTCAGACCCCTTGGCTTTTTACACATTTTGTTACTTTTACAGCCTTGTTCAAAGATGGATTCAATTGTTATTTTTTTACTCATCAATCTACACACAACACCCCATAATGAAAAATATATATATTTTTGAAAATGTTGCTAATTTATTAAAAATATCACATTTACACAAATATTCAGACCCTTTACTCAGTACTATGTTGAAGCACCTTAGGCAACAATTACAGCATTGAGTATTCCTGGGTATGACACTCATACCTGTATTTGGGCAGTTTTTCCCATTCTTCTCTGCAGATCCTCTCAAGCTCTTTCATGTTGCATGGGGAGCGTAGCTGCACAGTTATTTTCAGGTCTCTCCAGAGATGTTTGATCAGGTTCAAGTCCGGGCTCTGGCTGGGCCACTCAAGGAAATTCAGAGTCTTGTCCCGAAGCCAATCCTGCGTTGGCTTGGCTGTGTGCTTAGGGTAGTTGTCCTGTTGGAAGGTGAACCTTCAGTCTGAGGTCCTTTGCCCTCTGGAGCAGGTTTTCACCAAGGATCTCTCAGTACTTCGCTCTGTTCATCTTTGCCTCGATCGTGACTAGTCTCCCAGTCCCTGCTGCTGATGCTCATCCCCACAGCATGATGCTGCCACCACCATGCTTCACCGTAGGGATGGTGCCAGGTTTCCTCCAGATGTGAGGCTTGGCTTTCAGGCCAAATAGTTCAATCTTGGTTTCATCAGACCAAATAATCTTGTTTCTCATGGTCTGAGAGTCTTTAGGTGCCTTTTGGCTAACTCCAAGTGGGCTGTCACGTGCCTTTTCCTGAGGAGTGGCTTACGTCTGGTCACTCTACCATTAAAGCCTGATTGGTAGAGTGCTGCAGAGATGGTTGTACTTCTGGAAGGTTCTCCTATCTCCACACAGGAACTCTAGAGCTCTGTCAGAGTGACCTACCTGACCAAGGCTCTAATCCCCGAATACTCAGTTTGGTCAGGCGGCCAGCTCTAGAAAGAGTCTTGGTGGCTCTAAATATCTTGAATTTAAGAATGATGAAGGTCACTGTGTTCTTGGGGACCTTCAATGCTGCAGAAATGTTTTGGTACCGTTCCCCAGATCTGTGCCTCAACACAACCCTGTCTCAGAGCACTATGGACAATTGCTTCAACCTCATGGCTTGGTTTTTGCTCTGACATGCACTGTCAACTGTGGGACCTTATATAGACAGGTGTGTGCCTTTCGAAATAATGTCCACTCAATTGAATTTACCGCAGGTGGACTCCAATCAAGTTGTAGAAACATCTCAAGGATGATCAATGGAAACAGGATAAGCCTGAGCTCAAAATCGAGTTTCATAGCAAACAGTCTGAATACTTATGTAAATAAGATATTTCTGTTTTTATTTTGACAAAATGTGCAAACATTTCTAAAAACTTTGTCATTATGGGGTATTGTGTGTAGATTGAGGAAAACAATTAATGAAATCAATTTTTAAATAAAGCTGTGATGTAACAAAATGTGGAAAAAGTCAAAGGGGTCTGAATACTTTCCGAAGGCATATCTACATACATCTCCACATATAAATATACGTATACCTACATAATATTCTAAATCAAATACAAGATAAAGACAGTAGATTTCCATTAGGGTTATTGCACGGTCCTATAATGCATGCATAATATAATGTAATATCATTATCCTCCACATTATGAGTCTTGCCATGGATATATCTATTAAAAGTCAAAGATTAACTGGGTATGGCAAAGAGTTTAGCAAATATGAATAAAAACAATGAAATGTTAACCTCATAGAAAAATCCAAGGACTGCAACTCCTATAGGGTCTTTCAGGGCATCTTCCAATGTTGAGTATTCCTCATTCATGTGAACAATATGCAGCTGTAGAAAAGAGTATCAATAGAAATGTGTTATAGATAATGTCACAAGCCATTCCCAATAGTAGCATTTAAACACCATTTGGGCTCAGGTTATGGATTTGGTATCAATGACAGAAATCGCAGAAAACTTTTTACTCTCACTTGATTGTCATTTTCTCAAGGTCAATTAAACACAATCAAAACTTGTTTACAAAATAAATGCGTGTTATGACCTGTGCGTATTTTGTTCTGCTGTTACAACCACTGTGTTTGTGTGTGTGTGTGTGTGTGTGTGTGTGTGTGTGCTTGCATGCGTATGGCCATCCTACAGGACATTTGGAAAGTTTTCAGACTCCTTGAATATTTCCACATTTTGTTACAATACAGCCTTATTTTAAAGTTGATCAAAAAAATGTTTTACCTCATCAATCTACACAGAATACCTCATTATTACAAAGCGAAAACAGGGTTTTAGACATTTTTGTAAATGTATTAAAAATAAATGTTTCTACAACTTGATTGGAGTCCAACTGTGGTAAATTCAATTAATTGGACCTGATTTGGAAAGGCACACACCTGTCTATATAAGGTTGAACAGTTGACAGTGCATGTCAGTGCAAAAACGTAGCCACGAGGTCGAATGAATTGGCCGTAGAGCTCAGAGACAGGACTGTGTTGAGGCACCAAGACTCTTCCTAGAGCTGGCCGCCCAGCCAAACTGAGCAATTGGGGGAGAAGGTCCTTGTTCGGGGAGGTGACCAAGAACCCGATGGTCACTCTGACAGAGCTTCAGTGTTCCTCTTTGGAGATGGGAGAACCTTCCAGAAGGACATGGAGGAAACATGGCACCATCCGTATGGTGAAGCATAGTGGTGGCAGCATCATGCTGTGGGGATGTTTTTCAGCAGCAGGGACTGGGAGACTTGTCAGGATCAAGGGAAAGATTAACGAAACAAAGTACAGAGAGACCCTTGATGAAAACCTACTCCAGATTGCTCAGGACCTTCACCTGCCAACAGGACAACAACCATAAGCACATAGCCCAGACAAAGCAGGAGTGGTTTCGGGACAAGTCTATGAATGACCTTGAGTGGCCCAGCCAGAGCCCGGACTTGAACCTGATTGAACATTTCTGGAGGGACCTGAAAACAGCTGTACAGCAACGCTTCCCATCCAAGCTGACATAGCTTGAGACGGTCTGCAGAGAAGAATGGGAGAAACTCCCCAAATACAGATGTGCCACGCTTGTAGCGTCATACCCAAGAAGACTCGAGTCTGAAATCGCTGCCAAAGGTGCTTCAACAAATTACTGAGTAAAGGGTCTGAATACTTATGTAAATTCAATATTTCAGTTTTTTCTGAAAACCTGTTTATGTTTTGTCATTATGGAGTATTGTGTGTAGATTGATGATGAGGAAAAAACAATATGATACATTTTAGAATAAGGCTGTAAAGTAAAAAGTCAAGGGGTCTGAATAGTTTATGAATGCACTGTACATGACATTACCTCCATGGGGTACTGCTCTCCGTCGATAGTGTGTTCTGACCCTGGTCCTCCGTTCTTTCCCCAGTGCAGGTGAAACTGCACTACCTTATATGGCGTCTCCAGGTCTCCACCAATGACATACGGTTGGTGAGGCACATTCACTTGAACTTGAGGGGGAAGACAGTGGAAATCAGACAACAAAGGACAAAAAAACTTTATATATATGTATAGAAAACTGCATGCTTTTGGGGGAGGTGGGGATGTCAATGACAGGATGTTTTCTCTTTGAATTAAAACATTTCCAGGTAAAAGGCATATTTCTAAATGTGCACATTTTTACACCATTTTTTATTTTATTTAACCTTTTTTTAACCAGGTAGGCGAGTTGAGAACAAGTTCTCATTTACAACTGCGACCTGGCCAAGATAAAGCAAAGCAGTTCGACACATACAACAACACAGAGTGTTGGAATAAACAAACATACAGTCAAAAATACAGTAGAAAAAGTATATATACAGTGTGTGCAAATTAGGTAAGATAAGGGAGGTAAGGCAATAAATAGACTATGGTGGCGAATTAATTACAATATGCCAATTAAACACTGGAGTGATTGATGTGCAGAAGATGAATGTGCAAGTAGAGATACTTGGGTGCAAAGGAGCAAGATAAATAAATAAATAAATACAGTAAGGGGATGAGGTAGTTGGATGAGCTATTTACAAATGGGCTATGTACAGGTGCAGTGATCTGTGAGCTGCTCTGACAGCTTGTGCTTAAAGCTTGTGAGGGAGATATGAGTCTCCAATTTTTGCAGTTCATTCCAGTCATTGGCAGCAGAGAACTGGAAGGAGAGGCAGCCAAAGGAAGAATTGGCTCTGGGGGTAACCAGTGAGATATACAGTGCCTTGCGAAAGTATTCGGCCCCCTTGAACTTTGCGACCTTTTGCCACAATTCAGGCTTCAAACATAAAGATATAAAACTGTATTTTTTTGTGAAGAATCAACAACAAGTGGGACACAATCATGAAGTGGAACGACATTTATTGGATATTTCAAACTTTTTTAACAAATCAAAAACTGAAAAATTGGGCGTGCAAAATTATTCAGCCCCTTTACTTTCAGTGCAGCAAACTCTCTCCAGAAGTTCAGTGAGGATCTCTGAATGATCCAATGTTGACCTAAATGACTAATGATGATAAATACAATCCACCTGTGTGTAATCAAGTCTCCGTATAAATGCACCTGCACTGTGATAGTCTCAGAGGTCCGTTAAAAGCGCAGAGAGCATCATGAAGAACAAGGAACACACCAGGCAGGTCCGAGATACTGTTGTGAAGAATTTTAAAGCCGGATTTGGATACAAAAAGATTTCCCAAGCTTTAAACATCCCAAGGAGCACTGTGCAAGCGATAATATTGAAATGGAAGGAGTATCAGACCACTGCAAATCTACCAAGACCTGGCCGTCCCTCTAAACTTTCAGCTCATACAAGGAGAAGACTGATCAGAGATGCAGCCAAGAGGCCCATGATCACTCTGGATGAACTGCAGAGATCTACAGCTGAGGTGGGAGACTCTGTCCATAGGACAACAATCAGTCGGATATTGCACAAATCTGGCCTTTATGGAAGAGTGGCAAGAAGAAAGCCATTTCTTAAAGATATCCATAAAAAGTGTTGTTTAAAGTTGAGCTGAGCTGAGATAAGGCGGGGCTTTACCTAGCAAAGACTTGTAGATGACCTGGAGCCAGTGAGTTTGGCGAAGAATATGAAGCGAGGGCCAGCCAATCAAAGAATCACCAGCGGCAAGAGCGACATCATTGATGTATACAGAGAAGAGAGTCGGCCCGAGAATTGAACCCTGTGGCACCCCCATAGAGACTGCCAGAGGTCCGGACAACAGGCCTTCCGATTTGACACACTGAACTCTATCTGAGAAGTAGTTGGTGAACCAGGCAAGGCAGTCATTTGAGAAACCAAGGCTGTTGAGCATGCTGATAAGAATGTGGTGATTGACAGAGTCGAAAACCTTGGCCAGGTCGATGAATACGGCTGCACAGTAATGTCTCTTATCGATGGCCGTTATGATATCGTTTAGGACCTTGAGCATGGCTGAGGTGTACCCATGACCAGCTCTGAAACAAGAATGCATAGCGGAGAAGGTACGGTGTGATTCGAAATGGTCAGTAGCCTCTTAGTGCGTAAATCCCTCTAGCGGGATCAAAATCGACAACATCCAGTGAAATCGGAGCACGCCAAATACAACATCGTAATATTGACCATTCATGAAAATACAAGTGTCCTACATAATTTAAAAACTTCTTGTTAATCCAGCCGCTTTGTCAGATTTCAAAAAGGCTTTACGGCGAAAGCATTACAAACATTTTCCAAACAAGCAGAGGCCTCACGAAAGTCAGAAATAGCGATTGAATAAATCACTTACCTTTGAAGATCTTCCTCTGTTTGCAATCCCAAGGGTCCCAGCCACATAACAAATGGTCCTTTTGTTCGATAAAGACCTTCTTTCTATCCCAAAAAAGTCTGTTTAGTTGGCGCGCTTGATTCAGTAATTCAGTTTCCCTCGTTCAAAATGCATACAAATTCATCTCAAAAGTTACCAATAAACTTCGTCCAAACAAGTCAAACAATGTTTCTAATCAATCCTCAGGTACCCTAATAGGTAAATAAACAATACAATTTAAGACGGAGAATAGTATGTTCATTACCTGAGATAAATAACAAAGTGGGAACCACCTAGAAAAACTACAAATTCTAGCTCATTTTTCAAAAAACAAGCCTGAAACTCTTTCAAAAGACTGTTGACATCTACTGGAAGCCCAAGGAACTGCAATCTGGGAGGTATCCTTTGATTTTCCCATAAGCAATGATTTGGATGGGCAGACGCCTAAAAAAAAAAGAAATCCGGATGGATTCTCCTTGGGTTTTCGCCTTCCATATCAGTTCTGTTATACTCACATACATTATTTTAACAGTTTTAGAAAGGTCAGAGTGTTTTCTATCCAATACTACATGATTCCATGTGTTATTTCATAGTTTTGATGTCTTCACTATTATTCTACAATATAGAAAATAGTACAAATTAAGAAAAACCCTTGAATGAGTAGGTGTTCTAAAACTTTTGACCGGTAGTGTATGTTTTTAAGGATGTGCGTATGACCGCAAACTTTTATATAGACTGGCCTAAATTAAACATACCAGAGTGTCCATTGTTTTTGATCAGGCCACTGAAGGAATCCTGGTATTTTCTGAACTGGAAGGGTGTGAGGCGCTCATCTGGTAGGGTCTTCCTGTGGACGATGTTGATGGGGGATTGGGCTCTGCCTTCACAGTCTTTGTTGGCATGGTACCACTTCTCAGGTCCTGTAGAACGGTGAGGAGAGAAAATACTGTACACCATCAAGCTCTGACCGCAAGCCCCAAACGAGGAATGTTAAAGTTTATGTTTGTCTGAGTAAAACTGTTTTGAATGGGTAAGTGTTTAAATGGGAGATTAGGGAGGGACAGGTATGGATGGATAGGTGGGTGTAGAGGAAGTGGATTTGTGGCTGTAACTGTCAACTCCCTCCTTTTAACAACTTGAACTTGTGACGGTGACACAAAGGTAAGAGAGGATCCAAGTCAGTGCCGTGTGTTGCATGGAAAGTTCAGTCACGGTGTATCAAAATCACCATTACAAGGGGTGGCACAGGTATGTTGGGACTGGTAGCACCAATCTGGAACAACAGGAGAAACATAAGGGAGCCACATGGTCAGTAGTATACTGCATACATAAAATAGAATCAAATTACACCATCTGTTTTATGACTGTAATACATTGTTAAAGACCTACTTCAGGTTCCCTAGCACCTCATTTATCATCTGATTTACTTAACAAATCAAAATAGGCGGTCCAGGTATCCTCATGACATGGCACAAGTGGGGGGGTGGGCTTTCCTGTTTTGTCCGCTAATTGCTCTTCTCTTGTTCCTGCACGCAAGGGGGGAGGCCGATGACCTCAGAGTGCACCCATCAGACCAACTCCTTGAATTGCCAACTCCTTGAATTTGTGTCTAATTTCTAAATTTTTTACCCTTTAAGACATGGCCCGGTAGTAAGATTTTTTTTTAAACCTCCCGCTTTGGGCTGGATGTGTCAATAATTAGTTCATACATGCATAATCTATGAGCATAATTATTGTCTTACCTGAATTAGTCACGAAATGCCTAGTTTGAAATCCACTGTTTTCTGGCATCTGTGCGACACCATTTTCCCTACATTTACCCCTACAAGGGCCAGCCCAATAGAAATTTGAATTTCTGCCAATGAGCTTCAGAACCTCGCCATTTGTGTGACAGCTAGCAGGATGTGCACACAGTAGAGCAAGAGAGAGCAATTACGTGGTGCACATTTGTGAAGTAGTACGCAATTTTCGTGGCCGGTACTTTCAGAACTACTGGCAAAAGTATACAAAAGTTCTAGAGATAATCTTTTAAAGGGGCAATCAGCAGTTGCTTAATCCATTATTGGACTAAATTTATAATATGTACCAATTGATTCTTGAAGAAAATAACTTAAATGCCTCATGAGCTTAGTTTAACCGCTGTACCCCATCAGAACACAAAATATAAGCTTATTTTACTCCAATGCTAGTAAACAAAATAAATGTAAACAAACACTGTATAGGATCAAAACATGGTTAGAGATACAATTTCAATATCATGGACGCATCCATATTGCTGTCCATGAATTTGAAAGTGATTATATCTCCAGCCCCATCCCTCAGCTTTTTATGGAAACAGTGGTGGGGAGTACGTTTTGTTATTGTTTCAACTGCTTATTGGCCCTTTAAGTGTGTGTACTCTACTGTATATACATTGCCTTTGGAAAGTATTCAGACCCCTTGACCTTTTCCACATTTTGTTAAAATTGATTAACTAAATAAAAATCCTCAGCAACCTACACACAAAACCCCATAAAGACAAAGCGAAAACAAGTTTTTTGAAATGTTTGTAAATGTATTACAAATAAAAAACAGAAATACCTTATTTACAGAATTATTCAGACCCTTTGCTATCAATCAAATTTCAATCATATGCATTTCTAAAGCCCTTTTAACATCAGCCGATGTCACAAAGTGCTGTACAGAAACCCAGCCTAAAACCCCAAACAGCCAGCAATGCAGATGTAGAAGCACGGTGGCTAGAAAGGCCAAAACCTAGGAAGAAACTTAGAGAGGAACCAGGCTCTGAGGGTTGGCCAGTCCTTTTCTGGCTGTGCAGGGTGGAGATTAGCCAAGATGGCCAAGATGTTAAAACGTTCATAGACGTTTTACCAGCAGCGTCAAATAATAATTAATTTCTCTCCCCAAAAAGGAGAGACAGGTTTAAAAGGTTGGAGATGGGCTAGCGATGATACGGACAGCAACCTTAAAGAAGAAAGGGTCTAAACCATCTGACCCAGATGTTTTTTTGGGGTCAAGTTTCAGGAGCTCCTCTTGCACCTCGGGCTCAGTGACTGCTGAAACTTTGTAGCGGGGGAAAAAGAGGGAGAAGCATCGGGGATAGTCGCATTAGAAGGGGTGGGAGATGAGGAAATGTTGGACGGGCAAGGAGGAACAGACTGAGTCAAATAGGAATCCTGACTTAATGAAGTGGTGATTAAAGAGCTCAGCCATGTGCTTCTTGTCAGTAACAACCACATAATCAACTTTAAGGGACATGGGCAGCTGTGAGGAGGAGGGTTTATTCTCCTGGTCTTTAATCCTTTTCCAGAACCTAGTTCTACCTTTGGCCTGCCGGATAGCCTGAGTGTACTTATTTCTCATTTGCCTGAGTATGCGTGGGCCGAGCCTTTCGCCAAATGTAATTCTTGAGGTGGAGTAACTCTGCAAGATCACGGTCAAACCAGGGGCTGAACCTATTTTTAATTCTCATTTTTTTCACGTGGGGTGTGTTTGTTAACAATACTACTGAAAATATCAAAAAAGAAGGTCCAAGCATCCTCGACAGAGGGGATCAAGCTGATTCTATAACATTTTACAGAGGCCAGTTCATGAAGGAAGGCTTGCTCATTAAAGTTTTTTAGCAAGCGTCTATGACAAATCACGACAGGTAGTTTCACTGAGCAGCCATTACGAACACAGGCTGTTAAACAGTGATCACTAAGGGCATTACAGAAAACACCAGACTGATACCTGTCAGGATTATTTGTGAGGATAACATTGAGGAGAGTAGCCTTTTCTGGGTGTTTGGAGTCATACCTTGTGGAATTGGTAATAATCTGAGAAATATTTAGGGAGTCCCATTGCTTTAGGACTTGGTCAGGTGGTTTAAGCATGTCCCAGTTTAGGTCACCTTGCAGGACAAAATCAGATTTTGTGTAAGGGGCCAGGAGAGTGCTTAGGGCAGGTAAGGTACAGGCCGGTGCTGATGGAGGGCGATAGCACCCAGCAACAGTCAACAAAGAGCTATTTGAAAGTTTAATACATAAAACCAGTGAATAAGATTGTTTGGGGATAGACTTGGTGGAGACAACCGAGCACTGAAGGTGATTCTTGGTAAAGATTGCCACTCTCCCACCTTTGGAAGATCTGTCTTGCCGAAAAAGGTTATAACCAGAAATCAGTATTCAAAACACTCTTCCTTATCCACAAATGTTTTAGTTCTAGTCAAGATTCTAGCAGCCATGTTTAGCACTAAATGAAGTTTATTTATGAAAGTAGAGCATTGCAGTAGTTTAATTTAGTAGTGACAAAAGCAGGGATACAGGGATAATTTTTGGAGAGAAAGTTTCTGATTTTTGCAATGTTACGAAGATGGAAAAAAGCTGTCCTTGAAATATTCTTGATATGTTCGTCAAAAGAGAGATCAAGGTCCTGATTAATGCCGAGGTCCTTCACAGTTTTATTTGAGACGACTCTACAACCATCAACAGAAGGTCTCTTTGTTTCTTGGGACCTAGAACTAGCACTTCTGTTATGTCCGAGTTTAAAAGTAAAACATTTGCCGCCATCCACTTCCTTATGGCTGAAACACAGGCTTCCAGGGAGGGCAATTTTTGGGCTTCACCATGTTTCATCGAAATGTACAGCTGTCCGCATAGCAGTGAAAGTTAAAATTAAGTTTCCAAATGATATCATCAAGAGGTAAAATATATAGTGAAAACAATAGTGATCCTAAAATGGAACCTTGAGGAACACTGAAATGTACAGTTGATTTGTCAGAGGACAAACCATCCACAAAGACAAACTGATATCTTTCCAACAGATAAGATCGAAACCAGCCCAGAACTTGTTCGTGTAGGCCAATTTGGGTTTCCAATCTCTCCAAAAGAATGCAGTGATCGATGGTAACAAAAGCAGCACTAAGGTTTAGGAGCACAAGGACAGATGCAGAGCGTCGTTCTGAGACCATTATAAGGTCATTTATTAAAAGGTAATTTACCACCTTCACGAGTGCAGTCTCAGTGATATGATGGGGTCTAAAACCAGACTGAAGCATTTAATATACCTTGTTTGTCTTCAGGAAGGCAGTGAGTTGCTACGCAACAGCTTTTTCAAAAACTTGTGAGAGGAATGGGAGATTCAATATAGGCCGAAAGTTTTTTGTATTTTCTGGGTCAAGGTTTGGCTTTTTCAAGAGAGGCTTTATTACTGCCACTTTTAGTGAGTTTGGTAAACATCCAGTGGATAGGGATCTGTTTATTGTGTTGAACATAGGAAGGCCAAGCACAGCTCTTTCAGTGCAGTTGGAATAGGGTCCAATATGCAGCTTGAAGGTTTAGAGGCCATGACTATTTCCTCAATGTGTAAAGAGATATAGTGTTAAAAAACATGAGTGTCTCCATTGATCCTAGGTCCTGGCAGTTTGAAGAAATACGCAGATTTAAAGAGGAGTCCGTCATTTGCTTTCTAATGATCATGATCTTTTTGTCAAAGTAGTTCATGAATTTATCACTGCTGAAGTGAAAGCTGTCCTCTCTTGGGGAATGCTCAATTTTAGTTAGCTTTGCGACAGTATCAAAAATACATTTCGGATTGTTCTTATTCTCCTCAATTAAGTTGCAAAAATAGGATGATCGAGCAGCAGTGAAGGCTCTTCGATACTGAACGGTACTGTCTTTCCAAACTAATCGGAAGACTTCCAGTTTGGTGTAGCATCTTTCCGTTCCAATTTTCTGCGAACTTGCTTCATGGCTCGGGTATTTTCAGTATACCAGGGAGCTAGTTTTTATGACAAATGTTTTTTGTTTTCATGGGTGCGACAGCATCTACGGTTTTACGGAAGGTTACATTTTATTTTTTACATTTTTATTTCACCTTTATTTAACCAGTCAGTTGACCTTCTTAACCATTTAGTTCCCCAGTTAGGTGGTTAACTGATTTTTGTGCTCTGACGTCCTTGGGTAGTTGAAAGGAGTCTGGAAGGGCATCTAGGAATCTTTGGGTTGTCCAGAAATGTATAGCATGGCTTTTGATGATCTTTGGTTGGTTGTCTGAGCAGATTATTTGTTGTGAATTTAAACGTAATAACATGGTGGTCCGATAGTCCAGGATTATGAGGAAAAACATTAAGATCCACAATATTTATTCCACTGGACAAAACTATGTCCAGAGAATGACTGTGGCAGTGAGTAGGTTTGGAGACATTTTGGACAAAACCCATTGAGCCGATGATGGCTCCAAAAGGCTTTTGGAGTGGGTTTGTGGACTTTTCCATGTGAATATTAAAGTCACCAAAAATTGGAATATTATTTTCCATGACTACAAGGTCCAATAGGAATTCAGGGAACTCAGTGAGGAACGCTGTATACGGTCCAGGAGGCCTGTAAACAGTACCTATAAAAGTGATTGAGTAGGCTGCATAGATTTCAACGGCAACAAAACAAAGGAGATGATTGTGGACTTCAGGAAACAGCAGAGGGAGCACCCCCCTATCCACATCGACGGGACAGTAGTGGAGAGGGTAGTACGTTTTAAGTTCCTCGGCATACACATCACAGACAAACTGAATTGGTCCACCCACACAGACAGCGTCGTGAAGAAGGCGCAGCAGCGCCTCTTCAACCTCAGGAGGCTGAAGAAATTCAGCTTGTCACCAAAAGCACTCACAAACTTCTACAGATGCACAATCGAGAGCATCCTGTCGGGCTGTATCACCGCCTGGTACGGCAACTGCTCCGCCCACAACCGTAAGGCTCTCCAGAGGGTAGTGAGGTCTGAACAATGCATCACCGGGGGCAAACTACCTGCCCTCCAGGACACCTACACCACCCGATGTCACAGGAAGGCCATAAAGATCATCAAGGACAACAACCACCCGAGCCACTGCCTGTTCACCCCACTATCATCCAGAAGGCGAGGTCAGTACAGGTGCATCAAAGCAGGGACCGAGAGACTGAAAAACAGCTTCTATCAGACTGATAAACAGCCACCACTAACATTGAGTGGCTGCTGCCAAAACACAGACTCAACTCCAGCCACTTTAATAATGAAAATTGATGGAAATTGATGTAAAAATATAACACTAGCCACTTTAAACAATGCTACTTAATATAATGTTTACATACCCTACATTACTCATCTCATATGTATATGTACAGTGGGGCAAAAAAGTACAAGTTCTCCCACTTAAAAAGATGAGAGAGGCCTGTAATTTTCATCGTAGGTACACTTCAACTATGACAGACAAAACGAGAAGAAACAAAATCCAGAAAATCACATTGTAGCATTTTTAATGAATTTATTTGCAAATTATGGTGGAAAATAAGTATTTGGTCAATAACTAAAGTTTATCTCAATACTTTGTTATATATCCTTTGTTGGCAATGACAGAGGTCAAACATTTTCTGTAAGTCTTCACAAGGTTTTCACACACTGTTGCTGGTATTTTGGCCCATTCCTCCATGCAGATCTCCTCTAGAGCAGTGATGTTTTGGGGCTGTTGCTGGGCAACATGGACTTTCAACTCCCTCCAAAGATTTTCTATGGGGTTGAGATCTGGAGACTGGCTAAGCCACTCCAGGACCATGAAATGCTTCTTACGAAGCCACTCCTTCATTCCCGGGTGGTGTGTTTGGGATCATTGTCATGCTGAAAGACCCAGCCACGTTTCATCTTCAATGCCCTTGCTGAGGTTTTCACTCAAAATCTCACGATACATGGCCCCATTCATTCTTTCCTTTACACGGATCAGTCGTCCTAGTCCCTTTGCAGAAAAACAGCCCCAAAGCATGATGTTTCCACCCCCATGCTTCACATGGTGTTCTTTGGATGCAACTCAGCATTCTTTGTCCTCCAAACACGACGAGTTGAGTTTTTACCAAAAAGTTATATTTTGGTTTCATCTGACCATATGACCTTCTATCAATCTTCTTCTGGATCTTCCAAATGCTCTCTAGCAAACTTCAGATGGGTCTGGACATGTACTGGCTTAAGCAGGGGGACAAGTCTGGCACTGCAGGATTTGAGTCCCTGGCGGTGTAGTGTGTTACTGATGGTAGGCTTTGTTACTTTGGTTCCAGCTCTCTGCAGGTCATTCACTAGGATTTTTGCTCACCGTTCTTGTGATCATTTTGACCCCACGGGGTGAGATCTTGCGTGGAGCCCCAGATCAAGGGAGATTATCAGTGGTCTTGTATGTCTTCCATTTCCTAATAATTGCTCCCACAGTTGATTTCTTCAAACCAAGCTGCTTACCTATTGCAGATTCAGTCTTCCCAGCCTGGTACAGGTCTACAATTTTGTTTCTGGTGTCCTTTGACAGCTCTTTGGTCTTGGCCATAGTGGAGTTTGGAGTGTGACTGTTTGAGGTTGTGGACAGGTGTTTTTTATACTGATAACAAGTTCAAACAGGTGCCATTAATACAGGTAACGAGTGGAGAACAGAGGAGCCTCTTAAAGAAGAAGTTACAGGTCTGTGAGAGCCAGAAATCTTGCTTGTTTGTAGGTGACCAAATACTTATTTTCCACCATAATTTGCAAATAAATTCATTAAAAATCCTACAATGTGATTTTCTGGATGTTTTTTCTCATTTTGTCTGTCATAGTTGAAGTGTACCTATGATGAAAATTACAGGCCTCTCTCATCTTTTTAAGTGGGAGAACTTGCACAATTGGTGGCTGACTAAATACTTTTTTGCCCCACTGTATATACTGTACTCTATATCATCTACTGCATCTTTATGTAATACATGTATCACTAGCCACTTTAAACTATGCCACTTTGTTTACATACCCTACATTACTCATCTCATATGTATATACTGTACTCGATACCATCTACTGCATCTTGCCTATGCCGTTCTGTACAATCACTCATTCATACATCTTTTTGTGCATATTCTTTATCCCTTTACACTTGTGTGTATAAGGTAGTAGTTTTGGAATTGTTAGGTTAGATTACTCGTTGGTTATTACTGCATTGTCAGAACTAGAAACACAAGCATTTAGCTACACTCGCATTAACATCTGCTAACCATGTGTATGTGACAAATACAATTTGATTTGATTTGACTGGAAACCCAAAAGACGAAAATGCAGTTTTTGTAAATTGAAATTTGGTATCGTAAATGTTAGCAACACCTCCGCCTTTTCGGGATGCGCGGGGGATATGGTCACTAGTGTAACCAGGAGAGGCCTCATTTAACACAGTAAATTCATCAGGCTTAAGCCATGTTTCAGTCAGGCCAATCACATCAAGATTATGATCAGTGATTAGTTAATTGACTATAACTGCCTTGGAAGTGAGGGATCTAACATTATAAGTATCCCCATTTTGAGATGTGAGATATCACAATCTCTTTCAATAATGACAGGAATGGAGAAGGTCTTTATTCCAGTGAGATTGCTAAGGCGACCACCGCCACGTTTAGTTTTGCCCAACCTGGATCGAGACACAAACACGGTCTCAATGGGGAAAGCTGAGCTGATTTACACTGACTGTGCTAGTGACAGACTCCACTAAGCTGGCAGGTTGGCTAACAGCATGCTGCCTGGCCTGCACCCTATCTCATTGTGGAGCTAGAGGAGTTAGAGCCCTGTCTATGTTCATAGATGAAAGAACCCCTCCAGCTAGGATGGAGTCCGTCACTCCTCAGCAGGCCAGGCTTGGTCCTGTTTGTGGGTGAGTTCCAGAAAGAGGGCCAATTCTATCTCCCCGAGGGGCAGAAATCAGTTTTCAACCGGCGATTCAGTTGTGAGACTCTGCTATAGAGCTCATCACTCCCCCTAACTGGGAGGGGGCCAGAGACAATTACTCGATGCCGACACATCTTTCTAGCTGATTTACAAGCTATGTTGCGCTTGGTGACCTCTGACTGTTTCATCCTAACATCGTTGGTGCCGACGTGGATAACAATATCCCTATACTCGCCAGTTTTAGACTTAGCCAGCATCATCTTCAGATTAGCCTTAACGTCGGTAGCCTTGCTCCCTGGTAAACAGTGTATGATCACAGGATGATTTTTTAAAGTCTAATGCTGTGGGTAATGGAGTCTCCAATGACTTTGCTACACTTCAAGGAATAATGTTAATGTTACTACTTAGCTTCGGCTGGTGGAGGTTGTGTAGAACCCGTGTAGAACCATGTCCAGATAAAGTGTCAGGGGTGAAAAAGTTGAATGAAAAAAGTAGAGCGAGGGAATACAAAAATATATACAACCGTAAAGTTGGCAGGTAGCAAAGTAACGTTGGCACGTAGCACGTAAACAATCCACAAATTGTGATCGGAGACTCGAAATTAAGCTCAGGTGCATCCTGTTTCATTCGTTATTGTTTCAACTGCCGATTGGCCCTTAAAGTGTGTGTACTTTAATGTGTTTATAGTGGCTTTGGAAAGTTTTTGACTTATTCCACTCAACCAGCCTTACTCTAAAATTGATTAAATAAATAAGAATCCTCAGCAACCTACACACAATACCACATATTGACAAATAAATAAATACATTTATTACAAATAAAAAACAGAAATATCTTATTTACAGAAGTATTCAGACCCTTTGCTATGAGACTCGAAGTTAAGCTCAGATGCATCCTGTTTCCATTGATCATCCTTGAGATGTTTCTACAACTTGATTGGAGTCCACCTGCGGTAAATTCAATTGAGTGGACATGATTTGGAAAGGCACACACGTGTCTATGTAAGGTCCCACAATTGACAGAGCAAAAACTAGTGAGGTCAAAGGAATTGCTCAGAGACAGGACTGTGTCAAGGCACAGATCTGGGGAACGGTACCAAAACATTTCTGCAGAATTGAAGGTCCCCAAGAACACAGCGATCTGTGGCGAAGGGCCTTGGTCAGGGAGGTGACCAAGAACCTGATGGTCACTCTAAAAGAGCCCTAAAGTTCCTCTGTAGAGATGGGAGAACTTTGTTAATGGTAGAGTGGCCAGACGGAAGCCACTCATCAGTAAAAGGCACATGGCAGCCCACCAAAAGCCATCTAAAGACTCTCAGACCATGAGAAACAAGATTCTCAGGTCTGATGAAACCAAGATTGAACTCTTTGGCCTGAATGCCAAGCGTCACGTCTGGAGGAAACCTGGCACCATCCCTACGGTGAAGCATGGTGGAGGCAGCATCATGCTGTGGCGGTGCTGTGTGGGAGTTTTTCAGCAGCAGGGACTGAGAGAGTAGTCAGGATCAAGGCAAAGATAAATGGAGCAAGGTACAGAGATCCTTGATAAAAGCCTGCTCAAGAGGGCTCAGGACCTCAGACTTGGGTGAAATTTCACCTTCCAACAGGACAACTACCCTAAGCACACAGCCAAGACAATGCAGGAATGGCTTCGGGACAAGTCTCTGAATGTCTTTCAGTGGCCCAGCCAGAGCCCGGACTTGAACCCAATCAAACATCTCTGGAGAGCCCTGAAAAAAGCTTTGCAGCAACACTCCACATCCAGCTTGAGAGGATCTGCAGAGAAGAATGGAAGAAACTCCCCAAATACAGGTACCCAAGAACACTCAAGGCTGTAATCACTGCCAAAAAAGCTTCAACAAAGTACGAGTAAAGGGTTTGAATACCTAAGTGAATGTGATAATTCAGTTTATTTTTGTATATAAATTAGCAAAAATGTCTAAAAACCTGTTTTTGCTTTGACATTATGGAATATTGTGTGTCGATTGATGAGGGAAAAAAACTGTTTAATTAGTTTTAGAATAAGGCTGTAATGTAAAAAAAAATGTGGAAAAAGTCAAGGGGTCTGGATACTTTCCGAAAGCACTATATACACACTGAAAAAAAATATAAACGCAACATGTAAAGCTCCATGTTTCATGATCTAAATTTAAAGATCCCAGATATGTTCAGATTTCAAAAAGGCTTTACGGCGAAAGCACAACCTTGCGATTATCTGAGGACAGCGCCCCGCATACAAAAGCATGAAAAACATTTTTCAACCAGGCAGGTGCCTGTCAGAAATAGCGATATAATAAAAGCCTTACCTTTGAAGATCTTCTTCTGTTGGCACTCCAAAAGGTCCCAGATACATCACAAATGGTCCTTTTGTTCGATAAAGACCTTCTTTATAACCGCAAAAAACTCAGTTTAGCTGGCATGCTTCATTCAATAATCCACCGGTTTCCCTCCTTCAAAATGCATACAAAATTAATCCCAAACGTTACCAATAAACTTCTCCAAACAAGTCTAAAAAAGTTTATAATCAAACCTCAGGTACCCTAATACGTAAATAAATGATAAAATTTAAGACGGAGAAACGTTATTGTCTTTACCAGAGATAAACAACAAAGAATACGCGCTCATCCAAGCACATGAAAACAACACTACAGCCAAAATGGGAGCCACTTAGAAAAACTACAAATTCTAGCTAATTTTTCCAAAAACAAGCCTGAAACTCTTTCTAAAGACTGTTGACATCTAGTGGAAGCCGTGGGAACTGCAATCTGGGAGGATTCCGCCTCATAATAACCATGACAGCCATTGGAATGTTTTATTTGTGATGGTTTGTCCTCGGGTTTTGGCCTGCCATATCAGTTCTGTTATACTCACCGACATTATGTTAACATTTTGCATATCCTCAGCTTCTGGGCCTGAGTTACAGGCAGTTTACTTTGTGCACGCTTTTCATCCAGATGTGAAAATACTGCCCCCTAGCCCAAAGAGGTTTTAAGGTATGTTAAAAAAAAGACAGTGAGAGAGATCTCAGTATGTCATGTATGTCATGACATGACATGACATGTATGTCATTGTGTTCTCTATGAGTAGGCTTACACAACAACACTCCACATTTTACATGGTATGTAGGTCCACCTGGTTAAATAAAGCTGAAATAAAAAAAAAATGTATTTTGGAATGCAAAGGGAACGACTACCTGGAAGAGCAGGGGAGAATTCAGTGCGCAGGTATTTTAAACCTCTACAGGATCGGTGTCCCTACCTCGGGATGGTTGAGCTAACGTAGGCAATTGCGATTAGCATGAGGTTGTAAGTACCAAGAAAATTTCCCAGGACATAGACATATCTGATATAAACTTAAATTCTGCTTAATCTATAACTGCACTGTCCAATTTACAGTAGTTGTTACAGTGAAAGAATACCATGCTATGGTTTGAGGAGAGTGCACAGTTATGAACTTGAAAATTTATTAATAAACCATTTAGGCACATTTGGGCAGTCTTGCTACAATTTTTTAAACAGAAATTAAATGGTTCATTGGATCAGTCTAAAACTTTGCACACACACTGCTGCCATCTTAGTGGACAAAATCTAAATTGCGCCTGGGCTGGAATAATACATTATGGCCTTTCTCTTGCATTTCAAAAGCCCTAGGTGTCTTGTTATCAGATGCAAAACAAACGTAGCATGATCAGTTACGTTTGTGAATGCAATCTTTATCCAAATGGTATGGTATCCAGTTTCAACAGCACCTATTCTCAACATCTGCAGAGCATGCAGTGTAGCCTGTGAATTACCCATTTCAGCATTGGGGAAAACAGACAGATCATGGATTGTGTCGTAATTTTATCAATGAAACTAGGCCTGTAGGATATCTGCGTTCGCCGTGTTAAAGATTTTACGTTTTTACGCAGCGCTTATTCCTGCAGCTCATGCCGCGTCTCGTTGATTGCTGCGGTAAACACGCACGTTCCTCTCATTGGCTCGCGTTGAACTTCGCATATGATGCAGGTGCACGTGGAAGCTGAATGGGATTGCTTGATATAACGTAGCCTTTTCAAATTCCTCCATCTATATAGAGGATAAGGAGGTTGTCACCTCATCTGATAGTTAATAACTAACTCACACGCACACACACACACACAGATAAAATGATACTGTAAAAGCCTGAAAATACAATTCTAAAAACGATATGATGGGCTTCTCCGTTCATTTTCTTTTTATAGTAGCCCCAGAATAATCTACCGGACACCATTTTGACACCTCAGTGCCAGCACCTTTGGCATATTGATTTGCTGACAGGCAGAGACTCTCACTTCATGTCCTTGAATTCACTGTGCTTTCCTCGTCAGGGGGAATGAGAGCCTGCCAGCAATGCCGTGATGCTCGTGTGAAATGCGTGGGAAATCTCTTATAGACAGGGCTGTTAGTTATTGGGGACAATTTTATTTGGGGTGATAGTGCGGTGCGTAGAATATGAGCATGTCTTTGATGTTCAAAGCTAGTAGTGGTCATAGGGTACGCTAGTAGCCTACATATAGATTACAAACGTATTTTGTATTTATATTAAATTAGCCAGCGAAGTGTTATCAATTTCATAAATGCTCAAATAGGACACCGGATAAAATGCCAAAACAGGACCTTCCCAAATGAAAGGCCATTTTTGAAGTCTATAACAAAAATATAACAGCTAAAACTGACTTCAACCAATTACTTTTGCGGTTTTATTTGTCGACTTGTACATAATATAATAGCCAATAGCTTTTGATATATCATAGGAAATAAGAAGTAGATGTGTTGCTGTTTAATTAAACGAATCTAAACCCTCAATACAACATCAACAATGTAAATGTAAATGTAGAACAATGTAAATGCAGTGCAATGAGCAGGTGGATCATGCACAAACTTTATCGGCTAGAATGATCAATGGATGTAAAGTGATCCCCTCCCCAAGTTCATGTGAACTGTAATATGCAGGACACTGATAGTTTCAACTCAGTGGTAGGAAATGAGAACATTGTCGCATGTTTACTTCAGGGTATTTGATCAATTTAAACTGCAAATAAACAAAAAAATGTTTTTACATTTGTTTTGAATTTACAATGAGCTCATTTTTACTTATCAAGCTTTTTTCGATTCTCCCAAATGTATTAAACACCTATTTGTGTCAGTTGACAATTGAAAAATATGCACAAATCTGATTAATTTAATATATAGCCTATACAGAGATTATACATTTCCTTCTAAATTCCGAACACAATTAATTGAAATCGACTCACCTGCCCCGGTGCAGATCTTCAAAAAGGATGCAAAAAAAATCGGTACGATTAGATGCCGCTGCATTTTGGAGTGCGTCTCTGTCAGGCTCGAGCGGCGCAGGGGAACACAATGAGTTCGTTATTAAATGTGATCCATTCTTCTTCTAAGGGGGTCTTATACTTTATTAACAGCCCTGGCCCCTCCCCCTCGGACATTACTTCTAATAAACATCCCAACCGATAACGTCTCCTCTAATAGCCTATCAATTGCTCACATATTTACAGAGGTTTTCATTATGAGATTATTTTCAATAATGAATATGCTGGCATTTATTGGCAGTTCAACTGTCAGGAGGTATGAGAAGACTGCCACTAAACTAACACCATGCAGGTCTCATTATACAAAGTGATAACTGACCACCTCTGATTACTTAAACATATATCTGTGTGTGTGTGTGTGTGTGTGTGTGTGTGTGTGTGTGTGTGTGTGTGTGTGTGTGTGTGTGTGTGTGTGTGTGTGTGTGTGTGTGTGTGTGTGTGTGTGTGTGTGTGTGTGTGTGTGTGTGTGTGTGTGTGTGTGTGTGTGTGTCCATTGTTCAGAATCTGAGCTATTCCCCCTCTGGAATGAGGAGGGTGTGGGCAATATGTTTCCCCATGACCCCTTTATTTAACTGACCTGGATCTGGGTGATAAAACGTAATCTCAGCCATGGAGCACTTTTTTTATGTTAAAGTCCAATTAGAAATTCCTCCATCTCTATAGAGGATAAGGAGGTTGTCACCTCATCTGATAGTTAATAACTAACTAACTCACACGCACACACACACACACAGATAAAATGATACTGTAAAAGCCTGATTGTCCAGTCTCTGAGACCTGGAAACAAATAAACAGGCTGTTTCACTGCTACAGTACTTGTATTGTGAACACAGTTGCCCCTCAGAGGCCATGACAAGAGATGAGAGAGGTCATATGACTTGAGTTGAATGCCATGTATGAATGTAAACATCCCCTACCTCCGACACACTGTCAGATAATGACATTAAGTAATTTCTTACAAAGCATTCTGTGACGAAACACAGTCTGTGTGGGGGCCTTATTACTGCACTTTGTCAATGCCATACTGTAGTAGACATACAGAAGGAAAGGTATTAACTTCAGCCCACCACCATCTTGTGGTCAATTTGGAAAATACAGGAAATTATTTCTCACTAGGATGTGCCATGGCCGGGGGAACTCTGTCAGTAGCATAGTATCCATGTGAAAAAAAGAAAGAAAAAAACAGGATCCAAGGGACATTTATAATCAACAGCAGACTGCCAATATCTCTCAACTGATATCAACCCGAAAATGACATATCCAATTCATTCTCAGGCCATCTTGCCTGCTCAGTCAGACTACTGGCATTTCAGCACCTTGTCCAGCGTCTGAGGCTACAACAAGTACAAGACCTCGTCAACTAGAATGTGCAATATGAAGTTAACTAATTAACTATCCTTACACCAATATAAATGTCAATTGAATGATGATGTCCTTGTCCTTGATATAGTTACCTTTTGAGGGATGGCAAGAGATCCCCACTCCACATGCCAGCCTCCTGTCTGGGACCTGGATGGGTAGAGAGGGCCAGGTGGTGGTAGTCTGAACTCAAATCCTGTTTTGTTCAAAACCCAAAATCGCAGCCTGCCCAAAGGTGAACTAATATACAATGCTCAAATCATACTTCTGAAGCAGGTGGGCACCGAAAAGCTTAGTCTGAAGATAATATAACATCATAAAAACATCAAACAGAGAATGGAGATGGGAAGCAAATTCATGATATAAATAATCTTTTTTATTTTAACCCTTGACCTTTTACAGTGCATTTAATTTGTTTTCACAATTATTTGCTAAGTGACAGGTTTTAGCCACTAGTACAGAATCAGATAACTATGTATTATATTACATATCTGGGTTCCACAACCTCCTCCTTAAGGTTTTGCCTTAATCAACATTGTGTGAAAAGACCCCAAAAGTTATTATGCAATGGATAACCATGACAACCATACAAACTCAATATTTAAGTTAAATCTTTAAATCTTCAGTTAATTCATTTACAAACAAATCAATCTCATTATCTTTATCTAATGGACATGTCCCTGTTCTGATATTTAAATAGTTTCCATGTTGTTAAAGCAGCTATCTGTACCATTAAAACAAACCAAGCAGTGGCCAGTTAGTTAACCTGCTGTCGTCTCTTTGAGAAATGCTTTAAAAAATAAAATTACCAAAATAAAGTAAGTATGGTACTATTGTGTCAAGGAAAGCTCATTAGACGAAACACACACAGAGCTTTTTGCAATAGAACAATTTGTTGGAACCACAGCCAAACTCTGGCAAGGCGTCCAAACTGATTTAGCTACGTTCCACAACAGTTTCAGTTCATTTTGGAAACATGACAAACTCAGTTTAGATACAAGGCCAAACTAGCCTACTGTAAGCACAGGAAATAAAGAAATAGCATTTTAGTACTTTCTCTGGAGTCTTTTTAATGCCAGGTACTACATTCTGAGACAGGAACCTGACAAGGACAATGATCGAACGATTGATCGAACAATCAATCAAAAGACGAGGGTTGAGCAGTCAATCGCAACAGGACAATGTTACTGTACATCAACAAGCCCCTCTCAAACATCACTGTAGAAATACAGTACCTGTCAAACGTTTGGACACAGCTACTCATTCCAGGGTTTGTCTTTATTTGGACTATTTTCTATATTGCAGAATAGTAGTGAAGTAACACATATGAAATAACACATATGGACTCATGTAGTCACCCAAAAAGTTTTAAACAAATCATAATATATTTTATATTTGAGATTATTCAAAGTAGCCACCCTTTTGCCTCGATGACAGCTTTGAACACTCTTGGCATTCTCTCAACCAGCTTCATGAGGTAGTCAGGAATGCATTTCAATTAACAGGTGCCTTGTTAAAAGTTAATTTGTGGAATTTCTGTCCTTCTTAATGTGTTTGAGCCAATCAGTTGTGTTGTGACATGATATAGATAGCCCTATGATAAAGATAAAGATAAAGATAGCCCTATTTGGTAAAAGACCAAGTCCATATTTTTATTTGATTTTACCTTTATTTTGCTAGGCAAGTCAGTTAAGAACAAATTCTTATTTTCAATGACGGCCTAGGAACAGTGGGTTAACTGCCTGTTCAGGGGCAGAACGACAGATTTGTACCTTGTCAGGATTCAAACTTGCAACCTTTCGGTTAACAGAACAGCTCAAATAAGCAAAGAGATATGACAGTCCATCATTACTTTAAGACATGAAGGTCAGTCAATGCAGAAAATTTCTTCAAGTGCAGTTGCAAAAACCATCAAGCGCTAATGATGAAACTGGCTCTCATGAAGACCACCACAGGAAAGGAACACCCAGAGTTACCTCTGCTGCAGAGGAGAAGTTCATTAGAGTTACCAGCCTCAGAAATTGCAGCCCAAATAAATAGTTAAAGTAACAAACACATCACAACATCAACTGTTGAATCAGGCCTTCGTGGTCGAATTTCTGCAAAGAAACCACTACTAAATGACACCAATAAGAAGAAGAGACTTGCTTGGGCCTAGAATCACGAGCAATGGATATTAGAACGGTGGAAATCTGTCCTTCGGTCTGATGAGTCTAAATTTGAGATTTTGGGTTCCAACCGCCATGTCTTTGTGAGACGCAGAGAAGGTGAACGGATGATCTCCGCATGTATGGTTCCCACCATGAAGCATGGAGGAGGAGGTGTGTCGGGGTGCTTTGTTGGTGACACTGTCTGTGATTTATTTATTTTTCAAGGCACACTTAACCAGCATGGCTACCACAGCATTCTGCAGCGATAAGCCATCCCATCTGGTTAGCGCTTAGTGGGACTATCATTTGTTTTTCAACAGGACAATGACCACACCTCAAGGATGTGTAAGGGCTATTTGACCAAGAAGGAGAGTGATGGAGTGCTGCGTCAGATGACCTGGCCTCCACAATCACCCAGCCTCAACCCAATGGAGATGGTTTTACTATGAGTTGGACCACAGAGTGAAGGAAAAGCAGCAAACAAGTGCTCAGCATATTTGGGAACTCATTCAAGATTGTTGGAAAATAATTCCAGGTGAAGCTGGTTGAGAGAATGCCAAGAGTGTGCAAAGCTGTCATCAAAGCAAAAGGTGGCTACTTTGAAGAATCAAATATAAATATATTTGGATTTGTTTAACACTTTTTTGGATATGTAAAATATGTGTTATTTAATCGTTTTGATGTCTTCACTTTTATTCTACAATATAGAAAATAGTAAAAAATAAAGAAAAACCATTGAATGAGTAGGTGTGTCCAAACTTGACTGATACTGTATACTCCATTATTCAAAACCCCTCCATCCATCCCTCCCTCCCTCCATCCCTCCCTCCCTCTCCCATCAGCTAACAGCCATCAAGTACTTTCTAGTGATCTTTCAAGTCATACTCTATGACAACATTGACTAAAACCCTCTATTTGGAAACGTGGAAACAACTTTCCTTGTCTGGATGGTTAGCCATTCTATTATCATTAATTAAGACTCCTCTGATCAGGTGCATGTCCGAATGACAATTATTTATCTGTTATAAACCTTTCTCGATACAAATAGTGGGGTACCTCTAATGTTAAAACAGTTGTGACAGGACTTGAGAATAGCATTGATGAAAGCAGAACCACATTAACTGTGCATATTATTATTATTTTTAAATAACACAATGCAGGAATGAAAAAGTACACAACCCACCTAATGTGCATTAACATGAACGGTAACACTTGTCATAACATGGTCATAACATTGTCATGACCCATATATTTACACCTGTTGTGACATCTGTTTCGTTATTTGATGACTGCAGTTGTGACACCTACATAAGTGTCACAACTTTTTTTTAAATGTAATACTTTTTTTCCTGACAAGATGCTTCCTTTCGTGTGAACGTTTGTTTCTTGAAACCTTTGTTGTTGTAATGAATTCTTTACAGTCATGTTATTTTTCATCATCATCACTGTCATGAAGCATTATGGCCACCCTGTGTCACTTTACTTGGACTGAGAAAATACACTTCATGACACTGTCAAGAAGCATTATGACCATCATATTCATATAAGCCAGATAGGCTCATTTTACATCCCCTTTAAATCAGTCAAAAAGAGGGTGTCTTTGTCCTGCTCCTGAAATATTCTCCTGCATTCATCCAGTCATCAGCATTGGGTTAGGTGCATGTCTGACATCAATGTGTGCGAAATTACAATGTTCATTAAATATGGTCAACTTAAAAAAATATACATAACATCACAACCAGCCATAAAATAACTACTGTGGTAGGTTTTGTGTGTTTTTACTCTTATGTAGGTGTCATAACCAGCCATAAAATAACTACTGTGGTAGGTTTTGTGTGTTTTTACTCTTATGTAGGTGTCATAACCAGCCATAAAATAACTACTGTGGTAGGTTTTGTGTGTTTTTACTCTTATGTAGGTGTCATAACCAGCCATAAAATAACTACTGTGGTAGGTTTTGTGTGTTTTTACTCTTATGTAGGTGTCATAACCAGCCATAAAATAACTACTGTGGTAGGTTTTGTGTGTTTTTACTCTTATGTAGGTGTCATAACCAGCCATAAAATAACACAATATATGTCACAACAAGTCTAAATATGTGTCATGAGTGTTATGACCATATTATATTATATTATGTCAGCTGTTATGACATATGAAATGGTTATGACCACGTCATAACGTTTTGTGATGCTGGGTGTCAAGTGTTACCGCATAATCAAATATTACCGTCAGTCTTCCAGTTACTCCAACACACTTGTCCATTTCATTTCTAACATTTACATTCAAGCTCCACAAAAAGATACAACAGCAAGTAAAACAGCAGATTTCTCCCTTTCGGTCGAGTTTGGTCTCAAATTCCCTTAAATACACAAACAGCTTGCAGTGCACAAAAGAATAAGAATACAAAATTAGACTTAAATACTGTAGCAGCATTTTTTCTTTTTCTTGTTAAATTTGTCATCAGCCTCCATTTAACAGGTAAAGTTTTGGAGTCACCAACACTTGGGAGGGCGTGTGTGAGTGAGAGGGATGCTCTAGAATGGGGGTGGACATTCAGGTAGGTTTGAGATGGCGCTACAGGAGCAGGGGGTGGCATGGGGCATCAGGGGGTATCTGAGGCACCAGTGGAGAACAATAGCCCCAGGGCAGGACAGCAGGATGCTGCAGCCTTCCTTCCAGGCTGGAAATGTGTTAGACCAAAAGGGGTTCAACTCAGTGGGATAGCCTCCATAACAACTCTTCCTCATCCATCTCCCTCACTCAGTTAATTCACTGTCATCCCCTATCTTCTTCCACTCCTCAGTCAGTCTCTCATCCCCAGTGGTCAGTGGCCTCTCTCCATTCTCAAGCTTCGCCTCCCTGCCACAGAGCAACCACAAGTCCTCCTCATCTTCCCACACAGCCAAGACCAGAGCATGTTAGGGTAGTAAGGAGCAGGGCACATGGCTCAAGCTGATCCAAGAAGGTGCTGATCCAGGTCCTAACCGGGCCAAACTGAACTAGGCCAGGCCAGACTGAGCCAGGACTGGGACACTCAGTAAGGGGCTCTCTCTCCTGTCTCTCAGCTGGAGGCTGTGGCGATGGGCTTCTTGAGCTGCTGGCTGCAGATCTCTCTGTTCCTAGCCTCCAGCAGCAGGTCATAGCAGACGTTACACACTAAGACAGGGTCATACAGCTGCTGGTCTGGGATGGGCAGCTTCAGGTGGCAGCAGTCTTTACAGAACACATTGCCACAGTTCCTAGAGATGGGAAAAGAGCAAACAGAGTCAACAACTAGATTCACATTTGAGTCATTTGGCAGATGCTCTATTCCTGAGAGTGCATTCAACTAAGGTAGGAAAAACAACCAACTTTCTTCAAAACAGCTGATATCTGCAACTAGATTCACTAAAGATGTAAGGGAGGTATGCAAGGGATGTCGTACTGTCGTGCTGTAAGTCTTTTTTTAATCTCAAATCACGGTTGGTGTGGTATAAAATCTGCTGTGCGTTGAAGGTTTATGCTATGTTTATTATCCTACACTTGACATTTTGGCTTCTTGATTAGTGGGCAATGGTAAAGCTAAACAAACCTGCAGTGATGTCGTCGCTTGGCCATCCAGAACTCACAGTCGCAGTTGAAACAATGGGAGGCCATGTGATCGGGCACCCACCTGGTGACCTGCAGATACACGCATTTCTTTTAGAACAGTGTGTGACACATACAGTGCCTTCAGAAAGTATTCACACCCTTTGACGTTCTCCACATTTTGTTGTGTTACAGCCTGTATTTAAAATGGATTAACTTTTTATGGCTGCAGGGGCAGTATTGAGTAGCTTGGATGAAAAGGTGCCCATATCAAACAGCCTGCTCCTCAGTCATAGTTGCTAATATTTGCATATTATTATTAGTATTGGATAGAAAACACTCTGAAGTTTCTAAAACTGTTTGAATGATATCTGTGAGTATAACAGAACTCATATGGCAGGCAAAATCCTGAGTTGTCAGAAATCTGAGCTTGTATGTATTCACCAGTCCCCAATGAAATCCCCTTGAGATATGAATGATGTTGCACTGCCTAGGGGTTCCACTAGATGTCAACCATCAATAGAAATTATAATGAGGCTTCTATGTTGTTGTGGGAGTGAATGAAAGCAGAATATATCAGCTGTCCATCAAGCAGCCATTTTGTGATCGCACTTTTTCCTCATGGTAGTCACTTGCGTTCCATTGCTCACGAAGAGGGTGTGAACGATGCTGAATGGGTGTAGACAAAGAGGAGCAAAGAAAAGGCCATTTTCTCAAAAGTGAGTTTACAAGTTTAACAACTTTCAAAGCAGATTACTTTCCCATTGTTCCTCAAAAAATGGAGTGTATGATTTACCATTTTGTAGTCTCCACTTTTATCAATGTAAAAAACACAATTTGACATTTTGCTACATAAGACCAAATCCAGGTTGTGAGTCACAAATGTCTTGAGTCAATACGTATTCAACCCCTTTGTTATGGCAAGCCTAAATAAGTTCAGGAGTAAATATGTGCTTAACAAGTCACATAATACAGTTGTATGGACTCTCTGTGCAATAATAGTGTTTAAACTGATGGATTTTTACAGGAATGTTTTTATTATGCTAATTGGATTTTCACAGGTGCACGGACATCAACATTACAGGGTTAACATGATTTTTGAACGACTATCTCATCTCTGTACCCCACACATACAATTATCTGTAAGGTCCCTCAGTCAAGCAATGAATTTTCAAATACAGTTTCAACCACAAAGACCAGACAGGTTTTCCAATGCCTTGCAAAGAAGGTCACCTATTGGTAGATGGCAAAAAATAAAAAAAAGCAGATACTGAATATTCCTTTGAGCATAGTGAAGTTATTAATTACACTTTGGATGGAATATCAATACACCCAGTCACTACAAAGACACAAGGGTCCTTCCTAACTCAGTTACCGTAGAGGAAGGAAAGGGTTCAGGGATTTCACCAGTTACATAGTTTAATGGCTGTGATAGGAGAAAACTGAGGCTGGATCAACAACATTGTAGTTACTCCATAATACTAGCCTAATTAGTGGGTGAGAGATTGAAATGTTTAAAAAAAAAATGTATTGCCTTGTAGGTGATAGATAGCCTTCTTCGTGACACTTGGTACCTGGAGCGATTACAATGCCGCGGGAATTTGATTGTGAAATGTAGCCTACCTGATCACAAGGATACTTTGTCTATCATACCGTTTAACTCTACTTATTAACCACCAATATAGGTTATTTCACAGCAACTCTCCGTGACACATTGTGCTTCCGCACAAAACAATTACTTTTGTTAGCGCTTGTTAGAAATTCTGTTCCAGGTTCGGTCTTATTGTTTCTGATGTGCCTGAAGGTTTGGGCTGTGATGGTAAGAGCTGATCCTAAATCAGTTTGTAATGTGTGGAACCGAATGTGAAACGTCGGCTCAACAAATACAACATGGAATGTGGCACACCACAAAAACATATACATTTTGAAAAATGTAATTTCACTTGTTTAGAGACTAACATTTTGTATATTTTCTTTAGTTTTGCTATTTTTATTTAAGGTTAACAAATAGAAAGGGTGAAGTTCACTTTAGTTTTTGTGTTCTGGAACACAAAATTCACGAGTGTCCGAGTTACAGTTTTGACTTCTACTTGAAAATCTATGGCAAGTTTTGAAAGATCTGAAAATGGTTGTCTAGCAATGATCAACAACTAATTTGACAGAGCTTGAATTTTTTTTTAAAGAATAATGGGCAAATCTTGCACAATCCGGGTGTGGAAAGCGCTTAGACTCACAGTAGTAATTGCTGTCAAAGGTGCTTCTACAAAGTATTGACTCAGGCGTGTGAAAACTGATGTACTGTAAATGAGAAATTTCAGTATTTAATTTATAATAAATGAGCAAAAATGTCTAAAAATATGTTTTCACTTTGACATTATAAGGTATTGTGTGTAGATGGGTGAATTATTAGTATTTATTTTTATCCATTTTGAATTCAGGCTGTAATAAGAAAATGTCAAGGGATATGAACACTTTCTGAAGGCTCTGTACGTATCTGAAAGGTGGAAAGATGAGTGGGAGAGGAGAGGCTGTAGTATACAGGTGTAGTATAGGGTTATATATAAGAAGCAGTAGAGAGAGTGAGAAACCTGAAGCAGACTATGAGGGACGCTGACCTCTGTGTCCTTCTGCTCCACTCTGTCCCAGCTGCCCTCAGAGAAACAGTCCTCGCTGTGATCCGACAGACTTTCCTCCTCGTCACTGTCGTCTGACTCACGCAAACACGTCTGGGAACAGACAGGTCAATATGAGAGGGAGGGAGACAGGTTGAGAGCGAGAGACATATGTCATAATTTCACAGTACAGTAATAATACATTGGGAGTTTATCAACACTGGGTTACTGTTTAAAGTCTACATGTGAGAGTTACTCACAATGTCGTCCTCGTAGTCGACGTCAGGCTCAGAGGGCGGCATGCCGTACTGTCTCTCCAGCCTCATCTGCAGCTGGCGCACCTGTCTCCTCAGCACTTCCACTTCCTGTTTATATCCCGCCTCGATCTGCCTGAGACGCTGCTGCACCGCGTCCATGGGCACCGGCAGCCCATCATCATCCAGGTAGGCCAGGGAGGGCGGGGAGAAGGGAGAGGCTGGTAAGAACTGGCCGGTTGAAGAGGTGGGTGGAGTGCTGGTGCTGGTTTGGCTGCAGATGGCAGCATAGCCTGAGCTGCTTCTGACTGCAGAGAGCCAGCCTGACTGGACTGGGCTGGAGCTGGCTGGGGCCGGGCCACGGACCCTTTCCTCCTTCTCCCTGCGGCAGCACTGCGAACCCCCGTTAGGCAACCCGTTGGACACGGCCATGCCCTGGGCACGGAGCAGCTTGCCAGCCAGGCGTCGACTCTGGTAGGCGGTGGGCTGGAGGGCCCGACAGAGACCTGAGGAGAGATTGGCTGGGAGGCCAGACTGGACCAGGCCCTGGACACTCTCCCAGTGGGAGCCCAGGAGAGACAGCTCCTCACTGACACTCAGTTGGCTCTGGGAGACCGGGTGTCGCACCGCCACTACCTGGCTGTTGTCAACAGGGGACACTGTAGATGCGGAGGCCATTGCTACTCTTGGTACTGCTACTACACATTCTCTCAGAGGCACCAGCTCTCTACCACTTACAACCTCTGTCCTCTTCCCTTCTCTCTCCGTTCCCTGGGCCTGGGTCTGGGCCTGGGGTAAGGCCCACTCTGGGGCCTGGGTCTGGCCCAGACTTTCTCTCCTGCTGTGGGGCAGTGTTGGTGGGGCCTCTGCTTTGTCTGTGAGGGTCTCTGTGGAGTCTTCCATGGCCATAGAGAATAGAGGAACTAGCTGCTCGAGGGCCGGCAGCTCTGCAGACACTGAGTGGCTGTTCTGGAGGCCATTGGTGATAGGCCCATTCAGAACAGCTGCCGGTAGTGGGCCCTTCCAGGCAGGTGGGGAAGGTAGGCATGCTTCTGCTGCCCGGGCAGGGTGGGTAGTGACCTCAGCAGTCCTGTAGCGGCTGTCAGCCACCTGTTGTGGCAAGGGAGGTGGAGGGCAATGGGGGCTGGTGGTCTGGGGGAGGGAATGGAGGAGAATGGGTGTGGGCAGGGGGAGAGGGGTGGGGTGGGGGAAGCCCTTCTCCAGAGTGACGGGGGGGAGGGGCAGGGAGGGCAGAGGTTGTGTCGTCAGACAAATCTCCTCTCTCAACTCCTCCTCCTCAAAGCCCTCTTCCCTTGGCTCCATCTCCAGGGGTGTGGTAGGAGGAGTCTGAGTGACAGGCTCCACCTCCGAGTCATTGTCGTCCAATCCCGTGTCAGGGCTGACGTCCTCGGGGCTATCGGGTTCCGCCCCTCCTCCTATAGCAGCCATAGGCTCCAAGCCATGGGCAGTACGGCCCTCCTGGCAGTGCTTGTTGAGGTTGGGGTCGCTAGAGGTGCGGGTGAGGGCCATCCCGTTCTCACAGGCCGACACCAGGTTGTCCATGGAGCGAGACTTAGGAAGCCTGCACAAAGGGGAACAAATACCAATCTCAAGTTGACGGAGCTTCCCTCATCTGTGAGCTTCCTTCTGTACCACTAGAGAGCAGGCTGGATCTGAGCAACAAGATGTAAGATAGTGAACCAAGCCCACCTTCAGTTTTCACCACAAGCCTGTTGCCTCCTTATTTAATAAGCCTTGAGAAGAGAGAGCTCAGAGCAATACAAGGAATACAAGTAGGTCGACGATGGCTTGAGATAAAATTAAGTAAATGGTCTTACGAAAACGCTAATGGGCTATATTGATGAATAGAGACGGAGATGGATGAATGGAGTGAGTGGGTAAGGGATAGCCCCACCTGTCGAGAGATTGTGAGGTGAGCTCATCTCCCTGTGCGCAGGGGCACAGGTAGAGCTCCATGGCGTCCTCGGCAGCGGTGCAGGGGGAGGAGGTGGGCAAGTAGACGGCCGTCCACAGCTGCAGGGCCCGGGTGTGGCACACCGGCTGCAGCACCTGGACACAGGGGACAGGGAGGAGAGGACCAGGGGGCAGAGGTCAATAAAAGACAAACACATAAATTAGGTTTTGTCTCAGTAAATCCATATAAATGGTGCCGATATTATTTTTTATGCATTAATCGTGAATATTTGGATGAGAGCATCTTTCCTTTCTTTTAAAGGTCAACAAAAGTATCAAAAACTCCACTCATTACCGACACACTATGATCCTGGGCGTCATCAGAAGTGTATTGGACGTGGGAAAGATTGGCACCTTTGCCTCAATGTGAAAATGGAGGAGAGGGGAGGAGATAATGTGGATAGTATAGAACAGAAGAAGAAGAGAGAAGAAAAACGTGACCGTAGAGGTAGGTTACCATCTCATGACAGGGAATATAAAGGAAGTTCTGGAAGTTCTTGTTGCCGGTGCGGAGCAGAGACCAGATGGAGCAGGTGCGTTTGTAGATGTTGCGGGCCTCTCTCTCCCGCCCGTTGTTACACAGGAACGTCCCGTAGAGGCACGAGTATGTGTGCTGAACCAGCTTGACCTGGGAGGAGAGGAACACAACACATTTAGCCGCTACACACATTCCTTACAATACATACAACAGTACACTCTTAACAAAGAGACCAAAGGTATATATAGTTTTACAATGCCTTTACAATGGCTTTTTCTTAGTCCTTGCACAGCACACAATACTGAGACACAATACTGAGACTTCCGGCACCGACAGAGATGGCCGCCTCACTTCGCTTCGCGTTCCTAGGAAACAGTATTTATATTTTTTACGTGTTATTTCTTACATTGGTACCCCAGGTAATCGTAGGTTTCATTACATACAGTCGGGAGGAACTACTGAATATAAGAGCAACGTCAACTCACCATCATTACTACCAGGAATATGACTTTCCCGAAGTGGATCCTGTGTTCTGCCTTCCACCCAGGACAATGGATCGGATCCCAGCCGGCAACCCAAAACAACGACGTCGTAAAAGAAGCAAGCGAAGCTGTCTTCTGGTCAGGCTCCGGAGACGGGCACATTGCGAACCGCTCCCTAGCATACTACTCGCCAATGTCCAGTCTCTTGACAACAAGGTAGATGAAATCTGAGCAAGGGTTGCATTCCAGAGAGACATCAGAGATTGTAACGTTCTTTGCATCACGGAAACATGGCTCACTCGAGAGACTCTATCGGAGTCGGTGCAGCCAGCTGGTTTCTTCACGCATCGCGCCGACAGAAACAACCATCTTTCTGGTAAGAAGAGGGGCGGGAGGGTATGCCTTATGATTAACGAGACGTGGTGTGATCATAACAACATACAGGAACTCAAGTCCTTCTTTTCACCTGACTTAGAATTCCTCATAATCAAATGTCGACCGCATTATCTACCAAGGGAATTCTCTTCGATTATAATCACAGCCGTATATATTCACCCCCAAGCAGACACATCGATGGCCCTGAACAAACTTTATTTGACTCTATGCAAACTGGAAACTACATATCCTGAGGCTACATACATTGTAGCTGGGGATTTTAACAAGGCTAATCTGAAAACAAGACTCCCTAAATTGCATCAGCATATTGATTGCGCAACTGGGCTGGTAAAACCCTGGATCATTGTTTTTCTAACTTCCGCGACGCATATAAGGCCCTCCCCCGCCCTCCTTTCGGAAAAGCTGACCACGACTCCATTGTTGCTCCCAGCCTACAGACAGCAACTAAAACAAGAAGCTCCCGCGCTCAGGTCTGTTCAACGCTGGTCCGACCAATCTGATTCCACGCTTCAAGACTGCTTCGTTCACGTGGATTGGGATATGTTCCGCATTGCGTCCAACAACATTGACGAATACGCTGATTCGGTGAGCGAGTTCATTAGAAAGTGCATTGACGATGTCGTACCCATAGCAACAATTAAAACATTCCCAAACCAGAAACCGTGGATTGATGGCAGCATTCACGTGAAACTGAAAGCACGAACCACTGCTTTTAACCAGGGCAGGGTGACCGGAAACATGACCGAATACAAACAGTGTAGCTATTCCCTCCGCAAGGCAATCAAACAAGCTAAGCGTCAGTATAGAGACAAAGTAGAGTCACAATTCAACGGCTCAGACACAAGAGTTATGTGGCAGGGTCTACAGTCAATCACGGATTACAAAAAGAAAACCAGCCCCGTCGCGGACCAGGATGTCTTGCTCCCAGACAGACTAAACTTTTTTGCCCGCTTTGAGGACAATACAGTGCCACTGACACGGCCCGCAACCAAAACCTGCGGACTCTCCTTCACTGCAGCCGGCTTGAGTAAAACATTTAAACGTGTTAACCCTCGCAAGGCTGCAGGCCCAGACGGCATCCCCAGCCGCGTCCTCAGAGCATGCGCAGACCAGCTGGCTGGTGTGTTTACGGACATATTCAATCAATCCTTATCCCAGTCTGCTGTTCCCACATGATTCAAGAGGGCCACCATTGTTCCTGTTCCCAAGAAAGCTAAGGTAACTGAGCTCATCATGAAGTGCTTTGAGAGACTAGTCAAGGACCATATCACCTCCACCCTACCTGACACCCTAGACCCACTCCAATTTGCTTACCGCCCAAATAGGTCCACAGACGACGCAATCGCAACCACACTGCACACTGCCCTAACCCATCTGGACAAGAGGAATACCTATGTGAGAATGCTGTTCATCGACTACAGCTCAGCATTTAACGCCATAGTACCCTCCAAACTAATCAAGCTAGAGACCCTGGGTCTCGACCCCGCCCTGTGCAACTGGGACTTCCTGACGGGCCGCCCCCAGGTGGTGAGGGTAGGTAACAACATCTCCACCCCGCTGATCCTCAACACTGGGGCCCCACAAGGGTGCGTTTTGAGCCCTCTCCTGTACTCCCTGTTCACCCACGACTGTGTGGCCATGCACGCCTCCAACTCCATCAGGTTTGCGGACGACACTACAGTGGTAGGCTTGATTACCAACGATGACGAGACGGCCTACAGAGCGGAGGTGAGGGCCCTCGGAGTGTGGTGTCAGGAAAATAACCTCACACTCAACATCAACAAAACAAAGGATATGATTGTGGACTTCAGGAAACAGCAGAGGGAGCACCACCCTATCCACATCGACGGGACAGTAGTGGAGAGGGTAGTAAGTTTTAAGTTCCTCGGCGTACACATCACGGACAAACCGAATTGGTCCACCCACACAGACAGCGTTGTGAAGAAGACACAGCAGCGCCTCTTCAACCTCAGGAGGCTGAAGAAATTCGGCTTGTCACCAAAAGCACTCAAAAACTTCTACAGATGCACGGTCGAGAGCATCCTGTCGGGCTGTATCACCGCCTGGTACGGCAACTGCTCCGCCCACAACCGTAAGGCTCTCCAGAGGGTAGTGAGGTCCGCACCGGGGCAAACTACCTGCCCTCCAGGACACCTACTCTACCCGATGTCACAGGAAGGCCATAAAGATCATCAAGGACAACAACCACCTGAGTCACTGCCTGTTCACCCCGCTATCATCCAGAAGGCGAGGTCAGCACAGGTGCATCAAAGCAGGGACCGAGAGATTTGATTTGATTTGTATGTACACTTTAAGACACAATACACATAATACTTTGTTCCAAGGTTACTGTCTGATACCTCTTATGTACAAACATCAAATAAGTCGTCAAGACATGTCCTATGCCAACAGAAGAGTAGTAAAATTGCCAGGTAGAAAGAGAGAGAAGGTGAAGGCAAAGAGAAAGAGAAAGGAGAGAAAAAGAGAGAGAAGAGAATGAATGGGTAAAGGAAAGTGAGAGAATTCAATCGAAAAGGAGAGGTGGTAAGTGTAGCCTACTGTACATACCAAGAATGCCTCGTTGAACTCGAAGAAGCAGGGGAACTGTTTGAGCAGCTGGTGAACACAGTCTAGCCACTGTAGGAAGACAGGACACTGCTCATTCACATCCTCAGCACTCTCCTGGTGACCGCAGCGATCGCCAAACTTATGACCGTAGTCCAACCACTCTGTCTCCACCAGTACCTGGAAACCCTGTGGATGGGTGGGTGGGTGGGTGGTGGGGGGTTCAGTTGTGTTTCTCACACCATGGCATAAAAAAGGTGTGTGTGTGTTTTTGGTCAATTCAATAGGGTGTGCGAAACAATTGGTAATACCATGAACTTTCACTATCAAAATGTAACAAAACCTGATATTTGCTGCATCAGTGTTAGTCTTAGTGACCACAGTATCCTAAGGGCCAGGGGTCAGAACGTGTCAGAGTGTGAGTGTGTATGTGTGTCTACCTCTAGTGTCCTATAGAAGGGGTCCAGCAAGATCTTGGCAAGAGCCACAATCTGTGGGGTGCGGTCCCACCCGTCTGAACAATGCACCAGGACAGGACGTCCCTCCCTTTCCACAGCAGAGCACACTAGAGTGGCAGCCTTCAGCATGACGGATAGGTGCTGCAGCCAACGGGTGCTCTCCAGAGCAGAAAGCCAGCTGGGAATACACAAGCCAAGGTGGGACCAATCAGAACAGGTATAGAGGTTTTAGAATGCATTCTGAGGGAGGTAAATAAATAACGATGGGTAGAGTAAGCCTGAGGACACCAGGGAGGGGGGTGTGGCAGCGGGAAGTGAAGCCCCTGACCTAGATCTGTAATGGGCTCTGTCATTTTAAAAGGGGTCACTACAGCACCTCTTTTAGAATACCAGGAAATCTACCACTAGAAAAGCCCTCGTGTGCATCATGTGATGTCACTGATTCCAGTTTGGGAGTTGGGGCATGCACTCTCTACATGCAAGGAGACAGTCACACACAAAAGACCTGGGACAAATATTATTTGAAATCTTTTAAGTACTTCGAGCATTTTCTTTAGCCTAACCTAGAATGCCAGGTGGGCGTGTTTGCCCTTTTTTGGACTCTTCTATTGCGTCCATTGTGACAGACAAGCTCAATAAAGCACAGTTCAAGTATTTTAAATAATTTCAAATTGTATTTTAAGCCAGGTTTGAAATATATATTTTTCTCACACACACACACACACACTTCAGGCCAGACAGCTATCCTGCCCAGCGGGAACGGGGCTGGATTGCGGCTGGCTGCATTCCCCTTCTCCCCTCCTCCCTTACCTTACTGAGGCCAGGAGAAGGGGATAGAGGGATGAAAAGAGAAAGAGAAGGATGGAGGGAGGGAGGGAGGGAGAGAAAGGTCAGATGGATCCACTTACTTCCCAGGGTCAGGGATCTGGCTACAGACTGTTCGGAGGGACTGGAAGCTGTTCCTAATGGAGTGGATGTTGGCCATGCCCATGAACATCACCTCACAGTTAGGGTAGTACTCTGAAAACAAAAACGTAATCACTCAGACTACAGTTAGGGTAATACTAGGAAACACACAGGAACACACACACAATAACTTCAGTCACATGGGGTATTAGTACCCTGCAGACACACAAAGACAAAAATATCATCAGTCAGAATAAAACACCAAGTACAATCTTTACTGCTTAGGGAGAGTGAGCTGTAAAGATGATTGATCCATGTCATGTTACGCCTCTGCCTTTTGTTTTAAGATGGTCATACTATGGATCATTTAGCTATCTGATTTGGAATTTTAGGACCCCTTAAGGTATAAAAAATAAATACAAAAAAAATATTTGATAAAATATTGAACTTGGCCTTTACTACTGTAGCCCAGTGAAATACATTGAATAACACATTAATAAATGGCAAAAAATACAGTCCCCCCCCAAAATCATAAGGTTTTGAAGTGTTTGTCCTATATCTAAGAAAGCTCAGGAAATATATATTTTTCTCACACATATTTAACCTCTTTTTTTGGGCATTCATTTTTTTTATTTTTACCAGTACCGGTTACCTTCAGACGAGTCCCCTGACACTTTTGGGGGGTTGTAGAGCAACACGGAGACCACCATCATGTTCGTGAGAGTCTCCCTTTTCCATAGAATGGTCATAATAGTAGATCAAACTGTTCGGACGCTACAGACGTTTTTGTGAGAAGATGGATTTTCAGGATGTCTCATGGTCTGACAAACGCCGTTCTAGTTCTGCCACCTTTCACTGCAGATGCGGAAGTGCGACATCGGCAGATTCAAAAATTCAATATTTCTAGCTGAAAGTGACGGATTTTGATGGAGATTTTGTATTATGTTACTTAGATTGGGGGGACTCTAGGTGGTTATAATACACTATTTTTGTCAAATATGACTGGAGTTTAGCCAATATACAGTACCGGAAAGTATTCAGACCCCTTGACCTTTTCCTCTTTGTTACATTACAGCATTATTCTAAAATGGATTAAAGAAAAAAAAAATCCTCATCAATCTACACACAATACCCCATAATGACAAAGCCAAAACAGTTTTTTTTTTTAAAAATGGTTGCAAATGTATTAAATATTTTTTAAATTAAATACCTTATTTACATAAGTATTCAGACCCTACATAAGTATTGAAACAAAAGCAACCTTTGAAATTGAACTCAGGTGCATCCTGTTTCGATTGATCATGTTTGAGATGTTTCTACAACTTCATTGGAGTCCACCTGTGGTAAATTCAATTAATTTGGACATGATTTGGAAAGGCACAACACACCTGTCTATATGAGGTCCCACAGTTGACAGTGCATTTCAGAGCAAAAACCAGGAATTGTCCGTAGAGCTCCGAAACAGTATTGTGTCGAGGCACAGATCTGGGGAAGGGTACCAAAACATTTCTGCAGCATTGAAGGTCCCCAAGAACACAGTGGCCTCCATTCTTAAATGGAAGAAGTTTGGAAGCACCAAGACCCTTCCTGGAGCTGGCCGCCCGGCCAAACTGAGCAATCGAGGGAGAAAGGCCTTGTTCTTTGCTCACTCTGACTCGAGACTTCCTCTGTGGAGATGGGAGAACCTTCCAGAAGGGCAACCATCTCTGCAGCACTCCACCAAACACACCTTTATGGTAGAGTGGCCGGGCGGAAGCCACTCATCAGTAAAAGGCACATGACAGCCCGCTTGGAGCTTGCCAAAAGGCACCTAAAAACTCTCAGAACATGAGAAACAAGATTATATGGTCTGATGAAACCAAGATTGAACTCTTTGGCCTGAATGCCAAGCGCAACGTCTGGAAGAAACCTGGCGCCGTCCCTACGGTGAAGCATGTTGGTGGCAGCATCATGCTGTGGGGATGTTTTTCAGTGGCAGGGACTGGGAGACTAGTCAGGATCGAGGGAAAGACGAACGGAGCAAAGTACAGTTGACAGTGCATTTCAGAGCAAAAAACAGGAATTGTCCGTCGAGCTCCGAAACAGGATTGTGTCGAGGCACAGATCTGGGGAAGGGTACCAAAACATTTCTACAGCATTGAAGGTCCATCGATCACCACATTCTTTTGGAGAGATTGGAAACCCAAATTGGTCTACACGGACAAGTTCTGGCCTGGTTTAGATCTTATCTGTCGGAAAGATATCAGTTTGTCTCTGTGAATGGTTTGTCCTCTGACAAATCAACTGTAAATTTCGGTGTTCCTCAAGGTTCCGTTTTAGGACCACTATTTTTTTCACTATATACAGTGCCTTGCGAAAGTATTCGGCCCCCTTGAACTTTGGGACCTTTTGCCACATTTCAGGCTTCAAACATAAAGATATAAAACTGTATTTTTTTGTGAAGAATCAACAACAAGTGGGACACAATCATGAAGTGGAACGACATTTATTGGATATTTCAAACTTTTTTAACAAATCAAAAACTGAAAAATTGGGCGTGCAAAATTATTCAGCCCCTTTACTTTCAGTGCAGCAAACTCTCTCCAGAAGTTCAGTGAGGATCTCTGAATGATCCAATGTTGACCTAAATGACTAAGATGATAAATACAATCCACCTGTGTGTAATCAAGTCTCCGTATAAATGCACCTGCACTGTGATAGTCTCAGAGGTCCGTTAAAAGCGCAGAGAGCATCATGAAGAACAAGGAACACACCAGGCAGGTCCGAGATACTGTTGTGAAGAAGTTTAAAGCCGGATTTGGATACAAAAATATTTCCCAAGCTTTAAACATCCCAAGGAGCACTGTGCAAGCGATAATATTGAAATGGAAGGAGTATCAGACCACTGCAAATCTACCAAGACCTGGCCATCCCTCTAAACTTTCAGCTCATACAAGGAGAAGACTGATCAGAGATGCAGCCAAGAGGCCCATGATCACTCTGGATGAACTGCAGAGATCTACAGCTGAGGTGGGAGACTCTGTCCATAGGACAACAATCAGTCGTATATTGCACAAATCTGGCCTTTATGGAAGAGTGGCAAGAAGAAAGCCATTTCTTAAAGATATCCATAAAAAGTGTTGTTTAAAGTTTGCCACAAGCCACCTGGGAGACACACCAAACATGTGGAAGAAGGTGCTCTGGTCAGATGAAACCAAAATTGAACTTTTTGGCAACAATGCAAAACGTTATGTTTGGCGTAAAAGCAACACAGCTCATCACACTGAACACACCATCCCCACTGTCAAACATGGTGGTGGCAGCATCATGGTTTGGGCCTGCTTTTCTTCAGCAGGGACAGGGAAGATGGTTAAAATTGATGGGAAGATGGATGGAGCCAAATACAGGACCATTCTGGAAGAAAACCTGATGGAGTCTGCAAAAGACCTGAGACTGGGACGGAGATTTGTCTTCCAACAAGACAATGATCCAAAACATAAAGCAAAATCTACAATGGAATGGTTCAAAAATAAACATAACCAGGTGTTAGAATGGCCAAGTCAAAGTCCAGATCTGAATCCAATCGAGAATCTGTGGAAAGAACTGAAAACTGCTGTTCACAAATGCTCTCCATCCAACCTCACTGAGCTCGAGCTGTTTTGCAAGGAGGAATGGGAAAAAATGTCAGTCTCTCGATGTGCAAAACTGATAGAGACATACCCCAAGCGACTTACAGCTGTAATCGCAGCAAAAGGTGGCGCTACAAAGTATTAACTTAAAGGGGCTGAATAATTTTGCACGCCCAATTTTTCAGTTTTTGATTTGTTAAAAAAGTTTGATATATCCAATAATGTCGTTCCACTTCATGATTGTGTCCCACTTGTTGTTGATTCTTCACAAAAAAATACAGTTTTATATCTTTATGTTTGAAGCCTGCAATGTGGTAAAAGGTCGCAAAGTTCAAGGGGGCCGAATACTTTCGCAAGGCACTGTATATATATAAAAATCGGCCGATTAATCGGTATCTGCTTTTTTTGGTCCTCCAATAATCGGTATCGGTATCGGCTCGGTTGAGCTCTAGTTGTAACCTTACAGAATGTGTAAAAAGTCAAGGGGTCTGAATACTTTCAGAAGGCACTGTAAGTAATTAAGTCTCAAAGTTTGGCTACATTTTCTGGCGCCTCATTCATGTCAGTATATTTGTGGACATAAGAGGCTGTAGCCAATATGCATAGTCTATCACCTATACTTTGACATGTAGGCTAATTATTTATGTACATTTAATTTAACTTATTTTTTGGTTTTCCAATTAATTTAATTGGCTATTTAGGTTAATGGTCTTAGTGCCCTAGCAGAATCATTTAATTTGTGCCCTTAAAATCATTACATTTCAGGCCTGGTGTACTGACCTTCACACTCGCAGCCACCTCCCTTGGCGCGGTTGGCCACTGCAGCGGTATAGGAGCGGGCGTCGAGAATGAGAAGCTTCTGTGGCGCAGCGTTGGCATCAGGGCCTGAACATCCTGTCAGAGAGGAGTCTGAGGCAGAGAGAAAGAGAGGATTTATATTTCAGTTTTAGTGGTGTGGGGGAAAGGTAGAGGCAGAATGAGGGATGGAGAGAAACATATAGATGGAATGGCCCAGATAGGGGACAGGTAGAGAGAATGAGAGATGTGAGGTGGAGGGAGGTAAAGAGAATGACAGATGGAGAGTTCGGAGGGTGGTGTGTTTAGGGGACAGGCAGATAATGAGAGATGGAGCATAGGAGAGAGGGAACGAGAGATGTTGACAGGGAAAAGGTAGAGATTAAGAGATGGAGGGAGAGTGAAAGGGAAGAGGTGGACAGGTAGAGAGCATGAAAGATTTTGGGATGGAATAGGGTGAGAGAGCATGAGAGACTGAGCGACAGGGGATGAACTGGGGATAAACAGAGAGAGGAGTGTTAGGAACAGGGCCATGATGAACAATCGTGCTGGCTCAGCTCTCAGCTCGTCCCCTTGAGACGATCAATATCTCCTCCTGATGATGACCACTGCGGCATCGCTCAGTAACAGCTACCACGACTCACTCCTATAGTGGGCAATTGAGGACACACTGATCTGGGACCAGGCTATCCCTCTCCCACTCAACTGAATCAATGTCCTGGCATTCAGGAAGTCAATTCTATTACTCCATGTTACCCCCCTCAACACAGAAAAGTGATGGGAATAGATTCGGGGTGCATTTAGCCTTTAGTTCCCTCTCTGAAAAGGGCTTTCACTGGATCCAACTTCTGTCCCGCTGTCCATTTTTTGTGAAGAGAAGCCAATATTTTGTGTTGAGTTAGAACAATGGTGTTGTATAGAAACTCAACAAGCTCAAAGCTGTCTAACTAGAAGAGTCGAGACAGAAACTTGGAGAGTAGTAGACTGTGTGCAGCCCACCGTTGTTCTCTCATCTGCATTCATGTCACAGTCATTTACACACAAAGTGAATGGAAGAGAGAGGGAACAGTCACTCCCAAAATGGGCCCCACATTCTTGGCCTCCAACATGAAAACAAGGTAACAAACAAGAGAGCCACAGCGATTTTGCCCATACACATCCGTTCTTGACTGGCGACAATTTATCCTTTGTCCAGCCACAATGTATGTGGGCGAGGTGTGTGTGTGTGTGTGTGTGTGTGTGTGTGTGTGTGTGTGAACCAGACATAATTGCACGCCAATGTGAATGTATTAATTGAGAATGGCATATTCCCAGGCACTTATGTCTTCATAGCTAGTTCTCATCAATCTAATTGGGGTTGTTTTTGGGACAGTGCAAACTGAATGAGCTGAAATGGCTACAGTTATCCATAAACAAGTTATCATTCCTACTGGTTTCAAAAGACTGGAAAGAACTGCTAAAGCAAGCGCTGTGAGATTCTTTCATATGAGAATGTGTTCTCTCTCTCTCAGGCAACTTATCAGGTATCGTAAAGGTCAAATAATAAAGCTCTGTCAGCCGTACCAAAGTCGCCGTCGGAGCTGTCTGGGCCCTCCCCTCGGGGCCGGCTGCAGGCTGCGGCCCCACAGGTGACCCTGGCCCCTGGGTCCATCAAACAGGCCTTAGCGATGGAGGTGACCAAGTATTCATCCTCTGTGTTTCTCCAGCCCCACCAGCTGATCTCTGGCTGGCTGCAACGGGCGATCACTGCCCCATTCCTCTGGTGCCTGGTGGGACGTCACAGGAGAGAGAGTGGGGACCAACCATAAGTAGACATACAATAAAAAACCAGAGCAGGTCAACAGTCAAATTATCATTGTTTGGAATGTGTTGCTACTTAGGTGTGGAATGGTGAGGATATTTAAAATGTGTCAGTGTGTGTGTGTGTGTTTTCTTCAGTTTTTTCTTCCTCCTTCCTGCCTTCCCCCCTTTTGACATCCAGGTGGCAACACGTATCTCTGCGTGCCTGGCTGACATCTCAGCTTGGATGTTGGCCCCTCACCTCAAACTCTACAAGACGGACAAGATGGAACAGCCCTTCCTCCCAAGGAAGGACTTCCCGCTCCAAAAGCTTTCTATCACGGTTGACAACTCTACGGTTTCCCAACCCTATGTGCAAAGAACCTGGGCATAATCCTGGACAACACCCTGTCGTTCTTTGAGTTCTACAATCATGCTCTACAACATCACACCGGAAATGGTATAGGTCCAGGCAATTGACCTCTCCCGTCTGGACTACTGCAAGCTTACCCGCTTCAGCCATCAAAGCCCTGCAACTCCCCCACAACACCGCAGCCCGCCTGGTTCTCAACCATCTCAAGTTCTCCCATGTCACCCTGCACTTTCGCACTCTCCTGTAGCTCACAATCGAAGCTCACATCCATTTCAAGACCCTGCTGCTTGCCTACGTAGCAGCAAGGGAAACTGCCCCTCCATACCTTTAGTCTATGTTGAAACCCTACACCCCAACCTGAGCACTCCGTTCTGCCACCTCTCATCTCTTGGCCCTCCCACCACTATGGGGGGCTGGCTCCCGCTCATCCCAGTCTAAGCTCATCTCTTGGCCCTCCCACCACTATGAGGGGCTGGCTCCCGCTCATCCCAGTCTAAGCTCATCTCTTGGCCCTCCCGACACTATGAGGGACTGGCTCCCGCTCATCCCAGTCTAAGCTCATCTCTTGGCCCTCCCGCCACTATGAGGGGCTGGCTCCCGCTCATCCCAGTCTAAGCTCATCTCTTGTCCCTCCCACGACTATGAGGGACTGGCTCCCGCTCATCCCAGTCTAAGCTCATCTCTTGTCCCTCCCACCACTATGAGGGGCTGGCTCCCGCTCATCCCAGTCTAAGCTCATCTCTTGGCCCTCCCGCCACTATGAGGGGCTGGCTCCCGCTCATCCCAGTCTAAGCTCATCTCTGTCCTGGCACCCAAATAGTGGAACAAGCTTCCCCCTAACATCAGGACAGCTGAGTGCCTACCATTCTTACAAAGAAGCCTGAAAAACGCTTTACAAAGTAGCCCTCCCCAGAAAACAAATACAAAATAAACACTTTTATTTATTTAACCAAGCAAGTCAGTTAATAACAAATTCTTATTTACAATGATGGCCTACACCGGCCAAACACAGAAGACGTTGGGCCAATTATGCACTTCCCTATGGGACTCCTAATCACGGCCGATTGTGATACAGCCTGGATTCAGCCTTAGCCTGGATTCAGCCTTAGACAGCCTGGATTCAGCCTGGATTCAGCCTTAGCCTGGATACAGTCGTAGACCCCTGCGCCACTCAGGAGCCCCTTGCCTTTCTTGTAAGAACACTCGCTTGTCTTTTCTTACTAGCTCTGACTTTGCTGATAGCTGCTCTTTTGAGATTTTTTTAAAACTTACTATGTCTGTGATATGTGGTTGCCTCACCTAGTTAGCTAAACATATGATGCAAAACTCATACCAGCTGTATTTCTGTCTTCTTGCACATCAATAGAACAAAAACGATCCTTTAAGATGAACACATTAACTGTAAGTCGCTCTGGATAAGAGCGTCTGCTAATTGAATAAAATGTACAACGTGTTTGTGTGTAGTATGGCGGATGTGTGTGTATGGTATGATGTATCTGTGTGTGTGTACGTTATGGTGTGTGTGTATGGTATGATGTGTGTGTGTATGGTATGATGTGTGTGTGTGTACATTATGGTGTGTGTGTGTATGATGTGTGTGTGTGTACATTATGGTGTGTGTATGATGTGTGTGTGTACGTTATTGTGTGTGTGTACTTTATGGTGTGTGTATGATGTGTGTGTATAATGTGTGGCGTGTTTGGTATGATGTGTGTACGTTATGGTGTGTGTGTGTGTGTACGTTATGGTGTGTGTACATCATGGTGTGTGTGTACATTATGGTGTGTGTGTACGTTATGGTGTGTGTGTGTGTGTGTGTGTGTGTGTGTGTGTGTATGATGTGTACGTTACGGTGTGTGTGTGTGTGTGTGTGTACGTTATGGTGTGTGTGTCCTGTGTGTACCTGTAGATCACCACAGGGATCCTCTTGGAGGACCTGAAGGAGCCGACACTCTCCAGCTCCTTGTCTGTGATCCACACTGGCACCAGCAGCTTCTGGGGGTAGCTGGAGCACAACCTGGCAGGGGAGAAGATGAGGGGACAGGTTAGGGTTATACAGATTATGAAGTCAGACCCGTTGATTTAAATTCTAGGCATCTAACAAGTCTTCAGCTCTCAGGCAAGGTTACTCATCAAGCAAGTATAGTTAACCAAATCACCTCCATTACATTTGCACTAAGCAATACAGTAGACTGTAGATTTACATATATATATATACATATAGGAAAGGGAGAATGTACTTAACTTACCACTGACTAAAATGCACAGCAAAGCAGGGTAATTATCAACGTAGTGCATCAAGACTGTTGGCAACTATTTAGGTGAATATTAGTGAGAGAGGGCTTTTATTTCTCAGATAAAATACCCAAAGTGAGATCGACAACTCCAAGCCCTGCCATAACAGAGATATTCAGTGGCCCACTGTCTCTAGCTCTTTATCCCCTATTAAATCTTCCTATCATCTATTCCGACCCTCCAGCACTTACACCATCTCCTCTAGTTTGCACATCACTGTTTCTCTCTCTCCCTCTCTCTCTCTCTCTCTCTCTCGCCTAGCCTAGCCTAGCCTGCAGTCGCTCTCTACTGTCTGCTCCAGGTAGATATGAGTGTGTGTGTTGTGCTGAGTTATGTATCCCCAGCAGGTTCTGGCCTGCTTAAATGACCCATTTCTCCAGTGTGACTGTCCCCCCCAGCAGGACACTCAGAGCAGACAGAGAGAGAGAGAACAAGACAGAGAGAGCATGGCACTGTGGCTCTCAGAGCATACTGCAGATTAATTTACTTATTTACCTACCCAGCAGAGGACACACACAGGCCTCAGACACCTTTTAATGTCTTTTCAAGTCTGTGTGAGTGGAATTGTGAAAGTTATGTTAAATATGTCTGCGTGTGTAAGTGTGTTAGAGATGGGTGTACAGAAAGGTGTGCATGATTTGCATGTATGTCAGACATGCACAGAAATGTGTGTGTGTGATGTGTGTGCGACATGACTGGTGAGTGTCAGACAGAGGAGAAGAACAGACAGATGGAAGCCCCCCCTCCCCCGGGCCCCACGGCGCAGCTGTCCTTCAGAGAGAGAGAGAGAGAGCTCAGCCTGTCACAGGGATGACAGCGACTCTTACTCTACCCCTCCGCCTAATCCCTGTCTCTCTCTCTCGCCCCGTCTCTCCCCACTCCCTCCTTCCCTCCCCTCATATCCCCTCTCCCTCCCCCATAGACCTGTCACACAGATTATCAAGAGCCGAGCAGCAACAGAGAGAGAGAGTTTAAACACTGACTGGTGAAGAAAATGCTATTTGAAATGCTGAGTCACTCTCCCCACCCAGTCTGCTTCGCAAACGAGTCTGGGACTATTTAACAGCACTGATGTTAGACGTACCTGCTTAGGAGAGAGTGGGCTATCTAGCTACAGTGTGTGTGTGTTGGCTTGATGAGGCAGTTGTTTGATCATCAATCTTCCCGCTCTGTGTTGAGACTGGGGGGGCCGTGTGTACATGTGAGACTGTGGGGGCCGTGTGTACGTGTGAGACTGGGGGGGCCGTGTGTACGTGTGAGACTGGGGGGGGGGCGTGTGTACGTGTGAGACTGGGGGGGGCCGTGTGTACGTGTGAGACTGGGGGGGCCGTGTGTACGTGTGAGACTGGGGGGCCGTGTGTACGTGTGAGACTGGGGGCGGCCGTGTGTACGTGTGAGACTGGGGGGGCCGTGTGTACGTGTGTTTGTGGGTATCATACTTGTAGTTGAGGTTGATGTCGGACACTCTCCAGGCGTTTTGCATGTCGAAGCCCATCCTCCTCACCTCCATCTCCTGCCTCTGACGGACATGATCACCTACACAGAGAGAAAGAGGGAAGAGAGGTAAAGCAACAATAATGAAGCCTCAGGATTTAAATCTGTGTGTGTGTGTGTGTGCATGTCTGACACTAACCTGGTCTACAGAGGTGTAGGTGCTGGTCCTCATCGTCTGCGCTGCCCCCCAGACACCAGGCGTGGTAGGCCAAGGCAAACAGATCCTCCAGCCTGCCAGGGTGGGCTACGGCCCGGTTCAGACGCTTCAGCCACTCCTGGCACTGCTTGAATGTCGAGAAATGGCATCTGAGTAGAAAGCAAAACACAAACACATAGGATGGAAAATCAGAGGATGGCCACCAACCTCAACACCATTATCATGCTTTCACCATATTATTATGGTTTGTGTACATGATCTATTATTATTCTTCATGTTCAAGGACCAAAAGATAAAACACAACCATGGGCTATGCCTACATTATCATACATTGTCCGACACGTTCATCTTGATTGGACAGAATGTGAGGGTGGTATACAGTTACTGTATGTAGGCCTATATTCTCTCTTACAGTAGTTCACAAACGGGTAATAATGAGTTCTCTCCAACATGGAGATTTTTCTATGATTCTATATTCTCATGAGTGCTCTGAGTGTTTCCCTGGGCCGTGCCACATCACATCTGCTCCTCAGGCAGGATATAAAGCCATCATAATCAAAGAGGTGGGAACACTTCTGATGTCGGCATCTCTGTGAGGAGGACCCCAGACAGGCTGTCACAGTGGGCCAGCAACACTACAGTTTTATAGGAGAGAAGTGGGCTGCAGTGCATAGATTGGCTTTGATTCCTTGAAGTTCCAGTCTTTTCAGAAGAGGGTGAGTAAAGAGTGAAACGTGAAGGGAGGGGGATTGTGAGCAGCAGCTATGTGTGTGTAAAATAACACATGCGTAGAAGCGGATTCGGATTCTTAGCTTTGAGAAAGAGGTTTCCAGAGGGGCGGGCAGGGCATGAGGGAAAACTCTTTATTCATAGTCACGGCCTTAAAAAAAAGGATCTTAAGTGGTTTTGAGACAAAAATGTTCTTAAGCCAACGACATGACATCTCTTTTTCAACCTCTGCAATAACAAAGGATCTAGTTTTCCCATCAGCAGAAATATTGTGGCATAGGCCTATCAAAAAAGACCACTACGAACATTCTATACATTCTGTCAAAAAATATTATGTTGTGCTTAAAGTCAATCAAATGTAATTTAAAAAAAAAGACTTATGAAAACAATTCCTATTTTTGATCATGTAAAAAAAACAATGATTCATGGAGCACAAGATATCCATTCATCAATAAGTCCTAATGATCGTTGTTTGTCACAAGCCAGTGACAACCGTAGATATAAAGTAGGAATTTCCTCTTTACCTGACGACTTTGGAGTCCTTGCAGATGATGTGCAGTTGGAACATGTCTCTGCTCTCCACACTCTCTATGAGCCTCAGAGGCACCTGTACGGGGAGACAGAGAGAGGACACCACATTACACCAGGGTAGACACAACACCTCAAATTTTTTTTTTTTTTACCTTTATTTAACTAGTTAAGAACAAATTCTTATTTTCAATGACGGCCTAGGAACAGTGGGTTAACTGCCTGTTCAGGGGCAGAACGACAGATTTGTACCTTGTCAGCTCGGGGGTTTGAACTTGCAACCTTCCGGTTGCTAGTCCACCACTCTAACCACTAGGCTACCCACTTTACACAGGACACCTCACTGAACACAACACATTTAATGAAGTGCCTAGTAATCTAGGCTCGCCATGGCTAGTTAAGGTACCTACTGTAAGGTAGACAGCAAGGCACGGTGAGGTAACAATACATTTTTCACACAGCAGAGGGGATTGGAAGATGATATTTGTGGTGGTCTTACCCATGGGTTATGTAAATTCACACAAGCCTCTATTAGGTATAGGCCTAAAACAGACACCATACCAATGCCTCTATTGCCAGACCAATATCTAATTTACGACAGCATCATTTGCATTTCCTTATAAAATCATCACGTTGCATGCTATTACATTGTCAATGCACCTTCCATGAACTATAACGTTTATATCTTAAGTGTATTTACACTTTTCATAGTTGCCACAGTAAATTCTCACACAGTAAGTCTCATTCATACAAACAACAACCATTATGCAACCATAACAACCATTTTAAACCAATGAGTCATCACCACAGGCCAAGCTCTGGAGTCTGCAGCAGTGCAATCTATTCTAGACTCTCCACTCAGTCATTCCCGAGTTAGATGACCCATGCTGAGCCTGTAGTGTTCCGTACCACTGCTCTAGCTCTATTATTGGTCCACAGGTCAGGGGTGTTAATGAGGTCACTCTGAACTCAACAGTTATAAAATTACCCAATGAGGCTTGACCTTTGATTGGGGCAGGCCAATCAGCACCTGGGGGCCTGGGTCATCTAACTCGGTAAGGAACAACCAATTCATGCTGCCACACTTCAGACAGACTTCGGCACAAAGTGGTGCTACAAAATCTTAAGATGCGCTATAAATGAAATCTCTGCAAAACAGAACTGCTTGGGCTCTTGCCTTGCTAAGTGCATTCAATTATATTCAACGTTGAGGAGATTCTGAATCAGAAAATGAATAAAACAGTTTTTAGATTGCTTCCAATTTCAAATGAAATGACATTTTGTCTGTCCGGAAGGCACAATAATCCAGGAGTAGTCAGTCTGAACCAGAGGTTGAATGATAGAGCGCTCTAGTCTAGACTGTGGAAGGGAGGAGGGGGGAAGCTGCTGGTTGCTGTTGACACAAGGTACTCACAGAAATATGATTGTCCACACCTTGATAGGTCTGCAACAAAGTGACAGACAGACACCAGGACCAGGGAGGGAGCAGAGAGCAGGAAGGAGGAGGGGGGTGATAACAAGACTTTGGACAGAGGGAATGGGAAAACTATTAAACTGAAGAAAAACAACAGAACGACGTTAATGATAGGCAATGCATAAAAAGAAAGAGCTAAAGGTGGAAGATAATGAAAATCAAGCAGAGAACACAAATTAGCACGGCAGAAAGAGCGACTTTTGCCGACCACAACCAAGCTTGAAAAGGAAAGTATGAGAGAAGAAAATGGAAGGGGAAAGGATATGAAAATGTAACACAAACTAACAGTGCAGATGTCTATACGTTTAGATAAAAAGTGGTCTTACTACAGGTGCTCTGTTAGATGACTGGAGTTCTGGGATGGGGGAGAAGGAGGAGAGGAGTTTGTCTCTAAAACCCGACCCTAGGCAACACATTGACCTTTACATGCACACCAATATTCTGGATACTGTCGCATTCTGTCTTTGAGTTGACTCATATAAACATCATGTCCCGTTTACAACAACACAAAAAAGCTTGTATCCCGGTTGTGAGAAACTCGGATAAGATGCCTATGATATGCTGATCTTCGAAGGGATACTGTGGCATGTAAACATCTTATCCCATTGACCGTTGTTTTTCGCGTTCTGCGCAGACTCAGCTTCTCATATCATAGGTGTTGTGTGATGATGTTCTCATCTGATATTCAAACTAAAAATTAAGAATCTGCGCAGTTTGATCCACCATAATTACATAACAATTTATTTTGCTGGTACTCCGTACTTACTGGCTAATTTCACCAATAATTTAGATATGCTTTTTCTGACATTTGGTAGGCCATTTGTTTGTCAACTATAGTTAGATACATGTTGTTTCTCTTCTGTCATAACTGCCCCAGTAGATTATAAAGTATGCTCACCAGAATAATGTCTTACATCGATAGAATGAATGCACTAGTAATCTAGTTAACACCGGTAAAGTTAGTTTCGTATAGGGATCAGTCGTATAAGTCTGTTTCGTAAAGGGATCATTCTGTTCGTATAGGGATCAGTCGTATAAGTCTGTTTCGTATAGGGATCAGTCTGTTCGTATAGGGATCAGTCGTATAAGTCTGTTTCGTATAGGGATCAGTCTGTTCGTATAGGGATCAGTCGTATAAGTATGTTTCGTATAGGGATCAGTCTGTTCGTATAGGGATCAGTCGTATAAGTCTGTTTCGTATAGGGATCAGTCTGTTCGTATAGGGATCAGTCGTATAAGTCTGTTTTGTATAGGGATCAGTCTGTTCGTATAGGGATCAGTCGTATAAGTATGTTTCGTATAGGGATCAGTCTGTTCGTATAGGGATCAGTTGTATAAGTCTGTTTCGTATAGGGATCGGTCTGTTCGTATAGGGATCAGTCGTATAAGTCTGTTTCGTATAGGGATCAGTCTGTTCGTATAGGGATCAGTCGTATAAGTCTGTTTCGTATAGGGATCAGTCTGTTCGTATAGGGATCAGTCGTATAAGTATGTTTCGTATAGGGATCAGTCTGTTCGTATAGGGATCAGTCGTATAAGTATGTTTCGTATAGGGATCAGTCTGTTCGTATAGGGATCAGTCGTATAAGTATGTTTCGTATAGGGATCAGTCTGTTCGTATAGGGATCAGTCGTATAAGTCTGATTCGTATACGGATCAGTCTGTTCGTATAGGGATCAGTCTGTTCGTATAGGGATCAGTCGTATAAGTATGTTTCGTATAGGGATCAGTCTGTTCGTATAGGGATCAGTCGTATAAGTATGTTTCGTATAGGGATCAGTCTGTTCGTATAGGGATCAGTCGTATAAGTCTGATTCGTATACGGATCAGTCTGTTCGTATAGGGATCAGTCTGTTCGTATAGGGATCAGTCGTATAAGTATGTTTCGTATAGGGACCAGTCTGTTCGTATAGGGATCAGTCTGTTCGTATAGAGATCAGTCTGTTCGTATAGGGATCAGTCGTATAAGTCTGTTTCGTATAGGGATCAGTCTGTTTGTATAGGGATCAGTCTGTTCGTATAGGGATCAGTCGTGTAAGTCTGTTTCGTATAGGGAGCAGGGAGAAAACAGAATTACTAAAAACAGTGGAAAGATTGGTCCTGTGCAAAATGTCCAAATGTCATCAGTTTGACAGGTTTTAAGGAAACGAAAAGCTGAGAAAACGATGAAACACGTTTCTGATAAGACCTCAGTTCATATTGGGTGCATATTTTATGTGGTTGAAATACTGTCTACTTGTTTAACAGTGCCAGAGATAACACATTACACACACATTGACATTTTCGTCAAGAGATTAAATAAATGAATCATATTTCTCCACTCCTGTTCCCGAGACCAAATAAACATTTGGTGTATAATTTTACTGCAAGAAAAGCATAAATCCCCTGGAGTTGATATTGTTTTACTCTACATGTAGAAGGTTACAGGCCTACAGTCAGTGTCCTTATTTCAGTTACTGTTTCCATTTTACCCATATGAACTTAAATGAGGATTTTCTGTTTATTCATGGTTACATGGATACTCGTAAGCGGGATATCAAAGGTGCTTGAAAACAGCTTAAGACCTTAAGCAGGATATGAGCTACTATCAGGAATACTGTGCGCATGTAAACGTGGTCAGTGACTAGGGTCTAGTTTCAATGACGGACTCATTTGGCATAGAGGAACTACGTCACTGCCTACTTCACTACTTTATCTCCTTGAATAAAAAAGGTTTTGAATCGCGACATTCTCACATGTCTGCCACGTGATTTTTCTTTCTTTTTCTCCCTTATCGACATAGGCAGTGACATCGATCCTCTATGCCAAAAGAGTCCATCACTGAAACCAAACCCTAGTCACTGTTGCCTAGGGTCGAGTTTCGAGACTAAAGAGGAGTAGGTGGAATCTCACTCTAAGGCAAACAATCAGGCTGTTTGTATTACAGCATGGTCTGGCGTCAGTAGGAGGGGCCACTGGATGCCAAGATGTGTGTGTGTGTGTGTGTGTGTGTGTGTGTGTGTGTGTGTGTGTGTGTGTGTGTGTGTGTGTGTGTGTGTGTGTGTGTGTGTGTGTGTGTGTGTGTGTGTGTGTGTGCGCGCGCGCGTGAGTGTGTCTGTGGTGTGCACGTGCAACTTTAAGTAAGTGCTGGGCCGGCTCCCTGAAACTCCAGAGGTCACGTAAAACAGTCCTGGCTGGTGGTGAGATCATAGCCACCGCTCACTGCACCACTCCTGTGGTGCCTGACACACTGCCAACTCAGTGGGTGTGAGGAGCGGACCAGGCATCAGGTCCTGGGAATGGCTCTGCATCTCAATCACATCATTTGAAGTGCTACCAGCCTTGGCTTGTAAGCAGCAGGACATTCTGTCTAAAATGTATTATATGGCTTGTAATGAATCTAACCAGCAGAGCCTCTCCTTTCAGGCAGGGTTCTGTTCCTCACATTACCTACCTCTCAGTTCTGTGCACAGATCTACAGATCTACAGACAGTGTAATGAATCTAACCAGCAGAGCCTCTCTTTTCAGGCAGGGTTCTGTTCCTCACATTACCTACCTCTCAGTTCTGTGCACAGATCTACAGATCTACAGACAGTGTAATGAATCTAACCAGCAGAGCCTCTCTTTTCAGGCAGGGTTCTGTTCCTCACATTACCTACCTCTCAGTTCTGTGCACAGATCTACAGATCTACAGACAGTGTAATGAATCTAACCAGCAGAGCCTCTCCTTTCAGGCAGGGTTCTGTTCCTCACATTACCTACCTCTCAGTTCTGTGCACAGATCTACAGATCTACAGACAGTGTGGCAATTAGCCTGGCAACTAAACTGATTTACAGTGCCTTGCGAAAGTATTCGGCCCCCTTGAACTTTGCGACCTTTTGCCACATTTCAGGCTTCAAACATAAAGATATAACACTGTATTTTTTTGTGAAGAATCAACAAGTGGGACACAATCATGAAGTGGAACGACATTTATTGGATATTTCAAACTTTTTTTAACAAATCAAAAACTGAAAAATTGGGCGTGCAAAATTATTCAGCCCCTTTACTTTCAGTGCAGCAAACTCTCTCCAGAAGTTCAGTGAGGATCTCTGAATGATCCAATGTTGACCTAAATGACTAATGATGATACATACAATCCACCTGTGTGTAATCAAGTCTCCGTATAAATGCACCTGCACTGTGATAGTCTCAGAGGTCCGTTAAAAGCGCAGAGAGCATCATGAAGAACAAGGAACACACCAGGCAGGTCCGAGATACTGTTGTGAAGAAGTTTAAAGCCGGATTTGGATACAAAAATATTTCCCAAGCTTTAAACATCCCAAGGAGCACTGTGCAAGCGATAATATTGAAAGGGAAGGAGTATCAGACCACTTCAAATCTACCAAGACCTGGCCATCCCTCTAAACTTTCAGCTCATACAAGGAGAAGACTGATCAGAGATGCAGCCAAGAGGCCCATGATCACTCTGGATGAACTGCAGAGATCTACAGCTGAGGTGGGAGACTCTGTCCATAGGACAACAATCAGTCGTATATTGCACAAATCTGGCCTTTATGGAAGAGTGGCAAGAAGAAAGCCATTTCTTAAAGATATCCATAAAAAGTGTTGTTTAAAGTTTGCCACAAGCCACCTGGGAGACACACCAAACATGTGGAAGAAGGTGCTCTGGTCAGATGAAACCAAAATTGAACTTTTTGGCAACAATGCAAAACATTATGTTTGGCGTAAAAGCAACACAGCTCATCACCCTGAACACACCATCCCCACTGTCAAACATGGTGGTGGCAGCATCATGGTTTGGGCCTGCTTTTCTTCAGCAGGGACAGGGAAGATGGTTAAAATTGATGGGAAGATGGATGGAGCCAAATATAGGACCATTCTGGAAGAAAACCTGATGGAGTCTGCAAAAGACCTGAGACTGGGACAGAGATTTGTCTTCCAACAAGACAATGATCCAAAACATAAAGCAAAATCTACAATGGAATGGTTAAAAAATAAACATATCCAGGTGTTAGAATGGCCAAGTAAAAGTCCAGATCTGAATCCAATCGAGAATCTGTGGAAAGAACTGAAAACTGCTGTTCACAAATGCTCTCCATCCAACCTCACTGAGCTCGAGCTGTTTTGCAAGGAGGAATGGGAAAAAATGTCAGTCTCTCGATGTGCAAAACTGATAGAGACATACCCCAAGCGACTTACAGCTGTAATCGCAGCAAAAGGTGGCGCTACAAAGTATTAACTTAAGGGGGCTGAATAATTTTGCACGCCCAATTTTTCAGTTTTTGATTTGTTAAAAAAGTTTGAAATATCCAATAAATGTCGTTCCACTTCATGATTGTGTCCCACTTGTTGTTGATTCTTCATAAAAAAATACAGTTTTATATCTTTATGTTTGAGGCCTGAAATGTGGCAAAAGGTCGCAAAGTTCAAGGGGGCCGAATACTTTCGCAAGGCACTGTATGTACATTACACTGCAGCATTCAATCTGATTTAACCAGGCTATGTCAGAGCAGCTATTTTTTTTATTTAACTAGGCAAGTCAGTTAAGAACAAATTCTTATTTTCAATGACGGCCTAGGAACAGTGGGTTAACTGCCTCATTCAGGGGCAGAACGATAGATTTTTACCTTGTCAGCTCGGGATTCCATCTTACAACCTTTCAGTTACTAACACTCTAAGGCTACCTAGCTACTTGAACATGCTCGTGTTGTTTTTTCCAGGATCTCTGTATCATGTGTATTGCATGTGTTAGGGCTGGGCGATATAGCAAAAATGTATGAGTAGTGCGTGACCCTAGGATGGCAACACATACATTCTAAGTGATTTCAATGGGTCTTTCTCCATTCTGATTGTTTTATACTGTTCAATTCACCCAAAAATAATTTTCCGCATTTTCTTCAATTTCTGCATTTCCTGCACTCATTTTAGACCATTTCCACACTGTCACGTAGGGCTGCACAATATAGGCAAAGAATCTAGACCTTATTTTTAACCAAATGTTGCAATTGTGATTTGACTTGCGATTTAGAGCAAAACAATTGGGTGAACTGTGGAAATGATTATTCTAATTCCATAGTTAGAATATAATAGTGGGCACTTTGAATACAATAGATGACAACAAATGAAAACCCCAGGAAGGAATTATTGTGACAGGGTAGACACCAAAGTGTTGATAAGTGTTTACTTGGGGACCCTATAACTTTTGGCTACATTGAATGTTTTCTCTTAGCTACTTTTTTTTTACCTTTATTTAACCAGGCAAGTCAGTTAAGAACAAATTCTTATTTTCAATGACGGCCTGGGAACAGTGGGTTAACTGCCTGTTCAGGGGCAGAACGACAGATTTGTACCTTGTCAGCTCGGGGGTTTGAACTCGCAACTTTCCGGTTACTAGTCCAACGCTCTAACCACTAGGCTACCCTACTTCATGTAACTAACATATTCATGCTTTGTGTATTCCTCTTTGATTTATAAGATACTGTTGCACAAAAAACATGATGATTTAGGTCTACATCATCAATGGTATTATCAGGCTGTATAGCTAATTACAGTACCAGTCAAAAGTTTGGACACACCTACTCATTCCAGGGTTTGTATTTATTTTTACTATTTTCTACATTTTAGAATAGTAGTGAAGACATCGAAACTATGAAATAGCACATATGGAATCATGTAGTAGACAAAAAAGTGTTAAACAAATGAAAACATATTTTATATTTGAGATTCATTAAAGAAGCCACCCTTTGCCTTGATGACAGGTTTGCACGCTCTTGGCATTATTTCAACCAGCTTCATGAGGTAGTCACCTGGAATTCATTTCAATTAACAGGTGTTGCTTGTTAAAAGTTCATATGTGGAATTTCTTTCCTTCTTAATGCATTTGAGGCAATCAGTTGTGTTGTGACTAGGTAGGGGTGGTATACAGAAGATAGCCCTAGATAGCAAAGATAAATGAGTCCATCAATACTTTAAGACATGAAGGTCAGTCAATGCGGAACATTTCAAGAACTTTGAACATTTCTTCAAGTGCAGTCGCAAAATACGTAAAGCGCTATGATGAAACTGGCTCTCAATGAGGACCGCCACAGGAAAGGAAGACCCAGAGTTACCTCTGCTGCAGAGGATACGTTCATTAGTTACCAGCCTCAGAAATTGCAGCCCAAATAAATGCTTCACAGAGTTCAAGTAACAGACACATCTCAACATCAACTGTTCAGAGGAGACTGTGCGAATCAGGCCTTCATGGTGAAATTGCTGCACAGAAACGACTACTAAAGGACACCAAAAAGAAGAAGAGACTTGCTTGGGCCAAGAAACACGAGCAACGGACATTAGACCGGTGGAAATCTGTCCTATTGTCCAAATTTTAGATTTTTGGTTTCAACCCCAGTGTCTTTGTGAGACACAGAGTAGGCAAACGGATGATCTCCGCATGTGTAGTTCCCGCCGTGGAGCACGGATGAGGAGGTGTGATGGTGCTTTGCTGGTGACACTGTCAAGAATTTATTTATTTTTCAAAACACACTTAACCAGCATGGCTACCACAGCATTCTGCAGCGATACGCCATCCCACCTGGTTCGCCCTTAGTGGGACTATTATTTGTTTTTCAACAGGACAATGACCCAACACACGTCCAGGCTGTGTAAGGGCTATTTGACCAAGGAGAGTGATGGAGTCATGCATCAGATGACCTGATCTCCACAATCACCCGACCTCAATCCAATTGAGATGGTTTGGGATAAGTCGGACTGCACAGTGAAGGAAAAGCAGCCAACAAGTACTCAGCATATGTGGGAACTCCTTCAAGACTGTTGGGAAAGCATTCTAGGTGAAGCTGGTTTAGAGAATGCCAAGAGTGTGCAATTCTTTCATCAAGGCAAAGGTTGCCTACTTTGAAGAATCTCAAATATAAAATATATTTGGATTTGTTTAACAGTTTTTTGGTTACTACATGATTCCATATGTGTTATTTCATAGTTTTGATGTCTTCACTATTATTCTACAACATAGGAAATAGTAAAAATAAAGAAAAACCCTTGAATGAGTAGCTGTGTTCAAACGTTTGACTGGTACTGTATGTTTGTTCTGACTCAGTACATTAGCTAGCTAGCTAGCTAGCCAGCTAACTAGTGATTAGCATTAGCAGCTAACACGATTTAGGCCCAACTTGCTAAGAAAATACAAACTAGCTGGTTGCAGATGTAAGAAACACAAACTAATAGTGTAATTATAAAACACTACTGGATTTATATTAAGTGAAAACAGCATCATTGTCATCAACGATCCATGTGTTGCATTGACCATACAGACTGAAGGCACGTTTCTCGTGGTCGAGGAACAACAAATGCCCACCTTGAGTGACAGGGGGCGGGGCTATGTCTGTGTGGAAAGCAGCATGTTAAGAGAGAGCGATGACTCAAATAGTGAAGTAAACTATAAAAATGGAAGTTACACACAAAGTATCACATTGTACAAACCAAATATTTAAATACCGATATAGAAGGTAAAATAAAAACCCAAACCGGTCCGTGGATCAATACCAGTAAAATACGCATGTGTTCATTATGTCTTACATTTATAATGGAGTCCTTAAACTTGATGTGGAGCCTGTAGTTGGAGATGGCGATGATGGTGTCATTGGCTCGGCCTAGATACTCCACCCCTTCCCCCTGCAGAGCTGGGAACGGCACCTGGAGGGGACACAAACGTCAACGCAACGTTAAGACAACATGAACCACAACACTTAATCAACATTGCCATAAGGATGTTGGATATCAGCGACACAAACGTCACAAAGTTAAAATCTTGCAGTTTTTACAGTATATCCACTTCATTATCTTCCTATTAATCCCACTGTTCTCTGTAAAACTTGCAATGCAGCCATCACACATCAAACCAGAGTACATGGTCCAATGGAGAATCAACACTATCCTGCTGATTATCACACCTGTTCGTGGTCTCTTAAATGTGTACCTAGTAGTGTGAAAAGACCTTTAGTTCTCCTGGTCAGTGTTGTTGGAATCTGATTGGCTTGTTCTCCAGGTGCTTGCGCTGCTAGTGGTTGTGATCTGTTTTGGTAAACCGTATAGAAATATAACTACTTTCTCCAATCATGGCTAGTAGGAAGGTTGCCGACTTTTTCTGTGGCTTAACCAACATGGCTCGTCATTTAACATTTGTGTTCATATTTACAGATCACATACAGGTTTGTTATTAAGGCACATGAAAGTTCACGTTCAAGAAGGCATTTATTTTAAAAAGAAAGACAAAAAAAACATTTATTACCCTACCTGTGAAGTAGGAACTAACGCCAAATGTCCAGCTTCTTGAATCCATTCACAAATGTGCTTTGTGGCAGTCCCCATTAGCACTAATGGCATAAAAGGATCTATGTGAGAGAGCAGAGCAGGTTGGCTGTTCTTTGAGCCTGAGTGAACAGGCCGACAGGCAGGCGGGCAGGGAGGTTGTGTACTATGTACTGTGTGTGTGTGTGTGTGTACATGGTTGACGGTACTGTGTTTGTGATGGCTCTCAAACCATCTAACATTCCAGATACATGCCCATTTTATTAGTCCCTCAGCCCAGACTCCAGGCCTGGTCAAAACAAGTGCACTATGTAGGCAATAGGGTGCCATTTGGGACACAGGGATAGAGAAGACCCATGCATTAAGATAATTGGTTCCCATCACAGAATAGAACACGTTTCATCTCTCTCAGAAGTAGCACATTTATCTTAGCTGCTTAAAACCCAAACAAGTGGAGGGAGGGAGACAGATAAATACTAAATAGAGGGAACTGATGATGGCAATCTCTAGTCTAAATGATGCCTCAAGTCGTCTAAAACAGGAAGCCAATTAACGAGATGCAGCCAAACAAACATAATGATCACTGTGTTCAAACTTCTTTCAACATTTTATTGCACTTTACTGAAAATGATTTATACTGAACAAAAATATAAATGCAACATGTAATGTGTTGATCCCATGTTTCATGAGCTGAAATAAAAGATCCCAGACATTTTCCATAAGCGCAAAAAGCTTATTTCTCTCAAATTTTGCGCACAAATGTGTTTACATCCCTGTTAGTGAGCATTTCTCCTTTGCCAAAATAATCCATCCACCTGACTGGTGTGGCATATCAAGAAGTTGATTAAACAGCATGATCATTGCATAGGTGCACCTTGTGCTGGGGACAATAAAAGGCCACTCTAAAATGTGCAGTTTTGTCACACAACAATGTCACAGATGTCTCAAGTTTTGAGGGAGTGGCATGCTGATTGCAGGAATTTCCATCAGAGCTATTGCCAGAGAATTTAATGTTCATTTTCTGCCATAAGCCGCCTCAAACATCGTTTGAGGAGCATTTCTGTCAATAAAGCTCTTTTGTGGGGAAAAGTTATTTCTCATTGCCTGGGCCTGGCTCGCCATGGCTGCACCCCTGCCCAGTCATGTGAAATCCATAGATTAGGGCCTAATTTATTTCAATTTCCTTATGTGAACTGTAACTCAGTAAAATCTTTGAAAATGTTCCGTGTTGCGTTTACATTTTTGTTTAGTGTAATATTGACAGAGACAAATTATGCCCATGTTCGTCTTGTCATTAGACTGGTGCGTGGCAACAGATGAGAAACATCTTAGCTGTAATTGATGTTTTACTGTGAAGTCTAAACGGGATGAAATAATATCTAAATCATTTTCCTCTGCCTGGAACTTAGCTCTAGTCTTGTTCGCTGGTGCCATGACAAAGGTCTGTAATGCATAATGTATAATTACTCTGTGTGTGTATGCCTGGTGAATTGAAGAACATCTCTAACCTATACTTCTCTCTCGGAGTAGAAAGGCCTACTTTAATTTTTCTCTTCCACTCATGTCTCCTGGCATCAATCTTTACTTTACTCATCACCATGGCTGTCAACATGGGGGCCCCACAGGGGTGTGTGCTTAGTCCCTTCCTGTACTCACTTGTTCAACACGACTGTGTGGCCACGCATGACTCCAACACCGTCAAGTATGCTGACAACACGACGCCGATAGGCCTGATCACCGGCGACAATGAGACAGCCTACTACAGGGGGGTGGTCAGTGACCTGGCAGTGTGGAACACTCCCCCATCTACACCGTGAAGAAGGTGTGATAGCGCGTCTTTCCCCTGAGGAGGTTGAAAATACTTTGCATGGGCCCTCAAATCCTCAAAATGTTCTACAGTTTCACCATTGAGAGCATCTTGACTGGCTGCATCACTGGTATGACAACTGGTATGACAACTGCACCTCCAAGAGGATGGTGCAGACAGCCCAGTACATCACAGGGGCTGAGCTCCCTGCCATACAGGACCTCTATATCAGGCAGTGTGAAAGGTGAGTAGGCCGCCATTTGTTCTTTAACTGACTTGCCAAGTTAAATAAAGGTTAAATAAAAAAATGTTAAATGTTAAATAAAAGGAAGGCAATTGTTCTAGACTCGAATTACCCAAGCCATAGACTGTTCTCTCTGCTTCCGCACAGCAAACGGTACTGAAGCAAGGCAGAAGACTGCTAAATAGCTAACAAAATGGTTACACAGACTATTTGCATTGACCCTTCAAATGTATTTTTGCACTGACTATGGACACACACTGCTACTCTGTTTATCATATAGCCTGATATCTAGTCACCTTAACCATATACATATCTAACCCTCCAACTCCAGTATCCCTCCCTACACATTGTAAATATGGTATTGGCACTGACTCTGGAACTGACCCTGTATATACAGTAGCTTACTTTTTGTTCTTATTTCTATTTCTCGTGTGTTTTTGTTCTACTTTGCTTTATTTATTTTGTATAGTACTACTGATATTGATTACTGCACTGTTGCGAAAGAGCAAGCAAGAAAGTCATTTCACCATGTGACAAAAACTTGAAACTGAAGTTGTGTACCAGACACTTGTTGGCCAGCGAAAAGCGGTTTGGTTGTTGTTATGCTGTGAGCATTCACTAGAGACGACAACATCTAGAAGATCTCTATTTTGGAAAGACACAGCACAGAGTTGTTGCCTAGTGACCACTTAGGCACAATAATACCTCATAATAATTGCCTCATCACACTCACTACTCACTGAGTCACTCTGGGGCATGAACATACAGGACAGGCAGGGGAGAGAGGATTACTGTAAGATGTGAAATGGTACAGCCCAGAGAAAACAACTCATTAAAAGGAGCATGCGATTGGGCCTGGGTACTACAAAATGAATGTCTGTATAAAAAATAAAACATTCATTATCTACTCAAACTCACTTCTCTCTGGTGAAATGAATGATCAGAGAAAATGCACAAGGATCACAGCAAGGGGAGATGAGAGTGAGACTTTTTATTTTATTTTTTACATTTGATCACAGAAAATGTAAGAAATGGACAATCTTATTTAAAAAAAACAGGGAGCATGCAGGCTTCCAAATGGAAGCATCACGAATCGATAGAGGCCGTGAGGCTTTACTGATGGCTCTGGATGGAACCTGGCACTGATGCCTGGCCCAGATAACACCAGACTGAATGAATGGTGAGGGCAGCGTTCAGTCTGGTTTAATCAGTCCATGGTGGAGATTATAACCTTTACTTGTTTTTATCATTGTCCCTCCCCGGCCAGCTCCTTGAACCAGCCCAGACCAGTGCCCCATAGTCTGCCCTGTGCCCCATATATCTTACTAATGTTTGTGTTGCTGTTCATCTGTCACAAAAAGAAAGTGCCTGGGTAGCTTTGGCTTGGCAGAGGTGCAGGAGAGAGGGTGGGGTGCAGTGTCGATGGGGTCTTACAGATAACATTAGTAGTAGGCCTAAATATGAGTGGAGGAGCTGTTCAGATGGGTATGGTTCTCTCTTTATGGGAGGTGTAATATTCCTAACATGATCTCTGAGTCTGACTGTCTATTATGAGAAACTGAAATGACAAGGAGAGACAATATCATCAGAATACTAACGAAGCCTCCAGGGGCTAAATCATGTGCACCGCTCGTTAACTGTCCAGGCAAGAGTGGATGAAGGCAATCCACTGCAACTCCACTGTCGAAGGCAGGGAACTAACACATCCCGCTGAAAGTGTCATACATAGTTAACATCCTGTACAGTCTCTCTCTGAGCTGCATCAAACTGGCTCTGTGGTTCTGCTCTGCTCCAAATAGAGTTGTATGACTCATAGACGGCCGGCTAGTGCAGCAGAAGATACTGTGTCACGTTTTTCCCTCTATCCTGCCTCAGGCAGTACAGATAAAAAGAGAGGGAAGAGAGACCCAGAGAAAGAGAGAGAGATGGATAGAGGGAGGAAAAAGACCATGCAGTGACAAATATTTTATGACTTGGTGGTTTGTGAGTCGTGACTTCCGGTTTTAGGCAACTGGAGAGGGAGGGGCACTCCAGAGAGGGGAGCGGAGGAGGAGAAAAGGGTGAAATGCAGAGCTATACAGTATGTGAAATGGACGATTGTAAAGCACCACTGTGATACTACTGTGGCAAAGGTTAGCTACACTGGCAGATGTCTGTAATTCGCCTACAGTGAGACCCAGTTAAAGTCAGTGTAGGTAGCACCTATTTCTCATTGCGAGAAAAGCATATACAGTGCATTTGGAAAGTATTCAGACCCCTTGTTACAGCCTTATTCTAAAATTGATTAAATAAAACATGTCCTTATCATTCTACATAATGACAAAGATGTTTTAAGTATTTAAACCCTTTGCTATGAGACTAAAATTGGGCTCAGTTGCATCCTGTTTTGATTGATCATCCTTGAGTTTTGTTTCTACAACTTCATTGGAGTCCATCTGTGGTAAATTCAATTAATAGGACATAAGTTAGAAAGGCACACACCTGTCTATATAAGGTCCCACAGTTGACAGTGCATGTCAATGCAAAAACCAAGCCATGAGGTCAAAGAAATTGTCTGTAAAGCTCCAAGACAGGATTTTGTCGAGGCACAGATCTGGGGAAGGGGACCATAGAATTTCTGCAGCACTGAAGGTTCCCAAGCGCTCAGGACCTCAGACTGGGGGTGAAGGTTCACCTTTCAACAGGACAACGACCCTAAGCACACAGCCAAGGCAACGCAGGAGTAGCTTCGGGACAAGTCTCTGAATATCCTTGAGTGGCCCAGCCAGAGCCCGGACTTGAACCTGATCGAACGTCTCTGAAAATGGCTACAGTATGCAGAGACGTTCCCCATCCAACCTGATAGAGCTTGAGAGGATCTACAGAGAAGAATGGGAGAAACTCCCCAAATACTGGTGTGCCAAGCTCAAAGCTGTAATCGCTGCCAAAGGTGCTTCAACACGTAGTGAGTAAAGGGTCTGAATACTTATGCAAATGTGATATTTCAGTTATTTATTTTTAATACATTTGCAAAAATCAAAAAATATAGTTTTTGCTTTGTCATTATGGGGTATTGTGTGTAGTTTGATTAGGGAAAAACAAAACAATTTAATCAACTTTAGAAGAAGGCTGTAACTTAACAAAATGTGGAAAAAGTCAAGGGGTCTGAATACTTTCCAAATGCACTGTAATAGCAACTAAGAGCACCTCAAGAAATTCCCAAATTACAAAGTCTTAAATTCATTTTTATATTGTAATGTTGTTTTGAAAATTGGGCTTGAGGTTTTCTCAAAATCAGCTCTAATTTCGGAAACAATCCCATAACGCCCCGCGGTCAGTGTCACACAGTGAGGAAATATAGTCATGCTCACCTTTCTATATATTTTTTTGTCCATAGGTATAAAGACAGTAACAGTATGGAGCTAGCAATTGCATTTTTATTAATCTCCTTTTTGATCGTCTTTTAAGAGTTTAGTGAAGTTTAATACATTTGAATCAATAATAATAATTTAAATTGAAATATTCTCAGTTTTGAATCCGGCGTCGTTTTGCGTATCAGTTCATAAACCATGTGCCATGGAAAACTGTTTTGCAATCTATATAACACGGCTGTCAATTTTCTGGTCCTTAAATGAAACTGGTATACTTTTTTATTTATCACAATTTTCTTTCATGCAGAGCCGACAGACAAGTTCCTTACTTTTTCCCCCTTACACTTTCCACTTTCCTCTTCCATTATGTTTTAGTTAGCTGCATGTATATATCCTTGTAGCAGAAGTGTGCAAATCAGTTAGGTCCTGCCTTTGACAACTCAATGAATGCAATGTTGAGTAAGCATTGTAGAGAGACTTTTATGACAGATTTTCTATTGTCCGTGAAGGTCAAAAAACTGATATAAAGCTAGAAATATATCTGAAGAGAAAAGCTGAAAATTCATCGTTCTCGTCCTGAGACTGATTGAATGCGTTTGTGGATGACAAATGAAGCTGCTGTATTAGCCGCATCTTTAGCGGGCCAATGCTAACTTTTATCATGTTAGGTAAATTGTGCTATTTATGCTAATTGCTATGTGCATTTCTTTTGAGGTAATTATACACGGAGTGTACAAAGCATTAGGAACACCTTCCTAATATTGAGTTTTGCACCCCCTTTTGCCCTCAGAACAGCCTCACTTTGTCAGGGCATGTCCTCTACAAGGTGTCGAAAGCATTCCACAGGGATGCTGGCCCATATCGACCCCAATGCTTCCCACAGTAGTGTCAAGTTGGCTGGGTGTCCTTTGTGGGTGGACCATTTTTGAAACAGACGGGAAACTGTTGAGCGTGAAAAACCCTGCAGTGTTGCAGTTATTGACACTCAACCCGGTGCGCCTGGCACCTACTACCATAATCTGTTCCAAGGCACTTCAATCTTTGTCTTGCCCATTCACCCCTCTGAATGACACACATACACAATCCATGTCTCACGGCTTAAAAATCATCCTATAACCTGTCTCCTCTCCTTCATCTACACTGATTTAAATACACGTGACATCAATAAGAGATCATAGCTTTCACCTGGTCAGTCTATGTCATGGAAAGAGCAGGTGTTCCTTATGTTATGTACACTTAGTGTAGTTTTTTTCATAGTGAACAATGCTGTATCTGAACGTTGCTTTTGGTACAACCTGATTTTCAGAGAAATCTTTCAAATGATTAGAACATGTAAACAGCTTAAAATCTAGTTCCATCTGTGTATTTGTTCTGCGCATGTGCAAGCACCGGTAGTTGTGTCTGTTCCACGCTAAGAACATGCTACATTGGTACAGGTGAAGTTGGAAGTTTACATACACCTAAGCCAAATACATTTAAACTCAGCTTGACAATTCTTGACATTTAATCCTAATAATAATTCCCTGTTTTAGGCCAGTTAGGATCACCACTTTATTTTAAGAATGTGAAATGTCAGAATAATAGTAGAGAGAATTATTTATTTCAGTTTGTATTTCTTTCATTACATTCACAGTGGGTCAGAAGTTTACATACACTCAATTAGTATTTGGTAGCATTGTCTTTAAATTGTTTAACTTGGGTCAAACGTTTTGGGTAGCCTTCCACAAGCTAACCACAATAAGTTGGGTGAATTTTGGCCCATTCCTCCTGACAGAGTTGGTGTAACTGAATTAGGTTTGAAGGTCTCCTTGCTTGCACACGCTTATTCTGTTCTGCCCAGACATTTTCTATAGGATTGAGGTCAGGGCTTTGTGATGGCCACTACAATGCCTTGACTTTGTTGTCCTTAAGCCATTTTATCACAACTTTGGAAGTATTCTTGGGGTCATTGTCCATTTGGAAGACCCATTTGCGACCAAGCCTTAACTTCCTGACTGATGTCTTGAGATGTTGCTTCAATATATCCACATCATTTTCTTTCCTCATGATGCCATCTATTTTGTGAAGTGCACCAGTCCGTCCTGCAGCAAAGCACCCCCACAACATGATGCTGCCACTCCGTGCTTCACAGTTGGGATGGTGTTCTTCAGCTTGCAAGCCTCCCCCTTTTTTCTCCAAACATAACGATGGTCATTATCATCAAACAGTTCTATCTTTGTTTCATCAGACCAGAAGGACATTTCTCCAAAAAGTACAATCTTTGTCCCCATGTGCAGTTGCAAAGCACAGTCTGGCTTCTTTTTATGGTGGTTTTGGAGCAGTGGCTTCTTCCTTGCTGAGCGGCCTTTCAGGTTATGTCGATATAGGATTCGTTTTTACTGTGGATACAAATACTTTTGTACCTGTTTCCTCCAGCATCTTCACAAGGTCCTTTGCTGTTGTTCTGGGAATGATTTGCACTTTTCGCACCAAAATACGTTCATCTCTAGGAGACAGAAAGCGTCTCCTTCCTGAGCAGTATGACAGCTGCGTTGTCCCACGGTGTTTATACTTGCGTACTATTGTTTGTACAGATGAACGTGGTACCTTCAGGTGTTTGGAAATTGCTCCCAAGGATGAACCAGACTTGGATGATTTATTTTGATTTTCCCATGATGTTAAGCAAAGAGGCACTGAGTTTGAAGATAGGCCTTGAAATAAATCCACAGGTACAACTCTAATTGACTCAAATTATGTAAATTAGCCTATCAGAAGCTTCTAAAGCCATGATCTCATTTTATGGAATTTTCCAAGCTGTTTAAAGGCACAGTCAAATTAGTGTATGTTAACTTCTGACCCACTGGAATTGTGATACATTGAATTATAAGTGAAATAATCCGTCTGTAAACAATTGTAGGAAAAATGTGTGTCACGCACAAAGTACATGTGCTAACTGATTTGACAAAACTATAGTTTGTTAACAAGAAATTTGTGGAGTGGTTAAAAAACAAGTTTTAAATGACTCCAACCTAAGTGTGTGTAAACTTCCGACTTCAACTGTATAGTGTGGACACCTTTGAATGCATCAACATTTTTTTCTCACTCTTTAGGGACTATTGTGATGAGTCCAAAGACCAAATGTGGAATGAGTCTGACTTTTAGTCCATAAGAATAATATATTCTATGATTATTTTCAAAAGGGTTCCCACAGTTATCCTATTTCCCAAGTAAAAATTGCCTTTCAATGATCAAAACATCACCCAGAATATGTTGACGCTATCAAAAAACTCAGAATTTAAGAAATTGTACCTTCTCTCATCTCAAACTATCAAGAAACCTGAGAGAGGATGCAGAGTGGGGGGAAGCTTATACTCATGAGCTCACCTTGACTGACAGCTCTTTGAAATGCCCTTGTGGTCATTGCCAGGTAAAAAGGTAAACAATGGACCAAATGTCATTCCGAGCCTAAATATGAAGCCTCAACCCATTTTCTCTGCAAAATGCTCTCATGGTCAACAATTGGTGTGTTGGATATCAGACAAACAGCAGCAATACACAATTGCAATTATATTGTTTGTAACTATACAGAACAAAAATATAAATGCAACATGTAAATTGTTGGTTCCATGTTTCATGAGCTTAAACAAAAGATCCCAGAAATGTTCTATATTCACAAAAAGCTTATTTATCTCATGTTGTACATCCCTGTTAGTGGGCATTTCTCCTTTGCCAAGATAATCCATCCACCTGACAGATGTGGCATATCAAGAAACTGATTAAACAGCACGATTGTTACACAGGTGCACCTTGTGCCGGGGACAATAAAAAGGCCACTCTAAAATGTGCAGTTTTGTCACACAACACAATGCTACAGATGTCTCAAGTTTTGAGGGAGCGTGCACTTGGCATGCTGACTGCAGGAATGTTGAGCTGTTGCGAGAAAATGTAATGTTAATTTCTCTACCATAAGCTGCCTCCAATGTTGTTTTAGAGAATTTGGCAGTACGTCCAACTGGCCTCAACAACCACAGACCACATGTAACCACACCAGCCCAGGACTTCCACATCCAGCTTCTTCACCTGCGGGATTGTCTGAGACCAGCCACTCCGACAGCTGATGAATAGGACTATTTCCTTCTGTAAAGCCCTTTTATGGGGAAAAACTCATTCTGATTGGCTCTGCCTGGCTCCCCAGTGGCTCGGCATGGCTCCCCTGATTGGCTCGGCCTGGCTCCTCCCAGGCCCACCCATGGCTGCCCAGTCATGTGAAATCCATAGATTAGGGTCTAATTTATTTATTTAAATGAACTGATTTCCTTATATGAACTGTAATTCATTAAAATCGTTGAAATTGTAGCATGCTGCGTTAATATTTTTGTACAGTATAATTACAGAATACAGTTCACTGATATACTTCACATGAAGTCTGAGTCACCTTAGAAGCTTAGACATAAGGGAAGGTACGTGAAAACAGCATACAAACAGCGTACTGGACAATTTATTGGTTCCCTCTGCATTGTACATGACAATATGTTCAGAGTTGTATGCATTGAGCAGACATTTATTTGATAATTTCCTAAAGGCCAGCTTAGCCAAAATATTGATCAACATGAACACTTATGAAAAAATAAAGGTGAGAAATAATGGTGAGACACCATTTGACATAATAAAATAAAATAAATTGAGCCATAAGCCTAATATAGAAACCCAGCCACACTACAGTATGCAGGACCCATTGATTCGTACAATTTGTAACACTCATCTCCTATCCAAACGCTTGAAAAAAACAATACAATGAAACAGAATGTGATATACTGTATCACGTAACAGTGAATTACTTAGGCTTTAGGAAATGCAACCAACTACAGAAATTCATGGGGAGGACAGCGAGAGAACAGGAGGACCTGCTTCAATCAAGCATGGCCTAGCTATGGCCCGCTCTTTGTCAGGCCTCTCACACTGGGATGGACAGCTTGCACAGCTTCCCCACATACGGCGCTGGATCAAGGGTGACCATGTTGAAGAGGAGATCCAGGAGCCAGTCTACGCAGCCTGTAATGTTTCTGAAAAGGGAAATGTTTGTTTAATGGGTAGTGATTTTCCTTTTATTTGTCATGATGCTATCCATTTGTTGAGGAGGTGATCTACTTATTCTACAATGTGCTTTCTGGTATTTTGGAAGTACTCAATTTGAAATTTGCGAACTTTGGTCGTGCACTTTTGTGAAACTTTTCAATGTTTGTATTTGGAAATGTTTCTGTGCCTGAAATGCTCAATTGATGCAGATTTTAAATGAATAACTATGACTTAAAGTTGATTTTGTATCACAGCATCCCTGCTGTGATGGTTGCCTGGGAAGCTGTGCAGATAAAGGTTGCATTTTCTAAAATGTGTATCATTACTGCTTGATAATAGTGGAAAGACAAAAGGAGATGGAAAGGGAAAAAAATTACACCCCACCCCCGAATCATCATGATAAGCCCCAATGACACAAGCTACATTAACTGTAAGACAACAACCCACACAATGGAATGGTAAAATATGATTTTCAGGGGTAAATGACAAATACTATACACACCACATCTCCTTTTGTGGATAACATTCCTTCGTTCCAGCTGTGTGCTGGAAGTTCTCAGACTCAATGTAGGGGGCTTAGGTATGGAAGAACAAAAACCATATAGTGACTATCAGGTGTTACAGAACAAAGCAGCCACAGTTGCATTACCTAACTTTAGCCCCCCGATTACCCCAAACTGTTGGCTACTGTGTCAGACTCATCAAACACCGATACTTACATACACTGTTAATGATGGCGTCTTCCGGATTAGCTTCCCAACAAGACCCATCGAATGTTCTCCCCAATAAAGCAACTTGGCACGGAATGTGCACTGCAGACGCGTAACATGATTGTAATTTTCGGTGCAGCCTGTCCACCAAAATAAATAGCAGCCACTGCTGTCGGATGTCTTCATTCTTCGGAAAATTGTGTAATGTTAAATTTACACTATGATACCCAGCCACAACAGAGTGCTTTTGCCGGCATGCTGGTAAGTAGCTTGCTAGCTATCAGTCACACCACAGATGAATGGTTACCAATAACTTTGGTCCAACGTTCTCCTAGTAGCTATCTTACGGCTTGTAAATAAAGCTAAAGTAAGGTGTAGGAGCATGGGATGACAGTTTTAAGGTGGTACATATTTAAATAAGTAAATATGATAAGACCCTACCATTAGTGTAATCCTTGGTAATGCCTGTCCCCTGAATCCAAGTGTTTGACACAGGGGGAGGGAACACATAACTTTATTATCAAACTTTATCAATGTACCAGCTACAGAAATTTGTTATACTTGAGTTACCCTACTTTGAACTGGTGTCATCCAAATATCATTCGATTTCATGAGAAACATGATTTTCACTGTTCAGGACCTTTAAGCATTAGCGTTACAGTCAAAACGTGAATTGTTAATAGTGTCCTTATTTTTTAAGATATCAATGCCAAACTTAACATGGTTCATTATGGTAATGTCTGATGACCCTAACACGTTTCAAGTTGATAGGCCATTGAGAAGTGGATTTAAAAAGGATTGACATGGACACATACAATCAGATTTCCTTATTTATCAATCATCTATTCTGTCAACCTTATGGGTCCTTCAAGCAAATTTGTTCAGCAGGAGGAAAGACACCTACATACAAATGTTCAAGTCTGTAGGTCAAATAGGGCAGCGGACATGATGATTTAAGTGAAACTTCTTATAACAGCACCACCTATAAGCCAATCGGTGCCATTCTTTTTGACCTCTAATTTCTGTGTGCCGAATTTGAAAAGGTCTGGGAAACCCTGCAGTAGGCTACAGGCTAGTTCTTCACCGTGTGAGTTATAAAAATGACAATCTTGCGTTCAAGCCTTTCCGGCAGTCTTTCGTGGTTTTTATATACGGGGAGATTAAATTGTACAATTGAAAACTAACAAAGAATTGTTCAAGTTATAACTCAGCAGGCAGTGTGGTATGATCATGCGAATGACTGTGAAACAGAGAGAGAGGGATGGAGAGCGCATGAAAGAGAGAGCAAGCGAGAGAGAGCAAGAGAGTGGCGATGGTAACAGATGGGAGGGATAAGGAAGAGAGAGAGCGACTAAATGGATGCCTAAAGGAGGGAGGGTGACTTGAATGAAACAAAATGTCTATGATGATCCTCTTGTGTGACAGCTGTGGGGAAACAAATAAGACAGACACAGCACTTTATTTAGCCAGGCCAAATGTCTGTATGACATGGGCACACACCCATTTTCTCAACCAACCACAAATCAGTTGGACAGACCCACAGAACCACCGAGCAGTAGGAGTCTCACTATCCATTGTGTAGCCCGACACTCTTTGTTTATTAGAAGCTACACGCAGGGCTTGTATTCAATTCCGATCCTGGAGGGCTGAAACACTTCTGATGTTCATCCTCTCCTTCTAATAAGGGACTAATTCAGTGAAATTAGCTTCGAGGTAGAAAGAAAAAAACTGAAATGTTTTGGCCCTCCAGAATTGAATAGCCCTGTCACTCCTTGTAGCAGTGTAGCTCCTAGTAAATTTCAGCAGCTCTGGAGGTAATGCCATACCGAAGAGATGGGGTGCTTCTCCAAAAAGGGAGGCCTGTGCTGACATACAGGATCAGAGTCAGCAGGACAGAGGAGAGCCTGGAGACTTCCTTTAACCACACTGCAAGCCTGCATCCCAAATTGTACCCCATTTGTAGTGTGCAGAGGTCTTTACAATGCACCATTCACAGGGTTGGGGAGTAACTGATTACATGCAATCAGTTAGAGTGCCTTCAGAAAGTATTCATACCCCTTGACTTATTCCAGATTTTGTTGTGTTACAAAGAGGGATTACAATTGATTAGATAAGTATATTTCTGGGTAAATCTAAGCGCTTTCTATGCCTGGATTGTGCAACATTTGCCCAATATTAATTTTAAAATTCTTCAAGCTCTGTCAAATTGGTTGATGATCATTGCTAGACAACCATTTTCAGGTCTTGCCATAGATTTTCAAGCAGATTTAAGTCAAAACTTTAATTCAGCCACTCAGGAACATTCACTGTCTTCTTGGTAAGCAACTCGAGTGTACATTTGGCTTTGTATTCTACGTTATGGTGAATTAATCTCCCAGTGTCTGGTGGAAAACAGACTGAACCAGGTTTTCCCTTAAGATTTTGCTTGCGGTTAGCTCCATTCCGTTTCTTTTTGATCCTGAAAAACTCCCCAGTCCTTAAGTGATTACAAGCATACCCATAACATGATGTATCCACCACTATGCTTGGAAATATGGAGAGTGGTACTTATATTCAGGACAAAAGTGAATTGCTTTGCCACATTTTTTGCAGTATTACTTTAGTGCCTTGTTGCAAACAGGATGCATGTTTTTGAATATTTTTTATGCTGTACAGGCTTACTTCTTTTCACTCTGTAAATTAGGTTAGAATTGTGAAGTAACTACAATGTTGTTGATTCAGCCTCAGTTTTCTCCTATCACAGCCATTAAACTATGTAACTCTTTTAAAGTCACCATGACTCATGGTGAAATCCCTGAGCAGTTTCCTTCCCCTCTGGCAACTGAGTTAGAAGGACTCCTTTATCTTAGTGGTGATGGTGTATTGATACACCATCGAAAGTGTAATTAATAACTTCACTATGCTCAAAGGGATAGTCAATGTCTGCTTTTTTTTTTTCCATCTACCAATAGGTGCCCTTATTTGCGAGGCATTGGAGAAACTCCCTGGTTCTTTGTGGTTGAATCTGTGTTTGAAATTCACTGCTCGACTGAGTGACCTTACAGATGTGTGGGGTACAGAGATGAGTCATTCAAAAATCATGTTAAACACTGTAATTGCACACAAAGTGAGTCCCTGCAACTTATTATGTGACTTGTTAAGCACATTTTTGGTCCTGAACTTAATTAAACTTGCCATTAAAAGGGGTTGAATACTTATTGACTTGAGACATTTACATTTTTTATTTAATTAAAATTTGAAAAACAGAATTTCACTTTGCAATTAAGGGGTATCATGTGTAGGTCAGTGACAGTGAAAAAGTCAAGGGGTGTGAATACTTTCTGAAGGCACTGTAAAAAAAAAAAAAACTGTCATCGGTTACGTTACCAGCAAAAATATTGTAATCAGATTACAGATAGGATGTTTGCTGAAAAAGATACATTATGACACCTTTCTGTTTTCTCAATGACATTCAATTCACCACTTAAAAAAGGTGCAAGTTTTAAGTTTGTTCCACCTGAGCGAGTCTGACAATAAGATAGAGTCCACTATGATGACACACCAAATGCGTTTGATGGATTCTATTTGTCTTCTTCTAATGCCTCTTAAGGGGAAAATAAATCAAAAAAATATCAAAGTAATGAGATTACGTTACTGCGTCTGGGTAATCCAATAGTTACGTTACTGATGACAATTTTGGACAGTTAACTAGCAACGGATTACATTTAAAAAGTAACATACACATCCTTGACCAGTTAATATACTGAGTACTCTCCAGTTCTCTACTACATATTGCTCACACCTTTCCAATCCTCTCAGACCTCCACAAGTGCCTAGGGGGTATGGGTTGCTTCTGGTCAGGGCTGAGGCCTCTACAATTCACAACACAGCCTGGGTCCACCATTCTGAATCGTCAGGTCCATATGGAGATATGATAGAATAAATCATTTTACTTTCTCAATAAATGAGCAGCCGAAAACACTTCAATCCTACAGTATCATGCTTTTTATGACAGTCAGTAATGCAGCGTGTTACAACATGATACATGAGTGATCGTTACATTCTACGCCACTACATGAAGCTATAAAGCAGTAATGGCCAAAGAAAGATGGCATATAATTACAAGGTGAAACAGGAGACAATCACAAAATACTGATGGGCAAAATATTTTTTTTTACATAGTGCCTTTTCATCAAGTGAGGTAGCCAAGCCAATATGAACACAAAAAGACTAGCTGTAAGCCCATCACCGTTTACACTTGTCTATTTCTTGTCCCTCATGTCAGGAAGTTTTTCTTTGACTGCCCACAAGGTCACTGAGACCATAATGTACCAAAAAGAGGGATCTCTTCATCTGGGGAAATGAAAGTCAAACTGTTAAAAAACTATCCAATCCTTATCAGGCCTTCTGACTAACCAGTACGACAGAGAAAAGGTGGTACACAACAATAACACAATTGCTCAAATGTGTGTACAATGGACAAAGTTCTACAATGGACTGAGTGTAACTGGCCTATCTTGAAATGTTTTGGGGCGGCAGGTAGCCTAGTGGTCAGAGCGTTGGACTTGTCTCCGAAAGGTTGCAAGATAAAATCCCCGAGCTGACAAGGTAAAAATCTGTAGTTCTGCCCCTGAACAAGGCAGTTAACCCACTGTTCCTATGCCGTCATTGAAAATAAGAATATATTCTTAACTGACTTGCCTAGTTAAATAAAGGTTAAAAAAAAATGTTTTGGACAATTTAAAACGTTGTGGAGTCTCTTGATTGCATTGATTACATTGGTGACGTTATGAACACTGCCCCTGTTTGTCTGTAAGAGAATGAACATCTACGGAGAAAAATACATGGTTGACTGGAAATTGCCCAGCAAAATGAAGTATCTAAGTAAAATGTCTGTTCGGGAAGGAGTTCCAGTGGTAAATGACTCCCAAGGTGCTCGCTAGGAAATCACCAGCCCACCAGGACCCATAAAACCTGATTCAAAATGTCCATATGGATCTCACGTTTTGGTTAATCACAGACTGTACAAAATAAGTTAATTGTCGTCAAATCTATTAGAAAAATAAATAGGTTATAATCATTTCCGCCCTGCTTGGATAAAGCAACCTCTTGCTCAGAGGCCTTGAACAACAGGGCCCATCTATCGATGACTGCTAAGATATTAATCAGTATGGAGCAAACTGGTCGAGATAACATGAACACTGCACTAAAGACGACAGCTTTTTCTCAAATTAATTTGACTGTTTCATCATACATCTTCAGATGAGAACTTGAACAAAACCTTTCAACTCAATTTAACTGGAATTAAAACCTTTTCCACTTCTACTGTTCCAAACGGGTCATTTGTGTTTTATGTTTCATGGCACAATGGAAGTTTAGGCCTTATCTGATTGTGAATACATACAATTCTACATTTTAAAATTATTAATTAATAAACTTGACATTCTAGAAAAAGAAAGGGAGGCTGGATCTAATTATCAAATTAACTTGTTGGCAGGAGGTTGGCAGGACCAGGATGGATGACAACAATATATTTTCATGCCCAGTCTCCTAAGCCCCTTCTCCCCTACCCTGTCCTCTACTCCTTGTTAGATTATATGTTGAGTCCGTACAGCTTCTCCTGCAAGATAACCTTAACAATGGCAGACTCTTCCACTATTAGCCTTCTCTCTCCACCCCCCAGCCAGACCCAGCCATGGCCATCTAAACCTAGCCTAACCCACACCCAGTCTAATTGACAGAGTTCTAAAGCCTTTTTCTGGATTGAGGAAGGCTAATAGTGGAAGAGTCTGCAGGTAACTGTGCATCACTGCTCTTAGGGTGAGGTTAGATCCATTTACAGTGTCTTCAGAACGTATTACCCCTTGACTTATTCCACATTTGGATGTGTTACAGCTTGAATTCAACTACACACAATACCCCATAATGCAAAGTGGAAACATGTTTTTTCAAATGTATTGAAAATAAAATACAGAAATCTCATTTACATACGTATTCACACCCCTGAGTCAATACTTTGTAGAAGCAACTTTGGCAGCGGTTACAGTTTTGAGTCATCGTGTGTGTCTGTATTAGCTTTGCACATCTAGATTTGGGGATTTTCTCCCATTCTCCCTTGCAGATCTTCTCAAGCTCTGTTGAGTTAGATGGGGAGCGGAGGTGAACAGCATTCTTCAAGTCTTTCCACAGATTTTCAAAGGGATTCAGGTCTTAGCTTTGGCTGGGCCACTCAAGGACTTTCCTATTCTTGTTCTGAAGCCATTCCAGCATTACTTTGGCTGTTGGAACGTAAATCTTTGCCACCAGTCTAAGGTCAATTGCACTCTGAAAAAGGTTCTCATCAAGGATTTGACTCCATTCATTGTTCCCTCTATTCTTACCAGTGTCTCAGTCCCTGCCGCTGAAAAGCATCTCCATAGCAAGATGCTGCCACCATGCTTCATGGTAGGGATAGTGTTCGATGGGTGATGAGCAATTTCGGGTTTTCTCAAAATATTCTCCAAATACAACAACACCTTATAGTGAAATGCTTACTTACAAGTCCTTTGGCCCTAGAGTTCGCGCTCTGGACCTGCTTGCCGTGCGGTAGTAGAGAGAACATATGACTTGGGTGACTGAAGTCTTTGACAGTTTTTTGGTTCTTGGTCTGACACCGTCTAGTATATCGGTTCTGGATGGTAGGAAGTTAGGCACCAGTGATGACCTGGGCCGTACGCTCTACCCTCTGTAGCGCCTTACGGTCAGATGCCAAGCAGTTGCCATACCAGGCGATGATGCAACCGGTCACGATGCTCTCGATGGTGCAGCTGTAGAACTTTAAGGATCTGGGGACCCATGCCAAATCTTTTCAGTCTCCTTAGGGGGAAGGTGTTGAAAAGGGAGGTGTTTAGTCCCAGGGTCCTTAGCTTAGTGATGAGCTTTGTGGGCACAATGGTGTTGAATGGTGAGCTGTAGTCAATGACCAACATTCTCACATAGGTGTTCCTTTTGTCTAGGTGGGAAAGGGCAGTGTGGAGTGCGATTGAGATTCCGTCATCTGTGTATCTATTGGAGCGGTATGCGAATTGGAGTGGGTCTAGGGTTCCCGGGATGATGTTGTTGATGTGAGCCATGGCCAGCCTTTCAAAGCACTTCAATGGCTACCGACGTGAGTGTAATGGGGCGATAGTCAATTAGGCAGGTTACCTTTGTTTTCTTGGGCACAGGGACTATGATGGTCTGTTTGAAACATGTAGTTATTAAAGATTCGGTAGGGAGAGGTTGAAAATGTGAATGTGAATGTTGATCTTTTCATAGGTCTTGCACACATCGGCTACCGAGAGCGTTATCACACAGTCGTCCGGAATGGCTGGTGCTCTCATGCATGCTTCAGTGGTGCTTGCCTCGAAGCAAGCATAAAAGGCATTTGGCTCATCTGGTAGGCTTGCGTCACTGGGCAGCTCGTGGCTGGGTTTACCTTTGTAGTCCGTAATAGTTTTCAAACCCTGCCACATCCGACGAGTGTCAATCTTAGACCTGTATTGACACTTTGCCTGTGTGATTGTTTGTCTGAGGGCGTAGCGGAATTTCTTATAAGCGCCCGGATTAGTGTCCTGCTCCTTGATAGCGGCAACTCTATCGGTGCGGATGTTCCCTGTAATCCATGGCTTCTGGTTGGGATATGTATGTACAGTCACTATGGGGACAACGTCGTCGATGCACTTATTGATGATGCCGGTGACTGAGATGGTATACTCCTCAATGCCATTGGATGAATTCCGGAACATATTCCAGTCTGTGCTAGCAAAACAGTCCTGTAGCGTAGCATCCGCGTTATATGACCACATCCGTATTGAGTCACTGGTACTTCCTGCTTGAGTTTTGGCTTGTAAGCCGGAATCAGGTGGATAGAATAATGGTCAGATTTGCCAAATGGAGGGCGAGGGAGAGCTTTGTATCTCTGTGTGTGGAGTAAAGGTGGTCTAGAGTTTTTTTCCCCTCTGGTTGCAAATGTGACATGCTGGTAGAAACTTGGTAAAATGTATTTAAGTTTGCCTGCATTAAAGTCCTCGGCCACAAGGAGCGCCGCTTCTGGGTAAGCATTTTCTTATTTGCTTATGGCCTTATACAGCTCATTGAGTGCGGTCTTAGTGCCAGCATCGGTTTGTGGTGATAAATAGACGGCTACGAATAATATAGATGAGAACTCTCTTCGTAGATAGTGTGGTCTACAGCTTATCATGGGGTACTCTACCTCAGTTGAGCAATACCTCGAGACCTTAAATATTAGAAGTCGCACCCCAGCTGTTATTTACAAATAGACACACACCCCCGCCCCTCGTCTTACCAGACATAGCTTCTCTGTCCTGCCGACGCACAGAATATCCAGCCAGCTCTTTAGTATCCATGTCGTCGTTCAGCCACGTCTCTGTGAAACATAAGATATTACAGTTTTAAATGTCCCGTTGGTAGGATAGTCTTAATCGTAGATCATCCATTTTATTTTCCAATGATTACACGTTGGCCAATAGTACGGATGGTAGTGGACGTTTACTCACTCGTCTACGAATTCTCGGATGGCAGCCCGACCTCCACCCCCTCTTTCTCAGTCTTTTCTTCACGCAAATGACGGGGATTTGGGCCTGGTCTGGAGAAAGCAGTGTATCCTTTGCGTCGGACTCGTTAACAAAAAAATCTTTGTCCGGTTGGAGGTGAGTAATCGCTGTTCAGATGTCCAGAAGCTCTTCTCTGCCATAGGAGACGGTAGCAGCAACATTATGTACAAAATAAGTAAAATAATAAGTTACAAACAACACGAAAAAATGAATAAAATAGCATAGTTGGTTAGAATCCCGAAAAACGGCAGCCATCCCCTCCGGCGCCATTATACAAGAACCCAAAGAGTAAAATGTTTGTCTAGTCAGACCACAGAATCTTTTGCCTTATGATCTGAGTCTTTCATGTGACTTTTTTGCAAACTCCAGGCGTGCTGTCATGTGCCTTTTTCTCAGGAGTGGATTCCATCTCGCCACTCTCCCAAAAAGCCCAGATTGGTGAAGTGCTGTAGAGACTTGTCCTTCTGGCAGGTTCTACCCATTTCAGCCAAGGAATTCTGTAGTTCTGTCAGAGTGGTCAATGGTCACCTCCCTGACCAAGGTCCTTTTTTTATTATATTTTTTATTTCACCTTTATTTAACCAGGTAGGCTAGTGAACTGATAAAGCAAAGCAGTTCGACACATACAACATATGGAATAAACAAACATACAATCAATAATACAGGAGAAAAATCTGAGGTAGGATAAGAGAGATAAGGCAATAAATAGGCCATGGGGACGAAGGAATTACAATATAGCAATTAAACACTGGAATGGTAGGATGTGCAGAAGATGAATGTGCAAGTAGAGATACTGGGGTGCAAAGCAGCAAGATAAATAAATACATACAGTATGGGGATGAGGTAGATTGGATGGGCTATTTATGGGCTATTTACAGATGAGGTATGTACAGGTGCAGTGATCTGTGAGCTGCTCTGAGAGCTGGTGCTTAAAGCTAGTAAGAGTTTCCCGCTTCAGAGATTTTTGCAGTTCGTTCCAGTCACTGGCAGCAGAGAACTGGAAGGAGAGGCGGCCAAAGGAAGAATTGGCTTTGGGGGTGACCAGTGAGATATACCTGCTGCAGCGCGTGCTACGGGTGGGTGCTGCTATGGTGACCAGTGAGCTGAGATAAGGGGGGGCTTTACCTAGCAGAGACTTGTAGATGACCTGGAGCCAGTGGGTTTGGCGACGAGTATGAAGCGAGGGCCAGCCAAAGAGAGCATACAGGTCGCAGTGATGGGTAGTATATGGGGCTTTGGTGACAAAGCGGATGTCACTGTGATAGACTGCATCCAATTTGCTGAGTAGAGTGTTGGAGGCTATTTTGTAAATGACATCGCCGAAGTCGAGGATCGGTAAGATGGTCAGTTTTACGGGGTATGTTTGGCAGCATGAGTGAAGAATGCTACGTTGCAAAATAGGAAGCCGATTCTAGATTTAATTTTGGATTGGACATGTTTAATGTGAGTCTGGAAGGAGAGTTTACAGCAACCAAACTGGTTGCTCAGTTTGGTCGGACGGCCAGCTCTAGGCAGAGTCTGGGTAGTTCCATATGTTTTCAATTTCCCAATGATGAAGACCCCTGTGCTCTAGAAATGGTTTAATAGCCTTCCCCAGTTATACAGCACCAGTCAAAAGTTTGGACACTCCTCATTCCAGGGTTATTTCTTTATTTTCACTATTTTCTACATTGTAGAATAATAGAGAAGACATCAAAACTATGAAATAACACATATGGAATCAAGTAGTAACCAAACAAGTGTTAAACAATTCTAAATATATTTTATATTTGAGAATCTTCAAAGTACCACCCTTTGCCTTGATGACAGCTTTGCACACTCTTGGCATTCTCTCAATTAACAGGTGTGCCTTGTTAAAAGTTAATTTGTGGAATTTCTTTCCTTGGCGTGTGAGCCAGTACTGTGTTGTGACAAGGTAGGGGTGGTATTCAGAAGATAGCCCTATTTGGTAAAAGACCAAGTCCATATTATGGCAAGAAAAGCTCAAGTAGACTGCGTGAATCAGGCCTTCATGGTCGAAATCCTGCAAAGAAACCCCTAATAAAGGACACCAATAATAAGAAGAAACTTGCTTGGGCCAAGAAACATGAGCAATGGACATTAGACTGCTGGAAATCCAACCACCATGTCTTTGTGAGATGCAGAGTAGGTGAATGGATGATCTCCGCATGTGTGGTTCCCACCGTGAAGCGTGGAGGAGGAGGTGTGATGGTGCTTTGCTGGTGACACTGTAGGTTATTTAATTAGAATTAACACTTAACTAGTATGGCTACCACAACATTCTGCAGCGATACGCCATCTCATCTGGTTTGCGCTTAGTGTTTTTCAAGAGGACAATGACCCAACACATCTCCAGGCTATTTGACCAAGGAGAGTGATGGAGTCCTGCATCAGATGACCTGATCTCCACAATCACCCGACCTCAACCCAATTGAGATGGTTTGGGATAAGTCGGACTGCAGAGTGAAGGAAAAGCAGCCAACAAGTACTCAGCATGTGGGAACTCCTTCAAGACTGTTGGGAAAGCATTCTAGGTAAAGCTAGAGAATGCCAAGAGTGTGCAATTCTTTCATCAAGGCAAAGGGTGCCTACTTTGAAGAATCTCAAATATAAAATATATTTGGATCTGTTTAACCCTTTTTTGGTTACTACATGATTCCCTGTGTTATTTCATAGTTTTGATGTCTTCACTATTATTCTACAATGTAGAAAAAAATAAAAAAGAAAGAAAGAAAAACCCTTGAATGAGTAGGTGTGTTCAAGCTTTTGACTGGTACTGTATGCCACATCACAATTCTATCTCCGAGATCTACGGACAGTTCCTTGGACTGCATGGTATAGTTTACGCTTTGCCTGTTGTAGCCTGCACGCAGCCGGTGTCTCAGCAGCCCTCTTCTCAGGTGAGTTCTGTGGCTCTGGCCCCACAACCTTCTTCGTGACACGTCAGAGACCGGATCATTCCAGTGATTGTGATAAGGAGTTCTATGGTGAGGCATATATCTGTACCTGGGACAAACACTCTGTTTTTCTGGGGCAAAAGTTCAGGATATAACCAGGTTGCTTCCCGAGGCTGCGAGTCAGTCACCGGGGGCTGATACTGTCATGGTTCATGTGGGGTCGAATGACATTATGAAGGGCAGCTCGGAACAGCTGAAGAAGTATTTTAAAGAACTGATTGTGTCTCTACTTAACATCAGCAAACACCCCATAATATCTGTCCCTCTGCCCTCCCCAAATTGTGGCATTGAACAGTTCAGCAGATTTGTAGCCCTCCATAACTGGCTACCAGACTATTGCAGCTCTGTGGGTGTAACATTTATTGACATTTTTGATACCTTCTGGAAACAAAGCTTGTATTATGAGGATGGGATCCACCAAAATCATTTGGTTTCCTGGATCCTTTCACAGCATTATAAGACTGAATTGACACAATGACTTATCAATGACCCAAATCCACCAAAGTTAATCTCTAGGATTGTCTCACTGAGTTGTCATAATGTTTCAGCAAATGTACAGTGCATTGCGAAAGTATTCGGCCCCCTTGAACTTTGCGACCTTTTGCCACATTTCAGGCTTCAAACATAAAGATATTAAACTGTATTTATTTGTGAAGAATCAACAACAAGTAGGACACAATCATGAAGTGGAACGACATTTATTGGATATTTCAAACTTTTTTAACAAATCAAAAACTGAAAAATTGGGCGTTTCTTAAAGATATCCATAAAAAGTGTCGTTTAAAGTTTGCCACAGGCCACCTGGGAGACACACCAAACATGTGGAAGAAGGTGCTCTGGTCAGATGAAACCAAAATTGAACTTTTTGGCAACAATGCAAAACGTTTTGTTTGGCGTAAAAGCAACACAGCTGAACACACCATCCCCACTGTCAAACATGGTGGTGGCAGCATCATGGTTTGGGCCTGCTTTTCTTCAGCAGGGACAGGGAAGATGGTTAAAATTGATGGGAAGATGGATGGAGCCAAATACAGGACCATTCTGGAAGAAAACCAGATGGAGTCTGCAAAAGACCTGAGACTGGGACGGAGATTTGTCTTCCAACAAGACAATGATCCAAAACATAAAGCAAAATCTACAATGGAATGGTTCAAAAATAAACATATCCAGGTGTTAGAATGGCCAAGTCAAAGTCCAGACCTGAATCCAATCGAGAATCTGTGGAAAGAACTGAAAACTGCTGTTCACAAATGCTCTCCATCCAACCTCACTGAGCTCGAGCTGTTTTGCAAGGAATGAATGGGAAAAAAATTCAGTCTCTCGATGTGCAAAACTGATAGAGACATACCCCAAGCGACTTACAGCTGTAATCGCAGCCAAAGGTGGCGCTACAAAGTATTAACTTAAGGGGGCTGAATAATTTTGCACGCCCAATTTTTCAGTTTTTGATTTGTTAAAAAAGTTTGAAATATCCAATAAATGTCGTTCCACTTCATGATTGTGTCCCACTTGTTGTTGATTCTTCACAAAAAAATACAGTTTTATATCTTTATGTTTGAAGCCTGAAATGTGGCAAAAGGTCGCAAAGTTCAAGGGGGCCGAATACTTTCGCAAGGCACTGTACATTATCCCAGGGGCATTGGAAGACACAATGTAAGTAACCTAATTTATGTCCCCCTTACTGTCCCTCTTACTGCCCTGAATGCCTCTGCGGATCCTACATCTATTGTATGCAGTAATCATATGCCCAGAGTAATACAGCACTAAGGTTGTGTGCCCTAGTAGGAAGTCCACTGTGTGCAGCTCACCCTGCACTAATAAAAAATAACCTAAGCATGTCTACCTCTGCTAAACTTCCCAATAAAGCAAGAAAGTGTTTAAAATATCCCATGTTAACATATTTAGCTTAAGAAATTAGGTTCATGAAATCAATAATTTGCTAGTAAAAGATGACATTCATATTCTGACAATCTCTGAAACTCACTTCGATAATACCTTTGATGATACAGTGGTAGCAATACATGGTTATAAGATCTACAGAAGAGTCCAATCAAATGTTATTGGTCACATGCAGATGTTATTGCGGGTGTAGCAAAATGCTTGGGATAAGTTCAATTGCCCTGGACAAAGAATCCAGTTTGGGAAAGTCATATTCTTGGTTGTAATGCTGGTGAGTTACTGCCGCTCTAATATCAAAAAGTTATTTCCAGCTGTACGTAATAACACAAAAAAACTTGCTGGCTAATATTGTAAGAAATAACACACAAAAAAACAAAATACTGCAAAGTTGCTTACGAGTTAGAAGCAGAGCTGCAATGTCTGTTGGATGCCAAAGGTGGAAATGCCAACGGTGGAGAAGTGGCTGTTTATATTCAGAACCGCATTCCTGCAAAGCTTAGAGAGGATCTCATGTTAAATACTGTTGAAGTAATATGGCTACAGGTTCATCTGCCTCACCTAAACCTATTCTGGTGGGAAGCTGCTATAGACCACCATGTACTAACAGTCAGTATCTGGATAACATGTGTGAAATGCTTGATAATGTATGTGATATCCATAGAGAAGTATATCTTCTGGGTGATTTAAATATTGACTAGCTTTTATCAGGCTGCCCACTCAAGAGAAAGCTTCAAACTGTAACTAGTGCCTGCAACCTAGTTCAGGTCATCAATCAACCTACCAGGTGTAGTTATACACAGCACAGTGTGTAATGGCAAGCAATCAGACGCTGCACTTGACACTTTAATGAAATTGCTTATCCCAGTTACTAATAAGCATGCACCCATTAAGAAATTGACTGTAAAAACAGTAAACCCTGTCGATTTATGAGGAATTGAAAAATGGTATGGTATGATGAGGCAAAAGGAATGGTGAATAAGTCTAGCTGCACATTCAATTGGCAAACGTACTGCAAATTGAGAAATTATCTGAATAAACTGAATCAAAAGAACTACACTATGAAACAAAGATAAATGACAAAGAATAATAGTAAAAAGCTTTGGAGCACCTAAAATGAAATTTTGGGCTAAAAGGCAAACTCCGCTACATCATTCACTGAATCAGATGGCAAGATTAGCAAACAGGCATGAAATGCCAGCAACAAATGCAGACACTACACATCCAAGTCTATCTGACCAAATTATGAAAGACAGAAATTGTACTTTTGAATTCCATTAAGTAAGTGTGGAAGAGGTGAATAAATTATTGTTGTCTATCAACAATGGCAAGCCACAAGGGTCTGACAATCTAGATGGAAAATTACTGATGATAATAGCAGACGATATTGGCACACTATTTGCCATATCTTCAATTTAAGCCTACTAGAAAGTGTGTACCCTCAGGCCTGGAGGGAAGCAAAAGTTATTCGCCTACCTAAGAATAGTAAAGCCCCCTTTACTGGCCCAAATAGCCGACCAATCGGCCTGTTACCAACCCTTAGTAAACGTTTGGAAAAATTAGTGTTTGACCAGATACAATGCTATTTTACAGTAAACAAATTTACAACAGACTTTCAGCACCCCTATAGGAAAAGGACATTCAACATGCTCAGCACTTACACAAATGACTGATGATTGGCTGAGAGAAATTGATGATACAAATATTTTTGGGGTTGTTTTGTCAGACTTCAGTGCAGCTTTTCACATTATCGATCATAGTCTGCTGCCTGAAAAACGTATGTGTTATGTCTTTACACCCCCTGCTACATTGTGGATAAAGAGTGATCTGTCTAACAGAACACAGAGGGTGTTCTTTAATGGAAGGCTCTCCAACAAAATCCAGGGAGAATCAGGAATTCCTCAGGGCAGCTGTCTTTTTACAATCTTTACTAACGACATGCCACTGGCTTTGAGTAAAACCAGTGAGTCTATGTATACGGATGACTCAACACTATACACATCAGCGACTGAAATGACAGCAAACTTAACAAAGAGATGCAGTTAGTTTCAGAATTGGTGGCAAGGAATAAGTTTGTCCTAAATATTAAAAAAATAAAAGCATTGTATTTGGTACAAATCATTAACTAAACCCTAAACCTTAACTAAATATTGCAATAAATCATGTGGAAATTGAGCGAGTTGAGGACACTGAACTGCTTGGAGTAGCCCTGGATTGTAAACTGTCAGGGTCAAAAAATATTGATACAACAGAAGCTAGGATGGGGAGAAGTCTGTCTATATCGTTGCTTTCTTAACAACACTATCAACAAGGCAGGTCCTACATGCTTTAGTTTTGTCGCACCTGGACTACTTTTCAGTCGTGTGGTCAGGTGGCACAAAGAGGGACTTAGGAAAATTGCAATTGGTTCAGAACAGGGCAGCACGGCTGGCCCTTGGATGTACACAGAGAGCAAACTTCAATAATATGCATGTCAATCTCTCCTGGCTCAAAGTGGAGGAGAGATTGACTTCATCAATACTTGTATTTGTGAAAGGTATCGACATGTTGAATGTACCAAGCTACTGGCACACAGCTCGGACACCCATGTATACCCCACAAGACGCCAGAGGTCTCTTCACAGTCCCCCAAGTCCAGGACAGACTATTGGAGGCACACAGTACTACATAGAACCATGAATACACAGAACTCTATTCCACATCAAGTAACTCATGCAAGCAGTAAAATTAGATTTAAAAATTAAAAATAAAAAAATTTAAAAAAATACACCTTATGGAACAGTGAGGACTGTGAAGCAATACAAACACAGACACATGAATACAAACACTCTATAACATACGCACGTACACATGTATTTTATAGATATGTCGTAGTAGAGTAGGGGCTCGGGGGCACACAGTTAATATGTTGTTACATCTGTATGTATTGTAATGTTTTAAAATGTATAACTGCCTTCATTTTGCTGGATCCCAGGAAGAGTAGCCTTGGCAGCAGCATCCATAGTAAATACAAATACAAATGTATGTGTCTGTAATGCAGAGTAACCAATCCCTTTAGCAAACTACAACAATTCAGAAAAACAACACATTACTACACTACAACACACCCAGCTAAACCTGAGGAACATTGAGATTGTGAAATGAATTATAGGTGTTACTTCCATTGCTATTATTATTGAGTTTGACTTCAACCCACATCATGAGTCATCGTCTGTCTGCGGTGTGTGTGTGTATATGCATGTGTGTATGCAAGCCCGATCGTTCCTGTGAGTGTGAGTGTTTCTATGTATGTGTGTGAACCGGTGTGGGCACACGCGCCTGTGTGTGTTCTCAGTCACCCACCTGGAGGCTGTCGTCCTCCTTGACCAGCTCTTTCGGAGGGAACAAGTCCTTGGCCTGGATATACTCCAGACTGGGGGGTCCTTCTTCACCCTGGAAGACAAAGATGAACACAGGCTGGTCAGACATCTCAGTTCTTAACACACAACATACAAATAGTAACAGTAACATTACTTTATCAGATCAATCATCAGCCACACAGGAAAAGGTCAATAAAAGCCACTCCCTTTACAGGAGCCTAAAGGGGCACTGTCCTGTTTTTCTGAAATGGCAGACTACAGCTGCTATTAACATTGCCTGCAAAGAGCCGGCGTCAAACACCATACAACACACTCACTTCTTCTCTGAAAAAGGGAGTTCTCACAGGTCAGTTTGAAGTCACAACTTTCAGTCAGGCAATTATTTATTATTATGAGTGACCTGTGTTTTTTGGGGGGAGGACATGACAGAATGTCCCCTAGACAGCTGCTGTTTATGTCTGTGCCTCCTACCCAGCCAGCGAGATGGCCTGTGCCCGTGGCAGAATGTGGCAGACAGCACTGCAGCCACAGCAGTAAACCCAGCTGTAGCCCTACACAGTAGGAACAACATACAGTTGAAGGCGGAAGTTTACATACACTCAATTAGTATTCGGTAGCGTTGTCTTTAAATTGTTTAACTTGGGTCAAACATTTCAGATAGCCTTTCACAAGCTAACCACAATAAGATGGGTGCATTCTGGCCCATTCCTTCTGACAGAGCTGGTGTAACTGAGTCAGGCATGTAGGCCGCCTTGCTTGCACACGCTTTTTCAGTTCTGCCCACAAATGTTCTATAGGAATTGAGGTCACGGCTTTGTGATGGCCACTCCAATATCTTGACTTTGTTGTCCTTAAGCTATTTTGCCACAACTTTGGAAGTATGCTTGGGGTCATTGTCCATTTGGAAGACCCATTTGCGACCAAGCTTTAACTTCCTGACTGATGTCTTGAGATGTTGCTTCAATATATCCACATCATTTTCTTCCCTCATGATGCCATCTATTTTGTGAAGTGCACCAGTCCCTCCTGCAGCAAAGCACCCCACAACACGGTGCTGCCACTCCGTGCTTCACAGTTGGGATGGTGTTCTTCAGCTTGCAAGCCTCCCCCTTTTTTCTCCAAACATAACGATGGTCATTAGGGCCAAACAGTTCTATTTTTGTTTCATCAGACCAGAGGAAATTTCTCCAAAAAGTAAGATCTTTGTCCCCATGTGCAGTTGCAAACTGTAGCCTGGCCTTTTTTATGGCGGTTTTGGAGCAGTGGCTTCTTCCTTGCTGAGTGGCCTTTCAGGTTATGTCGATATAGGACTCGTTTTACTGTGGATATAAATACTTTTGTACCTGTTACCTCCAGGTCCTTTGCTGTTGTTCTGGGACTGATTTGCACTTTTCGCACCAATGTGCATTGATCTCTAAGAGACAAAACGCGTCTCCTTCCTGAGCGGTATGACGGCTGCGTGGTCCCATGGTGTTTATACTTGCGTACTATTGTTTGTACAGATGAACGTGGTACCTTCAGGCGTTTGGAAATTGCTCCCAAGGATGAACCAGACTTGTAGAGGTCTACAACTTCTTTTCTGAGGTCTTAGCTGATTTCTTTTCATTTTCCCATGATGTCAAGCAAAGAGGCACTGAGTTTGAAGGTAGGCCTTGGAATACATCCACAGGTACAACTCCAATTGACTCAAATTATGTCAATTAGCCTATCAGAAGCTTCGAAAGCCATGACATCGCTCTCTGTAATTTTCCAAGCTGTTTAAAGGCACAGTCAACTTAGTGTATGTAAACTTCTGACCCACTGGAATTGTGATACAGTGAATTACAAGTGAAATAATTTGTCTGTAAACAATTGTTGGAAAAAGTCCTTGTGTCATGCACAAAATATATGTCCTAACCGACTTGCAAAAACTATAGTTTGTTAACAAGACATTTGTGGAGTGGTTGAATAACGAGTTCTAATGACTCCAACCTAAGTGTATGTACACTTCTGACTTCAACTGTATGTGCTAATATTTCTAAAAATGTGTTTTCACTTTGTCATTATGGGGTATTGTGTGTAGATAACTGAGAAACACTTTAAAAAAAATATTCAAAATGTGGAATAAGTTAAGGGGTGTGATTACTTTCTGAAGGCATTGTAGTCTATAGCACTGTATTGCTGTTTGTCTAATGTACATTGCACAGTCTTGCTTGATGTATTCATTAAGTTGTTGTCATCTTGTGCCTGCTAGTAATAATTGTCCCTCAGAGATTAATAATATTTTTTTATTGAATTATCATACACTACATGACCAAAGGTATGTGGACACCTGCTCGTAAAACAGATCATTCCAGAATCATTGGCATCAATTGGTGCTTCAACAGCCTTCACTCTTCTGAGAAGGCTTTCCACTAGATGTTGGAACATCACTGCGGGGACTTGCTTCCATTCAGTCAGAAGCAAATTATTGAGGTTGGGCACTGATGTTGGGCGAATAGGCCTGGCTCTCAGTCGGTATTCCAATTCATCCCAGAGGTGTTAGATGGGGTTGAGTAGAGAGCTCTGTGCAGGCCAGTCAAGTTCTTCCCCACCGATCAACAAACCATTTCTGTATGGACTTCACTTTGTGCACCGGGGCATTGTCATGCCGAAACAGGAAATGGTCTTCTCCAAACTGTTGCCATGAAGTGAAGCACAGAATCGTCTAGAATGTCATTGTATGCTGTAGCATTAAGATTTCCCTTCACTGGAACTAAGGGGCTAGACCGAACCATAAAAAAAAGTCCACCAAACTTTACAGCACTATGCATTCGGGCAGGAAGCGTTCTCCTGGCATCTGCCAAACCCAGATTTGTCTATTGGCCTGTTAGATGGGGAAGCGTGATTCATCACTCCAGAGAATGTGTTTCCACTGCTCCAGAGTCCAATGGCGGTGAGCTTTACACCACTCCAGCCGACACTTGGTATTACGCATGGTGATCTTGTGTGCGGCTGCTTGGCCATGGAAACCCATTTCATGAAGCTCCCAACAAAAAGTTATTGTGCTGATGTTGCTTCCAGAGGCAGTTTGGAACTCGGTAGTGAGTGTTGCAACCGAGGACAGACTATTTTTTACACGCTATGCGCTTCAGTATTCCCGTTCTGTGAGCTTGTGTGGCTTACCACTTCGTGGCTGGGCCATTATTGCCCCTAGACGTTTCCACTTCACAATAACAGCACTTACAATTGACCGGCGCAGGTGTAGCAGGGCAGAAATTTGACTAAGTGACTTGTTGGAAAGGTGGCATCCTATGACGGGGACAGTTTAAAGTCACTGAGCTCTTCATTAAGGCCATTCTACTGCCAATGTTTGTTGGTGGAGATTGCATGGCTGTGTGCTAGATTTCATACACCTGTCAGCAACGGGTGTGGCTGAAAAAGGGTGTCCACATACCTTTGTATATATAGTGTACTTATTCCCTACAGACTGTAGATAAGTTGCTTAGATGGCTTATTGGAGGTGGGACTGCGGCCCACAGATGGGACAGCATGGCAGATGGCTGGGATTGTGAGGCGACAGTGAGGAGACTGGGGGAGTCAAAGGGAAGAGACCGTGACCTTGAAAGCAGGGAAACAGCTAACGAGTTGTGACAGTCTCAAAGCTTCGTAAAAGATGCAACCAGTTAGACAAAGTGTTTGGGGTTTCAACAATTATCATGTGATTTGCATATTTCAGATAATACCTTCAAATGAGCAGGAGTCAAAAAGCCAATGTCTATGACTACAGGTCTTATTGCACAAATGCACATTTCTAGGGAAATCTTTCGCTTTGAAAATGTCACTCTTAAAAAGACGAGGACAAAAACATAAGCGTACTCTACCGTGTGCAACCCTCTCTAGGGCAAGTCTTTTTCAATATTTGCTAACACAGCAATCTACATATATGCCCTAATTCAGCAATACCTCATCTTATTCTACAACTATAGGCTATATGCTACACCACAGTACCACTTGATTCTTGTACTGGGCCATTTATACAGAAATTATGAATTACATTTTTCAAGACCCTGATTGATACCTCAGAGGGAAGAAACAAACTATAACAAGCTTTTACACTTGTTAAACAACAATTCTTTGAGGACCAACTAACAATTTCAATATAGATTACTAAATGCGTGTCAACTGTTGAACTCCTTTGGGAAAACATAGGGCACATCCTAGATAAACTGAAGCATCAAGCAATAATGCTCACTTTGCTATTGCCCAGTCTCCTTCCACTGAGGAGAAACAGGGGAAGCAGCAGGAGGATACAGATATAATCCCCTCTTCCCTCCTCCCTCCATCCCGGCTGTCTCCCCAGCAGCAGGTGCCCAGCTCCCTCCCTCCATCCATCCACTGCCTTGGCTCAGACACATGGGTCAAGATGAGAGGGCCCTCCGCGGAGTCTATAGCACCACAGACAGACCAGACACAGCAACATGAGGTCTTTACTCCATGTACTGCATGCTGGCATGAGCCTCATATCAGACGAGAATCAAATGTCAGTACTGTCATGGGGCTACATCCCCTGGTACATGCCCACTAAGCCTACATCAGTATCAGACGTGTGAAAGTGGGAAGCCGGTTAAAACCCCCCAAAAAGTACAGGTTTTTAAACCTTTTTACATTTAACTCGACAATAAATTCACTTCACCAATCAGTGCTGTTAGAGCAGCTTGCCATGGGGCGGTTTAAGCGATTTAATTTGTATCGGAAAGTTGTTAAAAGCTGATTTTATTTTGCCATAAACAGTATGGTTTAATCATACTGAAAGACAAACACACGCGTAATTTTCCTGCCAGTCACAGTGTAGGGTGCTAGATGCAACTGAAATTTTGCAGGCGATGAGAGAGCGAGAGAATGGAGGAAGCTTGTCTTGAAGCGCTGGCCATCTTGTTATGACATGCATTATCTGAATTAGGCCCACAGAATTATACTTACGGAGGAGCGGCTTCTATGGAGGAACTTCGAATGTCTTTGAAATTCTGAGTTCTAGCTAGCTAGCGTAGCACTAAAATTAAAAAACATATTTTTGTAGTTAATAAATCCAATGCGAAACGTGATAACGAGCATCCTTAACTAACATTGAAAAAGTTCATCTATTCTTTTAAACATCTCTCACAAACTTCTGAATCATGCTTGTAACGTCAGGCTACATCTATGCTTCAGAAGGGAAGGGCAGGTAGCCTACACACACACCCGCTGGCCGGCAGACACTGGAATACATTTGAGTGACAAAGTGAGGGCTTTGCATAGGTGCTTTATTGTGATTTTTGTGGGCCTAAAAAAAAATGCCTGGAACATAAAGAAATGCTATTAACCGATTCCCTTGCTTTTAAAAATAACGGTTCTGTTCCTGAACAGTATATATCACTTGTTTTCAATTCGGGTTCTGTTCCTCAAATCATTTTGTTTTTCACCTACCCTGTGCCATCAAACTGAACCTGTCCACTTCAAACAACTACAAGAAACAGAGGGGATGACAGGCACTAGGTGTCGACACCTGCCACATTGATTTGACATGTGGACATGTGAATGACTTTGTAAACAGAGGAGGAAAAAATAGTTTCTCCCTTGACTTTGGTTTGAGGATGGCATGGGAATGTGAGGTGCAGCATAGGAAGCGTGTGCATTAACATTTAAACTGGAGTGCTGACATATGTGTTCCCCACCCAATCCGAGTAACTCCGACAGACGTATCTGCCTTGGCAGTAGCCATAGGCCGAGGGTCAGCCCAGTTCCTCAAAAGAGTCTCAAAGAGTTACTGCAACGCTGACAACCTTGGCTCAGACATTCTCTAACAATAGCCAGAAAATTATAGCACGACTCGATTATCATTTAATTTGTAAATTGACTGCATCTCATTCTCTGGAAGGCATAAAGAGAGAGAAAGAGAGCACTCGGGCCTAGATGTTGGCATTTCCCTGGTGGTTTTTCTTTCTGCCATCTGTGCCTTACAACAGCGAGGCAACACAACAAAGCCAGTCTGGCCACTACCTGAGCCAAGAAGTGTGGGGTGGATAGACTGAGGATGGAAGCGAAATGTGCGATTGGGAGTTGGCTAGAAGGCAAAATGGTGAAGAGTGTGTCTTGGAGCAGGTTGAGTGCAGCTGCAGCCATCAAGACTATCCCATCAATGGGACCTGAAGAACTGTAATATCCTGTGTTTCTCTGAGTCGTGGCTAAACAAGGACATGGATAATATACATCTAGCTGGTTTTTCTGTGCATCGTCAAGGCCAAACGGCAGCTTTGGGTAAGGTTAAGGGGGAAGGTGTGTGTCTTTGCTAGTGCACAATCTCTAATGTTAAGGAAGTCTAGAGGTTTTGCTTGCCCGAGTTTGAGTACCTCATGATAACCTGCAGACCATACTATTTACCAAGTAAGTATATCTATATTTTTCGTATCGGTCTATTTACCACCACAAACCTATGCTGGCCCTAAGACCGCACTCAACTAGCTGTATAGGGCCATAACCAAACAAGAAAATGCACATCCAGAGGCGGCGCTCCCCCGAGGTAAGACTGAAATCGGTCTTACCTATTTTTTTACCAGCATGTCAACTCTGCAAATAGAAGCAAAAAAACCTCTACATCACCTTTACTCCACACACAGAAACGCATACAAAGCGCTCCCTCGCCTTCCATTTGGCAAATCTGACCATAACTCTACACTCATAAATCCTGCTTACAAGCAGAAACTCAAAAAAGGAGTATCAGAAATGCGCTCAATATGGAAGTGGTCCAATGAAGCGGATGCTAAGCTATAGGAATTTCGCTAGCATAGAATGGAATATGTTCCGGGATTCATCCGATAACATTAAGGAATTTACTACATCAGTCACCTGTTCAGGATGGCTGTGTGTTCTCGCTCTCTGTAACCGATGTGAGTAAGACATTTAAACAGGTTAACATTCACAAGCCTGCAGGGCCAGATGGATTACCAGGACGTGTACTCAGAGCATGCGCTGACCAGCTGGCAAGTGACATGTTCAACCTCTCCCTGACTCAGTCTGTAATATCTACATATTTCAAGCAGTCCCTGTGCCCAAGAACAACAAAGGTAACCTGGCTAAATGACTATCGCCCCATAGCACTCACATCTGTAGCTATGAAATTATTTGAAAGGTTGTGAGCTATCACCCTAAACACCCTAGACCCACTCCAATTCGCATACCACACAACAGAGCCACAAATGATGCAATATCTATTGCACTCTACACTGCCCTCTCCCACCTCGACAAGAGTAACACTTATGTGAGAATGCTGGTCATTCACTATAGTTCAGCTGTCAACACCATAGTGCCCTCCAAGTTCATCACTAAGCTCAGGACCCTGGAACTGAACACCTCCCCCTACAACTGGATCCTGGACTTCCTGACAGGCCGCCCCCAGGTGATGAGGGCAGGCAACAACACATCCGCCATGCTTACCTTCAACACAGGGGCCCCTCCAGGGGTGTGTGCTTAGTCTTCTCCTGTACTCCCTGTTCACCCACGACTGCGTTGCCGCACATGACTTCAACATTAGCATTACATTTGCTGACGATACGATAGTGGTTGGCCTGATCACCGACGACGATGACTATAGGGAGGAGGTTAGTGACCTGGCAGTGTGGTGCCAGGACAACAACAACCTCTCCCTCAACGTCAGCAAGACAAAGGAGCTGATTGTGGACTACAGGAAAAATAGAGGGCCGAGCATGACTCCATCCACATCGATAGGGCTGTAGTCGAGCAGGTCTAAAGTTTCTCAGTTTCTTCATCACTAAGGAATTATCATTATCCACACATACCAATACAGTCATGAAGAAGGCACGACAACACCTATTCCCTCTCAGACGGCTGAAAAGATTTGGCATAGGCCCTCAGAGCCTCAAAAAGTTCTATAACTGCACCATTGAGAGAATCTTGACTGGCTGCATCACCGCTTGGTATGGCAACTACTTGGCATCTGACCGCAAGGCACTACAGAGGGTAGCTACCCGGACTATCTGCATAGATGCTTTTTGCACTAACTCTTGACTCATCACTTACACTGCGACTAGGGCTGTGGCGGTCACGAAATTTCATCAGCTGGTGATTGTCAAGTAAATAACTGTCAGTATCAGGGCCTCCCCAGTGGTGCAGTGGTCTAATGCTGTGTTACTACAGATCCTGGTTCAATCCCAGGCTATGTCACAGCCGGCCGCAACCGGGAGGTCCATGAGTCGGCACACAATTGGCCCAGCGTTGTCAGGGTTAGGGGAGGGTTTGGCTGGCCGGGATGTCCTTGTCCCATTGTGCTCTAGCGACTCCTGTGGCGGGCCAGGTGCATGCACGCTGACAGGGTCACCAGGTGTATGGTGTTTCCTACCAACACATTGATGCGCCTGGCTTCCGGGTTAAGCGAGCACTGTGTCAAGAACCAGTGCGGCTTGTGTTTCGGAGGATGCACGGCTCTCGACCTTCTCCTCTCCAATGTCCGTACAGGAGTTGCAGCGATGGGACAACACTGGATTGGATACCACGAAATTGGGGAGAGAGAAAAAAGGGCTTAAAAAAATTATTATAAAACTGTCGGCGTTACGGTTATTGACTGTTAATTAGCATAAACACATTTAGCATCTCCTGGCTTCCACACATAGCCTACAAGCCACTGATGCAGAACTTTGGAACATCTACATTTCAAAAGTTGAATAAATCCATGTAATAGAGCCTACACCTTCACAATAAAACCGTGATTTATTTTAGACAGGTCTAAAGAAACATAATGTGAAGAAAATGTAGTCTATTTCAGAAGAAAATTCAGAAAATTTCAGAAGAAATAGTATACTCTGAGTTGTCCTTATGTTAGGTCCTGATCTGGCTATATCATATGGCTGTGGGCTACACTAGTTCATTTAGCAGACAAGATTTGCTTAGAATTCCATGGAATTATTTTATATTATTTTATAGAATGAAGAATACAATTGAACAAAGCTGAATAAAATAGAAATGATATTTTCTCCAAATAATTTGAGGGAGTCCGCACTATTCTGTGTTGAGCGGTTAATAGGTAATGCTTAATTTAGAGTTATTAATGTAACTTTAGTTGTTCTACAAATGTTGGGTTATATGTTTAGATGTTTAATACATTGTAAGGCTGCATGATGCACCTAACAATGATTTGAAATAAGTTGGTTAAAAGAAATTAGCTCTGCTTTGTTTTTTTGCGCAGGCTGTACACATGTCAGTCTCTCATTCACAATTTCAGAAGCACTTGATAATGCATCCCCTTTGTGTGGCAAAAATGCACCCTAAAAAAATCCATGCCTTTTTGCAGCCCCTCTCCCTGAGCGCTGCCTGCTCCGAAGCACCTCTCATCTCACTCACACCGCTCTCCATCATGTGATCGGGTCTTTCTCACAGGCTACAAGTGAAGACAGACACATCGGGGATGCAACTGCAATTCCTTATCCAATTCCAAGGTGCATATTGAAGATATTGGAAGAACTGTCCACATTTACTTTTCGTCAGCCAACAAGATGAGTAGGCATAACGAACAGCAAAAGCACTAGCCTATGTAAATCAACCATAACAAAAAAGTTATTTTATTATATTCTGTGCGAGAAATAAATATTCCAAACATAGTCTTTGATGCGATAGATCCCAAATTAATACAACCACTAGCATCAAAAAACTTTTAAAGGGCCTCCCGGGTGGCGCAGTGGTTAAGGGCGCTGTACTGCAGTGCCAGCTGTGCCACCAGAGACTCTGGGTTTGCGCCCAGGGTCTGTTGTAACCGGCCACGACCGGGAGGTACGTGGGGCGTACGGGTTAGGGAGGCAGGGCGCAGTGCACGCTAACCAAGGTTGCACGGTGTTTCATCCAGCACATTGGTGCGGCTGGCTTCTGGGTTGGATGCACACAGTGTTAAGAAGCAGTCCGGCTTGGTTGGGTTGTGTATCGGAGGACGCATGACTTTCAACCTTTGTCTCTCCCGAGCCCGTACAGTTGTAGTGACAAGATAGTAGCTACTAAACAACTGGATACCATGAAATTGGGGAGAAAAACGGGGTAAAAAAAACCAAACATGTTTTAAGCAATGAGGCTGATGCAACAGATCAGAACGTTTATCTTAAATGTTGATAAACATTTAGGCTATTTCTTCACATTATAAGCGCAGCAATAAGCGCAAATGTTTAATTAGTGGGAAAACACCATTATCAAAAATGACCGCAAATGCGATTATGCATGTAATGCTTTTATATGGTGAAAATGATCTTCCCCAAACTTGAAACTCACGCACTGCCAGTTAGGCTCTTCACCCGTTGTACAGCTGATTAATGTGCTTCATTTTAAGAAGTTATTTGTGATATAAACCTTATCAAAACATATAGGCTTATGGGCTACATGAGGTGTGCGACTATGATTAGAAAAAGTCACACAAAAAAGGCATTGCTTCTTGCCTTAAGCTGGGCATCATTCCCAATGATAATATATCATTCACAAGTGATAGGCTAGTATTGTCATCCATCAGACTATTCTTGATTTTTAAAAATCATGACTTTACAGATATTAAATATTATTTGTGTGAAATTCGTTTTGATTTAGAATTAACCACTATCATGCACCTGTCTCGAAACAGGGGCAGGGGGAAAAAATACATGTAATATCTGCACTTAACTAGCGAATAAACAACGCTTTTCCTGTGGTTTTTCATGCCAGCCATATTTGCTTAATATTAGGAAAGTTGAGAAATAAATATAGCAGGCCTAGCCTATAGATAGCTGATGGGATTATCCTCCTTTTAATAGAGGCCATCACTCTGTTTTCTCACCCAATTGCATAGCCTATAGAAATGTTGCGCAACATAAGCTCATGGTCTCTCATGAAGTGTTTGATTAGATTTTCGATTACATTTGCATTGATGTCAGAGTGATTAGAGGGAATATAGAGTGCTGAGTACAAGGCAGTTAGCAAGTTTGGTATGCAATTAATGACCATCAGCAGCATCAGAGCTTGGAGAAGCCTAGTTACCTAACTAAACGGTTACGTGGAATTTGACTGCTTTCATTACTCGTGACCGCCGGTGAGGCAGCCGGTACTATTTATTATCTATCCTGTTGCCTAGTCACTTTATACCTACCTATGTACATATCTACCTCAATTACCTTGCACATCGACTCAGTACTGGAACCCTGTGTATATAGCCAAGTCATCATTACTCATTGACTCAGTAATGGAACCCTGTGTATATAGCCAAGTCATCATCACTAATTGTGTATTTATTACTCATGTTTTTACATTTTCTATTAGTTCTCTTTTTTTCTCTCTGCATTGTTGGGCAGGACCCGTGAATAAGCGTTTTACTGTTAGTGTACATGTGACAAATAGTCATTAAGCACCCCTTAAGGATGATTTATATCCTACGGAGACGGAAGATTCGACACGTAGGGTAGTGTCACAATGTCATTTTTCGTCACAAAAGGGGCGGCTCCTTGTAGTACGCACAAAAATGTGGCAGATTCCTGCCACGCATCAAATTTGTAAGGCGACATATAATTAATTGCACACGAATGGGGCCAGTGTATGTGTAGGCAATGAAGTTAGCTCACTTCCTTGATTTGAACTATATAGGCTATGCATCAAAGTGGCCTATTTTGCATTAATAACCAAATATAAACTCAGCAACTGTTCAAACAATAAACCAAACTGTAGCCTTTTTAGAATCCCTCTAAAAGGTATTGTTTTGAAGTGATAACTTTGAGTCTATGCTTTTATGAAAAGGTAAAAACAACTGTAGCCTAGTGCTATTTTCTCTGTGATCATTCTATTTCTGTGATTCCAATAAGTGTTTGGACGTTGTTGCCCATATCGTGCAGCCCTACTGGCAAGTATAAGAATATTTGCAAGGGCATAATATTTTATTATAAATCAGATTATTTAATATGGAGATGTGGGAAGATAAAAAGGCTAGCTAGCTTGCAGGCTATGTTCAACCAACTAGCTAGCAAGGGAAGACAAGAGAGTGTGACTGTTCTTTTGCTTTCACAACACATGAGAACAAGAAAACGTCTGTCGCCCCTTTGTGAATGTTGCCATTTATCTTACAACCAGTCATTTTTTATGTATAAACCCACCTCAACCACTCCAGTACCCCTGCAGATTGAATAAGGTACTGGCACTGGCCTGTAAATACAGTGGCAAGAAAAAGTATGTGAAGCCTTTGGAAATACCTGGATTTCTGCATAAATTGGTCATAAAAATGTATCTGATCTTCATCTAGGTCACAACAATAGACAAACAGTCTGCTTAAACGAACAACACAAACAATTATACGTTTTCATGTCTTTATTGAACACACAGCGTAAACATTCACAGTGCAGGGTAGGAAAAGTATTTGGATTTAATAACTGGTTGACCCTCCTTTGGCAGCAATAACCTCAACCAAACGTTTTCTGTAGTTGCGGATCAGACCTGCACAACGTTCAGGGCAAATTTTGGACCGTTCCTCTTTATAAAACTGCTTCAGTTCAGCAATATTTCTGGATGTCTGGTGAGAACTGCTCTCTTGAGATCATGCTACAGCATCTCAAATCGGTTGAGGTCAGGACTCTTGTAACAGTATAACTTTAGCCCGTCCCCTCGCCCCTACCCGGGCTCGAACCAGGGACCCTCTGCACACATCAACAACAGTCACCTACAAAGCATCGTTACCCATCGCTCCACAAAAGCCGCGGCCCAATGCACCATCTGACAAGTTGTTCTTTCTCTCTCAGTGTTTTCTCAGACTCACACAATCACACTCATACATAAGCCATAATGTATACTATAAAATAATAACCAGTCCTTAATACAAAGAATGTATAATCTTAATTCTTAGACAATAGAACCATACCTGCAATAGTTATTGTGAAAAGACAGGACAGGAACACATCAGTCTCCAATATGCACCATCTGACAAGTTGTTCTATACAGGAGCATGAAGAAAGGTAAAACACATATCCTGTCTCACATCCCCAATACATTGCTAGGTGCTTTCAGTGTTGACAGTACCAAAATACAACAACTCATGTACAAAAACACTGCAACATAAACAAGTTACAACGTGAAATCGCCTCTATTCCATTCAGACCGTAGAGGACCAAACAACATCTCCCATAATGCAACGCCAGCACCGGTCGGCAGCTCAGCTAACCATCTACATCACAGAAAGGCATGCTAGCTAGCAACAGCAGCACTTTTAGCACTCTGTAAACTATATTAATAACAACAATAAAACTCTGAAAGTTACCTGTTTCAATAGTCTCACACTCCCTTATAACAATATCTACAGCATTAACCTTGGGCTGTTTAATTTATTTCACGTTATGGACTTCTACAAAGGAGTAACCTGCAACACATACCTTTCTCTCAGTGTTTTCTCAGACTGGGGAGAAGGGGAGCTACGGGTAGTACTAGGGTGTTAGTAGGTGACGTAGGCACCCAGATTAAATAAAATATATTTAATGAAACAAAACCCTGCCTACCTGCCTACCTACCTAACATCAACAGGCAGCACCAGTAGCGCAACAATTAAAATTAGACACCAAAAGTAAAGGTCCTGGCGATCTGACTACCCCCTTCTGTCTGAACTTGGAATATTCCTGTTCGCGGGCTTCGGCCACTGACCCTCAACCTGGTTGTTCTGTTCTGCGTTGTGTACTATTCTAATCATTTGAAGTTTGATGGAATAACAATTTTAACTCTACTACACTCTGACTGGGCCACTCCAGAAGGTATATTTTCTTCTTTTGATGCCATTCTGTTGTTAATTTACTTCTGTGTTTTTGGGTCGTTGTCCTGTTGCATCACCCAACTTCTGTTGCGCTTCAATTGGCGGACAGATAGCTTAACATTCTCCTGCAAAATGTCTTGATAAAACTTGCTCCCTCCACCATACTTTACAGTTGGGATGAGGTTTGATGTTGGTGTGCTGTGCCTTTTTTTCTCCACACCTAGTGTTTGTGTGTTCCTTCCAAACAACTCAACTGTAGTTTCATCTGTCCACAGAATATTTTGCCAGTAGTGCTGTGGAATATCCAGGTGCAATTTTGCAAACTTGCATTGGCTTCTGTGGTGTCCTCTCATGAACACCATTCTTGTCTTTGTTTTTTACATATTGTAGACTTGTCAACAGAGATGTTAACATGTTCCAGAGATTTCTGTAAGTCTTTAGCTGACACTCTAGGATTCTTCTTAACCTCAATGAGCATTCTGCGATGTGCTCTTGCAGTCATCTTTGCAGGACGGCCGCTCCTAGGGAGAGTAGCAACAGTGCTGAACTATCTCCATTTATAGACAATTTATCTTACCGTGGACTGATGAACATCAAGGCTTTTAGAGATACTTTTGTAACCCTTTCCAACTTTATGCAAGTCAACAATTCTTAATTTTAGGTCTTCTGAGATCTCTTTTGTTCGAGGCATGGTTCAAATCAGGCAATGCTTCTTGTGAATAGCAAAGTCAAATTTTGTGAGTGTTTTTTATAGGGCAAGGCAGCTCTAACCAACATCTCCAATCTTGTCTCATTGATTGGACTCCAGGTTAGCTGACTCTTGACTCCAGTTAGATTTTGGAGAAGTCATTAACCTAGGAGTTCACATACTTTTTCCAACCTACACTGTGAATTTTTAAATGATGCATTCAATACAAACAATAAAAATACAAAATGTTGTTTGTTATTAGTTTAAGCACACTGTTTGTCTATTGTTGTGACTTAGATGAAGAACATATCAAATTTGATGACTAATTTATGCAGAAATCCAGGTAATTCCAAAGGGTTCACATACGTTTTCTTGCCACTGTACTTGCATGTGTGGTTTTTATTCATACTTATTTTTGTTGTTGTCTATTTTGTATTATTATTTATATTATTATTCACTGCATTGTTGGGAACGAGCTCTCAATGTAAACATTTCACTGTACTGTTTTACACCGGTTGTATCCTATGCACGTGGCGAATAATGTTGATGCTGATCTTATATTCAGTAGTTCTTCTCGACTGTATGTAATGAAACCTAAGATGACCTGGGGTACTAATGTAAGAAATAACACGTAAAAAAACAAAAAACTGCATAGTTTCCTAGGAACGCGAAGCGAGGCGGCCATCTCTGTCATCTCTGTCGGCGCTTTCGGAAAAGCTGACCACGACTCCATTTTGTTGATCCCTGCCTACAGACAGAAACTAAAACAAGAGGCTCCCACGCTGAGGTCTGTCCAACGCTGGTCCGACCAAGCTGACTCCACACTCCAAGACTGCTTCCATCACGTGGACTGGGAGATGTTTCGTATTGCGTCAGATAACAACATTGACGAATACGCTGATTCGGTGTGCGAGTTCATTAGAACGTGCGTTGAAGATGTCGTTCCCATAGCAACGATTAAAACATTCCCTAACCAGAAACCGTGGATTGATGGCAGCATTCGTGTGAAACTGAAAGGGCGAACCACTGCTTTTAATCAGGGCAAGGTGTCTGGTAACATGACCGAATACAAACAGTGCAGCTATTCCCTCCACAAGGCTATCAAACAAGCTAAGCGCCAGTACAGAGACAAAGTAGAATCTCAATTCAACGGCTCAGACACAAGAGGCATGTGGCAGGGTCTACAGTCAATCACGGACTACAGGAAGAAATCCAGCCCAGTCACGGACCAGGATGTCTTGCTCCCAGGCAGACTAAATAACTTTTTTGCCCGCTTTGAGGACAATACAGTGCCACTGACACGGCCTGCAACGAAAACATGCGGTCTCTCCTTCACTGCAGCCGAGGTGAGTAAGACATTTAAACGTGTTAACCCTCGCAAGGCTGCAGGCCCAGACGGCATCCCCAGCCGCGCCCTCAGAGCATGCGCAGACCAGCTGGCCGGTGTGTTTACGGACATATTCAATCAATCCCTATACCAGTCTGCTGTTCCCACATGCTTCAAGAGGGCCACCATTGTTCCTGTTCCCAAGAAAGCTAAGGTAACTGAGCTAAACGACTACCGCCCCGTAGCACTCACATCCGTCATCATGAAGTGCTTTGAGAGACTAGTCAAGGACCATATCACCTCCACCCTACCTGACACCCTAGACCCACTCCAATTTGCTTACCGCCCAAATAGGTCCACAGACGATGCAATCTCAACCACACTGCACACTGCCCTAACCCATCTGGACAAGAGGAATACCTATGTGAGAATGCTGTTCATCGACTACAGCTCGGCATTCAACACCATAGTACCCTCCAAGCTCGTCATCAAGCTCGAGACCCTGGGTCTCGACCCCGCCCTGTGCAACTGGGTACTGGACTTCCTGACGGGCCGCCCCCAGGTGGTGAGGGTAGGCAACAACATCTCCTCCCCGCTGATCCTCAACACTGGGGCCCCACAAGGGTGCGTCCTGAGCCCTCTCCTGTACTCCCTGTTCACCCACGACTGCGTGGCCACGCACGCCTCCAACTCAATCATCAAGTTTGCGGACGACACAACAGTGGTAGGCTTGATTACCAACAACGATGAGACGGCCTACAGGGAGGAGGTGAGGGCCCTCGGAGTGTGGTGTCAGGAAAATAACCTCACACTCAACGTCAACAAAACTAAGGAGATGATTGTGGACTTCAGGAAACAGCAGAGGGAACACCCCCCTATCCACATCGATGGAACAGTAGTGGAGAGGGTAGCAAGTTTTAAGTTCCTCGGCATACACATCACAGACAAACTGAATTGGTCCACTCACACAGACAGCATCGTGAAGAAGGCGCAGCAGCGCCTCTTCAACCTCAGGAGGCTGAAGAAATTTGGCTTGTCACCAAAAGCACTCACAAACTTCTACAGATGCACAATCGAGAGCATCCTGGCGGGCTGTATCACCGCCTGGTATGGCAACTGCACCGCCCTCAACCGTAAGGCTCTCCAGAGGGTAGTGAGGTCTGCACAACGCATCACCGGGGGCAAACTACCTGCCCTCCAGGACACCTACACCACCCGATGTCACAGGAAGGCCATAAAGATCATCAAGGACATCAACCACCCGAGCCACTGCCTGTTCACCCCGCTATCATCCAGAAGGCGAGGTCAGTACAGGTGCATCAAAGCTGGGACCGAGAGACTGAAAAACAGCTTCTATCTCAAGGCCATCAGACTGTTAAACAGCCAGCACTAACACTGAGTGGCTGCTGCCAACACACTGACACTGACTCAACTCCAGCCACTTTAAAAATGGGAATTGATGGGAAATGATGTAAATATATCACTAGCCACTTTAAACAATGCTACCTTATATAAATGTTACTTACCCTACATTATTCATCTCATATGCATACGTATATACTGTACTCTATATCATCGACGGTATCCTTATGTAATACATGTATCACTAGCCACTTTATACTATACTATGCCACTTTGTTTACATACTCATCTCATTTGTACATACTGTACTCGATACCATCTACTGTATCTTGCCTATGCTGCTCTGTACCATCACTCATTCATATATCCTTATGTACATATTCTTTATCCCCTTACACTGTGTACAAGACAGTAGTTTTGGAATTGTTAGTTAGATTACTTGTTATTACTGCATTGTCGGAACTAGAAGCACAAGCATTTCGCTACACTCGCATTAACATCTGCTAACCATGTGTATGTGACAAATAAAATTTGATTTGATTTGATTTGAATAACCTTTAAACTTAAAACTATTTGGGAGTCTGGACCGGCGAGGTATCATGTTACAAAAGGTGTGCAAAACAAAAATCTGGCTCCACCCAAAGCACATGTAGATCTACGCAAGTGAATCTTATAGACACCTTTAGAATAGAATAGTACTTCACTCTTGTTCTCGCACTTTCAGAAGTCTTTCTTACACTTTCAGTTGTCTGTCTTACGCTTCTAACAGTTTACCAAATCAAGGATGATGTGGCGTGTGAGGCTAATGTGATTAGCTGATACATTAGAGTGTTAAACACATTTTCTATTTGAGATTTTTCAAAGTAGCCACCCTTTGCCCTGATGACAGCTTTGCACACTTTGCATTTTCTCAACCAGCTTCATCTGGAATGCTTTTCCAACAGTCTTGAAGGAGTTCCCCGCATACACTACAGTTCAAAAGTTTGGTGTCACTTAGAAATTTCCTTATTTTTGAAAGAAAAGCACATTTTTTTGTCCATTAAAATAACATCAAATTGATCAGAAATACAGTGTAGACATTGTTAATGTTGCAAAGTCTCCTCTGAACAGTTGATGTTGAGATGTGTCTGTTACTTAAAAACTGTGAAGCATTTATTTGGGCTGCAATCTGAGGTGCAGTTAACTCTAACTTAATGAACTTGTCCTCAGCAGCAGAGGTAACTCTGGGTCTTCCTTTCCTGTGGCAGTCCTCATGAGAGCCAGTTTCATCATAGCGCTTGATGTTTTTTTGTGACTACTTTCAAAGTTCTTGATATTTTCCGTATTGACTGACCTTCTTGTCTTAAAGCAATGATGGACTGTCATTTCTCTTTGCTTATTTGAGCTGTTCTTGCCATAATATGGACTTGGTCTTTTACCACATAGAGCTATCTTTTGTGTACCATCCCTACCTTGTCACCACACATCTGATTGGATCAAGCATATTAATGTTCAGAATCAAAATTGATTCACCTTGCTGAATATAGGTTTCTCTTGTTTTGGTATGTTTGTTTTATTGCTGTTATTGATCTGTTTAATTGTGTCGTATGCTTAATATAGTTCTGATCACATACGCTGTGCAGTTTTATATTTTTTCCACAAATTCCACAAATTAACTTTAAACAAGGCACACCTGTTAATTGAAATGCATTCCAGGTGACTACCTCATGAAGCTGGTTGATAGAATGCCAAGAGTGTGCAAAGCTGTCATCAAGGCAAAGGGTAGTTACTTCAAGGATCTGAAATATAAAATATATTTTGATTTGTTAAACACTTTTTTGGTTATTACATGATTCCATATGTGTCATTTCATAGTTTTGATGTCTTCACTATTATTATACAATGTAAAAAATAGTAAAACATTTTTTACTGGTACTGCACATACATACACTGCATTCGGAAAGTATTCAGACCCCTTAACATTTTGCACATTTTGTTATGTTACAGCCTTATTCTAAAATTGATTAAATCGTTATTTCCCCCCTCAATCTACACACAATATCCCACAATGAAAAAGCAAAAACAGTTTTTTTTTTACATTATTGAACATTTATAAAAAATGTAAAACTGAAATATCACACTTACATAAGTATTCGGACCCTTTAATCAGTACTTTGCTGAAGCACCTTTCACAGTTTTTACAGCCTTGAGTCTTGGGTATGACGCTACAAGCTTGGCACACCTGTATTTGTGGAGTTTCTCCCATTTATCTCTGAGGATTCTCTCAAGCTCTATCAAGTTAGTTGCTGCACAACTATTTTCAGGTCTCCAGAGATATTTGATCGGGTTCAAGTCCGGGCTCTGGCTGGGCCACTCACGGACATTCAGAGACTTGTCCCGAAGCAACTCCAACATTGTCTTGGTTGTGTGCTTAAAACCTTTTGTGACTAGGGGGCAGTATTTTCATTTTTTGGAAAAATAATGTTCCCATTGTAAACGGGATATTTTGTCAGGACAAGATGCTAGAATATGCATATAATTGACAGCTTAGGATAGAAAACACTCTAAAGTTTCCAAAACTGTAAAAATATTGTCTGTGAGTATAACAGAACTGATATTGCAGGCGAAAGCCTGAGAAAAATGCAATCCGGAAGTGACTCATCTTTTGAAAGCTCTGCTTTCCAATGCGTCCCTATGAAGCAGTGAATGAGCTATCAACCAGATTACTTTTTCTACGTAGTCCCCAGGGTGTCTACAGCATTGTGACGTAGTTTTACGCATTTATGTTGAAGAATACCCGTAAGCGGCTACATTACGCAAGTGGTCACCTGATGGCTCTCAGAGTGATTCTCGCGTAAAATACAAAAGGTAGCCATTATTCCAATCGGTCCTACTGAAAAACCAATTGTCCCGGTGGATATATTATCGAATAGATATTTGAAAAACACTTTGAGGATTGATTATAAACAACGTTTGCCATGTTTCTGTCGATATTATGGAGCTAATTTGGAATATTTTTCGGAGTTTTCGTGACTGCAATTTCCGGTCGATTTCTCAGCCAAACATGAAGAACAAACGGAACTGTTTCGCCTACAAAAATAATATTTTTGGAAAAAAGGAACATTGGCTAACTGGGAGTCTCGTGAGTGAAAACATCCGTAGCTCATCAAAGGTAAACGATTTAATTTGATTGCTTTTCTGATTTCCGTGACCAAGTTACCTGCTGCTAGCTGGACAAAATACTATGCTAGGCTATCGATAAACTTACACAAATGCTTGTCTAGCTTTGGCTGTAAAGCATATTTTGAAAAGGCTAAGCTGTGTCTCAATATATTTCACTTGTGATTTTCATGAATAGGAATATTTTCTAGGAATATTTATGTCCGTTACGTTATGCTAATTAGTGTCAGTCGATGATTACGCTCCCTGACCCGGGATGGGGAGTCACTAGTTAAGGTCGTTGTCCTGTTGGAAGGTGAACCTTCGCCCCAGTCTGAGGTCCTTGGCACTCTGGGGCAGGTTTTAATTAAGGATCTCTCAGTACATACAATTGAATTCGGAAGTTTATATACACTTAGGTTGGAGTCATTAAAACTTGTTTTTCAACCACTCCACAAATTTCTTGTTAACAAACTATTGTTTTGGTATGTCACATAGGACATCTACTTTGTGCATGACACAAGTAATTTTCCCAGCAATTGTTTACAGAGAGATTATTTCACTTATAATTCACTGTATCACAATTCCAGTGGGTCAAAAGTTTACATACACTACGTTGACTTTGCCTTTAAACAGCTTGGAAAATACTAGAAAATGATATCATGGCTTTAGAAGCTTCTGATAGGCTTACTGACATAATTTGAGTCAGTTGGAGGTGTACCTGTGGATGTATTTCTAGGCCTACCTTCAAGCTCAGTGCCTCTTTGCTTGACATCATTGGAAAATCAAAAGAAATCAGATAAGACCTCAGAAATGTTTTTGTAGACCTCAACAAGTCTGGTTCATCCTTGGGAGCACTTTCCAAATGGCTGAAGGGACCACTTTCATCTGAACAAACAGTAGTAAGCAAGTATAAACACATTGGGACAACGCAGCCGTCATACCGCTCAAGAAGGAGACGTGTTCTGTCTCCTAGAGATGAACGTACGTGGAGGCGAAAAGTGCAAATAAATCCCAGAGCAACAGTAAAGGACCTTGTGAAGATGCTGGAGGAAACAGGTACAAAAGTATCTGTAGCCACAGTAAAACAAGTCCTATATCGACATAACCTAAAAGGCCGCTCAGCAAGGAAGAAGCCACTGCTCCAAAACCACCATAAAAAAAGCCAGACTATGGTTTGCAACTGCACATGGGGACAAAGATCATACTTTTTGGAGAAATGTCCTCTGGTCTGATAAAACAAAAATATAACTGTTTGACCATAATGACCATTGTTATGTTTGGAGGAAAAAGGGGGAAGCTTGCAAGCCGAAGAACACCATCCCAATCGTGAAGCATGGGGGTGGCAGCGTCATGTTGTGGGGTTGCTTTGCTGCAGGAGGGACTGGTGCACGTCACAAAATAGATGGCATCATGACGTAGGAAAATTATGTGGATGTATTGAAGCAACATCTCAAGACATCCGTTAAAGTTAAAGTTTGGTCGCAAATGGGTCTTCCAAATGGACAATGACCCCAAGCATACTTCCAAAGTTGTGGCAAAATGGCTTAAAGACAACAAAGTCAAGGTTGGAGTGGCAATCACAAAGCCCTGACCTCAATCCTATAGAAAATGTGTGGGCAGAACTGAAAAAGCATGTGCGAGCAAGTAGGCCTACAAACCTGACTCAGTTACACCAGCTCTGTCTAGAGGAATGGGTCAAAATTCACCCAACTTATTGTGGGAAGCTTGTGGAAGGCTACCTGAAATATTTGACCCAAATTAAACAATTTAAAGGCAATGCTACCACATGCTAATTGAGTGTATGTAAATGTTTGACCCACTGGGAATGTGATGAAAGAAATAAAAGCTGAAATACATCATTCTCTGTACTATTATTCTGACATTTCACATTTTTAAAATAAAGTGGTGATACTAACTGACCTAAGACAGGGCATTTTTAATAGGATTAAATGTCAGGAATTGTGAAAAACTGAGTTTAAAATGTAATTGGCTAAGGTGTATGTAAACTTCCGACTGAGTATACTAAACATTAGGAATACATTCCTAATATTGACTTGACGTTCATCTTCCGTTCATCTACACTGATTGAAGTGGATTTAACAAGTGAAATCAATAAGGGATCAAATCTTTCACCTGGATTCACTTAGTCAGTCTATGTCATGGAAAGAGCAGGTGTAACTAATGGTTTCTACGCTCTGCGTATATATACAGTATATAGACTCACCAGACAGTTTATTAAAAAAATTGTTAGCTCCTACAGACAGGGAGTCATGTGGCTGTGGCTTGCTTTACTAAGCAGGCATCGAGGCTTTCAGTTACTGTTCGATTGAACGTTAGAATGGGAAAAACAAGTGACCTAAGCGACATTGAGCGTGGTATGATTGGTGCTAGGCACACCGGATCCAGTATCTCAAAAAACGTGCACTCTTCTTACCCGAGAATGGTGCGACAAACAAAAAACTTCCAGTCAGCAGCAGTCCATCAGCTTGTTGATGAGAGGTCGATGGTGAATGGCAAGATTTGTGCAAGCTAACAGGCGGGTCAAAAACAGACAAATAACAGCACAGTACAATACAGTGGTGTGCAGAACAGAATCTCGGAACACAAACTCGTCAATCCTTGTCACGAATGGGCTATTGCAGCAGATAACCACACCGGGTTCCACTCCTATCAGCTAAAAGCAAGAAGAAGCGGCTTCAGTGGGAACGAGATCAACAATGGACAATTAAGGATTGGAAAAACATTGCCTGGAACATGACAGCAAGTTCAGTTTACTCCAGTGGCATGCGCAGTCCCAGACCTCAACCCAATAGAGCATCTTTGGGACGATATGGAATGGGCTGTTTGCAGCATGAATGTACCGCCGTCCAATCTGCAGCAACTGCGTGATATCATCATGTGAGCATGGACCAACATTACTGTGGAACGATTCTGACACATTGTAGAATTCCCCAAAGCATTCAGGCTGTTCTGGAGGCAAAGAGCGCTCCGACCCGGTACCTAATAAACTGGCCAGTGTGTGTATATGTACATTTTGCAGATGATTTTATCCAAAGCGGCTTGCAGTCATGCATGCATATATTTTACATGCGGGTGGCCCCGGGAATCAAACATACTTTCCTGGCTTTGCAAGCACCATGCTCTACAAACTGAACTACAGTGGAAAAGTGTAAAAAGTTGACAAAACAAAAAGTAGGATGAAAAACAAACAAAGAACAGACAAAGTACTAAGCAATTAGAGCAGGCAGGGATGATTTTCCCCTTCCATTTTGAGCCCGAGGCAATTAGACACCAAGTGCAGGATTTTTTATTTTATTTATTTAGTAAAAAAAAATTTACCTTTATTTAACCAGGCAAGTCAGTTAAGAACAAATGTTTATTTTCAATGATGGCCTGGGAACAGTGGGTTAACTGCCTGTTCAGGGGCAGAACGACAGATTTTGTACCTTGTCAGCTCGGGGATTTGAACTTGCAACCTTCCGGTTACTAGTCCAACGCTCTAACCACTAGGCTACCCTGCCGCCCCAGGATGCTCCATCTGTTCCTTGTTTACATCACACAGGTGGCTATTTGAGACTGTGTTAAATTGAAGTTTTAAGGTACCTGCTAACGTAGCTAGTGGCTAACGTTAGATAGCTCAAGCTAGCTAGCAACTCAGTAGCACAGAGTAGGTTCTCTGAATGACGTTGACTTTAGTGCATCTTTGGTAGTTCCAAAGATACCCGAATATAAGTTAATAAATATTTCAAAAACCCAAAATATAACTATTTTTGGAGTTATAGGTAACCAGAAATGACTTCAACTAAGTTAGTAAGGCTTTGACCACACTGTGTTCTTACTTTGGTGAGTAAAAACTCCTGCTGCCTACCCTTTAATTAATACTACAGTAAACTCATCACAGTGCATAACAGAATTTGAGTCCAGTCCAGACACTGCCACTGAGTCCGAGATGGTACCCTTTCCCCTGTTGTGCACTAATTTTGATCAGGGCTATCAGGGAATAAGGTGCCATTTTAGATGCAGACATGGGTTTTAATTTGTCGCTTGGTGTTTTGATGCTCAACGGCTTAACGGAGGAGCCACACTTTCCAAATTAAGAATGCAGAGAGCCAGGAGAGACAGAGCTTCAAAATACTGTTCCTGGCTGGCCCAGACCCAGACAGAAACCCTGGTTAAAATATGTTAAATAGGACTGTGAGGACTAGGAGCAGAGACAAAGAAAAGAAAGAGAGCAACAAGCAATATGAGAGAGAGAGCGCTGAGAGGCTGGCAGACAGAGGGTGGAAAGTCTGGGCATAGGAAAGTAAGAGGCTCAGAATGTTCAGAGCAGATTGTGGTACAAGCAACTGCGCTCTTTTTCAATCATCTTGTCCTCTCCGAATATCTTCTCCTTCATTCCCGTGCACTGATCTGAAAGAACAGACCAGGTCAAAGCCAGCCAAATGATGAGCTTCCATCATATTTTCACCTGTCAAGTCTTCCATTAATACAGTGCAGATGAAGTGAACTGCAGACACCCAGCTGATCTCCTGATGACCTCAAACAGGTCATAGCAGAGCTTCAGAATAGCAAAAAGAGAAGGGAAAAAAACACTTGGCTGCTTGACGCAGGAGGTAAACAAAAGTCTGCCAATGTATTTCTTATTCGTCTCTTTCCCGCCCCATCCATTTGATGGTAGTCCACTTCCAGATAAAATAAGACAGACAGACAGAGAGGACAGAAAGAAAGGACTAAAAGGACAGAGAGCGAGAGAGTGCGAGGCAGGCAGAGAGAGAGAGAGTGAGGCAGGGAGAGAGAAACGTTCTACTCTGTCCCTGCAGGCGAAGCCAGGAAGAAAGAGAACAGCGCGTGCTGTGCTGCGGGGACAGACAAGCCAACAACGCGTTTTTGCTTCGTCACTACTGTTCTGATAGCCTGCCTGCACCCCCTTCCCCCCTCTAACAAGCACAGAGTCAGAAAACCGGACCTGTAGAACACGCTGCAGCTTAATGTCTCAGCTCTCTTTTTCCATCCACCTCTCCTTCCCTCTTTCCCATCCTCCCCAGTCCCAAAACATCATATCTGGGCTTATTATAACAATGACTTATTTTATCACCTTATCTTCCTCAGCTGTGATACTGTACATCTGTTCTTCTGAGGGGATCCTCCGTGCTCAGCCTCTGACACAGTTCAGCTTAAGGCCACTAGTAGTGAATGGGGTTGTCACAGCTGGTCTTTTTAATTAACTAAAAACAATGGCGTTCTAATCCTTTTGTAAAAAGCTCCGCGAGTCGAGTGACAGACTCCCTTTCCAGGGAATACTGTACTGTAAGTATAGATAGAAAAATAATGTGATGGACTGCTGAAGGAGGAAAAGAGAGGGAACATGAAGAATAGAAAAAAGATGGGTGACTGGAGTTATTCAGACACAGAAAGACAAAGGAAAGGCGGCATATGAACATTTACCTCAATCGTGAATAAGTCTGACTGAGTCTGGTTGCTATGGAAATGAAAATCACCCTTTTCCCGAGATGATAAATCCCATTCCTAGTTTCTCACCCATTCTTCCTTGTTACTCATTGTGAGACCGATGCTGTTCACCTAATCTGACTAGGGCTTTGTGCCTGGACTATAATTCTCTGGATAATTTACAGAACCCCTGTATTAGTACTGTGAGTGTTTTGTACTGCATTTTATAAAAAGAGAGACACTGTATCTATCTCTATGAGATGGACATCCTCTGGGTTTTGAAGGCCCATCCAGCCTGTTCCAGTGCAACAGAAGAGCTCTGCTCACAAGCACCGAGGCAGAAACATCCACTATGCACATGGCCTTCAATGTCCACCACTTCACCCAATACTAACTAAAGCACTAGGTCTAGTCACAGGCACATCGCCGACTGGATTGCAAGGGTTAAAAAAAGGGACAAAGATTGATGAGAGAAACCGAGCGATGTACTCGGCGGGGGGGGACTGCAGGAGGGACTGGTGCACTTCACAAAATAAATGGCATCATGACGGAGGAAAATGATGTGAATATATTGAAGCAACATCTCAAGACATCAGTCAGGAAGTTAAAGCTTGTTAGCAAATGCGTCTTCCAAATGGACAATGACCCCAAGCATATTTCCAAAGTTGTGGCAAAAATGGCTTAAGGACAACAAAGTCAAGGTATTGGAGTGGCGTTCACAAAGCCCTGACCACAATCCTATAGAAAATTTGTGGGCAGAACTGAAAAAGCGTATGTAAGCAAGGAGGCCTGCAAACCTGACTCAGTTACACCAGCTCTGTCAAGAGGAATGGGCCAAAATTCACCCAACTTATTGTGGTTAGCTTGTGGAAGGCTACCCAAAACGTTTGACCCAAGTTAAACAATTTAAAAGCAATGCTACCAAATACTAATTGAGTGTATGTAAATTTCTGACCCACTGGGAATGTGATGAAAGAAATACAAGCTGAAATAAATCATTCTCTCAACCATTATTCTGACATTCCACATTCTTAAAATAAAGTGGAGATCCTAACTGACCTAACTGACCTAACTGACTGAGTTTAAATGTATTTGGCTAAGGTGTATGTAAACCTCTGACTTCAACTGTATGTGTAAAAAAGCTAACGTTTAAGTTCCTTGCTCAGAACATTTGAAAGCTGGAGATTCAATTTTCCCAGTTCTTCAATATTCCCAGTTACGAAGTTTTAGGTTGTAGATATTATAGGAATTATGACGCATCAACTATTTCTCTATACCATTTGTATTTCATATACCTTTGACTATTGGATGTTCTAATAGGGACTTTAGTATTGCCAGCCTAATCTCAGGAGTTGATAGGCTTGAAGTCATAAACAGCGCTGTGATTCAAGCATTGCTAAGAGCTGCTGGCAAACGCAGTAAAGTTTGAATGAATGCTTACGAGCCTGCTGCTGCCTACCACTGCTCTATCAAATTTCAAATCATAGACTTAATTATCATATAATAAACACAGAAATACGAGCCTTAGGTCATTAATATGGTCAAATCCGGAACCTATCATTTCGAAAACAAAATGTTTATTCTTTCAGTAAAACACGGAACCTTTCCGTATTTTATCGAACGGGTGGCAACCCTAAGTCTAAATATTGCGTTTACATTGCACAACCTTCAATGTTATGTCATAATTATGTAAATTCTGGCAAATTAGTTCGCAACGAGCCAGGCAGCCCAAACTGTTGCATATACCCTGACTCTGCGTGCAATGAACGCAAGAGGTAAAGGGGAACTCTAGGTAAAGCTCCACCTTATCTCAGTACACTGGTCACGTGCTCCAGCAGGTGTATCTCACTGATCATCCCTAAAGCCAACACCTCATTTGGCCGCCTTTCCTTCCAGTTCTCTGCTGCCTGTGACTGGAACAAATTGCAAAAATCGCTGAAGTTGGAGACTTTTATTTCCCTCACCAACTTTAAACATTTGCTATCTGAGCAGCTAACCGATCGCTGCAGCTGTACATAGTCCATCTGTAAATAGCCCACCCAATTTACCTACCTCATCCCCATACTGTTTTTATTTATTTACCAGTACCTCTCCTTGCACATGATCATCTGATAATTTATCACTCCAGTGTTAATCTGCTAAATTGTAATTATTCGCTCCTATGGCCTATTTATTGCCTACCTCCTCATGCCTTTTGCACACAATGTATATAGACTCTTTTTTTCTACTGTGTTATTGACTTGTTTATTGTTTACTCCATGTGTAACTAAACTCTGTGTTGTTGTCTGTTCACACTGCTATGCTTTATCTTGGCCAGGTCGCAGTTGTAAATGAGAACTTGTTCTCAACTAGCCAACCTGGTTAAATAAAGGTGAAATAAAAATATATATTTTTTTTATTAAAAAAAAGAAATGACACAATTTCCCTAGTTAATATTGCCTGCTAACATGAATTTATTTTAACTAAATATGCAGGTTTTAAAAAATATTATTCTGTGTATTGATTTTAAGAAAGGCATTGATGTTTATGGTTAGGTACATTCGTGCAACGATTGGGCTTTTTTTGCGAATGCGTTTTTGTTCAATCAACCCCGTTTGGAGAAGTAGGCTGTGAATCGATGATAAAGTAACAGGCACCACATTGATTATATGCAATGCAGGACAAGCTAGTTAAATGAGTAATATCATCAACCATGTGTAGTTACGGGATTCATTTGTATGCATTTTGAACGAGGGAAACCGGTGGATTACTGAGTCTAGCGAGCCAATGAAACTGACTTTTTTGGGATATAAAGAAGGACTTTATCGAACAAAAAGACACTTTGTTATGTAGCTGGGACCCTTGTGATTGCAACCAGATGAAGATCTTCAAAGATAAGTTATTTTGTTTATCGCTATTTCTGACTTTCGTGATGCCTCTGCTTGGTTGGAAAATGTATGTAATGCTTTTGTGTGCAGGGCGCTGTCCTCAGATAATCGCATGGTGTGCTTTCGCCGTAAAGCCTTTTTGAAATCTGACAACGCGCCTGGATTAACAAGAAGTTAAGCTTTTAAATGATGTATGACACTTGTATTTTCATGAATATTACAATTTCTGTCATTTAAATTTCACGCACTGCAATTTCACCGGATGTTGTCAAGGTGAGACGCTAGCGTCCCAATGATCCGTAAAGAAGTTGTTAACTAGTGAATATGTGAAAATTGATTGATTGTTTTTTATAATATAAGTTTAATACTAGCTAGCAACTTACCATGGCTCCTTGCTGCACTCGCGTAACAAGTGGTCAGCCTGCCACCCTGTTTCCTCATGGAATGCAATGTAATCGGCCATAATCGGCGTGCAAAAATGTTGATTACGGATTGTTATGAAAACTTGAAATCGGCCATGCCGATTAATTGGTTGACCTCTTGTTAGAATACCTCATGATAAGCTGTAGACCATACTATTTACCAAGAGTTTTTTCATTTATATTTTTCGTAGCATTCTATTGACCACCACACATGCTAAAAATAAGCAAACAAGAAAATACACATCCAGAGGCGGTGCTCCTAGTTGCTGGTGATTTTAATGCAGGAAAACTGAAATCAGTCTTACCTCATTTCTACCAGCATGTCACCTGTGCCCCCAAAAATCTAGTTCACCTTTAGTCCACACACAGAAACGCATACAAAGCTCTCCCTTTCCCTCCATTTGGCAAATCTGAGGATAACTACAGTACCAGTCAAAAGTACCAGACACACCTACTCATTCCACGGTTTTTCTTTATTTTCGACATTGTAGAAAACTAAACATCAAAACTATGAAATAACACATATGAAATAATGTAGTAACCAAAAAAAGTGTTAAACAAATCAAAATAGATTTTATAATTGAGATTCTTCAAAGTAGTCACCCCATTGCCTTGATGACAGCTTTGCACACTCCTAGACATTTTCTTTACTGAATACATTTTAGAATACAGCTGTAATGTAACAAGATGTGGAAAAAGTCAAGGGGTCTGAAAACTTTCCGAATGCATTGTACAGTTGTGGCCAAAAGTTTTGAGAATCACACAAATATTAATTTTCACAAAGTCTGCTGCTTCAGTTTGTATGATGACAAGTTGCATATTCTCCAGAATGTTATGAAGAGTGATCAGATTAATTTAAATTAATTGCAAAGTCCCTCTTTGCCATGCAAATGAACTAAATCCCGCTGAAACATTTCCACTGTGGTAAGTGAACATAAGTCTTTAATTAAAGAGAGAACACTGAACAGAACTAAACAAAACAACAAAACGAACCACCTTTGTCACACCCTGACCTAACCAAATAATAATGAAAACAAAGATAACTAAGGTCAGGGCGTGACACAGGGATTGGACTGCTGAGGACTGGGGTAAAGTCATTTTCTCTGATGAATCCCCTCTCCGATTGTTTGGGGCATCCGGAAAAAAGCTTGTCCACAGAAGACAAGGTGAGCGCTACCATCAGTCCTGTGTCATGCGTCATGCCAATAGTAAAGCATCCTGAGACCATTCATGTGTGGGGTTGCTTCTCAGCCAAGGGAGTGGGCTCACTCACAATTTTGCCTAAGAACACAGCCATGAATAAAGAATGGTACCAACATATCCTCCGAGAGCAACTTCTCCCAACCATCCAGGAACCGTTTGGTGACAAACAATGCCTTTTCCAGCATGATGGAGCACCTTGCCATAAGGCAAAAGTGATAACTAAGTGGCTCGGGGAACAAAACATTGATATTCTGGGTCCATGGCCAGGAAACTCCCCAGACCTTAATCCCATTGAGAACTTGTGGTCAATCTTCAAGAGGCGGGTGGATGAACAAATCCTGACAAACTCCAAGCATTGATTATGCAAGAATGGGCTGCCATCAGTGTAGCCCAGAAGTTAATTGACAGCATGCCAGGGCAGATTGCAGAGGTCTTGAAAAAGAAGGGTCAACACTGCAAATATTGACTCTTTGCATCAACTTCATGTAATTGTCAATAAAAGCCTTTGACACTTATGAAATGCTTATAAATTATATGTCAGTATTCCATAGTAACATCTGACAAAAATATCTAAAGTCACTGAAGCAGCAAACTTTGTGAAAATTAATTTTTGTGTCATTCTCAAAACTTTTGGCCATGAATGTACATGTACACACAAGCACATGACACACACAGTCAGAAATGTGCATTGATTACCAAATTCCACACCAAAATGTTTTGGTTCATTTTCCCCCTTAGTTCAGTTCGTTTGGACTGGTTTGAACAATATCCACATTCAGGAGCGCACTAAACAACGCACCTTGGTTCACTCAAAAAGGGTGGTCCCGGTCCGATTCCATTCGTACGGTGGTCTAGTTCGCTGCAGGTGAGAACGCAGTCTGGACCAAACAAAAGAAAATAACCACTGGCGGTGCAGTAGAACTATTATTTGGTTGTTTGACGGCGAGCAGTTTCTTAAATGCATGCAGTAGCGTACCATAACTTGATATATCTGACACATTATGAGTAGCAGCGCATTCATGAGGGCATCCGATGCAGATTAGGGGGAGATAGGGGCTATAGCCTACCGGGTATTATAGGCTACTGAATATAGCCTATTTAAGTTAAGTCTACCTTCTGTTAAAAATCGCGCAACATTTCAGCGTCCTGCTACTCATGCCAGGAATATAGTATATGCATATGATTAGTATGTGTGGATAGAAAACACTCTGAAGTTTCTAAAACTGGTTAAATCACGGCTGTGACTATAACAGAGCGTGTGTTTCATCGAAAAGCGCAAGAAAAACTGGTCACTGAAAGCTGAAAATAATATCCATGCGCCACTTGCATGTATTGTTTAAAGGACACCAAATTAAATAGGGCCACGGATGCAATTCCTACAGATTCCACACGGTGTCGCCATTGTCGTCATTTTGAGAGTTATTTCTTGGTCAAACAAAGGAAAGAGATTCCATTTCTTCCGGTCTCCGACAGGATGTTTTGGAGGAGAGATTTTCGACCATGATTTGAAGACGTGGAGCTATTGAATACACATCGCCCCGTGATCATTTTGATAGATTATAAACGTTTACTAATACCTAAAGTTGGATTACAAAAGTATTTCGAAGTGTTTTGTGAAAGTTTATCGTCAACTTTTTTAATTTTAAAAAATGACGCAGCGTTGTGAAACTATGTTTTTTTCTGAATTACACAGTTTCCATAGATGGCTATTTTGGGTATATATGGACAGATTTAATCTAAAAAAATACCCAATAGTGATGTTTATGGGGCATATAGGAGTGCCAAGAAAGAAGCTCGTCAAAGGTAATGAATGTTTTATATTTTATTTCTGCTATTTGTGTAGCGCCGGCTACGCTAATTCTTTTGTTTACGTCGTCTTCAGGCATTTTGGGGTGTTGCATGCTATCAGATAATAGCTTCTCATGCTTTCGCCGAAAAGCATTTTAAAAATCTGACTTGTTGGCTAGATTCACAACGAGTGTAGCTTTAATTCAATACCCTGTATGTGTGTTTAATGAACGTTTGAGTTTTAACGAGTACATTTAGCATTTAGCGTAGTGCATTTGCATTTCCAGGTGCCTACTTAAGACGTCTGCGTCTCAAGTAGGATCAACAGGTTAAGTTGCGGTTAGAATGGCATTTGCGCCGTTTCCTACCGCACGTTGTGTGAAGATCAAAGTAAAAGTAATAACGTTTGGGAAACACAAGTTATGCTGATTGATAATCAAAGAGCATTTTCCTCCAATAAACAAATTACTTGCATGAACGTGATTTTGTTTAAGCATTTTAGTTTGTTGGACAATGTGAAACCAACTGGACCAAATAACAAAAATACTGTACAATGTTACAAATAATCAAACTCTGATTCGAACTATAGCTCACAATTATATGTGAAAACACACTTATTCTGTTAAAACATGTTAAAATCATGGGGCACTGTCAGCAGATAATCCATCCATCAGATCAGCTACAGGGAGAGTGCAGTGACCTCAGAGAGAATGCGGACATTCTGCTACCTGTGTGTGACCTCACGGATCAACTGGGAGAAAGCACATGGAATGAAAATTCGATTTTAAATTCCTTGACCTCAGGTCACGTGGCTAGCGCTACTTTTTATAGCTGGAACTGAATGTGCAGAAACTGAGGAAGCCTAAACTCTGAAATAATACAGGGAATGCTGAAGTACCTTTGAGCCTCTAATAGGACGGTGTGATGGAGCGAGAGATGGAGAACGGTAGTGAGACTCAGTGCACCACTCATCACACGGCCCATTTGCTGCCAGGCTCTGATTGGGGACTAACCCACTAGGTACCATGCAGTCAGGGTGGCACCTGATCTGCAAGTCCTTCCAGGTGCCAGTGTTGATGGAGCAACAGGCCAGGGGCAGAGAGACAGTCCCTCCCCATTTCAAAACGTTTTCTCCCTCCTGAGCACTACTGAACACTACCCAGGACTCATCTGTTGCCAGGCTCTCATAGGGCTCACCCACTATTATAGTAACCTAGGTGCCATGCCAGTCAGGTTGCCACTTGATATATGAGCCCTCCCAGGTGCCAGAGTGGCTGATGCAGGCCAGGGGCAAAGAAAAAGAGATGCACCGCCTCCCCCAGAAGCCCTTGGCTCAAATTGCACTCCACCTGATTCACTTAGCCAACACAGAGAGGAGAGAGGGCTATACTGGTATCTGAGTTACAGAAACAAAAAACAAAACAATTACATTTGCCTTTTATGGCTCAATTTACTGACGGAAATATATTTGCAGAAGAAACAAACATGATAGTCAGAGGGAGAGGAAGAGAGATGAAAGGTAAGAAGGGGGGAATGGAGCATTTGACTTCAGTTAAGAGCTTTTGAATTAATTTTCTGGGGTTTGCCAAAAGAAATGTAAGACAAGCTAGCATATGAGTGCTAGAAATTCAACTATGGAAATTATTTTATTTAAGTGTGCCAAAAGCAAAGACTAGTGCAAGCTTGGGACATTATAAAAAACTCAGTTTTGAGCCTCCTTCAAAAGTGAAAGGTAACAAGGGAGTCTTGATACTAAATTGTACAGACAGTAACTGGTGCAGCCATGAGAACAGCCAATTCAGCTGAATCACTGACAGTAAAAACACAACACAGCCAAGTGAGGTGTCCACACAGAGTTAATATATCCAGCCTGCTCAACCTGCCAGGCCACATGACTGCACATGAAGGTGTGTGTGACAAAGTTGACATTTTGTCTGCACCCTGTAGAATTCAATGATTTATATATATACACTAGATGACAGACAGTGGCCGTTGTTTTGAAGCCAAAAAGTAAAAAAAGATTTTGGAAGCTAAAGAAATGCATTTATTAATTACTACATGAGTTCTTGCCTTGTTTATTATATTACAGAATATTAATGCAGGGAGGGGCAATAAAATTTAAAAAACGCGGTGGGCCCTAAAAGCAATTTGCGGGCCAGAAAAGGGGAAGTTATTTGAAAATATACTGTGCCATTTGAAAGTATTCAGACCCCTTGACTTTTCACACATTTTGTTACATTTTGTTACGCCTTGTTCTAAAATGGATTAAATCGTTTGTCCCCCTCTTCAATCTACACACTATACCCCATAAAACAGGTTTTTAGAAATGTTTGCTAATTTATCAAATAAAATAAATGATAAAATATCACATTTACATAGGTTTTTAGACCCTTTTAGACCCAACACAGTACTTTGTTGCGGCACCTTTGGCAGCGATTACAGTTTCGAGTCTTCTCGGGAATGACGCTACAAGCTTGGCACACCTGTATTTGGGGAGTTTCTCCCATTCTTCTCTGCAGATCCTCTCAAGCTGTCAGGTTGGATGGTTGGATGGGGAGCATTGCTGCACAGCTATTTTCAGGTCTCTCCAGAGATATTTGATAGGGTTCAAGTTTGGGCACAGGCAGGGCCTCTCAAAGACATTCAGAGACTTGCCCCGAAGTTACTCCTGAGTTGCCTTGGCTGTGTGCTTATGGTCGTTGTCCTGTTGGAAGGTGAAACTTCACCCCAGTCTGAAGTCTAGAGCGCTCTGGAGCAGGTTTTAATCAAGGATCTCTCAGTACTTTGCTCCGTTCATCTTTCCCTCGATCCTGACTAGTCTCGCAGTCCCTGCCACTGAAAAACATCTTCACAGAATGATGCTGCCACCACCATGCTTCACCATAAGGATGGTGCCAAGTTTCCTCCAGACGTGACGATTGTCATTCAGGCCAAAGAGTTCACTCCTGGTTTCATCAGCGGAGAGAATCTTGTTTCTCATGGTCTGAGTCTTTAGGTGCCTTTTGGCAAACTCCAAGCGGGCTGTCATGTGCCTTTTACTGAGGAGTGGCTTCCGTCTGTCCAATCTACATACAATAAAGGCCTGATTGGTGGAGTGCTGCAGAGATGGTTGTCCTTCTGGAAGGTTCTCCCATCTCCACAGAGGAACACTGGAGCTCTGTCAGTGAGACCATCGGGTTCTTGGTCACCTCCCTGACTAAGGCTCTAATCCCCTGATTGCTCAGTTTAGCCAGGCGGCCAGTTCTAGGAAGAGTCTTGGTGGTTCCAAACTTCTTCCATTTGAGAATGATAGAGGCCACTGAAATGTTTTGGTACCCTTCCCCAGATCTGTGCCTCGACACAATCCTGTCTCAGAGCTCTACGGACAGTCAATAGACCTCATGGCTTGGTTTTTGCTCTGATATGCACTGTGAACTGTGGGACCTTACATAGACAGGTGTGTGCCTTCAAAATCATGTGCAATCAATTGAGTTTACCACAGGTGGGTTCCAGTCAAGTTGTAGAAACATCTCAAGGATGATCAACGGAAACAGGATGCACCTGAGCTCAATTGCGAGTCTCATAGCAAAGTTTCTGAATATTTATATTAATAGCGTATTTCTGTATTTTATTTTTTATAAATTAGCTAAAAACCTGTTTTCACTTTGTCATGATGGCATATTGTGTGTAGATTGATGAGGGTAAAATGTATTTAATCCATTTTCATATAAGGCTGTAATGTTACAAAATGTGGAAAAGTGGAAAGGGGTCTGAATACTTTCGGAATACACATATATATATATATACACAGTGTCATGTGCAATCAATTAAGTATTCAGACCCCTTTCCCCTTATAATATATATATATATATATATTTGCTGCTATAACAGCCTCCACTCTTCTGGGGAGGCTTTCCACTAGATATTGGAATATTGCTGTGGGGACTTGCTTCCATTCAGCCACAAGAGCATTAGTGAGGTCGAGCACTGATGTTGGGGGATTAGGCCTGGCTCACAGTCGGCGTTCCAATTCATCCCAAAGGTGTTCGAAGGGTTGAGGTCAGGGCTCTGTGCAGGCCAATCAAGTTCTTCCACACCAATCTCGACAAACCATTTCTGTATGGACCTCGCTTTTTGCATGGGGACATTGTCATGCTGAAACGGAAAGGGTCTTCCCCGAACTGTTGCCACAAAGTTGGAAGCACAGAATTGTCTAGAATGTCATTGTATACTGTAGCGTTAAGATTTCCCTTCACTGGAAGTAAGGGGCCTAGCCCGAACCATGAAAAACATCCCCGTTGTAGCTCCTAGACATTTTTATTTCACAATAACAGCATTTACAGTTGACCGGGGCAGCTCCAGCAGGGCAGAAATGTAACGAACTGACTTGTTGGAAAGGTGGCATCCTATGACAGTGCCACATTGAAAGTCACTGAGCTCTTCAGGCCATTCTACTACCACTGTTTGTCTATGGAGATTGCATAGCTGTGTGCTCGATTTTATACACCTGTCAGCAACAGGTGTGGCTGAAATAGACAAATCCACAATTTGAAAGGGTGTCCACATACTTCAGCCACGGTGATGTTTTCCAATACATTTTGATACATTTCATTCACTCAGCCTACTGATGCAAATACACTTTTATTTTTTAACATTTCCCATAGGCTATTCAAGTAATTTAGAGGTGAAGGAAACGCGAGGTGCTGGCTAGCGGAGTGGAACACTTCAAAAAAATAAAGTAGAGACGCACACTCTAGGAGCTCTGATGCAAAAACATTTATGTCCAAGGTTTTGACAGACAAGCTGTCTTCATCGGGGTATAATGACAAACACTGCGAGATGACTAATTTACATAGTGTCAAAAGACACACAGGTGTCTGTAATCATGGCCGGGTGTGACCTGATATCATTGGTTAATTGTCATATATTAAAATAGCATACAAAAAACATAAATGGTTTGCGTACGATCATAGATGGTATAAAAAAAGTGTGTTCTTCACAATGCATGTTCTTTCTCTGTCCATAGTCTGGTCTATTTCGGGCAACACGCCTGTCTCTCCCTCGCTCCCTGCCGCTACCCATCTTAAGTGGCTCTGTCCTCGATTAGAACAGAAAAGAGAGAACCGGAACACCAACAGACTCACAGCCACAAATTGACCTTCTCACATACTGTACATCAAAAGAGGACCTAATTTATTAAGTATTTTCTTTAAACTCGCCATTGGTTACTTAGCAGCTGGGCAGCGCTCACGTGCGCTGACCACTACCCCACCTCCATCCCCCGCTGACTGAAAGGCGCACACACACACAGCGCAGGAAAGGGAGAAGCACGGCGCGTTCAAAACACACACAATACAGATAGAAACTTGCGCACGCGCACACACACACACACAGAAGAGAATTTGAAAAAGGGGCTTAGAGTCACTTACAAAGCAGTTGAGCACAGAGCAGGAGACCCTTGCTGCAAGGCTCATGACGAGAAGAGGAAGCAGGGCTGTGCCCCTGAGACACACAGCCTACAGAGATGCAGTAGCAGCAGGAAGAAGGTAGAGCCACGGGCCGGCATTACCATCCTCACCACTCCTACTCCCTCCACACCTATCCGCCTCCGTATTACCCCCACACTGCCCCAGGAGGTGCTATACACCCCCACCCTTAGTCCCCCCTCCTCCCCCAGTGAGGGGGATGAAAACCGAGAGAGGGAGTGCTGGTGCCTGGAAAGCCCCCCTGTTGCTCAGACCAAGTTGGGAGGAAGCGAATGATAGTCCATAAGAACACACAGAGTCCACTGAAATAGCCCACAAAGAGGAGGATGAAGGACAAGAAAGAGAGAGCAGGTGAACTTACTAGACGTGAGCGGAAAAATGAGGATGCCGTGAGTGTGAGGAGAGACAGAGGAGAGAAAGAAACAGAGAGCAGGAATTGCCTGATGCTAAGCTCCACCCTCGGCATGCCATGCGCATCTCCACCCTCTCACCCAATCACGTGCTCTTGCTTCACTCTCTCTCTCCATCACATCCTCCCTACCTACCTCTTCCCTGTTTACCCTTCACCGAGATACATCTCCTCCTACGCAGTCAGGCAGCCTCCTCAGCAACGCGTCAGAGCAGCATAGACCGTACCACACCACTGCTGGATGCTACAGCCAGCACATCACGCATCTATCTCATGCACCACACCGCAACGCAGCATATGCACTACGCATGGGTAGAGATACACACACGCACAAATAAACGATCAGAACATGTCTTCACAAGGCTATATTTAACACCTTACACTAGTGGTTGTTTTTCACAAGGGTTTGTTTCTTACATTGACACCTCTGCATCAGAAGGCACAGACACACACTGGGGAGGATGGGGTCTCTCGCTGAAACAGTATCAAGCCGACTGACACTGTGGTACTGTAGGTTGGAGCAGAACATGGAGGGAGGAGTGGAAGAGGAGTGAGCCTATGCAGAGAACTCCAGTGACAGCATTCTACAGCAGAGCTGCCCCCTCCTTGCCCCCTCGCCTACCCTCCCTCTATTCTGAGTTTCTCCTTGGTGCTGTGTGTGTGTGTGTGTGTGTGTGTGTGTGTGTGTGTGTGTGTGTGTGTGTGTGTGTGTGTGTGTGTGTGTGTGTGTGTGTGTGTGTGTGTGTAAGCATATACAGTGTCCCCTAAGCCAGAGGGGCACACACACTACCACGGTTGAGTCGTGACTTTGGGAGGAGCCATTATTTTTTTACATTCTAGAGTCATCCGAGCAACACTGCACACAAGAACCTGCAGTGTAAGCTACTGTACCTGCATTTCAACTGTATACACATCACACACAGTTCATTAATCAAGATAACACTGCAATCAATGTATTTTTTATTTTATTGTGTATCAATAGAATACTTCCCTACTAGTGCATTGCAGCATGCCCCATTGACCTTAGACAGTGGTGCAGCCAATACTCATCCAGCCCCAGCCTTTCCATCAGTCCCATTATCACAATGGCCCATGATGTATTTATAAGATAGGCATGTACTGTATAATGTCATGTATAGAGCTGAAATCACCCTCCATTGTTGAGGATAGACAATCATATCGATTCGACACAAATCATTTGTGACTGTTCTGTAATGTCCTAAACAGACCCTGCCTGGGCTCTGGTCTATATGGATGCTGTGTCCTCTCTCTGTGATGTAACAATAGACTGGAGGGGACCCTGACTGCTAATTGGCTGTGAGTGACGGCCCATGGCAGGCAGGCAATAGCATGGATCATGACTCGCTAACAGAGAGGAGAACCTCAGAACACCCAGTTAGGGGGATGGGATACGTGGATATATGGATGGCTTCTGGTGCATGACAGAGTTTTATTATCATAGGGTGTGTTCGTGATTTCAATCTGGAGTGCCAGAATGTGCTCTGGGTGTTTGTAAATTCAGGGCGTTGTCAGATTGTCCGTTCGTAAATTCAGAGCGTTTCGCTCTCGGAGCGTTCCGAGCGCAACTAGATGCTCTGGCCGAGGAGTAGGGTTGACATGAGCGTAAATTAATCAGTTATTCTGTGCTCTGCCTCTGGCACAGTGAGACGAGAGTGCTCTGAAATCGGAGAAGACAGCCAGAGTGAATTTACGAACGCACCCATAATGTACTGTATAGAACCGACTACAGCCACAATGTACAGTCATGGCCAAAAGTTTTGAGAATGACACAAATATTAATTTTCACAAAGTTTTCTGCTTCAGTGGGATATTTAGATATTTTTGTCAGATGTTACTATGGAATACTGAAGTATAATTACAAGCATTTCATAAGTGTCAAAGGCTTTTATTGGCAATTTCATGAAGTTGATGCAGAGTCAATATTTGCAGTGTTGACCCTTCTTTTTCAAGATCTCTGCAATCCACCCTAGCATGTTGTCAAATAATGGGATTAAGGTCTGGGGAGTTTCCTGGCCATGGACCCAAAATATGGATGTTTTATTCCCCGAGCCACTTAGTTATCACTTTTGCCTTACGGCAAGGGGCTCCATCATGCTGGAAAAGGCATTGTTCGTCACCAAACCGTTCCTGGATGGTTGGGGGAAGTTGCTCTCGGAGGATGTGTTGGTACCATTCTGTATTCATGGCTGTGTTCATAGGCAAAATTGTGAGTGAGCCCACTCCCTTGGCTGAGAAGCAACCCCGCATGAATGGTCTCAGGATGCTTTACTGTTGGCATGACACAGGACTGATGGGAGCGTTCACCTTGTCTTCTCCGGACAAGCTTTTTCCGGAAGCCCCAAGCAATTGGAAAGGGGATTCATCAGAGAATATGACTTTACCCCAGTCCTCAGCAGTCCAATCCCTGTACCTTTTGCAGAATATCAGTCTGTCCCTGATGTTTTTCATGGAGAGAAGTGGCTTCTTTGCTGCCCTTCTTGACACCAGGCCATCCTCCAAAAGTCTTCGCCTCACTGTGCGTGCAGATGCACTCACACCTCCCTGCTGCCATTCCTGAGCTCTGTACTGGTGGTGCTCCAATCCCGCAGCTGAATCAACTTTAGGAGACGGTCCTGGCGCTTGCTGGACTTTCTTGGGCGCTCTGAAGCCTTCTTCACATCATTTGAACCGCTCTCCTTGAAGTTCTTGATGATCCGATAAATGGTTGATTTAGGTGCAATCCTACTGGTAGCAATATCCTTGCCTGTGAAGCCCTTTTTGTGCAAACCAATGATGACAGCACGTGTTTCCTTTCAGGTAACCATGATTGACAGAGGAAGAACAATGATTCCAAGCACCACCCACCTTTTGAAGCTTCCAGTGAGTTATTCAAACTCAATCAGCATGACAGAGTGATCTCCAGCCTTGTCCTCGTCAACACTCACACCTGGGTTAACGAGAGAATCACTGACATGACGTCAGCTGGTCCTTTTGTGGCAGGACTGAAATGTAGTGGGGATGTTTTTGGGGGATTAAGTTCCTTTGCATGGCAAAGAGGGACTTTGCAATTAATTGCAATTCATCTGATCACTCTTCATAACATTCTGGAGTATATGCATATTGCCATCATACAAACTTGAGGCAGCAGACTTTGTGAAAATTTATATTTGTGTAATTCTCAAAACTTTTGGCCACGACTGTACGTCAAACAGAGGTGCGTCAACTGGCAATGGGGACCAGATTAAACTAAAGTACCTTCTCACTGTATCACTGAATACATTATGGGGTTAGATGGTTGGGTTGTGCCTTCTTGAACATTCACTTGGCCATATATAAAGTACCAGTCAAAAGTTTGGACACACCTCTTCATTCTAGGGTTCTTCTTTATTTTTACTATTTTCTACATTGTGGAACAATAGTGAAGATATAACAATTGTGAAATAACACATATGGAATCATGTAGTAATCAAAAAAAGCGTTAAACAAATCAAAATATATTTTATATTTGGAATTCTTCAAAATAGCCACCCTTCGCCTTGATGACAGCTTTGCACACTTTTGGCATTCTCTCAACCAGTTTCATGAGGTAGTCACCTGGAATGCATTTCAATTAACAGGTGTGCCTTGTTAAAAGTTAATTTGTGGAATTTATTTCCTTCTTAATGCATTTGAGCTTGTGTTGTGACATGGTAGGGGTGGTACAGAGAAGATATCCCTATTTGGTAAAAGACCAAGTCCATATTATGGCAAGAAAAGCTCAAATAGCAAAGAGAAACGACAGTCCATCATTACTTTAAGACATGAAGGTCAGTCAGTGTGGAACATTTCAAGGACTTTGAAAGTTACATCAACTAGTCACAAAAAACATCAAGCGCTATGAGGAAACTGGCTCTCATGAGGACCGCCAAAGGAAAGGAAGACCCAGAGTTACCTCTGCTGCAAAGGACATGTTCATTAGAGTTAACTGCACCTCAGAAATTGCAGCCCAAATAAATGCTTCACTGAGTTCAAGTAACAGACACATCTCAACATCAATGATATTTGACCAAGAAGGAGAGTGATGGAGTGCTGCATCAGATGACCTGGCCTCCACAATCACCCGAACTCAACCCTATTGAGATGGTTTGTGATGACTTGGACTGCAGAGTGAAGGAAAAGCAGCCAACAAGTGCTCAGCATATGTGTGAACTTCTTCAAGACGGTTGGAAAAGCATTCCAGGTGAAGCTGGTTGAGAGAATGCCAAGAGTGTGCAATATATTTAGATTTGTTTAACACTTTTTTGGTTACTACATGATTCCATATGTGTTATTTCATAGTTTTGATGTCTTCACTATTATTCTACAATGTAGAAAATTGCAAAAATAAAGAAGAACCCTTGAATGAGTAGGTGTATGCAAACTTTTGACTGGTATTGTATGTGTGCAGCTGTGCACTTTATGTCACTGTAGCTGTGCAAATAGGGAATCATTATATTCCCTCCTGTGTTTCAATAGCGTGTTTGCTGTCACATGCGGTAAACGCATGCAGGCCTGTATGATATCTGGTAGGGTTATGCTTCGATCCCAATGACAGCTTCTTTGTGCAAATTGGACGCAGCATCATCAGGACATGTATGCTACAAATGTTCAACATTCACCTTCTGCTACCATTTCTGTCAAATTGTATTTTCCTGACTAAATGTCATATGTTGTTTCTATGTTTTTATGCATTATATACTGCAATTATTTTTTGTGATCTAACCCGCATTACCCATGTAAGGCACAAATTAGCTAAACTAGCTACCCCGTTATTATTTGGGGATGAAGGGCAGTGGGCCAGCGCAGCCTTGCCTCCCGGATGACACCAAGACTGTCTTCGTTAAGGAGTAACGTGCCTTCACCCCTGACTACTAACATTACAAGGCCTTTCAGCATCTCGACAACCCAACAGCAGAGTGAGACTGGAGAAATGCCAGCCCAAAACTTCTAAAGCACACCACATTGCACAACATATATGGCAGGGGTAGGCGGGCCGATTTTTGTCCAAGTGGATGGTCGGGAGGAGGGGTACACAGCAAATTTAAAGCCCAAAAAGAGATTGTATCTTAAAATTTAAAAAATGTATACCATTGAGACACGATCACATATTGTGGGAATGCTTGGGGACAAAATACAAATCTTGTCTGAAGATGTGGGTTCGGTAGTGGCACAGATGAGCTCAGCCTACAAAAACACAGTACATGACAACCGAGAATATGCATCCAATATGCATCCATTATAGCAGACATCCTTATGTTGTTGGCAAAAAAGGGGATTGCATTTATTTAACCTTTATTTAACTAGGCAAGTCAGTGAAGAACAAACTCTTATTTACAAGGATGGCCTACTGGGGAACAGTGGGTTAACTGTCTTGTTCAGGGGTATAAGAGATTTTTACCTGGTCAGCTCCTGGATTCGGGATTAGATGCAGCAATCTTTCGGTTAGTGGCCCAACGCTCTAACCACTAGGCTACCTGCCGCAGGGCATGAGGCATGATGAGCCCGAGACCTCCAGCAAATGGGGCAACTTCTTAGAAATGTCCCACTTCCACACAAAAAGAGATGTGGCATTTATTGCCAAGCTACACACGTCACTGAATCTCACCAGCCACGAAACACAAAATGAATTCATAGCCATTGTGGCTAAAAACTAAATAATTTGGGAGGTAGAGGCCAATGGCTTTTTAACTCTAATGGTTGACTAGGCACACAGCTACAAAACAGAGGAGATGACGGTGTGTGCCCGTTACAGAAAACAATTGGAAGTTCAAGAACGGTTCATGGGCTTTCTCGACTGTTCAGAGCGGGCAAACGCAGAGGCCATATACACCCACATCAAGCAGTTCCTGCAAGAGCACAGTATTTCCAACCTACCTGTGGTTGCCCAGTGCTAAATGGAGCCGCTGTGCCATGGCTGGCATAGTGAACGGGAAACGCGCCAGGAACATACAGCGGCAGTCTACATTCACTGCATGGCCCACATGCTCAATCTGTTGTTGGAGGAGGCCTACACAGTTAACCGGGCAGCCTCGCGGTTTTCTTCCATCTTGGAAAGCCTTCTTTTTTACAGCCAGGTACTCACCATGCCCTCCTGGAGATGGGTCAGGGACTGCCATCTTCCCTGTCACTTCTCCATATCAAGTGACATTGCCAAAACTATAGACCCAGAACAGCTTATCTACGCATATGATGCAAAGACCTGATGTTGGATGCTGCTCCATTAGGGTAAAAGTGTTCTTTTTGAATCACTGTTGCTTTGGCAGCTACTATGCCATTCATAGCCTGTATGCTTTGGTTTGTAACCATAATTGCTTTCCAGAACAAAGTGTTTCAATATTTGTTTGTTGACTTTTATGAAAGCTACTGGACGTACTTCTCAGGGTTTATTGTGTCAAAATAAAACAAATTGTCGTTGTCCACACTTTAGTGTTGCTGCATTATAGGCTCATGGAGAGCTTCATGGCATTTGTCCTTTGCATTGGTCTTGGTCTGGGTTGAACGTTGATTTTCATGAGAGAGCGGGATCAGTGACCCCGACAGGAATCCCAAGGCCATGATAATACAGTTATGAACATAATGAACAGATTATGCCAGTCATGTATAATTAACAAAAAGCCTTTCTCTGCTAAAATGTGTATAGGCCTAGTTTTTTTCCCTCTTACAGTTAAGGTTCACACACATTGCACTGAACGTAGATCTAGCTTTCGCCTGCCAATCATTCAGCAAGCATCATTTTAGGGACCACCTGCTGTAGACGTTTGACTGCCGACATTTTTCACGCGATTCTACATGTAAAATTGGTGTGCAAAATTACATTGAGGTGCTAAGTACTCTCGGCCAGCCAATGCTATTGGCGTCTCTGAGACCTTACACGTGACAAGAGTTCAGAAGTGTTTGTTTTGTTCTTTTGGGAGAGACCAATAAAGGAATTGACGGATTTGCCTATTCTTTCCTAAACTGTAGCCGATATGCCTGTGCTATTTTGTAGCATAGCCCACTCACTGTGTACATTCCTGTTTGGTCTGGTCCTGCAATTTGATTGATGCACTTGATTTTATTATATTATGTACTGTACCCGATTTTATGTTGGCCTACTTTTAATATACGATGTCATTGAGTGTCCTGAAAAGTGTACGTCAAATGTATTATTTTTAAAGAAATATAATTAGCAAACAGTTGAAATAAATTGCTACTTGTATGTAAAGCATTAGCCTGTGCATGTTTCTAATAGAACAACTGATCATTTGTTTACACTATAGCGTATTCGTCTCAGACATGGGGCGCTCTGTTCATGCCGGGTATTGATTTCTATCAGTATTTATTGCCTGCAATCCATTTAAACATGAAAAAGATGGGAAGGCCTGTGTGAAATCTTCCTGCTTCGGCATCCCAATCGGAAATTAGACTGGCGTTCGCGCACTGAAGTAGACTCAGGGCTCCGCACACCTGGCTAGAGACTGCTGCCACTGTCCATCAGTGTTGGTTCTTAACCCGTCAGCTCTGAATAGAGTGATACATCCCGTAGCGACTGGCGCATATAGCCACAGCCAAGAAGCCAGTAATTTGAACAGCGCAGCAAATAACCGATTGTTGAGTTGCCGCTGTCAGTGAAATACAATTGTGGGAAATACAATTGTAAAGCAATTGGCCATATGCCTACTGAAAATAGTAGAATTCTGTCTGTCCGTACCTACCATAATTATTTCTCAACAGAATCATGTTGTGGGGGTTCTTTGCTGCAGGAGGGACTGGTGCACTTCACAAAATAGATGATATCATGAGGAGGAAAATGATGTGGATATATTGAAGCAACATTTCAAGACATCAGTCAGGAAGGTAAAGCTTGGTCGCAAATGGGTCTTCCAAATGGACAATGACCCCAAGCATACTTCCAAAGTTCTGGCAAAATGGCCTAAGGACAACAAAGTCAAGGTATTGGAGTGGCCATCACAAAGCCCTGACCACAACCCTATAGAAAATGTGTGGGCAGAACTGAAAAAGCATGTGCGAGCAAGGAGGCCTATACAAACCTGACTCAGTTACACCAGCTCTGTCAAGAGGAATGGGCCAAAATTCACCCAACCTAAGAGGATGTTTTTGTGGAAAAACATATACAGCTTCCCCAAACTTGAAACCCACGGGCCACCTATGGAATATATATATATATATATGTTTTTTTTATTTAACCAAGAAAGTCAACTAAGAACAAATTATTATTTACAATGACGGCCTAGCAAGAGGCAAAAGGCTTCCTGTTTAGAGGGCACATTGGGGCACTCGTCTTGTGGTGTGACTGAGTGGCTTAGTGTTCCCCTCTCTCCTCTACCCGTTCTCCCTCCGACCAGCCAGACTAGTCAGTCAGTGAGTTCCAGATATGGCCTCCTGTATCCTGTGTCTCCACAGTGTTAAAGTTATTTTAGGAAAGGAGGCCACCCATCCATCCACTCAACCAACCAACCACAGGGCCTGTAGGTGCAGCTGTTGATAGTTCCTGGGCAGATATATTGTCACGACTTTCGTCGGAAGAAGAAGAGGAGTCATTGGACCAAAATGCAGCGGAGTATGTGTTCATCTTTATTAGCTTAACTGACTGAACACTGAATACAAAATAACAAAAATAATAGCCGAAACAGTTCTGCAAGGTGCAACCAACACTAAACAGAAAATAACCACCCACAACTAACAGTGGGAAAACAGGCTACCTAAGTATGGTTCTCAATCAGAGACAATGAAAGACAGCTGTCCCTGATTGAGAACCATACCAGGCCAAAACATAGAAATACACAACCTAGACATACAAACATAGAATGCCCACCCACATCACACACTGACCAATCAAAAAATAGAAACATACAAAGCAATCTACGGTCAGGGCGTGACATATATGATCACGGTCTCATATGTGTTATGAGATTTTGATTAATAATGACTAAATTAGGTATACATTATTTAGCTTAAAACCACAACTAAACAGAATACTACTATGTTACTGTATGGATGTATGAATCTTATTATAATCATAGTACTGAATATAATGTGTGTAATTATAATCAAGGATTAGAACAAAGACTGTCTGTTCCTTGGTAGAAACGAATGGAGTTATCGTCAGACTGGCTAGAATGCTGTGTTCCTTACGGGACATCTTATCTCTACAAAGGGAGAGGAGAGACCTTGGGCTAGTAGTAAATTATTTAACAGGAGGTGGACGATGTGGGAAGGTTTGTGAACTATACTGCCATTGTATCGGAGTGGAGGAAGCGCAGTTTAAAACCTATGACGTCATTTTTTGTATATAACCTGTTGTAAATTGTACCATGATCAGTATTCTCGAGAATAAACGCTATTGATTGATTTTGAGACTGGTCTCTGTCTATTTTATGCAAATAAGTATCTTACAAATCCTTAGAAATGGGCAGAGTGTTTTAACTGAATTGGTTGATAAACATGTAGTTATCAAATTCCTTTAACAATATGTCAAATCAATTTGTATTTGTCACATGCGCTGAATACAGGTAGACCTTACCGTGAAATAGTTAAGTAACAAAATAATAAAAATGAGAATACAATGCCTTCGGAAAGTTGACCTTTTCCACATCTTGTTAAGTTACAGCCTTATTCTAGAATTGATTAAATAAATACAAATCATCAGCAATAATGTATTAACTATTATTCTACAATGTAGAAAACAGTAAAAATGTATTAAAACCCTGGAATGAGTAGTGTGTCCACACTTTTGACTGGTACTGTACGTAAATGGGGCGGTAGGTAGCCTAGTGGTTAGAGCATTGGGCCAGTAACCCGAAAGGTTGCTAGATCGAATCCCCGAGCTGACAAGGTCACAATCTGTCGTTCTCCCCCTGAACAAGGCAGTTAACACACTGTTCCTAGGCCGTAATGGTAAATAAGAATTTGTTCTTAACTGACTTGCCTGGTTAAATAAAGGTTACATTTTTTATTTTGTACAAATTTGCAAAAAATATCTCAACTTTTTTTGCTTTGTCATTATGGAGTATTGTGTGTAGATTGATGAGGGGGAAAACGATGTTCCCTTGTCAAACAGGTGGAAGAGGGTTCTTGTTTAAAAAAAAATATATCATGCTCAGTGCTGCAGTAGTCAGGCCACAGAGCTTGGCCCAAAATGTGTTGCATGGTTGTCCCAAATCACGTTTTGACAACTGAATGGGAAATTGCCTGCCCGCCCATTTGATCGATGCCAAATACATTTGATTGACAACTAAGAGATATGCTAACTGTGATTAACAGTCATTCAAAATAGCTAGCAAAGTGGTTCACATTTCTTGCTAGCTAAGCAAATGACAACTGCACCTCTAGCTGTAGCCATCGAAAAATGATATGAGGGGAAAAAGTCACTCACCCACTCCTCCAATAATATGACATGCTCCCAGCAGATATCTAGCTAACGTTAGGCTCCGTGCCTTTAGCTTGCTAAATAAATAGCTAGCTACATCAATAGACATGCTAGCCCAGATATTTAATAACTCCAAATAACAAAAAAGTTTGTTGTGACATTTAAACTTAAAACGTTATTCATTTTTTTGCACTGCATGGATCCCCGCTGCAGTTGAATGCAACACTGCTGCATGGTACACTCAAAATGTATTGTAGTGGAGTATCCAGCCTAGGCTAAAATGTATTGTAGTGGAGTAGCCAGCCTAGGCTAAAATGTATTGTAGTGGAGTATCCAGCTTAGGCTAAAATGTATTGTCGTGGAGTAGCCAGCCTAGGCTGAAATGTATTGTAGTGGAGTATCCAGCCTAGGCTAAAATGTATTGTAGTGGAGTATCCAGTCTAGGCTAAAATGTATTGTCGAGGAGTAGCCAGCCTAGGCTAAAATGTATTGTCGTGGAGTAGCCAGCCTAGGCTAAAATGTTGCTGTAATAGGTTTACATGTTTCTCCTTTGCATGATTTTTGTTGCCGGTTTAGTTTTTTGGTTTAAAAATCAAAGCCAGACGGCAACATTTTAGTAGCCTAGCTAGGACTGTCTCATGTCTGTACACTTTCCCTCTACTGTGCGCTGTCAAAGGGACATACGAAAGCAGCGCAATTGAAGTTGAATTCACCGATGCGAGTGCATTAGGCTGTGTTTGAAACATGTGCGCTTGCCTATTAGCCACATTGTGACTGACTTGTGATCATTGCCCTTGCTAGTTTGAGTGTATAAACATTCACAACCTCAGTCACAGTCATACATTTTTGTTAAAAATATTGAGTAATTGCAACTGAAACCGAATGGGTGGCAGCAGCAAACAATGCATCAGGCCAGCTGTGATTTACAACCTGATAGCAATCTTTTTGGACTACCAAGAAATCTATTGGTGAATTATATGAATCATATATTGAACCGCATCCATCTATTCTGCCAACAATTCATTACTGTAAGGCATGTAATTTCTTGTCAAATGGAACCTACTTGTGAAAGTTGGTTTTGAATCAAACTGGGAATTGGATATGTTTTACTGATATGATTGTCTGTTTGGTTCATATCTGCAAAGTAGTTAAAATGCTGTCTGTTCCACTTTAACTAATCACTAGCTCCTACCTGGAATATCCCGACTGACTGGCTGGGTCTGTAACTGGAGCCCTGCACAGTCTCTAGTGTCCTGTCAGTGGGTGGCATCATATGGGGCATTGTGTGAGTGACACAAAAGCTCCCATGTTTACTGTGCCCACACGCGCACGCACGCACGCACACACACACACACACACACACACACACACACACACACACACACACACACACACACACACACACACACACACACACACACACACACACACACACACACACACACACACACACGCACACACACACACACACACACACACACACACCAACAGTGGGTAACAATTAAGTACATCAAATCAAATACATTTTTATTTGTCACATACACATGGTTAGCAGATGTTAATGTGAGTGTAGCGAAATGCTTGTGCTTCTAGTTCCGACAATGCAGTAATAACCAACAAGTAATCTAGCTAACAATTCCAAAACTACTGTCTTATACACACAAGTGTAGGGGGATAAAGAATATGTACATAAAGATATATGAATGACTGATGGTACAGAGCGGCATAGGCAAGATACAGTACATGGTATCGAGTACAGTATATACATATGAGATGAGTATGTAAACAAAGTGGCATAGTTAAAGTGGCTAGTGATACATGTATTACATAAAGATGCAGTAGATGATATAGAGTACAGTATATACGTATACATATGAGATGAATAATGTAAGGTATGTAAACATTATATTATATCACTGTGATTGTTTTCAATTAAAATAATAGCTTCTTATTAAATAGCAATTTCTCAACAATACATTTTGCTAGAACTGTCTGAGTGGTCTGAGTGAGGAGGGGGAAAACTGAAAATGAGCTGTTATTGGCAGAGAGGTTTGGAACTCTTTCTTATTGACTTGCCTAGTTAAATAAAGGTTAAATAAAAAATGTAAATGGTCTATTAAGAGGCTGACATTTCAGGCGGTCTTTTCAAACAGCTCTTTCACTGATTATCATCATTTTCACAGTATTATTTCAACCTCAGTGTGGAAATATTTAAAACACAGGAAATTGTGTTTTTGACTGCACTGGGCCTTTAATGCAAATAATATGTGACCCATTATAGAGATCTGGGCATATAACGCATGCCACTACTTCACAGGAGAGGAATTTGAATTTAAAATAAATTAATCATTTTTGTCAAAATGCTCTGTCAAATGACACATCCTGCTCTCTGCTACCCCAGATATTTTCATCATGGACTACATACAAAGTGTAGCTACAGATTTCAAAACCAGTGTTGTCCTGAATACTGCTGCTGGTATCGACATAGCTCTGTCTTCTGTGGTTAAAGCAGTCTAGACTGGCTGAAGCCAAGAGGGAAGGATTATTTTGAAAGTGTTTCAATCTGCCATGAATCATCATAATCCATACACCAGTAAGAGTCGACAGTTAAAATGCTAAGATAATAGCGTATGTACATGTAGCTATCTCAACTGTATAAAAAGTAATTTTCATCGTTAGCTATTGTTAGCTAGCTAGCTAACTAGGTAGACAGTTGCATACAGGTACCGTTATAGCTTGCTTCGAACTGCAATAAACCATTGTTTGCAGATGTGGCCAGTTGCATTCTGCTGTTAATGTGGATTGCTGATGTGCCAAGGCATGCATTACATGATGACAATCTTTTTCATGTTTGCCAGTTTGTCATGTTTAACTACCTAGCTACCAAATCAAATCAAATGTTATTTGTCACATGTGCCCAATACCACAGTCGTAGACCTTACAGTGAAATACTTACTTACAAGCCCTTAACCAACAATGCAGTTTTAAGAAAACACCTTAAAAAACAAAGAAATAAAAGTAACATAATTAAAGAGCAGCGGTAAGATAACAATAGCGAGGCTATATAGGGGGTACCCGTCAGTCGAGGTAATTGAGGTAATATGAACATGTAGGTAGAGTTATTACTTGTGTCTACATTGCCTTCATTGTTGGGATGGAAGCAGGTTAAGTGCGTACAAAACATTTTAGTACAGCTGTAGCAGTCGGCAGGCAATAACAAGCTATAAAACATGAATTAATTTGTGTTTTAACCTATTTTTCTGGAATTTATCTTTCAGCATAAACCCATAAACCCACGTACAAGGAGATGATTGAGAGTGAACAAGCAACACTTCATGTATTTTGTCTTTGTACTTTGAGCTTATTGCTTTGACTTGGGGGTCAACTAATGTTATTGCTGGTATGAAAGGTTTCAATGTCTTGTCTATTTTGTCTGCTTTCCTCCATTATAGCTTTAATTATCTGGAGCCTGGTGTTGTGGCCAAAGGAGCTTTCACTCAGTTGGAACCAGTTTTCAGCTGCTGTGCAATGTTGACGTCCTTCCTCCCAGAGATGTGCAAATCATCACCCTGAATAGATACATCCCGGCAAACATATATTTTTAAGAAGACCAGGACTTTTGCAATGAAAAGGCCATGCACATTATATGCTGCTCCAAAGGGCAGGGCAGAAATATGCTCTCAGGCTAGATTCCATTTGTTCATATCATAGCATGACCTGAACCAAAATTACTCAAATGATCTTATGATACAGGCCTAGGTCTAGATATTGTTTTTCCCAATTGTAGGCTACAATTTTTTTTAATTTCATTTATTTAACCTTTATTTAACTAGGCTACCTTTACCAGTTGAAGTTAATAAAGAATTTTGTTGAAATCGTTTGTTTTTTAAGCACTACCTCACTGCTTTAGCACATGGCCACATTCATGTGTTCCAGTGTGAATTATTTAAGAGATGGGTGGGTCTAAGGCTTTAGAGGGTGTGAACGATGCTAAACGGGCATAAAGAAAGTACAGCACTATAGATATACAATAACGGGTCATTTAATACTGTAAAAGGTTTGCCTAGTGGGGTAACTTGGTGAGATAATGTTCAGAGAAAAAAATATTTTTTCTCCTAAATGGGATTATAAATGTATCAACTATTAAAGCAGCATTACTTCATGTTTCCTCAAACTATAGTGTATGATATGCCATTTGAAGCTCTGAGACTGTACTTTTACACAATGTAAAAAAAAAAACACAATTTCAAATTTTGAAACATAAGACTGAGAAGAGATGTGGTCACATACACTAAACAGAAATATAAATGCAATATGCAACAATTTCATTGATTTTACTGAGTTACAGTTCAATTGAATCAGTCAACTGAAATAAATATATTAGGCCCTAATCTATGGATTTCACATGACTGGGCAGGGGCGCAGCCATTGGTGGGCCTGGGAGGGTATAGGCTCACCCACTTGAGAGCCAGGCCCACCCACTGGCCACTCTCCCATAAAGCCCATACTGGTGAAGTGCTGTAGAAACTGTTGTCCTTCTGGCAGGTTCTCCCAATGCAGGCAAGGAACTCTGCAGTTCTGTCAGAGTAGTCATTGAGTTCTTGGTCACCTCCCTGACCAAGGTCCTTGCCTGGTTGCTCAGTTTGGTCGGACGGCCAGCTCTGGGTAGTTCCATATTTTTTTCAATTTCCCAGTGATGGAGACCGCTGTGCTTTTTAAACTTTAAAAAATTATTTTACACCCATCCCCAGATATATGCCTCATCATAATTCTGTCTCTGAAATTTACGATCAGTTCCTTGGACTTCATTGTATCGTTTATGCTCTGACATACATTAACTGTGGGACCCTATATAGACAAGTGTGTTTCTTTCTAAATCATGTCCAAACTGAGTTGGCCACAGGTGGACTTCAATCAAGTTGTAGTGACATCAAGGATGATCAAAGGAAATTGGATGCACCTGAGCTCAATGTGCAAGGTCATAGCAAAGGTGTAAAATAAATTGCAAACATTTCTAAAAACAGGATTTTATCGTGTGAAGAAAAAATCTATTTTATCCATTTTGAATTCAGGCTGTAACAAAATGTTGAATAAGTTAAGGGGTATGAATACTTTCTGAAGGCACTGTATATTAGTCCTGGTCTATGGTCTTTTCTCCATATTTGGGGGATCCAAAAACCAGGAGAACATGAGATTTTCCCACAGAGATTTTCCTTGTCCAGGAAACGTCTGACAGAAAGAATGGGTCAGCCAAACTTCCCATTCATTCAGAGCACCCCAGTGGGCAGAACGTCCACCCACCGGTCATAGACAATTAGAGCTTGGCTCTTGTCTGTCACACAGAGGGCCCAGGCCTGTGCAGAGGGGCAGGGTGGCATTCTCCAGACCCACCCAACCAGAACAACTGGGTCACAAGCTGAACTGGCACATTATTTATTTTACAACAACTTTTGATTATAGTCACACAAATGGGGAAGGATGGTCCCTGCCTGATGCTTTCATAAACCCTTTTTACTTGTCTTGATTAAGTGACTGACTGAACATTTTATGTATTTATTTTATTTTACCTTTATTTTGCTGGAGATAATATTTAGTTATTGGTGTAGAAGATTTAATGCCCTGCCATTCACCCAATAACAGAGGCTGTGCCGTTATTTGTCTTCTCTGTACTCAGCAAATGTAATACAGGCACCAGGCAGAGCACTCTAATAAGATGCAAGGGATTAAATCAAATCATCATCATCAAAAACAGGCAGTAAATCTAAGCTGTGTGTGTGTGTGTGTGTGTGTGTGTGTGTGTGTGTGTGTGTGTGTGTGTGTGTGTGTGTGTGTGTGTGTGCGTGCGTGCGTGCATGCGTAATCTAATTTTATTCGTTCAGTACACAGTTTACAGCATGTATAAAAGGTGCAGTGACATGCTTACGTAGGTGTGTTGTGGAAAAGAACACTGGATCCCTAAGGTCACACAATCCTGTTCCAACAACACTGATTGGATCTTTGGTATTTAATTAAATATTAGATGAAAAACAAATGTCCACATTTCTATTCTTACTTATTGGCTGCATGTTGTTCACAATAATATCAGGGAAAATAAATTCAATCAATGAAATAAAAACAAAAAAAGATAGCCTGGCACTAGTCTTGTGATTTGTCTTTAGTTTTTCATAAATTAATAATTAGTGCCCTAAAGCTCATGATGATCACACAAAGCAGCATCATGAATAGTGCAGTCTGTATAACCCACAACCATGCTGAGAACTCAGCATTCTGAGCAGAACATAGTTAGAATCAGCTCCTCCAAAAGAAACAAGATTTGATCCCTCATTAGTTGAACTGCATTCTGCTCCTCCCAGATAAATCCGATCAGATCCGTCATTGGTTGAAATACAGGAAGCAGAAGCACCGATTCTCATGAAACCAACTAAAACCATGTCTTTGATGAATTCATCTATATAACCTATAAATAATATTAGGGTAGAAGGAACGAAATTATGTTGCCACGAGCAGCACCAGGGATATTGAATTGAGTGAGAATGGGGCATCATACACGCACCCAAAAATCTGAGGGGGCACAAGAATGTAACTATGGCTGGGTGGTGGTCCGAAATGGGGCTAGGCCCTCGGTCCATAAGTTGGATAATTTAGACTTTTTCAAACATTTGAAAGTACATTTTCCTGCAATCTAGAGCAATAATCCTTATGCTTAAGTCTATGTAAAAAATGCAGTGGGGCAAAAAAGTATTTAGTCAGCCACCAATTGTGCAAGTTCTCCCACTTAAAAAGATGAGAGAGGCCTGTAATTTTCATCATAGGTACCCTTCAACTATGACAGACAAAATGAGAAGAAAAAAATCCAGAAAATCACATTGTAGGATTTTTAATGAATTTATTTGCAAATTATGATGGAAAATAAGTATTTGGTCACCTACAAACAAGCAAGATTTCTGGCTCTCACAGACCTTCTTCAAGAGGCTCCTTTGTCCTCCACTCGTTACTTGTATTAATGGCACCTGTTTGAACTTGTTATCAGTATAAAAGACACCTGTCCACAACCTCAAACAGTCACACTCCAAACTCCACTATGGCCAAGACCAAAGAGCTGTCAAACGACACCAGAAACAAAATTGTAGACCTGCACCAGACTGGGAAGACTGAATCTGCAATAGGTAAGCAGCTTGGTTTGAAGAAATCAACTGTGGGAGCAATTATTAGGAAATGGAAGACATACAAGACCACTGATAATCTCCCTCGATCTGGGGCTCCACGCAAGATCTCACCCCGTGGGGTCAAAATGATCACAAGAACGGTGAGAAAAAATCCCAGAACCACACTGGGGGACCTAGTGAATGACCTGCAGAGAGCTGGGACCAAAGTAACAAAGCCTACCATCAGTAACACACTATGCCGCCAGGGACTCAAATCCTGCAGTGCCAGACGTGTCCCCCTGCTTAAGCCAGTACATGTCCAGGCCCGTCTGAAGTTTGCTAGAGAGCATTTGGATGATCCAGAAGAAGATTGGGAGAATGTCATATGGTCAGATGAAATCAAAATATAACTTTTTGGTAAAAACTCAACTCGTCGTGTTTGGAGGACAAAGAATGCTGAGTTGCATCCAAAGAACACCATACCTCCTGTGAAACATGGAGGTGGAAACATCATGCTTTGGGGCTGTTTTTCTGCAAAGAGACCAGGACGACTGATCCGTGTAAAGGAAAGAATTAATGGGGCCATGTATCGTGAGATTTTGAGTGAAAACCTCCTTCCATCAGCAAGGGCATTGAAGATGAAACATGGCTGGGTCTTTCAGCATGATAATGATCCCAAACACACCGCCCGTGCAACGAAGGAGTGGCTTCGTAAGAAGCATAGTTCTGGAGTGGCCTAGCCAGTCTCCAGATCTCAACCCCATAGAAAATCTTTTGAGGGAGTTGAAAGTCCGTGTTGCCCAGCAACAGCCCCAAAACATCACTGCTCTAGAGGAGATCTGCATGGAGGAATGGGCCAACATACCAGCAACAGTGTGTGAAAATCTTGTGAAGACTTACAGAAAAAGTTTGACCTCTGTCATTGCCAACAAAGGGTATATAGCAAAGTATTGAGTTAAACTTTTGTTATTGACCAAATACTTATTTTCCACCATAATTTGAAAATAAATGCATTCAAAATCCTGATTTTCTGGATTTTTTTTCTCCACATTTTGTCTGTTATAGTTGAAGTGTACCTATGATGAAAATTACAGGCCTCTCTCATCTTTTTAAGTGGGAGAACTTGCACAATTGGTGGCTGACTAAATACTTTTTTGCCCCACTGTATGTTTATTTTTCTGCATAGCTAAGCATCCCTCCTGAGCCGTCTGTAGCCTCCTGATGCTTCTCTGCATCTCTACTAAAATATGGGTAAAAGATTGAAAGGAATGCAAGTCTTTTTCAGCACATTTAGTAATTGCTTGCTTTTCTAAAGTCTACCGACCTTGCCAAAAGGCATGAATATGTACCACTTCAACTTAAACGGGAAAAACAACAACCACCACCAGTCCCCCTTCCCCTTGTTCTGGAAGGTTCTCCCATCTCCTTTATTGTCCCACCACTTCTAAAAAATATCTAGGAGAAACACAGTTAATTTATAATTTAGAGGCTTTTTAAAAAGGCACATTACACTTAAAAATCTAGTTTGTCTTCAGTCAACATTCCATCTGTTTTGTAGATCCAACTGTATGGAAACAGACAAAAATGAATGGAAAAGATGGCAACCAAATAATTTCCAGATTTGTGGTGCTTAAATGGCAGTTTATTAACCCTTTGTCAGCACCTCTACTATCATGCTTTTCACAAGATGAATACACACCCCATGCCATTGATTGTGTGGAGCCAGCCGTATGCCTAAACACGAACAGGAAAAGAACACCATATAATTTCCAGATCTTATTTGGTGTTGTTTATCTTTACCCACAGTTGACAATGTATGTCAGAGCAAAAACAAAGCCACGAGGTCAAAGGAATTGTCCGTAGAGCTCCGAGACAGGATTGGGTCAAGACACTCAATACTTGTGTATTGAAGCACCTTTGGCAGCGATTACAGCCTCGAGTCTTCTTGGGCATGACGCTACAAGCTTGACACACCTGTATTTGATAAACCCTTTTCACTCGTCCTGACCTTGTGACTGACTGACCCGACTCCTGAACATGCTGGAGATAATATTTAGTTATTGCTGTAGAAAATGCCCTACCATCCACCCAATAACAGAGGCTGGGTCGTTATTTGTCACTCAGGGCATTTGAACTGATTCCAGAGGCCGAACCAAAACAAAGCCGCCGGAGAAGAGGAAGACGGAGTGGTCTTCTGGTCAGACGTCGGAGGCGCTCACGCCACCCACCGCTTCAGAGTATATTACTCGCTAATGTCCAGCCCTTAGATAACAAGGTCGACGAAATCAGGGCAAGGGATGCTTTCCAGAGAGACATCAGGGATTGTAACATACTCTGTTTCACAGAAACATGGCTCTCTCGGGATATGCTGTCGGAGTCGGTACAGCCACCTGGATTCTCAGCGAGTCGCGCCAACAGGAATAAACATCTCTCCGGGAAGAAGGAGGGTGGGGGTGTATGTTTCATGATTAACGACTCATGGTGTAATTGTAATAACATACAGGAATTCAAGTCCTTCTGTTCACCGAACCTAGAATTCCTTACAATCAAATGCCGACCATATTATCTCCCAAGAGAATTCTCGGTTATTGTCACAGCCGTGTATATGACGGCCCTCAAGGAACATCTCTGGACTTTATGCAAACTGGAAACCATATATCCTGAGGCTGCATTTATTACAGCTGGGGATTTTAACCAAGCAAATTTGAGAACAAGACTACTGGAAAAACACTGGACCATTGTTACTCTAACTTCCGCAATGTACAAGGCCCTCCCCTGCCCTCCTTTCGGAAAATCTGACCACGACTCCATTTTGTTCCTCCCTTCCTATAAGGCAGAAACTCAAACAGGATGTACCCGTGCTAAGGACTATTTAACACTGGTCTGACCAATCGAAATCAACGCTTCAAGATTGTTTTGATCATGCGGACTGGGATAATTTCCGGGTAGCCTCAGATAATGATATTGACGTATACGCTGATTCGGTGAGTGAGTTCATAAGGAAGTGTATAGGAAATGTTGTACCCACTGACTATTAAAACTTACCCTAACCAGAAACTGTGGATAGATGGTGGCATTCGCGCAAAACTGAAAGCGGCTCAATTCAACAGCTCAGACACGAGACGTATGTGGCAGGGTCAACAGAATCACGGACTACAAAAGGAAAACCAACCACGTCACAGACACCGACGTCGTGCTTCCGGACAAACTAAACACCTTCTTTGCCTGTTTTGAGGATAATACAGTGCCACCGATGCGGCCGCTACCAAGGAATGTGGGCTCTCCTTCTCCATGATCGACGTGAGAAAGACATTTAAATGTTTTAACCCTCACAAGGCTGCCGGTCCAGAGCATGCCGCAGACCAGCTGACTGGTGTGTTTACAGACATATTCAAACTCTCCCTATCAAAGTCTGCTATACCCACATGCTTCAAGATGGCACCATTGTTCCTGTACCCAAGAATTCAAAGATAACTTAAATAAATTACTATTGGCCCGTAGCACTCACTACTGTCATCATGAAGTGCTTTGAGAGACTAGTCAAGGATAATATCACCTCCACCTTACCTGTCACCCTAGACCCACTTTAATTTGCTTACCGCCCCAATAGGTCCACAAACGATGCAATCGCCATCACACTGCACACTGCCCTATCCCATCTGGACAAGTGGAATACCTATGTAAGAATGCTGTTCATTAACTATAGCTCAGCATTCAACACCATAGTACCCTCCAAGCTCATCATTAAGCTTGAGGCCCTGGGTCTGAACCCACGCCCTGTGCAATTGGGTCCTGGACTTTCAGGTGGTGAAGGTAGGAAACAACATCTGGCCATGCACACCTCCAACTCAATCATCAAGTTTGCAGACAACACAACAGTAGTAGGCTTGACTGCCAACAACGACGAGACAGCCTACAGGGAGGAGGTGAGTGTTCTCGGAGTGTGGTGTCAGGAAAATAACCTCTTACTCAACGTCAACAAAACAAAGGAGATGATCCTGGCCTTTAGGAAACAGCAGAGGGAGCAGCTCCCTATCCACATCAACGGGACAGCAGTGGAGAAGGTGGAAAGTTTTAAGTTCATCGGCGTACACATCACTGACGATCTGAAATGGTCCAACCACACAGACAGTGTGGCGAAGAAGGCGCAACAGCGCCTCTTCAACCTCCGGAGGCTGACAAAATGTGGCTTGTCAACTAATACCCCCACAAACTTTTACAGATGCACAATTGAGAGCATCCTGTCAGGCTGTATCACCGCCTGGTACGGCAACTGCACAGTCCACAACTGCAAGGCTCTCCAGAGGGTGGTGCAGTCTGCACAACGCATCACTAGGGGCAAACTACCTGCCCTCCAGGACACCTACAGCACCCGATGTCACAGGAAGGCCAAAAAGATCATCAAGGACAACGACCACCCGAGCCACTGCCTGTTCAGCCGCTACCATCCAGAAGGCGAGGTCAGTACAGGTGCATCAAAGCTGGGACCGAGTGACTGAAAAAAAGCTTTATCTCAAGGTCATCAGACTGTTAAACAGCCATCACTAGCACAGAGAGGCTGCTGTCTACATACAGACTGGAAATCATTGGCCACTTTAATAAATGGAACACTAGTCACTTTAATAATGTTTCCATATCTTGCATTACTCATTTCATATTTATTCTATACTATCCATTTCATCTTAGCTTATGCCGATCTGTCATTGCTCATCCATATATTTATAGTTATATATTTTTATTCCATTACTTTACTTTGATGTGTGTATTATTTATAGGTATTTGTTGTGGAATTGTTAGACATTGCTGCACTGTCGGAACTAGAAGTACAAGCATTTCGCTACACTCGCAATAACATCTGCAAACCATGTATGTGACTTCAGTCTGGGCACTCTACCATAAAGGCCTGATTGTTGGAATGCTGCAAAAATGGTTGTCATTCTGGAAGGTTTTCCCATCTCCACAGAGGAGCTCTGTCAGAGTGACCATCGGGTTCTTGGTCACCTCCCTGACCAAGACCCTTCTCCCCTGATTGCTCAGTTTGGCCAGCTCTAGGAAGAGTCTTGGTTGTTCCAAACTTCTTCCATTTAAGAATGATGGACGCCACTGTGTTCTTGGGGACCTTCAAAGCTGCAGACATTTTTTGGTGTCCTTCCCCAGATCTGTGCTTGGTTTTTCCTCTGACATGCACTGTCAACTGTGGGACCTAATATAGACAGGTGTGTGCCTTTAAAAATCATGTCCAATCAATTTAATTTACCACAGAAGGACTCCAATCATGTTGTAGAAACATCTCAAGGATGATCAATGGAAACAGGATGCACCTCAATTTCAAGTCGCATAAGCAAAGTTTTTTATTTTTAATAGATTTGCAAAAATGTTTTTAAAAACCTGTTCTCATTTTGTCATTATGGGGTATTGTGTGTAGATTGATGAGGAAAAACATTTATTTAGTCCATTTTAGAATAAGTCTGTAACCTAACAAAATGTGGAAAAAGGGAAGGGGTCTGAATACTTTCTGAATGCACTGTATATAGAAAGAACATTGCCAGCTACATTTCCTAATATTTTGCTTGAAGTTAATCTTGCATTTCAATTTACACAAGAAAAATAACCGTTGCGTCTTCCTCTCTGCCATCAGTCAGAGCGATGTCTGCTGATCAAATGCTTGTTCAAGAATGCGGGAATTTGATTGGTCTGAAGACAAGAGCAAAGATTTTTCCTCAGAGTGGAGAAGTGCAACTGACGTATAAAATGGGTCTGAAGCCGAGCAGAAATTACCATAAGAAGCATTTTAGATCTCAGTTTACAAAATGTAATAAGATATTTCTGTTTTACCTTTTTTGCGTGAAAAAACGAATTCTGCGTTGAAGAGCCACTGAACACGGCAACTGGCACATTTGTTTTTCTGTTTCTCATTAGAAAAATTGGATTTCAGTCTTGGAGGTGTTTTTCCTGACTGATTCCACCTTTGGTTAATAATGTTTGTCCCCAATGAGACAATGTAGCCTATTTCCCTTTTTCCAAACCCGCAGAATGGAACATAGATAACTCAAGAAATCTGTAATTAATTTAGATATTTTTGCCAATGATGTTTTAGTTGCACAATTTTACATCTATCTAAGGTGTTTGGTGAAGTATTTCTCAAGTAAAAAATATGCCCGGAGTGTAAAAAGTCGGAGCTGCAGAGCAGGTCTGTCGCACTGTCTATGCTATTAGATAGAGAGCAATCGCCGCAGCTGTTCACCCCAGTAGGAAAATTGATAGTCAAATCAAAATTCAACCTTTATTTTAACCGTTGTGAAGCATATATGTTCCAAACTATGTTTTAGACGAGACTGACTTTATGACCAGAATTATCCTATTTACACATTGTAGTCAATTTTGAGACTATAATAACTGTTTCTGACTCATGTCGATGCCATGTAGGACATTTTCAAAGGGATTCATTGCTTTTTAAAGGTAGTCACTCTTTAACGCAACCCATGCAGTAAGAAGGGGAACCCCTGTTCTGAATGTAGCAAACAGGAACATAAGATGCCTAGTGAGAGGTCACCAGAAAGCACGGGGCACACATTCCACTTCTACTCCGTCCTCAGGTGTTTGTGAGTGTGGTGTGAGTCGTCAGCAAAAACGTGTTCAACCCTGTTTTGAATTCATTAGGGTCTGGAGTGGATGGGTTCATGCTGTGATGAAAAGAACCTTCAGGGAATAGTCTGTACTATGGGCTTCGCAACACAGCACGTTTGAAACACGTGAAGAATATCCTCCACGTGGTTTAGGCATGTGAAAACAGCTGCAATGTTTCTAAAAGTCTACATAGAGCCTATGGGTGATGAGTGTCAGATAGTATCATAATTTTTTGTATAATGAGACACCATACCATACTGCAAAAAAACATTCATTCGATTTTAAAACTCGCTGCACGGTCTAAGACACTGCATCTCAGTGCAAGAGGCGTCACTACAGTCCCTGGTTCGAATCGAGAATGCATCACATCCGGCCGTGATTGTGAGTCCCATAGGGAAGCGCACAATTGGCCCAGCGTCGTCAAGGTATGGCCGGGGTAGGCTGTCATTGTCACTTTTTTAAAATTATTTTTAAATTTAACTTGGCAAGTCAGTTAAGAACAAAGTTAAATAAAGGTTAAATCTAAAAAATAAAAAAAATGTAAAGAGAACTTCACAGGAAGAAGAATAAGCCAGTGAGAGATGAAATGACAGCAGCTTCACTCCCTCCCATTCTCTCCCGTGGTGCTGTCTGATTGGCTTACCATGCTGTCAGTCTGTTGTTCTGCACCAATAGCATTGGTTATCCTCTCCAGCTCCCTCTGCTGTCCTCCCTGCTACCGGGCTGCACTTTCTCAGCAAAGTCTCCTGCCAATACAGAAGAAAGACCCACAGCTAAGACACTGGATGTTTTCTGGCACATCATTTACACTATATACAGTGCACCTTGACATTTTCCACATTTTGTTATGTTACAGCCTTATTCTAAAATCAATTAAATAGTTTTTTTCCCCCTCATCAATCTACACACAATATCCAAAAATGACAAAGCAAAAACAAGTTTAAAAAAAATGTTTGCTATCTATTAAAAAGAAGATACTGAAATTTCACATTTACAAACAGTTGAAGTTGGAAGTTTTTTGTTAACTCTGTTTATTAAGTTTTACACACACACACACACACACACACACACACACATACACACAAAGCAATATAAATAATGTACTCAACTAGAAAAAAAATCCAAATAAAAAAATAGCTTTAAAGATACCATACTTTAGACAAGTTAAACACACCAGGCAGAAGGCTACAGAGGTTAAAGGGCAATCTATAGTACAGGGACAGAGCAAACACCTCACCATTGTTCCTGTAAACAGTCAAGGGATGAGGGTGGAGAAATGCAACCACTCACAGACAGTCATGGCCACAGACCGTGAAGTCGGAAGTTTACATAAACCTCAGCCAAATACATTTAAACTCAGTTTTTCACAATTCCTGACATTTAATCCTAGTAACAATTCCATGTTTTATGTCGGTTAGGATCAACACTTTATTTTAAGAATGTGAAATGTCAGAATAATAGTAGAGAGAATTATTTATTTCAGCTTTTATTTCTTTCCTCACATTCCCAGTGGGTCAGACATTTACATGCACTCATTAGTATTTGGTAGTATTGCCTTTAAAAATTGTTTAACTTGGGTCAAAAATTTTGGGTAGCCTTCCACAAGCTTCTCACAATAAGTTGAGTGAATTTTGGCCCATTCCTCCTGACAGAGCTGGTGTAACTGAGTCAGCTTTGTAGGCCTCCTTACTCGCACACAATTTTTCAGTTCTGCCCAGAAATGTTCTATAGGATTGAGGTCAGGGCTTTGTGATGGACACTCCAATACCTTGACTTTGTTGTCCTTAGGCCATTTTGCTTGGGGTCATTGTCCATTTGGAAGACCCATTTGAGACCGAGTTTTAACTTCCTGACTGATGTCCTGAGATGTTGCTTCACTATATCCACATAATTGTCCTACTTCATGATGCCATTAATTGTGTGAAGTGCACCAGTTCCTCCTGCAGCAAAGCAACATGATGCTGCCATCCCCATGATGCTGTCACTGGGATTGATTTGCACTTTTTGCACCAAAGTACGTTCATCTCTAGGAGACAGAACGCGTCTCCTTCCTGAGTGGTATGATGGCTGCCTGGTCCCATGGTGTTTATACTTGCGTACTACTGTTTGTACAGATGAACGTGGTGCCTTCAGGCGTTTGGAAATTGCTCCCGAGGATGAAGCAGACTTGTGGAGGTCTACAATTTTTGTAGGTCTTGGCTGATAGCTATGATTTTCTCATGATGTCAAGCAAAGAGGCACAGAGTTAGAAGGTAGGCCTTGAAGGACATCCACAGGAACACCTCCAATTGACTGAAATTATGTCAGTTAGCCTATCAGAAGATTGTAAAGCCATGACATCATTTTCTGGAATTGTCCAAGCTGTTTAAAGGCACAGTCAATTTAGTGTATGTAAACTTCTGACAGTGAATTATAAGTGAAATAATCTGTCTGTAAACAATTGTTGGAAAAAATTACTTGTGTCAGAAGTCATGCACAAAGTAGATGTCCTAACCGACTTGCCAAAACTATAGTTTGTTAACAAGAAATTTGTGGAGTTGTTGAAAAATGAGTTTTAATGACTCCAACATAAGTGTATGTAAACTTCCGACTTCAACTTCAGACCCTTTACTTTGTTGAAGCACATTTGGCAGTGATTACAGCCTTGATTCTTGTTGGGTATGACGTTACAAGCTTGGCACACCTATATTTGGGGAGTTTCTCCCATTCTTCTCTGCAGATTCTCTCAAGCTCTGTCAGGTTGGATGGGGAGTGTAGCTGCACGGCAATTTTCAGGTCTCCCCAGAGATGTTAGATTGGGTTCAAGTCCGAGCTCTGGCTGGGCCACTCAAGGACATTCAGAAACTTGTCCTGAAGCCACATCTGCATTGTCTCGGCTGTGTGCTTAGGGTCGTTGTCCTGTTCAAAGGTGAACCTTCGCCCCCAGTCTGAGGTCCTGAGCGCTCTGGGGTTGGTTTTCATCAAGGATCTCACTGTACTTTGCTCCATTCATCTTTCCCTCGATCCTGACTCAGTCTTGTTTTCATCATACCAGAGAATCTTGTTTCTCATGGTCTGAGACTTTAGGTGCCTTTTGGCAAACTCCAAGCGGGCTATCATGTGCCTTTTACAGAAGAGTGGCTTCCGTCTGGCCCCTCTACCATAAAGGCCTGATTGGTGAAGTGCTGCAGAGATGGTAGTCCTTCTGGAAGGTTCTCCTATCTTCACAGAGGAACTCTGGAGCTCTGTCAGAGTGACCAGCAGGGTTCTTGGTCACCTCCTTGACCAAGGCCCCTCTCCCCCGATTGCTCAGTTTCACCACGAGGCCAGCTCTGAGGAAGAATCTTGGTGGTTCCAAACTTCTTCCATTTAAGAATGGAGATCACTGTATTCTTGGGACCTCCAACGCTGCAGAAATATTGTGCCTCAGATATGTGCCTCGACACAATCCTTTCTCGGAGCTCTACGTACAATTCCTTCATGGCTTGGTTTTTGCTGTGACATGCACTGTCAACTGTCGGACCTTATGTAGACAGGTGTGTGCCTTTCAAAATCATATCCAATCAACTGAAATTACCAGAGGTGGACTCCCATCAAGTTGTATAAACATCTCAAAGATGATCAATGTAAACAGGATGCACCTGAGCTCATCTTCGAGTCTCATAGCAAAGGGTCTGAATACTTATGTAAATAAGGTATCTGGTTTAAATTTTTAATAAATGTGCAAAAATGTCTAGGAACCTGTTTTTGTTTTGTCATTCTGGTGTATTGGGTGTAGATTGAAGAGGATTTGTAAAAATCTATTTTAGAATAAGGCTGTTAAGTAACAAAATGTGGAAAAAGTCAAGGTGCCTGAATACTTTCCCGAAGGTACTCTATACAAAAGGTATGTGGACATTAGGGGATTCGGCTATTTCAGCCACCCCAGTTGCTGACAGGTGTATAAAATCGAGCACACCGCCATGCAATCTCCATAGACAAACAGTATCAGTAGAATGGCCTTAGTTCAGCCTTAGTTCAGCTCAGTTACGTTCAACTTGGCACTGTCATGGGATGCCACCTTTACAACCAGTCAGTTCATTAAACTTCTGCCCTGCTGCCCCGGGTCAACTGTAAGTGCTGTTATTTTAAAGTGGAAACATCTTGGAGCAACAATGGCTCAACTGCAAAGTGACTGGTTGTAAAGGTGGCATCCCATGACAGTGCCACACAAGCATGTAAAAATTGCCTGTCCTTGGTTACAACACTCACTACAAACTGCCTCTGGAAGCACCAGAACTGTTCGTTGGGAACTTCAGGTTTCCATGGACGAGCAGCCGCAAACAAACTACTCACCATGCGCAATGCATTGGCTGGAGTGGTGTAAAGCTCGCTGGACTGTTGAGCAGTGGAAACGCGTTCACTGGAGTGATGAATCACACTTTAACATCTCGCAGTCCAACGGACAAATCTGGGATTGGTGGATGCCAGGAGAACTCTACCTGCCCCCATAGTGCCAATTGTAAAGTTTGGTGGAGCATTTAATTATTATTATTTTTTTTAAATGTTACCTTAATTTTACTAGGCAAGTCAGTTAAGAACAAATTCTTATTTTCAATGACGGCCTAGGAACAGTGGGTTAACTGCCTGTTCAGGGGCAGAACGACAGATTGTCAGCTCGGGGATTCGAACTTGCAACCTTTCGGTTACTAGTCCAACGCTCTAACCACTAGGCTACCCTGCCGCCCCAATAATGGTATAGGGCTGTTTGTCTTGGTTCAGGCTAGGCACCTTAGTTACAGTGAAGGGACATCTTCATAATACAGGATACAATGACATTCTAGACAATTTTGTGTCAACAGTTTGGGGAAGTTCCTTTTCTGTTTCAGCATGACAATGCCCCCAAGCACAAAGCGTGAGATTCATACATAAATGGTTTGTTGAGATCAATGTGGAAGAACTTGACTGGCCTGCACAGAGCCCTGACCTAAACCTCATCGAACACCTTTGAGATGAATTGGAACGCCGACTGCAAGCCAGGACTAATCGCCCAACATCTGTACCCAACATCACTAATACTCGCAGCTGAATGTAAGCAAGTTCCCATAGCAATGTTCCAACATCTAGTGGAAATCCTTCCCAGAAGACTGGAGGCTGTTTGAGCAGCAAAGGGGGGACCAACTCCAAATTAATGCCCATGATTTTGGAATTAGATGTTTGATGAGCAGGTGTGCGTGCACATACTTTTGGTTAAGTTTTTTTTTTCACGTGTTTCATCTAGCCAGCCACGCAAAGTCGTGGGGGATAGGCGGTATCCAGGTTTTCATACAGTCATACCGTTTCTGTACCATACAATACAATATTACCGGAAGTGGACAGAAGTGCATGCTTCAACCTGCTTCAGTCTGCTTTCCAACAGACAATGGGAGATGAATTCACGTTTCAGCAGGACAATAACCTAAAACACAAGTTCAAATCAACACAAATCTAATGCCTACTTAAATAAAGGTTAAATAAATTAATAAAATACACTGGAGTTGTTTACCAGGGAAGACAGTGATTGAGGGAGAGTTAGAGTGTTGACTTGGAAATCTATGGCAAGACCTGAAATTGATTGTCTAGCAATGTTCAACAACCAATTTGACAGAGCTTGAAGAATCTTTAAAAGAATAATGGGCAAATATTGTACAATCCAGGTTTTTATTTTATTTATTTAACTAGGCAAGCCAGTTAACAAGAAATTCTTATTTTACAATGACGGCCTAACCCGGCCAAAACCTCCCCTAACCCAGACAACGCTGGACTAATTGTGCTTCGCCCTATGGGACTGCCGATCTTCGGAGAGTTGTGATACAGCCCAGGACCAAACCAGCGTCTGTAGTAACCGCTTCTAGCACTGAGATGCAGTGCCTTAGATCGCTGTGCCAAACTGGAGCCTAGAGACTTACCCAGAAAGAAAGGTTATTCTAACATGTATTGACTTGGGTGTGAATACTTATGTAAATACGATGTCATTATTTCATTTTCAATACATTATGGGATATTGTGTGTAGATGGGTGAGAAAAAATATGTCATCCATTTGAAATTCAGGCTGTAACAACAAAATGTGGACTGGGTCGAGGGGTATGAATACTTTCTGAAGGCACGGCACTTGTGGAAAACACTGCAACACACTCCATTACCAGACGTGTAAACTAGTGCGCGCTACCATGCAGTGAAACACTGCTTCCCATTCATTTTCAATGGAAGGAAAGCAGTGAGAGGCAGTGTGGGCGAGGGACCTTTGGGCGGCGCGAAAGTGGCGTGGGAGGCGCTGAAAAAGTTCAGCATTTCCCAACTTTACGCGAATCACCAGCGGCAAACTGGTTCCCATTACCCAAGGCTGGAGTTCTTCAGCAACGATGGCTGACAAAAATTCTAGGATGGAAGCAAATTTAAGTCATTATAATGTCATAACTAATCATGCAAAAAATGTACAGTTGAGAAGAATATGTTAGGTAAATTTAGAGACAAACGATTATGCATATTTTTTTGACATGATGTTCATTTACGTAAATTGCTATTTAGTAAGCTAGCTGACTAAATAATATTAGCCAGCTAGCTTTATGGGCATTGTGACATGAGTATGGAATTGTAATTATGGTTGTTTAATGTTTTAGGGACTCCTGAAACAACCAGCAAACCAGGCTGTGGTCTTGTGAAACAGTGGATGTAAAGAATCTAGCTAGCAAAAGCATTTACTGCAAATTGAACGTACAATTTCGTAAACTTGCCTTGCTGATATTTGCCATGAAGGGCCGCTGAAGTAACGTAGCTAGCTAACCATTTTCTTGCTTATTGCTTAAATACATGTATGCCTATGGATGTGTACTTAGCTATGTAGCTGATCTAAAACGTTTGGTATAAATATTAGTTCAGAACCTAGCTAAAGAACACCAGCTATGATATCCAGTTGTATCAACTTCAAAACAGTCTGAATGACATTAATGAAGACTATGAATTGAGTAGAATATAACTTAACTGAGACAAGGATGCAAATCGTATATACAGTGCCTTGCGAAAGTATTCGGCCCCCTTGAACTTTGTGACCTTTTGCCACATTTCAGGCTTCCAACATAAAGATATAAAACTGTATTTTTTTGTGAAGAATCAACAACAAGTGGGACACAATCATGAAGTGGAATGACATTTATTGGATATTTCAAACTTTTTTAACAAATCAAAAACTGAAAAATTGGGCGTGCAAAATTATTCAGCCCCTTTACTTTCAGTGCAGCAAACTCTCTCCAGAAGTTCAGTGAGGATCTCTGAATGATCCAATGTTGACCTAAATGACTAATGATGATAAATACAATCCACCTGTGTGTAATCAAGTCTCCGTATAAATGCACCTGCACTGTGATAGTCTCAGCGCAGAGAGCATCATGAAGAACAAGTAACACACCAGGCAGGTCCGAGATGCTGTTGTGAAGAAGGTTAAAGACGGATTTGGATACAAAAAGATTTCCCAAGCTTTAAACATCCCAAGGAGCACTGTGCAAGCGATAATATTGAAATGGAAGGAGTATCAGACCACTGCAAATCTACCAAGACCTGGCCGTCCCTCTAAACTTTCAGCTCATACAAGGAGAAGACTGATCAGAGATGCAGCCAAGAGGCCCATGATCACTCTGGATGAACTGCAGAGATCTACAGCTGAGGTGGGAAACTCTGTCCATAGGACAACAATCAGTCGTATATTGCACAAATCTGTCCTTTATGGAAGAGTGGCTAGAAGAAAGCCATTTCTTAAAGATATCCATAAAAAGTGTTGTTTAAAGTTTGCCACAAGCCACCTGGGAGACACACCAAACATTTGGAAGAAGGTGCTCTGGTCAGATGAAACCAAAATTGAACTTTTTGGCAACAATGCAAAACGTTTTGTTTGGCGTAAAAGCAACACAGCTCATCACCCTGAACACACTGTCAAACATGGTGGTGGCAGCATCATGGTTTGGGCCTGCTTTTCTTCAGCAGGGACAGGGAAGATGGTTAAAATTGATGGGAAGATGGATGGAGCCAAATACAGGACCCTTCTGGAAGACAATCTGATGGAGTCTGCAAAAGACCTGAGACTGGGACGGAGATTTGTCTTCCAACAAGACAATGATCCAAAACATAAAGCAAAATCTACAATGGAATGGTTCAAAAATAAACATATCCAGGTGTTAGAATGGCCAAGTCAAAGTCCAGACCTGAATCCAATCGAGAATCTGTGGAAAGAACTGAAAACTGCTGTTCACAAATGCTCTCCATCCAACCTCACTGAGCTCGAGCTGTTTTGCAAGGAGGAATGGGAAAAAATTTCAGTCTCTCGATGTGCAAAACTGATAGAGACATACCCCAAGCGACTTACAGCTGTAATCGCAGCAAAAGGTGGCGCTACAAAGTATTAACTTAAGGGGGCTGAATAATTTTGCACGCCCAATTTTTCAGTTTTTGATTTGTTAAAAAAGTTTGAAATATCCAATAAATGTCATTCCACTTCATGATTGTGTCCCACTTGTTGTTGATTCTTCACAAAAAAATACAGTTTTATATCTTTATGTTTGAATCCTGAAATGTGGCAAAAGGTCGCAAAGTTCAAGGGGGCCGAATACTTTCGCAAGGCACTGTACGTGTAGTTATTTCCAAGCATGAGATCTACACATTGTAGCCTGTTCATTGAATATATTCCCTTGTCATGTACTCCACCGTTGCAAATAAAGGTGAGACATTTTTCAGTCATATCCAGTATCAAACTCAAGTCTTTGAATGATGTTTTGACTGCAAGCACAGTACCAGTCAAAAGTTTGGACACATCTGCTCATTCAAGGCTTTTTCTTTATTTTTGCCTTTTTCTAAATTGTAGAATAATAGTGAACATCAAAACTATGAAATATGGAATCATGTAAACTCAGCAAAAAAAAAAAAAAAAAAAAACGTCCTTTTTAATGACCCTGTCTTTCAAAGATAATTCATAAAAATCCAAATAACTTCACAGATCTTCATTGTAAAGGGTTTAAACATGTTTCCCATGCTTGTTCAATGAACCATAAACAGTTAATGAACATGCACCTGTGGAACGGTCGCTAAGACACTAACAGCTTACAGACGGTAGGCAATTAAGGTCACAGTTACGAAAACGTAGGACACTAAAGAGGCCTTTCTACGGACTCTGAAAAACACTAAAAGAAAGATACCCGGGGTCCCTTATCTGCGTGAACGTGCCTTAGGCATGCTGCAAGGAGGCATGAGGACTGCAGATGTGGCCAGGGCAATAAATTGCAATGTCCGTACTGTGAGGCGCCTAAGACAGAGCTACAGGGAGGACAGGACGGACAGCTGATCGTCCTCGCAGTGGCAGACCACCTGTAACAACCCCTGCACAGGATCAGTGCATCCAAACATCACACCTGCGGGACAGATACAGGATGGCAACAACAACTGCCCGAGTTACACCAGGAATGCACAATCCCTCCAAGAGTGTTCAGACTGTCCCCAATAGGCTGTGAGAGGCTGGACTGAGGGCTTGTAGGCCTGTTGTTAGGCAGGTCCTCACCAGACATCACCGGCAACAATGTCGCCTAAGGGCACAAACCCACCGTCGTTGGACCAGACAGGACTGGCAAAAAGTGCTCTTCACTGACAAGTCGCGGTTTTGTCTTACATGGGGTGATGGTCAGATTCGCATTTATCGTCGAAGGAATGAGCGTTACACCGAGGCCTGTACTCTGGAACGAGATTGGTCTGGGGTGGTGTGTCACAGCATCATCAGACTGAGCTTGTTGTCATTGCAGGCAATCTCAACGCTGTGCGTTACAGGGAAGACATCCTCCTCCCTCATGTGGTACTCTTCTTGCAGCCTCTTCCTGACATGACCCTCCAGCATGACAATGTCACCAGCCAAACTGCTCGTTGCGTGATTTCCTGCAAGACGGGAATGTCAGTGTTCTGTCATGGCCAGCGAAGAGCCCGTATCTCAATCCCATTGAGCACGTCTGGGACCTGTTGGATCGGAGGGTGTGGGCTAGGGCCATTCCCCCCAGAAATGTCCGGGAACTTGCAGGTGCCTTAGTGGAAGAGTGTGGTAACATCTCACAGCAAGAACTTGCAAATATGGTGCAGTCCATGAGGAGGAGATACACTGCAGTACTTAATGCAGCTGGTGGCCACACCAGACTGTTACTTTTGATTTTGACCCCCCCCACCCTCCCCTTTGTTCAGGGACACATTATTCCATTTCTGTTAGTCACATGTCTGTGGAACTTGTTCAGTTTATGTATCAGTTGTTGAATATTGTTATGCTCATACAAATATTTACACGTTAAGTTTGCTGAAAATAAAGCAGTTGACAGAGAGAGGACATTGAGTTTAGTAACCAAAAAAGGGTTAAACAAATCAAAATATATATATTTTTGAGATTATTCAAAGTAGCCACCTTTTGCCTTGATGACAGCGTTGCACACTCTTGGAATTCTTTCATCCAGCTTCATGAGGTAGTCACCTGGAATGCATTTCAATTAACAGGTGTGCCTTGTTAAAAGTTAATTTGTGGAATTGCATTCTCTCAACCAGCTTCACCTGGAATGCTTTAACAACAAGGGGTTGTGTGTGAAGGGGTTCACACAAATGCTGAGCACTTGTTGGCTGCTTTTCCTTCCCTCTGCGGTCCAACTCATCCCAAACCATCCCAATTGGGTTGAGGTCAAGTGATTGTGGAGGCCAGGTCATCTGATGCAGCACTCCATCACTCTCCTTCTTGGTCAAATAGTCCTTACATATTCTGGAGGTGTGTTGGGTCATTGTCCTGTTGAAAAACAAATGATACCACAGCCTTGTCTCAGGGTAGTAGGTTGGTGGTTGAAGATATCCCTCTCGTGGTGTGGGGGCTGTGCTTTGGCAAAGTGGGTGGGGTTATATCCTGCTGTTTGGCCTCGTCCGGGGATATCGTCGGACAGGGCCACAGTGTCTACTGACCCCTCCCGTGTCAGCCTCCAGTACTTATGCTGCAATAGTTCTGTCAGGTGCGTGAATGAGGACCCAAAAGCGAATTAACAAAACAGAGTTTCTTTAATGACGAAACACATGTAGGCTCAGATGGACAGGCAGATTCCGACAGGACAGGACAAGGTTAGATGAACTGGCAGATTCCGACAGGACAGGACAAGGTTGCAGCAAACACGACGATAGTCTGGTTCAGGCATGAGAAACACAAACGAGAATCCGACAAAGACAGAAGCAGGAACAGAGAGAGATATAGAGACCTAATCAGAGGGAAAAAGGGAACAGGTGGGAAAAGGGGTGAACGAGGTAGTTAGAGGAGACAAGGAACAGCTGGGGGAAGGAGGGTAAGAAAAGGTAACCTAATACGACCAGCAGAGGGAGACAGGGTGAAGAGAAAGAACAGGAACAAGACACAACATGACAATACATGACAGTACCCCCCCCACTCACCGAGCGCCTCCTGGCGCACTCGAGGAGGAAACCTGGCGGCAACGGAGGAAATCATCGATCAGCGAACGGTCCAGCACGTCCCGAGAGGGAACCCAACTCCTTTCCTCAGGACCGTACCCCTCCCAATCCACTAGGTACTGATGACCACGGCCCCGAGGACGCATGTCCAAAATCTTACGGACCCTGTAGATAGGTGCGCCCTCGACAAGGATGGGGGGGGGGGGAAGACGAGCGGGAGCGCGAAGAACGGGCTTAACACAGGAGACATGGAAGACCGGGTGGACGCGACGAAGATATCGCGGAAGAAGAAGTCGCACTGCGACAGGATTAATGATCTGAGAAATACGGAACGGACCAATGAACCGCGGGGTCAGCTTGCGAGAAGCTGTCTTAAGGGGAAGGTTCTGAGTGGAGAGCCAAACTCTCTGACCGCGACAATATCTAGGACTCTTAGTTCTACGCTTATTAGCGGCTCTCACAGTCTGCCCCCTATAACGGCAAAGTGCAGACCTGACCCTCTTCCAGGTGCGCTCGCAACGTTGGACAAAAGCCTGAGCGGAGGGGACGCTGGACTCGGCGAACTGAGACGAGAACAGCGGAGGCTGGTACCCGAGGCTACTCTGAAAAGGAGATAGCCCGGTCGCAGACGAAGGAAGCGAGTTGTGGGCGTATTCTGCCCAGGGGAGCTGTTCTGACCAAGACGCAGGGTTACGGAAAGAAAGACTGCGTAAGATGCGACCAATAGTCTGATTGGCCCGTTCTGCTTGACCGTTAGGCTGGGGGTGAAAGCCGGAAGATAGACTGACGGAAGCCCCAATCAAACGGCAAAACTCCCTCCAAAATTGAGACGTGAATTGCGGACCCCTGTCCGAAACGACGTCTGACGGAAGGCCATGAATTCTGAAAACATTCTCGATGATGATTTGTGCCGTCTCTTTAGCAGAAGGAAGCTTAGCAAGGGGAATAAAATGAGCCGCCTTAGAGAACCTATCGACAACCGTAAGAATAACAGTCTTCCCCGCTGACGAAGGCAGTCCGGTGATAAAATCTAAGGCGATGTGAGACCACGGTCGAGAGGGAATGGGAAGCGGCCTGAGACGGCCGGCAGGAGGGGAGTTACCGGATTTAGTCTGCGCGCAGACCGAACAAGCAGCCACGAAACGACGCGTGTCATGCTCCCGGGTGGGCCACCAAAAACGCTGGCGAATGGAAGCAAGCGTACCCCGAACGCCAGGGTGGCCGGCTAACTTGGCAGAGTGAGCCCACTGAAGAACGGCCAGACGAGTAGGAACGGGAACGAAAAGAAGGTTCCTAGGACAAGCGCGCGGCGACGGAGTGTGAGTGAGTGCTTGCTTTACCTGCCTCTCAATTCCCCAGACAGTCAACCCGACAACACGCCCCTCAGGGAGAATCCCCTCGGGGTCAGTGGAGGCTACTGAAGAACTGAAGAGACGAGATAAAGCATCAGGCTTGGTGTTCTTAGAGCCCGGACGATAAGAAATCACGAACTCGAAACGAGCGAAAAACAGCGCCCAACGAGCCTGACGTGCATTAAGTCGTTTGGCAGAACGGATGTACTCAAGGTTCCTATGGTCAGTCCAAACGACAAAAGGAACGGTCGCCCCCTCCAACCACTGTCGCCATTCGCCTAGGGCTAAGCGGATGGCGAGCAGTTCGCGGTTTCCCACATCATAGTTACGTTCCGACGGCGACAGGCGATGAGAAAAATACGCGTCGTCAGAGAGGGAGCGCTGAGAAAGAATGGCTCCCACGCCCACCTCTGACGCGTCAACCTCGACAACGAACTGTCTAGAGACGTCAGGTGTAACAAGGATAGGTGCGGAAGTAAAACGATTCTTGAGGAGATCGAAAGCTCCCTGGGCGGAAACGGACCACTTAAAGCACGTCTTGACAGAAGTAAGGGCTGTGAGAGGAGCTGCCACCTGACCGAAATTACGGATGAAACGACGATAGAAGTTCGCGAAGCCGAGAAAGCGCTGCAGCTCGACGCGTGACTTAGGGACGGGCCAATCAATGACAGCTTGGACCTTAGCGGGATCCATCTTAATGCCTTCAGCGGAAATAACAGAACCGAGAAATGTGACGGAGGAGGCATGAAAAGTGCACTTCTCAGCCTTCACAAAAAGACAATTCTCTAAAAGGCGCTGGAGGACACGTCGAACGTGCTGAACATGAATCTGGAGTGACGGTGAAAAAATCAGGATATCGTCAAGGTAAACGAAAACAAAGATGTTCAGCATGTCTCTCAGGACGTCATTAACTAATGCCTGAAAGACAGCTGGAGCGTTAGCGAGGCCGAAAGGAAGAACCCGGTATTCAAAGTGCCCTAACGGAGTGTTAAATGCCGTCTTCCACTCGTCCCCCTCCCTGATGCGCACGAGATGGTAAGCGTTACGAAGGTCCAACTTAGTGAAAAACCTGGCTCCCTGCAGGATCTCGAAGGCATAAGAGGAAGCGGATAACGATTCTTCACTGTTATGTCATTCAGCCCTCGATAATCTATGCAGGGACGCAGAGACCCGTCCTTCTTCTTGACAAAAAAAAAACCCCGCTCCGGCGGGAGAGGAGGAGGGGACTATGGTACCGGCGTCAAGAGCTACAGACAAATAATCTTCGAGAGCCTTACGTTCGGGAGCCGACAGAGAGTATAGTCTACCCCGGGGGGGAGTGGTTCCCGGAAGGAGATCAATACTACAATCATACGACCGGTGTGGAGGAAGAGAGGTGGCCCTGGACCGACTGAACACCGTGCGCAGATCGTGATATTCCTCCGGCACCCCTGTCAAATCACCAGGCTCCTCCTGTGAAGAAGAGACAGAGGAAACAGGAGGGATAGCAGACATTAAACATTTCACATGACAAGAGACGTTCCAGGAGAGGATAGAATTACTAGACCAATTAATAGAAGGATTATGACAAACTAGCCAGGGATGGCCCAAAACAACAGGTGTAAAAGGTGAACGAAAAATCAAAAAAGAAATGGTTTCGCTATGATTACCAGAGACAGTGAGGGTTAAAGGTAGCGTCTCACGCTGAATCCTGGGGAGAGGACTACCATCCAAAGCGAACAAGGCCGTGGGCTCCCTTAACTGTCTGAGAGGAATGTCATGTTCCCGAGCCCAGGTCTCGTCCATAAAACAGCCCTCCGCCCCAGAGTCTATCAAGGCACTGCAGGAAGCTGACGAACCGGTCCAGCGTAGATGGACCGACAAGGTAGTGCAGGATCTTGAAGGAGAGACAGGAGTAGTAGCGCTCACCAGTAGCCCTCCGCTTACTGATGAGCTCTGGCTTTTACTGGACATGAAGTGACAAAATGACCAGCGGAACCGCAATAGAGACAGAGGCGGTTGGTGATTCTCCGTTCCCTCTCTTTAGTCGAGATGCGGATACCTCCCAGCTGCATAGGCTCAGCACCCGAGCCGGCAGAGGAAGATGGTAGTGATGCGGAGAGGGGGGCAACGGAGAACGCGAGCTCCTTTCCACGAGCTCGGTGACGAAGATCAACCCGTCGCTCTATGCGAATAGCGAGTTCAATCAAGGAATCCACGCTGGAAGGAACCTCCCGGGAGAGAATCTCATCCTTTACCTCCGCGCGGAGACCCTCCAGAAAACGAGCGAGCAAAGCCGGCTCGTTCCAGTCACTGGAGGCAGCAAGAGTGCGAAACTCAATAGAGTAGTCTGTTATGGATCGATTACCTTGACATAGGGAAGACAGGACCCTGGAAGCTTCCTCCCCAAAAACAGATCGATCAAAAACCCATATCATCTCCTCCTTAAAGTCCTGATACTGGTTAGTACACTCAGCCCTTGCCTCCCAGATTGCCGTGCCCCACTCACGAGCCCGTCCAGTAAGGAGAGATATGACGTAGGCGATACGAGCAGTGCTCCTGGAGTAAGTGTTGGGCTGGAGAGAAAACACAATATCACACTGGGTGAGGAACGAGCGGCATTCAGTGGGCTCCCCAGAGTAACACGGCGGGTTATTGATTCTGGGCTCCGGAGATTCGAAAGCCCTGGAAGTGGCCGGTGGATCGAGGCGGAGATGGTGAACCTGTTCTGTGAGGTTGGAGACTTGGGCGGCCAGGGTCTCAACGGCATGTCGAGCAGCAGACAATTCCTGCTTGTGTCTGCCTAGCATCGCTCCCTGGATCTCGACGGCTGAGTGGAGAGGATCCGAAGTCGCTGGGTCCATTCTTGGTCGGATTCTTCTGTCAGGTGCGTGAATGAGGACCCAAAAGCGAATTAACAAAACAGAGTTTCTTTAATGACGAAACACATGTAGGCTCAGATGGACAGGCAGATTCCGACAGGACAGGACAAGGTTAGCAGATTCCGACAGGACAGGACAAGGTTGCAGCAAACACGACGATAGTCTGGTTCAGGCATGAGAAACACAAACGAGAATCCGACAAAGACAGAAGCAGGAACAGAGAGAGATATAGAGACCTAATCAGAGGGAAAAAGGGAACAGGTGGGAAAAGGGGTGAACGAGGTAGTTAGAGGAGACAAGGAACAGCTGGGGGAAGGAGGGTAAGAAAAGGTAACCTAATACGACCAGCAGAGGGAGACAGGGTGAAGAGAAAGAACAGGAACAAGACACAACATGACAATACATGACAAGTTCATGTGTCAGGGGGCTTGGGTCAGTCTGTTATATCTGGAGTAATTCTCCTGTCTCATCTGGTGTCCTGTGTGAATGTAAGTACACTGCTCAAAAAAATAAAGGGAACACTTAAACAACACAATGTAACTCCAAGTCAATCACACTTCTGTGAAATCAAACTGTCCACTTAGGAAGCAACACTGATGGTGGAAATTATAGGCAATTAGCAAGACACCCCCAATAAAGGAGTGGTTCTGCAGGTGGCGACCACAGTTCCTATGCTTCCTGGCTGATGTTTGTCACTTTTGAATGCTGTCGGTGCTTTCAGTCTAGTGGTAGCATGAGACGGAGTCTACAACCCACACAAGAGGCTCAGGTAGTGCAGCTCATCCAGGATGGCACATCAATGCGAGCTGTGGCAAGAAGGTTTGCTGTGTCTGTCAGCGTAGTGTCCAGAGCATGGAGGCGCTACCAGGAGACAGGCCAGTACATCAGGAGACGTGGAGGAGGCCGTAGGAGGGCAACAAACCAGCAGCAGGACCCCTACCTCCGCCTTTGTGCAAGGAGCCCTGCAAAATGACATCCAGCAGGCCACAAATGTGCATGTGTCTGCTCAAACAGTCAGAAACAGACTCCATGAGGGTGGTATGAGGGCCCGACGTCCACAGGTGGGGGTTGTGCTTACAGCCCAACACCGTGCAGGACGTTTGGCATTTGCCAGAGAACACCAAGATTGGCAAATTCGCCACTGGCGCTCTGTGCTCTTCACAGATGAAAGCAGGTTCACACTGAGCACATGTGACAGACGTGACAGTCTGGAGACGCCGTGGAGAACGTACTGCTGCCTGCAACATCCTCCAGCATGACCGGTTTGGCGGTGGGTCAGTCATGGTGTGGGGTGGCATTTCTTTGGGGGGCCTCCATGTGCTCGCCAGAGGTAGCCTGACTGCCATTAGTTACCGAGATGAGATCCTCAGACCCCTTGTGAGACCATATGCTGGTGCGGTTGGCCCTGGGTTCCTCCTAATGCAAGACAATGCTAGACCTCATGTGGCTGGAGTGTGTCAGCAGTTCCTGCAAGAAGAAGGCATTGATGCTATGGACTGGCCTGCCCGTTCCCCAGACCTGAATCCAATTGGGCACATCTGGGACATCATGTCTCGCTCCATGCACCACAGACTGTCCAGGAGTTGGCAGAGGCTTTAGTCCAGGTCTGGGAGGAAATCCCTCAGGAGACCATCCGCTACCTCATCAGGAGCATGCCCAGGCGTTGTAGGAGGTCATACAGGCACGTGGAGGCCACACACACTACTGAGCCTCATTTTGACTTGTTTTAAGGACATTACATCAAAGTTGGATCAGCCTGTAGTGTGGTTTTCCACTTTAATTTTGAGTGACTCCAAATCCAGACCTCCATGGGTTGATAAATTTGATTTCCATTGATCATTTTTGTGCGATTTTGTTGTCAGCACATTCAACTATGTAAAGAAAAAAGTATTTAATAAGAATATTTCATTCATTCAGATCTAGGATGTGTTATTTTAGTGTTCCCTTTCTTTTTTTGAGCAGTGTATATTCTCTCTCTCCCTCTGAGGACCTGAGCCCAAGACCATGCCTCAGGACTACCTGGCCTGATGACTCCTTTCTGTCCCCAGTCCACCTGGTCATGCTGCTGCTCCAGTTTCAACTATTCTGCCTGCAGCTATGGAACCCTGACCTGTTCACCGAACGTGCTACCTTGTCCCGGACCTGCAGTTTTGGACTCTACCACACCTGCTGTCTCTAACTCTTAATGATCGGCTATGAAAAGCCAACTGACATTTACTCCTGAGGTACTGACCTGTTACACCCTCTACAACCACTGTTATTATTATTATTATCTGACCCTGTTGGTCATCTATGAATGTTTGAACATCTTGGCCATGTACTGTTATAATCTCCACCCGGCACAGCCAAAAGAGGACTGGCCACACCTCAGAGCCTGGTTCTGCTCTAGGTTTCTTCCTAGGTTCTGGCCTTTCTAGAGTTTTTCCTAACCACCGTGCTTCTTCATCGCTTGCTGTTTAGGGTTTTAGGCTGGGTTTCTGTAGGGCACTTTTCTTCAGCTGATGTAAAAAGGGCTTTACAAATACATTTGATTGATTGGCTAAGCCCAAACCACATGGGATGGCATATTGCTGCAGAATGCTGTAGTAGCCATACTGGTTAAGTGTGCGTTGAATTCTAAATAAATGTCACCAGCAAAGCACCCCCACACCACCTCCTCCATGCTTCACGGTAGGAACCACATGCGGAGTTCATCAGTTCACATATTCTGCATCTCACAAACACACGGCGGTTGGAACCAAAAATCTCCAATTTGTACTCATCAGACTACCTTGTCACAACACAACTGATTGGCTCAAACGCATTGAGGAAAGCAATTCCACAAATAAACTTTTAGCAAGGCACACCTGTTAATTGAAATGCATTCCAGGTGACTACCTCATGAAGCTGGTTGAAAGAATGCCAAGAGTGTGCAAAGCTGTCATCAAGGCAAAGGGTGGCTATTTTGAAGAACCTCAAATATAAAACATATTTTTTATGTTTAACACTTTTTTGGCTACTACATGATTCCATGCATCTTATTTCATAGTTTTGATGTCTTCACTATTATTCTACAATGTAGAAAATAGTACAAATAAAGACAAATCCTTGAATGATTAGGTGTGTCCAAACTTTTGACGGGTACTGTATGTATTACAATTATTAACTTCAACAGTGCATACCAATCCTGGTCCTGGGACATCAATGGTTACACATTGTAATTATGCAATAGAATAGAAACATGATTTAACTAGCTAAAGGCAGATTTCTAATTCATAAACAGTACACTACACTTCCTATGCATCATGTAAATACTCAAACCGTTTCATCTCAATATATAATTTCTTTCATCTGCACTGATCTGAGGACACAGGATAGGTGTAGTATTTCATCAAATGAGAAACTTAATTTCAACATGTAGAGAATGTGAAACGCTTTATTGAACATGTTCATTATCCAAGTGTTATAAATACATGCATTATAAATATTATAATTGTAATATTATAAATACAAGTTCAATCTCTACTTCAATGCACATCTGGTGTGCTAATGCAAAAACAGAGGAAGAAAGGAGGTGGGGCGAGAGGTATGAGTGTAAAAGACAGAAAGGTAAAGAGGTAAGAACAGAGGAGCAGGGACGACAGCGTATGATTATTGAATTACAGTGCTACTAAACTTATTGTTGCAGTTCATCACAATTACACAATAGTCTATCTAGCTGTGTCTCCTAACCAGCCTTGTGCACCCAGTTGGTCCGAAGGTTATCTTAAGAGCGAGTGAGTTGGTGATGACGAGACTGGGGGTTGGCATCCTCTCTCACATCAAAACATACCTGCAGACGAGAGACAGATGGAGACAATACATTTAAAAAAACGCAAGGCTTAATCATGCTTACACTGTCAGTCATCTTAATCATCAGGACGTGAAATGCAAAACTGACCTTGGATCATTAACTCTGGAACTTCTACATCTCTATCTGTATTTCAATGTAAAGCATCTCTTTAATAATACTTCCTATTGACCCGACCAAGAGACCTCTCACCTCTGATCATGATGTGCCCTCTATGTAGCCAGTTCAGATGAGGGAGGGGTTCACAGACACAGCTGATATAACCTACAGGATTTAGGGTGTTGGGTAGAGGGATAAAGTGAAGGAGAGAGACTTATTGTGTGTTAAGGGAATTTTATCAATGATGACTAATTCTGTATACATTTCAATCAGAACTGACTAGTCCAAATGCTATTATGTAATGTACATATATTAATTTTCTCTCTTGCTCCCATTCCCAATTGTATATAATATAGTCAGGAGTTTAGAACAGTGCCTTGGTACAAATGAATTAACTATCTCCAGATGGCAGGGACGGACTATCTCCAGACTGTCTAGAATGCTATCTAGTCTGACTGACCTTGGCTTCAGGCGAGGAGGGAAGGCTCGAGAACTATAGGGCCTCTCTACTAGTGTCATGAAGAGATAGAACATTTAGAAAACACTGACGTCATTTTCAGTTTATAACCTGTGGAAAAATGTGTATGTACCCAGTACTCTCTTGAATTAAACGCTGTTACCGGACTTTTAAGACCGGGGCTCTGTCCATTCTTATAAAAATATAGGGTCTTTACAAGCCCTTCGAATGCATTGACAGAGTAATTAATTCTGATTGGGAAATAATACAGAGGAATTTAGAATTCCTTCAACATTGTGAAAATCAGGTAGTTAAAGACCGTGTTCAACAGGAATCAGGCCTTACCTGGTGTCCACACTAAGTGGCTGAAGAGTACTTTGCACTGAAAATGCATGCACAGACACATTAGGACAAACAATATAGCGTAGTTATAGTAATAATGAAGTGTCTTACTATTCTCCATGGTTGGTCCTCTTGCCTATTCCTTGAAGGTGGAAGGAGCCACAGTTATACAACTTAGCCTGCTTAAGTACACAATCCATAAATCACACTGATACACAAGTGTGTAGGTGTGGGTTATTGGGTGTCTAATTGTTCAAAAAAAAATCAATATGGCTCTTAAAAGAGCTTGTTTTGTTTTTGTACAGACAGCACCCTCACCTGAGAAGTAGAAATCAAAGGGAGAGAAACTGGGAATTAAATAACTGCAGGTGACATAGCTAAGTAAAGGGAAGAATACTCTTATTGCAATGTGGATGGCTCTTAAAATAGCCCTTGGTTGTGCATAGTGTAGTCTATGGTCTTGCCAGGGAACAGCACCCTCTTCGAAGTAGGAGGTGAAGATCTCCCAAACACGGATTGCTGAGTTGTTGGCCCCCATCCTTGAAACATTCTACAGAGCAGCACACCAGAGGCGAACTGCAAATCCCCTCCTGATCCTCGTGTCCAACCTCATGAAGTTATGCAGGACACAGGTAGCCTTCACAGGTGCAGAGGTGCCTGAATTCCCCTAGGAGGCAGTCCAAGATGGCCCTGGTCTCCAAACCTTGCAGTGCCCTACACGGTAACTGTAGGCAATCGTTTTGAAGGAATCTCCAGTTGCAAGGTATCTGTAGGAATATGGAATGTCATTATTAGACTTTTACGTCACCAGGTCATTGTGGATTACTGAAGTATCTCTTCAAACAAATCATAACATTGGATAGATAGATGCATGTGTAGCATGTGACAACAGCAGGGTCATATCAAGGATAGCATCACACATGAATACATAAATACCACTTGAAGCTTGAGGAGTTGATCATTTGAATCAGCTGTGTAGTGCCGAGGCCAAAAACATCCATCCCTTTGAGTCCCCAGGACCAGGACTGAGAACCACTACTCTTCTTTGGGACCTCGTCATCTGTAGACAGGCTTTCACAGCTCTGTATCTGGGGACAGAAAACATCACAAGAAACAGACTTCATTATACTCAAATTAGACAGCACTGAATATTATGTTACCATTTTCTCTGTCCTCAAGTCTAGGGACTGGAATTACACAAAAGTACCTGCCCTGTCCAGAATAGCCTTCTCTCTCACTTTGATAGTGGGGCTGCTGTCCTTTCCCTCTCCCCCATGGCTGTTAGCTAGCTACCTACAAAACGCAAAATAGTTAGCTAATATGAAGTTAGATACCTGGTGATATTTAATTCACTTAGCTAGCTATACAGTATATAAAGTTGTCTAGATAGCTAGCAGCTCATTTGAGTTAGCCTGCACTGTAGCTAGTTCGCTAATAATACAGCGTTGTTGTTGTTTTTTACATTTTCGAAATGTATTTACTTACTTGAATAGGTTCTCCCAGACATGTGGACGCTTGGAAACAGGGCAGCAAAGTTTGTTTGTCACCAGAGCAGTTTCGAGCATATTACTATTTACTTGTAATGTAAATAAATTCATGATATGGCTGTTAGCCAGCCTGCCAGCATAGTGGAGTCTGCCACTAGCACAGTCAGTGTAGTCAGCTCAGCTATCACCATTGAGACCGTGTCTGTGCCTCAACCTAGGTTGGGCAAAACTAAACATGGCGGTGTTCGCCTTAGCAATCTCACTAGGATAAAGACCACCTCCATTCCTGTCATTATTGAAAGAGATCATGATACCTCACATCTCAAAATAGGGCTACTTAATGTTAGATCCCTTACTTCAAAGGCAATTATAGTCAATTAACTAATCACTGATCATAATCTTGATGTGATTGGCCTGACTGAAACATGGCTTAAGCCTGATGAATTTACTGTGTTAAGAGGCCTCACCTCCTGGCTACACTAGTGACCATATCCCCCGTGCATCCCGCAAAGGCGGAGGTGTTGCTAACATTTCCGATAGCACATTTCAATTTACAAAAACAAAAAAAATGACGTTTTCGTCTTTTGAGCTTCTAGTCATGAAATCTATGCAGCCTACTCAATCACTTTTTATAGCTACTGTTTACAGGCCTCCTGGGCCATATACAGCGTTCCTCACTGGGTTCCCTGAATTCCTATCGGACCTTGTAGTCATAGCAGATAATATTCTAATCTTTGGGGACTTTAATATTCACATGGAAAAGTCCACAGACCCACTCCAAAAGGCTTTCGGGGCCATCATCGACTCAGTGGGTTTTGTCCAACATGTCTCTGGACCCACTCACTGTCACAGTCATACGCTGGACCTAGTTTTGTCCCATTGAATAAATATTGTGGATCTTAATGTTTTTCCTCATAATCCTGGACTATCGGACCACCATTTTATTACGTTTGCAATTGCAACAAATAATCTGCTCAGACCCCAACCAAGGAACATCAAAAGTCGTGCTATAAATTCACAGACAACACAAAGATTCCTTGATGTCCTTCCAGATTCCCTCTGTCTACCCAAGGACGCCAGAGGACAAAAATCAGTTAACCACCTAACTGAGGAACTCAATTTAACCTTGCGCAATACCCTAGATGCAGTTGCACCCCTAAAAATTAAAAACATTTCTCATAAGAAACTAGCTCCCTGGTACACAGAAAATACCTGAGCTCTGAAGCAAGCTTCCAGAAAATTGGAACGGAAATGGCGCGACACCAAACTGGAAGTCTTCCGACTAGCTTGGAAAGACAGTACTGTGCAGTACCGAAGAGCCCTTACTGCTGCTCGATCATCCTATTTTTCTAACTTAATTGAGGAAAATAAGAACAATCCGAAATTCCTTTTTGATACTGTCGCAAAGCTAACTAAAAAGCAGCATTCCCCAAGAGAGGATGACTTTCACTTTAGCAGTGATAAATTCGTGAACTTCTTTGAGGAAAAGATTATGATTATTAGAAAGCAAATTACGGACTCCTCTTTAAATCTGCGTATTCCTTCAAAGCTCAGTTGTCCTGAGTCTGCACAACTCTGCCAGGACCTAGGATCAAGAGAGACGCTCAAGTGTTTTAGTACTATATCTCTTGACACAATGATGAAAATAATCATGGCCTCTAAACCTTCAATCTGCATACTGGACCCTATTCCAACTAAACTACTGAAAGAGCTGCTTCCTGTGCTTGGCCCTCCTATGTTGAACATAATAAACGGCTCTCTATCCACCGGATGTGTACCAAACTCACTAAAAGTGGCAGTAATAAAACCTCTCTTGAAAAAGCCAACCCTTGACCCAGAAAATATAAAAAAACGAATCGGCCTATATCGAATCTTCCATTCCTCTCAAAAATTTTAGAAAAGGCTGTTGCGCAGCAACTCAGAGCCTTCCTGAAGACAAACAATGTATACGAAATGCTTCAGTCTGGTTTTAGACCCCATCATAGCACTGAGACGGCACTTGTGAAGGTGGTAAATGACATTTTAATGGCATCGGACTGAGGCTCTGCATCTGTCCTCGTGCTCCTAGACCTTAGTGCTGCTTTTGATACCATCGATCACCACATTCTTTTGGAGAGATTGGAAACCCAAATTGGTCTACACGGACAAGTTCTGGCCTGGTTTAGATCTTATCTGTCGGAAAGATATCAGTTTGTCTCTGTGAATGGTTTGTCCTCTGACAAATCAACTGTAAATTTCGGTGTTCGTCAAGGTTCCGTTTTAGGACCACTATTGTTTTCACTATATATTTTACCTCTTGGGGATGTTATTCGAAAACATAATGTTAACTTTCACTGCTATGCGGATGACACACAGCTGTACATTTCAATGAAACATGGTGAAGCCCCAAAATTGCCCTTGCTAGAAGCATGTGTTTCAGACATAAGGAAGTGGATGGCTGCAAACTTTCTACTTTTAAACTCGGACAAAACAGAGATGCTTGTTCTAGGTCCCAAGAAACAAAGAGATCTTCTGTTGAATCTGACAATTAATCTTAATGGTTGTACAGTCGTCTCAAATAAAACTGTGAAGGACCTCGGCGTTACTCTGGACCCTGATCTCTCTTTTGAAGAACATATCAAGACCATTTCAAGGACAGCTTTTTTCCATCTACGTAACATTGCAAAAATCAGAAACTTTCTGTCCAAAAATGATGCTGAAAAATTAATCCATGCTTTTGTCACTTCTAGGTTAGACTACTGCAATGCTCTACTTTCCGGCTACCCGGATAAAGCACTAAATAAACTTCAGTTAGTGCTAAATACGGCTGCTAGAATGATGATGCTGACTAGAACCAAAAAATTTGATCATATTACTCCAGTGCTAGCCTCTCTACACTGGCTTCCTGTCAAAGCAAGGGCTGATTTCAAGGTTTTACTGCTAACCTACAAAGCATTACATGGGCTTGCTCCTACCTATCTCTCTGATTTGGTTCTGCCGTACATACCTACACGTACGATACGGTACCCCCCTTGGGTTGTGCCGTGGCAGGTCTTTGTGGGCTATACTCAGCCTTGTCTCAGGATGGTAAGTTGGTGGTTGAAGATATCCCTCTAGTGGTGTGGGGGCTGTGCTTTGGCAAAGTGGGTGGGGTTATATCCTTCCTGTTTGGCCCTGTCCGGGGGTGTCCTCGGATGGGGCCACAGTGTCTCCTGACCCCTCCTGTCTCAGCCTCCAGTATTTATGCTGCAGTAGTTTATGTGTCGGGGGGGCTAGGGTCAATTTGTTATATCTGGAGTACTTCTCCTGTCCTATTCGGTTTCCTGTGTGAATCTAAGTGTGCGTTCTCTAATTCTCTCCTTCTCTCTTTCTTTCTCTCTCTCGGAGGACCTGAGCCCTAGGACCATGCCACAGGACTACCTGACATGATGACTCCTTGCTGTCCCCAGTCCACCTGGCCATGCTGCTGCTCCAGTTTCAACTGACCTGAGCCCTAGGACCATGCCCCAGGACTACCTGACATGATGACTCCTTGCTGTCCCCAGTCCACCTGACCGTGCTGCTGCTCCAGTTTCAACTGTTCTGCCTTACTATTATTCGACCATGCTGGTCATTTATGAACATTTGAACATCTTGGCCATGTTCTGTTATAATCTCCACCCGGCACAGCCAGAAGAGGACTGGCCACCCCACATAGCCTGGTTCCTCTCTAGGTTTCTTCCTAGGTTTTGGCCTTTCTAGGGAGTTTTTCCTAGCCACCGTGCTTCTACACCTGCATTGCTTGCTGTTTGGGGTTTTAGGCTGGGTTTCTGTACAGCACTTTGAGATATCAGCTGATGTACGAAGGGCTATATAAATACATTTGATTTGATGAAATGGCGAACATGCTGCTATATGCTGCCAGCACACCCACAAGTGAGCCACTCTGGGCAGCCGAGCAGCACATGGCAATTTACTGCATACGAGGGTATGAGGGTATTAGAAGTTGTGAGTAAGGGGGCACAGCCGTGTTACAAAGTTAAAGTTACGGGGCAATTCAACAGTGACCGAAATGCGCTGAGACTTTTTCACTTTAAATTGTATGGTCAAACAAAAACCATTGATTTCAAAGTTTAACAGCCCATACAACTCAATGCACGAGGACTACTTTGAACAATTCCTACTGAATTTTGTAGGTAAAATCTCCCTCTGAATCTGAACCAAATCATAGATGTCTGTTTCACACATTTGGACATCAAAGTACAGCACAATACTCAGTGTATTCAACTCGTGTAGTCTATTGTACCGAACTCTACTGTACAGTACTGTATAAGGCTGCGACGGTCATGGATTTATGTATATTTTATGTATATATTTTATGCTGTCCTGAATGCATGTGCTGCCATAGAAATAGAACAGGCGTTCCCATTCAAGTTAATGATGGCATAATGGGTGGACTTGGCGGCCATTGCGAGTGTACACAAGAACAAAGAACTCAAATATATTATGTGATATATAGACAACAAAAAATACATACCGTTGCATGAGCCACACCAGATAAAATCATTTGAATTAACATTCTATATAAACTATGAATTTTTTTCTTAGGAGTCCCTGTTGACAGCAGAAACGGAGTCAACCACAGGAATGCCAGGCAGTGTCCCTGTGACAACAATTTTGGACCCCTTTGTGTAAATGTGGAGTAGGAAATCATTTTTACATAACTAATTTTTGCTATAGTTCTTTTTTTTACCCCCGTTATTAGACAGTCGCAACGATGATGATTATGAACATCGTCTTTTGCCTGCTAATGCCTGCAATGCAGTGAAGAAAATTATGACAACAATGTCTAATTTAACTGGCCCCTCTAACAGTACAACTGGCCCCAGCTTGGCCTCCCCCAGTTGAAATGGTCTAGAACCGCCCCTGATGCCAGGCGGTCCCGTCTTCAGTGAGCAGTTCGTTCCACACGTCTTTTTTTACGGTTATGATGGTTACCGTCTGTAAGTTGTTAGTGTCTTAACAACCGTTCCACAGGTGCATGTTCATTAACTGTTTATGGTTCATTGAACAAGCATGGGAAACAGTGTTTAAACCCTTTACAGTGAAGATCTGTGAAGTTATTTTGGGATTTTTACGAATTATCTTTAAAAGACAGGGTCCTGAAAAAGGAACCGTTTCTTTTTTTTTGCTGAGTTTAGGTTGAATAATTGTTTAAATGAAAACTACAACTCCCTTCAGCCCAGCGTCCCATATAGAAATCAAGGCAAGGACTATTGTGAATGATTTGATTTCCCTCTAGAGAAACAAACTAAATGGAATTGAAGTAATTGAACCGTCGGTCAATTAGTTGGTTAATAACCGAACCCCCCCAAAATTGTCAGTTAAGAAAAATAAAAATAAATAAATAAATAAAAAAAGAAAAATAAAAATCGCTCTGCACCACAGGACCCACACATAATAGGTCCTACTTGCAAGAACCCACAAAGAACCCACAGTCGCACACCAGCGACTCCTGTGGCGGGTCGGGCGCAGTGCGCGCTAGCCAAGGTTGCCAGGTGCACGGTGTTTCCTCCGACACATTGGTGCGGCTGGCTTCCGAGTTGGATGTGCGCTGTGTTAAGAAGCAGTGCGGCTAGGTTGGGTTGTGTATCGGAGGACGCATGACTTTCAACCTTCGTCTCTCCCGAGCCCGTACGGGAGTTGTAGCGATGAGACAAGATAGTAGCTACTACAACAATTGGACACTATGAAATTGGGGAGAAAAAGGGGTAAAAAAATATTTAAAATAAAAAAATATTTAAAAAAAAAAAAATCGCTCTGCACTGCAGGACCCACACATAGGTCCTACTTGCAAGAACCCACAAACAGTTCTGAAAGTATTCAGACCCCTTATGTTAGAGCCTTATTCTAAAATGATTTAGATTGCAGGGGGAAAAAACAATCTACACACAATGACAAACAAAAACCCGGTTTAGAATTTTTCTAATTTATTTCAAATAAAAACTGAAAAATAAAATGTACATTACTATTCAGACCCTTCACTCAGTAATTTGTTGAAGCACCTTTGGCAGCGATTACAGCCTCGAGTCTTCTTGGGTACGACACGACAAGCATGGCACACCTATATTTGGGGGGTTTCTCCCATTTGTCTCTGCAGATCCTCTCAAGCTCTATCAGGTTGGATGGGAAGCATTGCTGCACAGCTATTTTCAAGTCTCTCCAGAGATGTTCGATCGGGTTCAAGTCCAGGCCACTCCTGCATTGTCTTGGCTGTGTGCTTAGAGTTGTTGTCCTGTTGAAAGGTGACCCTTCACCCCAGTCTGAGGTCCTGAGCAGGTTTTCATCAAGGATCCTGACTTTGCTCCGTTCATCTTTCCCTTGATCCTGACTAGTCTCCCAGTCCCTGCCACTGAAAAACATACCCACAGCATGCTGCTGCCACCATGCTTCACTGTAGGGATGGTGCCAGGTTTCCTCCAGAAGTCACACTTGGCATTCAGGCTAAAAATAGTTCAATCTAGGTTTCATCAGACCAGAGAATATTGTTTCTCATGGTCTGACAGTCCTTTATGTGCCTTTTGGCAAACTCAAAGTGGGCTGTCATGTGCCTTTTACCCAGGAGTGGCTTCTGTCTGGCCACTCTACCATGAAGGCCTGATTGGTGTAGTGCTGCAGAGATGGTTGTCCTTCTGGAAGGTTCTCCCATCTCCACTGAGGAACTCAGGAGCTCTGTCATTGAGACCATCGGGTTCTTGGTCACCTCACCTCCCTGACCAAGGCCCTTCTCAAACGATTGCTCAGTTTGGCCGGGCGGCCAGTTCTAGAAATAGTATCGGTGGATCAAAACTTTTTCCATTTAAAAATGACGGAGTCCTTCAATGTTAAGACATTTTTTGGTACCCTTCCCCAGATCTGTGCTTTGACACAATCCTCTCAGAGCTCTATGGACAATTCCCTCAACCTCATGGCTTGGTGTTTGCTCTGACATGCACGGTCAACTGTGAGACCTTACATATTTTATTGGTTACATACACATGGTCAGCAGATGTTATTGCGAGTGTAGCGAAATGCTTGTAAGGCAGGTGTGTGCCTTTCCAAATCATGTCCAATCAATTGAATCTACCACAGGTGGACTCCAAATCAAGTTCTAGAAACATCAAGGATGGTCAGGATGCACCTCAGCTCAATTTCGAGTCTCATAGCAAAGTGTCTGAATACTTGTGTAAATAAGGTATTTACATTTTTTATACATTTGCAAACATTTCTAAAAACCTGTTTTCGCTTTGTCATTACGGGGTATTGTGTGTAGATTGATGAGGGAAAAAATGTATTTAATACATTTTAGAATAAGACTGTACTGTAGAGTGGAGATACAAGTTATCCTGGCTGCTATAGACAGTAAAGCCCTCTCCAGACCAGACAACTGTTTCAGACTCATGCAAAGCTACTGACTCAGTCCTCATCAGTCTATTTACCCAGGAGACAAGCCATCTAACAAGGTGAATAGTGATTAAAAAGGGAAACTCAACATTCAACAGTTGTTACTGGGACCCTAATCCACAACAGGCCATAGAAACCAGAGGCTGTGTCCGAATTCTTTTTTTTTTTTACCTTCATTTAACTAGGCAAGTCAGTTAAGAACAAATTCTTATTTTCAATGACGGCCTAGGAACAGTGGGTTAACTGCCTGTTCAGGGGCAGAATGACAGATGTGTACCTTGTCAGCTTGGGGATTTGAACTTGCAACCTTTAGTCCAACGCTCTAACCACTAGGCTACCTTTCCGCCCCGAAATAGCACCCTATTCCATATATAGTGGAATAGTGTGCCATTTGGAAGGCAGCCAGAGTAAGCACACCCACCCAGCCAGCAGTAGGCCAGCCACAGAGCGATAACTGGAGGATATTGACAAAGGAGGCAGAGAAAGGAAGAGGGAGAATGAATTCCACAACCAGACTGATCCACCACGCCCAACAATACTCCACACAGAATACTCCACACAGGCAATCGTTCTGGTTGGGATAACAAACTATAGCCTTTAGTGGTAGATGGGTTCCAGTGACAAGGTCCAAGGCAGTTCAATACTTGGCGCAGGTCCAATACTTGGCATTGATATGAACACTTAGACATTCAACTGTGATACTTGAAAAGAGTGTGATTTATTTGATTGATTATCCACATCAACGGGGCTGCAGTGAGGTGGGTCAAGAGCATCAAGTTCCTCGGTGTCCAAATAACCAAGGACTTAAAATGATCCTTCACACGCAGTCGTGAAGGCACAACAGTGCCTCTTCCCCATCAGGAAGTTGAAAAGGGTTGGCAAAAAGTCCTCAAAATGTTCTACAGCTACACCATTGAGAGGTGCATCACTGCTTGGTATGGCAACAGCATTGCCCTCAATCGCATGGCGCTACAGAGGTAGGTGCGGACAGCCCAGTACGTGATGTACGAGACGGCCTGTTACTTTATATAAGGCGGTGTGAGAGGCAGGCCCGGAAAAATGGTTCTAGACTCCAGCCACCCAAGTCAGACTGTTCTCTTTGCTTCCACACAGCAAGTGGCATCAAGTGTGACAACAGGCTCCTGCACAGCTTCTATCTCCAAGCAATAAGAGACTGCTAAATAGCTAACAAAATGGCTACACAATTATATTTTATTCTTGTACTGTCTCTATGCACACACAACCATAATTTACGCTGCTGCTACCCTGTTTATCATATATCCTGATGCCTAGTCACCTTACCCCAATACATACAGTATCTACTCCAGTATCCCTGCAAATTGTAAAAATGGGTATTGGAACTTACTCTGTACATACAGTACCAGTCAAAAGTTTGGACATCTATTCATTCCAAGGTTTTTCTTAATTTTTACAATATAGAACAATAACATATGGAATCATGTAGTACCCCCCCCCCCAAAAAAGTGTTAAACAAATCAAAATATATTTTAGATTTTTCAAAGTAGCCACCCTTTGCCTTGCCAGATTTGCACTCCTGGGATTCTCTCAACCAGCTTCATTTTAATTAACAGATGTGCCTTGTTAAGTTAATTTGTGGGATTGCTTTCCTTCTTAATGCATTTTATGTTGTGACAAATTAGGCGGTATACAAAAGATAGCCCTATTTGGTAAAAGACCAAGTCTGTTTTATGGCAAGAATAGCTCAAATAAGCAAAGAGAAATGACAGTCCATCATTACTTTAAGACATTGAAGGTCAGTCAATCTGGAAAATGTCAAGAACTTTGAAAGTTTTACCGGTATGATGAAACTGGCTCTCAAGAAGACCGCCACAGGAAAGGAAGACGCAGAGTTGCCTCTGCTGCACCTTAAGATTGGAGCCCAAATAAATCCTTCAGAGTTCAAGTAACAGATGCATCTCAACTAGAGGTCGACCGATTAATCGGAATGGCTGATTAATTTGGGCCGATTTCAAGTTTTCATAATTTTTGGGCGCCGATTTGCCGATTTTTTTAAATGTATTTTTTTTTAAATGTATTTTTTTTAAATATATAAATAAAAAAACTTTTATTTAACTAAGCAAGTCAGTTAAGAACGCATTCTTATTTTCAATGACGGCCTAGGAACGGTGGGTTAACTGCCTTGTTCAGGGGCAGAACGACAGATTTTCACCTTGTCAGCTCAGGGGATCCAATCTTGCAACCTTACAGTTAACTAGTCCAACGCAATAACGATCTGCCTCTCTCTCGTTGCACTCCACAAGGAGACGGCCTGTTACGCGAATGCAGTAAGCAAAGGTAAGTTGCTAGCTAGCATTAAACTTATCTTATAAAAAATAATCAATCATAATCACTAGTTAACTACACATGGTTGATGATATTACGAGATTATCTAGTGTGTCCTGCGTTGCATATAATCTGACTGAGCATACAAGCATCTAAGTATTTGACTGAGCGGTGGTAGGCAGAAGCAGGCGCGTAAACATTCATTCAAACAGCACTTTCGTGCGTTTTGCCAGCAGCTCTTCGTTGTGCGTCAAGCATTGCGCTGTTTATGACTTCAAGCCTATCAACTCCCGAGATGAGGCTGGTGTAACCGAAGTGAAATGGCTAGCTAGTTAGCGCGCGCTAATAGTGTTTCAAACGTCACTCACTGAGCCTTCTAGTAGTTGTTCCCTTGCTCTGCATGGGTAACGCTGCTTCGATGGTGGCTGTTGTCGTTGTGTTGCTGGTTCGAGCGAGGAGAGGGATGGAAGCTATACTGTTACACTGGCAATACTAAAGTGCCTATAAGAACATCTAATAGTCAAAGGTTAATGAAATACAAATGGTATAGAGGGAAATAGTCCTATAATTCCTATGATAACTACAACCTAAAACTTCTTACCTGGGAATATTGAAGAACCACCAGCTTTCATATGTTCTCATGTTCTGAGCAAGGAACTGAAACGTTAGCTTTCTTACATAGCACATATTGCACTTTTACTTTCTTCTCCAACACTTTGTTTTTGCATTATTTAAACCAAATTGAACATGTTTCATTATTTACTTGAGGCTAAATTGATTTTATTGATGTATTATATTAAGTTAAAATAAGTGTTCAATCAGTATTGTTGTAAGTTAATTTTTATTTTATTTAAAACATTTTTAAAAAAAAAATAATTAAAAATATATTTTAAATTGGCCGATTAAATCGCTATCAGCTTGTTTGGTTCGCCAATAATCGGTATCGCCGTTGAAAAATCATAGTTGGTCGACCTCCAATCTCAACATCAACTGTTCAGAGGAGACTGCGTGAATCAGGCCTTCATGGTTGAATTGCTGCAAAGAAACCACTACTAAAAAGGACACCAATCAGAAGAAGAGACTTGCTTGGGCCAAAAAACACGAGCATTGGACATTAGACCGGTGGAAATCTGTCCTTTGGTCTGAAGAGTCCAAATTTGAGATTTTTGGTTCCAACCCGTGTCTTTGTGAGACAGAGTAGGTGAATGGATGATCTCCGCACGTGTGGTTCCCACCGTGAAGCATGGAGGTGGTGTGCTGGTGACACTGTCAGTGATTTATTTAGAATTTAAGGCACACTTAACCAGCATGGCTACCACAGCATTCTGCAATGATAAGCCATACCATCTGGTTTGCGCTTAGTGGGACTATCATTTTTTAAAACCCCTTTTTTACTCCCCAATTTCGTGGTATCCAATTGGTAGTTACAGTCTTGTCTCATCGCTGCAACTCCCGTACGGACTCGGGAGAGGCAATGGTCAAGAGCCATGTGTCTTCCGAAACACAACCCAATCAAGCCGCACTGCTTTTTGACACAATGCCCACTTAACCCGGAAGCCAGCCGCACCAATGTGTCGGAGGAAACACTGTACACCTGCCGACCGTGTTAGCGTGCACTGTGCCCAGCCTGCCAGAGGAGTCGCTAGCGCACAATGGGACAAGGACATCCCTGCCGACCAAACCTTCCCCTAACCCGGACAACGCTGGGCCAATTGTGTGCAGCCCCATGGGTCTCCCGGTCACGGTCGGCTGCCTGTACTCGAACCCAGAATCTCTAATGGCACAGCTAGCATTGCGATGCAGTGCCTTAAGGGGCCTCCCGAGTGGCGCAGTGGTATATAATTTGTTTTTCAACAGGAGGGGTTTTGAGCTAGCAAGAAAGGCATTTCACTGTACGTGAGCACAGTGGTGTAAAATACTACTTAAGTATTTTTTGGGGGTATCTGTACTTTACTATTTATATTTTTACAACTTTTACTTTACTACATTCCTAAAGAAAATAATGTACTTTTTACTCCATACATTTTCCCTGACTCCCAAAAGTACTTGTTACATTTTGAACACTTTGCAGGACAGAAAATGGTCCAATTCACATACTTATCAAGATTACATCCCTGGTCATCCCTACTGGCTCTGATCTGGCGGACTCACTAAACACAAATGCTTTGTTTGTAAAATAGTTTTGGAATGTACCCCTGGCTATCCATGAATAAAAAATAAGAAAATTGTGCCCACTGGTTTGCGTAATATAAGGAATTTGAAATTAATCATACTTTTACTTTTGATACTTAAGTATATTTAGAACTAAATACTTTTACTCAAGTAGTATTTTACTGGGTGACTTTCACTTGAGTCAATTTCCATTAAGGTATCTTTACTTTTACTCAAGTATGACAATGGGGCACTTTTTCCACCACTGCTTGTGCATGTGACAAAACTTGAAGTAGCATTCAAACTCAACATTATTTATTCAAAACTTCACACGCATCCTCTACCACAAGACATTCAATAATGTGTTAAGAAAAAGCATGCAAGGAACACAAAACTTGAATTAACACACCCACACAGTAAACTGGGTTGGCCGTGGGGGTGTAGGGCTTACACACAGAGCACGCCAACTCCCAAGTTAAAAAAGTACAGTGTGCGAGAAGACTATGTTACACAAAACATAACAGAGAGTATAACATTAACAGTTGTTTCCCCTTTCTGTAGTAGTAGTTAATCAACTCTTTCATTCCTACATTTCACTGAGCAGTTTTTGCATGCTCCTCTCACTTCCCCATACTTCTGACTGACACACCCCTTTCTGCACACTGTCTTCAAACTAACAGAAAATGCTTTTTACTACAAAATCATATTCTAAATCCAGAGCATTTCTTACCTGAGTGAAGCAGTTTTGTGAAAAACGTTTTCCCCAATGTAAAGTTGAAAGTAAAACAAATTTTCCTGCAAAGCAGTAGCGTGCAGCATACTCAGTCTCCCCAACACACTCTGGTTGTAATCCAGAGCATGACGTCCCTCCCTCTCTTTCACTCACACCCTCCCTCTTTCCCCTCTGTGCCCCCCCATCCTCAATTCCACATTTTCTTTTCTCCCTCCCACTCTCTGCTGCGCTCTTTCTGACAGTGTGCTCAGTGTAAAGGGAGGCTCTCTATAGGGCCCGTCTACGTTTTACCTACTGTACATCCCTCGTCTCAGCCTCTCAGGCTTCTTTTCAACTAAACAAACCCAGTAGCTCTCATTTCAGCAGCTATAGGCTACTTCTAGAAAGGGTTTCTTTGCTATACAATTTCAAGTCTGATCTTAGAAAGTAACCCAACAACAGCCAGGGCTGTTGCCAACTGAAATCTACAGTGGTTGCTCAACTAAAAGCTTTGCGATTATGCTGCGGGACTTAGAGGTAATTTGTAGTTTTGTTCAGTACCCTGCGTCACTACTTCATTGCTCCAGACCAGCGCAAGGGGGAGTTAGAGCACTGATTATGCTTTTGGGTCCCATGGCGCTACTGTCTCTCTAACTGACAATGAATGAGCGACATAAACCAAATAATTGAAATTTGACAATTATCAGTTTCTAACTGAATGATTATTTAATCACTACAGTCCCTGGTTCAAGTCTAGGCTGTATTACATCCGACCCTGATTGGGAGTCCAATAGTGCGGCGCACAATTATTCATTTAGAATTATATAAAAAGCCAATCACAGTCCTCCAATCCTCTGAATGTAATTTTTGGCAGAGTCACGTATTGAAAAATATATTTTTAGATATACTGTAGGCCTACCGTTGCCGACATGAGTCTCACTAGTGTTGAGTAATGTGCCGTTAAGTGGCGTAGGTCTTATTTATTTAAAAAGCATATTGAAGTTCGAAGCAATAGGATTTGAAACATTAGTCTACCCCCGTATGGTCAACTATTTCAGCACCGTTTCACACTACTCTGAAACAAGCATGGGGACTGGTCTTGATAAATCAATGAGATTTGTATTTTCACTGAATCTCTATTTGGGTATTGGTTAGACTACAATTGGGATGTGGAAATGTTATGCTCTTAGTACTTACTGTAGCCTACTCCAGAGAGTCACTTTGTACAGCGCCATATTTTCCGTTCCATCCTAACAGAAACCCTGAGGGTTTTGTTTTTCGTTTTTCTTGGAATAGAAATACAATAATATTAAATCAAATTAAGCTATATTTCTTAAAATCAATCCCATATACAATGTTCTTACAAAAAAAGGTTTTCAAATGCTCTAGTACAGCCAACACTGAAGGCTATCAAGTGCTTCTCAAAGATGCCCTCTGGTGGTCAATATAGCACTAATTTGCATTAATGGTAACAAATGGCTGACAAATAACATGCCATAGAATTCTGCGGCAGACCGCAAGGTGTGCTGCAGTATGACGCAACTTTTAAAGGAAGAACCACTGTACTGGCCCAAGATCTCAAAGAAAAGCGGATGCATGCATTATAGAGTTGCATTATAGACTTTATTCCAATTGTACACCTAGCAAGAGACTAGCAAGAGGCTAGCGATGTTCCTGTACTGTACAATGTAATGTTAGTGTACATGTGATGGCAGAGTTTACAAAACAAATGCACACCCAATGGATACAAATCATCATGATATATAATTCTGCCAGGTAGACCTACTATGCAGTCAACACTTAGCTAATTGGGAAGTTTTTGGGTGAACGCCTTTAAAAACTGACTAACTGGTTAGTGCATTATTACCGAATTGAGCATCAAATATTCTACCAAGACTTACGACCAAAAACTTTAAAATACCAAGTTGAAAACAGTCATTTACATGGACTACGGCTGTCCCTGACCACAAAAATTGGTTGAAATTTTAAAATGTGTATGTTTCCATATAGACCTGCAGCTATCAAACCGTTTTGCGGCCCTGACTCCCGTCTTCATCGGGGCCCTCCGACCCCCCCCCCCCCCCCTCCTATTGTAGGGAGTTCTTATTGTAAAGACATCAAGCTGCGGCAATCGGGGGAGTTCAAACGGGACTTTGACTACCTGAGTGACAAGACTAATGGCAAGCGGATGGTCCTTTCTGACACTATCCAAACATACGGTCATGACTCACTTCTGCTGGCTATTTACACTGGACTCCTGGATGAAATCGAAACCCTGCCCCGAAAAAGCATTGGATTTTATCGAGAACTTCGATTTGTTTTGGAAGCGATCTCAGTTCTTATATTAGGGATGGCTTCCAACTGAAGAGGAGCTAGAATACTGAATTTTAACATTGTACAAGCGGTAAACAAGCGATGGGATTTCAGTCCTGGCCCACAACAGGTAACCCTCATCAACTCTCGTTTTTAAGTCACATTCATGTTCGAGGAATAGGCCTAAATGGTACAGTCCTGGGATATATTGTATCTATACCAAATCAAGCCAGTCTGACAGTATCTTTAAACAGAGCTGAATTTTTTTAATTTTGAGAGACTCCATCTGATCTTCAATCGAGCAGCTGATATACTGATTCATGTATATGCCAGAAGTTTGACTTTGAAAATATATTTTACTGTAACACGCTTCTCAAACCGACGTGGACCTTTACTGAATCTTGGTTACAGAAGTCTATGCCCGAATTCTGTGTCTGACTGGTTTTCATATTTTTTTTCCGACAGAGTTGTCAGAGGTGGAGGGAGATTTGCCATATTTGTGTCCCTAAGCAATTTGAATTTCTAATCCTAAATGTGGGCTTGGTAATAATGCCCAAATGACACTAGTGGGAATGTATTGCCCTCCCTCAGCTCCGCCTTGTGCTCTAAGCAAATTGTCTAAATTTACTGTCAGACTACGCTAAATCTGAATGATTAATAATAGGTGAACAATCTGGATTGGTTGATGCCAGTATCAGATGGATTTAGCTCAGTGGGTGAACTATCTTTCAACCTAAAATCACCTGATAACCAACTAAACCAACTCACCCAAACATTAAACAACCTGAAAAATCTTATCTTTTAGATATTATTCTAAGGAAGGACCCTCATAAGTATACTGCCAATGGAATCTTTGCTAATGAGCTGAGTGACCATTGTCCCATTGCCTGCGTAAGAGATGCTAGGGTACTTAAATCCCTCCCACGCATTATTACAAAGATACATTTCAGGAATTTTAATGAGCAACATGTCATGTCTGACCTGGGGTTGTGTGTGACTCGGATCAGGCCCTGAATTGTTTTACAGCTCTGTGTAACACTGTTGCAGATAAGCCTGCTCAGTATTTTTTTTAAACAATGAATAAAGGATAGATAAAACCCTTTGCTTCAAACATGAATTGTATGAAACATTTAAGGAAATAAACAGCTTGGGCTAAGGCTAGATTGACTGATACTACATCTGACTGGCAGCCCTTCAGACATTAAGAAATAGATGTCCACCTGTTGTATTCAGTGCATGTGGCAAACACACAGTTCAACAATCAAATCAAATTGTATCTGAGAATGGTGGGAATCCAGCAAACTTCTGGAAAGTAGTAAATCTCAACAAAAAAAGAGAGAATGTTTTAAGCTCCCTACCTCAGCCATCTACTTGAAATAATAGTTTCTGGAAATCCCTCTAAATCTAGTAGAGGGAGTCCTTTATTCACCTCAAAGCAGACTGTAGAAGGTGATGCACACCCAGATGCACATTCTATATTTTCATTTTAACCATTTCTTATCCATGATGTACTAAGTGCCTTGCTAAAAATCGATGTACAAAAATCCACATGGGCTGATTCTCTTGAGCCCTTCTTACTGCAGCTCTATGGCCCACTTATGCAGCACTGTGCCTCACTTGCAGCTCTGTGCTCCACCTATTGCAGAATCATTAACCTATATGTTTTACTTGACAATTGTTTCTGGTGTTATCGAAGTCCTGGAAAGCGACACAAAGGAGGAGATCCTTCTGACTTAAGACAAATACCGTCCAATTTCCAAGTTCTTAAGTCCCTGGCAAACTCTCAGCTAAACTTTAAACATCATTCTAATCTACACTAATCTATAAACGTAATGTTCCATACACACAGAAAGCTTTTTTCTCACAAATGTGTTTACATCCCAGTTAGTGAGCATTTCTCCTTTGCCAAGATAATCCATCCACCTGACAGGTGTGACATATAATGAAGCTGATTAAACAGCATGATCATTTCACAGGTGCACCTTGTGCTGGGGACAATAAAAGGCCACTAAAATGTGCAGTTCTTTCACACCATGCCACAGATGTCTCCAAGTTGTAGGGGAGTGCGTAATTGGCATGCTGACTGCAGGAATGTCCACCAGAGCTGTTGCCAGATAATTTTATGTTAATTTCTCTACCATAAACTGCCTCTGTAATTTTAGAGAATTTGGCAGTCTGTCCAACAACCGCAAACCACGTCTAAACATGCCAGCCAAGGACGTCCACATGCAGTTTCTTGACACTTGACAGTGTCAAAGACCTTGGAAAGGTCTATAAATAAGGCAGCACAATGGTGGTCCATCTGAGGGATCTTAAAAACCATTGTGCTGCCTTATTTGGAGACCTTTCCAAGGCCTTCGACACTGTTGACCATGACATTCTCATTCAAAGGTTGACAAATAGGGCTGGATCAGGCTACTTGCAAGTCGTATGAGAATTAATCTAGATTCCTGGATATTACAAAAGGTGTACCGCAGGGGTTGGTTCACTTTACTATTTATATAAATTATATTTGTCTCTTAAAAACAGATAATATTTATCTGTATGCAGACGACACTTATGTATTCCATTGCCTTAACTGTTGGCCAGGCTATGCTTGTCACGGTCGTGTAGTGAGGAGACCAAAGCGCAGCGTGGTGTGAATACATACTTTTAATAAATGACGAAAAAACACGAAGTACACTAAACAAACAAAATAAACGGACAAAACGGAGTGCTAACATGCAACATCACATAGACAATAACCCACGAACCCAAACTGGAAAATGGCAACCTAAATAGGTTCCCCAATCAGAGACAACGATAAACAGCTGCCTCTGATTGGGAACCAATCCAGGCCACCATAGACCTACAATATGTCTAGACACACACATCTAGACATACAAAAACCCTATAGATGAGACAAAAACACACATACCACCCTCGTCACACCCTGACCTAACCAAAATATAAAAAGAAAACAAAGAATACTCAGGTCAGGGCGTGACAATGCTAGAGCTGACTTTGTTGCCCTATAGAAAGCCCTGGTTGGTTTAAAACTTGTACTTAATGTGGGCAAGACTAAATATATGTTACCTAATTGTTGCCCAAATACCTGGGCATTTGTATTGACAAAGATTTGTTTAAAAAAACAGATGAGCTAGTTCAAAATATTTCATTTAAAAATGAAATAGCAGGAAGCAGATTGTAGAGTTAAATTTCCTGCCAGTTCTTGACTATTGTGACCATTTACCAGATTGCAGCATCAACCTTAGGATGCCGTCTACCATAGCGCCCTTCTCTTTATCACAGGTGACAGTTTTAATACTCACCACAGCATCAAAAGGTTGGCTGGTCCTCATTAAAGTCCTGTAGATCACTTCATTATTCCCTTTTTGTTTACAAAGCTCTACTACACAAGTTTCAGACTAACCTAACTTTTCTGTTAAAATATAAAAAAAGATACCAAACCATTTTGGACAAAGACAGTCCTTACAAAGATGTGTCCTGAATGTGACCAGTTTATTTTTGGATGCAATGTTCAGACATTCACAAAAGTAGCGACAAAATAACACAATCATTCAAACCGGAAAATGTAGGCTACATTAGTTCTAGCGCTGAGGAAAGATTGACGTAATACAAGCGGTCATATTTAGCCAACTCTCGGCTGACAGAAACCACAATATGAATTAGATAATAGCAATGATTATTTACAATTCATAACATCACGGGTGAGCTCACCATTGATACAAAGTCATCCGACGATGGGTAGTTAGTTTGTTGGCACCACCATCTTTGCTTTTTCGCGTCAACCAAAGATATTAACAGGAGACAAGATGACTTGTCTGGTTGCAGGATGCATGTTGAAGGGGGGAGTAACGTCGAAGATAATTCGTTCCCCTTCCAGAAGTTACTCAAAAGATGAGTGAACCATTCCTTCGCCTCATAACATATTTGTTATGACTGACGTTGACGTGACAGACAGAATGCATCGTATAATGTCAACAAATACGGCGCCACCCACACAGTTCCTTCGAAAAGTTAAGACCCCTTGACTTTTCCCACATTTTGTTACAGCCTTATTCTAAAATTGATTAAATAAAACATTTCCCTCAGCAATTCCCCATAATGACATAGCGAACACAGGTTCAGAAATGTTTTGCAAATTTAAAAATGAACTGAAACACCTTATTTCCATAAGTATTCAGAACCTTTTCCATGACACTCGAAATTTAGCTCAGGTGCATCCTGTTTCCAATGATCATCATTGAGATGTTTATACAACTTCATTGGAGTCCACCTATTTAAATTCAATTCATTGGACATGATTTGGAAAGGCACACATACACACACCTGTCAATATAAACGTCCCACAGTTGACAGTGCATGTCAGAGCAAAAACCAAGCCATGAGGTCGAAGGAATGGTCCATAGAGCTCCGAGACAGGATTGTGTCGAGGCACAGATCTGTGGAAGGGTACCAAAAAATTATTTCAGCATTGAAGTTCCCTAAGAACACAAGGGCCTCTATCATTCTTAAAATGGAAGAAGTTTGGAACCGCCAAGACTCTTCCTAGAGCTGGCCGCCTGACCAAACTGAGCAATCGGGGGAGAAGGGCCTTGGTCCGGGAGGTGACCAAGAACCCGAATTGTCACTCTGACTCTTGATTTCCTCCGTGGAGATGGGAGCAGTGGCAGTTCTAGACCATTTCAACTGGGGGGGCCAAGCTGGGGCCAGTTGTACTGTTAGAGGGGCCAGTTACATTAGACATTGTTGTCATCATTTTCTTCACTGTATTGCAGGCATTAGCAGGCAAAAGACCATGTTCATAATCATCATCGTTGCCACTGTCTAATAACAGATGTAAAAAAAGAACGATAGCAAAAATGAGTTATGTACACATTATTTTGTACTCCACATTTAGGGGGGCCACAAGGGGGTCCAAAATTGTTGTCACAGGAGCACTGCCCCCCCCTGCGTGGTGTTTATACTTGTGTACTATTGTTTGTACAGATGAACGTGTTATCTTCAGGCATTTGGAAATTGCTCCCAAGGATGAACCAGACTTGTGGAGGTCTACATTTTCTTTTCTGAGGTCTTGGCTGATTTCTTTTGCTTTTCCAATGATGCCAAGCAAAGAGGCACTGAGTTTGAAGGTAGGCCTTGAAATACATCCACAGGTACACCTCCAACTGACTCAAATTATGTAAATTAGCCTAACAGAAGCTTCTAAAGCCATAACATCATTTTCGGGAATTTTTCAAGCTGTTTAAAGGCACAGTCAACTTAGTGTATGTAAACTTCTGACCCCCCGGAATTGTGATACAGTGAATTATAAGTGAAATAATCTTTCTGTAAACAATTGTTGATAAAATTACTTGTGTCATGCACAAAGTAGATGTCCTAATTGGCTTGCCAAAACTATAGTTTGTTAACAAGACATTTGTGGAGTGGTTGAAAAAAGAGTTTTAATGACCCCAACCTAAGTTTATGTAAACTTCCGACTTCAACTGTAAATCTTTTGTCTATCCGATTCACCCTCTGAATGGCACACATGCACAATCCATGTATCAATTGTCTCAAGGCTTCAAAATCCATCTTTAAAAATCTACACTGATTGAAGTGAATTTAACAAGTGAAATCAATAAGGGATCAGCTTTCACCTGGATTCACATACGTGGTCAGTCTGTCAAGAAAAGAGCATGTTTTTTAATGATTGGGTGTCGCTCTGGCAATTAAAAACTTTTACTCTATCACACTGGGCACATAATGTGAGATGAATACACAGATACAGTTAAAAAAAGTTTGAAATATCCAATAAATGTCGTACCACTTAATGATTGTGTCCCACTTGTTGTTGATTCTTCACAAAAAAATACAGTTTTATATCTTTATGTTTGAAGCCTGAAATGTGGCAAAAGGTCGCAAAGTTCAAGGGGGCCGAATACTTTCGCAAGGCACTGTATATATATATATATATATATATTATATTATATATATTATATATTATATTATATATATATTATTTTTTAAACACTACCACTGCAAACACTCAGAACAAAGGGAGCAGCAGTGCCTGGACTTTGCGGTCTCCCTCTTCAAGTCCCCCTTCAGAGACTGGCTGCCTGTTGAGAACAATTGACAGGCAGAACCTCCCACCCCCACCTCTATATTCCACATACCAGAATTCAGTATTTTAGTCTGATTGCCATGTGAGTGTACCAAAAAAAAAAAAAAAAAAAAAAAAAAAAAAAAAAGAGAATTGTGTCAAAAACTATCAATGCATTAAAATCTTAAATATTGCCAGGTTGGTTTTCACAGCTGTTTCACAAGGTGTTCATTATTGTAAGGTATACTTCAATGGTATTTATTATTCGTCATTGTATCCTAGGACCTACAATAGAGAGATATACACACACACACACATAAATATATATATACACACACACACACACACACACACACACACACACACACACACACACACAAGAGCTATGTGAGATATAATTTTTAAAAATCATAATAGAGGACTTCTGAAATTATATAATTTCAGTGTAGATAAGGGAAGGGCAGGTTAAAATAAAACATGACAGCCAGTGTATGAATCAAACGGATTTGCACTTTACATGTTGGGTTTATATATTTTTTGTTCGGTATAGCTAGCTAGCTTGCTAGTTAAAATTTAAAAAGTATGACGTTGACATGATCAGTTCAATGAAAGCAAGAGATCTAAGGTGATTTGATGTAATTTTATCTGTGTAAATCTATGGTAGCCCCCCAGGGGGCTTACACTATCCAAGCTCACTGTGCGGTGACAGGGCTGTCCCCTAATCTTAAAACGTGCATTTTCATATAGACACACCCTGTTTGAATAAAATAAACTATATGTAGGCTCCTGACCTTCTCTGGTGCTGTAAGCACTGCGATTAAAAACGAGGACACACAAATTACTCAAACGGAGGGAGCCAAAGATAAATATAGCCTAACCAGAAAAAAACAAAACTGTTCCCTATCCTCCTCCTGCTGCACGCTGCTGCACGCTGCTGCTGGCCTTTACAGGCAACTTCAGTAATAGGCTACACCAGCGGTCTGTAACCTTTTCCATTTGGAGTGCCAAGTTATCGTAAACTTTTTACTGATCTGTGTGCCAGTAATTTTTTTGTAATTATGCACATTTGTGGAACAGTTTAATTTAATGTACAAAAAAGTCTTCATATCTCAAAATCAATGTCATGTGGTTAATCTAAATGAAAATAATACAAATCTAAAAGTAACTTCTATTGCCGATATGTAAAAACAGCCTACATAAAGCTAACAAATAAAAACAGCAGCCCAGAGGTAGAAAACATCCTGATGAAAATAAATATCCTATAAATCACATAGTTGATACATGCATAGCCTATTGTATTAACTGCTTAATTTTGGAAACCAAGTCAAACCTGTGATAGAAACAGATATTCACAACAAAGCATATTTCACTAAACTGTTGACAGTCCCTCTCTGCGCACTCGAGAAAGGAATGAAGAGAGACGGGAAGAGATGGAAACACACAGTAGTGAGATATTCTGTAGCTAAAAGATAATGTGTCAGCCTATTAAATATGAAAACATAGGCTATTCAAAATCAAATTCACTATAATTTTAGGCTAAGCCGCCCTGCACAATCCATGAACCAACAGCATCACTTAGGCCTTTAAAGTCTCTCCCAGACTCCTGGACAGAAAGTTTGGAGCGTAGCATAAGGTAACCAGTCCATCCAGTATGCATAATAATAATAATAATAATAAAGTCCACACTCAAAAGGAGATTAGGGAGTGGTCGAAATATACATTTTTGCCTGGAGGCAAATGGAGGAGGGTCATGTTTTGCAATTTAAGTCATGGGGAGGGATTAATATTATTGTTTTTTTGCCCAGGGGAGAGTCATGTAATTTGTAATCGATTAAATGTCAGTATTTGGGAATTTATTGTTTATTATATCTCGATGTGTGCCCGATGCTGCCCCTGATCTGCTGGGCACGCAATATCAAGCGCGCCTAGTGTGGTCTCAATCAAATTATCGTTAGCCAATACTATAGGCTATACAAAGAGCATGCCTGGAGAAGCACAGAGCAAAGTTACATTTCTAAGAAAATGTTCTTCGAGTTTTTGCGCTGCTGGGATGGTGTATATACACTCAGCTAAAAAATAAATGTCCAACTGCATTTTTATTTCTTCCTAATCAATAAATTAGGGGTAGGCATACCTGTTTGAAAGACACATGGATCCTGTTCATTTTTCGGCTGGTGTTAAGGCGGCGCTAGTGTCAAACGTTTGTTCATTGGTAATTTCAACCTGTTAAAGCCAGGGCTCTACTATTTTTAAACTGTTGTGCAAGGATTGGTAATTTACCTTGATTATACCAGCTCGCTTGCCCTGGAAATATGAGGTGTCCTTAGAAATATGATCCAATGTGTTAATTTCAGGCCACGCTGATAGGGAAATGTTATACAAAGCAAAAGCTGGTTTCAGGGGGTGACGAGGTTGGTTATGGCATTAATTTTGACAACGGAAACACAGTCTATTCAGCCGTGACGCACACTGCCCAAAAGCGCATGGAAAAACAGTTTTTATTGCTTCTGGTGCCTCTATACTTTGTATTTTGAAACATTCCCCCCCATTCCTAAAAGAAACAAAGCTTTAATAAAAGATAACATTTGAGAGGAGCAAAACAGTGAGCTCTCATTCCCTTTTTTTTAATGTATTTTAGACAGGCCAACATTTTAGCCATGCAGATCCTGTTTTGGATGTGCGTAAAACCCCCTCCATGATGTAGGCTACAGGTGTCCATGCCCATCATGAAACGAGAGATGAGAAACCTCTGAATAGCAGTCAACTTCATATTTAAAGTTATTTTCCTGTAACAATTGCTTGTTTTCAGTTTCATACTGTACAGTCGTGGCCAAAAGTTGAGAATGACACAAATATGAATTAATTTTCAAAGTCTGCTGCCTCAGTTTGTATGATGGTAATATGCGAACACTCCAGAATGTTATGAAGAGTGCAATTAATTGCAATTCATCTGATCAAAGTCCCTCTTTGCCATGCAAACGAACTGAATCCAAAAAGAAAACAAGATTTCACTGCATTTCAGCCCTGCCACAAAGGGACCAGCTGACATCATGTCAGTAATTCTCTTGTTAACACAGGTGTGAGTATTGACGAGGACAAGGCTGGAGAGTTCACTGTCATGCTGATTGAGTTCGAATAACAGACTGGAAGCGTCAAAAGGAGGGTGGTGCTTGGAATTATTGTTCTTCCTCTGTCAATCATGGTTACCTGAAAGGAAACACGTGCTGTCATCACTGCTTTGCACAAAAAGGGCTTCACAGGCAAGGATATTGCTACCAGTAGGATTGCACCTAAATCAATCATTTATCGGATCATCAAGAACTTCAAGGAGAGCGGTTAAAATGTTGTGAAGAAGGCTTCAGGGCGCCCAAGAAAGTCCAGCAAGCGCCAGGACAGTCTCCTAAAGTTGATTCAGCTGCGAGATTGGGGCACCACCAGTACAGAGCTTGCTCAGGAATGGCAGCAGGCAGGTGTGAGTGCATCTGCACACACAGTGAGGCGAAGACTTTTGGAGGATGGCCTGGTGTCAAGAAGGGCAGCAAAGAAGCCACTTCTCTCCATGAAAAACATCAGGGACAGACTGATATTCTGCAAAAGGTACAGGGATTGGACTGCTGAGGACTGGGGTAAAGTCATTTTCTCTGATGAATCCCCTTTCCGATTGTTTGGGGCATCCGGAAAAAAGCTTGTCCGGAGAAGACAAGGTGAGCGCTACCATCAGTCCTGTGTCATGCCAACAGTAAAGCATCCTGAGACCATTCATGTCTGGGTTGCTTCTCAGCCAAGGGAGTGGGCTCACTCACAATTTTGTGTAAGAACACAACCATGAATAAAGAATGGTACCACACGCATCCTCCGAGAGCAACTTCCCCCAACCATCCAGGAACAGTTTGGTGACGCACAATGCCTTTTCCAGCATGATGGAGCACCTTGCCATAAGACATAACTAAGTGGCTCGGGGAACAAAACATATATTTTGGGTCCATGGCCAGGAAACTCCCCAGACCTTAGTCCCATTGAGAACTTGTGGTCAATCCTCAAGAGGCGGGTGGACAAAGAAAACCCCACAAATTCTGGCAAACTCCAAGCATTGATTATGCAAGAATGGGCTGACATCAAATCAGGATGTGGACCAAAAGTTAATTGATAGCATTCCAGGGCCGAAATGCAGAGGTCTTGCAAAGGGTCAACACTGCAAATATTGACTCTTTGCATCAACTTCATGTAATTGTCAATAAAAGCCTTCGACACTTATGAAATGCTTGTAATTATACTTCAGTATTCCATAGTAACATCTGACAAAAATATCTAAAGACACTGAGGCAGCAGACTTTGTGAAAACAAAATTTGTGTCATTCTCTCAATTTTTGGCCACAACTGTATGTTCAAACCCAAACCAAGTAGCCTCCCCTTGCCCTATTATAACGAAGGCTGGTTCAACAGCAATGCATTGTGTATTTTTTAATCCTGACGATTTTATATTACATTTATTTGTAAAAAGATTAACAATTTATGAACTTAAAATCCCATTTTAATTCAAAAAGTAATAATTTTACGACAAATAACATGTAAAGTAAAATATATATTTTTTAAATTCGATTTTTATTTTAGTTTTTGTAATAGGCAGGATTTAAAAAAAATACAAGCAAAATTATTAGAAAGATTCACCGTCCTGGTTTTATGGTGAGAACATCCATGGTGTGCATGCAATACAACTTCTGGTTGTGTGAATGCGATCTTTAAGTTCCAATATGTTTATAAAATATACATTTGGAAACAGTATAAAAGTGAGTGGAGATTCTCCCGCTCTCTTTATTTTGGATCTTCGCCTAGATGCTGTGAAAAGTTTGGATATGCATAAAACCCTCCATATTCTGTTGTTTTAATTCTTTAGTCTATTCATTTTGGCCTTTACTACTTTACAAAAAAATAAATCATAAGAAACAAGGTTTGAAGTGTCAGTCCTAAATCTAGGAGATATAAAACAAAATCTCTAGGAAGAGTCTTGGTGGTTCCAAACTTCCATGTAAGAATGATGGAGGCCACTCTACCATAACGGCCTAGTTGGTGGAGTGCTGCAGAGATGGTTGTCCTTCTGGATGGTTCACCCTTCTCCACAGAGGAACTCTAGAGCTCTGTCAGAATGATCATCTGGTTCTTGGTCACCTCCCTGACCAAGACCTCTCCCCAGTTTGGCCGGGCAGCCAGCTCTAGAAAGAGTCCTGGTGGTTCTAAACTGCTTCCATTTAAGAATGATGGAGGCCACTCTGTTCTTGGGGACCTTCAGTGCTGCAGAAATGTCTCTGTACTCTTCCCAAGGTCTGTACCTCGACACAATCCTGTCTCTGAGCTCTACGGACTCTAATTCCTTTGACCTCATGGCTTGGTTTTTGCTCTGACAGGCACTGTCAACTGTGAGACCTTATAGACAGGTGTGTACCTTTCCAAATCATGTCCAAGCAATTGAATTTACCACATGTAGACTCCAATCAAGTTGTAGAAACATCAAGGATGATCAATGGAATTTCAAGTATCATAGCAAAGGGTCTGAATACTTATGTAAAATAAGGTATTTCATTAGATTTTTTTTGCAAAAACCTGTTTTCGCTTTGTCAATATGGGGTATTGTGTGTAGATTGATGAGGGAAAACAATATTTGATACATTTTAGAATAAGGCTGTAACATAACAAAATGTGGAAAAAGGGAAGGGGCCTGCATACTTTACGAATGCACTTTATTTCCAAATTGAAGCCATGCAATTACTTAGAACAATGTGGACTGCAAACAGGTTCAAGTTAAGTATTTAGCAAAGACGTGACCGGTGTACATTTTGTCATTTAGTTTCTGTAAGCTATTTAATATACTATTAAGAACCAACATTAGAATTGGAGTTCATCCCAAAGCAATACATAAGACTGTAAATGCACAACATATTTAGCCATGGAGCATATTCTGATTGGCCAGTGAGGAGCTGTCATCAAAAACCAGTCTTTTCGTGCCACCGCCAGAATTGCGCCCATCATTCTTGGTTGTGAAAACAGCAAAAATATTTCTGACACACACCCAAATCTATAGCGTTACCACCAGCACTTCGATTTAGCATTGCATTAGGTTTTGTTTTGTTAAAAATGGAGCCCATAGTCTACTATCCATAGATTTTTCAGCAAATTCCTTAAGTTACCATGCACTTCTTAAATATCCTGTTAGTGAAGGGCTTGGTGTGTTAAGTTAAACCCATTGAGGTGGTATGGGAAGGTATTGTGACTTTGGTCAAATAAAATGGCTAAAAGCATAGGCCTACCCCTTTGATAGTTTAAGATTACGGGGGAAATGATGGACCCGATTATATAAAAGCGATCTATAACAATGCTTTATGCCAGGACCAAGCTGTAAAATGCAGGGGAAACAAATGACTGACACATATGGGATATCTTTGGTTTGTCTAGGACATTCAGAGGCTGTGCTACAACCTTTTATAGCATAGGAGACAAAACTGGCTTTGCTTGGGAAGTAATTTGTGATTCTGTCACTATCAATTGACAGGCTATTAAACATACTAACTGTAAAATCAGTCAGGAGCAATCCAGGTAGCCTAAGTTTAGAAAATGTATCTATAGGCTATATTATCATCATCATCATTTCTTCTTCAAGGCTGTCATTTAAGAAATAAATTGTGAAGCATTTGTGGCACGCTACAGGCTGGCAGGAGCACTCAGCACTTCAACAACATGCCTATAAAACTTTTGCATTTAGGCTGTATAAAATGACTTTTTAAATAAATATTTAAGAATTAAATAGTAAATTAAAAGAAAAATGCCTTAGGCTATACAGTCGTTTTACAGTGCCTTTGAATTCACTTTTAGGAAACAAGTTTGGCCAGTCTTTGGTTTGAGGATCAAACGATGAGTTATGCATGCCTAGTTTGTTAATTTAGCCTAGCAGGAGCTATTATATATTCCCATGCCCTAAATCACAGATCTATTTTGTAACAATATCATGGAATAAAATTTGAAAAAAAGTATAGTTTCCCAAATGAAAAAGTTACAAGTGCATATAGGCCTACCTTCTGATATGCGGCTGCGTAAAAAGAACAAATGGCCTTTTCTCTAATCCATTGACGATCAGATACTTCAGTTGTAACTGGTTCTGCTGCGCTCAATTTTTACAGTTAGACTATCCTCTAACAATAACCTGTTTATCGAAATCAACACATCTCTGGTGCTGCAGCATCCACTCATTCGTTATCGTGCTGTTATTCAACGTTTCTCCAGTCATGTAAAATTACGTTGAATTACATGAAGAGATATTTATATTGGAAATATATGCTGTAGTGATGTCCGGATCGACTCATAACCTGCAGTCCCTGTGGGTCGGACAGGTTTACGGTCAGGAAATATTGTGTGGATGAAAAGGCGGGTGGGTGGCGGGCGGGTTGAACAAAGAGAAATCAATGCATTAAAAAGAGCCCAAGCAAATAAAATCAGTTAGCGGTTTTTATAAATAAATAAATGCAGATATTAGCCTTTCACAAATATGTGTTTTGGTCTTTACTCCGCAGACAAAGTGGCAATATTATATACATAGAATTAATTAATACGTCGATTCATTTTTGGGTCATCTTTTGAATTATGCTGCTCATTTAACATCATGGTGGTTTGACGGTGAGTAGACGTTATCACTTAGTTAACATTAGCTGGCTAGCTAGCCATCTTGCCAACACTGTAGTTAGCCAAGCTTAAGTTAACTAGCAATCGGTGCGAACACTGGACTGGCACCAAAGTGAATGCTCACCTTTGATACAAAAAAGAACACCATTACTGTCTGGGCCCATTATGCTAGTGGGCTTGTTTCAGTTTGTTTTCAGAAAAATGCAATCTGCAAAAAGCAAGATAGTTGGCACAGATCTATCAGTCAGCCCATGTGCTTGCATTCATGATGAGAAGATTATTGTTAGCTAACTAGCTAGCTATGTTAGAATGCACGTAACTAAAACCAGTGCAGGAACCATTTTCCTGCATGATGTTCTGTCATCAGTGCACTTCATTTGCGGTTGAAATATATAGCCAATACATTTTGTATCGAGTTAGATTATGGTTTCAGTAATAAAATATCTAGCATGTGCTTGTCCTAAGCTCATTGTGAAGTTTCCATAAAGTGTCGCTTTAGCATGACCTTTGACTATTGCAAAGCACTGTAGTGAATCTACAATACAAATGCTGACATCTAATGTTGGCATTACGATCTGCAAGTGACTGCATCGGTAGTGAACAGTGAAGTTTCAGATTTACTTTGAGACTAAGTTTAATTCATTCAGCCCATCTTGTTAATTAGCGTGCTTGTGGTGCTTCAGCACAAACACTTCTGGATTCTTATCCACGGCCATAGATGAAGATGTCTATGTTGTACGTAAGGAGGTCAGTGTTTTTTTTTCTTTTTCGTATTTACAGAGGACATTCTTGGTGGTTATCAGGGAAACCACAAAAAAATGTAAATTTTTATATTTAGTTAAGAAATCAGCATTTAGTGAATTTGTTAATCCTTTAGCACATAGTGCTGAAAGGCCTGTGTAATCTGTGACTTTTGACTCCATAAAATCGTATCGGACCCAAAAATCCCATATCAGTTGGGGTCTAATTAAAAATTCATAAAAGTGTATCATTCTTGTGCAATTCACATCTATAGGCTACATTTAAGGTCCTTTCATTATTTTTTTAATCTGCCGTTAGCGCGTAAGCTTTAGGGCGTAATTGTATGCGTGCCTAATACACGCCAATTGCCAAATGCTTTTGTGAACTTGGGCAGAAAAAGTTAATGTTGAGTCAATTCAGTGTTTAATTCGATAAGAGAAAAGCAGTGAATGGGAGAGCTTAAAGAGTGGGCCAGAACAGTAACCTAATTGATTTCAAATATGGCATGTCAATGGAACCGTAATGTTCAGATGGGAACAGTAGGACTAACTGAAATATGGACATACAGTGCCTTGCGAAAGTATTCGGCCCCCTTGAACTTTGCGACCTTTTGCCACATTTCAGGCTTCAAACATAAAGATATAAAACTGTATTTTTTTGTGAAGAATCAACAACAAGTGGGACACAATCATGAAGTGGAACGACATTTATTGGATATTTCAAACTTTTTTAACAAATCAAAAACTGAAAAATTGGGCGTGCAAAATTATTCAGCCCCCTTAAGTTAATACTTTGTAGCGCCACCTTTTGCTGCGATTACAGCTGTATGTCTCTATCAGTTTTGCACATCGAGAGACTGACATTTTTTCCCATTCCTCCTTGCAAAACAGCTCGAGCTCAGTGAGGTTGGATGGAGAGCATTTGTGAACAGCAGTTTTCAGTTCTTTCTACAGATTCTCGATTGGATTCAGGTCTGGACTTTGACTTGGCCATTCTAACACCTGGATATGTTTATTTGTGTACCATTCCATTGTAGATTTTGCTTTATGTTTTGGATCATTGTCTTGTTGGAAGACAAATCTCCGTCCCAGTCTCAGGTCTTTTGCAGACTCCATCAGGTTTTCTTCCAGAATGGTCCTGTATTTGGCTCCATCCATCTTCCCATCAATTTTAACCATCTTCCCTGTCCCTGCTGAAGAAAAGCAGGCCCAAACCATGATGCTGCCACCACCATGTTTGACAGTGGGGATGGTGTGTTCAGCTGTGTTGCTTTTACGCCAAACATAACGTTTTGCATTGTTGCCAAAAAGTTCAATTTTGGTTTCATCTGACCAGAGCACCTTCTTCCACATGTTTGGTGTGTCTCCCAGGTGGCTTGTGGCAAACTTTAAACAACACTTTTTATGGATATCTTTAAGAAATGGCTTTCTTCTTGCCACTCTTCCATAAAGGCCAGATTTGTGCAATATACGACTGATTGTTGTCCTATGGACAGAGTCTCCCACCTCAGCTGTAGATCTCTGCAGTTCATCCAGAGTGATCATGGGCCTCTTGGCTGCATCTCTGATCAGTCTTCTCCTTGTATGAGCTGAAAGTTTAGAGGGACGGCCAGGTCTTGGTAGATTTGCAGTGGTCTGATACTCCTTCCATTTCAATATTATCGCTTGCACAGTGCTCCTTGGGATGTTTAAAGCTTGGGAAATCGTTTTGTTTCCAAATCCGGCTTTAAACTTCTTCACAACAGTATCTCGGACCTACCTGGTGTGTTCCTTGTTCTTCATGATGCTCTCTGCGCTTTTAACGGACCTCTGAGACTATCACAGTGCAGGTGCATTTATACGGAGACTTGATTACACACAGGTGGATTGTATTTATCATCATTAGTCATTTAGGTCAACATTGGATCATTCAGAGATCCTCACTGAACTTCTGGAGAGAGTTTGCTGCACTGAAAGTAAAGGGGCTGAATAATTTTGCACGCCCAATTTTTCAGTTTTTGATTTGTTAAAAAAGTTTGAAATATCCAATAAATGTCGTTCCACTTCATGATTGTGTCCCACTTGTTGTTGATTCTTCACAAAAAAATACAGTTTTATATCTTTATGTTTGAAGCCTGAAATGTGGCAAAAGGTCGCAAAGTTCAAGGGGGCCGAATACTTTCGCAAGGCACTGTATTTCTATAACCTCTCGCACTGCCTAACATAATATTAACTCCTGCAGAATCGTGAAAAAGCATAAAAGCTAATAGTTTTTCAAACATATAAAACAAATAGCTGACACGTGCATTACTAGTATTGATGCACTGCAAAAGGTATTGAGCAACTTCACAGTTGTTGCCTGATAAACGTTCAGGTGCATGTCTCTCTGATATCAGGGGAGCCAGAGTGGTTTGACACTTTAGCTAACTGAGGGAGAGAGTGGGGCGTTCTGCTTGGCTACGGCAGAGATGTTCTCCTCTCTTACTGTGCTCCGTCTCTCCCTTTCTCGAATTGGTAAAACTAAAATAAGTTTAAACCGCAGATTCTAAGGAACAATTTGATATGCAGAAATTGAGACTGCATTTAGAATTGCTGATACAACCATAGATTAACCACAGGTGACAAGCTGTTTTTAGTAAATCTGATAGATTATTAGGTAATTGAGGGGAAGAGAGAGGAATATTACTTGGTTCCTGTCTGTCTCTCGCTCACAAAGAAAGAGAGAGAGAAAGGAAGTAAAGGAATGTCTGGGGTAGGGAGAGAGTAGTAGGCAAGGAGGTTTGAGAAGAGATAAAAAAAGGATGGTGGAGAAGAGATGTAGATCTGTGGATTTATAAAAAGGTTTGATAAAATTAGACTTCGCACCATTATCAAAGAAAAATGCCTTGACTGAATTTCCACAAGGTAATATACTGAGATAGGAATGACAAAGACACAAAGTAAATTTAGCATGAAAATATCTATTTTTGTAAATATTTTATGCATGATAATTGTGATGTTTACACTGGAGGGCAAATTCAAGGCTCAAATGTATGAACTGGTTTAGGGTTGGGCAGTATCCAGATTTCCATACCGTGCCTGAACCATCCCAGAATAAACGGTATTACCGGTAACGCACATAAAGTGTGGTATATATTTTTTCCAAATGTAAAAAAAGCCCAAATAACATTACTTATGCAAAATAAATGCTAACAAGTACTAAGGAATTCTCATAGCTGATGCTAGCTAACTGCTACTGAGCACATGCAAACGTTTACTACTAGGACAGACAACCCAGCTCATAAAGTTATGGAAGTATCTCAAAACAAAGTTTGCAGCACACACAAATTAAATATTAGGCATTAGGGATCTTAATCCAGGAGGAGGATTGACTCTTCTGCTGTTACCAAGAAGCTTGATCAAGCAAGCCAACGTTAGCTAACATTAGCAAAACCCAGCTGGAGAGAATTTATTTGGCACATCTTAGATAGTCAACTTAATAGTTAAAAGAAGCTGGCGATTATTAGTAGTGAATTGCAAACAAGTGTAACTTGATCACCTAACTTAAGTTACGCTGCAGGAGTGACTCACCTTACGAAGCTCCCATTATGTTCGTTGTGCTTCTTTGTGAACAAACACATGTGACTTGCTCAAATGTCTTGTTTGGGAAATTTGTACAGGTAAACTTCATAATGAAAAAGCTTCAAAATAAAAAAAAATTAACGGGCGAAATTCTGAACACGATATGCATTATTACCTAGTGCACAAGTTGACTTTAAAAAGTACTAATATTCAAAGCCCCCCCCCCCAAAAAAAAAAATACTTACCAGAAAGCTAACAAAATGCTAAGAAGTACTAAGGAATCCTCATAGAGAATGCTAACGAGCACATTGAACATTTTGTATATTTATGTTTTTTTGTTGTACTTTTTAACCCCAATTTTTGGGTAATTACAGTCTTGTCTCATCGCTGCAACTCCAGTAAGGATTCAGGAGAGGCGAAGGTCGAGAGCCATGACTACTCCAAAACATGATCCTGCCAAGCCGCACTGCTTCTGGACACACTGTTTGCTTGCTTAACCCGGAAGCCAGCCGCACCAATGTGCCAGAGAAATCAACTGGCAACCCTCCTGTACAACTGGCAACCCTCCTCCAGGAGGGGTTTCGCTGCTGTTATCAAGCAAATGCTTGATTTGGGAAGAAGTTCCACACTTAGCTAACTAGTTACTAAGTTAGCAAACCAATTGCACAACTTCAGAGGATTTGGCACGTCAGACAGTTAACTTAATAGCTACAGTTGAAGTCAGAAGTTTACATGCCAAATACATTTACACTCAGTTTTTCACAATTCCTGACATTTAATCCTAGTAAACATTCCCTGTTTCTGGTCAGTTAGGATCACCACTTTATTTTAAGAATGTGAAATGTCAGAATAGTAGAGAATTATTTCTTTCACCTTTTATTTCTTTCATCACATTCCCACTGGGTCAGAAGTTCACATACACTCAATTTGTATTTGGTAGCATTGCCTTTAAATTGTTTAACTTGGGTCAAATGTTTTGGGTAGCCTTCCGCAAGCTTCCCATAATAAGTTGGGTGAATTATGGCCAATTCCTCCTGACAAAGCTGGTGTAACGGAGTTTGTAGGCCTCCTTCCTCGCACACGCTTTTTCAGTTCTGCCCACAAATGTTCTATAGGATTGAGGTCAGGGCTTTGTGATGGCCACATCCAATGCCTTGACTGTTGTCCTTAACCTTTTGCGTGTAGGGGGCAGTATTTTAGTTTTTGGCTAAAAAACATACCCATTTGAAACTGCCTATTTCTCAGCCCCAGAAACTAGAATATGCATATAATTGTCAGATTAGGATAGAAAACACTAAAGTTTTCAAAACTGTAAAAATATTGTCTGTGAGTATAACAGAACTGATATTGCAGGTGAAAGCCTGAGGAAAATCCAATCAGGAAGTGCCTCTTATTTTGAAACCTCTGTGTTCCTATATGCATTCCTATCCTCCATTTAAAGGGATATCAACCAGATTCCTTTTCCTATGGCTTCCCTACAGTCTTTAGACATAGTTTCAGGCTTTTATTTTGAAAAATGAGTGTGAAAGATCACATTGCGTAAGTGGATAGGTGGGGGCTCTCAGAGTGAGTTTTGCGCAACTGAGTAAAGCGGCCATTGTTTCTCCCGATGTTATTGAAAAAGCTACACACTCGGTTGATATATTATCAAATATATATTTTAAAAACAACTTGAGTCATTATAAAAAACATTTGACATGTTTCTGTGGACATTATGGACATTATTTGGAATATACGTCTGCGTTGTCGTGACCGCTCTTTCCTGTGGATTTCTGAACATAACGCGACAAACAAACGTCGGTATGTTGGGTATAAAAATAATCTTTATGGAACAAAAAGGAACATTTGTTGTGTAACTGGGAGTCTCGTGAGTGAAAACATCCGAAGATCAAAGGTAAATTATTTTTTTGATTGCTTTTCTGATTTTCGGGACCTAGCTACTTAATGCTTAGTGTACATAATGTTATGTTATGCTATCGATAAATGTACACAAACGCTTGGATTGCTTTCTCTGTAAAGCATAATTTCAAAATCTGAGACGACAGGTGGATTAACAAAAGGCTAAGCTGTGTTTTGAAATATTGCACTTGTGATTTCATGAATATGAATATTTTTTTGTAATATTATTTGACTGTGGAGCTATGCTATTCAGCGGTTGCTGATGACAATTATCCCGGTACCGGGATGGGTAGCGTCAAGAAGTCAAGCCATTTTACCGCAACTTTGGAAGTATGCTTGGGGTCAATGTCCATTTGGAAGACCCATTTGTGACCAGGCTTTAACTTCCTGACTGATGTCTTGAGATGTTGCTTCCATATATCCACATCATTTTCTTTCCTCATGATGCCATCTATTTTGTGAAGTGCACCCGTCCCTCCTGCAGCAAACATCCCCATAACATGATACTGCCACCCCTGTGCTTCACGGTTGGGATGGTGTTCTTTGGCTTGCAAGCGTCCCCCTTTTTCCTCCAAACATAACGATGGTCATTATGGCCAAACAGTTCTATTTTTGTTTCATCAGACCAGAGGACATTTCTCCAAAAAGTACAATCTGTCTCCATGTGCAGTTGCAAACCGTAGTCTGGCTTTTTTTAATGGCGGTTTTGAAGCAGTGGCTTCTTCCTTGTTAAGCGGCCTTTCCGGTTATGTCAATTAGGACTCGTTTTACTGTGGATATAGATACTTTTGTACCTGTTTCCTCCAGCATCTTCTCAAGGTCCTTTGCTGTTGTTCTGGGATTGATTTGCACTTTTGCACCAAAGTACATTCATCTCTAGGAGACAGAATGCGTCTCCTTCCCGAGCGGTATGACGGCTGCGCGGTCCCATGGTGTTTATACTTGCGTACTATTGTTTGTACAGATGAGCGTGGTACCTTCAGGTGTTTGGAAATTGCTCCTAAGGATGAACCAGACTTGTTGTGGTCTACAAAATTTATTGAGGTCTTGGCTGATTTCTTTTGATTTTCCCATGATGTCAAGCAAAGAGGCACAGAGTTTGAAGGTAGGCCTTGAAATACATCCACAGGTACACCTCCAATTAACTCAGATGTCAATTAGCCAATCAGAAGCTTTTAAAGCCATGAAATAATTTTCTGGAATTGTCCAAGCTGTTTAAAGGCACAGTCAACTTAGTGTATGTAAACTTCTGACCCACTGGAATTGTGATACAGTGAATTAAATCGGTCTGTAAACAATTGTTGGAAAAATTCCTTGTGTCATGCACAAACTAGATGTTCTAATTGACTTGCCAAAACTATAGTTTGTTAACAAGACATTTGCGGGGTGGTTGAAAAACAAGTTTTAATGACACTAACCTAAGTGTATGTAAATTTATGACTTCAACTGTATATAGCTGGTAAACATTTAGCTGTGATTTCCATACTGTAATTAGATCACCAGGCAAATTCTGCACGACAGTGCGTGACTAACAAGGCTCCGGTCATTGTGACACGTGACTGGGGGCTACCATAAGCTACATAATGTGACAGATGTAATGAAGAATGTTCTGTGTTCTTTATCTCCTAACATATTGCACACATTGACAGCAGGTATTTACTTAAATAGTAGCTAAGAATATTCAAAATGTATTTTAAAAAAAAAATCTAAACAAATAGTTTCAATGGTATTGAAAAACTATCCCATGGCTTTTTCCAAATACCCCAGTATACCGCCCAAGCCTACACTGGTTCATAAAATGTTATTTCATAACCGACCACATTATTATTATTTTCATATTCAGACTTATCATCCCAGTATATAGTTTTTATACCTCATATTTGAAGGGGGACATTTTTATTTATTTTCCCATGCTTTAAAAGGACAGGTTGCGCAATATATTTCCACAAATCTAACCATGTAGATTGATGATATTCCATCTAAAAATGGTCTTTATTCAAAAGTTCATATTAAATAAATGTAATTTAAAGTGCATAATTTATCAAAAACTCATATACCAAAAAATAGGCTACATTGCAGCTTTGACGTCAAGAGAGGAATGGCCTGGTGATGTTAACCGGCATGCATGTTCGGTCGAAATGCAAGTAGATGGGGTGAAAGTCTTACCACTTCAGGCAGACTGGGTTAAGGGAACCCTGGTGCTTCAGTCATACGCGGGCCTCACGTTGTCTTTGTTTATTTCAAGGCATGTCTTTATTTTTGCTGAACTGCCTTATCTTTATTAGCTGATATAACTATCAGGATATCATGGTAGCCCATGTTTGTTAGCCATTATACCTGGATTTACTACTACACAGTAGTAGCACTCAGCTTGGCATGTGGCTAGCTATAGCTACCATAGGCCAACAGAGTTTAAGCCAGTTTGGTTTTAGATGTTCACTGTCTATGATGTTAAAGGTTCATCTTTAATTTATGTAAGAGTACGAGAAATGCTGATGTGTTGAACTGATAATACATTATGTATTTCAAGCCTGCTAGTGCTTAGCTAGTATCGGTAAGCCAGCAGGGGTGGATAAGGGGCTATGCTAAAAGCCTGCGCACTTGTATAAGTGTTTTTTTTTTTTTTAAATGACAAAATAAAGAAATCTCAGGATATGGTCAGATAAATTGGCTTTATTCAGAGTTCAAAAATATATATTTTTAAACAATATGACTCCGTATGGGTCTTTACTGTCTTATGTGGACAGTGGCTTCACTTCTGCTTGCGTAGTTCTCCTCTCGACATCACTACTCCGAACCCTTTTCCGACATGACTTCGGGCCCAAAATACAAAATGTAAAGTGATATGTTGTATTGGGACTTTTAGTTGGAAGGATGAAACCAATAAGAAAGTTTAACAGCCACCCAATTCTAAAATCTTCCCTTTAAAAACGTCAACCACCCAAATCAACTTTACTTAATTGTAGTTCAATAACCAAAATATATGTTTTCAAACTCAAGGGGTCATGTTATACCTGACACCCCATTCTTTCTGCAGACACCTTTGAATCTTAATTCAGTGCAGATATTTAACAGATGTTTTGGAAAGCATGGGCACAAAAAATAGATTTGACAGTAATTCTGTTGAATTTACACAGTTCTTCCAGTAAATGTGTTTTAGTGAAATGTTCTGAGTAAATTCTTCAAAGTATTCCTTATGCATAGAGTTGTATGGTTTGTTAAACTTGTGACTCTTCTCACTTCCTCCACATATTCTTGCGTCATGATCAGAGGTCTAATCATTAGCGCACACACCGGTCTAATCATTAGCGCACACACCGTAGCAAACAGTTGCAAATAGTTTCGCAACGGAAAACATTTTGCTACGAAAACAACAGTTTCTCCCCGTTCGTTTGCTTCTGCTTGGTTCCTAGTGAATACAACCCGGGGGTGTAATCATTAGTCCAAACCGTAGCAAACAGAAAACATTTTGCAACAAAGACAAGAGTTTCTATTGGGCAAATTCAGGTAGGTCCCGCTCATATTTTGTTTGGTTTCTAGTGAATACACCCCAGTCCTTCAAGAGCTCAAACAAGAGTGTTTAACATAAGTAAAATCTCCAGTCCAGTCATAAAGCACTTTCCTGTCATCACACATCAACACCCATGTCAAAGTTCACCATGCAACTGATAACAGAAATTGCAAGGTTTTTGAGCAATTATGTTGCTAGTTCAGTCCTGTCCACACAAGATACGGGCCAAAATGAGAAATGGAATCTCTCAGAGCAAAAGCAAATGTGTGTCAAATAGTGGAGGCGGAAATATTAAAAAAACACAGTGATACAGGAGCTGTAACAATTAGGCTAACCCAACAGTACTCTCCTCCCACACCAACATTTTGAATAACATTATTCTAGCTGCACTATCTAATCTGATTATTTCGCACCAGCTGATTGTTACAGTTCACATGTGACATTCTCTTTACAGCTCTCTTGACTGTTTCCATGAGGTGGATGGGTGGCTAAAAGCACATTTTATTATCTTTCTAGCATAACATCTAGGCTAGCCTCAAACATGTCTATGGGCTATTCAAAGAAGTCTGACCTGTAACATGATCAGAGGGAAATTAATAAAGCATCATGTGACACAGCAGGGTATGGCATGTTGTATACCTTGAGGGATGGGGCTACACATGGGTCTGGCTGGGCACGACTCGCACAAGCTAGCTACAGTTTGGTTATATCACATTATCCGGCGTACAAAGATTAGTGGTGTCCATTACTGGGTGTTACAGGAAAGCCCCATGCAAACCACTGCCACAGATGTTTAAACTAACCTGTTCTTGGTGATACTTTTTTTTTTTTTTTCACTGAATTGAGAACGAAGAAAGTATCTTAAAAATTTCCGTTTCCAGTTGGTTTTACAAAAACTATAGAACATTTCAGAAATATAGTAAATCCATGTATTGTATCAACTGAGATATGCCTCTTACATGTGTGTAGCTCTTTTTTTTGGTCTCACTGAGGCGCTGTCATCTACTTATACAATGGGTGGGTCTAAACCTAGAGATGCTGATTGATTAAAACCACATTCCAGCCAGTGTCTATTCCGCAAGTTACCACCGGCTAATGCGATGACGTTGAAATGCCTATTTACTCTGTTCCATCTCACTTTGCAACACACTGTCTAATCAGCCCAGCAATGCAATTTCTAAACTTGATCTCCACAATAAAAAGTATCTAGACATTATCTCCCATTTGTTTTAGACCATCACTTGGTTTTCAACAGCGGAGATTTGTATAAACTAGGGATGCACGATATAAGTCGGTGAACATATCAGAATCAGCCAATATTAGCTAAAAATTACAATATCAGACCGATGTCTAGTTTGTTAAAATGTTAAAAACCGATGTCAAAGCTGCCATGCATACCTATATAACGTAGGTACATGACGTAATGACGCCACATAAAATGTTGCGCTACACGTGCAACACAGCATTCCTAACCTAGCCCACAATGTGGATCGAGCAGTCAACAAGTTGAGCAGTCACTTGAAAGAGTAAGAAAATTTCAGCGAGACAACTCAATGGCAGAATCCATTAAAGCCAAGACAATGGAATTCATTGCCCTTGACAATCAACCGTTCTCTGTTGTGGATGATGTTGGCTTTCGCCGACTGGTCGAGCACCGGTACACACTACCAAGTGCGCCATTTTTCATATGTTGCCCTACCGGAGTTACACAGTAATAGCGTCACTGCTATTAGCTTCACGACATACATAATACATACATACTATGGAACGCCGTTTGGGTCTTTGTGTGTCAAAAAGATACAGTAGCACTGTCAAAGCTGTAGAAAAATGTCTGCAAACACCAGCCACGAATGAAGTGTTTACAATACCATGTTGGTAATAAAGCATCATTCTTTTGACCGCAACTTCTGGGGTAGCTAGCTTTAGCTTGGTACCTAGCTAGCACCAATACAACCAGCCTGAAAACAATGACCAGTAAAAACTGCAGATATTTTCATTATTCTTAGCAATGATTTAGGAATCCTTGTAAGTATTTATTTATTTTATTTCACCTTTTTTTAAACAGGTAGGCAAGTTGAGAACAAGTTCTCATTTACAATTGCGACCTGGCCAAGATAAAGCAAAGCAGTTCGACACATACAACGACACATGGAGTAAAACAAACATACAGTCAATAATACAGTATAAACAAGTATACAGTGCCTTGCGAAAGTATTCGGCCCCCTTGAACTTTGCGACCTTTTGCCACATTTCAGGCTTCAAACATAAATATATAAAACTATATTTTTTGTGAAGAATCAACAACAAGTGGGACACAATCATGAAGTGGAACGACATTTATTGGATATTTCAAACTTTTTTAACAAATCAAAAACTGAAAAATTGGCCGTGCAAAATTATTCAGCCCCTTTACTTTCAGTGCAGCAAACTCTCTCCAGAAGTTCAGTGAGGATCTCTGAATGATCCAATGTTGACCTAAGTGACTAATGATGATAAATACAATCCACCTGTGTGTAATCAAGTCTCCGTATAAATGCACCTGCACTGTGATAGTCTCAGAGGTCCGTTAAAAGCGCAGAGAGCATCATGAAGAACAAGGAACACACCAGGCAGGTCCGAGATACTATTGTGAAGAAGTTTAAAGCCGGATTTGGATACAAAAAGATTTCCCAAGCTTTAAACATCCCAAGGAGCACTGTGCAAGCGATAATATTGAAATGGAAGGAGTATCAGACCACTGCAAATCTACCAAGACCTGGCCGTCCCTCTAAACTTTCAGCTCATACAAGGAGAAGACTGATCAGAGATGCAGCCAAGAGGCCCATGATCACTCTGGATGAACTGCAGAGATCTACAGCTGAGGTGGGAGACTCTGTCCATAGGACAACAATCAGTCGTATATTGCACAAATCTGGCCTTTATGGAAAAGTGGCAAGAAGAAAGCCATTTCTTAAAGATATCCATAAAAAGTGTAATTTAAAGTTTGCCACAAGCCACCTGGGACACACCAAACATGTGGAAGAAGGTGCTCTGGTCAGATGAAACCAAAATTGAACTTTTTGGCAACAATGCAAAACGTTATGTTTGGCGTAAAAGCAACACAGCTCATCACCCTGAACACACCATCCCCACTGTCAAACATGGTGGTGGCAGCATCATGGTTTGGGCCTGCTTTTCTTCAGCAGGGACAGGGAAGATGGTTAAAATTTATGGGAAGATGGATGGAGCCAAATACAGGACCATTCTGGAAGAAAACCTGATGGAGTCAGCAAAAGACCTGAGACTGGGACGGAGATTTGTCTTCCAACAAGACAATGATCCAAAACATAAAGCAAAATCTACAATGGAATGGTTCAAAAATAAACATATCCAGGTGTTAGAATGGCCAAGTCAAAGTCCAGACCTGAATCCAATCGAGAATCTGTGGAAAGAACTGAAAACTGCTGTTCACAAATGCTCTCCATCCAACCTCACTGAGCTCGAGCTGTTTTGCAAGGAGGAATGGAAAAAATTTCAGTCTCTCGATGTGCAAAACTGATAGAGACATACCCCAAGCGACTTACAGCTGTAATCGCAGCAAAAGGTGGCGCTACAAAGTATTAACTTAAAACGATACTGGTTCCCAATTGGGGATCAACCCTCCCACGTTCAGCTGAAACGGTGGCGCATGGAACGCAAAAATATTCTTAAAAATATTTAACCTCCACACATTAACAAGTCCAATAGCTCAAATGAAAGATAAACACCTTGTTCATCTAGCCAGCAAGTCAGATTTCTAAAATGTTTTACAGCGAAAACATAGCACATATATATGTAAAACCACCACCAGACACAGCTCATTTGAATAGCCAAAACATGCAATCAACAAACGCAGGATTAAAAAATAAATCGCTCACTAACCTTTTGAAAATCTTCATCAGATGACAGTAATATGACATGTTACACAGTACATATTTTTTTTTTTCAATAATATGCCATTTATATCCATACATACAGTGAGTTCACGTTCAGAAATTACTCAAAAATGCCCGCAGGAAATCTATGTAGCGCGGCAAGATAACGTAAATAGACATCATAAACTTTGACTAAATATACATGTTCTACATATAGTTAGAAAGATACACTGCTTCTTTATGCAACCGCTGTGTTAGATTTATTTTTAACGTTACAGAAATCGCACACTATTCCATATGCTGAGACAGCGCTCAGTTCCAAGCTACATTTCCACGTAATGTTGGAGTCAACAGAAACACAGATTTAAGCATAAATATTCCCTTACCTTCGATGGTCTTCGTTCAGAATGTTCTGGAAGGCTTCATACTTACCCAATACATCGTTTGGTTTCAAGTCTTGCGTCTTTGTATTAGCTACTGCTAATAACATCAGCTGAAATGCACCCAAAACGTCCTCTGGTCCGGAAAAGTTGCGCATCAAAACTTCAAAATTACATATTATATGTCGACTAAACAGGTCAAACTAAGTGCAGAAGCAAGCTTTATGATGTTTTAGACACGCAAAACAAACTTCAATTCAATCGGCCATCGTCTGCCCTTCTCTTGAGTGCTGGAACAAAGGAATGGCTGGGACCAATTCGCGCCCATACGCACAGCCTATTCTCTCGTGGCACGCACTAATTTCACTCCCATAGGGTCAATTCTCGCGGGATTTGAACGATTCAAAGCTCTACTGAAAGAGGACATCTAGCGGAAGAGATAGAAAGTGTCCCCAGAATCATAACTGGTTGGGAAGGGTGGGGGCCATGACGTCAAAGTTGCTCCAACTTTCATGGCCACAAAAACTAGTTTGGAAGAATGCCTGCCCTGTGAGTTCTGCTATACTTACAGACATAATTCCAACGGTTTTAGAATCTTTAGAGTGTTTTCTATCCAATAATAATTTTTATTTGCATATATTAGCAATTTTTGACAGATTTTTTTTCCAGTTTACTAGGGGTACCCAATCTCTCCAAAGGGGGCGTATGTCTGCCATATCCTTAACAGGTTTTAAGGGGGCTGAATAATTTTGCACGCCCAATTTTTCAGTTTTTCATTTGTTAAAAAAGTTTGAAATATCCAATAAATGTCGTTCCACCTCATGATTGTGTCCCACTTGTTGTTGATTTTTCACAAAAAAATACAGTTTTATATCTTTATGTTTGAAGCCTGAAATGTGGCAAAAGGTCGCAAAGTTCAAGGGGGCCGAATACTTTCGCAAGGCACTGTATATACGATGTGAGCAAATGAGGTGAGATAAGGGAGGTAAAGGCAAAAAAAGGCCATGGTGGCAAATTAAATACAATATAGCAAGTAAAACACTGGAATGGTAGATTTGCAGTGGAAGAATGTGCAAAGTATGAGCTAGGTTGCCACTTGTTGTTCACCTATTGAAATTGAACTGAAATTGAAAAAAAAAAAAAGCTATCCAGCTACTTAACCCTGTTGCCCAAAGCTAACGTTATAAGCAGCCAGCCAGCTTATCTGGCTAGTGACGCTCGACCGGACCGGGTTATGTGCTGTGAAGCTAGCCACAATAAGGATTAGGCACAATAGTGGAATTTGCAGTTTGCCTTCAAAATAAATGTATGTCATTGACAGTGATGCAAATGAATAAAAATAGTAGAATTATGCCATACTTTTATTTTGAAGGCTAATCGCAAAGTCCACTATTGTGGCTAATCCTTATTGTGGCTAGCTTCACAGATGGATTCGACCACCATTAATCAAATAAGAACTGTCTTATAAATGAGGGTTATTTTAGATGACACCAGGCTTTATAGTTAGCTAGCTAACTATAGCTACTGAAACAGATGTCAGTTTGCTATGTGTTTGGGAAAGAACATTGTTTTCATCCATGAGCTAACTAGCTTTTTTTTTAATGACCAATACTGTAGGTGTGCAATACAACTCTACTAGCATCATAGCATACTTATCGATGAATGGTTGTGACATATCACATACGAGTGATAGTGTAATCAATGTATAATACCTACTTAAATGAATGACCGCAATAAATGATGTGACTTGTAGTCATATTCAGGTCCTAACAAGTCAAATAAAATAACTTTTTGGGGTCAGTGTGGTGTGTGTGTAACATTTATTTAACTAGACAAGAAGCTGGAAAGACTTAGTTTTACATTTCTTTGTATATATCCATTAAAATTATGCCAGCTGATTCATGATTTGAGTGGTGAGACCTGTCTGTGTCATTCCGTCTCCTTACTATGGAACAGCTGGAGATCAAATTACAATGTTGCAAATGTCGGAGAGACCGATAAGGGTTATACTAGTGATGAACCGATATGACATTTTTGGCCGATATCTGATATTTTCTGCGTTTTCGCTGTTTTTTTTGTAGAACCACCTGCAACTAGAAACGGACATTTGTAAGATACTTTCTTACAAATGTCTTCATTCTAGATTTGTTACAAAAAGTATCGCCAAAAACAGGTTAGTTCAAATCTATGCCGGTGGTTTGTATTCCTTTAAACGCCAGTATGTATCTGACACGAACAATCTTTGATTATATCACATTCTGGCATACAATCTGTAGCTATACACACCAGCATACTCCCTTGACATTTCGGGAGGGGCAAAGAAGCTTGGCACATGGTGCTAATATTAAAGTAATACTAAAATCAGCTATTTAGCATTATACATAAACCATAGTGCAAAGTCACTAGCGTTACTTTATAATGATCTGGTATATGACATTTCGCCACCCCTCGAGACAAGTTAGATACTGTTGCGTCACCGACAGCTCATCAGCTACGTTTTTCGGGTACTCCTTTGCTGTGACATGGTCTTTCAAATTGACATTAGCTAGCCTAGAAAAGCATCTAAAAGCACGCTAAACAGCACAGTTTGACAGCTAAATGTCTAGCCCAATGGTCACACCGTGTCGCACACAACCAAAAACAAAGTGGTGTAACCAAACAGGTGCCAAAGGCAGAAAGGGTGTTGTATGAAAACTAGGAGCTGGCTAGTATCGTTAACCAATGTAGCTAGCGAGAGTGGTGGTGACCCATCAAACACACCAGCTACTAGGGGGAGAGGACTACAATTGCTTCTAGCACGAGATTACGAAGTGGGCTGTTCAAAACGCAGACACATGTCAACATGTAGGTAATATACGGCATATTTTGCAGAAGCCGTGCAACATAATGCAAATACTTTAAAATATTTTACATGTTTTTTTATTTTGAAAATAAAAAAACTATCAGGTTAGCTACTCACTCAGAAAGAATCAGCTGATACAACCGTGACTCAGTGGACTCCACGATGTCCTCATTCTCTGTGACGCCTCCTTTCGACCAATCTTCTTTTTCTTCTTCTTTAGGACTTGGTTGGCGGATCGCATCCAACTTTCAGGTGGAGGCCATTCACGCATACCTACATTAAATTGTTGATACGGTAATACACATTTGGGGAAAATGAAAATTGCCCTCCCAACTATTAGCCCTCTATAATAAAAAAAAATCACCACCCCATTCCACAATGTAATCCTATCTAATATTACTCCAGAACAATGGTCCGAGAGGACAAAACAATACCACTCTACTGTTCCGCAGTAAATCCTCACAATCCCAAGTATTTCTCAGCCACCACAAGTACAATTGACAAGCATGGCTATTAATGCTAAAATGCCCACCTTACTGAAGCACATATTCTTCCAATAACTCTCTCTTGGTCTCTACCTACTCACAAGAATCCTCTCAGTGTCACTCACCTCGACCAATCCGCAAAAGTAATGTTTCTTTTGGAAAGTGGAGCTCTAGAAAGAGCCCAGATTTCGAGACTTGGAATTCTAAATTGAATGACTGTTCAAAAAGTTTTTTTCCCAGTCGGAGCTCGGGGTTACTCTGCCCAAAATCTGTCCACATTAAGCAGATCATCATTCATGTGCAGGTGAAGAGTTTTTGGGTGGCTATGGGCTTGTTCGACATTGCAGCCGACAGTGAAGGCGACTGCTGACTGACTGATCTTGTATCATAAATAAAAACTCTTTATTTTTTGTAGATTAGTCAGTCACAATTTAGCCACGATACATCACAGTTTTGATGCTCTCGGACATGTCCATTGAGAGAGTGTCGAATTGGTCAAGATAAAAATGAACTGCTATTTTGATATGTAAGGCTTATTTGATCTAATAGAAGTTCCGTAATGCTTAGGTTGTTACGGCTGTACTGATATAAGTGTGATGCACATGACATCCTGGCAACTTTCAGAAAAAAAACAGTTTATATCAGAGTTGTCACTGTTGAATTTCGAGACGGCCTATGCATATTCATGAGGCTCGCAAAGGATCTCACTCTGCATTGAATACAGTCAATTATCTTTTTTTTTTAAGTATTCAAAGAACGAGATGCATCTAAAGAGAGGAATAGGCTGGCGCTTGACAGCCCTCCATTCCACTCTGTGGACAACAAATCCCATTGTTAGAGCGAAGACACAGGGCTCGTTTGAGTGGTAAGGTGAAAGCAAATGACTGTAAACAAAAGTCCAAGAGTGAAGTCGGGGGAGGTGCATCTGCGACAGTCGAAAGTCGGGCATTGACGTGGTTTTCCAAAAGCAAAGCTCTGGGAACATCACAGTGTTGCCATTGTTTATAAAAGCTGTCCTTTTATAATGTTGAAATAAACATCTCCAACCCCGATATCACTCACTCACAAACTGAAAATATATGTGTGTACATTTTACAATCAATTGGTGAGAGAGCTTCAAATATCACATGCATTTGTACATATCCACCACAGGAGGCTGCTGAGGGGAGGACGGCTCATAATAATGGTTGGAATGGAGCAAATGGAATAGCATCAAACACCTGGGAACCATGTATCATTTCGCTCCAGCCACTACCAGGATACCCGTCCTCCCCAATTAAGGTGCCACCAACCTCCTGTGATATCCACTGTCTACATGAATTGCGGTTGGTTGCTGTTTCAGTCAGGTCTTTGGTCACGTTCGCGCTGATCAAACAAAAACACCCTAGTGATTGGTTAACAGTAGAGCCTCCCACAATGTAGGATGAAGCTGGTGAAGAGCGACTGCAAAAAGTTGCAGTTGACTGCAGTCAAAACTTCAGGACCTTTGATCACATGATTTTTGTTCATGCAGTCCACGTCGGACAATTTTTATCCCCATAATGCAACACAAAAATTATCCTTGTGAACGTTCCCACAAGCATCTCTTCATTATTTCCAGTATCTATGGAAAGAGGAAGAGGTGACGTGAGAGGGTTTACTCCAATGATTTATATATATACTAGACGACTTACCGTTATGAAGCCACTACACCCCCATCTTGGCCCTCCCCACCATTGTAAAAAATATTTTGGAAGCTATAGAAATGCATTTAGTAATGTCTACATTTTTTTTTGCCATGTGTATTTTATTAATATTAAAGGATATAGCATACTTTATTAGGCTATTTTATGTGAGCTAAACATAAAAAAATTCACTACCGTTCAAAAGTTTGCGGTCAATTAGAAATGTCCTTGTTTTTCCATGAAAACATATATGAAATGAGTTGCAAAATTAATAGGAAATATAGTCAAGACGTTGACAAGGTTATAAATAATGATTTTTAATTGAAATAATAATTGTGTCCTTCAAACTTTGCTTTCATCAAAGAATGCTCCATTTGCAGCAATTAAAGCCTTGCAGACCTTTGGCATTCTAGTTGTCAATTTGTTGAGGTAATCTGAAGATATTTCACCCCATGCATCCTGAAGCACTTCCCATAAATTGGAGTGGCTTGATGGGCACTTCTTTAGGTACAATACGGTCAAGCTGCTCCCACAACAGCTCAATATGGTTGAGATCCGGTGACTGTGCTGGCCACTCCATTATAGACAGAATATCAGCTGACTGCTTCTTCCCTAAATAGTAATTGCATAGTTTGGAGCTGTGCTTTGGGTCATTGTCCTGTTGTAGGAGGAAATTGACTCCAATTAAGCGCCGTCCACAGGGTATGGCATGGCGTTGCAAAATGGAGTGATAGCCTTCCTTCTTCAAGATCCTTTTTACCCTGTACAAATCTCCCACTTTACCACCACCAAAGCACCCCCAGAACGCATTGCCTCCACCGTGCTTGACAGATGGCGTCAAGCACTCCTCCAGCGTCTTTTCATTTTTTTTGCACCTCACGAATGTTCCTCTTTGTGATCCGAACACCTCAAACTTAGATTAGTCTGTCCATAACACTTTTTTCCAATCTTCCTCTGTCCGTTGTCTGTGTTCTTTTTGCCCATCTTACTCTTTTATTTTTATTGGCCAGTCTGAGATATGGCTTTTTCTTTGCAACTCTGCCTAGAAGGCCAGCATCCGGAGTCGCCTCTTCACTGGTGACATTGAGACTGGTGTTTTGCTGGTACTATTTAATGTAGCTGCCAGTTGAGGACTTATGAGGTGTCTGTTTCTCAAACTATACACTCTAATGTACTTGTCCTCTTGCTCAGTTGTGCACCGGGGCCTCTCACTCCTCTTTCTATTTTGGTTAGAGCCAGTTTGCGCTGTTCTGTGAAGGGAGTCGTACACAGCGTTGTACGAGATCTTCAGTTTCTTGGCAATTTATTGCATGGAATAGCCTTCATTTCTCAGAACATGAATAGACTGACGAGTTTCAGAAGAAAGGTCTTTGTTTCTGGCCATTTTGAGCCTATAATCGAACCCACAAATGCTGATGCTCCAGATACTTAACTAGTCTAAAGAAGGCCAGTTTTATTGCTTTTTTAATAATAACAGTTTTCAGCTGTGTTAACATAATTGCAAAAGGGTTTTCTAATGATCAATTAGCCTTTTTAAAATACTAAACTTGAATTAGCTAACACAACATGCCATTGGAACACAGGAGTGATGGTTGCTGATAATGGGCCTCTGTACGCCTATGTAGATTGTTAATGTTGTAAATGACTATGTCTACACTGTATTTATGATCAATTTGATGTTATTTTAATGGACAAAAAATGTGCTTTTCTTTCAAAAACAAGGAAATGACTAAGTGACCCCAAACCTTTGAATGGTAGTGTATGTATTTTTTTTTAAAATACTAATGTTACTGTCCCCACTACAACAAATAAATACTTAAATATCCCTACATGTAATTTTTCATTTAATTGAAATACGGTATAATTAATTCATTCCTATGGAGGACTGCTTCTTCTGAGGAGTGCCAATATGACTGACGAGTGGCTTCAAAACCTTTCACGGGCCAAAAAATAGCATTAGCAATCCAGGGTTTATATACATGATTGGTTTACTCCCCCCAAAATCTGTCCACGAAAATAAGTGAGGAATTTTTGTATGGAGGTCAATGAGAGATAATTTGTTACGTGAGACTTATTTGATCGAATAGAAGTTTTGCAATGGCTACAGTAGGTTGTTTCGAAAGCACATATAGGCACGTGGCAACTTCGAAAAAAATCACTTTATATTGGAGTTGTGCCTGTTTTTCCACACTTGTATCTGCCCTCTCATTGGCTAGAATGGTCCCACCTGATCTCGCCTCCTCCCGCCTGCCTTCCATCTTTGAGGACTATCTTGTCAATTTAATAGATCATCTTTGGTAAAGCCTATATTTTGACCAATGGTCTGAGAGGATCCATACGTTTTAATAACAATAATAATAATAAATTACATTTTTATAGCATTTTTCATAGAATCTCAAAGCTCTTCAAAAGCAAAAAACAAACAAGCGATATATCATGACAGGTTAACCAATAGAGGCCAGGTCTTTGAAAGCTGCATCCTCCGAAGATGGAGATGGTTAGTTCATGGCTTAAGTGAAGGGACCCTGACAAAGTTCTTGGTCTGTAATCCATACCAATAACACCCACAGCAGGGTCGATAGCACCAGAAGCTTTGGACAAAAGCATAGAGGAAGAGGGGAAGCCTGAAAACCAGATGCTTCCAGTTTCTATAAACACCAGGAGTTTATTTTACACCTGCTACTGCTACATTAGGTAATGGTGCTTCAAGACAACTGGAAACTCAGAAAAAACAAGGTCAAATCATTAAGTCAGTGATCGTCAAGTAAGGAAGTCTGACTTGGATGACCATTCAAAGCGATTTTTCCAAGTCAGAGCTAGTTTTTTCCCCAGAGTTTCCAGTTGTCTTGAAGTTGGAAGTCATAGATTTCCAAGTACCGAGTTGTGATGAACATAGCGTTAGACTGGATTATTGGCACAGCCAATGATATCTCACAACAGGTAAACAAGGCCTTGAAGCAACGTGAATGGCGCGCACAAACCCAGATCAAAGCCGATCAAGCCAGATCGGTGCATCTAGAATGTTGCTGGTCACAACGTGACATCAGACGCGGAAAGTGCCATGGTAGTGAAATGGGAGGCCAATAGAAAATCATAGCGCAGCACAAACTGATCACATGCTATGGAGCATTATGGGGAAGCTTTGTTGAAGCGGTCGTTACTTCATTTGAATCTATTGCATCTAATGCAATTCTTACTCCAGCTGATAGACTATAATCTTCATATTAGTCGTCATGAAGACCCCATTTGGATTTTCTAATGTCATTCAATGTCGTCATTGAGATCCAGGTCATGAGATTAAACAAAAGAGGAACATCAGAGAGAGAGACTGAATATGACAACAAGTCAATCATTAATATAAGAGGCAAAACACACACCCACACAATCATGTCATATGACTTTGTCACCTGTATGTGATGGACTTTACATTCTCATTTGTATTTAAATGAATCAAACAGACAAGCTGCAAAAGTAGTACATAAAAAGGTGTGTTCTTCTGTCAAGTCTAGTCAAGACACATGAACATGTGTGTGTGCCAACAGTCAAAGACTGACACATTGTCACTCCCTATGTTTACAGCACAGAGCATGGTAGTTAAGGCCTGGCGCTATTTTTGTTCTTGTGGCCTTCGCCTCTAATCGCCTGCTCTGACCTCAAAAGCGTACTAGTCAACAGTCATACAACCCTTCACCTCACTTCTAAGTATACTACCAGCCTAGGAACTTTGACCGTCTCTCACAGCTTGGCTAGTCACAACTCTCCTCCTTCCCTTAACCCACTTTATATGCAAATTAAGCTCAAAATTGCGCAATAGGCCTACATTCCATTTAATGAGAGAAAGAGATAGACATCTTTCTGTTTCATTGTTTCAGCCAGGGGTAAAAGTAATTTTACTGAGAATGTAAATTGAAATCTATTTATCTTCATTGGGTGTTAAAAATGAGGTGTCCAATGGAAATGGTTAGACAAGATCACTCTGACCAAACCTGTTTTTGAGTGAAGCAAGGAGGCAGCCTTTCACTCAGTATTTGAGACAAAGTGAACAGCCCATATACATTCTTAGTGTCTCAGAAATCAAAGATACATTACATTTAGATTTCTTTGTAGAAGGACTAGACTAGAAGGTTCTTTGTGTTTGTCCTCTCAGATGAATGGGTGAAGATGGTGCTACAGCTCCATCTAGAGGTGAGATGGGTGATACAAGAAATGTTCTCAGATGAATAACCTCACCCCAAGGAAGGTTCTCAGATAATAACATCACCAGTGGAGGCTGGTGGGAGGAGCTATAAGAGAATGGCCTCATTAAAATTAATGTATTGGAATAAATGGAATGGTATCAAAGACGGAGCGGCCTTCTGGTCAGACTTTGGAGGCGCGCACACCACCGACTGCTTCAGAGTATTTTACTCACTAATGTCTAGTCTCTAGATAACAAGGTAGACTAAATTAGGGCTAGGGTTGCTTTCCAGAGAGACATCCGGGATTGTAAAATACTCTATTTCACGCAAACATGGTTCTCTGGGGACATGTTGTTGGAGTCAATACAGCCACCAGGAAACTTTGTGCGTCACGCTGACAGGAATAAATATTTCTCAGGGAAGAAGGGCGGGTTGTATGTTTCATGATTAACGACTCATGATGTAATTGTAACAACATGCAGGAACTCAAGTCCTTCTGTTCACCAGACCTAGAATTCCTTACAATCAAATGTCGTTCGTATTATCTCCCAAGAGAATTCTCGTTGGTTATTGTCACTGCGGTGTATATCCCCCCCAAGCCGACACCACGACAACCCTCAAGGAACTCCACTGGACTATGCAAACTGGAAACCATATATCCAGAGGCTGCATTTATTGTAGCTGGGGATTTTAACAAAGCAAATTTGAGAACAAGGTTACCTAAATTCTATCAGCATATCGATTATAGTACTCGTGCTGGCAAAACACTGGATCACTGCTACTCTAACTTCCGCGATGCATACAAGGCCCTCCCCCGCCCTTCTTTCGGCAAATCCGACTCCACTTTGATTTTACCCTCCTATTGGCAGAAACTCAAACAGGATGTACCCGTGTCTAGGACCTTTCAACGCTGGTCTGACCAATCGGAATTCACGCTTCAAGATTATTTTGATCATGCGGACTGGGACATGTCCGGGTAGTCTCCGAGAATAATATAGATTTATACGCTGATTCAGCTAGTGAGTTTATAAGGAAGTGCATAGGATATATTGTTCCCACTGTGACTATTAAAATATACCCTAACCAGAAACCATGGATAGATGGCGGAATTCGCGCAAAAATGAAAGCGCGAGCCACCGCATTTAACCATGGAAAGATGACCGGGAATTGACCGAATACAAACAGTGTAGTTATTCCCTCCGCAAGGCAATCAAACAAGCAAAACGTCCGTACAGGGACAAAGTGGAGTCGCAATTCAACAGCTCAGACTAGAGACATATGTGGCAGGGTCTCAGGGATTCACGGATTACAAAAAGAAAACCAGCCACGTCACGAACACCGACGTCTTTCTTCCAGACAAACTAATCACCTTCTTTGCCTGCTTTGAGGATAATACCGTGCCACCGATGCGGCCCACTACCCCCCCTTATCCGTGGCCGACGTAAGACATTTAAACGTGTTAACCCTTGCAAGACTGCCGGCCCAGACAGCCTCCCTAGTGACATCCTCAGAGCATGCGCAGACACATTCAATCTCTCCCTATCCCAGTCTGCTGTCCCCACATCCCAGTCTGATGTCCCCACATCAATTGTTCCTGTACCCAAGAAGTCAAAGGTAACTGAACTGAATGACTGTCACCCTCCAGCACTCACTTCTGTCATCATGAAGTGCTTTGAGAGACTAATCAAGATCATATCACCTCCACCTTACCTGTCACCCTAGACCCACTTCAATTTGCTTACCGCCCCAATAGATCCACAGACGATGCAATCACCATCACACTGCACACTGCCCTATCCCATCTGGACAAGAGGAATATCTACTGTATCTAAGAATACTACTCATTGACTACAGCTCAGCAATCAACACCATAGTACCCTCCCAGCTCATCATTAAGTTTGAGGCCCTGGGTCTCAACCCTGCCCTCTACGATAGGTCCTGGACTCCCTGACGGGCCACCCCCAGGTGGTGAAGGTAGGAAACAACATCTCCTCTTTGCTGATCCGCAACACTGGGGCCCCACAAGGGTGTGTTCTCAGCCCCCTCCTGTACTCCCTGTTCACCCATGACTGCGTGGCCATGTACGCCTCCAACTCGATCATCAAGTTTGCAGACGACACAACAGTAGTAGGCTTCATCACCACCAACGACAAAACAGCCTGTAGGGATGAGGTGAGGGCACTCGGAGTGTGGTGTCAGGAAAATAACCTCTCACTCACCGTCAACAAAACAAAGAAGATGATCGTGGACTTCAGGAAACAGCAGAGGGAGCTCACCCTTATCCACATCGACGGGACAGCAGTGAAGAAGGTGAAAAGTTTCAAGTTCCTCGGCGTACACATCACGGACAAACTGAAATGGTCCACCCACACAGATAGTATGGTTAAGAAGGCGCAACAGCGCCTCTTCAACCTCAGCAGGCTGAAGAAATTTGGCTTGTCACCTAAAACACCAACAAACTTTTACAGATGCGCAATTGAGAGCATCGTGTCGGGCTGTATCTCCGCCTGGTACAGAAACTGCACCACCCACAACCGCAGGGTATCACCCTCTCCAGAGGGTGGTTCGGTCTGCACAACGCATCACCGGGGGCAAACTACCTGCCCTCCAGGACACCTACAGCACGGGATGTCACAGCAAGACCAAAAAGATCATCAAGGACATCAAACACCCGAGCCACTGCCTGTTCACCCCGGTACCATCCAGAAGGCGAGGTCAGTGCAGGTGCATCAGAGCTGGGACCGTGAGACTGAATAATAGCTTCTATCTCAAGGCCATCAGACTGTTAAACAGCCATCACTAGCACAGAGAGGCTGCTGCCTACAAACAGACTTGAAATCACTGGCCACTCTAACAAATGGATCACTAATCACTTCATTAATGCCACTTTAATAATGATGTTTACATATCTTACTCATCCCAGATGAATATATTGTATTTTATACCATCCATTGCATCTCGTCTATGCCGGTTGGTCATGGCCCATCTATATATTTAAATGTACATAGTCTTATTCCATCCCTTTACTTAGATTTGTGTGTATTAGGTAGTTGTTGTGGAATTGTTAGATTACTTGTTATATATTGCTGCACTGTTGGAACTAGAAGCACAAGCTTTTCACTATACGTGCAATCACATCTGCTAACCATGTGATTTGATTTGAATCCCCATGTTTGACTCCATTTCAATGAGCCATCCTCCCACCAGCCTCCACTGAACCTCACCCCAGCCAGTTCATCCATCAGATGATGAATAATAGAGCCTGTGTATACAAAGAATTTCAGTCAGAGTAACTGCTGATCTAGGATCAGTTTTGCCTTTTAAATCATAATGAATAAATGACAGGGCCGGACACATTTTGTGTTGAAAAAATGTCAAGTTTTATAATGCTATTCTACATATTTTGTCATGAGGCTAAGAGAACATTTTGTTGTTTTAGGGCTAATTTCCTTTTTTTGGTTGGGGGCCTCCTGGACGTTGGGGCCCCAGGGGCTTTTGCCCTGCATGCCCATTCGGTAATCCGGCCCTGAGACGCTATGTGAATATGGACCCTGAATATGCCAATCATGTCATCATTATAACACTATTCACCAGTTAAGAGAGTGTGAATGTCACGTCTACTCCTGCTCCTCCCCTCTGGCGTTCGACGTCGCCGTTAAACTAACCACCGGTCCTGGGATCCATCATTATGCACACCTGGCATCCATCATTACGCGCACCTGCAGAACATCATGATACTCACCTGGACTCCATTACCTTCCTGATTACCTCCCGTATATCTGTCACTCCCTTGGGTTCCTTCCTCTGTCAGTATTGTTCATGCATAAACGCCACTGTTATGTTGCCTCGTTTCATGTTTTATTAAACGTTGCACCTGCTTCTCGACTCACAGCGTCTCCGTTAGTTTCAATGAAGAGTGTGTGTGCTAGGCCCCTTTTCTCTCTATATCCACCTGAATGACATGCCCAAAGTAAACTGCCTGTTGCTCAGGCCCTGAAGCCAAGATATGCATATAATTGGTACCATTGGAAAGAAAACACTTTGCAGTTTGTAGAAATGTTAAAATAATGTAGGAGAATATAACACAAAAGATATGGTAGGAGAAAAACCAACCAGAATGTATTTATTTGAGAGACCATGCTCTTACAACGGCAAGTATAAGGGTGTACTCAATTCTATCTCCCAGTATGCAATTCCCATAGCTTCCACAGAGTGTCAGCATTCCATGTTCAAGGTTTCAGGCTTGTAACTTCCAAAACAAAAAAATAAATATCAGTTTTAGTACAGGGACACAGTCTTGGAAATTCGTGTTTGCGCGCTCCATGAAGACAAGATGCACCTGCTAAAATTAGTTTCCTATTGAACATACTTCTTTCTGTAAGAAATATTATAGTTTGATTACATTTTAGGGTATCTGAGGAGTAAAGAGAAATGTATTTTGACTTGTTGAAACAAAGTTTAGGGGTTAATTTATGGTTTCCTTTCTCTGCATGGTGAACGAGTAGATTACTCAAATTGACGGCGCCAATTTAACAGACTTTGTGGGATAAAGGATTTTATCTAACAAAATGACACTACATGTCATGGTTCATGGTGCAGCCTACAAGGACGGAGCACTCCTCCTTAATAAAGCAGAAGAAGCTTCTGGAAGGAGATGTTGTTTTGGAGACATGATGACAACATCTGGCAAACACTGAAAGATTGGGCCAGCCATCAGGGCAGTGTTGAGCACATCTACCTGTATTTTATTAACATCCATTGTTTGGAAAATTGAAGAAGGGCTATGCTTTGTGACTGAAGTATCTGTGACTTTAATATTTATTTTTAAATATTTTTTATAGGGGTTGTTGTGTGGCTATGCCGGATTAAGTGATATGACATGCTATTCTATAAAATAATTCCTCCGTAATTAATATTACCTGATTGAGCTAATCATGAATATGTAATTAACTAGAGAGTCGGGGCACCACAAAATAATATTTATAGAGCTGTTATCTTCCGAATAAACTCTTAAAGACCTAGTAATATTTTACCTCAATAGCAGTCAATATTAATCGTCACCTTAATTCAGTCTCATCTGAAAGTTGTAAATTCTTGGTTATCTGCACGAATCTTGGCTAACAAGTTGAATCAGCAATACAAAATTGGATTTAATTATTTATTTACTAAATACCTAACTAATCACACAGAATTACATATACACATAATTAATCATAATTTGATTACAAATGACGTCATAAAGGAAAACGTCCCTAACGGGCGGAACAGATATGACAGCTTGTCATAGGAAAAGGGCTGAGAAAAGGGCTGAGTTTGAGTGAAAGAGCGGGAAGACTGAGGGACACAGGGAGAAGCTGTGCCTCGTTGTCAATTGCTTATATAGGAAGGGAGAGAAGGTTGTTTGAAAAGTTTTATAGCCCATGTCCCTTCACAGGGGCGGGCCACTGATTGAGCAGCCCTATCTTATGAAAACCCAAATCTCACATTTGAGAAGCTAAAATCACATTTCATCCCATTACAAATAATTTAATATTCAAACGTTTAAATTGAACAACAATTCCATGTGAATCCGATAACTCTGATGTGTAGACTTTCCACTGTAGAGTTTATGTCATCTTATCATTGATGAGAACATCTCAGATGACAACCGAACTGACATCATATTCATTAAGTACCACCACATATGTTCAATTGTTCGGATTACCAGAATATAGTTCATTTCCCCCCACCTACTGATGTTCCCAGAATCTCTATGTTAACCAAGGGTTTTGCAAATGTAACATCAGTAGGGTAGAGAGAGGAAAAAAGGGGGGGGGGAAGAGGTATTTATGACTGTCATAAACCTACCCCCCAGGCCAACGTCATGACAATGCTAACCTAAATGACAGAGTGAAAATAAGGAAACCTGTACAGAATAAAAATATTCCAAAACATGCATCCTGTTTGCAATAAGGCACTAGGAGGAATAATTTTGCACACCCAATTTTTCAGTTTTTGATTTGTTAAAAAAGTTTGAAATATCCAATAAATGTCGTTCCACTTCATGATTGTGTCCCACTTGTTGTTGATTCTTCACAAAAAAAATACAGTTTTATATCTTTATGTTTGAAGCCTGAAATGTGGCAAAAGGTCGCAAAGTTCAAGGGGGCCGAATACTTTCGCAAGGCACTGTACTTCAGGATTTTGGCAATGAAGCCCTTTATCTACTTCCCCAGAGTCAGATGAACTCGTAGATACAATTTTTATGTCTCTTTTTTTATGTCCAGAATGAAGGAAGTTAGATGCAGTTTCACCAGCCAGTTAGCAATTGCACCAGCGCTAGTTAGCCACTTCCTTCAAACCACATGCAGAGACATTGAAATTATATCCACGACCACGAGTTCATCTGAATCTGGGGAAGAAGATACAGGGCTTCATTGCCAAAATCCTGAAGTATTCCTTTAAAAGCTGTTTATGGCTCCTACCCAAGGCGAACACAACTCAACCCAGAGTTGTAAAGGTACATCTATCACAGATGCAGATTAAAGACCAACTGTAGCAGGGAGAGCTGGAACTGAGCTAAAGTTTTGGATTGGGTTTCAGCCTGTGGCACTTTCTAACCGAGGCCCCGATTCACTACCTGTTAGGACAGGCTTCATCAGTCATGATTTGGCGTTTCAGTCTAGTGATGTGGATTGGTTATGCCTGAAACTAAAAAACATTTAGCTACACCACACCAAAGGAACTGTGGGAGAAACCACCAACACTTTCTTGGTCTTTGCCGTCTTGATCGTTTCATTACACTTATAAATATTTTCATGATTAATTGAAGCTCATAAGTTAAACTTGTGTTGTGAGGCAAGCTGGTATTTGAACATAAAACCATGGGAGAGTATTTAAGTATTTAGCCTTGGTCTCAATAATTCAACATCAAAAGACAATAAAGCCAAAGCAAAGACCTTATCCTTTACAAAAGCTGTCAGTGAGTACACCCAAGAGCCATTACACATAATAAGGCAGCTCTTTGAATTAACTGCTTCTGTAAAGAGAGCTTTATAAATACATTTCATTAATTGACTGAGTTGGACCCGTGTGTGTTACCCACCACAGGGCTTCGGGGCAGGAAATTTCAAGTCTCTGTTCGAGTGCATTGCGAAGGAACAGGATGCCAGGGTCAACCTCGCCATTTCTAACTAATATTACAACATGATTGTATGGCTACACCAATGAAGCTGAGATAATACAGTGGCAAGAAAAAGTATGTGAACCCTTTGGAAATACCTGTATTTCTGCATAAATTGGACAATACATTTGATCTGATCTTCATCTAGGTCACAACAATAGACCAACACAGTCTGCTTAAACTAATAACACACACACAATTATACATTTTCATGTCATTACTAAACACACCTTGTAAACATTCACAGTGCAGGTTGGAAAAAATATGTGAACCCTTGGATTTAATAACTGGTTGACACTCCTTTGGCAGCAATAACCTCAGCCAAATGTTTTCTGTAGTTGCAGATCAGACCTGCACAATGGTCAGGAGGAATTTTGGACCATTCCTCTTTACAAAACTGCTTCAGTTCAGCAATATTCTTGGGATGTCTGGTGTGAACTCCTCTCTTGAGATCATGCCACAGCATCTCAATCGAGTTGAGGTCAGGACTCTGACTTGGCCACTACAGAAGGCGTATTTTCTTCTGTTGAAGCCATTCTGTTGTTGATTTACTTCTGTTTTGGGTCGTTGTCCTGTTGCATCACCCATCTGCTGTTGAGCTTCAATTTGCGAACCCAACTCTGGGTTCGAGCCCAGGCTCTGTCACAGCCGTGGGGCGATGCACAATTGGCCTAGCGGTGTCCGGGTTAGGGAGGGTTTGGCCGGTAGAGACATTCTTGTCTCAACGCGCAATAGCAACTCCTGTGGCGGACCGGGCGCAGTGCACGCTAACCAGGTCGCCAGGCGCACGGTTTTCCTCCGACACATTGGTGTGGCTGGCTTCCGGGTTGGATGCTCACTGTGGTTGGGTTGTGTTTTGGAGGACGCATGGCTTTCGACCTTTGTCTCTCCCGAGCCCGTACGGGAGTTGTAGCGATGAGACAAGATAGTAGCTACTAACAATTGGATACCACGAAATTGAGGAGAAAAGGGGGTAAACTTCACAAAAAAAAAAAAAAAAAAAAAAGAGCTTCAATTTGCGGACAGACATTCTCCTGCAAAATGTCTTGATAAAACTTAGGAATTAATTTTTCCGTCGATGATAGCAAGCAGTGCAGGCCCTGAGACAGCAAAGATCATGATGCTCCCTTTCACCATACTTACAGTTGGGATGAAGTTTGATGTTGGTGTGCTGTGCCTTTTTGTCTCCACACATAGTGTTGCGTGTTCCTTCCAAACAACTCAACTGTAGTATCATCTGTCCACAGAATATTTTGTGAGTAGCGCTGTGGAACATCCAGGTGCTCTTTTGCGAACTTCAGACATGCAGCAATGTCTTTTTTGGATAGCATAGCTTCTTCAGTGGTGTCCTCCTCCCATGAACACCATTCTTGTTTAGTGTTTTACGTATCATAGACTCGTCAACAGAGATGTTACCATGTTCCAGAGATTTCTGTAAGTCTTTAGCTGATTTTTCTTAACCTCATTGAGCATTCTGCGCTGTGCTCTTGCAATCATCTTTGCAGTACGGCCACTCATAGGGAGAGTAGCAACAGTGCTGAACTTTATACATTTATAGACAATTTATCTTACCGTGGACTGATGAACATCCAAGGCTTTTAGAGATACTTTTGTAACCCTTTCCAGCTTTATGTAAGTCAACAATTCTTAATCTTAGGTCTTCTGAGATCTCTTTTGTTTGAGACATGGTTCACATCACGCAATACTTCTTGTGAATAGCAAAGTCAAATTTTGTGAGTGTTTTTTATAGGGCAAGGCAGCTCTAACCAACATCTCCAATCTTGTCTCATTGATTGGACTCCAGGTTAGCTGACTCCAGTTAGCTTTTGGAGAAGTCATTAGCCTAGGGGTTCACATACTTTTTCCAACCTATACTGAGAATGTTTAAATGATGTATCCCAATATAGACAAGACAAATACAATCATTTGTTTGTTATTAGTTTAAGTACACTGTTTGTCTATTGTTGTGACTTAGATGATTATTGGATCAAATTTGACGATCAATTTATACAGAAATCCAGGTAATTCCAAAGGGTTCACATACCTTTTCTTGCCACTATGTTCTACTGTATGTTCTTAGCTTTGCTAAGAGATTTAGCACCTATTTTGAGAAATGTATGGGACAAGTTGTTGAAGGCAATTACTAAGCATTCTGTGATATTTCTTCATTGTATAATCACTGTGATAACATGCACCAGCTTTCCATTGTTGACCTAAGTAAGAACCAATTCAATAAGTAAGAACCAATTCAAGGTTTGGTACTTTTGTCAATTACATAATTGCCAGTGCCAACATGATACTTCTGATGACTGGAAATGGAATGACCAAGTCTTACAATGAGATTTGTCAGATAGATACTTCATTTTGAAGATGAAGATCATAAAATTGAGACCATAATAAGCACCAGAGGTTTTATTTCAAAATAATTTATTTGCATATAATTGGAATGAAGCCATGTTGATACATCTGTGATGGCACTTAGTTTCATATAGATATCGTTTCTATACAGAAACCATGCATTCTTTTTCAGGACCTGGACAAAAATGGATAAATATATTAGTAAATAAATATATTAGTGACATATCACCATATTGAAATGTTCTATTATATATAAAATTCAACACTTTATTTCATTTCTGTTTTTGTATTTCTCTTTTTGTACACAAAGTATCCAAAATATACTGACAGATCCCTTCAATTTCTATCGGGATTGTGCTCTATTAGAAAAAAGGCAGTTTCAGCTCATTATGCGTTAAAAAACAAAACAATGAACACAAACAAAAAACAACCCTAAAGAGGATAATAAAATCGCCCCAAACATTTCAGAGATGTTTGATTAATTTCAGTTTCATATTTCCTTGTTCTGGTCGTTGGCATAGTTATAATGCCTTGATTTGCCTTGCTTTCAGTTTTTACTGAAAAATATTGGTTGGTTGTGGATTCCAGTGCTGGTTGGTTGTGATTTAGTCATTTCAGCTAAGGCCAGGGAACTGTAGCCTGGAATCCAGACAGGTTTTGCAATGTTTCACTGTTGTTTCAAGGGAAACAATGGTGAGTGCAGTGTTCAGTCTGGTTTAACCAGGCTATATAGGACTGTTCTCTACACAAATATGCATAACAGAAACACAACCTGGAGTATTAGCAAGAGAAGCTGTCTCCAAAAAACATTAGAAACGAGGTATCGATATATATGGGGCTGTAATCCATGATTTTCAACTGTTTGACTGCATACGATTCCATTTTCAGATTTCTCTTGTTAGGTAAAACACATTTACTTGGGTTTAAGTTTGATGGAGGAGGAATAAAAGGCACAGGTTGATTGCATTCAAAACTGTGTTTCTTTGGTAAAATAACAAGAGCTTTAATGTATTAGGTAATTTGCTGATCTTATATCATAATAAACTTCAACCCATTGACAGGAAGTAGTGAATGCAGATCCCACAACTAACCCCTTTGAAAAGTGAATCAAGAAGGCACAATGAAGTAAATAGCATAGACAGACTTATCTCAATTACAAATTCAGAGTGTTACTAGATCAGACAAGGCTGTTTAAGTGCTTCCAGCTCTTTCGAAAATAGTCTGGGGATCAATAGGTTTATTCCATTAAAAACTAAGGCTCCATGTTTACTGTCTGTCTTAATGCAGTCTCCTTTCACATTTTCACTAAGAAATTAAATATATTGGGGGATATAACTACACACATTTCAAGACTTTTCTTTCTTCCAGGGTTTTTTTCTAGGATGTTTCACCTGGCTTCCATTTAAGTTAACTTAAGTTCATAAAAGGCCACAGCTTTGTTAAGTCAATGTTTGGTACACTGTGAAAAAAAAATATATATATGCTGATTCAACGTACAATTGTAAGGATACCAGCAGCGATAGGATTGTGAGTTTTCTCCATAAAATTCCAACCAAATTTTTGTTGTGAGTTTGCTCAATGCAATTTTGGTTGAGCAAACTCACAATCCTATTGAAGCTGGTTGCCTTATCATTGTACGTTGAATCAATATTTGTTTTTACAAGGTAGTGAATAATGTATGTTCCCAAAGTTGAATGAATTATGAATTATCATGACTTTCCTTCAGTTACATAGTCATTATGTACAGTGCATACGGATAGTATTCAGACCCCTTGACTTTTTGGATTACGACCCTTTGCCTGCCTTGACTTCCATTTTGCCTGCCCCTTGTACTATAATAAACTCTGAGACTCATACTATATGTATCCTGTGTCTGCATCTGGGTCTTAGCCTGAGCCCTGGTAGTACAAACTGGCCACAGACAAACAGAAAACGCAGGTATAAATACACAGGAGATAATGGGAACAAACAGGAGACACCAGGTGGGGGGTGGAGACAAGCACAAGGCAGGTGAAACAGATCAGGGTGTGACACCTCGAGTCTTCTTGGGTGTGACGCGACAAGCTTGGCACACCTGTATTTGGGGAGTTTCTCCCGTTCTTCTCTGCAGATCCTCTCAAGCTCTGTCAAGTTGGATGGGGAGCATCACTGCACAGCTATTTTCAGGTCTCTCCAGAGATTGGGTTCAAGTTCGGGCTCTGGCTGGGCCACTCAAGGACATTCAGAGACTTGTCCCGAAGCCATTCCTGCATTGTCTTGGCTGTGTGCTTAGGGTCATTGTCCTGTTGGAAGGTGAACCTTTGCAAGTCTGAGGTCCTTAGCGCTCAGGAGCAGGTTTTCATCAAGGATCTCTCTGTACTTTTCTCCGACTACTGAGTAGTCTCTCAGTCCCTGCCGCTGAAAAACATCCCACAGCATGATGCTGCCACCACCATGCTTCACCCTAGGGATGGTGCCAGGTTTCCTCCAGGCGGGACGCCTGGCATTCAGGACAAAGAGTTCAATCTTGATTTGATCAGACCAGACAAACTTGTTTCTCATGGTCTGAGAATCCTTTAGGTGCCTTTTGGCAAACTCCAAGCGGGTTGTCGTGTCTTTTATTGAGGAGTGGCTTCTGTCTGACCACTCTACCATAAAGGTCTGATTGGTGGATTGCTGCAGGAACTCTGGAGCTCTGTCAGAGTGACCATCGGGTTCTTGGTCACCTCCCTCACCAAGGTCCTTCTTCCCCGATTGCTCAGTTTGGCCAGCATTAGGAAGAGCCTTGGTTGTCCTAAACTTCTTCCATTTAAGAATGATGGAGGCGACTGTGTTCTTGGATGCCTTCAATGCTGCAGACCTTTTTTGGTAGCCTTCCCCAGATCTGTGCCTCGACACAATCCTGTCTACAGACAATCCCTTCGACTTCATGGCCTGTTTTTTTGCTCTGACATGCACTGTCAACTGTGGGACCTAATATAGACAGGTGTGTGCCTTTCCAAATCATGTCCAATCAATTGAATTTACCCCAGGTGGACTCCATTCAAGTTGTAGAAACATCTCAAGGATGATCAATGGAAACAGGATGCACCTGAGCTCAATTTTGAGTATTTTTTAAATTGGTATTTAACCTTTATTTAACTAGGCAAGTCAGTTAAGAAAAATTATAATTTTACAATGATGTCCTACACTGGACATACCCGGACGACGCTGGGCCAATTGTGCTCCCAATCACGGCCGGTTGTGATACAGCCTGAATTCGAACCAGGGTGTCTGTTGTGACTCCTCAAGCACTGAAATGCAGTGCCTTAGACCGCTGTGCCACTCACGAGCCCCCAGTCTCATAGCAAAGGGTCTGAATACTTATGTAAATTAGGTATTTCTGTTATTTTTAATATATTTGCAAACATTTCCAAACACCTGTGTTTGCTTTGTCATTATGGGGTATTATGTGTAGATTGATGAGGAACAATTGTTATTTTATCAATTTTAGAATAAGGCTGTAACGTAACAAAATGTGGAAAAAGTCAAGGGGTCTGAATACTTTCCGAATGCACTGTATACAATATTTTGCTGTAATGTTCCAAGATAAGAGCACCCTTGCTGAGCTTTAGCTGCTGGTATTTGGGAAATGGAAGAGAGAGATTGATTGGGTCATGTACTAGGACATTTGGTTAGAGGTCAGGGGTGAAGAGCAGGAGACATGGCGGATGTCCTTCCTGAGCTGAGCGAAGTTTCACTCACACTGTGTGATTTTCTGGAGGCAGACCTAACAGGGTTCAAATAGTATTTGAAATTGTTCACATACTTGGAGCATTTGCATATTTTAGCCTGACTGGAGTACATGCCAGATGGGTGGGGTTTGCACTTTTGGGATGATTACATTTGTCCCATTGAGCCAGGCAAGCTTAATCAAGCACGGCTACAGTATTTAAAAAATGTCAAATACAGTTTGAACCCAGGTCTGTCTGGTGGACCCCTCCCTCCTTCACTGGCCACAAAATCAGCACTCAGATCAAACATAATAAGTAACCACTGGCAACATGAGAAATGACATGAGCAAAACTAAAATAGCTTGTAATAATAACACATTTCAGTGAATCTGGTTCAAAATTACAGACTACATTTTTTTACCGAAACACAAAGCAAACAAAATGTGATGGAAGCAGCTGCCATTATTGAATTAACCAACACAAGTCCCCATGCTAGCCTCTAGTGACCTCTCAGGATGCACACTGCTTGTAAGGCCGGCTAAGAAAATAACTTTCCCCCCAATGGGGCAGGTTGCCCAGAGAGAAGCTTCTAGGCTCTTTTCTGTAGCTCTGAGTACCTTTGCGATACCAACGCCACTGGAACACATTTCTGAATCTGATTTGAGGCAGGCTGGAAAGCGCAAGAAACCTCCAACTGAGCATCTATGGGGGTAATGAGGGAAAGTCAAGTATTACTGAGTAGTACCTCATTATATAATCGATTAAGTGCTTAACTACTCAAGGAATTAGATATCCAATTTGTCCATGTGATTTCTACTGAGAGAAACAGTAGGGGAGTTTCGTACTGTGAATCAAGGCTTAAGTCCTGAGCAGTGAGAATTCCTAGCGGTCACTAAGGCAAACTGGGAACTTGTAATATCATGTCGGTATTTAATTCTTCGTGTAATTTACAAAACAAAACAACAAGGCAGAAGAGAATAAAACAAATTTCCCCTTTGTGATGTAGGAGTTGTTTTCCCAGCATCTCCCAGTCAGTCTCCATCTTGAAACAAGTACACCACTTAGCGACAAGAAAAGTCTAAATCAAACACATTGACATACTTGAATTCAACAACGAATATGAGCAATTTCAGGTCTCTACTTGACTTGTGTTTTCATTGATTTGATGGTCAAAAGAAACAAATGTTCAAAATAATCATAATCTAACTAATTTTGATCTCTGTTGACAGATGTAACTCAGCACTGACTGGGGGATTCTGGGAAGTGTAGTTTGAATGCAGGTATTTCATGTGGAATTATTTTGAAGACTTGAGAAAGATGGCCGCCGATGGCGTGTTTGTCCATTCCGGCTCCTGTGTACGTAGCAGCGTGAGTTTGGGGATGCACCTCTCGAGTTAGTTATCACACACCGGACTCCTCCTCTGATCCTGGAGGGAGAGAAACAGACAATAGGTTTACTTACCACACACAGAGAGACACTCATATGACACACAGGATGACAGGAAGAATATCACAAATGGGCATATTTCTAAATGATCTTTCCTCGATTAATCGCATCTTCTCTCCTTGCCTTCTTTCCCAAAATGTAATTCAATTAAACTTCCCTTCAATTCGTCTGATTCGGCGGTGAGGAGACGCAAAGAATCGCGGAAAGAGCGATAGAGCCATACCACATTCAAGTTAGAATACGGGAGCAGCTGTTCACATCACATGTAGCTATAATATAAGGACTGATTGAACACCCACCCTGATTGTTGTGTAATGTTTGGCAGTATAAACAAAAGTCTGTGTTGCGGTCGTGCGCTGGGCTGTGGTGACCGTGGTGACGCCTGCTGCATGGGGGCGGGGGTCTGTCCATAGGGCCCCCCAGCCCTGGCCCCAGCAACTGGGGCTCAGAGTGGGCCTGCTGCACCCGCTTCTGCCACACTACATGGTGGGGCCCTCCACAGCAGGGCCAGTCCTCTAGGCCCCCTAGGGCCCCCATACCCCCAGAGTCCAGAATGAAAGGCACAGGCATGGGCAGGTCAGGCGGGGGGCAGCAGTAGCTGGGGCCCTGGCCGTAGTGAATGTGGATGCTACAGTCATCCTGCAGTTCCAGGCTCTGGTGGAAGAGCACCGAGGGGCCGTCGAGGACGCAGCCGCCGAGCCGGTCTGCCCTCCGGTGGGGGTGGCCTCCACGGCCGTGGTCCTGGTGACAGCAGGGGGCTGGGGCTGCTAAGGGTGCTGGTGCTACCAGGGCAGGAGGGGGGCCTGACGGGGGGCTGAGGCTAAGCTCATGGTCCTGACCCTCTATCCCGTGGCCGTGGACCTCCTTACTGTCTGTGTGTTCTGCCTTAGGGCACTGACAGGGGCTGTGCTTCAGAGGGCACACTGGGAAGTCCTTGTCCAGAGCCGGGGGAGAACCAGTACCAGAGCCAATAGCAACAGCAGCACCCTGCTCCTCGTCTGACCCCCTGCCTGGCCCCTGTCCCTGGGCGTGCTCCCGCTCCCCGTCCTCTCCGTAGTGGTGGTGTCTGTGGCGGTGGTAGTGGACGTGGCTAAACACAGCCTGCGGCTGCTCCTCAGGGCTCCCTCGTCCTCTGTCTCTGTTCATCACTGAGTCCAGGGACCTTGGTCTCTGGGCCCCTGCCTCCATGCTGTCCCTGCGGCCTGTCCGTCCCAAACCCGGCCCGTAGTACACAAACGGATCATAGTCACTGCTCAGGGAGCTGCGGAACGTGGACCAGCTACCATACACACCCTGAAGGGACACGTCGGTACAGTTGAGCACCGAGTCACTGGATGAACCGTGACAGGGGCCAGAGCTGGAGTCACTGGCCGGCCCGTCTGCCAGGTAGCCACTGCGCTCCGTCCGGTAGCTCCCCCCAGAGCAGCTGCCTCCCTCGGCCCCCCGGCTATGGACTCCCCCTTTGGAGGCGCGGGGAGCAAAGGAGGGGGTGTGGTGCAGCCTGGAACTGGAGTTGCTGCGCTGGGCAGGGCAGCCGGAGCGGTAGGCGTGGCAGGAGCGGTGGGACCCGGGGCCGTAGTGGGACCCCAGAGGGTGACCTGCCGTCCTGCAGCTGCTCCCGGCCTTGTGAGGCCTCCCGGGGCCCTCTGTAGGGTGGATGTATCCACAGCCGGAGCCAAGAGGCCAGCTAGGGAGGAAGCGGAGGGTCTGGGGGTCCAGGGGTGGGGAGCTGCTGTAGTGGCTCAGGGAGGGGTAGGGGCCGGAGGGGCCACGGGGGTAGTGAGGCCTCATGGAGAAGGGGATGGGATGCTGGGGGAAGGCGTGTGGGTAGGGGTGGGGGTGCAGGAAACCCTGGCTGTGCTCGGGGGTCTGCTGCAGTCTGCTCCTCTGGGACTGACGTGACAGCTCTGTACCTGTGGAGCATAGGAATACATACAGTAAAGCAGACTACACACACACACACACAGTTTATAAAACTGGATTTTTTGTGGAAAAATGTACTTGTGCTCAAGAGTGGGTAAAGTAGTCTTGTGCTTCCCCCCATTCTAAGGCCTGTTGTAGGCGTCCCCTAGTGGTCATGCGATGTCATTACCCATGATGTTGTGCATGCAGAGAGGACAGGTGCGGTGCTGCAGCAACCAGGGGTCCACACACTCCTTATGGAACTCATGAGCACACGAGATGATCCTCAGGTCCTGTCCATCCAGGAACTCCTCCAGACAGATGGCACAGACGGGGCTGGAGTTGGAGCTGCTATTAGACCCCCAGCCCCCACGGTGGCGCTGTGAGCCTCCGCAGCCCTGAGAGCTGTACATTCGCGTCTCCAGACGACTGATGGCTCGCATGGTCTGCTGATGGACTGAGTCCTGTGGTCATAAAGGAAGAGGCCGTGTGGGACGGAGGTTAGAGAACTGGACTTCAGAACTGACTGAGATGTCTCAAAGTTCACATTTTGCTCCTCTCTGAGGGTTTTCTGGTGTATGTTCGAGCTGTATATACAGTGGACACTTTCTTTTGTGTTTGGTCGACAGTTAGAGTACAAGACCTGGTTGCATAAAACATTGTGAGTTAATTTTCCCCTTATCTTTTTGCTTCAAGTCTCCCTAACTTTAAGTCAGTTGCACAAAACATATTAAGGTGAATTTTCCCTTTAAATGAAGTGAAAAAGTTAAGGGTGCCCATGCGGTCCCTTAAGTGCTTAATTCAGTATGGATATCAACGTAAACAGTATTTGTGCAACGCAGTGCAGGGAGGCCACTCGGGAGGCCCTAGTCTTATTCTTTAACTTTGATTCTTGGGTGAGATGGAGAGGTGAATCCAACATGTTGCTTTCCTCTGCCCTGGTTTCAAAATGAAAACATCCACCAGCCAACTACTTAGTTATACAACGTAAGGTGCACAACCCATGGCTACAAAGCTGTTGGTGAGCTATCTATCTAGCTACTCAAGGTTCACTTGACGTGATAGAAAGTAATAGCTGAGAAAAAAGTAACTAACATAAATGTGTTTATCTTCTGAATCAATTTGTTTCACCTGTCTTGAATGTAGAAATTCTATTTTGAGATCTCCCCCAAAAATCCATCTCTTTGATGAGATGTTCAGTCAGTGAATCAGGTCGTCTCCATAGTCACCAGAGACTCTTTCTGACATATGTTCCTTCAAACTACTGTAAAACCCTTAAATGATGCCGTTACCTAAGGAAAGGTTTGAGGGGCTCTCTGCAACACCCTTAAACAATTCCCTTAGGTAAGGGAAAATGATGCATTAAGGGAAACAGTAAGATGTTTTATGCAACCGGGCCCAGACCTAAACCACTTTAAGATGGCTGCATTTTGCAGAGAAGGCTTTTTTTTATTGAGACTTGTGTAAAGTGTATGTGTTGTTGACTGACTCACCCAGGTTCTGTTGGACTTGCATCGGTACCGGAAGGCAAAGATCAGAACGATGGCCAGAATAGCCAGGACTATAGTGAGCAAGATACCAACATCATAGTGGGGCTGGAAAGAGAGAGAAAGAGTGAATGTTATTACTATTTCATAGTAGAGATTGGGAGACTGTCACACCCTGACCATAGTTTGCTTTGTATGTTTCTGTTTTGTTTGGTCAGGGTGTGATCTGAGTGGGCATTCTATGTTGGATGTCTTGTTTGTCTGTTTCTGTGTTTGGGCCTGATATGGTTCTCAATCAGAGGCAGGTGTTAGTCATTGTCTCTGATTGGGAGCCATATTTAGGTAGCCTGTTTTGTGTTGGGTTTTGTGGGTGGTTGTCTCCTGTGTCAGTGTTTGTACCACACGGGACTGTTGCGGGTTTTCACGTTTCTTGGTTTGTAGTTTATTCATGTATAGTTTCTTTATTAAAGAACCATGAATTATAACCACGCTGCATTTTGGTCCGCCTCTCCTTCCCAGGAAGAATCCCGTTACAGAGACATGCATTTAGAGCGGACCTTTGAGGGAATGTAACGAACAACTTCCATTATGTGTCTCTTGATATGCATATATATAATAATAATAATAAATACAATACAAATATATGGCTATATAATAAATAGAAAACATGTATAAAAACATATATCATGTATTTATTATATAATAATAATATGTGATATTCGGCATGTGTGTATTTTGTTCCTTACCCATTTTGGGTCCTCTTTTTTGATGTCGATGCGGACTCTAGCCTCCTCGTTCTTGTTAACCAGTCCCATCAGCTCCTCAGCATCCTTAGCCTTCACCAGCACCACCGGAAGCGGCAGGGAGTCAGACTCATGCAGCTACACGTGTGTGTGTGTGTGTGTTGGGGGAAGACATAAAATGGATAGAGGAGGGGAAGACAGAAAATGAATCATTGATAAATCAGTAACACTAAAACAATTTTGTCTCTCTCGGTCAGGTCAGGCTATGCTACTTTATTGTCCTCTGCTCTCTCTGACGGTTTCCACCATTCCTCACCTCGAGAGCAGCGTCTTTGTCGTCGGTGACATCGAAGATGACAGCCTGAGCACCTCTCTCCAGTGCCAGGTGAGCCTGAGGGAGACGACACAGGAGAGATGACTGTTAACATAACATGTTGTTTTAAAGAGGAGAAAGAACACGAGAGAGCGGGGAGGAAGAGAGAGAAAGGAGAGAAGGTAAAATAAAAAGCTCACAATTGGATCTCACAATAGAGTGCAAAACAAAACTCCCCTGTATTTCGAAGCAGTGTAGTAATCTTCTACTGTACATGGTTTGCATAGTCAAGACTACATGGCAGTCATACCCCACTGTCTCCAAATGCCAAACAAAGTCAAATTACAGCCCTTCTTCCTTACACAATCCCAACCTGGCTGGCTTTAGACAACCCACTACACACAGTATTATTGAATGGGAAAAGACTGTAGCCTGCACAGCACAAGCACTATTCTTAATGGAGTACACCTCTGCTTGACAGTGACACACATAATAACATTGTTAAGCCTGGACAAGACAGGAGATGGGGGAGTGAGAGAGATAAGAATCAATGAGAGTTGGAGGGAGAGAGGGATGGACAGAGAACACATGAGAAGAGGTGCCTGCAGCAGGGCACGTGGAGGGGTGGGGTAGAGAGAGAGCAATGAGAGGTGGTAACGTGGGCTGAGGGAGGACTGTATGCCATCTCCAGTTTCACACCAAAACAAACATGGCAGCAGAGCAGCAGGGCTGGGGAACCTGGAAGCAGAGAGTACACTACTGCCCACTAGGCACAAATGAGTTGTTGTTTCAACGTAAGCATGTGGCATGGAATCTACGTGGAAAAGACATTGGATTTGTAATCACTGTTGTTTTGAGGGTGAGATTTCAACCACAGGATTATGTCATCATTGTAACCAATTTTCAACATAGGCAAACCTTGTATCAAATATGTTACATTTGTACCTTTGAACAACGTCAGATCTTCAACGTTATATTCACTATCAGAAGAAAAAATAAATAGGCTGGGCAGCACCTCCTACTGGAGAGTTGATGTACAACTATTAATTTAGTCTCCCATCAAGGGTTTTAACCAGACCCAACCCAGCTTTTATATTTGTCACTGACTACTCCCGATGTGCTATCGTGAGAATAACTATTGAGAGTTCTAAATATATTCACTATTGCCATCGAAGTCAATCCAAAGGGTAGAGCAAATGAAATGTAACCATACTTTACAAATCGTATTTCATCGATGATACTATTTAGGCCTATATAGCGTTTTCAAAGTCATCAACAGCTATTGTTTCAATTCAACCCACGATTCAACTAAAAACAGACAATACATTCAAGGACTAGGGTTTCAAGCTTTGGTTGATTTCAAATGTAATCTTCAAGTTAATCAATAATATGTAGGATTCACGTCTCAATCTCAACCAAAAATCTAAGTTAAAGAATAGGACTAAATCCAATCAAACTTAATTTAAAGTGCATTTAAAGTTTGATTAGATTTAGTCCTATTCTTTAAGTTTAGATTTTTGGTTGAGATGGAGACGTGAATCCAACATCTCAGTAATGAATTTGTAGACAAACTGGATATTAAATTGTGTTTGACTGTCAACACAACCAAATATCAACATTTGAAGGAGATCTTCTGCTTAGCTAGTCCCATCTGTGTATCTGTTGAGACACTGACTTAGTCTGGCTTAATTCCAGTTTTTCTACAAATTAGTAATTAGTCATTTGGAATGGTGGATTCACGTATTCATCTCAATCAAACATCTAAGTTAAAGAATTGGACCAAATTAAATCAAACATTAAATAAAGGTTGATTTGATCTTATTCTTTTTTTCCTCTCGATTTTGTCTCATTGCTGCAACTCCCCAACAGGTTTGGGAGAGGCAAAAGTCGAGTCATGTGCCCTCCAAAACATGACCCGTCAAACCACACTCCTTAACCTGGAAGTCAGCTGCACCCACGTGTTGGAGGAAACACTGTTCGATTGACAACTGTAGTCAGCCTGCAGGCACCCAGTTCAATTGTGGAATTGTTTTCCTTCTTAATGCATTTGAGCCAATCAGTTGTGTTGTGACAAGGTATACAGAAGATAGCACTATTTGGTAAAAGACCAAGTCCATATTACGGCAAGTACAGCTCAAATAAGCAAAGAGAAACGATAGTCCATCATTACTTAGAGACATGAAGGACAGTCAATATTCTTCTGGTTCTGGTTATAAATGGTTTAAAGCGCAGTGATAACACATTCAGATGACAACGAAACCCCCAAATCTGATATTGTTTTAACATTGGAATTTGGTTACGCTTTTAGATGGTTGAAAGCATCAACTTCTGGCTGTCTTTTTGAGTGGGTGAATAAAGAGTGAAATCTCGTTGATCAATGTCTCAACCAAACATTTTCATGTTGAAATGACGTGGTATGTCCAGTGGGTGGAAACCGGAGGACAGAACATACACTACGGCACAACTGACCCAGCACCTCCTGTATCTTAGAGCCTAACCGATATCTTTTTTGGGGTCCGATACTGATTCCGATTTTTCGGGGTCAAAACTTTCCGTACCGATATATCTGCCAATGTACTGTTTTACAGTGGGGAAATTAAAACGTGTAATTTTTCCCCAAACAGAATTCTCATAAATTGGGGCGGCAGGTAGCCCAGTGATTAAGTGTTGGACCAGTAACCGAAAGGTCGCTGGTTTGAATTCCCAAGCCAACTTGGTGAAAAATCTGTCTATGTTCACTTGAGCAAGGCAATTAACCTTAACCGCTCTGGATAAGTGTCTGCCAAATGAATAAAATGTAAAATTGCCATCCAAAAGAGCAATTGTCCAATAACTATGCTTCAAATGTTGATTTCATACATCGTGACAATAATGACATCATGAGAATGGCCCCATTCCCTTTTTTCATCCTATTTATTAGGATGAACCGATATGAACCGATATTTGTATCTATCCCTAGCCTTTTCTATCCCTAGCCTGTATATATCCCTAGCCTTTTCCCTTTCTAAAGAGCTCATATGGGCCCTGTCCTGAAAGGTTCTATGAGGTTTGCATTATGTTATGTTTACATACAAATTCCCCAATGTTGAGAAAATATAGCTTTCTGAATAAGAATAAGGTGGTGTACTCTACAATAACCAAAGGCATTTTAAGAGTGTCCCTGAATAAATCATTGAGATCAACCTTTTCATCAGTGTCTCAACACATGCTGTGAAGAGGGTTGCGTTCCTGGTTGAATGACTGAATGGCTGCCAATGTCTTTAATGAAGTGGAGCCGCAAGCTGAAACAACTGATCATCCAGGTCAAACACAACACTAAACAATGTCTAGCAGGTTAAAATCAGCCCCAGGTGGCAGAGCCAAGAGGTAAACACACACACACACACGCACACACACACACAGCACAAATCCAGGTGAAGACATCACTCAGCTAAACCATTTATCACAAGTTAATGAAAAAAAAACAGTTAGAGGAACGGCTCCATTGAACTCCGATCACTTTTTAACACTTCAAAAAACCAAAAGGGAAAGTTAATACATGACTAGAAAAATAGTTAATACATGACTAGAAATACACTCATTTCATTTGACTGTATACACAAACTGTCAAGAGCTAGAGGTGCACCCCTCCTTCCCCTGTTTTCTGAGTGGGTATTGTGACATGTAAAAGCTATTGAGTACCGTACAGATGCCGCATCTAAACTTGATCATCATGTTGATGCATGGATTTTCTTGCACAGCAGGATTTGCAAACATAAAGTGTATTCAAGGTTTAAAAAGGCTTCTAAAGTTTGTAATTTGTAATTTCAGACTTGATTTTGCCCTAACAAAACATTTATCAACCCTTACAAAAAATGTCCATTAATTATAATCCACATAATATTTCACATTTCCTGTTCCCGCAGGATTATTTGTCTGCTGTGAGAAACTAGTTCAAATTAAGATAAGGCATCTGTCTGTCTGTGTGTGTGCGTGCGTGTATTATGAGTGTCAATGTGGGAAAGTGGGGCATACTGCATATTCTAATGGTCCAGTATTCCTCTACCTCGAGCCACTCAGATGACTAGGGTTGGGATCAAAGTTCAGTGTCAACGGTCATAAGAAGGTCAGATAGAAAATGAACATGTACATGTATCCCTTTGTTGTAACGTCCAATGCTTGTCTACTTGCCCAAGTCAACAACCTCCAACCCATCATTTCATTAGGCCTGTAATTGTAGTACGCAGCATGAGACTAAATGGGGCGCAGCGACATGAGTAAGAAGAAGTAGAGCTTCAACATGTGGGAATCTGCTTTACCTGGAGTTCAAGAGTTCTCTACCAAGCAAGAAGCACATGTCTTCTAATCGAGGTAATAAATGGAGAAAAAACTATACTTGTGGTATGGTACTGAGGACAAGCACACACACACACACACACACACACACACACACAACGACACACACACAACGACACAGACACACACACACACACTCTCTCCCTACAAAATACATTTAAATGGCCTCGACCACAGAGCTGCAAGACTACTCCACTAAAGAACCGCAGTAGCCATTTCAGGAATACATCATAATATTCTATTATGTCATTATAGTATCACAATGTGGACCGGTGGCAGTGGTCAAATGCTGGCTAATAATCCCATAGGTTTCTGTGAAGCCACAAAGCCGGAAAGGAAACAAACTCAAATAACAGAAAGAACTCATGCTATGACATGATTCTTGGAATTATATTAAACGTTTATTTATTCTTTTACAATCCCTTTAACAAATTAAAACTAAATGCAGACTAAAACAAGGCAATGAGAGCCAAAATGTATGTGGAAACATTCCTGTTTTGTTATGGTCGGAGGAACAGTACTGTAACAGCCAGCTTTGTGGTTAGCAAACATCCATCTTAGTGTTTCAACAACATGATAGGACAGATTTGATCGGTAGATAGAAAGCACCTCCACTTGGCGTTTGAGCCAAAAACAAACTCTCCACTTGTGCCATCATGACAGATTTAACTTCATACAAATGTCATCAATTAAAGTCTGACAAAACCAGAGCTAGCTGTGTCAAAGGTATTATAGACATATTCATTCTGTACTATTCCTACAGAGTACAATTTACATTTTGACGTTTTTGTCATATAGCAGGCACTCTTATCCAGAGTAGACTTGGGCGGTATACCGTATATACCCTATACCAGGGTATTTGGAAATAGCCACGGGATGGTTTTTCCAATACTGCCAATACCGTTGAAACTATTTCTTTGAAGTTTATCAATACATTTTAATATTTGTAGCTACTTTTTAAGTACACGGAACAAAATCATCAATGCGACACGCAACAATTTCAATTATTTTACTGAGTTACAGTTTACATAAGAAAATCAGTCAATTTAGGGCCTAATTTATTTATTTAAATTGACTGATTTTTTTATGTAAACTGTAACTCAGTAAAATAAATGAAATTGTTGTGTGTTGCATTGATGATTTTGTTCCATGTACTTAAAAAGTAGCTACAAATATTTATTTATTTAAATTGACTTTAATTGATGACATTTGTATGAAGTTAAATCTGTCATGATGGCACAAGTGGAGAGTTTGTTTTTGGCTCAAACGCCAAGCCTAGGTGCTTTCTATCTACCGATCAATGGATTTCACATGACTGGGAATATAGATATGCATCTGTTGGTCACAGATACCTTAAATAAAAAAAGGTAGGGGCGTGAATCAGAAAACTAGGCAGTATCTGGTGTGACCACCATTTACTTCAAGCAGCGCGACACATCTCCTTCGAATAGAGTTGATCAGGCGGTTGATTGTTGCCTGTGGAATGTTGTCCCACTCCTCTTTAATGGCTGTGCGAAGTTGCTGGATATTAGCGGAAACTGGAACATGTCGTACATGTCTATCTAGAGCATCCCGAACTTGCTCTGGTGAGCATGCAGACCATGGAAGATCCTTGCGACATGGGGCCGTGCATTATCATGCTGAAACATTTTTATTTTGTTATTTCACCTTTATTTAACCAGGTAGGCAAGTGGAGAACAAGTTCTCATTTACAATTGCGACCTGGCCAAGATAAAGCAAAGCAGTTCGACACATACAACGACACAGAGTTACACATGGAGTAAACCAAACATACAGTCAATAATACAGTATAAACAAGTCTATATACGATGTGAGTAAATGAGGTGAAATAAGGGAGGTAAAGGCATTCTAAAAAAATTGTTAAATAAATAAATAAAATAAATTCAGTAGGGAAACAGGTAGTTGTTTGGGCTAAATTATAGGTGGGCTATGTACATGTGCAGTAATCTGTGAGCTGCTGACAGTTGGTGCTTAAAGTTAGTGAGGGAGATAAGTGTTTCCAGTTTCAGAGATTTTTGTAGTTCATTCCAGTCATTGGCAGCAGAGAACTGGAAGGAGAGGCGGCCAAAGAAATAATTGGTTTTGGGGGTGACTAGAGAGATATACCTGCTGGAGCGCGTGCTACAGGTGGGTGATGCTATGTTGACCAGCGAGCTGAGATAAGGGGGGACTTTACCTAGCAGGGTCTTAGAGCAGGGTCTGTAGATGACATGGAGCCAGTGGGTTTGGCGACGAGTATGAAGCGAGGGCCAGCCAACGAGAGCATACAGGTCGCAATGGTGGGTAGTATATGGGGCTTTGGTGACAAAACGGATTGCACTGTGATAGACTGCATCCAATTGGTTGAGTAGGGTATTGGAGGCTATTTTGTAAATGACATCGCCAAAGTCGAGGATTGGTAGGATGGTCAGTTTTACAAGGGTATGTTTGGCAGCATGAGTGAAGGATGCTTTGTTGCAAAATAGGAAGCCAATTCTAGATTTAACTTTGGATTGGAGAAGTTTGATGTGGGTCTGGAAGGAGAATTTACAGTCTAACCAGACACCTAGGTATTTGTAGTTGTCCACGTATTCTAAGTCAGAGCCGTCCAGAGTGGTGATGTTGGACAGGCGGGCAGGTGCTGGCAGCGATCAGTTGAAGAGCATGCATTTAGTTTTACTTGTATTTAAGAGCAATTGGAGGCCACGGAAGGAGAGTTGTATGGCATTGAAACTTGCCTGGAGGGTTGTTAACACAGTGTCCAAAGAAGGGCCAGAAGTATACAGAATGGTGTCGTCTGCATAGAGGTGGATCAGAGACTCACCAGCAGCAAGAGCGACATCATTGATGTATACAGAGAAGAGAGTCGGTCCAATAATTGAACCCTGTGGCACCCCCATAGAGACTGCCAGAGGCCTGGACAGCAGACCCTCCGATTTGACACACTGAACTCTATCAGAGAAGTAGTTGGTGAACCAGGCGAGGCAATCATTTGAGAAACCAAGGCTGTCGAGTCTGCCGATGAGGATGTGGTGATTGACAGAGTCGAAAGCCTTGGCCAGATCAATGAATACGGCTGCACAGTAATGTTTCTTATCGATGGCGGTTAAGATATCGTTTAGGACCTTGAGCGTGGCTGAGGTGCACCCATGACCAGCTCTGAAACCAGATTGCATAGCAGAGAAGGTATGGTGAGATTCGAAATGGTCGGTAATCTGTTTGTTGACTTGGCTTTCGAAGACCTTAGAAAGGCAGGGTAGGATAGATATAGGTCTGTAGCAGTTTGGGTCAAGAGTGCGGGCAAGTTGGTTAGGATGATATCTATGAGGGTGCCCGTGTTTAAGGCTTTGGGGAGGTACCTGGTAGGTTCATTGATAATTTGTGTGAGATTGAGGGCATCAAGCTTAGATTGTAGGATGGCTGGGGTGTTAAGCATGTTCCAGTTTAGGTCGCCTAGCAGCACGAGCTCTGAAGATAGATGGGGGGGCAATCAGTTCACATATGGTGTCCAGAGCACAGCTGGGGGCAGAGGGTGGTCTATAGCAGGCGGCAACAGTGAGAGACTTGTTTTTAGAGAGGTGGATTTTTAAAAGTAGAAGTTAAAATTGTTTGGGTACAGACCTGGATAGTAGGACAGAACTCTGCAGGCTATCTTTGCAGTAGATTGCAACACCGCCCCCATTGGCAGTTCTATCTTGTCTGAAAATGTTGTAGTTTGGGATGAAAATTTCAGAATTTTTGGTGGTCTTCCTAAGCCAGGATTCAGACACAGCTAGAACATCCGGGTTGGCAGAGTGTGCTAAAGCAGTGAATAAAACAAACTTAGGGAGGAGGCTTCTAATGTTAACATGCATGAAACCAAGGTTATTACGGTTACAGAAGTCATCAAAAGAGAGCGCCTGGGGAATAGGAGTGGAGCTAGGCACTGCAGGGCCTGGATTCATCGCCAGAGGAACAGAGGAGGAGTAGGATAAGGGTACGGCTAAAAGCAATACGAATTGGTCGTCTAGAACGTCTGGAACAGAGAGTAAAAGGAGGTTTCTGGGGGCGATAAAATAGCTTCAAGGTATAATGTACAGACAAAGGTATGGTAGGATGTGAATACAGTGGAGGTAAGTGATGATGAGAGAGATATTGTCTCTAGAAACATAATTGAGACCAGGAGATGTCATTGCATGTGTGGGTGGTGGAACTAATAGGTTGGATAAGGTATAGTGAGCAGGACTAGAGTCTCTACAGTGAAATAAGCCAATAAACACTAACCAGAACAGCAATGGACAAGGCATATTGACATTAAGGAGAGGCATGCTTAGTTGAGTGATCAAAAGGGTCCAGTGAGTAGTGAGGTTGGTTGGGGTCACGGCGATTCAGACAGCTAGCCGGGCCATCGGTAGCAAGCTAGCATAGGATGGAGGTCTGTTTTTAGCCACCTCGTGCGTTTCCGTCGGTAGGATTAGTGGGGTTCCGTGTGGTAGAGGGGATCAATCCAATTCGCAAAAAAAACAATAATAGAGGCCCAAGAGATTTAAAAAAAAAAAAAAAATAATAATAATAAAGAAAAGAAGAATAAATAAAATAAATAAAAATAAATTGTCCGATAGGTCTATTCAGATAGCAGGCGATAAGACAGCTAACGATTAGCGGACCGCAGGTGGGCGTTCAGGTAACGTCGCGACGGAGGAGCAAGCCGGATAACTCCCTCGGGCAGATAACGTCGGTAGTCCAGTTGTGAAGGCCCGGTGGGGCTCCGCGTTGGCAGTAAAACGGGTCCGGATAGGTGATTGTAGCCCAGGAGTGACTGATGGAACTCTTCAGCTGGCTAGCTCCGGAATAATTGATGTTTGCTCCGCAATCGACATAAGCCGATAGTCACACGGATAGCAGCTAGCTAGCTGCGAGATCCAGGTATAAATGTCCAGAGTTAGCGGTAGAAATTTCCGGGGACATGGAGAGAAAAATAGGTCCGGTAAGTTCCGGTTCGAGCCGCGCCGTACAAAACTGGCGATAGATTTTCGAGCTAAAGGATAGCTGATGACCACAAACTGTGGTTAGCTGAATACTAACGATTAGCCAGTAAAGAAGCTAACTAGCTTCTGATTAGCTTCTGGTTAGCTTCTGGCTAGCTTCTGGATTAGCTTCTGAATTAGCTTCTGGATTAGTTTCTATGGAGGATTACAGATTTGAGGTAAATAATACTTTCTTTTTTTTAAATATAAATTGGTGAGGAGAGTTGCAGGAGAGTGTTTTGAAGATGAGTTTATGGAAAAAAAATATAGATAAAAAAATATATAAAAATGTATGCGAAGAAAGTTGTAAATATATATATATAAAATGCAGTTGTGTTTGTTGTCTGTAGCTTATGCCTGCCCATACCATAACCCCACTACCTCTATGGGGCACTCTATTCACAACGTTGACATCAGAAAACAGTTGAAACCGTGATTCATCTGAGAAGAGCACACTTTTCCAGCATGCCAGTCGGTTACAATGCCAAACTGCAGTCAGGTCAAGACCCTTGTGAGAACAACCACCACATAGATGAGCTTCCCTGAGACGGTTTATGAAATTATGTGCAGAAATTCTTCAGTTGTGCAAACTCACAGTTTCATCAGCTGTCCGAGTGACTGGTCTCCGACAATCCCGCAGGTGAAGAAGCCGGATGTGGACATCCTGGTCTGGCATGGTCTGAGGTCGTGAAGCTGGTTGTATGTACTGACAAATTCTCTAAAATGTCATTGGAGGCGGCTTATGGTAGAGAAATTAACATTCAGATCTCTGGCAAAAGCTTTGGTGGACATTCCTGCAGTCAGCATGTCAATTGCACGCTCCCTCAGAAATTGAAACATCTGTGGCATTGTGTTGTGTGACAAAACTGCACATTTAAGAGTGGCTTTTTATTGCCCCCAGCTCAAGGTGTAGCTGTGTAATGATCATGCTGTTTAATCAGCTTCCTGGTATGCCATACCTGTCAGGTGTATGGATTATCTTGGCGAGAAATGCTCGCTAACAGGGATATAAACCAATTTGTGCACAACATTTGAAAGAAATAAGCTTTTTGTGCGTATGGAACATTTCTGGGATCTTTTATTTCAGGTCAGGAAACATGTGACCAACAGTTTACATGTTGCGTTTATATTTGTGTTTAGTGTAAATATCTGCACTCAACTTATGCAATAAGTTAGGAGATAAAGAAGATCGCTTTCTTAATTTCACCTATCACATTATTTTACATTATGAAGCTTACAGTAGTTCCCCAGAACAGTTGAGGCAGTCACGTGTTTGTTTGTAAATAGCACAGAGAAAGCGGTCGCAGGTGAGTCCATCTGTGTATTGACAGGGGTAGCGTTTTATATTCAAAGTCAACAATGTTTTTTTTTATTCAATAGTGTGATCAGGGACGTGCAACTATAGTTTTTCTTCACAGAAAATACATTAGTGCCACACATTTGTCAGAAATCAGCTTCATTTTAATCAGATGACAACAGAAGTGCAACGCTATTTGGCTGGCAGCCACATAAGTAAATTAGTTTACAAGAAGAAGAGAAAAGTAGGCTGGCTTCACCGACCGAGAAAGTACCACAGAAAAGCAGCTACACATCAGTCAGAGCATCTAGTGATAGAATGCCCATTCGTGAATTCTCAACCGAGCGGAAAAGTGCAACTGAAGCACAAAATTACTCTGATGCCGAAATAGACGCCCAGTGGGCTTTTTTGCAGGGTTTTTTTGGTGCCTCCTTGTGTACTAAACTGGTAATAACATAAATCTCGGGCTGAGAAAAGGACTGTATGACGATATGAAAATCTGGATACCACCCAACCCTAATCCAGAGCAATTTACAGGGGTAGCAGGTAGCCTAGTGGTTAGAGCATTGGGCCAGTAACCGAAAGGTTGCTGGATCGAATACCCGAGCTGAAAATAAAATAAATAAAAAATAAATCTGTTGTTCTGCCCTGAACAAGGCAGGTAGGCTGCCCAGGTAGGCTGTCACTGTAAATATAAATTAAACTAAGTTAGGTAAAAAAAAACACAGTGCCTTGACTTTTTCCACAGTTTGCTGTGTTACAAAAGTGGTAATAAAATGGATTTAATTGTATTTTTTTTTGTCAACGATCGACACAAAATACTCTGTAATGATAAAGTGGAAGAAAATTATAACATCAATATTTCTTGATTAGAAAAGTATTCAACCTCCTGAGTCAATACATGATAGAATCACTTTAGCAGCTATTATAGCTGTGAGTCTTTCTGGGTAAGTCTCTAAGAACTTTGCACACCTGGATTGTACAATATCTGTCCATTATTCAAACAACTCTGTGAAGTTGGTTGTTGATCATTGCTAGGTAGCCATTGTCAAGTCCTGCCATTGATTTTCAAGCAGATTTAATTTCGAACTGCAACTAGGCCATTCAGAAACCTTTGCAGAGGGTTTGAGGGAAACTAGAAAAAGAGAAGGAAGAGAGAGAGAAGGAGAGAGATCCTGAAAGCATTAAAATGGGTAATGACATGGTCCAGTGAGTAGTGAGCTGGGTCTACAGGCCTACAGATCTGAGTTAGCAGGGTGGAAGTCTCCCTCTCTCTGTCTTCTGTCAGACAGACCAGACACCAGGTAGGCAGGCAGGCAGCTGAAGTGAAACAGTGAAAGTGAAGAGTATAGGCTACACCAGCATTATAACATGTGGCAGGCAGGTGGTTGTTTGGTTTAGAACATTGAAGGAAGTTAAAGGTACAATATATAAGAATTTTTCATTAAAATAACTCTAAATGGTCCTAATAAAGTGGCAAGGATCAGAGAGTGTAATGTTATGAAGATTAGATAACTTCAGACCCCAGTGTTGCACCTGTAGCAGCAGCTGAAATATCACTGGGTTCGATTTGCTTGCAAATCTGGCCTGCGCGCTCTGAGAGGGATGCAATAGGTAAGAGGCGTGACCATTTATCTCTCTGAGGACACCATTACAAATCAAGTAAACATGGTGGACCTAATGCGAAAATATTTGCTACCCTAAAGAGAACGTATTTGATACCTAGGAGGGATATGCTTTCAACAGCAGACTGACAGAAAAATATCTGCTAAAAAAAGTTGTGGAAAGACCAGGGTGATCGGACGGAGAGGATAGCAGCTTATTCGGGAATTGAAGGACCGTAATGCCTTCATCTGCAGCCATTTTCCAGGAGAGGTTAAAGTGGAGACAATAACACACACACACACAAACACACACAGGCAGGCAGACTGAACCCCACCATATAAAGCAGCGTTGCTCCAAAATGCATTGACCGGTTTAAATTAGCATGAAAGCAATAGGAAAACACTGCAGGCACCTCTGCGTGTAAGATACATCTGACAGTGTCCAATATTCTTAAAATATCGCCAAATAAATTATAACAGAAACAATGTTATTATGTGTGTATGAAACCGATATGACAGTACAGTAGTATTATTTTTCTAATCTTAATTTGAAGGACCGTAATGCACTCAGCTTGTAAACTAAACTCAAACTCAAAACTTGGCTAACGTTGGCTCTGCTTGAAATCATACTTTTAAAAAAAGGCCCGATGGAGCTCATTGCCTCCTTTAATCATGCAGAGACAGGCAGCATGAAGGTCTCATCATTGATTTTACTGGAAAGGGGAGAAATTGTGCTTTACAATGGTGTTCATATTACAGTTGACCTGGAAGTATTACATTTTTGGGACGCTAAAATAAGGTAAATTGTACGTTACGGCGTGATATACAGAAGTGCGTTAGCTTACAGGATCTTGTTTCATCTCTAGTGACATTGTTGTCCTGGCTGGAAGACGGTTCAGTGAATGGGCAAGTCCGAAGTAAGTCAATAGGGCTAACTGGATAGCTACCTATGAAAAATGTAAATCTACCTTACATAACACTAGTTTGAGGTCATTTTGCCTGTTTAACTAGCTGGCTAGCTGGATTTTTACAATTCACATATTTAGCTGATAATTTTGGAGTAAAATGTTTGCTTTGTGTATATCTTGGAAGACAGTGACTGGGGGTAATAGATGAGGTAATAAAGTAGGGGGTGCTTCTCAAATGTATTGTTTTATGCATTCTCCACACTCTCGTCCTCACAAGAACGTACTCAAGAGAACGTGGTCGGAGAATGCACTTGGATGAGAGTGTGGAGCATGGTAGTATGCATATTGAGAAACACCCCGTGTGTTGGATGTATTTGATATAATTCCACTCATTCTGCTCTTGCCATTACCACGAGCCCATCCTCCCCAACCTCCTGTGGACAAAGGGTATAGGCATTCAAGAATAAAGAACTGTATGTACATCTCAGACCTCCAAAGAGATATTTTGGGGGAGCAAGGTACATCTGATCAGGGGATGCGAAGAAGAAGAACTAGCAACTGCCACATTGTATAACATAAACGTCACTCAGATAGGATGGCAAGACTGTAATGTTACTGCTACCACAGGAAATATGTAAATGGTTGGATACTAGGATGTTGAGTTGTGGGGTGGTGGGGTTTGATGATCCATTGTTGTGTCTCTGTATACATTTGAATATAAACTAAACCATTGATTTGCCTGTCTTCTTCATGCAATGGTTTTTTATGCAATAGAGCCCCATATGTATAGTAATGAAGTGAACACTTGTAATTTCCTAAATAGTTTTCATTGCGAAAGTATGAACATTTCTGCTATTAGCTGGTTTCACGTAATATAATATAATATATTTCTATATTTGTTTCAAATGCAAGTTGACGTTTGTGCTTTAGATTAGCCAACATCTGTGTCATGTCAAAATGCACTTCTTGAACCAATGACAGAAACAGCTGATCGAGGCATGGGACAGCCCAGGCTTCTGCAATTGAAATGAGTTTTGACCAAAGCTATAAACTATCTTTGGTTTACTAGCTAATGTGCGTGAGCTGTTGTAAATGTACATTATCAAACTAAGCATTTAGTTGTGTACTGCAGTGGATGAGGAGCTTGTTGCTTGCGCTATTGTTTACATGACTATACAACTCATAGCAAAAAATATTCTACTGTAGAAATACATGTTTTTTTTGTCACTGCTATCAACTTGCTCCACGAGAGTCCAAACATTTTCTTTCGTGAACATCAATGGTGAGTCCAATTGTGTGCAGGCACTCCGTCGGACAGGCCGTCAGTCTAGCACGCTCATAGAGCACGGGGCACGAGATAAATTGTGTTCAAGTGCAGGCATACAATAAATTCTCACTGTCACTGGCGTCAACGTTGTGCCCAAAACTCTAACACTACAAATTCTACATTTAATGGGCATAACTTCTATAATTAATTAATTCCTGAATTAAATCTTAAGTGGACCCTGTGTATTTGAATTGCAATCCTCATGGTAGTAACAAATTGTATTAACTTTACACTTCGGACTAGACTGATTCTCTGACCTGCTGACGTAATAAGTGTGTGTGCACATACTGTATGTGAGTCTCTGTCTATACTGTGTGTGTGTGTGCGCGAGTGTTTGTGAGCACAGGGTGCTTGGTGCTTGCCGCTGGCTGTAGGCAGCCGAGCTGGTTGGAGGAGGAAAGGGCGTTGCACCACTTGGTATCCATTACTCACAGGGCTGCTTTGATGTGGGGCTGGGGGGGAGTGGCGTGTCAGGGCAGGTAGATGCTACGCTCTCAGGAGTGCCCCGACTAGCCAAAGGGGATGGGACTGAATCATAGACTGAACCACCTCTTTCAACTCTCTCCTATTCCTACTCCCTAAAACCCCTTCCTCTCTACCCCCGACACACGAATACCCCCTTCAAACCTCGTTAACCCCTCCTCTACCTTCTCTCACCCCTCTCCAACAACCCAGATACACACTCATTGCCAGGGATCTCACAATACTATATTATCACAATACTTCGGTGCCGATATGTATTGCAATTCTCACGACTCTATATGTATTGCGATTCGATACTGCGATTTTACTTCAATTTGAGGTTCCAAACATATTGCTCACTATTTCTGCTGCAGAGAGACAAGAGAGAGCATGAGAAAACGAGTTTTGGTTCACTATTTCAAAAGAAGATGTGGATGAACAAGCTATAGGATGAAAAATACTGTAGTTTTGGCGCAGATACCAGCCGACTAGCCCTATCTAACACTACCTACAGTAGCAAAAATAATACAAAATAATAATACTTTTTTAAAAAACATACAAATCGATACTTGGAGTCAAATATGGATATAATATAGTCCAAAAATAATATTGCGATATGTAACTGTATCGATATCCCTGTGAGCTGAGCTGCAGGTACAGTATGTACAGGTAACTACCAAAATAAAGGAAACACCAACATAGTGTCTTAATAGGGCGTTGGGCCACCAGGATCTGCCAGAACAGCTTCAATGTGCCTTGGCATAGATTCTACAAGTGTCTGCAACTCTATTAGACCCTTCTTCCACGAGAAATTCCATTGTTTGGTCTTTTGTTGATGGTGGTGGAAAACGCTGTCTCAGGCACAGCTCCAGAATCTCCCATAAGTGTTCAATTGGGTTGAGATCTGGTGAATGAGACACACGCGCACCTACCAACCCACCCTTTAAACCCCCCATGCTCCTTTGAGACCCCTCTTCAAAGTCATTGAGATCTCTTCTAGCTATGGTAGCCAAAATTATAGAGCAACTGGGCATTTTTATACATGACCCTAAGCATGATGGGATATTAATAGTGTCACGACTCCCGCCGAAGTTGGCTCCCCTGCCTGTTCGGGCGGTGCTCGGCGGTCGTCCACCGATCCCTTTTTGCTTTTCTGTTAGTTTTATTAGTCTTATTAGTGGCACCTGTTCCTATTTGTGTTTTCTTGATTTTCTAGTCTATTTAAGGTTGTTAGGCCCGCTCTAGTTTGTGCAGGATTATTTTGTGTTTACGTTTAGTGTTGGATGTGGTTTTGTGCTCCGGACCGTTTTACCCTGTGTTTTGGGTTGGTCAGTGTGTTTGGGTATGACCGTTTGTGCCGGAATAAATTACCTATTTTTCTTGAACCCTCTGCTCTCTGCACCTGACTCCTACATTCCACTCCTATTCATCTGTGACAAATAGCTTAATTAACTGAGGAACCACACCTGTGTGGAAGCATTTTTCTTTTAATATACTTTGAATCCTTCATTTACTCAAGTGTTTCTTTATTTTGGCAGTTTACTGTAAGTACGTACGTACATATGAATGTAGGTACAGTGCCTTGCGAAAGTATTCGGCCCCCTTGAACTTTGCGACCTTTTGCCACATTTCAGGCTTCAAACATAAAGATATAAAACTGTATTGTTTTGTGAAGAATCAACAACAAGTGGGACACAATCATGAAGTGGAACGACATTTATTGGATAAACTTTTTTAACAAATCAAAAACTGAAAAATTGGGCGTGCAAAATTATTCAGCCCCTTTAAGTTAATACTTTGTAGCGCCACCTTTTGCTGCGATTACAGCTGTAAGTCGCTTGGGGTATGTCTCTATATGTTTTGCACATTTAGTGTTACGGTGCGTGAATGAGGACCCAAAAGCGAATTAACGTAAACAGAGCTTCTTTAATAACAAAACAAAACGTAGGCTCAGATGGACCGGCAGGTTCCGACAGGACAGGACAAGGTTGCAGCAAACATGACGATAGTCTGGTTCAGGCATGAACAACACAAACAAGAATCCGACAAAGACAGGAGCAGAAACAGAGAGAGATATAGAGGACTAATCAGAGGGAAAAAGGGAACAGGTGGGAAAAGGGGTGACGAGGTAGTTAGGAGGAGACAAGGCACAGCTGGGGGAAAGAGGGGGAGAAAAGGTAACCTAACAACGACCAGCAGAGGGAGACAGGGTGAAGGGAAAGGACAGAAACAAGACACAACATGACAGTACATGACAGTACCCCCCCACTCACCGAGCGCCTCCTGGCGCACTCGAGGAGGAAACCTGGCGGCAACGGAGGAAATCATCGATCAGCGCACGGTCCAGCACGTCCCGAGAGGGAACCCAACTCCTCTCCTCAGGACCGTACCCCTCCCAATCTACTAGGTACTGATGACCACGGCCCCGAGGACGCATGTCCAAAATCCTACGGACCCTGTAGATGGGTGCGCCCTCGACAAGGATGGGGGGGGGGGGGGAAGACGAGCGGGGGCGCGAAGAACGGGCTTGACACAGGAGACATGGAAGACCGGGTGGACGCGACGAAGATATCGCGGAAGAAGAAGTCGAACTGCGACAGGATTAATGATCCGAGAAATACGGAACGGACCAATGAACCGCGGGGTCAACTTGCGAGAAGTGGTCTTAAGGGGAAGGTTCTGAGTGGAGAGCCAAACTCTCTGACCGCGACAATATCTAGGACTCTTAGTTCTACGCTTATTAGCAGCCCTCACAGTCTGCGCCCTATAACGGCAAAGTGCAGACCTGACCCTCTTCCAGGTGCGCTCGCAACGTTGGACAAAAGCCTGAGCGGAGGGGACGCTGGACTCGGCGAACTGAGATGAGAACAGCGGAGGCTGGTACCCGAGGCTACTCTGAAAAGGAGATAGCCCGGTCGCAGACGAAGGAAGCGAGTTGTGGGCGTATTCTGCCCAGGGGAGCTGTTCTGACCAAGACGCAGGGTTGCGAAAAGAAAGACTGCGTAAGATGCGACCAATAGTCTGATTGGCCCGTTCTGCTTGACCGTTAGACTGGGGGTGAAAGCCGGAAGAGAGACTGACGGAAGCCCCAATCAAACGGCAAAACTCCCTCCAAAATTGAGACGTGAATTGCGGACCTCTGTCCGAAACGACGTCTGACGGAAGGCCATGAATTCTGAAAACATTCTCGATGATGATTTGTGCCGTCTCTTTAGCAGAAGGAAGCTTAGCAAGGGGAATAAAATGAGCCGCCTTAGAGAACCTGTCGACAACCGTAAGAATAACAGTCTTCCCCGCTGACGAAGGCAGTCCGGTGACAAAATCTAAGGCGATGTGAGACCACGGTCGAGAGGGAATGGGAAGCGGCCTGAGACGGCCGGCAGGAGGAGAGTTACCGGACTTAGTCTGCGCGCAGACCGAACAAGCAGCCACGAAGCGACGCGTGTCATGCTCCCGGGTGGGCCACCAAAAGCGCTGGCGAATGGAAGCAAGCGTACCCCGAACGCCAGGGTGGCCGGCTAACTTGGCAGAGTGAGCCCACTGAAGAACGGCCAGACGAGTAGGAACGGGAACGAAAAGAAGGTTCCTGGGACAAGCGCGCGGCGACGGAGTTTGAGTGAGTGCTTGCTTTACCTGCCTCTCAATTCCCCAGACAGTCAACCCGACAACACGCCCCTCAGGGAGAATCCCCTCGGGGTCAGTGGAGGCTACTGAAGAACTGAAGAGACGAGATAAAGCATCAGGCTTGGTGTTCTTAGAGCCCGGACGATAAGAAATCACGAACTCGAAACGAGCGAAAAACAGCGCCCAGCGCGCCTGACGCGCATTAAGTCGTTTGGCAGAACGGATGTACTCAAGGTTCCTATGGTCAGTCCAAACGACAAAAGGAACGGTCGCCCCCTCCAACCACTGTCGCCATTCGCCTAGGGCTAAGCGGATGGCGAGCAGTTCGCGGTTTCCCACATCATAGTTACGTTCCGACGGCGACAGGCGATGAGAAAAATACGCGCAAGGGTGGACCTTGTCGTCAGAGAAGGAGCGCTGAGAAAGAATGGCTCCCACGCCCACCTCTGACGCGTCAACCTCGACAATGAACTGTCTAGAGACGTCAGGTGTAACAAGGATAGGTGCGGATGTAAAACGATTCTTGAGGAGATCAAAAGCTCCCTGGGCGGAAACGGACCACTTAAAGCACGTCTTGACAGAAGTGAGGGCTGTGAGAGGGGCTGCCACCTGACCGAAATTACGGATGAAACGACGATAGAAGTTCGCGAAGCCGAGAAAGCGCTGCAACTCGACGCGTGACTTAGGGACGGGCCAATCAATGACAGCTTGGACCTTAGCGGGATCCATCTTAATGCCTTCAGCGGAAATAACAGAACCGAGAAATGTGACGGAGGAGGCATGAAAAGAGCACTTCTCAGCCTTCACAAAAAGACAATTCTCTAAAAGGCGCTGGAGGACACGTCGAACGTGCTGAACATGAATCTGGAGTGACGGTGAAAAAATCAGGATATCGTCAAGGTAAACGAAAACAAAGATGTTCAGCATGTCTCTCAGGACATCATTGACTAATGCCTGAAAGACAGCTGGAGCGTTAGCGAGGCCGAAAGGAAGAACCCGGTATTCAAAGTGCCCTAACGGAGTGTTAAACGCCGTCTTCCACTCGTCCCCCTCCCTGATGCGCACGAGATGGTAAGCGTTACGAAGGTCCAACTTAGTGAAAAACCTGGCTCCCTGCAGGATCTCGAAGGCTGAAGACATAAGAGGAAGCGGATAACGATTCTTCACTGTTATGTCATTCAGCCCTCGATAATCTATGCAGGGGCGCAGGGACCCGTCCTTCTTCTTAACAAAAAAAAACCCCGCTCCGGCGGGAGAGGAGGAGGGGACTATGGTACCGGCGGCAAGAGCTACAGACAAATAATCTTCGAGAGCCTTACGTTCGGGAGCCGACAGAGAGTATAGTCTACCCCGGGGGGGAGTGGTTCCCGGAAGGAGATCAATACTACAATCATACGACCGGTGTGGAGGAAGAGAGGTGGCCCTGGACCGACTGAACACCGTGCGCAGATCGTGATATTCCTCCGGCACCCCTGTCAAATCACCAGGCTCCTCCTGTGAAGAAGAGACAGAGGAAACAGGAGGGATAGCAGACATTAAACATTTCACATGACAAGAGACGTTCCAGGAGAGGATAGAATTACTAGACCAATTAATGGAAGGATTATGACAAACTAGCCAGGGATGGCCCAAAACAACAGGTGTAAAAGGTGAACGAAAAATTAAAAAAGAAATGGTTTCGCTATGATTACCAGAAACAGTGAGGGTTAAAGGTAGCGTCTCACGCTGAATCCTGGGGAGAGGACTACCATCCAGGGCGAACAAGGCCGTGGACTCCCTTAACTGTCTGAGAGGAATGTCATGTTCCCGAGCCCAGGTCTCGTCCATAAAACAGCCCTCCGCCCCAGAGTCTATTAAAGCACTGCAGGAAGCTGACGAACCGGTCCAGCGTAGATGGACCGACAAGGTAGTGCAGGATCTTGAAGGAGAGACAGGAGTAGTAGCGCTCACCAGTAGCCCTCCGCTTACTGATGAGCTCTGGCTTTTACTGGACATGAAGTGACAAAATGACCAGCAGAACCGTAATAGAGACAGAGGCGGTTGGTGATTCTCCGTTCCCTCTCCTTAGTCGAGATGCGGATACCTCCCAGCTGCATAGGCTCAGCACCCGAGCCGGCAGAGGAAGATGGTAGTGATGCGGAGAGGGGGGCAACGGAGAACGCGAGCTCCTTTCCACGAGCTCGGTGACGAAGATCAACCCGTCGCTCAATGCGAATAGCGAGTTCAATCAAGGAATCCACGCTGGAAGGAACCTCCCGGGAGAGAATCTCATCCTTTACCTCTGCGCGGAGACCCTCCAGAAAACGAGCGAGCAAAGCCGGCTCGTTCCAGCCACTGGAGGCAGCAAGAGTGCGAAACTCAATAGAGTAGTCTGTTATGGATCGATTACCCTGACATAGGGAAGACAGGGCCCTGGAAGCCTCCTCCCCAAAAACAGATCGATCAAAAACCCGTATCATCTCCTCCTTAAAGTCCTGATACTGGTTAGTACACTCAGCCCTTGCCTCCCAGATTGCCGTGCCCCACTCACGAGCCCGTCCAGTAAGGAGAGATATGACGTAGGCGACACGAGCAGTGCTCCTGGAGTAAGTGTTGGGCTGGAGAGAAAACACAATATCACACTGGGTGAGGAACGAGCGGCATTCAGTGGGCTCCCCAGAGTAACACGGCGGGTTATTGATTCTGGGCTCCGGAGATTCGAAAGCCCTGGAAGTGGCCGGTGGATCGAGGCGGAGATGGTGAACCTGTTCTGTGAGGTTGGAGACTTGGGTGGCCAGGGTCTCAACGGCATGTCGAGCAGCAGACAATTCCTGCTTGTGTCTGCCTAGCATCGCTCCCTGGATCTCAACGGCTGAGTGGAGAGGATCCGAAGTCGCTGGGTCCATTCTTGGTCGGATTCTTCTGTTACGGTGCGTGAATGAGGACCCAAAAGCGAATTAACGTAAACAGAGCTTCTTTAATAACAAAACAAAACGTAGGCTCAGATGGACCGGCAGGTTCCGACAGGACAGGACAAGGTTGCAGCAAACATGACGATAGTCTGGTTCAGGCATGAACAACACAAACAAGAATCCGACAAAGACAGGAGCAGAAACAGAGAGAGATATAGAGGACTAATCAGAGGGAAAAAGGGAACAGGTGGGAAAAGGGGTGACGAGGTAGTTAGGAGGAGACAAGGCACAGCTGGGGGAAAGAGGGGGAGAAAAGGTAACCTAACAACGACCAGCAGAGGGAGACAGGGTGAAGGGAAAGGACAGAAACAAGACACAACATGACAGTACATGACATTTAGAGACAGAAATGTTTTCACATTCCTCCTTGCAAAACAGCTCGAGCTCAGTGAGGTTGGATGGAGAGCATTTGAACAGCAGTGTTCAGTTCTTTCCACAGATTCTCGATTGGATTCAGGTCTGGACTTTGACTTGGCCATTCTAACACCTGGATATGTTTATTTTTGAACCATTCCATTGTAGATTTTGCTTTATGTTTTGGATCATTGTCTTGTTGGAAGACAAATCTCCATCCCAGTCTCAGGTCTTTTGCTGACTCCATCAGGTTTTCTTCCAGAATGGTCCTGTATTTGGCTCCATCCATCTTCCCATCAATTTTAACCATCTTCCCTGTCCCTGCTGAAGAAAAGCAGGCCCAAACCATGATGCTGCCACCACCATGTTTGACAGTGGGGATGGTGTGTTCAGCTGTGTTGCTTTTACGCCAAACATAACGTTTTGCATTGTTGCCAAAAAGTTCAATTTTGGTTTCATCTGACCAGAGCACCTTCTTCCACATGTTTGGTGTGTCTCCCAGGTGGCTTGTGGCAAACTTTAAACAACACTTTTTATGGATATCTTTAAGAAATGGCTTTCTTCTTGCCACTCTTCCATAAAGGCCAGATTTGTGCAATATACGACTGATTGTTGTCCTATGGACAGAGTCTCCCACCTCAGCTGTAGATCTCTGCAGTTCATCCAGAGTGATCATGGGCCTCTTGGCTGCATCTCTGATCAGTCTTCTCCTTGTATGAGCTGAAAGTTTAGAGGGACGGCCAGGTCTTGGTAGATTTGATACTCCTTCCATTTCAATATTATCGCTTGCACAGTGCTTCTTGGGATGTTTAAAGCTTGGGAAATATTTTTGTATCCAAATCCGACTTTAAACTTCTTCACAACGGTATCTCGGACCTGCCTGGTGTGTTACTTGTTCTTCATGATGCTCTCTGCGCTTTTAACGAACCTCTGAGACTATCACAGTGCAGGTGCATTTATACGGAGACTTGATTACACACAGGTGGATTGTATTTATCATCATTAGTCATTTAGGTCAACATTGGATCATTCAGAGATCCTCACTGAACTTCTGGAGAGAGTTTACTGCACTGAAAGTAAAGGGGCTGAATAATTTTACACACCCAATTTTTCAGTTTTTGATTTGTTAAAAAAGTTTGAAATATCCAATAAATGTCGTTCCACTTCATGATTGTGTCCCACTTGTTGTTGATTCTTCACAAAAAATTACAGTTTTATATCTTTATGTTTGAAGCCTGAAATGTGGCAAAAGGTCGCAAAGTTCAAGGGGGCCGAATACTTTCGCAAGGCACTGTATGTATGCATGTATGGATAGTTATGCCTCTGCTCTAGTGTTCCACCCCCGTGGTCAATGGGAGCATTTAACTCTCTCTCTTTCCCTCCATTTCTCACTACTTATTTGTCCTTCTTTCTTTGATCCCTTCCTCTCCTTGACTGCCTGCCATTTCCCTCTCTCCCTTCAACACTACAGTCTTTGGCTGTGCTATGGCTGTACAGTGACACAGATTTGAAATGCAAAACACAAGGTGACAGAGAAAGGCCATTGTCATCTGATAGTGTATCACTTGTTAAACCCCTCCCAGATACAGACATTAAATGGCTTGGAAGTGGTATGGCTGGGGGGGAGAAAGGGGAGGCTGGGGCTCCAGAATCTCCCAAAAGTGTTCAACTGGGATGAGATCTGGTGACTGACACACACACCCTTTAGACCCCCTATGCTCCTTTGAGACCCCTCTTTCAAATACACTGAAAGCTCTTCTTCAAGCTATGGTAGCCAAAATAATAGGCAACTGGGCATTTTTATACATTACCCTAAGCATGATGGGATGTTAATAGCTTAATTAACTCAGGAACCACACCTGTGTGGAAGAACCTGCTTTCAATATAGTTGTATCCCTAATTTACTAAAGCGTTTCCTTTATTTTGGCAGTTACCTGTACGCACACTATGTATGTATGTACTGTATGTATGTATGTATGTATGTATGTATGTATGGATGGATGGATGGATGGATGGGCAGTATGGGAGGTTACTGCTCTAATCTAGCGTTACAGCCCTAGGGTCAATGGGAGCATTTCACTCTCTCCCTCTCCCCTCCCTCTTTTCTACTCATTCTCTTTCCTTCTGTCTCTGATCCCTTCCTCTCTCTCCATCTTTGATCCTTCCCTCTCCTTGGCTGCTTGCCGTTTCTCTCTCTCCCTTCAACACTACAGTCTTTGGCTGTGCTATGGCTGTACAGTGACATAGATTTTAAATGCAAAACACAAGGTGACAGAGAAAGGCCATTGTCATCTGATAGCTTATCACTTGTTAAACACATCACAGATACAGACAGAGCCATGTGACCTTTCACACGACAGACCACACCAGACACGGACACTGGCTGTACCACCTCAGCACAAGAATTAGGCTAATGTACTTTCTCCAATAGTGTTCTTATTTTTAGTGCTATTTTTCTACTATACAGCTATTACTACAACACGTAATACGCCCAAAGTATTTTGAAAGAAAACAAATCCTGTCTGAATCCTACTTTGGTGTGGGGCTGTGAGTGTCCGTTTAGGGAGAGTAGCCATGCTCTGTTGACTGTTCTAATCTGAGTTGGAACACAAACACATAACCTCTCTTCATCCTTCCATCTCTCCATACCTCCTACACAGAGAGATCAGTCTTTTCTCTCTCCTCTCCTTCATACAGGCCGTCCTGTTCCAAACTACTTTCAAATCTCTGCTGTGAAGAAACATCAAATCCCACAGAGGACTTATAAACCCTCTTTATTATTTGAATTGCACTCAATCAAGAGGCTCAGCTGCCAGGGCCAGCCTTCACTTCTCTTTGAGGGGTGAAATACATTTAATTCCAGACACTAGTCTGCTACATTCCTATCAAGCTGATGAAAGGAAAAACAGTGTTTTATTCTCCATGCTGAGAGATGAACCCTTCCTGTGCCCTGATTCTCTGGGAAGTGTACACATTGGATTGTTTTAAGCATGGATTAGTCTTGATGGAGTTTCCACCATATCATATCTGTTCTTTCCTTTTCACTCCATAAAGGGAAGTGAACAAGTGCACACTTAGGACCGAAGGGTAGATCATTTGGATGAGGTGTAGACTGTGTGCCTCCACCTCAGTCCAAGGCCTGTCGATGAGGCCATGCTGCTGTCTCTCTCCCACCAATGGGATGGTAGCACTGAGACTAGGGGGAAGCCAATTAGAGCGCCATTCCTGCCCTTTCAAGAGGCAGATAATGTTTCTATTTTCATAGAGCATCCTGCTACTTAATCATAGCTGTTGGTGAGAGCCTGACTGCCACCTCTCGTCCCCCCTCCACCCCTACCTGTCGCCCTCCCCCCTCGGGGCTAGTGAGAGCTTGCCACCCCTCCCTTCTTCTTAGTAAGAGCCTGCCCCCCTCCTATAATTCACCAATCCCCGATACCCCCTAGCCAGCTATCCTCATCCCCTTCCCTCCCTCTGCCACTACTCCTACAGTCCTACACTAACCCCTCTAACCTCTTCCCTACAGTGTAGCAACCCTCGTCCCCCTCCCTCTGTCCTCTCTCTTCCTGTTCTGAGCCCTCCATCTCATTCAACATCTCTTGTAAGCCGCCAGGAATTCACTCTTGGAACAGGCTATGCTGTGAGCCGTGTCTTTCGGCAGAGCAAACACACATAAAAACCTACACGCCAATGGCAGACAGCCCCAGCAGTGACACTCACACACCCACATGCTCGATACAAGTGAAGAGGGGCAGAGAGGCTGGAAAGCTGTCAAACACCTACAAGGCCATAAGCTTCATGGTATTATACGAGGGTTAGTAGATAAGTGGAATAACGATTCAAAGTAAAAAACAACAACATGACTTTCAAAACCAGCAACGAGTCATATCATATTATTTTTATAATTAATTAAAGGACCCCCCCCAGTCCTGAAATTGGGTAATGCACAATCAGTTTTCCTCTTGTCATGTCAGTCATTGCATACCTTATTTAGAACTTGTCAGGTCAACTAGCCCACACCACATTTTAGCTAGGTTTTTTTAGCTCATAGATTTTGTTGTAATGTTTAAGTCATTCACATATCACATGAATACATATTAGACATGGCAAAACGTATAGAATTTCAAGAAAAGTAGCTTTAAAACCGCAAAATGTTCTCTGCACCCAGTGACAAAATGTGTATAATTGCAGGAAAAAAGCTTTAAACCTGCACATTTTTCTCTCCACCAACAACAGGGGTGTGAACAGTTTGTGTCATGAACAGTGCTTATGCCCATAGAAATAGACGTGACACATTGGGATGTTCCCCAATGTGGAAGGGGGGGCCTGAAAAAGTTTGAGAACCCCTGACCTAGAACAAGGAGACAAGCAGCAGAGCAGATCCAGAATTATCTCTGAATCACAGAGCAGGGATAACAACATAGATTGCATTAAGACGTGACTGTTAGTTTGCACTAACCTCTTAGAAATGCTGCTGTTTGTTGTTAGGGGGAAGCATTTTAGGGTGACGCTGCATTTGACTCTACTTTCCACTAGGCGTCCAGTGCTCAACGTGCCCAACGTGCCCCTGCCCAGGCCTGAGGCTTAACGAAAGAGAGGGAGAGCGAGAGGGAGTGAAAGTGAAGGGATAGGAGCACAGGGGAATGGAGGGAAATGTTTTTTTTTTTATGGGAATGTTTCTCTTAATCACATAAAGGCAGCTTAAAAACATCCATCTGTTTACACAGAGCAGTTCAAAAGAGGCTCCACATGCCTCTGCACACACCCTACATCCCTCCCTCCCATGGCCATATAAAAACAACATTCAATGAGAGAGAATCAGGCCGGGCCCTAGAGAGGGATGGAGGAAGAGGAGGGAGAGAATGACGAGAGGGAGGGGGCATTGAAGGAGAGAGGGAGAGGAGGAAGACAAGGAAGGAGGGATAGAGGAGAAGAGGGAGGGAGTGAAGAAAGAAGGGGGAATTGTGGGTGAGAGAGAGAGAGAGAGAGAGAGAGAGATAGAGAGAGAGAGAGGGAGAGGGAGGGAGGGAACTAAATAAAAACAGATCATTGAAAAACACCGGTGGCCTGGGCTGGGCCTAGCTCTCCGACGTGACCTTGGGCAATCTCTCACTCTCTGTTTCTGTGTTGTCTGTGTGTGACTTTTACTCTTTCACCACAAAGATTTGTGTTTGCCTATTGCAAACGACTGAGGAATGTGTGCTGTAAGGGGGACAGTTTTTATGTTGAGTCTTGAGAGGAGAGGAGCTCAGACAGAGCAGAGCAGAAAGCTTCAGGAACAGGGCCCAGCAGATGTTATGGGAAAGATGTTTCATGTGGTCAACAAAGATCTATGGAACAAATGCTTTCCCCATTTTCTATGAGACATTCAGACATAAATACACCTGGGGGAGAACAGGGTGGGCAGAGGGTCAAACATGCAGTAGATGTTAATACTTTGTGGTTAACAATATTACAGAGCGGTTACGGAAACTGAGCTGTGATAAACCGGGTCCCTTTCGCAACACTATTCAATCAGTCTGAATCTAAACCCAGAGAACAACCAAGTGTGTAGTTTTGTCTTGTGTTTCATCCGAGGGTCCCTTTCCGAGTCCCAACCTGTCTGTTCCTCTCTCCAATCCAGAGGCCCTAACCTCCTTTATTCACCCTCAGAGGTACTGACTGTACCCCAGTCCGTTGGATAACACTCCCCCCTTTTTCTCTCAGGCAGGACAAGACCAGGCCTGATCCACACTAGAGACCTGAAAACCTTCAATCATCAAACAGCATTGGGGGTCAAAGGGCCAATACTGAGTAGTAATAATAATAATGATAAGGTGCTTTGCCTTGCACTATAATTAATCTGTGGGATCCAGTCATTTAACATCTTTAACTGAGACGTTTACAGTTAATCTGAAAAAGAGGAGATATGATCATATTTATGATTGTACTTATGTGTGTAACATCAGATAACACAACGTTCCAGAGTTTGATAGGGTAATGAGAGGATCTGATTGAATGAAGCTAGTTCTATAGTTCTAGTTTTGGGTTGAATAGTGGGAACCGGGTTTTTAAAAAAAAAAAAAAATTATTTCACCTTTATTTAACCAGGTAGGCTAGTTGAGAACAAGTTCTCATTTGCAACTGTGACCTGGCCAAGATAAGGCATAGCAGTGTGAACAGACAACACAGAGTTACACATGGAGTAAACAATTAACAAGTCAATAACACAGTAGAAAAAAGGGGAGTCTATATATACATTGTGTGCAAAAGGCATGAGAAGGTAGGCAAATAATTACAATTATGCAGATTAACACTGGAGTGATAAATGATCAGATGGTTATGTTATATATTATATTGGTGTGCAAAAGAGCAGAAAAATAAATAAATAAAAACAGTATGGGGATGAGGTAGGTGAAAATGGGTGGGCTATTTACCAATAGACTATGTACAGCTGCAGCGATCGTTTAGCTGCTCAGATAGCAGATGTTTGAAGTTGGTGAGGGAGATAAAAGTCTCCAACTTCAGCGATTTTTGCAATTCGTTCCAGTCACAGGCAGCAGAGAACTGGAACGAAAGGCGGCCAAATGAGGTGTTGGCTTTAGGGATGATCAGTGAGATACACCTGCTGGAGCGCGTGCTACGGATGGGTGTTGCCATCGTAACCAGTGAACTGAGATAAGGCGGAGCTTTACCTAGCATGGACTTGTAGATGACCTGGAGCCAGTGGGTCTGGCGACGAATATGTAGCGAGGGCCAGCCGACTAGAGCATACAAGTTGCAGTGGTGGGTGGTATAAGGTGCTTTAGTGACAAAACGGATGGCACTGTGATAAACTGCATCCAGTTTGCTGAGTAGAGTGTTGTAAGCAATTTTGTAGATGACATCGCCGAAGTCGAGGATCGGTAGGATAGTCAGTTTTACTAGGGTAAGTTTGGCGGCGTGAGTGAAGGAGGCTTTGTTGCGGAATAGAAAGCCGACTCTTGATTTGATTTTCGATTGGAGATGTTTGATATGGGTCTGGAAGGAGAGTTTAGAGTCTAGCCAGACACCTAGGTACTTATAGATGTCCACATATTCAAGGTCGGAACCATCCAGGGTGGTGATGCTGGTCAGGCGTGCGGGTGCAGGCAGCGAACGGTTGAAAAGCATGCATTTGGTTTTACTAGCGTTTAAGAGCAGTTGGAGGCCACGGAAGGAGTGCTGTATGGCATTGAAGCTCGTTTGGAGGTTAGATAGCACAGTGTCCAAGGACGGGCCGGAAGTATATAGAATGGTGTCGTCTGCGTAGAGGTGGATCAGGGAATCGCCCGCAGCATGAGAAACATCATTGATATATACAGAGAAAAGAGTCGGCCCGAGAATTGAACCCTGTGGCACCCCCATAGAGACTGCCAGAGGACCGGACAGCATGCCGGTAAAGGAGAACCTGGAGAGGCTTGGGCGAGTAGCTGCGGGGGGGGGGGGGGGGGGAGCTGTTGGCCGAGGTTGGAGTAGCCAGGCGGAAGGCATGGCCAGCCGTTGAGAAATGCCTGTTGAAGTTTTCGATAATCATGGATTTATCGGTGGTGACCGTGTTACCTAGCCTCAGTGCAGTGGGCAGCTGGGAGGAGGTGCTCTTGTTCTCCATGGACTTCACAGTGTCCCAGAACTTTTTGGAGTTGGAGCTACAGGATGCAAACTTCTGCCTGAAGAAGTTGGCTTTAGCTTTCCTGACTGACTGTGTGTATTGGTTCCTGACTTCCCTGAACAGTTGCATATCGCGGGGACTATTCGATGTTAGTGCAGTCCGCCACAGGATGTTTTTGTGCTGGTCGAGGGCAGTCAGGTCTGGAGTGAACCAGGGGCTATATCTGTTCTTAGTTCTGCATTTTTTGAACGGAGCATGCTTATCTAAAATGGTGAGGAAGTTACTTTTAAAGAAAGACCAGGCATCCTCAACTGACGGGATGAGGTCAATGTCCTTCCAAGATACCCGGGCCAGGTCGATTAGAAAGGCCTGCTCACAGAAGTGTTTTAGGGAGCGTTTGACAGTGATGAGGGGTGGTCGTTTGACTGCGGCTCCGTAGCGGATACAGGCAATGAGGCAGTGATCGCTGAGATCCTGGTTGAAGACAGCGGAGGTGTATTTGGAGGGCCAGTTGGTCAGGATGACGTCAATGAGGGTGCCCTTGTTTACAGAGTTAGGGTTGTACCTGGTGGGTTCCTTGATGATTTGAGTGAGATTGAGGGCATCTAGCTTAGATTGTAGGACTGCCGGGGTGTTAAGCATATCCCAGTTTAGGTCACCTAACAGAACAAACTCTGAAGCTAGATGCGGGGCGATCAATTCACAAATGGTGTCCAGGGCACAGCTGGGAGCTGAGGGGGGTCGGTAGCAGGCGGCAACAGTGAGAGACTTATTTCTGGAGAGAGTAATATTCAAAATTAGTAGTTCGAACTGTTTGGGTATGGACCTGGAAAGTATGACATTACTTTGCAGGCTATCTCTGCAGTAGACTGCAACTCCTCCCCCTTTGGCAGTTCTATCTTGACGGAAGATGTTATAGTTGGGTATGGAAATCTCAGAATTTTTGGTTACCGATATTTCCCGCTCAAACCCACTCCCTTTTCACGGTATAAATAACTGCGAGAAACCAGTCAATTATAACAAATCATTTCTATGAACAACATGATGTGAAATGGAACTGTTAAATTCTTTGCAATCTGGCTTCACTATGGGCCACGGCCTACTCTCTGCTATTTGCACGATCAATCATCAACGCTTAGCGTGCGGACAGATAGCACATCTCAGTATGGAGCACAGTTCACAATGCATGTATCATCTCATCGTGGTAACTGTTTTTATTGTGAAAGGAAGGACTACATTTATTGCAGAATAGACTATGCTCAGTAATATAAGGACTAAATGCACGTCCAATTTACACATCTTCATCTGGCTTGCGGGGGTCAATTTTTTTAATTTAAGCTGCAGAGTTTTAAAACAGCTTATCACTCGAATATCGCTGCTTTAAATCAGTGCGCACATTAGTACTGTCTCAGTCTTTCTCTCTCTCCATCAATTCCAATCAAATTGCATCCAAAATAGATAGGCCTAATCCTGTTCAAGATTGAGATTTACATTGCATTCGGAAAGTATTCAGACCCCTTGACTTTTTCCACATTTTGTTACGTTACAGCCTAATTCTAAAATTGATGAAATAGTTTTCCCCCCATCAATCAACACACAATACTCCATAATGACAAAGCATAAACAGGTTTATAGAAATATCAGAAATATCACATTTACATATGTTTTCAGACCCTTTCCTTTACACGGATCAGTCGTCCTGGTCCCTTTGCAGAAAAACAGCCCCAAAACATGATGTTTCCACCCCCATGCTTCACAGTAGGTATGGTGTTCTTTGGACGCAACTCAGCATTCTTTGTCCTCCAAACACGACGAGTTTTTACCAAAAAGTTATATTTTGGTTTCATCTGACCTTATGACATTCTCCTAATCTTCTTCTGGGTCATCCAAATGCTCTCTAGCAAACTTCAGACGGGCCTGGACATGTACTGGCTTAAGCAGGGGTACACGTCTGGCACTGCAGGATTTGAGTCCCTGGTGGCGTAGTGTGTTACTGATGGTAGGCTTTGTTACTTTGGTCCCAGCTCTCTGCAGGTCATTCACTAGGTCCCCCCGTGTGGTTCTGGGATTTTTGCTCACCGTTCTTGTGATCATTTTGACCCCACGGGGTGAGATCTTGCGTGGAGCCCCAGATCGAGGGAGATTATCAGTGGTCTTGTATGTCTTCCATTTCCTAATAATTGCTCCCACAGTTGATTTCTTCAAACCAAGCTGTTGCAGATTCAGTCTTCCCAGCCTGGTGCAGGTCTACAACTTTGTTTATTGTGTCCTTTGACAGCTCTTTGGTCTTGGCCATAGTGGAGTTTGGATTGTGACTGTTTGAGGTTGTGGACAGGTGTCTTTTATACTGATAACAAGTTCAAACAGGTGCCATTAATACAGTTAATGAGTGGAGGACAGAGGAGCTTCTTAAAGAAGAAGTTACAGGCCTGTGAGAGCCAGAAATCTTGCTTGTTTGTAGGTGACCAAATACTTATTTTCCACCATAATTTGCAAATAAATTCATTAAAAATCCTACAATGTGATTTTCTGGATTTTTTTTCTCATTTTGTCTGTCATAGTTGAAGTGTACCTATGATGAAAATTTCAGGCCTCTCTCATCTTTTTAAGTGGGAGAACTTGCACAATTGGTGGCTGACTAAATACTTTTTTGCCCCACTGTACATCTATGGACTTTTATGTTTTCTGTCATGCATAATGTGCGTTAGTCTATATCATAGGCTATGCATTGGATAAAGGCATAGTCATTTAGGATTTTTGGGGCATGGGATCATAACATGGCTTTAATGTAGGGCTCATAAAATGTCTTTAAGCTATGGCTCATCAGGTTCAGGTAGCACCAGGCTTGAATTGTCATGCCGATCAAAGCTCTAATCAAATGCAGACATACAGTATTTATATGCTTTAGAATGACGCTTCCGTTTTTTGGCGGGAAATACTGGGTTACCCGGGAGAAAAGTGATTTATTCTCAAGATGGAACATTTGAAATATTTCACCCTATTCTAGTTGTATTGTTACAGAATTGTAGTACTACTCTCAGTATCACTGATAGCAAGCACTCTGCTTCCTACTGACAAGAAAATGGAATCCTCTCATGTTTGATAATGAACCACAAACTGGATCAACAGCACATGAAATGTGCTTGCATGGAAGCTCCTCCACGACTCACCAACTCAACCCAATGAGTCTAACCCAGCGTTTCCCAAACTCGGTCCAGGAGCAAGCAGATACAGTAAACACGCGAGTGCACGTGGAGCCATTCACACACACACTAATGCTCACACACATGCACACTGACACGCACAAATAGTGCATACACACAGAAAGACACCAAACACCCACAGACTGCTGCTGCTATTTTGGGCTGCACCTCCCGCCCCGTGGCCTTGTAGCCTTCCCACAGTTTGCATATAGAAGTTGTGCGGTGGTGCTGTCAACAAACCCAAATCTGACTGCAGACCAACAGAGCTCCATGCAATTCAGCCACCATAATTACGACAACAATAATAATGTTCTGAAAGAAGAGCAGAAGGACTGTGTGCGCCAAGAGATCTCAGCTTGCCTCTCATGTGGTGTCAGAGCAGAGCCAGGACAGATGCCATGGAGAGAGAGGGAAGAGAGAGAGAGAGAGAGAGTGAGGAGATGAAAGGGAGGAAGGAAGGGAGAGGAGAAAGACAAAGTGAGAGAGAAACAAGCTGCCACTCATTTATATCCAAGAAGAGGGAAAAAGAGAGAACGGGCAATCAAACATAGATCCTTAAAAGCAGATATCTCTTCCTAAGCCTTATGTTCTATAGATCTGAGGGCAAGTTTTGATTTGCCTCATCTTCACATTTGAACCTGTATTTAGAAAAACACCAGCCAACGGCAGCAGGAGCAGGACAGGATCAGACCCGGGATTGATGTTATTAGGATCCCCATTAGCTGATGCAATGACACCAGCTAGTCTTCCTGAAGTTCGAAACATAACGAAAAAGACATTACAGGCAAAAAGTCTTTACAGTTTACATGTGATACTATTGTTCATTTACATTTAAAACTATGTTTAAATAATATTTAAAATCTTTCGAATACTTCTCAATGCCTGGAGCCACAGGTGGGGAAGGGTTTGCACTTTTGGGATGTTTCTATTGGTTACATTGCCACAGGCAAGCTCAACCAAGCACAGATACATGATTTGAAATTATTTCAAGTAGTATGTGAACCCAGGTGTGGACAGGATAGATCCCCATAAAGAGAGTACCTGTATGGACCTAACTCTAACTGATGAGCGATCTGGGGGGTTCTGTAGTAAATATGCCCTGTGACAGCCAGAGGGAGAATTATGTAATGTACACAACTTTAAGGTGGAACATTTCCCATCACTTTGAAGTGGCAGAATGAGTGAGAGAGAGAGACAGACATAGAGAAAGAGAGGGAGAGAGGGAGCTAGGCAAAGGAAAAGAGAGGCAGAAAGGGAGGGAGGCCTGAGGAAAAGTGTTGGCAGGAGTCCAGGTTATTCATGTGTCATTGACAGGTCATAAAAGATCAGAATGGGAAGAGAACCAGAGTGTGAAAAAGGGTGTATGTGTGATTTCTCTCTTTCTTTCTTTCTTTCCTTCTTTCCTTCTTTCCTTCTTTCCTTCTTTCCTTCTTTCCCTCTTTCCTTCTTTCTTTCTTTCTTTCTTTCTTTCTTTCTTTCTCTCTCTCTGTGTGTGTGTGTGTGTGTGTGTGTGTGTGTGTGTGTGTGTGTGTGTGTGTACGATAGAGAGAGATGGAGAGAGCGAGAAAGAGGGAGAAGGAAGGAGAAAGTATGAGAGACAGAGGAGGGGAAGAAAAAGAGAGACACACAGAGAGAGAAAAAGGGAGAGTAAGAGAGAGAACCCAGAGCTTCTAATCAGTCAGTCTGTTCATAAAAGGCAGAGATCAGTAGAGTAGCAGCACAAGGCCAGCCTTATTAATTACAGTGTGCCGTCCGACTGCAGACTGCAACACACGCGCCAGAGGCAGTCACACACACCAACACATGAATGTTCACACGGACATACATGCACACACACACCACCTCAAGGGAAGTTGTTTGGACTAAACTGAAACGACCAAAACCATCTGGTTGGATCATATTATATGATCATATTATATAATACAATCATATCAATGGGGGGAAAAAACTACATAGACGCACACTACAATTATGCTAGATAATATAGTACCCTAGTAATGAAACATTACCTTCCACATTATCTGTCTAAGGTCATCACAGAACTAGCTAATTTTACCCAAACGAGGCTCTCAAAGAACTTCCTATCATCACATGACTGCCTGTGGCAGTAGCCTCTCAGCTGATCTCTAGTGAATGAAGTGAATGGCAACAATGCTGCTCCTGAAGGTGACATATGGTTAGCTGTGACCTCTAACCCCTGGGTTAGGGGCTAACCATGGTTTGACCCTTAGGGGTGGGGGGAGGGGCTCAGAGAAGCTAGGGCCACCCCAGACAGAGCCTACAGGGGTGGGGGGTCAGAAAAGTTATGACCACACCAAAGCCTACAGCAAAGGCATTCATGGGTTTTTTTTGGAAGGGGGGGACTTAGGCTCAATCCATTCACACCAACACCACTGGCTTGCTGTGTGACCCCTTACTGACTCCGCTTGGTATGATCCATCAATTAAGCCTGATGTGATCCACGCAGGGCCAGACTGATTACCAGGATGTGTACTCAGAGCATGCGTTGACCAGCTGGCAAGTGTCTACACTTACATTTTCAACCTGTCCCTGACCCAGTCTGTAATACCTACATGTTTCAAGCAGACAACCATAGTCCCTGTGCCCAAGAATGCCAAGGTAACCTGTCTAAATGGCACTCACATCTGTAGCCATGAAATGGTTTGAAAGGCTGGTCATGGTTCACATCAACAGCATCATCCCAGACACCCTGGACCCACTCCAATTCGCATTATGCCCCAACAGATCCACAGATGAGAAAATCTATATTGCATTCCACACTGCCCTTTCCCACTTGGACAAAAGGAACACAATGTGAGAATTCTGTTCATTGACTACAGCTCAGTGTTCAACACCATAGTTCCCTCCAAGCTCATCACTAAGATAAAAAACACCTCCCTCTGCAACTAGATCCTGGACTTCCTGACGGGCTGCTCCCAGGTGATGAGGGTAGGCAACAACACATCCGCCATGCTAACCCCCAAAACAGGGTTCCCTCAGGGGTGCGTGCTTAGTCCCCTCCTGTACTCCCTGTTCACCCACGACTGCTTGGAAGTTATGAAGAGGGCATGACAACACCTCTTCTCCCTCAGGAGGCTGAAAAGATTTGTCATGGGCCCTCAGATCCTAAAAATCTTCTACAGCTACACCATTACGAGCATCTTGATTGGCTGCATTACTGCTTGGTATGGCAACTGCTTGGCATCCGACCGAAAAGGCACTACAGAGTATAGTGCGGACGTCCCAGTACATCAATGGTGCCGAGCTCCCTGCCATCCAGGACCTCTATACCAGGCGGTGTCAGGATGGCCCTAAAAATCCAGCCACCCAAGTCACAGATGAACCAACAGGACCCTGGACAGTGTCTACCCCCAAGTAATAAGACTGCTAAATAGTTAGGTAAATAGTTAACCAAATATCTGCATTGACCCTTTTTGCACTAACCTTTTTGACTCATCACATACGCTGCTGCTACTGTTTACTACCTGTTACTTTATTCCTAGTTCCTCAGTTACCTCGTACCCCTGCACATAGACTCAGTACTGGTACCCCTTGTATATAGCCAAGTTATCCTTACTCATTGACTCAGTACTGGTACCCTTGTATATAGCCAAGTTATCATTACTCATTGACTCAGTACTGGTACCTTTGTATATAGCCAAGTTATCTTTACTCATTGTGTAACTATTATTACCTTCATTATTACATGTTTACTTTTCTATTATTTCTCTATTTTCTTTCTCTCTGCATTGTTGGGAAGGTCCCTTAAGTAAGCATTTCACTGTTAGTCCTCACCTGTTGTTTACGAAGCATATGACAAATATAATTTGATTTGACCTGCCCCACCCCAAATCACAACCTTAGCATGTGTTAAGCTCACACCAGCCCCAAACACAGTTACCCCCCCCCCTTAGACACACCCACAGCCGTCGGTCTGCTCCCCACCCCCTCCCAGTTTACAGTCACCTGCCTCCTATAACCCTCTCCACCCCCACCCAGCACACAAGAACAGTCCTAATTTCATCTGTCCAACTGGCGGCTCCAGCTCCCAAACCTAAATGACTCAGAAAGGCAGGCATTCCATCCCACTTGTTTTGAAGTGAGTGTGTGTGGGACAAAAGGGAGGAATGCACTTCTTCCATTGAGGAGGGAACCTGAAGTATTCCAGCACTATTGTTCTGCCTCCTACAATAGCAGAGTACAGAAAGGTGTTCTGGGATAAAAAGCTTCTCCTTTACCTTACTAATCTCCATGTTACATAGTCACTCACTCAGTCCCTGGGGTGGCTAAAGGTCTGTACAGTAAGGGAAACGTTGGTACTTTTTAGATAAAAGAACATGAAAAACGGTTCGGTATTCACATTTTTGTTGCTCTCGGTACTGCTGTCAAAATGTGTCTCACGTAGTATACTGGTTGAGAGGATCGTGCGAGTGCCCCGTGCCTTTTGTCTGCTCCACTTACTCAATGCTAGAGCACTGGGAGTCTGGTTTGCAACATGTTAGTTCCCCCCACTCATTTTGCAACAGAAGTTAACACACTTCAATAATGCAAAACGGCATGTAGAAACGTAAATTATTGTTCGCAAAAGAATGTCCATACAGGCTAGAACACTTTACAATGCAATAAGATACCAGTAGCTTCCAGCTTTGTAGGCTAACTTTCCTGGCTAGCTTACAGCTGAAGCTATCATCAATTCACTACCCTGGTGCTTTGTCTGTGATAATATGCAAACCATAACGCAAAATATGTTGATTTCATAGATGATTGCCACCAAACCTTCATTCATTCACTTAATCGTTCTCTCTCTCAACCTCAGTGAGCCATTTGCCACCAGGCAAATACACATACAGTATAAAGTGACAAGTGGAAGCCTCCTCTTCAAGGTGAAAGAATCACTGCTCATTTCTATTATTCCAGGTCGTATCCCATTTAAAAAGAAAAGAACAACACCAAAACATTTTTTTGAAAATGTCTAATTAAAGAAAGGAATTAAAGGCCAGGCAGAGAGAGAACTTTGCTTCTTTATTTTCATGGAGCTGGGGTTGGCTGACTGGCTGTGTGCTCTGTGTTTATTCCCCACTTGATGCAGCCTGAGAGCTGAGGACAGAGAAGGTGGTCCAAGAGATCGATGGAGGGAGGGTGAATGGAGGCTAACAGGCTATTGGGATGCAGAGATTAAAGCAGATTCACTCTTTAGTCTCTGGGTGAGCCACAGAGGACCTCTTTATTTCAAAACAAATATATATGGTGGAAAATTCATATTTACAGTGCAGAAGTCATTATTATAAAGACTTTAGCAGTTTGTATAATGTGTGAATAGTAAATACACAAAAAACTGACCGTTCAAATCTAGAATCAGTAAGGGTACTAAGGGTACAGTACTGTATGTGTAGTAGAGCCTAAGTTTATGTATTTATTTATATAATTTAGGCTAGTAGTAGGGCCTCAGTGACATCACCCACCGCCGCTCTGTCCCCCCTCTAGTAGTATCCGTTGGACCGTTCCCACGGGAATGCACTCCCCAGTCTCCGTGGCGACAACAGAAGACTTATCGCCTGGCGCGCCTGGCCTTGGACTTCAAACACAGCAGATGCTTCACGGTTAGCCTACGACAACTGGCTCCTTTTTCTCAGTGACAAGGAGCTAGCCTAGCGCACTGACTGAAATGTTGTCTGTGTGTCTGTCTGTTAGAAATAGGCTTGAATAGTATTTTTAATAGTTTCATACTGTGCTTGATTGAGCTTGCTGTTGCAATGGGCCCCGAAAGAGCCCCAAAAGTGGAAACCGCGCCCATGTGGCACTCCAGGCAGACTAAAGCAAATGCTCAAGGATTTGAAAGATTTGAAATAGTATTTGAATTCAGGACTGCCGTCTGTTTGTCAGAAAAGAAGTGCCCCTCTTTCTGTATCGCTGATGCCATCTATTCTCTATCTATTCTAGATTGCCCCATAACCCACATCGGTTATTCTATGGTCATCACAGAGCTCACACTCGAAAGCTCAGTCCCAAAACATTCAGTGGAGAGAATCAAAACAAGAGGTGCCAGCCGGTTTGATTGCTGTAGGAAAAATGACATAGAGGCTACAATAGGTAGGTGGAACACTAGGACGAGACTATGCAACAAGTAAGTGGGTGCCGCAAAGTACAACTAACCTGACTTAAACCTAGGCACAGCTTCAGCAACGTATGGTACATCGACAATATCAAATTTAGCTAGTCCATTCCTCGTGGAAATTTAGTACACTGCAAAAAACTGAAATTGCAGAGTAGTGAAGTGTATTCCAACTGCAGCAGTGAAACGGAAGATCATAGTATTGTAGTGAAGTTTAACCTCTCCATAGAATAGCGCTTGTCAGAGTGTGGAGGTCAGAGGTCAGAGTGGAGGTCAACCCTGACAGAAAATATGAAGACAGAACCACCACTAGAGAAAGAGAGAGACTGACCTCAGTCACAACACTGAAAGCCACGGCTCGGGGCCCAGGCTAACTCTACTTTGTTCCTTCCTCCACATTGTTTGAATACTTTTTTATTTCTGGCACTGTGGAGTCAGAGAGCTTGCTCTGGAGGAGACTGCTGCTGATGTTGGCAGGGTGTGTGTGTGTGTGTGTGCTGTGTGCTGTGTGAGGTTTGTGTGTGTATGCGTGTGTGTGTTTGTGTGTGTGGTTTGTGTGTGTGTGTGGTGAGTGTGTGGTGTGTGTGCGGTACGTGTATGTTTGCGGTATGTGTGTATGGTATGTGGGTGGTATGTATGTGTGTGTGTATATGCTGGTGGTGAAGGGCAGGGAGGGGAGGCCCCTACAAAGGTTCCCATTGTTTTCCTTCATCAAAAGCCCTGTGAGCGTGGCCCGCGCGTCCCTCATAATATCATCCCGTAAACGTAATGGGAGGACCGGGAACGACGGAGGCCACTGCCTGGATCGGGAAAATACCTCCATTTGGTAAATCCCACCACAACTCTATCCTCCTGATTCCTGCTTACAAGCAAAAATGAAAGCAGGAAGCACCAGTGACATGGTCTATATAAAAGTGGTCAGATGAAGCAGATGCTAATCTACAGGATTGTTTTGCTATCACAGACTGGAACATGTTCCGGGATTCTTCCGATGGCATTGAGGAGTACACCACATCAATCACTGGGTTTATCAATAAGTGCATCGAGGACATCGTCCCCACAGTGATTGTACGTACATACCCCAACCAGAAACCATGGATTACAGGCAACATTCGCACTGAGCTAACGGGTAGAGCTGCCGCTTTCAAGGTGCGTGACTCTAACCCGGAAGCTTACAAGAAATCCTGCTATGCCCTGCGGCGAACCATCAAACAGGCAAAGCGTCAATACAGGGCTAAGATTGAATCATACTACACCAGCTCCGAATATCGTCTTATGTGGCAGGGCTTGCAAACTATTACAGACTACAAAAGAAAGCACAGCCGCGAGCTGCCCAGTGACACGAACCTACCAGATTAGCTAAATCACTTCTATGCTCGCTTCGAGGCAAGCAACACTGAGGCATGCATGAGAGCATCAGCTGTTTCGGATGACTGTGTAATCATGCCCTTCGTAGCCGACATGAGTAAGACCTTTAAACAGGTCAACATACACAAGGCTGCAGGGCCAGACGGATTACCAGGACGTGTGCTCCGGGCATGTGCTGACCAACTGGCAGATGTCTTCACTGACATTTTTTTTACAGACTCAATTTCCCTGATTGAGTCTGTAATACCAACATGCTTCAAGCAGACCACCATAGTCCCTGTGCCCAAGAACACAAAGGCAACCTGCCTAAATGACTACAGACCCGTAGCACTCACGTCCGTAGCCATGAAGTGCTTTGAAAGGCTGGTAACGGCTCACATCAACACAATTATCCCAGAAACCATAGACCACTCCAATTTGCATACCGCCCAAACAGATCCACAGATGATGCTATCTCTATTGCACTCCACACTGCCCTTTCCCACCTGGACAAAAGGAACACCTATGTGAGAATGCTATTCATTGACGACAGCTCAACGTTCAACACCATAGAACCCTCAAAGCTCATCACCAAGCTATGGATCCTGGGACTAAACACCTACCTTTGCAACTGGATCCTGGACTTCCTGACGAGCCGCCCACAGGTGGTGAGGGTAGGTAGCAACACATCTGCCACGCTGATCCTCAACACTGGAGCCCCCCAGGGGTGCGTGCTCAGTCCCCTCCTGTACTCCCTGTTCACCCACGACTGCATGGCCAGGCACGACTAAAACACCATCATTAAGTTTGCAGACGACACAACAGTGGACGGGAGGAGGTCAGAGACCTGGTCGGGTGGTGCCAGAATAACAACCAAAAATAAGGATAGCCTCTTAAAGAAGAAGTTACAGGTCTGTGAGAGCCAGAAATCTTGCTTGTTTGTAGGTGACCAAATACGTATTTTCCACCATAATTTGCAAATAAATTCATTCAAAATCCTACAATGTGATTTTCTGGATTTTTTTTTCTGATTTTGTCTGTCATAGTTGAAGTGTACCTATGATGAAAATTACAGGCCTCTCTCATCTTTTTAAGTGGGAGAACTTGCACAATTGGTGGCTGACTAAATACTTTTTTGCCCCACTGTATGCATAGTCACTTTAACCATATCTACATGTACGCGCCCATGTGGCACTCCAGGCAGACTAAAGCAAATGCTCAAGGATTTGAAAGATTTGAAATAGTATTTGAATTCAGGACTGCCGTCTGTTTGTCAGAAAACAAGAGCCCCTCTTTCTGTATCGCTGAAGAGCCTGACTAACCGGTGTCTGTATGTAGCCTTGCTACTTTTATAGCCTCGCTACTGTATATAGCCTCGATACTGCTTTTCACTGTCTTTTTACTGTTGTTTTTATTTCTTTACTTACCTATTGTTCACCTAATACCTTTTTTGCACTACTGGTTAGAGCCTGTAAGTAAGCATTTCACTGTAAGGTCTACTACACCTGTTGTATTCGGCACACGTGACAAATAAACTTTGATTTGATTTGATTTACTGCCATACCTCCACTGTGGCAGATGACACAAACTACACTGCTGCCTGCTTTAAAGATAAAATAGCCTGAGCACCGAGGTAAAACAATGGAGAGCACAGAGTTCAGTCTGGTTTAACCAGGCTAAATGAATGAATGCCTTTGGAGAAGAACTGATGCTCAGTGTAAAATGTTTTTGATAAATGAGTTAATTATCCAAGTGAATTAGAAATGGAAAAGCCTTCGAGGAGCAGGGTGAGGTAAGGGCTGGATGCAGGGGTCTGCTCCCTCCTGACAGTGTGAGGTTCCAGCGTCTAAAACGTAGCTAACTTTAGAACGTAAGGAAGTGAGAGGGGAAAGGTGTACTGTTCAGACTGGGGTCAGGTTAAGTGTAGCCTACGCCTACACTAAGGGGGTCCCTTACCACAATGACACCCACACACACACACTAGGGCTGGGCGATATGGGCAAAATATCATATCACATTAATTTTCTCATTTTTGATGGTATCACAGCATTTGACGGTATTTAAGTTTCTAAATAATAAAAGTTCTTAATATGTTTTATGGGTAGTGCATGACCCTAGGAATTCTAAGTGGCTTTCTCCATTCTAATTGGTTGAACAGTATAAAGCAATCTTCAACCAGGACAAAACTGACAGTGAAGTAGTCCTATTTGTAGAGCATTGCATAGGAATCAAAGTCCTCTTTTGTAGCATCTAACTCTGGTACTCGACCAATGGTTACCATTTGCATTAGAGGTCAACCGATTATGATTTTTCACCGCCGATACCAATACCGATTATTGGAGGACCAAAAAAGCCGATACCGATTAATCTGCCGATTCTTATATATATATTTGTAATAATGACAATTACAACAATACTGAATGAACACTTTTATATTAACTTAATATAATACATAAATAAAATCAATTTAGTCTCAAATAAATAATGAAACATGTTCAATTTGGTTTAAATAATGCAAAATCACAGTGTTGGAGAAGGAAGTAAAAGTGCAATGTGCTATGTAAGAAAGCTAACGTTTCAGTTCCTTGCTCAGAACATGAGAACATAAAAGCTGGTTGTTCCTTTTAACATGAGTTTTCAATATTCTCAGTTAAGAGGTTTTAGGTTGTAGTTATTATAGGAATTATAGGACTATTTCTCTCTATACCATTTGTATTTCATATACCTTTGACTATTGGATGTTCTTATAGGCACTATAGTATTGCCAGCCTAATCTCGGGAGTTGATTGTCTTGAAGTCATAAACAGCGCTGTGCTTGCAGCGCAACAGCGAAGAGCTGCTGGCAAACGCAGGAAAGTGCTGTTTGAATGAATGCTTACGAGCCTGCTGCTGCCTACCACCGCTCAGTCAGACTGCTCTATCAAATATCAAATCAAAGACTTAATTATAATATAATAAAGACACAGAAATACGAGCCGTAGGTCATTAATATGGTAAAATCCATAAAAAAATATTTTGAAAACAAAACGATCATTCTTTCAGTGAAATTTGGAACCGTTCCGTATTTTATAGATCAGTGGCAACCCTAAGTCTAAATATTGCTGTTACATTGCACAACCTTCAATGTTATGTCATAATTATGTAAAATTCTGGCAAATTAATTACGGTCTTTGTTAGGAAGAAATGGTCTTCACACAGTTCGCAACGAGCCAGGCGGCCCAAACTGTTGTATATACCTGGACTGTGCTTGCACTGAACGTAAGAAAAGTGACACAATTTCCCTAGTTAATATTGATGGCTGTGATTCGATGATAAATTATCAGGCACCGCATTGATTATATGCAACACAGGACAAGCTAGTTAAACTAGTAATATCATCAACCATGTGTAGTTAACTCATGATTATGTTAATATTGATTGTTTTTTATAAGATAAGTTTAATGCTAGCTAGCAACTTACCTTGGCTCCTTGCTGCAAACACGTAACAAGCGGTCAGCCTGCCACGCAGTCTCCTCGTGGATTGCAATGTAAGCGGCCATAATCGGAGTTCAAAAATGCTGATTACCTATTGTTATGAAAACTTGAAATCAATTAATCGGCCATTCTGATTAATGGGTCGACCTCTAATTTGCATAGCTATTTGTTTAATTCCAGCATTCCCTTACAGAATTTTAATGAATTTCTTCATTTCCCGCACTCATTTCCCAGCCAGCACATTTGGTTCCTTGGAAGTTGTGTGAACATGAGTGTTTGGTTCTGGGAACAAAGCCATAAGTTTCCTGATTGGTAAACTGAAAAAGAACGGAAGTGAACATCTAGCCTGTTCTAGGAATGGTGATTTTTAGGTTGCAGGGAGGTTCTGCGAACATTTTACTATGGTTCCCTCAAAGTTTTTCTGGGAGGTTTTATTAATGTTCTGAGAACAGAAATTATAGGTTATTTGAAGATCATAAAATAACATTCTGAGAACATGTTTAAATACGACTTTTAATAACACTGCTACAGTAGCTTAGTTTTGGTAAACTGTTTTGAACTATAAGCACAGATAGGACACATTGACATTAATTTGCTTAGGTATTAATAATGCAAACACATCTTTTTTATGGTGGCACTGCATCAGTGCGATTCAAACCTATAATCCTCTACTCTCTATACTTGGAATTAGTCTACTGTGCCAGCAGGATGGAACTAGCATGCAATGTTTTTTTACGCATACAAAGCTGTTCATTTTAGTCTATTCAAACAGACCCCAATTCAAAGGAAACAAGCACTCATTAAAAGGACATTTCTAAAATGTGCAACTTTATATTCATTATCTCCAGCACCACCCCAACATCAACATATGTGAAGATTGCCTACTACTTGCCTACTACTAGGTTGATGATGTTACTGTAAACACTTATCTTCCTCTATCTTTTTACGACAAAACATAGAAACGAGCACATACACCATATATACAAAACTATAGGGACATGCCTTCACATTTGTGGATTCGGCTATTTCAGCCACACCCGTTGCAGACAGGTGTACACAATCGAGCACACAGCCATGTAATCTCCATAGACAAGCATTGGCAGTAGAATGGCCTTACTGAAGAGCTCAGTGACATTCAAAGTGGCACCGCCATAGGATGCAACCTTTCGAACAAGTCAGTTCATCAAATTTCTGCCCTGCAAGAGCTGCCCCGGTCAACTGTAAGTGTTGTTATTGTGAAGTGGAAACGTCTAGGAGCAACAACGGCTCAGCCGTGAAGCGGTAGGCCACACAAGCTCACAGAACGGGACCACGGAGTGCTGAAGCTAATAAAAATTGTATGTCTTCGGTTGCAGCACTCACTACTGAGTTCCAAACTGCCTCTGGAAGCAAAGTCAGCACCGTTCGTTGGGAGCTTCATGAAATGAGTTTTCATGGCCGAGCAGCCACACACAAACCTAAGATTACAATGCGCAATGCCAAGCGCTGGCTGGAGTGGTGTAAAGCTCACCGCTATTGGACTCTGGAGCAGTGGAAACGCGTTCTCTGGAGTGATGAATCATGATTCACCATCTGGCAGTCCAATGGATACCAGGAGAACACTACCTGCCCGAATGCATAGTGCCAAATGTAAAGTTTAGTGGAGGAGGAATAATGGTCTGGGAATGTTTTTCATAGTTCGGGCTAGGCCCCTTAGTTCCAGTGAAGGGATATCTTAACGCTACAGCATACAATGACATTCTAGATGATTCTGTGCTTCCAACTTTGTGGCAACAGTTTGGGGAAGGCCTTTTCCTGTTTCTGCATGACAATGCCCCTGTACACAAAGTGAGGTCCATAAAGAAATGGTTTGTTGAGATCGGTGTGGAAGAACTTGACTGGCCTGCATAGAGCCCTGACCTCAACCCCATCGAACACCTTTGGGATGAATTGGAACGCCGACTGCGAGCCAAGCCTAATCACCTAACATCAGTGCCAGACCTTAGTAATGCTCTTGTGGCTGAATGGAATGTTCCAACATCTAGTCTAGTGGAAAGCCTTTCCAGAAAAGTGGAGGCTGTTATAGCAGCAAAGGGGGGACGAACTCCATATTAATATACATGATTTTGGAATGAGAGGTTCGACGAGCAGGTGTCCACATACTTCAGGTAATGTAGTGTATGTTGACGTGGTAATGAATATATATATTTTTAAATGTCCCTTTAAAAGTTATTTTCACTTTCTATGTGTCAATCAGAAGGTCTCTAGTCTTTTGGTGCGCGTGAACAAGAGCGCGCTCCGTGTTGTTTTTCTTCGGTATTGGAAACTGTTTATCCTGTGTTAAATTTTATCGATTATTTACATTTTAGGGTACCTGAGGTTGGATTAGAACCGTTGTTCGAAATGTTTGGCCCAAGTTTACAGGTATCTTATTAGATACTTTGCAGTCATGTTGGGCGAGTTGGAACCGGTGTATTTCTGAATCAAACCGCCAAATAAATGGACATTTTGGGGATATAAAGAAGGAATTTATCGAACAAAATGACCATTCATTGTGTCACTGAGACATTTGGGATTGCAAAAAGATGCAGATCTTCAAAGGTAAGGCATTTATTATATCGTTATTTCTGACTTTTGTGTCGCACCTAACTGGTTGAAAAATTATTTTCATGTTTTTGTATGCGGGGCGCTGTCCTCAGATGGTGTGGTGTGCTTTCGCCGTAAAGCCTTTTTGAAATCTGACACAGTGGCTGGATTAACAAGAAGTTAAGCTTAATTTTGATGTATTACGCTTATATTTTCGTGAATGTTGAATATTTATATTTCTGTAGTTTGAATTTGGCGCTCTGCAATTTCTGCAATTTTGTCAAATCTATCCCGCTAACGGGATTGGAGCGTTAAGGGATGGCCAGCACACCTGAACACACTTAACAAGATAGAGTATAGAGAGTTTTATTGACGCTGAGAACAGAATGTACACTGAACAAAAATATAAACGCAAATGCAACAATTTCAGTTACAGTTCATATAAGGAAATCAGTCAATTGAAATACATTTATTGGGCCCTAATCTATGGATTTCAAATGACTGTGAATACAGAATTGCATTCGTCAGTCACAGATACCTTAAAAAAAAGGTAGGTGCGTGGATCACCATTTGTCTCATGCAGCAAGACCTCCTTCGCATATAGTTGATCAGGCAGTTGATTGTGACCTGTGGAATGTTGTCCCACTCCTCTTCAATGGCAGTGAGAAGTTGCTTGATATTGGCAGGGACAAGAACACGCTGTCGTACACGTCGATCCAGAGCATCCCAAACGTGCTCAATGGGTGACATGTCTGGTGAGCATGCAAGAACTGGGACATTTTCAGCTTCCAGGAATTGTGTGCAGATTCTTGTGACATGGGACCGATGAATGTCACGACAATGGGCCTCAGGATCTCGTCACAGTATCTCTGTGCATTCAAATTGCCATCGATAAAATGGAATTGTGTCCGTAGCCCATAGCTTATGCCAGTCCGTACCATAACCCAGCCGCCACCATGGGGCACTCTGTTCACAACGTTGACGTCAGCAAACCGCTCGCCCACACGACGTCATACATGCAATCTGCCATCTGCCATCTGCCCGGTGCCGCTGAAACCGGAATTCATCTGTGAAGAGCACACTTCTCCATCGAAGGTGAGCATTTGCCCACTGAGCTCGGATATGACGCCGAATTGCAGTCAGGTCAAGACCCTGGTGAGGACGACGAGCACGCAGATGAGCTACCCTGAGACAGTTTCTGACATTTTGTGCAGAAAGGATTTGGTTGTGCAAACCTACAGTTTCATCAGTTGTCTGGGTGGCTGGTCTCAGACTATCCCCCATGTGTAGAAGCCAGATGTGGAGGTCCTGGGCTGGAGTGGTTACACGTGGGCTGTGGTTGTGAGGCCTGTTGGACGTACTACCAAATTCACTAAAATGACTTTGGAGGTTGGCTTATGGTAGAGAAATTAATATTAAATTCTCTGGCAACAGCTCTGGTGGACATTTCTGCATTCAGCTTGTCAATTGCACGCTCCCTCAAAACTTGAGTGGCCTTATATTGTCCCAGCACAAGGTGCACTTGTGCAATGATCATGCTGTTTGGTTGACTTGTTGTGCTTAGTAGTTAGGGTTGTGCTAGCAAGATAGCTAGCTAGCAGTTCTCAGCTGTTAGCAGTTTCTTACTGGCGATAAAAACAGATGATTGCCATAATTCTTTAGTCATTACTGAATTATTTAATATAAATAATATAACAAATCAAACATTAAAATACAGTTATATACGGTAAAGTAAAAATCCAAACCAATCTGTGAATGAATACCAGTATATTTTTTATGGTTTACCACCCAGCCCTAACACCAGCATGTACAACACACACACAAATGCACATTTGGAGAGCAGAAAAGACACCTGAAAGAAAGCCACAGAGACAGAGAGGAGGTTATATATGAATGTTGCGGTTGCCACAGAGAAAGAATGATGGTGATAGCATGCATTGCCTAGGGTGAAAACTAAAGGCTTGAACAGTTCATATCAAACAGCTCCAGGTAAAAGCAGGGAGGGAGCATTAAGGGGGGTTGTCAGTCAGTGTTTAGTGCTTCACTATCCAGTCACTATCAGACAGACTAGTCAGCTAATTAGAGTAGAGTAGATGAATGAACCATAAACTATATTAGTCTGCCTCAAAGAAGTGCCCCCCAGTTTGATAAATCGGTAGACATGCCAGCAAAAGGAAAAGAGAAGAAGAGGGGCCACTCTTTCTTTACTTTGACCCCTCACTTTCAAAGACAGAAAAAGTGAAAAACAGACAGCAAAAAGGCTGACGTGGTTTCCATCTATTCATATAATATGAAAAGCTAATTTGCATGAAAAGCTCTCAAACATGGTACAAATCTCTGCGGTCAAAAATGTTGTTCTATTTTCTTTGTTTTGCAATGCTTCAAAGGAACTGAACATGCTTAAATGGATTCTGCCCAGAGCCGCAGGGGCCCCGGCGCAGCCGATGGATCGGAGGGACAGAGAGACAGGAATCTGGGGGAGAGCTGAGAGGGAGGCCAGGTGCTGCTCTGGCCTGGGTGCCCCAGCAACAGGAATGGGAAATGGGCCTGGGATGGAAAATGGGAAGGGCTGCCAGTGTGGGTCCACTCACTGTGGGAACATATCTCTGGGTCCAGGGAGAGAGACATTGAAGACACACAGCATTAAGCTATGCGGTACGTCCTGATATAATCAAATGTGGGTAGTCCCAGACTCAACACTTTTGAGCTGAGTACTGAATATTATTTTATTGTCACTTACAGATCCAGACTAATGGAACTGATTCAGACAGCCACAACAGACAGACAGCCTTTTTGCATTTAAACCCTCAAAGCCTCAGATTGGCCCCTTTTCCAGATGTTCTCAAGAGCTTTCTGCTCTTGATTCTTCTCCCCTAGATATAAACATTTGACTTCTTTGCTACTGAACGAAAACAGGCCAAGAAGCAAAGCAGGCCACGCGTTTCCACTCCAACCCCCGCTCAGAAACCACCAGGCAGGCAGGAAGAGCCTGGGGTCAGTGTCACCCTCTGTGTGTATGTGTGTGCATTCGGTCTTCAATGAGGTCTGGAGGGCCGCACTGACATTGTTTTATATTTCCATGCCATCAAAATATGCAAAAAAATAATCCTCTATCCATCATTTTTGGAATCTTTAATGCTGCCTGACTGTCTAGTGATTATTAGCGAGCTGGAAAGTAGAAACTATATGAATGTAGACCCTTTATTCTACACCGTTTAGATTTGGTTTTAGTCATTTTAAAATGTATCAAGTTCGTTCACCCCCCCACGCCGTATGTTTGACACCACTGGTTTAGACTTTAGGAATATTATCACAGTTTGTCCTATCCAGCCCCACTGCGAGCTAGTTTCATTCATTACAAACGGAACTTCCGTAGAATGTTTAGACCACGGCCTACTGGCTGTTTTGTGATATTTGCTGGGAATTATTTTCAGCCGGAGTTTAGCATTGTTCAGGGCGTAGTTTGAGACTGAGCAGGTGGGTCCTTGCAAAGCAGTACATTCTGGGTAAAAAAGCAGGGCTTTTGCCTATGTCAGTGTCAGCCATTTGATGTGGTGAAAAGCTGTGGAGAAATCCTGAACCAGACATTTGCATGAAGAGAACGGTTTACAAATGCAAATGGGGAGAAATCTGCATTTGAGGCTAACATGGATATGAATCTGTGTCAGCAACACCGGTATAGGTAGTCTTTAACTATGGTTGTGCAGTTCCAGGAGATTGCGATTGATGGGACACCTAACTCATGCCCCACAGTCCTACAGTAGGCATACGTACCTCCTACATTCTGGATACATAACGGAAAAAGACAGGGGCAGCCAGACCAGCAGCACAGCCAAATAGCATGTATGCTCTGTGGTTTAAAGTAAAGTATCTCTTTCTCAAAAGGAAGATATGTTTACTACAGCAGAGCGCCATCCCTAAGAGATAAAGCCTGATCGTAATGAAACATGTCGCATCCTCTCAGCTCAGCACTGGACTTCAAAAGCTCTGCTCAAAATGAATTGTGAAATCCAAGCCACTGAAGAAGAAAAAAGCTTATAGAGGTCATTTGAGCGAAAAGTCACCACAAATCAGGAATCTAACACATCCCCAGGGTGCACAGTGTCTGTTGCCAGGGATAGGAACCATCTAGATTTTTTTTTAAAAAGGACTATAATGAAACCTTATCCCCCAAGGTTTGTAGCTGCTTCACTTTGTTTGCTTAAAGGTCTATTCTGAACGGTGTGTGATGGCGGTGGGTGAAACATGAGGCCTGGCTCTGTGGCCGACCGACCAATGTCCTGTCTGTGTATCTATCTATCTATAGATCTGCCTGCCTGCCAGGCTGCTATAGCAAGGCTGCACTGTAAACAAATGACATCTGACTGGAACATGGGCTATGGCTGCTGGGGGACAGACTACACAAATGTGGGCTAACAAGCAGGCTAGTGTATATTATATATCTATAACATTTAATTTAGATTGTAGGAAAGCATCTTCATGTAAACAAACTGATCATTCTACACAACTACACAGGCAGATGTTGGCTAATACATACTTGCATTCCTGTTTGTTTAGCCAACATATACCTGCCAAAATGAAATGTTAAAGATAGATAGATATGATCATACCTATTGATCTATATAAAAAACATTTAGTGTAACCACAGATGTAAACCTAAAACCCAATTAATTCAGCCATGAAGAAGAGAAGTGCTTAGCACAGAAACCCCCCATGACTTTAAATTCATAACATTCCAACATGTAGCAATTTTTTCTTGTCTTTTTTGAGAATAGATTGTGGATGTGAGGAAACAGCAGAGGGAGCTCCCCCCTATCCACATCAATGGGACCACAGTGGAGAGGGTGAAAAGCTTCAGGTTTCTCAGTGTACACATCACTGACAATCTGAAATGGTCCACTCACACAGACAGTGTGGTGAAGTAGGTGCAACAGCGCCTCTTCAACCTCAGGAGGCTGAAGAAATTTGTCTTGGCCCCTAAGACCCTCACAAACTTTTACAGATGAACAAATGAGAGCATCCTGTCAGGCTGTATCACCGCCTGGTACGGAAACTGCACAGCTCGCAACCGTAGTGATCTCTGCCCAACACATCGCCAGGGACACAATGCCTGCCCTCCAGGACACCTACAGCACCCAATGTCACAGGAAGACCAAGAAGATCATCAAGGACATCAACCACCCGGCTACCACTTCGGTTACTCAACCCTGCACCTTAGAGGATGCTGACCTATACACAACTGAAGTCAGAAGTTTACATGCACTTAGGTTGGAGTCATTAAAACTCATTTTTCAACTACTAAACAAATTTTGTGTTAACAAACTATAGTTTTGGCAAGTTCGTTAGGATATCTACTTTGTGCATGACACAGGTAATTTTTATAACAATTGTTTACAGACAGATCATTTCACTTATAATTCACTGTATCACAATTCCAGTGGGTCAGAAGTTTACATGCACTAAGTTGACTGTGCCTTTAAACAGCTTGGAAAAGTCCAGAAAATGATGTCATTGCTTTAGAAGCTTCTGATAGGTTAATTGACATCATTTGAGTCAATTGGAGGTGTACCTGTGGATTTATTTCAAGGCCTACCTTCAAATGCAGTGCCTATTTGCTTGACATGGGAAAATCAAAGGAAATCAGCCAAGACCACAGAAAAAAATTGGAGACCTCCACAAGTCTGGTTCATCCTTGGGAGCAATTTCCAAACGCCTGAAGGTACTATGTTCATCTGTACAAACAACAGTACGCAAGTATAAACACCATGGGACCACAGCCGTCATACCGCTCAGGAAGGAGACGTGTTCTGTCTCCTAGAGATGAACGTACTTTGGTGCTAAAAGTGCAAATCAATCCCAGAACAACAGCAAAGGACCTTGTGAAGATGCTGGAGGAAACAAGTACCATAGTATATATATCCACAGTAAAAAGAGTCATATATCAACATAACCTGAAAGGCAGCTCAGCAAGGAAGAAGCCACTGCTCCAAAAACGCCATTCAAAAGCCAGACTACGGTTTGCAACCGCACATGGGGACAAAGATCTTACTTTTTTGAGAAATGTCCTCTGGTCTGATGAAACAAAAATTAAACTTGTTTGGCCAAAATTACCATCGTTATGTTTGGAGGAAAAAGGGGGAAGCTTGCAAGCCGAAGAACACCCTCCCAACCGTGAAACACGGGGGTGGCAGCATCATGTTGTGGGGGTGCTTTGCTGCAGGAGGGACTGGTGCACTTCACAAAATAGATGGCATCATGAGGAAAGAATATTATGTGGATATATTGAAGCAACATCTCAAGACATCAGTCAGAAAGTTAAAGCTTGGTCGCAAATGGGTCTTCCAAATGGACATTGACCCCAAGCATACATCCAAAGTTGTGGTAAAATGGCTTAAGGACAACAAAGTCAAGGTATTGGAGTGGCCATCATAAAGCAATGACCTCAATCATATAGAACATTTGTGGGCAGAACTGAAAAAGCGTGTGCGAGCAATGAGGCCTACAAACCTGACTCAGTTATACCAGCTCTGTCAGGAGGAATGGGCCAAAATTCACCCAACTTATTGTGGGAAGCTTGTGGAAGCTTCCACGAAATGTTTGACCCAAGTTAAACAATTTAAAGGCAATGCTACCAAATACTAATTGGGTCAGAAGTTGGGTCAGAAGTTTACATACACTCAATTAGTATTTGGTAGCATTGCCTTTAAATTGTGATGAAAGAAATAAAAGCCGAAATAAATGATTCTCTCTACGATTATTCTGACATTTCACATTCTTAAAATAAAGTGGTGATCCTAACTGACCTAAGACTGGGCATTTTTAGTCGGATTGAATGTCAGCAATTGTGAAAAACTGAGTTTAAATGTATTTGGCTAAGGTGTATGTAAACTTCCGACTTCAACTGTACATAGACATGGAATAACTGGCCACTTGAATCATGGAACACCAGTCACTTTAATAATGTTTACATACTGCTTTACTCATTTCATATGTATATACTATATACTATTCTACTGTATTTTAGTCAATGTCACTCCCACATTGCTAGTCTTAATATTTCTTAATTCCATTCTCTTACTTTTAAATGTGTGTGTATTGTTAGATACTACTGCACTGTTGGAGCAAGGAACACAAGCATGTGACCAATACAATTTGATTTGATAACTGCTAGCTTGCTAGTAGATACCATAGACTTTCAGTCATTGTGCTAACGCCAGTTAGCATTGGCTCCCGAAACTACGAATAACTTCCATCATACTGGATGCAATCTTACACAAGTAACAACAATAGCAACATGGGTAATTAGCGTTATCTGTGTCTATGGCCGTATTTGTATCTGTCCTGGAGAGACGTGGAGCAGCAGGTGTCCTGGCTCAGCACCTGGCCTTACTACATTGGCCCAGGGTCCTGGGTAAAACCAGTAACAGCTGTGGCCTCAGTGACTCACATCCAGCGCCAGGAAGCATGGGGCTCTCTGCCACATCCCCCCCCACCCCCCACCTCATCACATCCCTTTACGCTGAGAGATCACAGCCATGGCAGCATAACATCCTCACAATCACATTCAATGCCAGCCAACATTCTACATTCTACTAACTTAAGTGTGGATCCAAGAGTGGACAGTGCGCCAGAAAGAAAGGGAGGGGAAAAGGTTTAGCACTCTGGCTCTCCTCCATTCAAATGGATAAGGTAATCTTAAACAAGGACAACTGCCTGGTTCCAACCAAGATACGCACAGTAAACAAACAGAAAGAAATAGCAAACAACCCTTGTATGCTACACAGTAGAGAGCATTTAAATGTTGTATGGCACAGACTTACAGTAGGTTACAGAGCCCCAAGACATTTTTGGGGAGGGCAGATAGAGATGGGGGAAAAAGATATGCAGTTACATATCGCGGTTTTGTACAAAATGTTTTTTTTGCCATCCAATAGCTTGTTCTCCATCTTCATATTAAATAGTAAGCCAACGTATTCAGCACTTTATTTCTATGACTGATCAAAACAAATGTTCTCATGCTCTCTCGTCTCTGCAGCAGAGCAAAATGTTTGGAACATCAAATCAGAATAAAATCGCAGTATCGAATCGCAATACATATAGAGTTGTGAAAATCGCATTACATATCATATCGGCACCTAAGTAATGTGATAATATCGTATTGTGAGGTCACAGGCAATTTCCATCTCGAACAGATACAGGATGGTCCGGCAAAGAAAGCCGTTCACTTGGACAAGATACTTATTCAACTGCTCAACTGTATCACTGCCACCACTCAAACCTCCCATAGCACTTCAACAGTATGCCTGGGTAAAATGGTCTTACCTTCTTGAGCAGGGGCAGACACTGAGGCACCTTGCGCTCCGGGCTCTCCAGCTTGACAATGCTGATGAAGTCAGACTCCTGGCGCTCATCTTCACTGGTGTTGCACAGGGACAGAGGGTGAGACTGAAAAGGAGAGAGATCGAACAAGGATTTAGAACCAAACCAGAGGGACAGACAGGGAACCAAATCGTCTGTGATCTTACCAAGTTGCACGTTACAATAGGTAACGCAATAGCGGCTCCAAACTCTGTGGTTCTATCACATCAGTCAGCTTTGCTGTGACCACCAAAACATATAGTAGCATAGGCCTATTGATGTATCTTTAAAACATTATAGTACATTAAGATATCAACAGAGCAAGGGAAGATTAGAATAAGGTGTGCTCATTTAACACAAAATCCAGCTCCATGAGTGTGTACTGAATCTACCGCTAGCTGTCCATACTGATGGTGTACGGTTGATATACTGTATGCATTGAACTTCCTGGACAAGTGGACGAAGATTTGACTAATAGTCTCCTTATGAAGATTACAGAAAGAAAATCTATGGAGAAAATAAGCTCTCCTCTCTCTCTTCTCCCAGCCACTTTCCCTCAACATGACAGTGGCTCAATTAACATATGCATGCACTCACAGAAAAATTGCCTGTGAAAATACAGCACGATTGACACATGATGACAAGAGCAGGCATGGCATGACTGGTGGTGTTGTCTGGGACCACGGACTGGTCTGGTACAGTTGAAGTCGGAAGTTTACATACACTTAGGTTGGAGTCATAAAAACTTGTTTTTCAACCACTCCGCACATTTCTTGTTAACAAACTATAGTTTTGACAAGTCGGTTAGGACATCTACTTTGTGCATGACACAAGTCATTTTTCCAACAGTTGTTTACAGACAGAATATTTCACTTATAATTCACTGTATCACAATTCCAGTGGGTCATAAGTTTACATGCATTAAGTTGACTGTGCCTTTAAACAGCTTGGAAAATTCCAGAAAATTATGTCATGGCTTTAGAAGCTTCTGATAGGCTAATTGACATCATTTGAGTCAATTGGAGGTGAACCTGTGGATGTATTTCAAGGCCTACCTTCAAACTCAGTGCCTATTTGCTTGACATCATGGGAAAATCAAAAGAAATCAGCCAAGACCTCAGAAAAATAATTGGAGACCTCCACAAGTCTGGTTCATCCTTGGGAGCAATTTCCAAATGCCTGAAGGTACCATGTTCATCTCTACAAACAATAGTACGCAAGTATAAACACCATGGGACCACACAGATGTCAAACCGCTCAGGAAGGAGACCCATTCTGTCTCCTAGAGATGAACATACTTTGGTGCGAAAAGTGCAAATCAATCCCAGAACAACAGCAAAGGACCGTGTGAAGCTGCTGGAGGAAACAGGTACAAAAGTATCTATATTCACAGTAAAAAAGAGTTCTATGTCGATATAACCTGAAAGGCCGCTCAGCAAGGAAGAAGCCACTGCTCCAGGTACACCATCCCAACCGTGAAGCACAGGGGTGGCATCATCATGTTGTGGGGATGCTTTGCTGCAGGAGGTGTACTTCACAAAAAAGATGGCATCATGAGGAGAAAATTATGTAGATACAGTGCCTTGCGAAAGTATTCGGCCCCCTTGAACTTTGCGACCTTTTGCCACATTTCAGGCTACAAACATGAAGATATAAAACTGTATTTTTTTGTGAAGAATCAACAACAAGTGGGACACAATCATGAAGTGGAACGACATTTATTGGATATTTCAAACTTTTTTAACAAATCAAAAACTGAAAAATTGGGCGTGCAAAATGATTCAGCCCCTTTACTTTCAGGGCAGAAAACTCTCTCCAGAAGTTCAGTGAGGATCTCTGAATGATCCAATGTTGACCTAAATGACTAATGATGATAAATACAATCCACCTGTGTGTATTTAAGTCTCCGTATAAATGCACCTGCACTGTGATAGTCTCAGAGGTCCGTCAAAAGCGCAGAGAGCATCATGAAGAACAAGGAACACACCAGGCAGGTCCGAGATACTGTTGTGAAGAAGTTTAAAGCCGGATTTGGATACAAAAAGATTTCCCAAGCTTTGAACATCCCAAGGAGCACTGTGCAAGCGGTAATATTGAAATGGAAGGAGTATCAGACCACTGTAAATCTACCAAGACCTGGCCGTCCCTCTAAACTTTCAGCTCATACAAGGAGAAGACTGATCAGAGATGCAGCCAAGAGGCCCATGATCACTCTGGATGAACTGCAGAGATCTACAGCTGAGGTGGGAGACTCTGTCCATAGGACAACAATCAGTCGTATATTGCACAAATCTGGCCTTTATGGAAGAGTGGCAAGAAGAAAGCCATTTCTTAAAGATATCCATAAAAAGTGTCGTTTAAAGTTTGCCACAAGCAACCTGGGAGACACACCAAACATGTGGAAGAAGGTGCTCTGGTCAGATGAAACCAAAATTGAACTTTTTGGCAACAATGCAAAACGTTATGTTTGGCGTAAAAGCAACACAGCTCATCACCCTGAACACACCATCCCCACTGTCAAACATGGTGGTGGCAGCATCATGGTTTGGGCCTGCTTTTCTTCAGCAGGGACAGGGAAGAATGTTAAAATTGATGGGAAGATGGATGGAGCCAAATACAGGACCATTCTGGAAGAAAACCTGATGGAGTCTGCAAAAGACCTGAGACTGGGACGGAGATTTGTCTTCCAACAAGACAATGATCCAAAACATAAAGCAAAATCTACAATGGAATGGTTCAAAAATAAACATATCCAGGTGTTAGAATGGCCAAGTCAAAGTCCAGACCTGAATCCAATCGAGAATCTGTGGAAAGAACTGAAAACTGCTGTTCACAAATGCTCTCTATCCAACCTCACTGAGCTCGAGCTGTTTTGCAAGGAGGAATGGGAAAAAATGTCAGTCTTTCGATGTGCAAAACTGATAGAGACATACCCCAAGCGACTTACAGCTGTAATCACAGCAAAAGGTGGCGCTACAAAGTATTAACTTAAGGGGGCTGAATAATTTTGCACGCCCAATTTTTCAGTTTTTGATTTGTTAAAAAAGTTTGAAATATCCAATAAATGTCGTTCCACTTCATGATTGAGTCCCACTTGTTGTTGATTCTTTACAAAAAAATACAGTTTTATATCTTTATGTTTGAAGCCTGAAATGTGGCAAAAGGTCGCAAAGTTCAAGGGGGCCGAATACTTTCGCAAGGCACTGTATATTGAAGCAACATTTCAAGACATCAGTTAAAGCTTGAACACAAATGGGTCTTCCAAATGACCCCAAGCATACTTGACCCCAAGCAAAATGGCTTGATGACAACAAAGTCAAGGTATTAGAGTGGCCATCACAAAGCCCTGACCTCAATCCTATCGACATTTGGGGGCAGAACTGAAAAAGCGTGTGCGAGCAAAAGAGGCCTACAAACCTGACTCAGTTACGCCAGGTCTGTCAGGAGGAATGGGCCAAAATTCACCCAACTTATTGTGAGAAGCTTGTGGAAGGCTACCCAAAACGTTTGACCCAAGTTAAACAATTTAAAGACAATGCTACCAAATACTAATTGAGTGTATGTAAACTTCTGACCCACTGGGAATGTGATGGAAGAAATAAAAGCTGAAATAAATAATTCTCTCTACTATTATTCTGACATTTCACATTGTTAAAATAAAGTGGTGATCCTAACTGACGTAAAACAGGGAATATTTATTCGGATTAAATGTCATGAATTGTGAAAAACTGCATTTAAATGTATTTGGCTAAGGTGTATGTAAACTTCCAACTTCAACTGTATACATACAGCTGATAAAGGAAATGCTTTAGTAAATGAGGGATACAAAGAATATTGAAAGCAGGTTCTTCCACTAGAGGTCGACCAATTAATCAGAATGGCCGATTAATTAGGGCCGATTTCACGTTTTCATAACAATCGGTAATCGGAATGTTTGGACACCACCGATCATGGCCGATTACATTGCACTCCACGAGGAGACTGCAGTGCAGCAAGGAGGTGCTAGCTAGCATTAAATGTATCTTATAAAAAACAATCAATCTTAACATAGTCACTAGTTAACTACATGGTTGATGATATTACTAGGTTATCTAGCTTGTCCTGCGTTGCATATAATCATTGCGGTGCCTGTTAATTTATCTGTTAACTACCTGTTATGCGAGTGCAGCAAGGAGCCAAGGTAAGGTGCTAGCATTAAATGTATCTTATAAAAAACAATCAATCTTAACATAATCACTAGTTAACTACATGGTTGATGATATTACTAGTTTATCTAGCTTGTCCTGCGTTGCATATAATCGATGCGGTGCCTGTTAATTTATCATTGAATCACAGCCTACTTCGCCAAACGGGTGATTTAACAAGCGCATTCGCGAAAAAAGAATGGTCGTTGCACCAATGTACCTAACCATAAACATCAATGCCTTTCTTAAAATCAATACACAAGTACATATTTTTAAACCTGCATATTTTGTTATTATTGCCTGCTAACATGAATTTATTTTAACTAGGGAAATTGTGTCACTTCTCACGTTCATTGCACCCAGAGTCAGGGTATATGCAACAGTTTGGGCCACGTGGCTCGTTGCGAACTAATTTGCCAGAATTGTACATAATTATGACATAGCATTGAAGGTTGTGCAATGTAACAGCAATATTTAGACTTAGGAATGCCACCCGTTACAATAAAATACGGAACGGTTCCATATTTCACTGAAATAATAAACGTTTTGTTTTCGAAATGATGGTTTCCGGATTCGACCATATTAATGAACAAAGGCTCGTATTTCTGTGTGTTATTATATTATAATTAAGTCTATGATTTGATAGAGCAGTCTGACTGAGCGGTGGTAGGCAGCAGCAAGCTCGTAAGCATTCATTCAAACAGCACTTTCCTGCACTTTTCAGTAGCTCTTCGCAATGTTTCAAGCATTGCGCTGAGATTAGGCTGGCAATACTAAAATACCTATTAGAACATCCAATAGTCAAAGGTATATGAAATACAAATGGTATGGAGAGAAATAGTCCTATAATTCGTATAATAACTACAACCTAAAACTTCTTACCTGGGAACATTGAAGACTAATGTTAAAAGGAACCACCAGCTTTCATATGTTCTCATGTTCTGAGCAAGGAACTTAAACGTTAGCTTTTTTTACATGGCACATATTGCACTTTTACTTTCTTCTCCAAACACTTTGTTTTTGCATTATTTAAACCAAGTATTTAAACCAAATTGACAATTTTTCATTATTTATTTGAGACTAAATTGATTTTTATTTATGTATTATATTAAGTATCAGTATTGTTGTAATTGTCATTATTACAAATATCTATATCTATATATATATATATAATTCGGCCGATTAATCGGTATCGGCTTTTGTTCGTCCTCCAATAATCGGTATTGGTGTTGAAAAATCATAATCGGTCGACCTCTAGCTTCTACACAGGTGTGGTTCCTGAGTTACGTCCCATCATGCTTAGGGTCAAGTATAGAAATGGCTAGTATTATTTTGGCTAACATGGCTAGAAGAAGAGATATCTGTGACTTTGAAAGAGGGGTCTCAAAGGAGCATAGAGGGTTTAAAAACTGTGTGTGTGTCAGTCACCAGATCTCATCCCAATTGAACACTTATGGGAGATTCTGGAGCGGCACCTGAGACAGCATTTTCCACCACCATCAACAAAACACCAAATTATAGAATTTCTCGAGGAAGAATGGTGTCTCATCCCTCCAATAGGATTCCAGATTGTAGAATTTATGCCAAGGCGCATCGAAGCTGTTCTGGCGGCTCGTGGTGGCCCAACGCCCTATTAAGACACTTTGGTGTTGTTTCCTTTATTTTGGCAGTTCCCTGTATCTATATAACTGAATAGTGACACAACGAAAATAAAGCTTTTCTTTCAAATAAATCAAATCAAAAAGACAACACGCTGTCACACTTAGAGAATAAAATATCAAATCTTCATGTTACTGCCTAAGAATACCCCTTAACCATGGTATATTCCATATATACCACATCCCCAGCCCTTATTAATTAAATAGAAGAGAACATTCGTAACACAATCAACTCCATGGATAAACGGCGAGAGAGAGGGAGACGTTCAGTTTAGCCCATCCCCTCATCACATTCATTTAAAGCTAGGAGCTAGTCTCTGGTTGGAACATTTGATCCTATCTGAAAGGGAGGGGATAGATAGTTGCTGAAAAAGCTGTATTTAAGAGCTCAAGGGGATAGCAGCCAAGTTAGTGACACAAACTACTGGAGTCAGTCGCACACCACGACACACACGACAACCAGGCCGGGAGAGACTAGGCATCATTGATAGGCAACACATCTGCACAACACTACACACCATGACATCAATCAGGGTATCGATGCATGAGAGAAACCAAGAAGATAGGCAACGCCTCCTCCAGCACAACACTACACATGAGTGACTTGCATCGAAACCCAACAATGAATTGCATTGAAGTCAGCATGTTGAATAAAATTAAATTTTTACATACATTACATACTCAACCGGCTGTTACCGCTGTTGGTCTTTTTGTTGGTAGAAATGTGAGACAATATAGCCACAGGAAAGTAGAATTAAATCACCAAATCAAAGTGCTGGCATGAGCAGACCATGTAAACACTTGCAGGAACTCGGCAGGTATGCATGCGTGACGTGCATGTATTTTCCTCTTGTGTGCATGCTTCAGGTGATAGAAATCTTAACGCACTACCAGCGCTTTGAAAAGTTCATGTAATTATACTTTCCTGTGGATATATTGTGTCGCATTCCTATCTGCAAAGGGACCAACCGCATGGGCAACCGACAAAGTAAGTTCGTAAAATATTCTACATTCTGGCTTTTAGAGGTCATGAGAGGAAACTTTCCTCATGCAAACGCTAATTTCTGCCCGACGTAGAATTCAATCCAATTCAACATTGGGTTTCCAGGCAAATGGGTGACCAGTGCATTTGTCATTCCGAGAGGAAAATGCCTCCGGGTGACATCAACAACAAGGGCAGAGATGTATGGCTGTCTGTCAGTGTAAATCACTCAGCCAGACCCCGCCAGCACCCACTCTCTACCCCACCCCACCCGCTGGTCCCTTCATGTGGCTGTGGGCTCACTGGGCTGAGGTCATGGGACCATGGGACTCCCCCTGATCTGATCTCACCCAGGCCCCAACGAAAATCCGCAAATTAAAAAGACCCAGGGGTGACATCAACAGCTGGCACGAACCCTGAGAAGGGATAAGGGGCCTGACGTCATGAGTCACGCACGGCTATAGCGTGTCAGAGGAAAGGAGAGAGGGAGGGAGGGAGGGAGAGAGAGAGAGGAGACAGTGAGAGGGAGCGAGAACAAGAATGAGAATAAGAGAAGAGAGAGGGAGAAAAACATCCAAAGTCATCCACCTCACGCATGGGTGGGGCCCTAGTTTATGACCACTATACACGTGCAACAACTGATTGATATACAACTATGGACATCTGAGCATTGGCAACGTAACTAAAACTACAACACCATTGATCATTACAGAGTGACTTGTGCACTACCGAGCCAAGAAGTCTGTCTGCACCAGATCAGGGTTAGACTAATCTAAACAACGGATCTGTCACAAACGGCACCCTATTTAGTAGTACACTACTTTTGATCGGGGCCCATGGGGGTCTGGTCAAAAATAGTGCACTATATAGGGGACGCAGCTAACATCTGGCCTTCAGATGCAGATGCAGCTGGGTCGTCCCCAAAACACAACAATAACAGAAGCTAAATCAGAGAGAACATTGTAAACTGGATGTGAACTATGTATTTACAGAGATGGACAGGGGGAGATGTTATTGTAAACAGAGGACAGTGTGAAGTCACAGCTACAGCTGGAGACATATACTGTACACACACACGCACACACCCATATGCCGGGCCAAATCTGCCCCCTAAAATACCTTGCTCTAGCTGTGTGTCTCCCATACGACAGATGGACAGAGGTTGCTACTGTAATGAAGGACCAGTCTGAGTAGTGAGGAGGAAGCTTGAACGCCTGTCCTGTCCCTGCCTTGCCCTGAGACATGGCGTTGTTCCTATGGTGCCATAGGATTCTACAACCCATAGGAATCTCTAGTCTAGAGCCATGTCTGAGGGCAAGGCCCAGCCTTGCCACGCTAGACTACATTATGGAGCCTGGCAGCTGCTTTCCCTATCCACGTTTACTAGGCCCAAATTAGAGACCCACAGCGGAACTTGGTCCTTTAACAAAGAAAAAGGAAGTAAAAAATAAAAAGATAATGACAACTACTACTCCGCCATCACCACACCCTGACATAGGTTTAGAGGAAACGTCTGGAAATAATATCCTTAATTCAGGGTTTTAGCTTTAAATCAGGTTTCACTATCTCTTTTTATTGTATAGCCTATACCAGTAGTCATCAAACTTAGTCTTAGTCAAGATCACTTTCTGAGTCAAAATGTAAGTCGAGGTCTACCGCTCAGTAATAGATAATATGTTTTGTTTTACTGTACTGATGGCCTGCATCTGAAGTTCAGTCTGAGGGGAGGGAGGGAGCAGCAGAGCTGCCTCTCGCTGAAAAAAGGGGACACAGTCTTCCAGCTGATGGTGAAACTTAAGTCGCATCAATGCACAATACAATACACAAACCGCAAATAATACCAATGCAAGCTTATTGAAACACTTTGCTATACTCATTAATTGCAGCTGCAGTGCTGGTTGGTTGTGGAGTGAGTGGAAGTAGCAAACGAGCATTTTCTGACTTAAAAACTGTTGACAGTGCTGAATAACAACTTAAACATGAACTTACTAATAAAACAGCAGCTATTCGTTGAGTCTTTAGTCATGGTTTTAAAAGTTTTGAAATCTCACATGATCAACTTTGCTGTGCGCTCGAGACTTCTTTTTACAGTCTACGATCACGATCGACCGGTGATTGGTGACCACTGGCCTATACCATACGATCATGTTCACATGCAACACAACACCTAGCATTGTGGAAGTTGTGGAATTACTGATATAAAACTACTGATATCAAAATCTGTCAATAATGGGAGGAGAAAATATTTCACTGTCCTTGTACTGTATTCAATACTTGCTAACTTTGCAAATTCAGTATCTAATCTTCGCCCACATTGAACATTCTACACTGAACAAAAATAGAATCGCAACATGTTTATTATTTTTATTTCACCTTTATTTAAACAGGTAGGCCAGCTGAGAACAAGTTCTCATTTACAACTGCGACCTGGCCAAGATAAAGCAAAGCAGTGCGACAAAAACAACAACGCAGACTTACACATAGATAGATGTGCAGATGATGATGTGCAAGTAGAGATACTGGGGAGCAAAAGGATAAGGATAAGTATCAATATGGGGATGAGGTTGGGTGTGCTATTTACAGATTGGCTGTGTACAGGTACAGTGATCGGTAAGCTGCTCTGACAGCTGATGCTTAAAGTTAGAGAGGGAGATATAAGACTCCAGCTTCAGTGATTTTTGCAATTCGTTCCAGTCATTGGCAGCAGAGAACTGGAAGGAAAGGCGGCCAAAGGAAGTGTTGGGGATGACTGAAGAAATATACCTGCTGGAGCGCATGCTACGGGTGGGTGTTGCTATGGTGATCAGTGAGCTGAGATAAGGCGGGGCTTTACCTAGCATAGACTTATAGATGACCTGGAGCCAGTGGGTTTGGCGACAAATATGTAGTGAGGGCCAGTCAACGAGAGCATACAGGTCGGCAGTGGTGGGTATTATATGGGTCTTTGGTGACAAAACGGATGGCACTGTGATAGACTACATCCAGTTTGCAGAGTAGCGTGTTGGAGGCTATTTTGTAAATGACATCGCCGAAGTCAAGGAATGGTAGGATAGTCCGTTTTACGAGGGTATGTTTGGCAGCATGAGTGCGTCACTTGAGTGGGTTGAGTCACTGACGTGATCTTCCTGTCTGGGTTGGCGCCCCCCCTTGGGTTGTGCCGTGGCGGAGATCTTTGTGGGCTATACTCGGCCTTGTCTGAGGATGGTAAGATGGTGGTTGAAGATATCCCTCTAGTGGTGTGGGGACTGTGCGTTGGCAAAGTGGGTGGGGTTATATCCTGCCTGTTTGGCCCTGTCCAGGGGTATCATCGGATGGGGCCACAGTGTCTCCTGACCCCTCCAGTCTCAGCATCCAGTATTTATGCTGCAGTAGTTTATGTGTCGGGGGGCTAGGGTCAGTCTGTTATATCTGGAGTATTTCTCCTGTCTTATCCGGTGTCCTGTGTGAATTTAAGTATGCACTCTCTAATTGTCTCTTTCTCTCTCTCTCAGACGACCTGAGCCCTACGACCATGCCTCAGGACTACCTGGCATGATGACTCCTTGCTGTCCCCAGTCCACCTGGCCGTGCTGCTGCTCCAGTTTCAACTGTTCTGCCTGCGGCTATGGAACCCTGACCTGTTCACCTGACGTGCTACCTGTCCCAGACCTGCTGTTTTCAACTCTCTCGAGACAGCAGGAGCGGTAGAGATACTCTCAATGATCGGTTATGAAAAGCCAACTGACATTTACTCCTGAGGTGCTGACTTGTTGCACCCTCGACAACTACTGTGATTATTATTATTTGACCATGCCGTCATTTATGAACATTTGAACATCTTGGCCATGTTCTGTTATAATCTCCACCCGGCATAGCCAGAAGAGGACTGGCCACCCATCATAGCCTGGTTCCTCTCTAGGTTTCTTCCTAGGTTTTGGCCTTTCTAGGGAGTTTTTCCTAGCCACCGTGCTTCTACACCTGCATTGCTTGCTGTTTGGGGTTTTAGGTTGGGTTACACATATAGCCCTTCTTACATATCAGCTGATGTAAGTGCGTCACTTGAGTGGGTTGAGTCACTGACGTGATCTTCCTGTCTGGGTTGGCGATGAATACATTTGATTTGATTTTGATTTTAGTGAAGGATGCTTTGTTGCGAAATAGGAAGCTGATTCTAGATTTAATTTTGGATTGGAGATGCTTAATGTGAGTCTGGAAGGAGTGTTTACAGTATAACCAGACACCTAGGTATTTGTAGTTGTCCACATATTCTAGGTCACAACCGTCCAGAGTAGTGATGCTATTCGGGTGGAAGGGTGCGGGCAGCAATCGATTGAAGAGCATGCACTTAGTTTTACTTGAATTTAAAAGCAGTTGGAGGCCACGGAAGGAGTGTTGTATGGCGTTGAAGCTTGTTTGGAGGTTTGTTAGCACAGTGTCCAAAGAAGGGCCAGATGTATACAGAATGGTGTCGTATGCGTAGAGGTGGATCAGAGAATTACCAGCAGCAAGAGTGACATCATTGATATATACAGAGAAAAACTTGTTTGGAGAATTGAACCCTGTGGCACACCCATAGAGACTGCCAGAGGTCCGGACAACAGGCCCTCTGATTTGCCACCCTGAACTCTATCTGAGAGATAGTTGGTGAACCAGGTGAGGCAGTCATTTGAGAAGCCAAGGCTAAATCTGAATCTGCAGATAAAAATGCGGTGATTGACAGAGTCGAAAGCCTTGGCCAGGTCGATGAAGACGGCTGCACAGTACTGTCTTTTATCAATGCCGGTTATGATATCGTTTAGGACCTTGAGCATGGCTGAGGGTCACCCATGACCAGCTCGGAAACCAGATTGCATAGTGGAGAAGGTACGGTGGGATTCGAAATGGTCGGTGATCTGTTTGTTAACTTGGCTTTCAAAGTTTTTAGAAAGGCAGGGCAGAATGGATAAAGGTCTATAACAGTTTGGGTCTAGATTGTCTCCCCCTTTGAAGAGGGGGATGACCGCGGCAGCTTTCCAATCTTTGGGGATCTCAGATGATACGAAAGAGAGGTTGAATAGGCTAGTAATAGGGGTTATTTTAGAAAGAGGGTCCAGATTGTCTGGCCCAGCTGATTTGTAGTGATCCAGATTTTGCAGCTCTTTCAGAACATCAGCTGTCTGGATTTGTGTGAAGGAGAAGCGGGGGGTGGGGGCTTGGGCAAGTTGCTGCAGGGGGTGCTGAGATGTTGGCCGGGGTAGGGGTAGCCAGGTGGAAAGTATGCTCAGCCGTAGAAAAATGCTTATTGAAATGATCGACTATCATAGATTTATCGGTGGTGACAGTGTTTCCTAGCCTCAGTGCAGTGGGCAGCTGGGAGGAGGTGCTCTTATTCTCCATGGACTTTACAGTGTCCCCAAACTTTTTGGAATTAGTGCTACAGGATGCAAATTTCTGTTTGAAAAAGCTAGCCTTAGCTTTCCTAACTGACTGAGTATATTGGTTCCTGACTTCCCTGAAAAGTTGCATATGTAGAGTGTTGGTCCCATATTTCATGAGCTGAAATAAAAGATGCCAGAAATGTTCCATATGTTCCATATGTCACCTATTGAGCATGTTTGGAATGCTCTGGATCGACATGTACGACAGCGTGTTCCAGTTCCCGTCAATATCCAGCAACTTCACACAGACATTGAAGAGGAGTGGGACAACACTCCATAGGCCACAATAAACAGCCTAATCAACTCTATGTGAAGACCTGTCGCACTGCATGAGGTAAATGGTGTTCACAGCAGATGCTGGCTAGTTTTCTGTTCCCCTCCCTTACAGATAATGATTATCTGTATTCCCAGTCATGCAAAATCCATAGATTAGGACCTGATGCATTTATTTCCATTTACTGATTTCCTTATTTGAACTGTACCTCAGTAAAATCTTTGAAATTGTTGTATGTTGCATTTACATGCTGTTGTTTGTGACAGTGTCTATGTTTTGCATTGCTTACAAGACTATGCATTATCTTCTTTTTTAGATACGCCCACACTTCACTTACAATCAACCGACTGTGAACATTGTCCAGAAGCCACTATTTGTACCTTGGTCCGGTTAGCAGCAGTCTGGCGCTGGGCTATAAACAGCATCAAACATAGACACACAGACAGACACACTGAAATGTCTTCATTTGGTTTTTGTACGGGCCTGAGAAAAAGGGGCCTGGGAACCAAAATCACTGAGTCTCCATTTCAAAGGGACTAGAAACCACAGGGCGCACACACATTTTTTTGCTCTGTTAACAATGGTCACTCCTCCTCCTCCTCTTCTCTGTCTACTCCTTTTCTCCTCCATCTATATCTGTTTAAAAAGCTGGGGGAGAGAGATCTCATCCTCCTTCTTCTCTCCAATCCTTTGTAGCCACGATTAAAGACATTCCTATCCAGCTCAATCAAAGTCGGACTGTCTCAAAATACTCCAAGGCAAGAATCTAACAGCCTCAAAAACAAACAGACCATCAGAAAAAATGTGAAAATAAATAGTAGCTGTGGTGAGAAGTCAATCATTTCTTTCCCCCTCTTTGCCCTGTGGCTCTTCTTTTTTCATGTGCCAATAAGCGGCAGCTCTGCGACTGAGAAGCATTCTACTTGGTCATCTGCTGCCAGGCAGGAAGGAGCTGAGCCTAGACACTTATGTTAGGGTGAGTTAGAGGAGAGAAGAGAGGGGGAACCAAAATAAGACATCTTGGGGAAATGTTAAGAGAGTGGGGACCGTTAAAGAGGGTGAACCAGGCAGGAAGGAGTTGAGCCAGCTACTTATTTCAGGCTGAGACAAGAGAGAAGGGGAACCAAAAAAAGACAGGGGAAAAGCTAAGAGATGGGTCCCAAAAAGTAGGGGTGTTAGACTAGAGAGTATGGCGGAACCAAAAAGAGAAAAAAGGGAACTAAGAGTTAGAAGAGAGAAAGAGCTTGCACCTCTCATCGACAGCCTCTACACTTCAATTTCCATCCATTGACTCAACAAAGCTCAGGGATTTTAAAGGCCGATCCGCCTACACGATTGATGAAATACCACACAATAAAATTAAAAGTCAGAAGTAAAATCGATCAATTCAGTTGGAGATCAAATAAATATCTCAACGTGTCTATTCTATCATGTATGTAGGGTGTGGGTGAGGAGGAGTGAGATTGGGGAGGAGAATGGAGTAAGGCTTTTCAAAGGAGTTCAACCCGAGGCCAGTTAAGCCTGCCAAGCTAGTGTACGTCAACAAATAATTCTATTAACCCAGCCCCCAGCTAACACACAGACATACTCTCATCCTCCTCCTCTCCCTCCAGCACCACCAAAATATCAAAATATGTGGCTGCTGACCTGGTCTCCGTTCTGACCCTCAGATTTCCAGTAGAGCTGGTCAACTGTGTGTGTGTGTGTGTGTGTGTGTGTGTGTGTGTGTCTGTGCACGGTGTGTACAAAACATTAAGAACACCTGCTCTTTCCATGACATAGACTGACCAGGTGAAAGCTATGATCCCTTATTGATGTCACCTGTTAAATCCAATTCAATCAGTGTAGAAGTACCTTTGAAGAGGGTATGGTAGTAGGTGCCAGGCGCACCGGTTTGTGTGTATCAAGAACTGTAATGCTGCTGGGTTTTTCATGTTCAACAGTTTTGCGTGTGTATAAAGAATGGTCCAGCACCCAAAGGACATCCAGCCAACTCGACGCAACTGTGGGAAAAATTGGAGGGAAAATGGGCCAGCATCCCTGTGGAACGCTTTTGACACCTTGTAGAGTCAATGCCCTGACGAATTGAGGTTGTTATAAGGGGAAAAGGTGGGTGCAACTCAATATTAGAAAGATGTTCTTAATGTTTTGTACACAAAGTGTATGAGTGTTTGGTGTGTGTGTGTGTGTGTGTGTGTGTGTGTGTGTGTGTGTGTGTGTGTGTGTGTGTGTGTGTGTGTGTGTGTGCGCTTGCATGTGTCTGTGTGTGCGTCAGCCGGTCAGCTGAATGCCTGTGCTACTGCTTCACAGCTGGCCTCCAGCATCAGAGAGACAATCCAACTCTGTGAGCCTGATCCAAACTGCTCTGGCTAGCTGAGCCAGGTTGCTCAAGATCCCATTTGAAATCCGATGTCCGTCCAGGTACCCAGGACATCGGGAGATGCGTTCAAAACCATCCATTAGGAGCAACTATGAGTGCTATTACCATCAAGTAGGCTTCAAGCCCAGTGAGGCACTCATTTTTTTCTATTTAGTTTTAACCTTATCATAAACGTTAACGCTTAACTTAACCATTCATAATGAATGACTAAACTTAATGAGCAGCAGCTGCAGCAGGAAGAGCAAACCAGGGTTTCCAAAACATCTCAAAATGTGACGTTTGGAGCAACTTTCGAAATTTAACCTTTCGACAAACATCAGAATCTGAAGTCAAATTTGTCAAACCATGAGATTTTTTGGGGCCTGGCTGGCTGGCTGCAAGGCCAGACTGGGAATCCCTCCACTCTACCGTCAAACAGACACCTGGCCCAACACACACACACACAAAAAACGGAGACTGGATTAAAGAGTCAAGAAGAGAGGAGTAACGTTGAGGAGTTTCAGCTCCTCAGAGGGTCTGTGGTTTAGCCAGTCTAGAGCCCCCGCCAGCCTGGTTCTCAGGACCAACATGTCTGTCTCATGTTCTCCAGCTCAGGCAGTCAGTAGGAGTCTGAGGTTATTAGATATATTCAAACAGCAACACTTCCTCAGAACCGCGTGAACTTCCTGTCCCCATCAGAGATTTGTGTGAACAACAGACGGACGGTTCCTGGGGAAAAGATTAGTTGGCCTGCCACCCGCCCGCTTGTTTGACGCAGATACTGTCCTTATCATGGGTATTAGAGACTGAGAGTGAGTGTGTGTGTGTGTGTGCAATGGACTAGGTGTATACGGATGTCTGTGATTGTGCGAGGGAGTGTGTCTTATGTTTGTGTTTGTGTTTTCCGCTTGTCTATGCAAGTGTGTGTGCGAGACAAGAAACAGTGTGTGCGTGTGTGAGCATGTGTGTGTTTCCCTCTAGTTGCCCAACCTAGGGAGGGTTGAGAAGTAACCCAACAACGTGCTGTGTGGAGGAGTGAAGGAGTGCAGCTCAACCTCAGGGTTAGGGCAAGGGGGCACAAAGGGGTGGGGAACAAACCCTTTCCAAGGGACCAATAATCACCCAGGACAGTATTTCCACTATTATGAATTATAAGATTATAACTCCAAATATTTTATTCAATTAAAACAAAGTTATATTTCATGGTCCATAACCAGCCCCTGGTAATAAACGATTGGTGCAACCTTGACTCCAACCAAAACACTCTCCCTGGGTTTGCAATGCAGTGCACACAGTACGATGGTGCAGTTCAATCATATACTGAACAAAAATATAAACGCAACATGCAAAGTCCCCTGTTTCATTAGCTGAAATAAAAGATCCCAGAAATGTTCCACATGCACAAAAAGCTTATTTTGCAAAAACTGTGTTCACAGACTTGTTTACATCCTTTCCCAAGATAATGAATCCACCTGAAAGGTGGTGTGGCATATCAAGAAGGTAATTAAACAGCATGAACTTTACACAGGTGCGGGGGACAATAAAAGGCCACAGATGTCTCAAGTTTTGAGGGAGCGAGCAATTGGCATGCTGACTGCAGGAATGCCAAATAATTTAATGTTAATTTTTCTACCATAAGCCGCCTTCAATGTTATTTTAGAGTCCAAACCGGCCTCACAACCGCAGACCACATGTAAACACGCCAGCATAGGACCTCCACATCTGACTTCTTCACCTGCGAGATCGTCTGAGACCAGCCATCCGGACAGTTGATGAAACTGTGGGTTTGAACAACTAAAGAATTTCTGTACAAACTGTCATAAACCGTCTCAAGTAAGCTCATCTGCACGCTCGTCGTACTCACTAGGGTCTTGACCTGAATGCGGTTAGGCGTCGTAACCAACTTCAGTGGGCAAATCATCATCATGACAATTTGTACAGAAATGGTTTGGCGCCCCCCTTGGGTTGTGCCGTGGCAGAGATCTTTGTGGGCTATACTCGGCCTTGTCTCAGGATGGTAAGTTGGTGGTTGAAGATATCCCTCTAGTGGTGTGGGGGCTGTGCGTTGGCAAAGTGGGTGGGGTTATATCCTGCCTGTTTGGCCCTGTCCGGGTTATCATCGAATGGGGCCACAGTGTCTCCTGACCACTCCTGTCTCAGCCTCCAGTATTTATGCTGCAGTAGTTTATGTGTCAGGGGGCTAGGGTCAGTCTGTTATATCTGGATTATTTCTCCTGTCTTATCCGGTGTGAATTTAAGTATGCTCTCTCTAATTCTCTCTTTCTCTCTTTCTCTCTCTCGGAGGACCTGAGCCCTAGGACCATCCCCAGTCCACCTGGCCGTGCTGCTGCTCCAGTTTCAACTGTTCTGCCTGCGGCTATGGAATCCTGACCTGTTCACTGGACGTGCTACCAGTCCCAGACCTGCTGTTTTCAACTCTCTAGAGACAGAAGGAGCGGTAGAGATACTCTCAATGATCGGCTATGAAAAGCCAACTGACATTTACTCTCGACAACTACTATGATTATTATTATTTGACCATGCTGGTCATTTATGAACATTTGAACATCTTGGCCATGGTCTGTTATAATCTCCACTCGGCACAAGCCAGAAGAGGACTGGCCACCCCTCATAGCCTGGTTCCTCTCTAGGTTTCTTCCTAGGATTTGGCCTTTCTAGGGAGTTTTTCCTAGCCACCGTGCTTCTACACCTGTATTGCTTGCTGTTGTGGTTTTAGGCTGGGTTTCTGTACAGCACTTTGTGACATCAGCTGATGTAAGAAGGGCTTTATAAATACATTTGATTTGATCTTTGATGGCCACTGGCACGCTGGAGAAGTGTGCTCTTCACGGATGAATCCCGGTTTCAACTGTACCGGGCAGATGGCAGATGTGTGTATGGCGTTGTGTGGGCAAGCGTGTGTATGGTGTCGTGTGGGCGAGCAGTTTGTTGATGTCAACGTTGTGAACAGTGTGCCCCATGGTGGCGGTGGGGTTATGGTACAGACAGGCATAAGCTACGGACAACAAACACAATAAAATTTTATTGATGGCAATGTGAATGAAGAGATCCTGAGGCTCATTGTCGTGCCATTAATCCGCCGCCATCACCTCATGTTTCAGCATGATAATGCAAGGCCCCATGTCGCAAGGATCTGTACACAATTCCTGAAAGCTGAACATTTCTTAGTTCTTCCATGGCCTGCATATTCACCAGACATGTCACTCATTGAGCATGTTGGGATGCTATGGATTAATGTGTACGACAGCGTGTTCCAGCTTACAGCAATATCCAGCAACTTCACACAGCCATTGAAGAGAAGTGGGACAACATTCCACAGGCCACAATCAACAGCCTGATCAACTCTATTCGAAGGAGATGTGTCGCGCTGCATGAGGCAAATGGTGGTCACACCAGATACTGACTGGTTTTCTAATCCCCAACCTCTTTTTTTTTAAGGTACTGTATCTGTGACCAAAAAGATGCATATTTGTTTTCCCAATCATTTGAAAACCATAGATTAGGGCCTAATGCATGTATTTCAATTGACTGATTTCCTTATATTCCTGATTTCCTTATAAAATCTCTGAAATTGTTGCATTTTGCGTTTATATTTTTGTTCAGTGCGGATAGACTACAGACTGAGACCAGGGACTCCTGATTGAGGAACACTTTCCTTTTCTTTTTCTGAGATCTACAGAAGCATCTGGAAAGTTGGTATTGACTCTCAACTCACAGCCCCTTTTCTCTCCTTCCAAATACTTCAGGAAAAGGAAGCATTACCGCTTCAGCCCTGTCAAAACAAGAGGCCTGGCTGGCCTGTGTACGCATGTGTCAGATTTCCCCCTGGCTTTATTGACACTGTCAGTCCCAGATCCAGTACAGCTCGCCACAGAGAAGGACTCGGGGGAAAACAGATCCCATAATGAGGACAAAATAATTATCCCCGGCCAGCCAGCCCAGACCCAAATCTGCGAGGGTGCTTTCTTAAAGTATGAGCTCTCCCGATCCTGACCTGAATCATGACTCCTCTTACAATGAGCACCGGCCAGGCTGTCAGACTTTCTCTCCTTACTTAGAAGGGGATTAGCATTAGAGGAAGAAGGAGGGTCAAGGAATGAAAGCAAACACAGGGAACTTGAAGGTTAATTATCATTAGTAATGGGAGAAAAAAATCTTTACAGGCACATATCACAATATTATTTTGCACTATATTATATTGATTTGTAAAAAATAAATGAAAATGTTTCATTGTTATTGTTTTTGCTCGGTAGCGTTATCTAGTTCTAGTCGGCTGTACCTGAGCCAAAACTCCGGTATTTTTCATTCTCCATCTTCTCTTTAGAGTCAACATGTTTTCAGCACTTTTAGTCCCATGACTAATCTAAACTCATTTTCTCATGTTCTCTTTTGCCTGTCTGAAGCAGACAACGGTGTGTGTATTTCACAAATAACGGAATGACAGTACAGACTCATTAAGGCCTAAGCACCCCAGCCAGCAATGAACACTCTTGAATAAATGGGGTTGCAGACAGTGCAGTTACACCGAGTTGCCAGCAGGATGTGCAGTGTTACATCCAGCCTCACAGCACTAAAAGGGACAAGAGGACCATACACAGGGTCAGAAACGCATTACTGCACCACTGACCTGCCTGAGTCCCCAGCTAAAAGTGTGACACAACACACACACGCGCGGACACACACACGCGCGGACACACACACACGCGGACACACACACACACACACACACAACCAAACACTCCGATTGGGCAGATAGGGGTCAGACAGTCACCCCTATTGGTTAAGTCTACAGTCACTCACAACCCGCTGGGCAAAAACTGGTTGAATCAATATTGTTTCCACGTCATTTCAACCCCCAAAATCTATGTGATGACGTTGAACCAACGTGGAAAACTGATTGGACAAAAAGCCATTAACGTAAGGGCATTTCATCTTTCTTTACCCAACTTTTAACCTATATCCAATGACATGCTGAAATGTGTTGTTGATTTCACGTTGAATTCACATTAGTTGATAATTCAACCAAATGTAAATCAAAACTAGACGATGAACTTACGTCTGTGCCCAGTGGGAATGTACCTACCTCTGTCTGTCTGTCCCCTAGCTCCAACATTAACACTTAATTAATTCCTCAGATACAAATAGCAGGAACTGATAGAGTTGAAAAGTCACAAGGATTTACCGTATTGTACAATATGAGTACAATAAGAGCATTCTGAGAGGATTTCATACATTCGGAAAGTATTCAGACACCTTCCTTGACTTTTTCCACATTTTGTTACATTACGGCCTTATTCTAAAATCTATTAAATTGTTTTTTTCCCCTCATTAATCTACACAAAATACCCAATGATGACAAAGCAAAAACAATTAACCTTTTTTTGTGGTAATTTATTAAAATAAAAGTACATAAGTATTCAGACCATTTACTCAATACTTTGTTGAAGCACCTTTGGCAGCGATTACAGCGAGTATTCTTGGGTATGACGCTACAAGCTTGGCACACCTGTATTTCTCCCAGTTTCTCCCATTCTTCTCTGCAGATCCTCTCAAGCTGTCAGGTTGGATGGGGAACGTCACTGCACAGCTATTATAAAGGTCTCTCCAGAGATGTTAGATTGGGTTCAAGTCCAGGCTCTGGCTGGGCCACTCAAGGACTTGTCCTAAAGCCACTCCTGCGTTGTCTTGGTTGTGTGCTTAGGATCGTTGTCCTGTTGGAAGGTGAACCTTCATCCCAGTCTGAGGTCCTGTGCGCTCTGGAGCAAGATTTCATCAAGGATCTCTATGTAGTATGCTCCATTCATCTTTGCCTCGATCCTGACTAGTCTCCCAGTCCCTGCCACTAAAAAACATCCCCATAGCATGATGTTACCACCACCATACTTCACCGTAGGGATGGTGCCATGTTTCCTCCAGACGTGACACTTGGCATTCAGGCCAAAAGAGTTAATTCATTGTTACATCAGACCAGAGAATCTTGTTGTTCATTGTCTGAGAGTCTTTAGGTGCCTTTTGGCAAACTCCAAGCAGGCTGTCATGTGAATTTTACTGAGGAGTGGCTTACATCTGGCCACTCTACCATAAAGGCCTGATTGGGGTAGTGCTGCAGAGATGGTTGTCCTTCTGGAAGGTTCTCCCATCTCCACAGAGGAACTCTGGAGCTCTGTCAGGTTGACTATCGGGTTCTTGGTCACCTCTCTGACCAATTTTTAATTTTTGTACCTATTCCCAGATCTGCGCATCACACAATCCTGTCTTGGAGCTCTACGGACAATTGCTTCGACCTCATGGCTTGGTTTTTGCTCTGACATGCACTGTCAGCTGTGGGACTTTATATAGACAGGTGTGTCCTTTTCCAAAACATGAATCATGAATTTACCACAGGTGGACTCCAATCAATTTGTAGAAACATATCAAGGATGATTAATAGAAACAGGATGCACCTGAGCTCAATTTTGTGTTTCACAGCAAAGGGTCTGAATACTTATGTAAATGAGGTATTTATGTTTTTTAATACATTTGAAAACATTCCTAAAAACTGTTTTCGCTTTGTCATTATGGGGTATTGTGTGTAGATTGCTGAGAAAAAAATATTTAATCCATTTTAGAATAAGGCTGTAACGTAACAAAATGTGGAAAAAGTCAAGGTGTCTGAATATTTTCAGAATGCACTGTATGAGACACACTCACACACACTGCTTCTTCTAACAATGAAGTAAAAGATGAATGACACAGCAAAATGGCAATGTTCCATTTCTATATGCTCTTTGTGTCCAGTGTCACAATGCTTTTCAATTCAAGCCACAAGTGGGCCAGTAACATGCGTATCGCCATGGAGATGGCTTGGAGACAGCTTGGACAGTGACCTTTGCCCTCCCCTCCTTAGTTCTTCACAGGTTTAGTATCTCTGCCACACACACACACAGACTAGAACACACACACACTCTAGAACACACTGGACTAGAACACACTATCGCCACTCTATCACCCCCAGGCCCACACTATCCATGTCAAACCTTCAGGTCAGGGATCATCAACTAGATTCAGCCACAGGCCAATTTTTTTCTTGAGCGGATGGTCACAGGGTGGGAACATAATTACAAATAATTTGTAGACTGCAAATTGACCGTAAGAAACCCAAACAGATTTAACATCGGACTAAAACATAATAATTTCAAACCTTGCTTACATTTGTATACAATCGCATACATCTCTCTATTATGTGTGGGAATACTTTGGAACAGATTTCCAAAATTTAAATAACTTGTTTATACAGGTTTCTATGACCAAAAATTTTAAAAAATATATATATTTTTTTATTCTCAGAAAACGTCATGAAATCACCCGCGGGACAAAATTGTCTCAAGGGCTGCCAGTTGGGGAACCATGCACCTATACACTAGTAGTAGCTGTGACAGTCAATCACTGTCAGTGGGAGTAGTAGTAGTTGTAGATATACACTACCGTTTAAAAGTTTGGAGTCACTTAGAAATGTCCTTGTTTTTTAAAGTAAAGCAACATTTTTGTCCATTAAAATAAAATAAAATAGTTCAGAAATACAGTGTAGACATTGTTAATGTTGTAAATTACTATTGTAGCTGGAAACAGCTGTGGGCGAGTGGTTTGCTGATGTCAATGTTGTGAACAGAGTGCCCCATGGTGGCGGTGGAGTTATGGTATGGGGAGGCATAAGCTACAGACAACAAACACAACTGCATTTCATCGATGTCAATTTGAATGCACTGAGATACCGTGACGAGATCCTGAGGCTCATTGTCGTGCCATTCATCTGCCGCCATCACCTCATGTTTCATCATGATAATGATGGCCCCATGTAGCAAGGATTCCTGGAAGCTGAAAATGTCTTCCTGCATACTCGCCAGACATGTCACCCGTATACGACAGTTTGTTCCAGTTCACCCCAATATCCAGCAACTTCGCACAGCAATTAAAGAGGAGTGGAACAACATTCCACAGGCCACAATCAACAGCCTGATCAACTCTATTCGAAGGAGATGTGTCGCGCTGCATGAAGCAGCGACTGGTTTTCTGATTCACGCCCCTACCTTTTTTAAAGGTATCTGTGACCAACAGATGCATATCTGTATTCCTAGTCATGTGAAATCCATAGATTCGGGCCTAATTCATTTATTTCAATTGACTGATTTCCTTATATGAACTGTAACTCAGTAAAATCATAGAAATTGTTGCGTATTGCGTTTACATTTGTGTACAGTGTAATATAGTAGTAGACAGGGTCCTCCAACGTGAGATTACTGGGGGATATAGGGAAAAATCAAGCCTTCTCTACATCATATGATTCGTCTAACAAACGCAAGTTGGAAGAAAGTGGAGGGAGAGAATTAGCCTAGGAGGAGGCAGAGAGGGAGAGAAGTCAGTGCAGGGGAGGCAGGGCAGGCGAGAGACATATGGAAAACGTTGCTTGGATGGGTGGATCTGAGGAACGTGCCGGGCCGAGCCGTCGTCTGTAACCAGCCTTGCCTTTGGACCTGCTCTCTCTCTTCTGTTCATCTCCAGCTCTGTGCCTCCTCCTCCCCCTCCTCTCCTCTAAAAAAGCCCTAACCACCCGGCCACATCGCATCAGACAGACGCCCATGTGCCAAAGCACCACTATGAGCTGTAGTGTACTGCACCAGTCACCGCTTTCTAGGCTGGAAGCTGGGACCATACATACACTAATGTTTCTTATTATTTTTAATATCAGGGACCGACAAGCTGTGTTTTTTCCTCCTTGGGGGGACACGGATACTGCAACATTTTGTGAATTAAGCCCTTTTTTCTACTTACCGAGAGTCAGATGAACTCATGGATACCTTTTTTACTTCTCTGTGAGCAGTTTGAAAGTAGTTGACGCTAGTTGATGGAGCCATTGCTAACTAAAGTTAGCGCAATGACTGAAAGTCTACAGGATCAACTAGCATGCTATACTAGCATATCCCTTTAAACTAACACTGTAGAACTGACTAAATGACTGCCATCTCAGGGCCCGGTGTCGGTCAACGGGGGAAGTGGAGAAGCACTGCCATACATTATGCCCTTATGGGAAATCCATAGGAATTCAATCACTTTTTGACAGCAGCTGTTTAATTGAAATAAAACCTTCCATGTATGTTTGCCCATGGTAGAAGTGGTCAGAAAGTGACTTTCTGGACCTGAATTCCAAAACATTCAGGAGATAGAGATGCTCAAAGTTGACCCCTTTTGCATACCTCACCCTACCATGAGACATACCAGTGTCTTCATCACTGGAAAAGATAAACGGTTAAGTGTGATATAATTTAAAAGTTTACAAACAGGGTTGTCAAATTATTGGATAATTTCTTGAAAAATATGTTTTTGAATAAAAATCACCTTTAATGTCAATTATCTAAAACATGAAAACTCCCGTTTTTTTCCCATATTTGCGTATGTCGTAGCATATGTGCCCGCCTTCGGTTGAGACACAACATGCTCTTGAATATAGAGTGTCAATTCAATCATAGAAATATAGTTCATAGAATGGACCTATCCTTTCAGACCACAGCAATTTAACTGGTCCACAGCTAATTTAACTGGTACACCATTGAAATGTAAATGTAATTACAATTTTCACTTCTAATTACTACCACAAAGATAGCTGCTGGTCCACCCACCGTCGAATGTCAACATAAATGGTCATGTTACTATTCTAGTATCTATAATTCTAAGATTTCAATAGGTTTTCTATAGTATAATTTAAAACAACAGATAGGCAACATTCTTGGATGTGTCGACCTCCAACCATCTTTGTGGTACCATTTGAAATTCTAAATTTCTATTTTATTCCAATTTTAGTACATTTATCAGCCAAAACATGACACCCACCCTGTATTCAAGAGCATGTTGTGTCGCATTCGATGGCGGTCACAACACAAAAACCTCAGAAGATGTAAAATAGGGTCTAAGTTATAACAATATATATACGAATATGAAAAAAGTTTTTAGATCATTGACATTTAATGTAAAAAAGTATAATATATATATATTTTTAATCATAATTGTAAAACAGTTTGGCTACCCTGCTTTGTAATCTTTTAAATTATATCAATTTCAACTGTTTTTCTTTTCTGTATTGGTATGGTGGGTTATGCAAAATAGGTCAACCTTGAGCACCTTAATGTCTTGAATGTTTTGGCATTAATGTCCAAAAAGTCACTGTTTGAGCACTTCTACAATGAGCAAATATGTATGGAAGGCTTTGTTCAAATCACAAGGGGCGCTGTCAAAAAGTGATTGAATTCAAATTAATTTACCCCTTAGCAACTGTTCTAGGTCCTGTGTTGTTGTTTGGGTCATTATGGTTGAAATCAGGACTCTCGTCTACTCCCTACTGTTAAGTAGAGTAGAGAGTAGCTATAGGCCCTCCTGTGTTGCTCAGTGGGTAAGAGTGTGACACTGTGACACTACAAATGTACAATATGCACTCACTGTACTTTAAGTCACTTTGAATTTTTTAAAACCCTCTAGTCTACTAAATGGTATATTATTAGGACACGACCTGGCTGTTGGCTAACCAAGGCTACTGTGAAGAGTCAGTCAGCCTAAATAAAACCCCCGCATAAAAATAAAAGCCTGCGCCCATATAAAGACACACACAGGCTGGCAGATGACACCGAGAGAGAGCAGGGTTGGTTTTAGTACGCTCGCCTTTAACGAGAGACAGGTGCGTTTTTTACACACATCCACATAAAATAAAAAATGATGGGCTGTCGGGCGTGTTTTTAATATCCTCCTTTCATTTGCAGATGAAGCACTTTCACAATACACCCCCACACCACCTCACTCACCCTCTCTCACACACACACACACACACACACACACACGCACACATGCGCCCACACACATGCACGCACGCACACACACACACACAAGCACTGTATAGTGTGTGTAAGGACCTTGTGGAATTTCTCTTTTCTCTTCACAAGGGCAGTACAAAAGGCTGGAAACTCAGCACCTGAGACAAAAAAAATAAGCTTGCACGCACTCACGCACACACACACACACGTTCTCTTACACACTCTATCCCTCACACACACACACACACACACACACACACACACACACACACACACAAACAAATGTTCACACCCACGTGCATGCATACACCCAGAGAGCAGGTAGGGTGGAAAGGCAAGTGTGTGTGTGTGTGTGTGTGTGTGTGTGTGTGTGTGTGTGTGTGTGTGTGTGTGTGTGTGTATGAAGGTGTTTAGAATTCAGATGATGGTTACTGAGACTGTTTTGGGAGCCTAACGTAATGTAGTGGAATGCTACAGTGCCTGTAGTGACTAACACCTTCGGAGACCGCAAGGAGATCAGGTTTCTACTGTATAGCCAGCTAAACTCACACATACCGACACACACACAACCACACTACTCAGCTTTTACAGTCTCCAATAAAGACACAAACATGCAATCTGGATTGTATCAATACCAACACTTTCAGATGTCCATTGATAGGTCAGATTCTGTCTGCCTGCAACATAGCGGTACTACAGAGACATTGAGTATGTACTGTATGTGGCATTATCATTAGCTAGCAGTTCTTCCATTGGAAATCCCCTCCCTCTATGGGTTACTGAAACATGTTTTGAGTAATTGAAGAGGATGGAGGAACTTGTGGAAGAAAAACACATCAAACTAGACCCAAACGCTGACGTCTTCCTGCACAAAAACACACTCTCTCTCTCTCTTCCTCTCTTTCTCTCTCTCCCCCTCTCTCTCTCCATGTGACCCAGGACCTCTCCATCCCTCCATCCATTCCTCTGCTCCAAAGTGGAACCCATAATCAGTCCTCTGCAGTCTTTGTAGGAAAGACGGAGTCATGAAGAAACAGGCCAATTAAAAGAAGACAAATTAAATCCCTCGGGTTGTTATTGTTCTTCTTGCTGCATGTGAATATGGCCGAGACACAAACAACAGCCTTGACAACGCTGGAGTAAATACACATAAACGAATCAGCTGGGTTCGCTGTGATGTGGTGACGGCTCTTACAATAGCTTGTAATTGGGAGGAGTAATTGTTATTTACACCGCGTTAATTCACTTTCCCTTTAGAAAGCAGGGAGGTAAAGCTTACTGTGATTGATGACTAGTGAGAATACATTGACAAATCCTTCAGAATAAGAGTAAACAAGGCTGTAATGTGAGGTACACTCTTAGAAAAAAGGGTTCCAAAAGGGTTCTTAACGGGATGGGGTAGGCATACGGTTCTACCAAGAATCATTTTGATCAGAAAAACCCTTTCTGGAAGAAAGAGTTCTTTGATGATTCTTTGGAAGTCAAGAAGGGTTCTATGCCTCCCGGGTGGTGCAGTGGTTAAGGGCGCTGTACTGCAGCGCCCGCTGTGCCATCAGAGTCCCTGGGTTCGCGACGCACAATTGGCCTAGCGTCGTCCAGGTTAGGGAGGGATTGGTCGGTAGGGATCTCCTTGTCTCATCGCGCACCAGTGACTCCTGTGGCGGGCCGGGCGCAGTGCACGCTAGCCAAGGTTGCCAGTAGCCTCCGACACATTGGTGCGGCTGGCTTCCGGGTTGGATGTGCGCTGTGTTAAGAAGCAGTACGGCTGGTTGGGTTGTGTATCGGAGGACGCATGACATTCAGCCTTCGTCTCTCCCGAGCCCATACGGGAGTTGTAGCAATGAGACAAGATAGTAGCTACTACAACAATTGGATACCATGAAATTGGGGAGAAAAAGGGGTAAAACATTTTTAAAAAAAGAAGGGTTCTACATAGAACCATATATAATATTTCCCAGCATGCTCTATTGCAGGGAGATTTTCAGAATTGTTTGTTTTATGTGTAATATCTATGTTTTTGCGTTGATTGGTAGATTTTTATGCTACACAAATCTGTTGGATTTAATCCACCCATTACTGAGATGCTTGTTCCAGTTTAGATGATTGTTGGTAGTCTCAGTATTCAATCTTCCCTATCCTGGCAGTCATTCTGAATGAAGGTTGTGGGTGATTAAAAATAGCACTTCTTGGAGACCCTAACTCTGGCTGGATTCCAATAGGAATTACACATCACTTTGCAAGCCAGTTTAATGAGACTTACAGGCCTGATGTGGCCTGTAAACCAGGAGATTCCTAACACCACTGTGTTAGGGTATAACTAGGCCCTTAAATAATGAGATGTAATTATTGTCATAAATTATACATTTTAAAGGCTAATAAGGCTGGTTTAACCATTCAGTGAGAGTTCTAGGAAAGACCCCTTCATAGATGGTTCTAGGAAAAAACTTTAGAAGAAAAAATGGTTATTGGTAGAACCATTCAGAGGGTTCTAGGTAGAACCATATATAGGGGGTTCTTTGAAGAATCCTATTGTACATAGAGTGGTTCTATCCAGCATCAAAAAGGGTTCCCCTATGGGGACAAACCAAAGAACCCTGTATGGTTCTACTTAGCACCTTTTTTTCTAAGAGTGTAGTGAATGTCATCTGGTTCTGTCCAGGGAATGACTGACGACAGGGAGAGGGAGGCAGAAAGAAAAGGAGGAGGATGAGGAGAACGAAGAAGGAGGAAGAGGAAAAAGAAGAGGATGAAAACAATTAAAAATAATTGTAGAGTGACAATAAGGAGGAAGAACAGAAGGAGCACCCGACTGAACCCTCACCGTCACCCCACCCACCTCAGAAGGCTCCTGTGGTGCCCTGATGCCTGAGACCCTCTCCCCCACCTCTCTCCCTGGGTCACCTTGTTGAGAGTGGTGCATGTGCTCCGTGCTCCTCTAATTCTGGCCTCGTCTCGCTTTAATGGCTGCAAAGGAGGTTGGGAGAGGGGTGGAACAGGGGAGTGTAGTAGGGGTTGGGGGGGTTAACGTCGCTGAGCCCTTTGGCACTCGGCCAGGAGCATGGAGCTCCTCTTGGTATGCCATGGAAAAATGAGAGGCAGGAATGCAGACTCCACTGAGCAGTGTAAACAGCCCTGGTCGGGAGAATGCTGCCATGCCACTTTGAAGTCACTGATCCCCACCCTCCCTTTCTCCTCCCCCCGTTCCTCCACCCTCCTCCTCCTCTCCTTATCGCCCCGTGATCAGCCCAGATAGCAGGACAAAAAGAGTTGAAGACAACGAGGGAAAGGCAGCAACAAAACTGAAACCCTGTTGGCCTACAGTTGCTTCAAGCTAGTTAGCTGAACAGATCAGGGAAGAGAAAAAAGTAAGCTCCCAAAAAACGTAAACAGTGTCTGATGATATATCTCATGCGGGTATGCACAGCAAATATTACTCCGCACAGTGCCACCACCTCAGTACTGTACTGTAGCAAGCACACACACACACACTCTCAGACACGCAATCGCACAAACACACACACACAAGTTCACACCTGCTCTCCCTCTACACCAATGCTTCCAGCCCATTGACGACAGAGGACCCATATAGAAAAAATGTATTAACTTAACCTAAAATGTATTTCAAATACATGTATATACACTTGAATCATTGCTAAAATAAGTTTAAAATGTATTCCAGAAATGCTCAAATGCATGTAATGCCTGACAATTCCAGAAATGCTTTGGTTATGGTGAGTAAAAAAAACTGTTTGATCTCACCTAATTTAACATTATATCAAATGTTCAACTTCATAAAAAAACACATTTTCCCATCTCAAGAAGTTAAATATATATTTTTAAATACTATAGTAAGTGCCTCTCTTCAGCTTAATTAAATAATGAAAAAATCTAGTACCCGAGATGTGAAAGACATGGAGTCACTACATGATCGATAATGTATCTTGTTTTTAGTCATTTTTGTAGTACTAGTGCTTTTTGGTGTATCAAGTGCAATAAAAAGGCATTTTGACAAAATATATTATTGCTGCTGCAGCCTATTAGAGGATCTGGAGGCGTGGCTTGATGGAGGTGTGGCTCTCTTTGGGCCACCCATGGGAGAAAGTGTAATGCCAGATCAGTTGTTAAGTTGTACTGTACTCCGATAATGATGGTTGAGCTTGTTCTGTTCTGTAGTGTTAATGAGACTGACCTAAGTGATACTACAGAGCTCCATTGTTAAGACATTCATCATTTCATTACAATATGGTTTGGCCAAATGTTTATATTTGCCATACTTTTTAATGTAAACATATGTTTCTTACAAATACAAACTAGACATTTCCAAATACATTTTAAAATGTATTCAAAAATACATTGTTTAATGTATTTCAGAATGTATTTTGAAATACCTTTTCCGGTGCGTTTAACTGAGTGTACAAAATATTAAGAACACCCGCTCTTTTCATGGCACAGACCAGGGGTGTCAAACTCATTCCACGGAGGGCCGAGTGTCTGCGGGTTGTTGGTTTTTGCTTTAACTGAAGACCTAGACAACCAGGTGAGGGGAGCTCCTTAATAATTAGTGACCTTAATTCATCATTAAGTTCCTTAACAATTAGTGACCACCATTAATCAATCAAGTACAAGGGTGGAGAGAAAACCTGTAGACACTCGGCCCTCCGTGGAATGAGTTTGACACGTGACATAGATTGACCAGGTGAGTCCAGTTGAAAGCTAAGATCCCGTATTGATGCCACTTGATAAATCCACTTCAATCTGTAGATGAAGGGGGACAGGTTAAAGAAGGATTTTTAAGCGTTGAGACAATTGAGACATGGATTATGTATGTGTGCTATTCAGAGGGTGAATGGGCAAGACAAACGATTTAAGTGCCTTTGAACGGGGTATAGTAGTAGGTGCCAGCCGCACCGGTTTGAGTGTGTCAAGAACAGTTTCCTGTGTGTATCAAGAACGGTCCACCACCCAAAGGACATCCGGTTCCTAATGTTTGGTATACCCAGTGTATATTGTGATATACATTTTACATACTGTACATTAATATATACATTCTAAATACATTCCGTAATATATGTTGGAATGTTTTTAAAATGTATTAAATTTAGTTTTTTTTTTTAAATACATTATTTGACAAAATTTTTATATTTCACATGTATCCTAAAAATGTAGCAACATTTTTTTTTCAGTATGGAGATTTATGAGGCCAGTCATCTGAAGGCGTCTGTATGCTTCCCATCTGAAATCGTTCGGAACAGTCATTTTGTGATGTTTTTGTTCATTTTGGTCTACGGCAAGATTTTTCCCGTTGTTCGTGCACACACATTTTTTTCTAGAGGCAAGCCAAATTTTGGCAAGCGAAGTCAACACCCCTTCTTCGGTCATTAGTCAACAGTAGGGATTCTTCAATTAAGTGTTTGTTGTCATTCATACGTTTTTCCCGAAGAGATCTTAGTCGCACATTTTCACATCTAACTAAGATGAAGTATTTCTCAAGAGAAAAAATGTGCATGAAAAATGTTAACCAATTAAGACCAATTAAGACAACTTGTTTTCATGCACATTTTTTCTCTTGAGAAATACTTAATCTTAGTTAGATGTGAAAATGTGCGACTAAGATCTCTTCGGGAAAAACGTAAAAATGTATACTATATATGACGGATAAACAGCCCTATTGACGTTTTTTTCTTGTTTTTCAAGCAAAGGTCTTTTAAGGGAGTATGCAAGCACACTTGTTCGGTTCACCTAGCCGAGTTTGGGTAGGCGCCAGCCGAACCGAAGCATGCGAAGCCTTAACTCCCACTCCTTCTCCATTCCCACCCCGCTCTCCAGAACCCTCTCCCCCTCCTTAGATGTGTTTCAATATGGGATTTCAACATCTTTGTTGGGCGCAGGGCACTGATATCAGGGTAAGAATGTGTCCAGTGTAGACAGTAGACAGGCAGGCACCAGAGTCTCTAGCTGCCCTAATGTCTGAGACAGCCAGCCCAGCGGGTGGAGGGAGGGATACACTCCAAGTGGTGGTCAGTTAGGTAAACACACACAGTATGTGTGTGTGTTCCCTGACTACCCGTTTGTCTGTGTTAGGTGAGTATCTCTGTGTGTGTTTGTGTGTATCTATATACTATATATGTAAGATAACAACAGACCCAGTCATAAATCCTAAGCTATTCTCCCAGTCATAGACAGTCTAATTGAGTCAGAGATTAAAGTATCCAACACCCAGACCTGCTAATCGACTCAAAAACTATTATTATCTCTCATTACTGAAGGCTTTGAGACTGGAAATGGAAGCAACAAAAACTCTGATTACTGCTGCTCTACTAGTCATCTTATCATCTGCCTAGTGCAAGCAAATTCTACCTCTCTAATCAAGGGCTGACTTAGATCTGGGACAACTGGAGGGTGCAATTAATGATCAGGTAGAACAGAAAACCAGAAGTACTCCAGATCTCCAGGCTGGGATTTGAATCCCCTGGCCTAGTGTCTACACAGACCATATCACAGACCAATTAAGATACATAGAAAGCCCTCTCTACTGTACACACACATCACACCTTCGCTGGTACAGTACAGTACACACAGTGTACACAATTGAGCTGAGGCTGCAGGACATTTTGACACCGTTTCCATTTTCACAGGCCAGTGCCACCTCAGGAGGAAGAGAATGCTGGCGTCTTTGAACGTCAGCAGAGGGCTTCAGCGTGGATGAAGGAATAAACACACACACACACACACACACACACACACACACACACACACACACACACACACACACACACACACACACACACACAGTGCAGTAGCCTTCATACTGACTGACTACATGTGTGTCTGTCTGACTCCTCTCTGGGCGCCAGTGGAAGAGCCCATTAAAGAGGACAAGGGAATGCAGACGACTGGCTCCAAAATATCCTCAGAAACTGCACAAAAGAGCAAAATGGCCGTTTGGTAAATTACATTTATTTCGACATCATTCCTCAATAAAATATATTTTTGACATAATTACAGAAGGGAAAACATCTTGAGCCATCTTCCAGGCAGGCCTTCGCACTCTGCCTCTTTCTGCCTCAGACAACAAAACACAGGGCGCCGTTGTACCACAAGACAGCCCAATATTTTCTGTCATATTTTAGAGGATTTGAACTTGAAAAGTTTCTCAGTCTGTTGATTCCTTCGACTCAACAACGTCAAGCAGCATTTGGGTTGTGATGTGAACGACAGAACGATGAAAGCTGGGAAGGGCAGAGAACACAGGATACATCCCAAATGGCACCCTATTTCTTATTTTGTGCACTACTATGGCCCCTGGTCAAAAGTAGTAAAAAAAAAAGAGGGAATAGGGGGTCATTGGGGACAAAGCCACATCCAGACTTTGAACAGAGAGCCAGTGAGCCCGTTCATCCCAATTGCTCTTTCACTGTGATATCATGGTTCTTGTTTTTAATTGGTACCCATGATGCATAAAGACTAGAGCAGGGATCTCTGAGCTGGTCTGTCAGCCGGGGCACTCTGGTGCCCAACAGATAAATCTCTCTACCAGTGAAACAGACTTTATTATATAACATGACTGGTAGTCTATGATGCTAGTCTATGATTTAAAGTAGATGACTGGAGATAGCAAGAACAGGCAGGCACCACTCCACTCCACTTTGACTGAGAGTATAGGGCCTAGCTCCAGTCTGGAGCAGTGTTTCCCAACCCTCTCCTTAAGTACGCCAGGCCGTTCCACTTATTTGATGTAGGGCTATTCCATTACTAGCACACCTGATTCAATTAGTCAACTAATCACTAAGGCCAGTCCGTCATTAGTTGAATCAGGCTAGTTCGGCTGCTCTGGAGTACCACTAACAACAACTCCAACAGCTCAGCTACTTCAGGTATGCTGCCGTGAACTTTCAAACTCTAAAGCTGGCCAGTGATGGTCTGGGAATGTTTTTCAGGAGATTTCTGGCAGGGAAGGAAAGCAGCTTCTCAGATACATTCAGACCCTGTCCATGTTTTGAGCTTATTTGTTTCCTTCTTCTGTCGTTCGCTGGCAGCATTTCACCGTAAACTGAGATTGTGTATGCTCGTTTGCAGTCTCCTCTCTCCTCCAAGAAAAAAACAACAATGCTACGACGCTGGCAGAAAGTTAGCCTCTCTCTATCTCCAACCCCCCCTTTCTGGATTCTGACAGATGACTAAACCAGGGACAGTTCCAATTCCAGGGGGCTCCTTAAATAATTTCCTGCTGGCATATATATTTCAATCTCTGCTCTTCAAAGGGTCAGTCCTCCTCTCCTCTCTCATCCATTGCCACATTCCCTTTCTCCTCTCCTTTCTTCCTTGTCCACATTCCCTCTCCCTGTCCTCGCCTCGTCTTCAGGGTCAGATTTATTGTTTCCTAATATTGCAGCCCACTGACACTCACTCACTCACGGACGGACGGACGGACGGACGGAGGGAGGGAGTTGGCACGTCCTCAATGGCACATATCTCCCCTGTCTACCCTTCCGTTGCTAACGCACATAAACAGCAGGTTACAGCTGCTAGCCTAGCACTGTTGCATTCAGTTCAGGCTCACGGATACTTAGTCACATTGCACAGACTGTCAACAGATTGTTCAGTTGACCTGTAGATGATTGAGGCCCCTGTGGAAGTGTACTCCTGTGTACTCACTCATATTTTAGGCTTGGGAAATTGAATAATATTGAGATTAAAATGCTCCAAATGTAGCGGATGTCTTGATTTACATCAAATAAAACTGTCCCTTTTAATGAGAGACGTTGAAACATTTTCCTCAATGAGCTCATGCGTCCTTATTTTGAATACAATGGGATTCAAACTGCCATTCATTCATCCGATCTCAGGGCAGATCCATAGGTCTGAGACCCCACTAGTAGAGAGAAGAGTCTCATTCATAGAGACACAGCTCAGGCCATTCTGATCCTGACAATAGAGAGCTGCTCCTCTCCTCCTGCAACCTGATCTAGTCTCAGTCCTTTCCCTGTCACTCAACAGCCTCACATTAACCTCTTACACTTCCTCTGTCTTCCTCCTGTGGCATGGCATTTTCCTCTAGCCCTCAGTGCAGCGGGACTGTGTGTGCGTGAAGGTGTGTGAACAGGGGGGAGGAAGTGTGTGTGTGTGTGTGTGTGTGTGTGTGTGTGTGTGTGTGTGTGTGTGTGTGTGTGTGTGCATGTCCGAGGCCAGGACAATAGAGGGCAACCTCTTAAGAGCTCTCTGAAAGGCGACTCCTGACTTACGAGTATACAGAAGAGAGGGAGGGAGGGAGGACTGGAGAGAGAGAGAGAGAGAGAGAGAGACCTTCCATAACAAAGCCCGCACCTACAGAGAGATGAACCTAGAGGACCCCAGGACAGAAACATAATTAGATCCAACCAAATCATGAGAAAAAATTATATAATTATTTGACACATTGGAAAGAAGTAGCCTTTCCTGCAATAACAATTTTTTTCTTCATAATTTCATAATTAATAAACATGAATAAAAATAAAAAAATCTGGTGTTTTGGCTACCATGAGTAGAAGAAAATATCTCAGTGACTTTGAAAGAGGGGTTGTGTGTGTGTGTGTGTGTGTGTCAGCCACCAGATATCAACCCAATTGAACACTTATGGGAGATTCTGGAGTGACGCCTGAGACAGTGTTTTCAACCACCACCACCAACAAAACACCAAATTATGGAATTTCTCATGGAATAATGATGTCAGATCCCTCCTATAGAGTTCCAGACACTTGTAGAATCTATGCCAAGGTGTATTTGAAGCTGTTCTGGAATCTCTGGCGGCTCGTAGTGGCCCGACGCCCTATTAAGACACTTTATGTTGGTGTTTCCTTTATATTGCCAGTTACCTGTATATTTCCCATGCCAAAAAAGCCACATTTAATTGAATTGAATTGAGAGAGAGAGCAAAAACATTTGCCTACATTGATACAGATGTAGGATCTTAATTTGAGCCAAAATAATCCTGCAGCAAACGGGAAATGTGAATTATTATTAATTTTAATTCATCTTTGTAGGGGTTGGTACATTTTTTTTGTAATGGAAAATCAAGCCTGAAGTTACTATTATTTTAAACCTCAAACTACACATTTAAAATGTTCTGCATTTAATTTCAATTAAGATCCTACATCTGTATTTTAATTCTTATAGGGGGGCCTGATTTGTTATTGGGGGTTCCCAGGCAGCCCCTCCTAACCCCTCCACCTCTGTATTTCAAACCATGCATTTGGTCTCCAATGAGGACCACCATCTTAAGAGACAGTGCTACTCTAAAGGCAGAAAGAAGCTCTGTAGAGAGGTGACAACATCGATGGAGTCAGCTATATAATAACATATCTGTAATAGCTTTTCTTGACGCAGTGGGTGGGCTAGTCAGGGGGTTGACACCAAGGAGGGGAGGATGGGGGGAGTCCGTATAAAGTGGAACCAGAAATTCCTGATCCATTTGTACCATTGGAGCCTTTGTAGACAAACCAACACATCGCCTGGGTCAAGTGCACACACACCTGCAACGGAGAGTAAAAAACCCCACTAAACTCTCAGATCAATCCAACTTCCCAGTCAACCACAGTAAATAACCACATAAATGATACTCCTAGTCCTGGGAGTGAAACGATAACGAAGGATAGAGGGAAAACACAACGTTCCTTCAGTCTGTCCATTCAAGCTATTACCACGTGGGTGGGCCACAAGTCAGACCCAGCCTCACAGCCAGCCAGTGCTATGTGGCACAGATGTAGCCTGGTCCCAGATGTTTTTGTGCCGTCTTGCCAACTCCTATGGAAATTATCACGCCAGTTATCACACCAATCAGATCTTGGACTGTGCTACATATTGGCTTCAACTGTAAAAGGACAGTCATTCTGACATTTTAAGACCTATCTGTTTGTGACGTCTAGTCAACACCAAGGCAATACAAACAGAGCTGGGACCAGGCTAGCACATGGACAGGCTAGTAAGGCCACTACTCCGACACAGGCCACAGTAATGACTTGCACAGTACCAGGTCTCATTTATTAAAGAAAAAACCTGAAAGATCCTATTTACATAAGCATTCAGACCCTTTTCTCAGTACTTTGTTGAAGCACCTTCGACAGCGATTACAGCCTCGAGTCTTCTTGGTAAGATGCAACAATCATGGCACACCTGTAATTGGGGAGTTTCCCATTCTTCTCTGCAGATCCTCTCAAGCTCTGTCAGGTTGGATGGGGAGCGTTGCCACTCAGCTATTTTCAGGTCTCTCCAGAGATGTTCGATCAGGTTCAAGTCCGGGCTCTGGCTGGGCCACTCAAGAACATGCAGAGACTTGTCCCAAAGTCACTCCTGCATTGTCTTGCCTGTGTGCTTAGGGTCGTTGTCCTGTTGGAACGTGAACTTTCGCTCCAGTGTGAGGTCCTGAGCGCTCTGGAGCAGGTTTTCGTCAAGGATCTCTCTGTACTTTGCTCTGTTTATCTTTGCCTCGATCCTGACTGGTCTACCAGTTACTGCTGCTGAAAAACATGCCACAGCATCATGCTGCCACCAACATGCTTCACAGTACTGATGGTGCCAGGTTTCCTCAAGACGAGACGCTTGGCATTCAGGCCAAAGAGTTCAATCTTGGTTTCATCAGACCAGAGAATCTTGTTTTATCATGGTCTGAGAGTCTTTAGGTGCCTTTTGGCAAACTCCAAGCGGGATGTCATGTAAAGCAGGCTGTCATGCCTTTCCTGAGGAGTGGCTTCCATCTGGCCAATCTGCCATAAAGGCCTAATTGGTGTAATGCTGCAGAGATGGATGTTTTTCTGGAAGGTTCTGCCATCTCCACAGACGATCTGGGGAGCTCTATCAGAGTGACCATCACGTTCTTGGTCACCTCCCTGACCAAGGCCCTTCTCCCCCGATTGCTCAGTTTGGCCGGGCGACAAGCTCCAGGAAGAGTCTTGGTGGTAAAAAAACATCTTCCATTTAAGAATGATGGAGGCCACTGTGTTCTTGGGGACCTTCAATGCTGGAGAAATGTTTTAGTACCCTTCCCCAGATCTGTGCCTCAACACAATCCTGTCTCGGATCTCTACGGACAATTCCTTCGACCTCATGGCTTGGTTTTTGCTCTGAAATGCACTGTCAACTGTTGGACCTTATATAGACAGGTGTGTGCCTTTCCAAATCATGTCCAACAATTGATTGTACTAGAGGTCGACCGATTATGATTTTGCAATGCTGATACCGATTATTGGAGGACCCCAAAAAAAAGCCAATACTGATTAATTGGCCGATTTTTTAAAATGTATTGGTAATAATGACAATTACAACAATACTGAATGAACACTTATTTTAACTTAATATAATACATTAATAAAATCAATTTAGCCTCAAATAAATAATGAAACATGTTCAATTTGGTTTAAATAATGCAAAAACAAAGTGTTGGAGAAGAAAGTAAGTGCAATATGTGCCATGTAAGAAAGCTAACGTTTAAGTTCCTTGCTCACAACATGAGAACATATGAAAGCTGGTGGTTACCTTTAACACGAGTCTTCAATATTCCCAGGTAAGAAGTTTTAGGTTGTAGTTATTATAGGAATTATATTTCCCTCTATACCATTTGTATTTCATTAACCTTTGACTATTGGATGTTCTTATAAGCACTTTAGTATTGCCAGTGTAACAGTATAGCTTCCGTCCCTCTCCTCGCTCCTCCCTGTGCTCGAACCAGAAACACATCGACAACAGCCACCCTCGAAGCAGCGTTACCCATGCAGAGCAAGGGAAACAACCGCAGGCTCAGAGCGAGTGACATTTGAAACGCTATTAGCGCGCGCTAACTAGCCAGCCATTTCACTTCGGTTACACCAGCCTCATCTCGGGAGTTGATAGGCTTGAAGTCATAAACAGCGTAATGCTTGACGCACAACGAAGAGCAGCTGGCAAAACGCACGAAAGTGCTGTTTGAATTAATGTTTGCCTACCACCGCTCAGTCAGATACTTAGATACTTGTATATGCTCAGTCAGATTATACTGCAGGAGACGCTAGATAATATCTAGTAATATCATCAACCATGTGTAGTTAACTAGTGATTATGATTGATTGATTGTTTTTTATAAGATAAGTTTAATGCTAGCTAGCAACTTACCTTGGCTTACTGCATTCGCGTAACAGGCAGGCTCCTCGTGGAGTGCAACAAGAGGCAGGTCGTTATTGCGTTGGACTAGTTAACTGTAAGATTGCAAGATTGAATCCCCCGAGCTGACAAGGTGAAAATCTGTCATTCTGCCCCTGAAGGAGGCAGTTAACCCACCGTTCCTAGGCCGTCATTGAAATAAGAATGTGTTCTTAACTGACTTGCCTAGTTAAATAATGATTAAATAAAGGTGAAAAAAAACAACAATTGGTGTCCAAAAAACGATTTTCGATTGTTATGAAAACTTGAAATCGGCCCTAATTAATCGGCCATTCCGATTAATCGGTCGACCTCTAGAATGTACCACAGGTGGACTCCAATCAAGTTGTAGAAACGTCTCAAGGATGATCAATGGAAACAGGATGCACCTGAGCTAAATTTTGAGTTTCACAGCATAAGGTCACAGCATACTTATAATAAGGTATTTATGTTTTTTGTTTTTAACACATTTGCCAAAATTTCAAAAAATCTGTATTCGCTTTGTCATTATGGGGTATTGTGTGTAGATTGCTGAGGAAATTGTTTTATTTAAACCATTCAAGAACAAGGCTGTAACGTAACAAAATGTGAAAAAAGTAAAGGGGTCTGAATACTTTCCGAAGGCACTGTATATGTGTTATGCACACTGTATATGTGTTATGCGCACTGTATATGTGTTATGCACATGCAGCCTATGACTGTTTCTCTAGTACAGTCCATGAGGCCTGCTCATAATGGATGTAATTTGAGGTTGGACTCCTTATGTGTAATAATAACTGACAAGTAGGTTGTTAGTTTATACAGTCCAATTCCTCCATGACAGCCTTCATAATTAGTTAGGTAGGCAGGGCCACTCCTCAACTTCAAACACAACTCCCTTCAGTTGTGTAAAACCAACAACTCATTAAATGCCTTTAGAATGAACCTTAACATAAAGAGACATAAACTTGAGTCATCTTTCTAGAACTCCAACTCCCAGTCTGCCATCCCAGTGACAAGGGAAAAGTCGTCTGCCCTCTGTGTCATACTGAACGATATGAAGTACAGTGGTTTATTGTTTCAGCAGAAGCCTCTTCAGAACCCAGCGATAGGAACAGTGGTTTCACACACGCACACACTGGTATGGCTCTCTCTCTCTCTCTCTCTGCATTCATGAACCACACTAGTAGTAGTCATTGGGGTATCAAAATAATAAATAATGTTCCATAGTGAGTATACCCAACTTTCAACATGTACATCTTACACCACCCACACACACTAATGGCTAGCAGGCTACATGAGACATTTCCTGGAGGAGCAGTGGTGATGAAGCTTGACTGCATAGCAGAGCAGAGCAGCAACCCCACAGTGACAATATTACTCAGCATTAATTAGCCTGGGGCAGCCTTTAATGTGGCAGCCATCTTGAAATCACAGTGTAACTGGTCGGTTGGTTCCTCTCTGTGAAGTGGGCGACTCACATTGACTCAGCACCGAGTGATTATACTGCCTCCACGAGGTGAGCTGACTCAACTGAGTCAGTCCTCCTATGATCGCCTATGGGCCCTGGTCAAAAGTAGTGCACTATTTAGTGAATAGGGTGCCATTTGGGACGCAAACAAAGAAAAGCAGGGAGCCGAGGAGTGGTTCCCTGAGGAACACCATCACATACGTCCCAGGATATGGGTCTTTCTCCTCCCTCCTCCACTTTTATAGCGACTCCTCCTTTCTCTAATAGCGATGAACACTGAGCTCTGATGTACAGATCACGAGAGAGAAAATGACAGTTTGACCAATGAACAGACATCTCACTATCTGGTGTGAGGAGGAGCAATTTAACACCCAGAAGCCAACATCTGTATAGGTGGAGAGAACTACACTAGACCTCACATCAACATGGACTGGAACAATAAGGAAAGGTATTCACTGACAATGCATAACTCAAGATAGTCTGAAATAATGTTAATCTACTTTTCTATGGTGTGTTCTGGCAAAGGGATCAGAAACGTCATATCAGAATTTGGCACCACATGAGAAGAATTGTGGTGCAGGTGCTTTATCTCGATTCAGAGTTAGGCGTTGTGTTTGTGTCTACTTGGAACCACAGCTGCTGGCTGGCTAGACAGTTCCCTATTGGTGGTTTACTCAAGACTTCCTAGAACCAGCATGCACACACAAGCGCGAAACACAAGCGCACACACACACACTCACTAACACACACCTGCATATTTGGTTTGAATATCACTGATGTTTGTGTTGACTGCTCTAGAGTGAATCCATGTTTGTCCCATTAGTAGGAAGCCCTGAGAGAGACAAGGATAGCGTCCCATATGGCACCCTACTCCCTACATAGTACACTACTTTTGACCAGAGCCCTATAGGGAATAAATAGTGTGCCATTTGGAACGCATCCGAGGAGAGACGAAGAGGAGAGGCAGATCTAATAAGGAGACTGAGAGGAGGAGGAGAGATGAATGCGGTGGGATGGGAGACCACGAGGAAGAAGGCAGGAGGGAGAGAGGGAGGGAGGGAGGGAGGAGAGGGCTGTGTCTCGACATGCAGCCCCTCTGGGGAGAGTGGCAAGGATGTCCAAAGAACTTCCTCCTTCCCCTGACATCTACAGAACATGTTGTAAAGGTAGAGATAGATAGACTGGGAGGGGAGAACTTCATACAGACAAACATTAATCTCTATCATCTTTAAAGCTTATTGATGACACGCCTTCAGGCCCTGCAGTTTAAATATTATTGGATGAAAGTTCACTTGAACGAACTCTAAACTCAAAGGCTAGACTGCCAATTTAACTGTTAGGATTTATCTATGAAGCACAAGTTTGAATTTGTGTCTGTGAGAGAGAGTAGGCATGCGTGAAAACTAAATAAAAATTCTGTATTTGTATGACAGAGAGAGAGAGACAGCCTTGGAACCACCGCTCACTCCCTCAGCCAAGCGGCCAGGGCATGTGGCTTTTGACACAAACACAAAGTGAGAATCTAGACATTATCTCCACAGTAAAGAAGTCCCTTCGGGGAAAAACTGAGAAGTATTTGACAAAGGGCGAATTCTGTGGAAATAAACGTTTAATCTCCAAGGGATTATAAAACCAACTGGCATGCGAAGCCCGTATCGTTTGAGAAGGAAGTGGAGCCGGCTCGGGGTGTTTTCCACATTACATGCAGCCCAATATCAAAGGAGATAGCAATTCCAGCTGCACCCTGCCGCTCTGCACTGCTACACACAACGCTCATCTGGAGGAGTCATCCTAATCTTGTAACAGTGATCCCGCTACTACTGACCCACAGATACACACCGTTCACATATACGGATACACACACAGTCCACACACAGGTTGATTCAAATAAACACACTCGCACACACAACAGTTTTAATAGGACAGACGAGGAGTTTCCTAAAAAAAACTCCTCCTCCTTAACCCTTGCGTTCTTATTTTTTATTAGTTTCGCACTGTTTGCAGTAGGTACACTTGATTCAGCTGCCCTGCGTGCTGGGTAGACAAAGTGTTCCCAGCTACCCTGCCCGGAGACCAAATCAAGTGCACCTATAGGCCTACCACTGGCCAATCAGATGCAGTGCCCTCCATAATTACAGACAGTAAAGCATTTTTTCATATTTTGGTTCTATACTCCAAAAGTTTGGATTTGAAATCAAACAACAATTTCAGGGTATTTTCATCCCTATCCGGTAAAACGTTTTGAAATTACAGCCTTTTTGTACATACTCTCTGCATTTTAGGGAAGGGGGGGGGGGGGGGGGGTTGTGTTTCAGATTATTTTGTGCCCAATAGAAATTAATGGCAAATAATGTATTGTGTCATTTTGGAGTCACTTTTATTGTAAAGAAGAATATAATATGTTTCTAAACACTTCTATATTAATGTAGATGCTACCATGATTATGAATAATACTGAATGAATCGTAAATAATGATGAGTGAGAAAGTTACAGATGCACAAATATTATACCCTTCCCCCCAAAATGCTAACCTCCCCTGTTATTGTAATGGTGACAGGTTAGTAAGGTTGGGCAGTATTACTGGCAGTACACACAGGGGGCGCTATTTCAGATGCAAGATGCATGCCAGCCTTGGAGACCCCATGCACCCCCGAGCTAAATAATAGTATACTCCATAACCTAACAAGGAGGCCAACTACCCAAACTACTACCTACAGTGCCTTGCGAAAGTATTCGGCCCCCTTGAACTTTGCGACCTTTTGCCACATTTCAGGCTTCAAACATAAAGATATAAAACTGTACTTTTTTGTGAAGAATCAACAACAAGTGGGACACAATCATGAAGTGGAACGACATTTATTGGATATTTCAAACTTTTTTAACAAATCAAAAACTGAAAAATTGGCCGTACAAAATTATTCAGCCCCTTTACTTTCAGTGCAGCAAACTCTCTCCAGAAGTTCAGTGAGGATCTCTGAATGATCCAATGTTGACCTAAATGACTAATGATGATAAATACAATCCACCTGTGTGTAATCAAGTCTCCGTATAAATGCACCTGCACTGTGATAGTCTCAGAGGTCCGTTAAAAGCGCAGAGAGCATCATGAAGAACAAGGAACACACCAGGCAGGTCCGAGATACCGTTGTGAAGAAGTTTAAAGCCGGATTTGAATACAAAAAGATTTCCCAAGCTTTAAACATCCCAAGGAGCACTGCGCAAGCGATAATATTGAAATGGAAGGAGTATCAGACCACTGCAAATCTACCAAGACCTGGCCGTCCCTCTAAACTTTCAGCTCATACAAGGAGAAGACTGATCAGAGATGCAGCCAAGAGGCCCATGATCACTCTGGATGAACTGCAGAGATCTACAGCTGAGGTGGGAGACTCTGTCCATAGGACAACAATCAGTCGTATATTGCACAAATCTGGCCTTTATGGAAGAGTGGCAAGAAGAAAGCCATTTCTTAAAGATATCCATAAAAAGTGTCGTTTAAAGTTTGCCACAAGCCACCTGGGAGACACACCAAACATGTGGAAGAAGGTGCTCTGGTCAGATGAAACCAAAATTGAACTTTTTGGCAACAATGCAAAACGTTATGTTTGGCGTAAAAGCAACACAGCTCAACACTCTGAACACACCATCCCCACTGTCAAACATGGTGGTGGCAGCATCAATGTTTGGGCCTGCTTTTCTTCAGCAGGGACAGGGAAGATGGTTAAAATTGATGGGAAGATGGATGGAGCCAAATACATGACCATTCTGGAAGAACCTGATGGAGTCTGCAAAAGACCTGAGACTGGGACGGAGATTTGTCTTCCAACAAGACAATGATCCAAAACATAAAGCAAAATCTACAATGGAATGGTTCAAAAATAAACATATCCAGGTGTTAGAATGGCCAAGTCAAAGTCCAGACCTGAATCCAATCGAGAATCTGTGGAAAGAACTGAAAACTGCTGTTCACAAATGCTCTCCATCCAACCTCACTGAGCTCGAGCTGTTTTGCAAGGAGGAATGGGAAAACATTTCAGTCTCTGGATGTGCAAAACTGATAGAGACATACCCCAAGCGACTTACAGCTGTAATCGCAGCAAAAGGTGCCGCTACAAAGTATTAACTTAAGGGGGCTGAATAATTTTGCACGCCCAATTTTTCAGTTTTTGATTTGTTAAAAAAGTTTGAAATATCCAATAAATGTCGTTCCACTTCATGATTGTGTCCCACTTGTTGTTGATTCTTCACAAAAAAATACAGTTTTATATCTTTATGTTTGAAGCCTGAAATGTGGCAAAAGGTCGCAAAGTTCAAGGGGGCCGAATACTTTCGCAAGGCACTGTAACTACCTGGTCCCAAACATGCACTGCTGATCAGCCACAGGCTACAGAGCAAAGGGCATGGAGGGGGCGTACAGGAAAGAGTCTCCATTCCCACTCAGAGCAGTCACCCTAGTCAATCAACAAACCAATTTACACCCCCCAAAACACGTGCACACACGCACACCAAAACAATTAGTCTTATCCTGTGTAGAGCCGAGACACATTGTTTGGACTAAACACTAAACCATGATTTTTAGAGAATGGCTTCCTCCCTTTGAAACAGCCTGATGTCAATAATACAAGGTGTATGTTATGCTTAGGCAGCACACTTGACTTGATAGAGCTGAGAGAGACGATCTTTAGTGAATGTCTAATCTTTGTGTTTAGGAAGTGGTAAATCAGGCTGATTATGAGCATGAGAATGACGTGTCAAGGTGAATGTTGGGTTTTAATGGTGGTAATGTTTGTTATCTATCCCAGAGAGGTCCATAAACGTCCGGGGTAAAATACAAGCAACGCTTTTAATCACAAAGGTAAACAATAATGCCTTTTCTAAACAGCCCTATCTCAAAGCTTACAATTGGCCTTTTGTCTTTTTATCAACTGGCTTAACCTCTGTAATGTTTGTGTGTCAGTTACTGTGGTTGTTGTTGGCCATCTAGGAATACAGAAATCCGACTGTTCCACAGAGAGGGGGCACCAGAGATCTCTGTCTCGCACATACAGACACATACAAACCCCTGGGCTAGTGTTTAGTTGGCCAACACATGCCTCTCTGTGTGTAGGCTACTGTACAGATACATTACAGCAGAGTTTAGCTAGAACAGAGGAGACAGAATAGTAATCTGAGGGGTGGGTGAATGGAGAAATGCATAACACTCTGCACATGGGGGTTTTGACCAGTCCTGCTAGAGTAAGCAAAGATGCCGTTTGGCAACTGCCCAAAAGAGTATTACACTTTCAATTCAAACAGCATAAATCATACATTTCACCATGAATTTCCTTATCAATTTCCCATCCTTACAATTCATAAATTCCCAACTGGTGCCAACTATGAAGAGATTTCAGTTCCAACAGAAATTGTATTAGAATTCCATCATTTTGAATACGTATTAGAATATTGAATTACAATTTAATATTTTTGAATTTGTAATGCACAAATTAAATAATTGATTTCCTAAATTGAATTTCTATTTCATGATTTTAAACTGAATTGAATTTCTATTGAATATTGTATTCCATTTGAATATTCGATTTTGAATTGAATACCCAAATTGAATATTTATATATGCCGTTTCACTATGGGAGATATTGCATTCATTGTCTGTGTATCAAGTTAACAAACTATAATTTCAGGTTTATCAAAGCTTCATATCTTCAGATTTAATTTTCACATTCAGATTCAAAACCAGTGACAACATCCTGGTACTTTGCCCACCAGGAGAGGTAGAGGAGAACAGATGGAATCAAACACTCTCTGTGGTAAACCGAAGCTTCTGGCAGTTTCTGAAGCCAATGACAAGCTCAATGTCAGCAAGACAAGGAAGCTGATTGTGGACTACAGGAAATGGAGGTCCGGGCACTCCCCCACTCACATCGAAAGGGCTGTAGTGGAGTCAGTGTCTACATCACTAAGGATCTATCACGGTCCAAACACACCAATACAGTCATGAAGAAGGCATGGCGGCGCCTCTTCCCCTTCGGGAGGCTGAAAGGATTTGGCACGGACCCTCCGATCCTCAAGGAGTTCTGCAGCTGCACCATTGAAAGAATCTTGACTGGTTGCATCACTGCTTGGTATGGCAACTGCTTGGCATCTGACCGCAAAGCACTACAGAGGGTAGTGCGGACGGCCCAATACATCACTGGGGCCGAGCTCCCTGCCATCCAGGACCTCTATGCCAGGTGGTGTCAGAGGAAGGCCCTAAAAATTGTTGAAGACTCCAGCCACCCAAGTCATGGACTGTCCTCTCTGCTACTACACGGAAAGCAGTACCGGTGCACCAAGTCTGGAACCAACAGGACCTTTAACAGCTTCTACCCCCAAACCATAAGACTGCTAAATAGTTAACCAAATAGCCGGACTATCTGCATTGACCCTATTTGCACAAACTTTTTGACTCGTTACATACTTTGCTGTTACTGTTTACTATTTGTCACTTTATTCCTAGTTATACAGTATGTACATATCTATCTCTACCCCTAAACATCAACTCGTTACCCCAAGTATATAGCCAAGGTATTGTTGTATTTCTGATTACTTTTATAATATGCCTTTTATGTCTCTATTATGTCTTTCTCGCTGCATGGTTGGGAAGAGCCCGTAAGCATTTCACTGTCAATCCACACCTGTTGTTCACAAAGCATGTGACGAATAACATTGTATTTTATGTGGTATGTTGAATTTGGTTGTAGCATTTGAACCGTTAGAAGGGAGTGTGACAAAAATCACAATTTGGTCCCCATTAGAATATAGTTGAAGAGCCCTCCCTATTTAATCTTACTCTTGTGGCTGACTGTGTTCAAACCAGATCTCCTGCATGTCACAAGACTTTGTTAGTCCACTTAGCGAAAGTGTATAAGGATCAGATCAGAAAGTTGATGTAAAGGACGACACGCTACTTGCTTAACGTGTACCGCTTCCCTCTGATTCAGCTCAGACTCGAACTCAGGACTTCTGCCTTGCAAACACGTGACCACCCTCCTGAAGCGTTTCAACCCAACGTGCTATTAGGTGTCTTCTTCAATTGCGTAAGGGGCGAAACTTCAGGCTGATGAGTGAGTTTAACAGAGTTTCACTCCCCAGCGACCCCAGTGGTTGAACCAGCGCAACTGTAGATCTGAGTCCAGTGGCACCATTGTAAAGGACGTCACGCTACCTGCTTAGCGAGTACAACTTACCCCTGATTCAGCTCATACGGAGACTTGAACACAGGACTTCTGCTTCCAAAACACACGTGACCGCCCTCCTGAAGCATTCCAACCAATCTTGCTATTAAAAAGGGCCTTCCTCAATTGCACAAGAGAGACACTTTAGGCTGAGGAGTGAGTTTCACAGATCTGCCACACTAACACAAATCTTCAAGATCCAGTAAGGTTACTCATCAAATGTTTATGTTTATGGTCCATGCTTATGTGATGAGCGACCTTGCCTGAGACCTGAAGAAATGTGTTAGTTTGACATGTGTTAATTTCAAGTCTCTGGCAAGGGTAGTCATTATAAGGGTAACGTGACTGACTGGGTTAAGACTGTTAGCCTGCTGAGCTAAAAGCCTAGGTATTGGTCCTATGACTTGGATGGGTCTCTTCAAGAAGGAGGTCAAAGGGGGTTGAAGTGTAAAAGGTAGTTTGGTAGGGCTGGGAACTGTCAGGAACGTCACGATTTGATATTATCACGATACTGTTCTCCTCTACCTTTCCTGGCTAGCAAAGTACCAGGATGGTGACTGGTTTTGAATCTGAATTTACAGAACTGAATTTGAAAACTGATAAATGGAACACATGGAACTTTGATACACTTGAAATTATCATTTTTAAACTTGATAAACAGACAATGAATGTAATGTCTACCATATTGAAATGATTGAAAATTCTGTTTAATTAAAATCAAGTTACATTTAGGAATTCAATGATTCAATTTCTGCAATTCAAAAATACTACATTCAACTTCAATATCTTAATACAAATTCAAAATTAAATTATCTGTTGGTTCTGATTATAAAATGACGTATTATTAATTGGAACGCTAGTTGCTACTTTACTATTAACAGTAGATAGCATGGTCCAGTCACAGTTCAAAAACAAAATGCTGTGCTGTAGTTCTCTAGGCTGTGAGTCAGTCAGCCACAGGTTATTCACAGGGCCTATGAAATTCCAGGCATTTCTGGAAGGGAAAAATTCAGGTTAAAGATTCATTCTTTACTGGAGCACACAGAACACATTACTGTCAATGCTCACATGGAAATGAGCCCCACTGTCCGACCAACACTTTCCTTCTCTCTATCTCTAGCATTCTTCTTCTTACTTTCCACCTCTTTCCTTCCTCCTCACACCTTCCATCGCTCTTTCTCCCCCTCACACCTTTCAACTCTCTCCCTTCTTCCATCTCTTCCCTTCAGTCTCCTTTATGACAGCAATATTAGTAGAAAGCACCTTGTAGGTTCAGTGGGTAACTTGGCATTCCTACTATGTTTGGAGAGACCTCACTGCTTTTGGACCAGGGCCCTGTTTGTCTGTTAGTTTGTGAAATATAAAAGGTTGCCGACTGCAGAGTGAGGGAGGAAAAATAAAAAAAGCTTTCACATAAAAGAGATGTGGATTACTGATACGAGACAAAGGGCTGTACGTGCAGAAACGCGCCAAGAGCAGAGAGATGGAGGACTGAGATAACAAACACATACACACACACACACTGAAGGTGGCAGAACAGTGGGTTCTGGAGAGAGGTGGGAATAGTGGGAGAGAGAGAGAGTGTGAGTGAGTGAGTGAGTGAGTGAGTGAGTGAGTGAGTGAGTGAGTGAGTGAGTGAGAGAGAGAGAGGGATACAGAAAGAGGGAAATAGTGAGTGTGTGTGTGAGACAGGGAAGGACGAAGGGAATTATAAAGGGCCCAGGCTGTCCCCTCTTTGCACCTGTGAGTAATCATCAGTCTGTCAGTCTGTTGGTGCATTGGTTGGTTGGTTCAGCAGGCAGGCAGGGACGTCATCTATAGGCATCACTTCCTCTCAATAGACCAGATGAATTCATAATCTGTCTTCATTCATCCTCCTCTTTTATTATGAACCCTGTCCCCTTTGACTGCTCCTGTACCGAGCTCCCAGTCGCATGGAAAGCACCCAGACATGACACATAACACAAGTCACACAAAAGCCTGGGGAATAAGACAGAGGCACAGTACCCACCACACCGGAAACAATACTGTACTTGAGACTATACAGACACTAAGCCAACAGCATAAGACTTTGTGATCTGATGTTTACACACATATTCCATTATACAAAGTTTTAGAAATGTATTAGAAATGTCCTGCTATAGAGACACAATAATATCACAGAAGAACACTTTGTCCATTTTCTTTTCAGATCAGGGGGATTTCTATGACCCTTTGAGGACTGACTGTCTGTCTGGCATGTCACAGTGGTGATGATGGATGAGCCAGTCCTGTTAAGCGTCTATCATAGTCCAAAACTTGGACGCATACGCACAGAAGTGTTCTAGAATATTGGACTGTTGGCTTTCATACTTTCTTAATTCTCAGCGCAGCTCAAGCAATTTCTCCAACTGTCAGCTCATTCAAGTGAATAGAGGACGTGTACCGGGGCTGCGTTGGTTGGGAATTGTGGGGAGGTGTGTGTTCAGGCCGTGCCCCCCACACGGATGGTGGTCTCAGAGCTGCGTTGGTTGGGAATTGTGGGGAGGTGTGTGTTCAGGCCGTGCCCCCCACACGGATGGTGGTCTCAGAGCTGCATTGGTTGGGAATTGTGGGGAGGTGTGCGTTCAGGCTGTGCCCCCCACACGGATGGTGGTCTCAGAGCTGCGTTGGTTGGGAATTGCGGGGAGGTGTGTGTTCAGGCTGTGCCCCCCACACGGATGGTGGTCTCAGAGCTGCGTTGGTTGGGAATTGTGGGGAGGTGTGTGTTCAGGCTGTGCCCCCCACACGGATGGTGGTCTCAGAGCTGCGTTGGTTGGGAATTGTGGGGAGGTGTGTGTTCAGGCTGTGCCCCCCACACAGATGGTGGTCTCAGAGCTGCGTTGGTTGGGAATTGTGGGGAGGTGTGTGTTCAGGCTGTGCCCCCCACATGGATGGTGGCCTCAGAGCTGCGTAGCTATGTCACAATGGGACACCGGACTATCGTGTCTCAGCTTCTGTGGACTGTGATTTGCACTTTAGTCAAAGCACACCTCTGTCTCTTCTGTTGTCATGTGATCCGTCAGGGTACAGGTAGGCCAATGTCAGGGAGAGAAAGTAGGGGAACGGTCCATTTACAGTAGGCACAGCCTAATTCTGCTAACATGGGCTTTATTACCTTCGTCAGGTAATGGAGCCTGACCAATGTGGTTTTTTGGGGGTCCAATACCAATTCCGATTTTTTGTGGAACAAAATCTGCAGATATACTGTTTTACGAGAGGAAATGAAAGTGTCATTTTTTCACACTGAATTCTCATAAATTGCCATCCAAATGAGCAATTGTCCAATAACTATGAGTCAAATGTTGATTTCATACATTGTGACAACAATGGTATCATGTGAACAGTGTTCAGATATGCATGATATTTCATTTGTCCATCTTATTTATTGAATATCGGTTATCGCTTTAATTATCGGCCAATACCGATATAGTGCTAAAAGGCTAATATCAGCCGATAATTTTGGTGAACCGATATATCAGTCGGGCTCTACCAGGAAACTACCTCCCGTGCCCACCCCACCCCGAGGCAGAGACAGCCCGCTGGGCCAGAGGCCTTCTCTGTGTAGAGGAGAGGCCTAGGGGCCTCCTGACCAGGAGATGGGCCATGGGGATAAGGGCCTCATGTTTTGACTGTTAACAGTATCTGACAGGCAGGCAGTGATAAAAGGAGAGGGGCTGTCTCAGCGACAGGGAGGGACCGTAGGTAGGGGCCTAAAGAGGTATAGGGAAGCCATGCAGATCTCCAGTATGTGGCACACAATGGACCAAGATGGGAAAGAAAGTTAAATTGTCCACTGATATCAACGAAGCTCAAACTAAAGATGTCAATAATACTATACTAACTGCTACGGGTCCGATCAGTCTTTTCAAAGATGCATGACTATAAACCAACGCACAATGAACAGTCTCCCTCATTTGCCTCTATTTTGTCTTGCAGTCCACAGATTACTTTGTAACTGGGTTATGAAACCAAAGCAGTGTGTTAGAGCCGGAGGATACCCAGCCTCAACAAGCTGTCCTATGTTCATCAGCCCACATCAAGCAGCACATCCAGACCGTGCAGCGTGTAGCGCAACGTTACCCGGCCAGCCTGTCCTGACTTCTCCTCCTCCACCACCTCCATCTCTCTCTCTTCTCCTCCTGTTTAAAAAGAAGTGGAGTGGGGCTGATGGCAGGCGCCGGGCCAAATACGCCGGATAGTTTCATCCACAGCTGCAAGCAGGCGGTAGCCCCCAGAAACAATGGCCTTCTCTTATTAAAACTTTCCCCACCGACTCTCTCACACAGAGAGAGAGAGAGAGAGGGGTAGAGTGACGATGAAAAAGAAAAACAACAGAAGGAAAGAAGGAAAGAAGGAGAAGAGGAAAATAAAAATGTCCTTAAGACCTGGCTAATTTTCACAAGATGTGTTTCTCCCCCCCTCTCTAGAAATCTACAACAGATTTTTGCGGCGACTGTTCTTCGACAGCAAAAACAACTCTGTTCCAATGGTGAACGATGTTTTAGTGGTGACGCCGAAGCAAAACCAGAACCAAGATAGGCCAAGGTTGTGGGTCCAATTCCCCCAGACATATGCACTCACTGTACTCTAGGTGACTTTGAAGAAAAGTGTAAGGCATATGTGTATATCATATAATAAATAATATGAACCTTTGACAACGTTTATCAGACAGCAGGGATAGAGAGTGTCTGGTCAAGGATGGGAAGAGTGCAGTAGCTTAGTTAAACCGGGCTGAATGGTGACCAACCAGGATGAACACAGTGTTGAGTCTGGTTGAACCAGGCTAGTAGAATACAGCAGGTGTGTCCTCCTCGTCACAGCTCTGCTCTGCCAGGCTCTGCTGTAAGTGAGTTCATAAAGGCAATGGAAGCGTGTGATCAGATAATATCAGATATTATCAGATGGTATCAGAGAGAGCTGTGGCCCCGGGCCAAGCAGAGCAAAGCAGTGGAGAGGAAGCCTCCAGCCTCCCTCCCACTCACTCGACGCAGAAATAAAACAATGATCAAAGGGTCCCCGTTTGCCACCATAAGCAATAGCACAATAGTAGCCACCGCTGCGAGCTTGTGACGTGTGAGAAAACAAAACACTAACTCCAATATTAACTCAGACATGCTTGATAGGTGTTTCACATCAGGAAAAATTGGAAATGAAATGAAGTACTTGAAGTGAGCACAAATAAAGGCTTTATAATAGCACTCAATCAGTTAAAGCAAGTGTATGTTTTGGAACTGTTATTGCATGTATTATTACATTTAAACAGTGCTTTTTATTCTCATACCCTATTCATTCCCCAGGACATACTTAGATGGAGCTGTGTTGGACAGGATACCATGGTCTATAATGTTATAACAGGCTTTGAGGATGCTGCCTGGAACCAGTCGTGAGGAATCTCTCCCAGTTGGCGACGCAGTGAGACTGAACATATAGACCGCCTACATAAGCCATAATTTACTTCAAGGAGTGCTCTAAGGTTGGAACTTCAACTAAGTCGCATCCCGTGTTTTTTTCTGGGACTACTGCAACATTAAAGGGCATCGCTCTCTATTTCGGTCATATGGTTCAAATGTACAAATTTGGGTCTTCACCACCGAGTCGAGCGGCCTAGGCCCCCCCACCTAGTGCCCCCAGTCAGTTCTGGGCTGTGTCCCAAATGGTACCCAAGACCAGGGGGGGGTGCACTATGAAGGGAACAGGGTTCCATTTGTGATGCAGCCTTTCTCTCTCTAACAGTGGGGAAATATCTTGGTGCTGCACCCGGGTAACCTGACGCCTGCTGATAATGGCATTTCATGCTTTCACAGAAGCGGCCTGGCTCTCTCTGTGTGAGGGGGTGGGAGGGGTCCGGGGGTGTGGGATGGGGGGACGTGACGGTTGGCGCACATTGGCAGTGTGGAGTGGATAACGGAAGTTTGGGCGGCAAGGCAAGGCGGCATAAGGGCGGCAGGGGGTGGAGGAGGGCGAGGGGCAGGCAGGATGGAGGGAAGAACAGCCGGTCTTTCATTGACAGGCTTTGAATGCTGGCAGTTAAGATTTAACTGCAGGGAGGGAGGGTGGGAAAAAATCACACAATTCCCATTGACATTGTTCCAGAGGGAGTCAACTGTGCTTAGAAAAGAAAACACGAGGAAGTTCCGCTTGGGAAACGTAAGAAGACATGTTTGAGAGAGGCTCCCATTTAAACTTTTATTTTAAAGTTTTTACACGCCAAATCTAGTTTTCCTATTGATATATTTTTTGGTAATATTCTTCAAAATGTAGTGGTGCCATGGTCAAGACCAACCCAAAGAAGAACAGATACGACCAACGCATCCCCGAAGACTGACTCAACTGTTTGAGCACGGCCAGCCCTGCAGCTGCAAAGAATTTGCCTATGACCACGCTTCTAGCTGAGCTAGCTAAATAGCGAAGTAGCTTAAAAGAGGATATGGCTGTCACACAGTCTGAAAATGGACAACACAGCTCTACTTTCAAAGTTAGATTCATTGGAGAATTATAGGGAGGGATTCTAGGCTGGAAGGTCGCAAGTTCAAATCCCCCACATGGTGGAAGGAAATGAGATTGGGAGTTAACCCTGTGAAATTTGAATCTGACATATTGATAGAAGTCATGGGCAATGATGTCTTTGACAAGCCGCCGGAGCTCGACCGAGTGCACAGATACCTCACACCTAAACCCAACACAGGGAAGCGGCCTAGGGAGGTCAATGCCAATAACCCATATGGAATCATGTAGTAACCAACAACAAAAAAAATAAAATATATTTTACATTTGAGATTCTTCAAAGTAGCCACCCTTTGCCTTGATGACAGCTTTGCACACTCTTGGCATTCTCTCAACCAGCTTCAACCAGCTAGTCATCTGGAATGCATTTTAATTAACAGGTGTGCCTTCTTAAAAGTTAATTTGTGGAATTTCGTTCCTTCTTAATGCGTTTGAGCCAATCAGTTATGTTGTGACAAGGTACAGAAGAAAGCACTATTTTGTAAAATACCAAGTCCATATTATGGTAAGAACAGCTCAAATAAGCAAAGACAAACGGCAGTCCATCATGACTGTAAGACATGAAGGTCTTAAATATGGAAAATGTCAAAAACTTTTAACACTTCTTCAAGTGCAGTCGCAAAAACCATTAAGCGTTATGATGATCCTGGCTCTCATGAGGACCTCTGGCACAGAGGACAAGTCCATTAGAGTTAACTGCACCTCGGATATTTCAGCCCAAATAAATGCTTCACAGAGTTCAAGTAACAGACACATCTCAACATCAAATGTTCAGAGGATACTGTGTGAATCAGGCCTTCATGGTCAAATTGCTGCAAAGAAACCACTACTAAAGGACACCAATAAGAAGAAGAGATTTGCTCGGGCCAAGAAACACAAGCAATGGACATTAGACCGGTGGAAATGTGTCCTTTGGCCTGGAGTCCATATTGGAGATTTTTTGGTTCCAACCGCAGTGTCTTTGTGAGACGCAGTGTGGGTGAATGGATGATCTCCGTATGTGTATGTAATGTATGTATTCGGACGTCGTGGTATCGGCTTGAGAGGGAATATACACGGCTGTGACTATAACCGAAGAGAATTCCCTTGGGAGGTACTACGGTCGGCATTTGCTTGTGATGTATTCTTGGTCGGTGGACAAAAGGAGTCCAAAGGGAGTCCAATCACACCATGAGTAGTTAATCATGAAACATACACCCCTGCCTTTCTTCTTCCCGGAGAGTTTTTTATTCCTGTCTGTGCGATGTACTGAGAACCCAGCTGGGTGTATGGACGGGGACAGTATATCCCGAGAGAGCCATGTTTCCGTGAAACAGAGTGTGTTACAATCCCTGACGTCTCTCTGGAAGGAGATCCTCGCCCTGAGCTCATCTTTATTATCCAGAGACTGAACATTAGCGAGTAATATACTTGGAAGACATTTGATTGACACCCCTTCATTATCATATTGGAGGAAGAAATACAGAAATAAGTAAATTAATGAATATATAAATTAATAAAATGAATTAAACTTTGAATAATTAGATAATAGATAGATAAATTATTAAATACATAGATATGTAGAAAACAGTTATTTATTTTAGTCAGTATTTTTATATTTCCTTACTCATTTATATAATTATGTATGGATTTATTTATTCATTTATTTATCAATTTATGTGTGCATTTTTTTATTTTATGTATTTCTAATTATGTCAGGTTTGATCCTCTATAGGGGGAGGGGCTTAGTGTGTGTGTGTGTAGCCTAGTGGTTAGAGCGTTGGACTAGTAACCGGAAGGTTGCAAGTTCAAATCCCCAAGCTGACAAGGTACAAATCTGTCGTTCTGCCCCTGAACAGGCAGTTAACCCACTGTTCCTAGGCCGTCATTGTAAATAAGAATTTGTTCTTAACTGGGAAGAAAAAAAATATATATATATATATGGATAGTTGCATACAGCACAGGGGAAACACTCTTTTCACGCCACTTCGATATCAAAGTGACCTTTTCACACCAGGTTAGGAGAATTAACGTAGCATGTTAGGAGACTGAGGTTAAGGTTAGGAAAAGGGTTAGAGTTAGCCAAAATGCTCTCCTAACCTGCTAAGAAAAAAAGTTACATGCTGTCGTGACAACCAGCATGCCCCCCACAGAACTAGGCCACCCAGCTCCCAGCTAAGACATTAACATGCTGATTGTTGCGTTACACAAAGACCTCTCTCCATTGGACTATCAGTGGTAGTGCTGTGCAGGTCGGTCCGCTTTGATGATGGCCGCTGCGTGTGTTTAACACTTTTGGGATGCAGCCAAAGTACACAGCAGCCTTTCGTAACAGTTAACAGAGTGGGAAAACAGTGGAAGGAAGGCAACGGTGTGGAGACGAGAGGAGATAGGTCAGGGAGTTCCTGCATTACACACAGCCTGTCTGTCTGTCTGTCTGTCTGTCTGTCTGTCTGTCTGTCTGTCTGTCTGTCTCTCCCTCTCAGCCCCTAGTCAACCGGTCTTCAGCCCTGCTATATGCATGTATGTACTGTATGGGGTGTGCAGTTTTTCCCACACCAGCCTCACTGTTCCGTTCGCTTCCCCCACCTTAACCCCGCACCGGGGCCAACAAGGAATGACATCACCATGTATGGGCTCAGCATATATACACACACACAACCCACCACCACCATCCCCCAAGGACACCGGATCTCACAATGCTGCCATGCAACTGCGAGCACGGGGCACAGACACAGCGCTGCAAACCGCATCCACTCCACTCCAGCTGAAACACCTCAAATCAACACGGCTGATTCCCCAACCAACAGAGATGGTGCACCAAACAAAAACAATACACAACAAAACTCTATGGATTATCTCATTTCTCCATCCCAGTTTTTAAACCTTGAACTCTCAGGCATGAAATCTGCTCTCTCCTCCTCTCCTATGTCACTCAGTCAGTTTTAAACCTTGAACTCTCAGGCATGAAATCTGCTCTCTCCTCCTCTCCTATGTCACTCAGTCAGTTTTAAACCTTGAACTCTCAGGTATGAAATCTGCTCTCTCCTCTCCTATGTCACTCAGTCAGTTTTAAACCTTGAACTCTCAGGCATGAAATCTGCTCTCTCCTCTCCTCCTCTCCTATGTCACTCAGTCAGTTTTAAACCTTGAACTCTCAGGCATGAAATCTGCTCTCTCCTCCTCTCCTATGTCACTCAGTCAGTTTTAAACCTTGAACTCTCAGGCATGAAATCTGCTTTCTCCTCTCCTCCTCTCCTATGTCACTCCTCCCCTGTCACTGCTCTCTTGTCCTCTCCTTGGCTGCTTGGCAGAATAGAATGCCCTCTCTGATCAAAGGGAACTAAGAAATGCACCTATCAGCACTGTTTGTTTACGCTGCATTGTCATGACAATATCAGATAACAGATCTAAAAATAAAAGAGGGTAAAGAGGTGGATATATTGTGGCAGAGTGGCATGCACGTCACACTGACTGACTCTGTATGGCGGAGGGAGGAAACTCTAGAAGATACTGTAAAAAGGAAATGCCTTCGTCTTACATCGCTATTGGATACAATCACAGGGCAAAAACAACACATCCCTGGTGAACTGAACTGCATAGTATCTATGTATATTTACTGTAGTAGTTACACTCCCATTGACAGTGAATGAAGGAACATTTCAATGTTTCATTCCTATTGATATAACACAGTTATCATGCAGCAGGTACATAAAGTAACCTTATATACAAAGAGTAACCAAACTTGAACTTGAACAAAATATAAATTTATGAAGATAGATGTGTAAATGATCTATAATGTGGTAAGGGGCTGTCACTGTCAGTTGTCACTCATGGAGAGTGAGACAGACATGCAGATTAAAGCGGACAGATTTCAATGGAGGGTAATACAAAGCCCCGAGCCTTGCAAAGCTGAACAGAGCAGAGCCTCAAATCAAATCAAAGTGTATTGGTCACGTACACAGTTTAGCAGATGTTATAGCAGGTGCAGAGAAATGCTTATGTTACCCGCTCCTAACAATGCAGTAAAATGTCAAACAAGTATATAGATAATCCTTAAAAAATAAATTGAGAAATGTCAGAACGAATCCAATTAACAACCCAAATAGCACTGTAACAGTAATTCAAATGCAATCTATACGTTTATACACCAGATGACCAAGATATACTAAGAATGAGATACAGCAGTAGATATATTAGAGTAAGCTATGTCAAGAATCCAGTATTTAAATAAATATGCAGTGTGAATAAACATTTGAACTAAAATGCAATGTACAGTAGTAGAAATATTAGCATGTGCTATTTTGAGAATACAGTATTTAAATACACCGTACAAAACCCCATGGCAAAATGGATAGAATTGCAGGAAATTAGCTTCCGGACCAGAGTCAGGAATATAAATATACATGTATGTGAATGATGTGTGTAGACAGTATGGACAGTATGTGAATAGAAAAGGTGGGTTATTAGTAGTTATATAGGATGAGCCATGACTAAAATACAGTATTCATATGTTCATATAAAGTGGGTAAAACAGTATGTAAATATAATTTTAAATGACCAGTGTTCAATGACTCTTACAGTGGTTCCTCAATTAAAAGTTTAGAGCTCATGCCGCGACCATTTGTGGTAGATGGTGGCAGATTGTGGTAAATTGCATCATTCTGTCATTGCGCCACACTATCACAAGGGGGAGATAGAACGCTGATTATGGTTTGGTTTATCTCCCTCTAGAAACAGAAAGAAATCATTCTAAATAACAAACTGGCTTAATTTACCACAGTGTGAAAGACTGATAGCCCCTCTATATAGAGTTTCTGAAACAGTCCTTCTTTGCTGATGTGAAGAAGAAAGTGAATGAAAGAGAGTCCAGTGAGGATAGGGAGGGGAAAAAAGTTGCCCATATTTTCAAGACCTGAGCTACTTCATTTATTTTTGAAATGTAGTAGTTTATTTAGGCAGCTTAATATATTAATTTAGACTTGGGCTATTTTGCAGCATAAAGGTGAGTGACTCACTCTTTCGTGGCTTTGGATCAAAATAAATAAGTATCAAATCAAATCAAATTTATTTGTCACATACACATTGGTTAGCAGATGTTAATGCGAGTGTAGCTAAATGCTTGTGCTTCTAGTTCCGACAATACCAACAAGTAATCTAGCTAACAATTCCAAAACTACTACCTTATAGACACAAATGTAAGGGGATAAATAATATGTACATAAAGATATATGAATGAGTGATGGTACAGAGCGGCATAGGCAAGATACAGTAGATGGTATTGAGTGCAGTATATACATATGAGATGAGTATGTAAACAAAGTGGCATAGTTAAAGTGGCTAGTGATACATGTATTACATAAAGATGCAGTAGATGATATAGAGTACAGTATATACGTATACATATGAGATTAATAATGTAGGGTATGTAAACATTATATTAGGTAGCATTGTTTAAAGTGGCTAGTGATATATTTTACATAATTTCCCATCAATTCCCATTATTAAAGTGGCTGGAGTTGAGTCAATGTGTTGGCAGCAGCCACTCAATGTTAGTGGTGGCTGTTTAACAGTCTGATGGCCTTGAGATAGAAGCTGTTTTTCAGTCTCTCGGTCCCAGCTTTGATGCACCTGTACTGACCTCACCTTCTGGATGATAGCGGGGTGAACAGGCAGTGGCTCGGGTGGTTGTTGTCCTTGATGATCTTTATGGCCTTCCTGTGACATCGGGTGGTGTAGGTGTCCTGGAGGGCAGGTAGTTTGCCCCCGGTGATGCGTTGTGCAGACCTCACTACCCTCTGGAGAGCCTTACAGTTGTGGGCGGAGCAGTTGCCGTACCAGGCGGTGATACAGCCCGACAGGATGCTCTCGATTGTGCATCTGTAGAAGTTTGTGAGTGCTTTTGGTGACAAGCCAAATTTCTTCAGCCTCCTGAGGTTGAAGAGGCGCTGCTGCGCCTTCTTCACGATGCTGTCTGTGTGGGTGGACCAATTCAGTTTGTCTGTGATGTGTACACCGAGGAACTTAAAACTTACTACCCTCTCCACTACTGTTCCATCGATGTGGATAGGGGGGTGTTCCCTCTGCTGTTTCCTGAAGTCCACAATCATCTCCTTAGTTTTGTTGACGTTGAGTGTGAGGTTATTTTCCTGACACCACACTCCGAGGGCCCTCACCTCCTCCCTGTAGGCCGTCTCGTCGTTGTTGGTAATCAAGCCTACCACTGTTGTGTCGTCCGCAAACTTGATGATTGAGTTGGAGGCGTGCGTGGCCACGCAGTCGTGGGTGAACAGGGAGTACAGGAGAGGGCTCAGAACGCACCCTTGTGGGGCCCCAGTGTTGAGGATCAGCGGGGTGGAGATGTTGTTGCCTACCCTCACCACCTAGTCTTTAAAAAAGAAATATTTTGACCAAGTTGTATGTACATAGGACAGCAGTCTCTAAGGTGCAGGGTAGAGTACTGGGTGATAGCCGGCTAATGACAGTGTAAGTGGAGACTGTTTAACAGTCTGGTGGCCTGGAGATTGAAGCTGTTTATCAGTCGCTTGGTCACAACTTTGTAGATCAGTTGGTAGAGCATGTCACTTATAACGCAAGGTATTTGGTTCGATTTCCGGGTCCATACATAAAATGTATGCACGCATGACTGTAAGTCGCTTTGGATAAAAGTGGCTGCTAAATGGCATATATTAGATGGTAGCGGGTTGAACAGGCTGTGGCTCGGGTGGCTACGGTCCTTGATGATCTTCTTGGCCTTACTGTGACACCGGGTACTGTAGTTGTTCTGGAGGGCAGGCATGCCGATGATGCGTTCGGCTGACCACACCACCCTCTGGAGAGCCGTGCGGTGCAATTGCTGTTCCATGCGGTAATACAACCCAACAGGATGCTCTCGGTGGTGCATCTGTAGAAGTTTGTGAGGGTCTAGGGGCCAAGCAAAATTTCTTCAGCCTCCAAAGGAGGCAGCACAATGGCAATTGCGTCGATCGTGGATCTGTTGAGCCTGGCTGTAACCTTAAAATAGCCAACTGGAATTGAGAACTTGTCACATTAGATAAGTAGATAAGTCCTCCAGATCAGAATTTGAACAACGAGCAATGCAACGTTTCCAAGTTTCTCAAACGGTGGATATGGTAGAGATGAAAAATACTATGGAAGGAATTAACGATAATGTACAGTAAATTAATGCAATCCATTTGGGATATAGCCTCGCTAATGTATAGTACAATACAGTCCAAACCAATATTAGTGCAGTATAACAGAGCACAGATTCATTACCACTGAGCCAAAGAGAAGTCACTGTGGTTATTTGCTCCGCTTTGATAAATATGAGTGAAACATCTTTTGACCTCAGCTGCTATTGGCCACACTGTACACACTCTTGTGTGATAGGCCTATGTTGGATGTGCTTTCATATGATAGGCCTGCTGAAACCACCGCCCACTCAAACCCTAGGATGCACAAGACTGGAGGGAGGGAGGTATTGAGAGAGGAAGGGCGGTATTGAGAGGGAGGAGGGAGAGAGCATGATGCAAAACACAAAAGTGTGTCAAATTAATGTCTTTCCAGAAAGCAATGGTCCCAAAGCCAGCCCAACGAGGGATGGGGTAAAATGGGGGTTGTGTTTGGAGCTTAGGTGGAACGCACCTGCCCTGTAGTACAGTACAGTAGCTACACTAGAGACAATGAGTGATCTCCCTAAATGTATCACCCTGAAAAATTATTAACAGGAGAAGGGTTGTTAGCTGTTGCCTAAACAGTGGTCTGTATCACATACAAGTAATTGCCAAAATAAAGGAAAAACCAAGATAAAATGTCTTAATAGGGCGTGGGCCACCACGAGCCAGAACAGCTTCAATGCACCTTGGCATAGAATTTATGAGTGTCTGGAACTCTATTGGAGGGATGCGACACCACTCTTCCACGAGAAATTACATAATTTCATTTTTTCTTGATGGTGGTGGAAAACGCTGTCTCAGGCACCAATCCAGAATCTCCTATTAGTGTTCAATTGGATTGAGACTTGGTGACTGAAACGGCCATGGCATATGGTTTACATAACTCATCAAATGCTCATCAAACCATTCAGTGAACATTCCTGCCCTGTGGATGGGGGCATTGTCATCCTATAGCCATGGTAGCCAAAATAATGGCCTGCCCAGCATTCTTATACATGACCCTAAGCATGATGAGATGTTAATTGCTCAATTACCTCAGGAACCACACCTGTGTGGAAGCACCTGCTTTCAATATACTTTGAATGCCTCATTTACTCAAGTGTTTCCATTATTTTGGCAGTTACTTGTACCTCTGAAGAATTGAGGAGTAAATGGGAGAAACACTAACTCATGGCTAGGGTTGCCTCCCTTGTCATTCTAAACCATGGCCCTGCAATACTATAACCACAAACAAGGCAGGCCTGACATTTCACCCTAGCCCACTATTTATTTTCCGACCGACTTTATTACCTGTTGTCTCTGTCTATCTCTCTACTCTCTGGCCAGCCAGGGAGGATTGGTATATATTCCAAATGGCACCCTATTCCCTATATAGTGTACTACTTTTGACCAATACTAAACTACATAGGGAAGAGGGTGCCATTTGGGACTAAGACTTGGTTCTTCCTTCTATTCCCTTTGATTTCACAGTAGATCGAGTCCCATTAAAAAGGTGTCAATTGCCTAACCGGGTCAATGATTGCTGGGGCCAGTGGATGAACTTTGAACCTGTGAGGCAAAAGCTTTCTGCTCTCCCTCTGCTGCACTGGAAGGAGGGGGGACAGGGAGGGGGGAGGGTATGGGGGCATGGTGGGGGGTTAACTAGTTTACGATACGCTCCATAAAGCTTCCTGAAAGGTTGGAGAGGCTGAATAAGCAGGAAACTATACTGTGTGTGTGTGTGTGTGTGTGTGTGTGTGTGTGTGTGTGTGTGTGTGTGTGTGTGTGTGTATTCATGAGAGTGGGTGTTTGTGTATGTGTCTGTGTGGATACTATCTCTGGACCCACTGGCTGCTCCAGTTATTTGTGAACCTGAAGGCAGTTTAATTTGGGCATGCTTTTCATCCAAAATTCCAAATGCTGCCCCCTAACCTAAGGAAGTTAAAGAGAAAGACAATAGTTGAACAGTTTTAAACAAATTCATTTCTTCAAAAATTAAGGAGAAGCAAGAGAGAGACATTGTCAATTTTTTCACTTTCAGTTTCACTTACTTAGCTAGCAAATGCAACTAGCTAGTTTAGCCTACTCAAAAAGCTAAATAGCTAAATATCCTAGCTAAATATCCTGCTCAAATAGAGGGATGCTATGTTAGCTAGCTGGCTATGACTATCCAACACAACACTGGAACTCTTCCAAGTCAAGGTAAACTTTTGGTTTTACTCATTTATTGCCTCCGGGGCCTGCCGGTGTAACTGCTAAACTTCTTACTGACTATACATTGTAAAGTTACTGCATGATTGTAGCAGATTTACTAATGCGTTAGTTCTATTAGCCATTGACTGTGACGTTACTTTAGCTAATATGGTTACAACGATGTAAGCTGTGTGAATCAGTTAGGATGTGATTTGGCTTGGAAAGGTTTTTCCGCCTGGTCACATACAGCTGATTTGTTGTGCATTGAAGTCCACACAGGAAGGGAAAAGGCGGGAGGAGGAGAGCACATATATGCAAGAAGTAATACAACATGGCTGCTATGAATGTGAACTATGCATGACCAGAGGTGTATTCATTCAGCCAATTCTGTTGAAAATAATTTCTTAAACGGAACGAAATGGTGACATACATAGCTGAATTTGTCCAATATAAATTCTTGTTTGCAAATGATGACACCCTAGATCAGGCAAGAGTATGCAAGGCAGTACTGAATCTCAACCTCATCGAACACCTTTGGGATGAATTGAAACGCCAACTGCGAGCCAGGCCCAACATCAGTGCCCGACCTCACAAATGCTCTTAAGGCTGAATGGAAGCAAGTCCCTCCAACTTCTAGTGGAAAGCCTTCCCAGAAAGGTGGAGGCTGATATAGCAGCAAAGGGGAATCAACACCATATTAATGCCCATAATTTTGGAATGAGATGTTCGACATACTTTTGTCCATGTAGTGTATTTACAGCTGTAACAATGATACATGTCCATTGGGGGGTGGGAGTAGAACATCCATAGGGGGAGCAGCAAAAAACTGTCAGACTGGCCAATAGCTTCTACCCCCAGACCACCAGGCTGCTGAATAGACACTAGGCCGCTAGCTACCTGGCAGATCCACTTTCACTGGCCTGAAAGCTGGTGAAAGTGGCCCAAAAGGAAATCATTATTGGAGACAACAAAAGCGCTGAACCCTTTTGCAGGCAGGTGTGGAGGGTCCCCTCTAAAGGTTGCTGGTTTACCCCATCTCCCTTCCGTCCCCTCAGCTCCACTCAGGTCATTGCAATTATGCATATGTGTGTATGGCGTTTTCCACTTTCTCTCATACTCACAGACTCTGCCAGATCAAGTCTCCCCAAGTGTCCATGATTGTCCCCAAATCAGGGTTATAACCAACCCACTGACACCGTGCTGGATCAGAATCACTGTGTCTGTCCTCAGGGGCTGAGACACCAGACACCACTAAATGAACCAATGCTTTATCAAAGTCTGCTGCCACTGCTGGGTTTCTACTTAACAGCCTGTAACAAAAGCCTCATGCAACCAACACTGGCTACTTTATGCTCATTATATAACCAACAACAAAGTCACCCAAGTCGCAACAACCAAGCCTGAAATAAAACTCAGTATGGAATATACATCTAAAGGCACAGAACATATGACTGATCATTTCATCGCCATCTCTGCCTCGTACTGTAGCATCTAGCATCTGTACCTGTATCTGTACCTGTTTTGTAACTTTCTGATCTAACCACATGCGATAAGTGGACACACACACACTCTCAGAATGACAGACAGAAAGACACCCAGAATACATGCCCTGTGTTTGTTGACAAATCTATAGCCTATCCGTATCTAGTGTAGTATAGTAACAAAGTAAGTCCCCTCACCAGAGCCCGTATCCACAAACCATCTTAAAGTAAGTGCTGATCTAGAATCTGTCTGTATAATCTTATTATGATCTAAAAGTCTAAAATGATCCTAGATCAGCACTCGCTCCTAGATTAGCACTCGCTACTGTCTGGCTGGTGTGGAGAGACCCTTTGTGAATACGGGCCCAGATCCACTTCCTGTCCCCATGACTTCCATGGTGCACCTCTCCACACCAGCCAGACAGTAGCATTGTTCCATGTCCCTAGGGGTTAGAGGAACAGAACAGTCAGCAGCTCGCAGCTCTTTTATTTTGACTTACAGTATTTAGCATTGGCTCTGTGTGTGTGAATCATGTATTCAGGTCACTGGATGAAATAGATAGGCTCTGCCATTGTCTGCCCTTCCGCTTTCCTTTTTTTTAAATCACCCTATTTTTTTCTTTCCCTCCTGCTGGCATGAAAGGAAAGGCAGAGCGGTGATGAAAGGGCAGTGAGGTAACAGCCACTAAATAGATTCCGATTGGTAGCAATAAGGGCTCCAATGAGAAGGTCCCGTCTCCACACCCTGGTCTGAGTGGAACAGCCAGCGAAGCACCCCAACTTCCTGCTAGGGAGAGGAAGTCAGAGTGCCGTGCCCTGGCTGGGAGGGCATGGGGTGGAAGTCGTGGGTGAGGGTCTCTCTACTGTAACTACAGTATAGGTCTGGCTCTGGAGAACACACAGGACCATGGTGGTTCTCCGACATCACACACATCAGCTAATTGGAATTAGAAAAACGTTTTTGTCCACGCAATGTGGAAATTTGTCAAATTAGCTATTTGTCTCAAATTAGCTAGAGCTATGCTACATAGCTGCACTTCAGACGACCGCTATGTTATGTTCATTGTTCATATACCAGTTAGATAGAATCATACCTTCCTCCTCATCAAACCCCCTTAATGTAATTCTTTAATACCGCCAGAACTGTTCATCATCATCATCATCACTCAGAAAGCACGGCTAGAGTGGAGATGATTTGCTTTAATTTTCAGACCTGGTGGCACCACACAGTAAATATGGAAAGGGAAATAAAGCCTTGTTGAAGCAAAGAAAATAAGAAGGAATGCATCCATTTACCAATCAGCCCTGGTAATGTAGGAAATATGAGGGTGGGCAAACACACACACACACAGGCTCTTTGATCAAGCAGCAGTTAATAATGAAGAGGGAGTGAGTGAGGGGAGTGGGTGAGGCACATACAATGGCCAGGTTAGTGAATTTATGTGTGGTAAAGACAGAAGGGGAGAGAGAGAGAATGAGAAGAAAGAGAGAGGTAGTGAGATTAGTGATAAGTGGTAAGGAGATAACAGAGAGATGGAGAGAGAGGTTATGCTGTGCTGTGGTGCTGACCATAGTGACTGAGCCAAGCAGAACCAACCCAGCTGTCTTGTCTGTCTGTCTGTGGGTTGTTGGAAGGACTCCAGCCTCATAGTCTATGGGCCAGAGGGCTACATTTGATGATGGTGATTTTTATTAAGGTCCATGTCTATGTTTTGGTATGATAACCACATTTAGCTACCTCCGATAAGTGGTTATCACAGCATTATATTTTATGACCCCTATGTGGTCAGTTGGGCCAATAGGATTGAGGGTATGAAATGTAATTTAGCATTATCAGGGAACTATCATCTCATACTAAGGCAATTTATATATTATTAACTTCCTAATACAACACAAATTAAGGTAGGAAACAACTGGATTGATAATGACATCTCTAGCGGCCCACCTTGGGGGTTCAAATGTCATATACAGTATGTATGAATTTTGGGGTACATCGAGACAGAATGGGCAGTATTGGGATGCACTCTACACTGAACATGACAAGTTTATAACCTAAATGTCAGTGTTTAAACCTAAAACATTAGGCATTTAGAATGCAAGATTAAACATGCTTTTTAAATTCTAAACTAATACAATCTGTAAGGGTTTGGACTTATTGCACCCATTACTGCTACAGTTGAACCAGTTTAAATGGTTTAGGTGGTCTTGATTGTCCTTTACCATAGCAGTCATTCTGTGTGCAAGTTTTAGGGGATAAAATATTCCAACTGTTGGATAGCTTCCCTCTGGATGGATTTCCGATAGAAATTACTAACCACTTCAGAAACCAGTGTATTGTGACCTGCAGGTCTGATGCAACCCAAGAACCAGAATTCTCAGACCACAATTTGGAGGATAAGTAATCCATAACTAAAGGCCTTATAAACTGTTTAGTATGTGGTCATAAATGGCTTACTTTAAATTGAAACACATTCACTTAGGCAGTCACTTGGTGAATGCTTCAGGAATAGAAATGATTGAATACAACAACCATGTGTCTCTGTCATTATTAACAAACACAGTCATGGGTAGGTCTCTCACATCCACTCGAAAGGCATGCTGGGAAATATGCAAATATGGCCTTACAACCTACAGAAGATAACTACACACAATTTCACACAGAACAAGGAAACCCATTTTTCATCTTTTTTTTTGCTATATAGAGTCATCATATATTTAGTCTATAATCAGTCCCAGCAGCCTATTTTCAAAATGGCCGCCATTCATGTCAATGGGGAGAAACTGCATCGGCTTTGCATAGCTGAATAAATAAATGCAGCTAAAACCATATGAATTTCAAATGTGATCATGTGTTTCACGTGATCTTTTGTGAAGTGAATGTGATAACATGTAAAAGCAACATGTGATACCATGAAACTAGCATGCGGGTTTCTTTTGCACGTGATTTTATTTTTGTACATTTTAAGTCATTTAGCAGATGCTCTTATCCAGAGAAACTTACAGTAGTGAGTGCATACATTTCTTTATTTTTTTCTCTGTACTGGTCCCCTGTGGGAATTGACCACACAACCCGTGCCCTGCAAGCGCCTTGCTCTACCAACTGAGCCACACAGGACCAAATGAAATCAAATTGTATTTGTCACATGCTTCAATGCAAATTAATTACTTAAAAATCATACCATGTGATTTTCTGTATTTTTGTTTTAGATTCCGTCTCTCCCAGTTGAAGTGTACCTATGATAAAAATTACAGACCTCTACATGCTTTGTTAGTAGGAAAACCTGTAAAATCGGCAGTGTACTTGTTCTCCCCACTGTATGTGACGAGTCAAAAAGAGTTAGTGCAAAAATAGTTAATGCAAATATTCTGGGTAGCTATTAGTAAACTATTTAACTAACTATATAGCAGTCTTATGGCATAGGGGTAGAAGCTGTTCAGGGTGCTGTGAGTTCCAGACTAGGTGCATCGGTAATGCTTGCCGTGTGGTAGCAGAGAGGTAGCAGAGAAAACAGTCTATGAAAACATGTTTTTAGGGCCTTCCTCTGGTATAGATTTCTGGTATAGAGGTAATGGACCTGGCAGGGACCTCGGCCCCAGTGATGTACTGAGCCCTACGCACTACCGTCTGTAGCGCCTTGCGGTCGGATGCCAAGCAGTTGCCATAACAAGCGGTGATGCAGCCAGTCAAGTGACGCAGCCAGTCAAGATGCTCGCAATGGTGCAGCTGTAGAACTTCTGAGGATCTGAGGAGCCCATGGCAAATCTTTACAGCCTCCTGAGGAGGATGAACCAGTGTCGTGCCTTCTTCACAACTGTGTTTGTGTGTGTGGACCATGATAATTCCTTAGTGATGAGGACACTTGAGGAACTTGAAGCTCTTGACCCGCTCCACTAAAACCCTTTCGATGTGACGTGAAATAAATGTGACAACATGGGGATGCAAATTTCAATGTGCGATACCATGAAACTACACCTGTGACAACATTTTAACGTTTTTCACATATAAAACTACAAACTCGATTTTCACATGTGAAATTGTCCTACATGTGGAACTGCGAATTAGATTTTTACATGCAATTCTACATGTGAGAGTTAGGTGTTCACATGTGAAACTGCAAATGTGTTCTTCTCCTGAAATTTGTAAACTTGGTGTTAACATGTGAACTTTAAATGTAATACATGTGCGCGTATGGTTTCATGGTTCGACCTCACATATGTCTCTTTTGTTTTCACATGTGAACATTTCAGCTCAACATGTGAAAACAGCTGCTTTAAATGTGAAAACACGATTTCAAATTTCACATGTTTTTTTGTAAGTGAAGTAATGACATTTTATCAGAGTTTTAAGGTTTGAACCCCAAAGTGTAGGAAAACAGGTGAAATCAGTCATCGGAATACAGTGAGCCAAGAGGTTGTGAGTTCAAGTCCCAGGTGAGGACATGTTGAGCAATAATTTATATATAAATAAGAATAAATAATCATGTGTGTCAAATATGTAAGTTGAAAACACTGACTATTTCATGACATTCCAAGGAAATCCTAACCAAAAAAAATTCCTTGCACTGCATCACCTGTGAAATCTCATGTGAAATTTGAATCCAGATGTGAAAGGTTGTGATTATGTGAAACTTCCTGTGGAATATCATCACATGTGAAGTGTTCCAAAATCATGTGATTTTCCACATCATGTGTTTTTTCTGTAAGGGTAATGGCTTAAACTGTGTGGTACAATGAGGACAACACAAAATGATGGCCCCACATATGTCAGTTATATGTATTTAGCAGAATAGTGGGGAAAATATGCCAGAAAAGCTGTCCAAATTGCTGAGTTTTGTAGTGGTTTCAAATATATTACGTTAAAACACTTAGAAAATGTTTTAGAAGCTTTCACTGATGTCTATTGATTCAAATGATATGTAATATGATTCTGTAAATTGTATTAACATCTAGAAATGTGAAACCTGCTCTTTACATTGCACTCTATGTGAAATCCCATAGGATTGCATTACGCCCAGCAAAGAGGTACAGGGAACCCATTTTTCACAAAATGCCTTCATAATAAGTGCACCAAACTTTACATAAAGCTAGGAAAAGTCTAAACAATTATGTTTAGCTATTGCCGATTTAACCATAGGGTACACATTATCCAATATGTCTGTCAACAGGATTTGTCTGACATTGCCACAATTCTTTCAATAATAGGTGGAATATGCCTAGGATAATACAAAAATGCTTATAGGTATCACAACCAATTTAGCCACGTTTGCAAAATATATCATCTGTAAAATATTAGCAAATTTGTTAACAAAATATGCCAACACGCTATTTGTGCAATTTATTTTGGTCAGTATTTGCATCCCTAATTTCTATATTTTATTTTAAAACAATTCAAATATATCTTATAATGGTATACAATATTATGCCATATTGTTAAATATAAATGTGTCTTGAATCCTGTCATATATACATTCCAACATAACATTCTAACAAGCCGCCAACTTACATAGCTGGTTAAGTATTAAAGCCTTTATAGATGGTGTCTAGTTACACTATTTATGAAATAATTGCATATTGTAGTATAGGGCCTACTGAAAAATGTGTTGGTTAGTTTGCTGAGGTTTGTCGGGGGCATCAGCAGTAGACCAATTGCTAAAAGGCTGGATTTTTTTCTAATCACCAATTGCATAATTCAATTTCAATTCAATTTGACAAACAGCCACTGAACTAATGGCTACAAAATTATTAGGTAACATATTTAATTAAATAACTTAAATAAATAAATAAGGTAGAAGGTTAGAGAACATAATTTTAAGATGTTCAGGGACAGAAGAGCTTATAATCAACAACGTTCCTTTTTAGAGATAATTTGTGTTTGCATAAATCTTTGAGTTAACTTGCTGGGACAAGACAACAAATGGCAGATCTAGCCTTTCATCCTAGTATGCAGAGTATTGCTATACAACAGACTATTACAAGTGGCAACTATCAAAACAATACCAGATTTCTACCAGATTTCAATCTCTTGGACTTGTATTATTTCCCAGTATGACCAATTTCCCTAAAACAATGCAATTAAAATGCAGTTCTGCTATTTGTAACATTGTTTCAATGATGAGTCAGTCTAGGTAAATCGTTAGATCCCATGGTTTTTAAGATGAGATCCACCCAATAGAACGTTCCATTGTTGTTTGACAGTCATTTTCAATGAGCAGGTGAACATTCCAACTTTCTTTTATCAGCCTGCAAACATTCTATTGCATAGACTCCCATACAACAAGATATATAAAGGTGTGAATAAACATAGAAGGCTATTTTTTTGGAGAGGATATTATTTATCAATTTGATCAGAGGCTTGTGGGGAACTATTTATTCCATCAAACCTTTGCCACCCCAAAGTGTATATGGGAAGCTGCATACAGCACAGGGGAAACACTCGTTTCAGGCCACTTTAATACCGAAGTGACCTTTTCGTAGCAGGTTAGGAGAATTAACGTAGTAGGTTAGGAGACTTAGGTTAAGGTAAGTAAAAGGGGTTAGCGAAAATGTTCTTCTGACCTGCTACAAAAATCAGTTACATGCTGTCCTGAGAACCAGGCCTGTGCTGCGCCCCCCACAGAACTAGGCCACGCAGTTCCCAGCTAAGAAATGAATGCTGATTGTTGCGTTCCGCAAGGACCTCTCTCCATTAGTGGTAGTGCTGTGCAGGTCGGTCCTCTTTGATGATGGCCCGCCAGTCGATGCGTGTGTTTAACACTTTTGGGATGCAGCCAAAGTACACAGCAGCCTTTCGTAACAGTTAACAGAGTGGGCAAACAGTGGAAGGAAGGCAACGGTGTGGAGACGAGAGGAGATATGTCAGGGAGTTCCTGCATTACACACAGCTTTTCTCTCTCTCTCTCTGTCCGTCTCCCACTCTCCCTCTCTAGTTTGGATGTAGTGAACTACTTTTTCAAAGAAACTTTAGTTAAGTAAACTTTGTTTTTCTAAAAAGGTAGCTTCAGTGTAGCGTAACTTCTTCCAGTGTAAAGTAATTGGTAGCTTGGTAAACTATATTTTCTGTGTCACAGTCTCACACCATCATACCACAGCACAGCACCATGCCCTCGTCAAAGGGCTGCATAAGAACACTGTCTATTTGAGCATCTAATAAATGTTTCATTGCCCCATATCTTGAAAATTTTTAAATTACATCTGTAACAGTCTGTTTTTATCATGGGGGACCGTAAGACTTGTCATCTTTAAAAGTGGCCATTTTGTGGGTTTCGGGATAGGAAGGCATTATCTTCCACAGACATCAGGACAGACACAGAGGATTTGTCCCTAACATTCCCTATGGGCCCTGGCCAAAAGTAATGCACTATAAAGGTAAAAGCGTGCCATCTGGGGCAGAGTGAAGTATGAGAAGTATGAAAACCGCTGAAAGTACCATTACAGATTACTTGAGTATCAGCCCTGGCAGTGAATACACTGATGTGTCGAAACATTAAATTCTCTTTGGGAAGGGAGCACACATTCCTCTCATGTCCGAACACCCGTGTGTCTGTGAATGTGCATAAAATAGAAGGAATGTGAAACTGGGTCCTGAGCGAATTCAATGCTAATTGAGCCCCTGTTTTAATGCAGATGTTTTTATCTTAATATCAAATCATTTCTTGGTACCTTACTGTGATTAACTTAAATGAAAATGGTAAAAAATAAACAAAAATAGCTTCTTAGAAAAGACACATTTCTCAAGCAAGAATTATGTTACGACTGTCGGAGTGGTCTGAGTGGGGAGGGGGAAACTAAGTAGAGGTTTGGAACTCTCTTTCTCATTGGTCTATTAACTATTTTACCGCATGGTGATGTCACAAGGCAGGCCAAAACTCCATCCCTCCAAAACAGGCTGAAAATTCAGGCGGTCTTTTCAGACAGCTCTTACAATAAATGGGCATTATCATAATTTTCACAATATTACCTCATAATGTAAATACAGTTGAAGTCAGAAGTTTACATACACCTTAGCCAAATTCATTCAAACTCAGTTTTTCACAATTCCTGACATTTAATCCTAGTAAAAATTCCATGTCTTAGGTCAGTTAGGATCACCACTTTATTTTAAGAAAGTGAAATGTCAGAATAATAGTAGAGAGAATGATTTATTTCAGCTTGTATTTCTTTCATCACATTCCAAGTGGGTCAAAAGTTTACATAAACTCAATTAGTATTTGGTAGCATTGCCTTTAAATTGTTTAACTTGGATCAAAAGCTTCAGGTAGCCTTCCACAAGCTTCCAACAATAAGTTGGGTGAATTTTGGCCCATTCCTCTTGACAGAGCTTGTGTAACTGAGTCAGGTTTGTAGGCATCCTTGCTCACACACGCTTTTCAGTTCTGCCCACACATTTTTGATAGGATTGAGGTCAGGGCTTTGTGATGGCCACTCCAATACCTTGACTTTGTTGTCCTTAAGCCATTTTGCCACAACTTTGGAAGTATGCTTGGGGTTATTGTCCATTTGGAAGACCAATTTGCGACCAAGCTTTAACTTCCTTACTGATGTCTTGAGATGTTGCTTCAATATTATAACAATTTTCTTTCCCCATGATGCCATCTATTTTGTGAAGTGCACCAGTCCCTCCTGCAGCAAAGCACCCCCACAACATTATGCTGCCACTCCTGTGCTTTACGGAAGGGATGGCGTTTTTTTATGGTGGTTCTTCCTTGCTGAGTGTTCTTTCAGGTTATGTCGATATAGGACTCGTTTTATGATGGATATACTGTAGATACTTTTGTACCTGTTTCCTCCAGCGTCTTCACAAGGTCCTCTGCTGTTGTTCTGGGATTGATTTGCACTTTCGCACCAAAGTACCTTCATCTCTAGGAGACAGAACGTGTCTCCTTCCTGAGCGGTATGACGGCTGCGTTGTCCCATGGTGTTCATACTTGTGTATTATTGTTTGTACAGATGAACGTGGTACCTTCAGCCATTTGGAAATTGCTCCCAAGGATGAACCAGACTTGCGGAGGTCTACCATTTTTTTGAGGTCTTGGCTGATTTCTTTTGATTTTCCCAAGATGTCAAGCAAAGAGGCACTGAGTTTGAAGGTAGACCTTGAAATACATCCACAGGTACACCTCCAATTGACTCAAATGATGTCAATTAGACTATCAGAAGCTTCTAAAGCAATGACATAATCTTCTGGAATTTTCCAAGCCGTTTAAAGGCACAGTCAACTTAGTGTATGTAAACTTCTGACCCACTGGAATTGTGATACAGTGAATTATAAGTGAAATAATCTGTCTGTAAACAATTGTTGGAAAAATTACTTGTGTCATGCACAAAGTATATGTCCTAACCGACTTGCCAAAACTATAGTTTGTTAACAAGAAATTTGTGGAGTGCTTGAAAAACAAGTTTTAATGACTCCAACCTAAGTGTATGTAACTTTCCTACTTCAACTGTACTTCAAAAATCTAGTTTTTGACTGCAGTGGAGCTTTAAGCATTTATCAGGCCATCTCAATCACCACATACTATGAGCATGTTCATCATCACCTGACAGTCAGCGTCATCGTCATCATCATCATCATCATCACCTACCTCTTCTAATACGCACAGCGTGCATCTGAAATTGCCCACTATTCACTTTTTAGTGCACTACTTTTGACCAGAGCCCACAGGGACGAGTGCACTTTATAGCCAATAGGGAGCAATTTGGGACACACACACAGTCTGTATTACAAAACCACTACAACTGTGGGACAGAAAAACAAAGCTGTAAAAGCCTAAATGGAAATGATCAACTGAATGCTGTGCTGACTAGCACAGAGTAAAATTGTATTACTAAAAGCCTTGAGATGAATGAGAGCTTATCTGGGACTGGTGTGATCAATTCTCAGTGCTGCTCGACCATGTAATGACTAATTTCAGCGTGGAACATCAACGTCACAGCTTCAAACGTTGCTTTAACCACCAAAGAGGCATCTTCTCAGTTCATTATTTAGGCTACAACAAAGAGAAGTGTCTTTCCACAGCAACACACACACACAGACTATCAAATCATTTAGACCAGTGGTCCGCAAACTGTGGGGCGAGAGGGGTAGTGCATCATCAATTTTCCTCTTGTCATGTCAGTCATTGCATACCTTAGAGAGCTATTTATAACTTTTTAGAACTGTCTAGATCAACTGGGGGGGGGGGGGGGGGCAGATGTTCCCCAATGCTGGAAGAGGGGCCTGTGTGAAATCGTTTGGAAACCCCTGATTTAGACTATGGTCTAAATTACATCAGTTGGCATTGCTGTGGGAGTAATGGTGTGTTTGAGTGTGTGACTTTATATGGTCTGAATTAACATCAACTGCCATTACAGTGGGATTAGCAGTGTGTGTGTGGGTGTGCGTGTGTCGGTTGCCTGGTGGTGTTGGTGGGGGGTTGATAAAGTGGCACTGCATGCTGCCACCACCGTCGCCTCTCCCAGACAGTCCAAACTAAACCAGACAATCTTGGAGCAGGCAGACCAAACACACTACTAGGACAAACAGCCTAGTTAGCCTTGACAACAGAGCTACGTCTAAAGTATCCCAAGAACACAGTGGGTTCCATCATTCTTAAATGGAAGATGTTTGGAACTACCAAGACTCTTCCTTGAGCTGGCCGCCAGGCCAAACTAAGCAATCTGGGGAGAAAGGGCCTTCAAGGAGGTAACCAAGAACATGATGGTCACTCTGACAGGGCTCTAGAGTTCCTCTGTGGAGATGGGAGAACCTTCCAGAAGAACAATGATCTTTGCAGCACTACATAATTTTTTTATTTTATATAAATTAACTCATAAAAACCTGTTTTTGCTTTGACATTATGGGGTATTGTGTGTTGATGAATGATGGATAAAAACAACAACAATTTAATCAATTTTAGAATTAGGCTGTAACGTAACAAAATGTGGAAAAAGTCAAGGGTTCTTTCCGAAGGCACTGTATAAGATATGTTGAATGTTGGGTGTAGTTAGCCTTTAATGCAATGTACACCAGCCAGAGACTGTTGGTTGTTTGGTTAGAGGCATTTCTGTAGCACTGGTGTGATTGCAGAGTTTGCAAAACAAATGGCCACTGGATTGATGCAAAATAATCACAATATCATTCTGGCAGGTAGGCATAGGCTAGTTGATAAAAAAAAATTAAGCTTCAAAGTGTAATTACACATAAACACACATACAGAGGCAATCCTGTGCCGTTTCAGAAAGTTTCAGAAATAAATATGACTCACTGATGCATTTTGTTCACGTCATGATTAAGTTCAATACATTTAATTGATTTCCTACTAAGTTCAATAAATGTTTTAATATTGTTTGAATTCCGTTGTAATGTCTGGACTCCGTGATTCCATCTGCGTTTTCCGCAATGCAGATTTTATAAGGCCCTAATTTAGCAGCGGTGCAAAAATGTAATAAATAATCATGTAGATGTATAGATAGATGTATGCCCCAGGAAGACTGCCATCCAACAGCTTGTTCTCCATCTTCTTTTTAAATACTGAGCCAACATGATTTCAGCACTTACATTTTCTCATTCTCTTTGTCTCTCTGCAGCAGACGTATTGTTAGTGAGCAATATATTTGGAACATCAAATTGTAATAAAAACGCAGTATCGACTAGCAATACATATATAATAGTGAGAATCGCAACACACATCGTAACGACACCTAAGTATCGTGATAATATCATATCGTGGGGTCCCTGGAAATTCCCAGCCCTGGTACACATCACAGCAGACTGCTGTGTGAGAGAGAAAAAGAGAGAGAGATGGAGAAAGAGGAGAGAGCGAGAAAAAGAAAGAAAGCGGGTGGAATGAGAGAGAATGAGAGAGGAAAGTGCGAGAGACGGAGGGAGCGAGAGAGAGACTCATGAAAGAGTGAGAGTGACTGGTGAGAGTATGGCCCCTGGTCTAGAGAGTAGAGTCCATGAGGGCCCAGCAGAGAGGATAGGCTAGAGGGCAGGGACAGCAGGCAGGCAAGGCCCCAAGCCACCCATCAGGCCCTGGGAGAGACATGGAGAGGGAGAGGCTGACTGGGCTGGGGCCTCCCGCTGGCCTCTAATAGCCCATGTGACCAGAGGATGCACCACATCACTCAGATAACCTTAGAGCATATCACACACACTCTCTCCCTCAGGTCGCTAAATATCTTACACAGCCAATCACCAAATAATGCTTTTGGTAATGGCCAGAAAAAGTTCACGTCAATCCATGGAGGCAAAAATTACATTGTTGAAGTTTAATTCAATAAGACAAAAGCTGGAAAAGGAGAGTTGAAAATAAAGAGAAAGGAGGGACAGAAAAGTAATGTTTGGAAAAGATTTGGTGAAGTGGTAAAAGAGGATGATAGCAGTGAGAGTGACTTATGACGTGTGATGATTGTGAGGCTCTATACAAATTCGACAGTCACAAGATAGGACTTCAAATAGGCCTATGGCATGTCAAGGGAACTGTAGCCTACTGTTTAGATGGGTTAAATGGAAACTGAAATCTGGACATTGACTAACCTAATGTTTTTTTGGAAAACTCCAAAGTCCTGTGATAATACCAGTCCCGTGCGAATCGACATCCCTGTGTTTTGAGAGAAATGTCTGAGTTTTACAGGTGTTGCTTGCGGTTTGAGAAAGAAAACTATAACTGATTTGATAAATTGAACGAAGTGCATACCCTATATACGAAGGGTCTACATGTATCGACTTTCACAGTGAATGCTTTTGTTTATATGTTTTTTGCGAATGAATTGAACATTGCCAAATGCATGATAAAAAAATACTCAGCCTATTTAATGCAACCCTTGTTGTTAATAAATCGCAAAGCATCATACAATTGAGCTAAACGTTTGAACAAGTTCACTTTCTCATCCATAGTCTAAAAACGCATATTAAGTGCAAGTTAGCCGTTTAGCTCACATCTGAAGGCTGGGGGGCATTTAAATCAAATCAAATGTTATTTGTCACATGCGCCGAATACAACAGGTGTAGTAGACCTTGACAGTGAAATGCTTACTTACAAGCCCTTAACCAACAATGCAGTTAAGAAAAATAAGTGTTAAGTTAAAAATAGATAAGTAAAAAATATAAATAATTAAAGAGCAGCAGTAAAATAACAGTAGCGAGGCTATATACAGGAGGTACTGGTTTAGAGTCAATGTGCGAGGGGCACAGGTTAGTCGAGGTAATATGTACATGTGGTTAGAGTTAAAATGAATATGCATAGAAAATAATAAACAGAGGGTAGGGGGGGACAATGCAAATGTCTAGATAGCCATTTAATTAGCTGTTCAGGAGTCTTATGGCTTATGGCATCCTATAGCTAGCTCTCCATCTTTTTAAATACTGAGCCAACATGATTTCAGCACTTTCTCAGCACTTACACTTGTTAAGAAACCTTTTTAGACCTAGACTTGGCGCTCCGGTACCACTTGCCGTGCAGTAGCAGAGAGAACAGTTTAGGGCCTTCCTCTAACATCGCCTGGTATAGAGGTCGTGGATTGTAGGAAGCTTGGCCCCAGTGATGTACTGGGCCGTACGCACTACCCTCTGTAGTGCCTTGCGGTCGGAGGCCGAGCAATTACCATATCAGGCATTGATGCAACCAGTCAGGTGCAGCTCTCGATGGTGCAGCTGTATAACTTTTTGAGGATCTGAGGACCCATGCCAAATCATTTCAGTCTCCTGAGGGGGAATAGGCTTTGACGTGCCCTCTTCACGACAGTCTTAGTGTGTTCGGACCATGATAGTTTGTTGGTGATGTGGACAGCAAGGAACTTGAAGCTCTCAACCTGCTCCACTACAGCCCGTCAATGAGAATGGGGTCGTGCCCGGTCCCCCTTTTCCTGTAGTCAACGATCAGAATTCGTGCACCAGCTGTTGTTTACAAATATACACAGACCGCCACCCTTTGTCGGCTGTTCTATCTTGCCGATGCAGCGTAAAACCCGCCAGCTGTATGTTATTCATGTCGTCGTTCAGCCATGACTCGGTGAATGTCCCGTTGGTAGGATATTCATGATCATAGTTTGTCTATTTTGTTATCCAATGACTGTACGTTGGCTAATAGTACTGATTCTAGACAAGTTGACTAACAAATAGCCTACCAAAAATGCCGGGAATTAATTAAGCAGAAACATATCTATATCAGGCAAACAAAATTAATAATCTGCACCCTTTGTCAAAAAATCTTTCTGCAGTCTTTGACTGTAGCCTATAGCGCATTTCCTATTTTTGCGGGTAAGGGTTGCGTGTGGGCCTCAGATTTTCAGTTAAACACATATGGTTGGGCGGTTGCGGATGGGTTTTTAGCAATTGCGGGTGGGTGAGGTTGAACAAAAGCTGACCTGCGCACCACTAGTCTGTGCCCAGTGAGTGTTTGAATGAGAGACCATTACTACTCTGGCCAACACCAGACAGCATCTCTCACCAGAAACATTCACAGCTTCTTCAGACAATGACACTGCAAATTAAACGCTACTCGCTCCACTTTGCAACTTGCAACTGTCTTATCCTTGGAAGCGGCAGGGCGTAAGTGTTATTTTTTCCTCCAAATGAAACGGCATTTGTTTAAGTGTAAGCAAAGAAAGTGTCATGGTAACTAATCTTCACAGGGGAATACTGTTTTGACGAACCAAAGGCACCTTTTCAGGGGCTTCTAGTAAACGGGCAGGTGTTGTGTGCTTGTGTGTGTATGTGTGTGTGTGTGTGTGTGTGTGTGTGTACATGTTTGTGTATGTGACAGTGTGTCTCGAAGCCTTTGATTTGTTAAGCAGGGCAGGATATTTGAGCAGGGCAGGCCTAGGGTAAGCTAAGCACAATCATAGAGCCAGAGTTACACTAAACACTTTCTGAGAATAAGGAAACAAAAAGGTCAGAAACAGGACATGCTATTTCTGCTGGATGTTTGGAGGAGGTGACCATGTGACTGTGGAGACATAAAGCATTTTCTGTCAGCTTTGGTATTTGCCTGGATCGGGGGTTACAATATGGTTTTTGTTGCCATGGCCGCTCGCTCCCAGATCTAAGTCACTTTGATCCTGCGGTTTAATAGAGTTTGGTAAACGATCACAGAGTGCAGGGGCCAAGGCTACAGTCTCCTTCATAGTTCATACACAACCTCTCACATAGACACACACACACACACACACACACACACACACAAATGGGAGCTGTGTTTAATTCTACTGACCCAGGCATGGGGTTTAGGCTGTAAATTGAGTTAGACTGATACCAATTTGAATGTGTGACTTATCTAACTCTCTCACTGAGATTCAGAGATTGATATGGATTTTTATTAAAAAAGCCACTTACACAGAGAGACAGAGAATGTGAGAATGACAGAATGAGAGACAGAATGAGAGACAGAAAGAGAGTGAGAGAGGCGGAGGGAGGGACGGAGAGAGACAATGAGAAGACAGAGGGAGTGAGTTTGTCAGAGAGCATTCATTATGTGCGGTATGGTAATGACTCTTTTCCTCCACTCTCTTAGCAAACCAAGTACTTCCTGCTAGGGATGTGACAAGTGGAAACATTTTCTTAACATTGAAATGGCAATTTCTTTATCATTTTTCTGTTAAAAATGTATGAAAAAATCATAACATTCCACGTTAATTCACAATGCAGATGATCTACATCACGCTTCCAGCAGAGAGAAAAGGTGATAATTTATGCTGCTGGTCTCTTGATTTTCACAACAGTGGCCCGTGTAGCTTGTTGTTGTTGTCATCCAATCACAAGTCATTAAACCGGCTCTAAGGCTACAGTCATAGAGCTAGAGCCTCCGTGTGGCAAGTTATTAGGAGATATCTCTAAGCTAATCAATGGAAAATGGAATTAAAATGACAGAACTAAAAGTTCATTGAGAAGGACAGGCTACGTACGACACCAAGAGCCAACAGGTAGGCTGCTACTTTATAATCTCAATGGCGTTGTTGTTATTTACTGTAGGATTTGGAAGGGGAGAAAGCGCACAGTTCAAGTTATGTAGTCTCAATTAGCTTAGCTAACTAGCTTTTCTCGGTTTGATGCAGTCAAGAAAGGTACAATGTGGTTTATAAAGCTGGATAGCTACTCTACTGGTGCCAGAATTTTACTGTATATAATTTCAAATGTACCCTATTCATCTATGGCAGGGTTCCCCAACTGGGGGCCCCCCCGGCGAAATTGGTCCATGGGTGGTTGTATTTGGCCCCCAAATCTTTCTGAGCGGAATGTAAAAACACCAAGAATTTATTTAATTTTTAAGAAATTTTAAAATCCAAATATTCTCACACATAGGGAGACACGTGATCATAAACAAATGTAAGCAAGGTTTAAAAAATGTATTTAAACATTATATCTGTTTGGGCAGTCAATTTGCAGTCTACAAATGATTCGTAATTATGTTCCGGCCACCCGACCATCCGCTCAAGAATAAAATAGTCCCGCAGCTGAATCTAGTTGATGATCAATGATCTATGGCATAGATACTTATGTTTCCCATTTCATCTGTGTCTGGTGTTAGCTAGTTACTGTCTAGCTAGTTCTTCAGCCAGCATGGATCAATAGTGGGGTAAGGGTCATTCAAAACTCAGACACAGTTGTCAAGTCAACACATTTGTCAGTGCTTCTGTGAACATCACCAGAGACATGGTAAATGTATAAAAAATTACTATAACATTGATGCATTTTCAATGTTGTTGAGTAGCTTTGAACTACAGTGCCATACAGTACAGAACAGTATGACACAATATTAGGACTGGAATGGTCATAGAATTTTGGATGATGGTAATTGTCCATACAAATGACAAGTATAGAATAGCATTTTTTCTCCTTTCCTCTGCTCGTGACTGCATGTGTTGCCATAGAAATATAATGAATAGAACAGGCGTTGCATAATGGGTGGACTGGCGGCCATTGCGTGTGTACCCATAATAGCGAAGCTAGGTCGAAAATATACAGGTTAAGACAACGTCATCACAAATCTGGGACCGGCGCCATTGCTAACTACCAGTACCGTTGCTAACTAGCGTAGCTGGTCCCATTGTTGCAAAGAGTTATGGGATATTAGAATCCCGTTGTCTTAACCTGCAATTGTTCAACCTACAACCAAAGCAGGAAGTAAAAGCAGGAAATGTACCCATCAATCTGTGATGTGATTGTTGATTCAACTCAACTGACATTAAAAAAATACATTCCATTGCATGAACGACATCAGTTAACATCATTTGAATGAACCTTCTACAGTACCATAGAAATTATTGCATCGCAATACCAGGCAGCCATTGTGAGTGAGCCCATGAGTTTACCAGTCAAATTAGCAAGATTACAAGTAGTGTTGCACAGTATACCGAAACTTCTATATTTTTTTAATACTAGAACATGAAAAACGGCTCGGTACTAGAATTTGTTTTACTTTCGGTACATCTGTCAAATATGTCTCACGGAACAACTCTGTATCAGCACAGCTGATTTCCCCCTTATAGCGCAAAAGCACTGCGCCTGCTCCACTTAGCCTGCACTGGGAGTCTAGGCTGCATCATGTTAGCTCCTCACTCATGCTGCACAAAAGTTAACACAATTGAATAATGCGACACAGCATGTAGAAATGTGGAAACTGTTAATTATTGTTCGCAAAACAATGTCCATACAGGCTAGAACCCTTTACAATGCAAAAAGATACCAGTTTCCAAGCTTCCAGCTTTGTAGGCTAACTTTTCTAGCTAGTTTACAGCTGAAGCTATCATCAATTCACTACCCTGGTACTTTGTCTGTGATAATATGCAAACCATAAGACAAAATATGCTGATTTCATAGCGGATTGTCACCAAAACTTTATTAATTCACTTAATCATTCTCACGTCTCTCCCGAAGATGATCTATTGTCTCAGTGAACTGACTCTGGGCCGCCCCCCTCGTCATGGGAATGACGTCATTACTGGTTAGAGACAGAGTGCACTTTAAAAAGAATAAGCTACTTCTATGCAAATGTTGTTAATCAGTACAATAAAATAAGTCCCAAATGGAAGGGAAACAGATTGTTTGTCATCTGTAGCCCCATGAAATCAGCCAAAACAAGCCCAATAACTCAATGCATGCACACACTCCTAATGAATAATATGCATTCACGTGTATTTTATTTACCCAGTTTATCAAGAGATTTACCATTCAAATAAATTATTACTATTATGTTAAGTATTTAAAATGGTAACAACAAAGTCAAATTGATTGTATGATTGATTCTTTAATGCATAAGCCTACATGGCTGCCTCTGAAAAATGTTTACATAAAAAATGTAATGCTATTTTAATGATATTGAACTCAAAAGATGCCCAACGATTGAACAGACCAGAAGCTGAGATGATCTAAATGGATCAAGCTCCATTCTGTGACTTTGGTTAATTAATACAGTTGAAGTCAGAAGTTTACATACACCTTAGCCAAATACATTTAAACTCAGTTTTTCACAATTCCTGACATTTAATCCTAGTAAAAATTCCCTGTCTTAGGTCAGTTAGGATCACCACTTTATTTTAAGAATGTGAAATGTCAGAATAATAGTAGAGAGAATGATTTATTTCGATTTTATTTCTTTCATCACTTTCCCAGTGGGTCAGAAGTTTACATACACTCAATTAGTATTTGGTAGCATTGCCTTTAAACTGTTTAACTTGAGTCAAACGTTTTGGGTAGCCTTCCACAAGCTAACCACAATAAGTTTGGTGAATTTTGGCCCATTCCACCTGACAGAGCTGGTGTAACCCGAGTCAGGTTTGAAGGCCTCCTTGCTCGCACATGCCTTTTCAGTTATTTTCAGTTATACTTGCGTACTATTGTTTGTATAGATGAACGTGGTACCTTCAGGCATTTGGAAATTGCTCCCAAGGACGAACCAGACTTGTGGAGGTCTACACTTTTTGTTCTGAGGTCTTTTGATTTTCCCATGATGTCAAGCAAAGAGGCACTGAGTTTGAAGGTAGGCCTTGAAATACATCCACAGGTACATCGCCAATTGACTCAAATTATGTCAATTAGCCTATCAGAAGCTTCTAAAGCCATGACATAATTCTTTGGAATTTTCCAAACTGTTTAAAGGCACAGTTAATTTAGTGTATGTAAACTTCTGACCCACTGGAATTCTAATACATTGAATTATAAGTGAAATAATCTGTCTGTAAAACAATTGTTGGAAAAATTACTTGTGTCATGCACAAAGTAGATGTCCTAACCGACTTGCCAAAACTATAGATTGTTAACAAGAAATTTGTGGAGTAGTTGAAAAACAAGTTTTAGTGACTCCAACCTAAGTATATGTAAACGTCCGACTTCAACTGTATGCCTTTTTTTTTTTTTACAGTGGTATCAGTTTGGTATCGTTTTGTTTTTGAGTATTGTGATGGTATCGAGAATCATGATACTAAACCTGGTGTCGGTACCGTGACAACACTAGTAAGAGATTCCAAGCCCATTCTATTCATCATTTGCTACAACACCTTGCTAGTTTCAGCAAGGGGCACCTACGCAACACTGACATCTGTTACAAATACCTCCTTTGAAATGACAAGACCCATAATCCACCAAGGTCTGTCTGACTCACTCTGACCAACTATTTGACCCCGTGACCTTGGGATAATTGAATTCCACTGACCCGACTCCACCCTGACCTGTCTCTCCACATCACAGCTTTCCCTCCATGGAGTGTGTGTGTGAGTGTGTTCAGTAGTACTCAGGCGGTGAGGTGAGTGTTACACCACACACACACACACACACACACACACACACACACACACACACACACACACACACACACACACACACACACACACACACACACACACACACACACACACACACACACACACACACACACACACACACACACACACACACACAATAGCACAACATAAGGAGATCAGCCTACACTACAGACTACAGTCACTGACTGGTCCTTTAGTGAGTGGAGTGATTACCTAAAGATTTGAGCCATGAAAAACAACATATGGCGCTCAGAAATAATGAATGACAGTTGACCGTTCCGCTAACCTACGCACGGAAGTGTTATCTAAGCTGTCTATACAGTGTGTGTGTGCGCGTCTCTCTGTGTACGTGTCGCTGTGTGTGTGTTTGTGTGAGTTTTTGTGTAAGTGTATGTTTTTGGTTTTACTATCCTTGTGGGGACCAGAAGTCCTCACAAGGATAGTAAAAACAAGAATTCTGACATTTCGCTGGTCGCCACAAGGATTAGGGGGTTAGATTTAGGGTTAGGTTTAGGAGTTAAGGTCAGGTTAAGGGTTATGGAAAATATGATTTTGAACGGGAATCTAGGGAGTTTTTCCCCTTTCTAGGGAGTTTTTCCTAGCCACCGTGGTTCTACACCTGCATTGCTTGCTGTTTGGGGTTTAGGCTGGGTTTCTGTACAGCACTTTGAGATATCAGCTGATGTACGAAGGGCTATATAAATACATTTGATTTGATTTGAATCAATTGTTTGGTCCCCACAGGACAGTAAAACATACGTGTATGTGAGTGTGAGGCTGAATCCCAAATCACATGCTTCCCCTTTCTCTCACCCATTGGCCCTCCATTTGCACATTCCCGTGCACCTTAAATGGTTTACTGTTACTGAGGTTTATATCTTGCAAAAAGACAAGGGGAATGGTTCATTTGAATTTAATGCTTGTTTTATTATTTCATTGTAAAAATGAGTGTGTCCCGACGTTGATGGGTTTATTGATGCCCTCGCCACTCTCTGGAAGACACCCTCGGCCCTCCATGCGAGTTGGTAGGGGCGAGGGGCTGATTTGGGATTCACCCTGAGTGTGTGTGCCCAGTCCAACAGATGGTCTGTTTCCCAGTCTGTCTACACACACAGGCTCCAGGTGAGGATCATTCAGGAACCGCCCCCTCTCTCACTCTGCATTGCAACAAAACCGTGAGAGGAGAGGGAGCGAGAAAGGGAAGGAGGGGGCCCCAGTTCAAAACAGGTTACAGGCTAGCTAGCCAACCCTCCAAAACTAACTTTGCATGTAGACTGTTTGTGTAGATAAACTAGCGGGTGACAAGGGTGCGGGAGGGCAGGTCACCCTTTAATCTGAGCGGGCTGATTTGGTAAGGATGTGTGTGTTTCAGCGTGTGTGCATCTCCCACTTCCTCCCTCCCTCTCTCTCGCTCTCCTTCTCTCCCCCTCTGGCTCACCCCATCCGTGGGCCGGTTCAAGGATAAGGCCAATAGTAATGCCTTTAACATATTGAGTGCTGTGTGTGTGTGTGTGTGTGTGTGTGTGTGTGTGTGTGTGTGTGTGTGTGTGTGTGTGTGTGTGTGTGTGTGTGTGTGTGTGTGTGTGTGTGTGTGTGTGTGTGTGTGTGTGTGTGTGTGTGTGTGTTGTAGTACGTAGCAGCCACAAACATCAGCAGAGAGAGACTGGAGTCCAGGCACCACTTGGCCCGCAGCCTGATAGGAGGGCTCCTGAATGGACACTCATAGTAGATGAGTGTGAGTGAGTGAGAGTGTGCAAATATATGTAACGAAGAGAGTACTTTTGTAAGAGACAGTGTGTGTATGAGCAGTTGTGTGTGTGTGTGCCTGTATGTGCCTGTGTGTGTGCTTGTGTACAGGACAGTCAGGAAGAGTGATGGAAGCCTTCAGTGTTTTTTGCATGGGGAGAGACATGAAAAAGGAGGGGAAAATGTGTTTTATAACATGGGCCTGGCAGATACAAACACATTCAGGAATTCCAGGCCAGGTGGGGTGGGGGGTGGGTGGGATTATTTAAGATACTCTTTGAAGTGGTAGGGTTTCAGAAATTTCCGGAAGATGGGCAGGGACTCTGCTGTGGTTCCACCATTGGGGTGCCAGGACAGAGAAGAGCTATGACTGGGCTTAGCCTAGCTACATTTTAGCTTGAGAAATTGCTCATCGCTAAGAAGCTATTTTTGTTCGTTTTGACCATTTTAATTGAAAACAATCACAGTAAGATACTCCATTTTGTTGATCCCTGCCTACAGACAGAAACTAAAACAAGAAGCTCCCGCGCTGAGGTCTGTTCAACGCTGGTCCGACCAATCTGATTCCACACTCCAAGACTGCTTCCATCACGTGGACTGGGATATGTTTCGTATTGCGTCAGACAACAACATTGACGAATACGCTGATTTGGTGAGCGAGTTCATTAGAACGTGCGTTGAAGATGTCGTTCCCATAGCAATGATTAAAACATTGCCAAACCAGAAACCGTGGATTGATGGCAGCATTCGCGTGAAACTGAAAGCCCGAACCACTGCTATTAATCAGGGCAAGGTGACTGGAAACATGACCGAATACAAACAGTGTAACTATTCCCTCCGCAAGGCAATCAAACAAGCTAAGCGTCAGTATAGAGACAAAGTAGAATCTCAATTCAACGGCTCAGACACAAGAGGTATGTGGCAGGGTCTACAGTCAATCACGGATTACAAAAAGAAAACTAGCCCAGTCACGGACCAGGATGTCTTGCTCCCAGGCAGACTAAATAACTTTTTTGCCCGCTTTGAGGACAATACAGTGCCACTGACACGGCCCGCAACTAAAACATGCGGACTCTCCTTCACTGCAGCCGACGTGAGGAAAACATTTAAACGTGTCAACCCTCGCAAGGCTGCAGGCCCAGACGGCATCCCCAGCCGCGCCCTCAGAGCATACGCAGACCAGCTGGCTGGTGTGTTTACGGACATATTCAATCAATCGCCATCCCAGTCTGTTGTTCCCACATGCTTCAAGAGGGCAACCATTGTTCCTGTTCCCAAGAAAGCTAAGGTAACTGAGCTAAACGACTACCGCCCCGTAGCACTCACTTCAGTCATCATAAAGTGCTTTGAGAGACTAGTCAAGGACCATATCACCTCCACCCTACCTGACACCCTAGACCCACTCCAATTTGCTTACCGCCCAAATAGGTCCACAGACGATGCAATCTCAACCACACTGCACACTGCCCTAACCCATCTGGACAAGAGGAATACCTATGTGAGAATGCTGTTCATCGACTACAGCTCGGCATTTAACACCATAGTGCCCTCCAAGCTCGTCATCAAGACCCTGGGTCTCGACCCCGCCCTGTGCAACTGGGTACTGGACTTCCTGGCGGGCCGCCCCCAGGTGGTGAGGGTAGGCAACAACATTTCCACCCCAGTAGTAGCAGTAGTGGAGAGGGTAGTAAGTTTTAAGTTCCTCGGCGTACACATCACAGACAAACTGAATTGGTCCACCCACACAGACAGCATCGTGAAGAAGGCGCAGCAGCGCCTCTTCAACCTCAGGAGGCTGAAGAAATTCGGCTTGTCACCTAAAGCACTCACAAACTTCTACAGATGCACAATCGAGAGCATCCTGTCGGGCTGTATCACTGCCTGGTACGGCAACTGCTCCGCCCACAACCGTAAGGCTCTCCAGAGGGTAGTGAGGTCTGCACAACGCATCACCGGGGGCAAACTACCTGCCCTCCAGGACACCTACACCACCCGATGTCACAGGAAGGCCATAAAGATCATCAAGGACAACAACCACCCAAGCCACTGCCTGTTCACCAGAAGTATCATCCAGAAGGTGAGGTCAGTACAGGTGCATCAAAGCTGGGACCGAGACACTGAAAAACAGCTTCTATCTCAAGGCCATCAGACTGTTAAACAGCCACCACTAACATTGAGTGGCTGCTGCCAACACACTGACTCAACTCCAGCCACTTTAATAATGGGAATTGATGGGAAATGATGTAAAATATATCACTAGCCACTTTAAACAATGCTACCTAATATAATGTTACATACCCTACATTATTCATCTCATATGTATATGTATATACTGTACTCTATATAATCTACTGCATCTTTATGTAATACATGTATCACTAACCACTTTAACTATGCCACTTTGTTTACATACTCATCTCATATGTATATACTGCACTCAATACCATCTACTGTATCTTGCCTATGCCGCTCTGTACCATCACCCATTCATATATCTTTATGTACATATTATTTATCCCCTTACACTTGTGTCTATAAGGTAGTAGTTTTGGAATTGTTAGCTAGATTACTTGTTGGTTATTACTGCATTGTCGGAACTAGAAGCACAAGCATTTCGCTACACTCGCATTAACATCTGCTAACCATGTGTATGTGACAAATAAAATTTGATTTGATTTGATTTGAATTGTTACTCAGAAATGATTTGATAGATAAAAACGGCTGCATTGGAGATTTGCCATGTTTCCCCCTTGTCTGTACCTTTTGCCAGTGCCCTGAGAAACATCTCAACAGTACAGCCAGCCCCAGTGGAATGGGGACGAGACATGACGAGACAGCACTCACTATCAGGGATAGAGAGAGATCGCTAAAGCGTTAGTCCGGGAAGGCAAGGGCATCAGGGAGACAGACAGGATAAAGGAGCGGGGTCATCGTCTTGTTATCAGACTGCAGTATCGGATGGGACACACTCTGTCTCCATCTGTTCCTTACTACACAAATCAGCTACTTTGACCAATTTGCCAACAACTTAGATAAAAAGTTAGAGGATATGACATCTTGGTCTACTTCCCTGTTATTCAAATCTGAAATTGGAACATAATTATCTGGTACCAATCAAACATTACAGTTGTTTTTGTAAATGCATCAACAACATTTTCTGTAACTTGTCATGAACAACTGACACTTTGACCACTTTTCCTACAAGTTAGACAAAAAGTTAGAGGGTATGACAACTTCGTCTACTTCTCTGATATTTAAATATGAAGTCGGAAACAAAACTATCTGTTACCAATCCAGATGAAGATGTTTTAGTAAGCGCATTAAAAACAAAAAATGTTATCCCCAAACAACTGACCTTTCGCAGCACTTTAGACAAAACACTTAGATGAGTGATCACCAACTGGTCGATCTTCAGGGTATTCCCAGTCGATCATTAAACATTTATGTAAAAACGCCAACGATAAAGGCTTTGCTCTCCTTTTTCATTATTATTCGTTGTGCTGTTGGAGGTACAGTGCCTTGCGAAAGTATTCGGCCCCCTTGAACTTTGCGACCTTTTGCCACAGGCTTCAAACATAAAGATATAAAACTGTATTTTTTTGTGAAGAATCAACAACAAGTGGGACACAATCATGAAGTGGAACGACATTTATTGGATATTTCAAACTTTTTTAACAAATCAAAAACTGAAAAATTGGGCGTGCAAAATTATTCAGCCCCTTTACTTTCAGTGCAACAAACTCTCTCCAGAAGTTCAGTGAGGATCTCTGAATGATCCAATGTTGACCTAAATGACTAATGATGATAAATACAATCCACCTGTGTGTAATCAAGTCTCCGTATAAATGCACCTGCACTGTGATAGTCTCAGAGGTCCGTTAAAAGCGCAGAGAGCATCATGAAGAACAAGGAACACACCAGGCAGGTCCGAGATACTGTTGTGAAGAAGTTTAAAGCCGGATTTGGATACAAAAAGATTTCCCAAGCTTTAAACATCCCAAGGAGCACTGTGCAAGCGATAATATTGAAATGGAAGGAGTATCAGACCACTGCAAATCTACCAAGACCTGGCCGTCCCTCTAAACTTTCAGCTCATACAAGGAGAAGACTGATCAGAGATGCAGCCAAGAGGCCCATGATCACTCTGGATGAACTGCAGAGATCTACAGCTGAGGTGGGAGATTCTGTCCATAGGACAACAATCAGTCGTATATTGCACAAATCTGGCCTTTATGGAAGAGTGGCAAGAAGAAAGTCATTTCTTAAAGATATCCATAAAAAGTGTTGTTTAAAGTTTGCCACAAGCCACCTGGGAGACACACCAAACATGTGGAAGAAGGTGCTCTGGTCAGATGAAACCAAAATTGAACTTTTTGGCAACAATGCAAAACGTTATGTTTGGCGTAAAAGCAACACAGCTCATCACCCTGAACACACCATCCCCACTGTCAAACATGGTGGTGGCAGCATCATGGTTTGGGCCTGCTTTTCTTCAGCAGGGACAGGGAAGATGGTTAAAATTGATGGGAAGATGGATGGAGCCAAATACAGGACCATTCTGGAAGAAAACCTGATGGAGTCTGCAAAAGACCTGAGACTGGGACGGAGATTTGTCTTCCAACAAGACAATGATCCAAAACATAAAGCAAAATCTACAATGGAATGGTTCAAAAATAAACATATCCAGGTGTTAGAATGGCCAAGTCAAAGTCCAGACCTGAATCCAATCGAGAATCTGTGGAAAGAACTGAAAACTGCTGTTCACAAATGCTCTCCATCCAACCTCACTGAGCTCGAGCTGTTTTGCAAGGAGGAATGGGAAAAAATGTCAGTCTCTCGATGTGCAAAACTGATAGAGACATACCCCAAGCGACTTACAGCTGTAATCGCAGCAAAAGGTGGCGCTACAAAGTATTAACTTAAGGGGGCTGAATAATTTTGCACGCCCAATTTTTCCGTTTTTGATTTGTTAAAAAAGTTTGAAATATCCAATAAATGTCGTTCCACTTCATGATTGTGTCCCACTTGTTGTTGATTCTTCACAAAAAAAATACCGTTTTATATCTTTATGTTTGAAGCCTGAAATGTGGCAAAAGGTCGCAAAGTTCAAGGGGGCCGAATACTTTCGCAAGGCACTGTAGGTGCACTTGATTCAGAAGCCCTGAGCACTAGGGAAAGGGAAATGAGGTAGGCAAAGTGTTCCCATTTTGAACCATTTCATTTCTCAGAAAATACATACTCCACCTACCCGGTGGACCTGAAGATCTGTTGCTAAACCGAGTGCACCAACTGCGGTGGCAAATCTCTGTGAATAGCTCAAATCACGGTGCCTACAAGTTTAATACTAGCCTACGTGAGATTTCATAACTTTTAAAATCATGACCAGAGAGAGACTGTCAAAGAATATGGCAAAGAGCTGCTGTTTTTATGAGTGTTTTATTCAGCACAGTCACTGTTTTTATTCAACACTATTACAAAACAGAAAACACCATCTCCCGACTCCCAGTCGCGCTGCACCTACAATGAATGAGTAGCCAAGTGTATCGATAGACCTGTGTTTTTATTATTATTAGCAGCTTGTCATGATTATTTTAATATCGAGGACTATTTCACTTTCTCTGGTCATAGGAACAACATGAATTGTGGTGCGACTCAAGTTTCTCCATCAGTCTCAGTCTGGCTATTCTCACCGGAGGAAAGGAAAGAGTTGCTGACCCTTCCGCTGAGATTAATGCCGTGTTCAAAACAACTGGGAAATCTCAGACTTCAGTGTGTTCAAGAAAAATAGACCCGACTGGGATTTTTTTTTTTTTGAGCGGTCATCCAACTCGGGAACTCGGGCATCTTTCTAGAGCCTCGACATTCCAACCTGAACATCACTGATTCAAACTTGTTTTAAATCAGCTTTGTCACACTTACAGGCACCATCATTTTTCCCTGTGGGCATATAATATTAAAACAACGCAGACTACGGAGGGTTTTACACACATCCAAACTTTTCACAGTAGCTGGACAAAGATCCAATATAAATAAAAACGGAGAATGTCCACTCACCGTTATACGGCTCCCAAATAGGCCTGTTTTATGAATATAATCAGAACCATTTTAAGGATCAGATCGTATTCACTTATCTCCACAAGATGTATTGGCAAGCACACCACAGGCGTTGTCAGCATAAAAAAGATACACACTGCTGTTGAACCAGCCTTCATTATAGTTGGCCTAAGGGAGGGCTTGGGTTTTGAACATATGAAACGGAAAACAAGCTATTTTTGCTAGGGATGCACTGATATGACCTTTTTGGCCAATACCGATATCCGAAATATTCCTTGCCAAAAAAAGAGATACAGATGACCGATGTTTAAAATTTTAGCTGCCTTTTAAGCAATCTAGTACAGTTAAATAGTTCACACACACACACACTTACTTGCTGTGCTGTTTTGTTGTTCATTCTCAACCAGGATTTCATCATGCATGTCAAGCAGTGAAGTTCCAGCTCTGTCTGTCCGTGGCATCTCTTCCTCGGTGCGTAGTCACTATGTTTGTTTCTTGTCCAGCTGTGTCTGCAACATTTCATGTAAACCCTGTTTCTTGTCTGCATCGAAGTAGTGGTCATTGTACCTAGCATCGAGCATGGTGGCGACACAGTAAAGAAGCTCAGAGAGAATGGCACCGAATCGCTTGTTCACAGCCAAGTACTTATGCAAATTTTAACCCCGCGGTCTTTGTCGGCAGTTTTGACGACCAGGCGTATCAATGCCATATCACGTCTGCTGCAGACGCAGTTGATGAGCTTATTTCTCGAGTCAGTTGCTCGAATGGAACTGGGAGTGTGTTCATGTTTCCAAGTTTCAAACATGTTCTCAAATGCCATTGAAATGGCAGCAGCGGTATGAGAACCAGCATATTCTTGAGCATGCAATACAGCTTTCCTCAGTTGGAAATCCTCGTTGACCCACTGCTGTCAGACTCAGCATGCTCATGGGGCTAACATCGCTGGTCCAAATGTCAGTCGTGAAGGTAATAGCGGTGACACCCATAGCAAGTAGCTCATGAATGTGTGTTTCAACAATACTGTGTAACTCCAGTAGGGCAACATCTGAAAAATAGCACCTAGTGTGTACCGGGGCTCGAAGTGCTCGACCAGTCGGCGAAAGCCAACATCATCCACGACAGAGAACGGTGGATTGTCAAGGGCAATGAATTCCATTATCTTGGCGTTAATGGATTTCACCTTTGAGTTGTCTCGCTGAAATTGTCTTACTCTTTCAAATGACTGCTCAACTTGAACTTGTTTAGTTGTTGGAAGTGTGAGCGTAATACTTTTCTGTTTTTGTTCCGTGTAAGCGCTGTATTTTTCAAGGCGTCATTACGTCATCTACTTACGTTATATAGGTGTGCACGTCAGCTTTGACATTGATTTTGCACTTCGCCGTTAAACTAGACATAGGGCCAATATTGGCATTTGTATCTAATATCGTCCGTTTCCAATATGCTTACCGATATATTGTGCATCCCTAATTTTTACAGGTTAAAGATAACTTCTAAATACGAGGGTGACCAGTATTCACCGAGGTACTCATCTCTCGTTTCATGATGGGCATGGACACATAGCCTACATCATGGAGGGGGTTTAACACACGTCCAAAATGGGACCAGCATGACTAAAGTAATGGGCCTGACTACAATGCACACAGTTGAAGTCGGAAGTTTACATACACTTACGTTGGAGTCATTAAAACGTGTTAACCACTCCACAAACTACTTGTTAACAAACTATCGTTTTGGCAAGTTGGTTAGGACTCACTGTATCACAATTCCAGTGGGTCAGAAGTTTACAAACACTAAGTTTGATCACAAAGGGGGAGGCTTGCAAGCCGAAGAACAACATCCCAACTGTGAAGCACGGGGGTGGCAGCATCATGTTGTGGGGGTGCTTTGCTGTAGGAGGGACTGGTGCACTTCACAAAATAGATGGTATCATGAGGAAAGAAAATGATGTGGATATATTGAAGCAACATCTCAAGACATCAGTCAGGAAGTTAAAGCTTGGTCACAAATGGGTCTTCCAAATGGGCAATGACCCCAAGCATACTTCCAAGGTTGTGGCAAAATGGCTTAAGGACAACAAAGTCAAGGTATTGGAGTGGCCATCACAAAGCCCTGACCTAAATCCTATAGAAAATTTGTGGACAGAACTGAAAAAGCGTGTGCGAGCAAGGAGGCCTACAAACCTGACTCAGTTACACCAGCTCGGCCAAAATTCACCCAACTTATTGTGGGAAGCTTGTGGAAGGCTACCCGAAACGTTTGACCCAAGTTAAGCAATTTCAAGCAATGCTACCAAATACTAATTTAGTGTATGTAAACTTCTGACCCACTGGGATTGTGATGAAAGAAATAAAAGCTGAAATAAATCATTCTCTCTGCTATTATTCTGACATTTCCCATTCTTAAAATAAAGTAGTGATCCTAACTGACCCAAGACAGGGAATTTTTACTTTGATTAAATGTCGGAGTTTAAATGTATTTGGAATATGTGTATGTAAACTTCAGACTTCAACTGTAAGACAGGTAAATTGCCGAACCTGGCGTTACGGCTGGAAAATGCCAGTGCGCCAATTGCGAAATTGCAAACTAACTAAACCGTTTGACACTAGCACTGTCTTAACACCAGATGAAACTAAAGCCTGTCTAGTAATGATCAACAACCAACTTGACAGAGGTTTAAGAATAATGTGCAAATATTGCACAATCCAGGTGTGCAATGCACTTAGAGACTTAACCAGAAAAATTCATAGCTGTAATCGCTGCCAAAGGTTACTCTAACATGTATTGAGATGTGAACACTTATGTAAATTAGATATTTCTGTATTTCATTTTCAATCAATTAGCAAAAATGTCTAAAAACATGTTTTCACTTTGTCATTATTGGATATTCTGTATAGATGGGTGAATTATTTTATTTATTTCATCCATTTTGAATTCAGACTGTTACACAACAAAATATGGAATAAGTCAAGAGGTATAAATATTTTCTGAAGGCGCTGTAGATGCGCATCGAATTGTCTTGAAAGGGAAAGATGTACATCCCTGCTATAAGTGTAATAGAATGCATTCTAAACAAATGATACACAATTTGCTTCAAAGAAATCGATATGTCTGTCACACCCTGACCTTAGAGAGCGGTTTCATTTCTCTATTTGATTAGGTCAGGGTGTGATTTGGGGTGGGCACTCTATGTTGTTTGTTTCTATGTTTTGGCCGGGTATGGTTCTCAATCAGGGACAGCTGTCTATCGTTGTCTCTGATTGGGAATCATACTTAGGCAGCCTTTTTCCCTTTTGGTAGTTGTGGGTCGTTGTCTTCGTTTGTGCATGTGTAGCCTTACGGAGCTTTTTGTTGTATTATTGTTTTGTTGGCGACATTTGCAAATAAAGGAACATGTACGCTCACCACGCTGCACCTTGGTCCATTCCATACGACGATTGTGATAATGTCAACATTACTCATTAGATAGATGACAACAAAAGGCTGTGCAGACCATAGAAATAGAAATACTAGAACAGATTAAACCCCTGAGATCATTTAATGGATGTCTGTGCAAGTAATTCTATGGCTATGGTGTGCACAGTGACTGCACACACATCCAGAGGGCAGTCAGTGAGGCGGTGAGTCTAAAGCCAGAAGAAATCAGCCAGCCCAGCCCCCAGATAGAACAGCTCATCCCACCAGGGCAGCATAGTGAGGAGATGAGGAGCCCTGGAGAGCTGTTATCACATCCAGGGAGATAGGAAAGGAGAGGGAGGAAATACGGACAGGAAATCCATGAGGCGGGGAAAGGAGGGGAGCTGGGTGTGTATCGGAAGTGCAGAGTAAACAGACTCCTTTTTTAATCATCCCAGCTCATGTTTTTTTAACTGAGCACACACTTTGATCTTCTTCTCCCTCAGCCCCCCCCCCCCCCCTCATTCCCCCTCCTCCTCTCATCCCCAGCCTACTAACTATCAACCTGACAGGCCAAGCCTCTCTCTCTCTCTGGGCTAGGTGAGCCTGCCTGCCTGCTGGCCACAAAGAGAGATAGTGGTCTACACTGGGACTCCTCTGGTCTGAGGAGAGAGGTGGCTGAGAAACAGGGCCTCCCCAGGGGTCGTCAGGCTAGGAAGGGATGAAAAGCCTGCTTGCCATACAGTGGTGCAGAGTTAACAAGTATGCACTGTCTAGTGCCCTGCCTGCCCCAATTATACCTGATGTTTTTGTGGGCCCTCACAAAGGTCAATCTGACCTTTCACTGGGACAAAGCCCTCGACAGACAGAGGAGAGAGTAAAGAAGAATTCTAAAGGGACTTAGTGGAAGAAATAGCCCTTTTAAAACCATTTAGCTTATTTTAATTGGACAGAGAGCCCATCAGAGGATTAACTTCAAAAGGAGGTGCGGCAGGCGTAACCTCCTCCTCTTCCTCCTTTCCACTGGACCCAGAGGACAGCTGGATTTCATTTCAAGTTCAAAGTTATCCCAGAAACCTTTTCACTTCTTCTTCTCCTCCACAGGCTGGCTCTCCATAGCCACTCGACTGGCGTTGTAGCGGGAAAGGCAGAGAGAGGGAGTCAAAATTCCTGACCGCTCGAGTCGTCCAAACATACAGTACAGGCCTGAGCCAAGCCAGGCCAGCCAGCCAGCCAATGTAGGCTGTGTGTGTGTCCTGAGGACATCCTACCAAAGAGATTAGACCGTTGGATATTAGTTCTGAGGGGGGAATGTGGCAACAGTCCCCTGACCTGAATACACTGAGGGATATGAAAGAGATAAGAATAGCAAACAGCATGTTAGAGAGTCCTTTATGTGGCTGTGTTTGTTTATTACCAACAAGTGTTGGCTTTGCACATTCTATTTCAGCTGAGTGAACAAAACATTAGGAACATCTTCCTAATATTGAGTTGCACCCCCTTTTTTCAGCCTCAATTTGTTGGGGCATTGACTCTACAATGTGTCAAAAGCATTCCACAGGGATGCTGGCTCATGTTGACTCCAATTCTTCCCACAGTTGTGTCAAGTTGGCTGGATGTCCGTTGGGTGGTGGACCATTCTTGACACACACAGGAAACTGTTGAGCGTGAAAAACCCAGTAGCGTTGCAGTTCTTGACACAAACCGATGAGTATGGCACCCACTACCATACCCTGTTCAAAGGCCTTAAATCTTTTGTCTTGCCTATTCACATTTACATAATCCATGTCTTAACTGTCTAAAGACTTAAAAATCCTTATTTAACCGGTCTCCTCCCCTTCATCTACACTGATTGAAGTGGATTTAACAGGTGACATCAATAAGGGATCACAGCTTTCACCTGGATTCACCTGGTCAGTCTGTCATGTAAAAAGCAGGTGTTCCTAATGTTCTGTATACTCAGTGTATATCAGGGAAAAGAAAAGCACCCACATGCCCCACTGCTCACATTGATCAAATATTATATGACAGGCATTTAATACCAACAATGATTTCTCTGTATTGTCGAACAGAAAATCATAACATTCTAAACACTGTATTCTATACAAGACAAAGAACGGAAAATAAAAACTCAATATGAGGGGCTGAGGTGGGGGTGGCAGGTAGCCTGGTGGCTAGAGCATTGGACTAGTAACTAATAGGTTGCAAGATCGAAACCCCAAGCTGACAAGGTAAAAATCTGTCGTTCTGCCCCTGAACAAGGCAGTTAACCCACTGTTCCTAGGCCGCCATTGAAAATAAGAATTTGTTCTTAACTGACTTGCATAGTTAAATAAAGGTAAAAATAAAAATATCCATGGGAAAAAACCCAAAGGTTGTGGTGCTTGATAATTCCTCAAATAAAACTTTTCATTTTTTCTCATGCCAGATCTTGTTTTTCTTCTGTGATCAAATAGAGAGCGAGAACCTGTGGCCCAGAGAAACAACATGCTTAAGAAGATCAAACGTGGCCAGAGAGGTGTAATTACTGTGGGTTATGAAAACTGGCTGTCATGCTCCACCACGGTTGAGAGAGTCAAATTCAGAGTAGCCTGAGGAGCTACAAGTCAGGCACGCCTGAGTGATGACAAAAAAAAGAAGGATACAGAGAAAGACAGATCTATCTAGTGCTGCTGGATACTGGACAGGTGAGTTAGGCTAAAGCTAAGACCGTGTTTCTCTCTTAGAAGACTCAGCACTGTTGCACTCTACTCAGCCCTGAAGTACTTCAATGTAAACACAAACACCTTTGATAAACCAGTTATATGTGTAGCCTATTCATTGAATCCAAGCTATTAATGGTATTACAATTCATATCTCTATAGGTAGTGCCTTTAGCAGTCTAAGACAAAACAAATACACAAGTCACGAACATTGTGGAATCTGGAATGTGTGTTGGCGTTTTTGTGAAAAAGAGAGAAAGGGACAGACACAACCTCTTCCTTTCTAAACCCGCCCCCCCAATCTCCTCTTTCCCTGGAAGGAAGACAGGAACATAAAGCGGTGAACATAAAGCAGCGCTCAGAGGCAATAGAGGCCTGTTTGAACAGGTCTACTACCCTGCAACAACAAGTGGGACACAATCATGAAGTGGAACGACATTTATTGGATATTTCAAACTTTTTTAACAAATCAAAAACGGAAAAATTGGGCGTGCAAAATTATTCAGCCCCCTTAAGTTAATACTTTGTAGCGCCAACTTTTGCTGCGATTACAGCTGTAAGTCGCTTGGGGTATGTCTCTATCAGTTTTGCACATCGAGAGACTGAAATTTTTTCCCATTCCTCCTTGCAAAAAAATTTTCCGTTTTTGATTTGTTAAAAAAGTTTGAAATATCCAATAAATGTCGTTCCACTTCATGATTGTGTCCCACTTGTTGTTGATTCTTCACAAAAAAATACAGTTTTATATCTTTATGTTTGAAGCCTGAAATGTGGCAAAAGGTCGCAAAGTTCAAGGGGGCCGAATACTTTCGCAAGGCACTGTATGTTAACACAGCTGGAAACTGTTGTGCTGTTTATAGAAGGGATAAGACTAGTTGAGTATCTGGAGCATCAGGATTTGTGGGTTAAATTACAGGCTCATAATGGCCAGAAACAAGACGCTTTGTTCTGGAACTAGTCAGTCTATTATTGTTCTAAGAAATTAAGGCTAATCCATGCGAGACATTGCCAAGAAACTGAAGATCTTGTACAACTTGTACAATCTTGTACAATACTACTCCCTTCACAGAACAGCGCAAACTGGCTCTTACCAGAATAGAAAGAGGAGTGGGAGGCCCCGGTGCACAACTGAGCAACAGGACAAGTACATTAGAGTGTCTAGGGGAAACAGACAACTCACAAGTCCTCAACTGGCAGCTTCACTAAAATAGTACCCGCAAAACACCAATCTCAAAGTCAACAATGAAGAGGCAACTCCGGGATGCTGGCCTTCTAGGCAGAGTTGCAAAGAAAAAGCCATATCTCAGACTCGCCACCAAAAATAAAAGATTAAGATGGGCAAAAGACACAGACACTGGACAGAGGAACTCTGCCTAGCCGTAGTAGCCTCTTCACTATTGACGTTGATACTGGTGTTTTGCAGGTACTATTTAATGAAGCTGCCAGTTGAGGACTTGTTCAAATAAAACCATTATAATAAGCGATCAAAGTTAGTGTTGCCTCTTCATTAATTATCCTTCACCCACAACAAAAAAGTTATTTGAAAAAGTAATTTTCAGCATGTGCCTGATATTCTAAGAGATGATTTGAGGTGGACTTATGTTTTGAGCAACATTGTAACCTACAGATGAAGTCGGAAGTTTACATACACTTAGGTTGGAGTCATTAAAACTCATTTTTCAATGACTCCACAAATTTCTTGTTAACAATAGGTCAGAAGTTTACATACACTAAGTTGACTGAAACTTTAAACAGCTCTTGAAAATTCCAGAAAATTATGTCATGGCTTTAGAAGCTTCTGATAGGCAAATTGACATCATTTGAGTCAATTGGAGGTGTAGCTGTGGATGTATTTCAAGGCCTACCTTCAAACTCCGTGCCTCTTTGCTTGACATCATGGGAAAATCAAAAGAAATCAACCACGACCTCAGAAACAAAATTGTAGACCTCCACAAGTCTGGTTCCTTGGGAGCAATTTCCAAACGCCTGAAGGTACCACGTTCAACTGTACAAATAATAGTATGCAAGTATAAACACCAGCAGCTGTCATACTACTCAGGAAGGATATGTGTTCTGTCTCCTAGAGATGAACGCACTTTGGTGAAAAAAGTGCAAATCAATCCCAGAACAACAGCAAAGTGAAGGTGTAAAGATGCTGGAGGAAACAGGTACAAAAGTATCTATATTCACAGTAAAATTATTCCTATGTTGACAAAGATCGTACTTTTTGGAGAAATGTCCTCTGGTCTGATGAAACAAAAATAGAACTGTTTGGCCATAATGACCATCATTATGTTTGCCGGAAAAGCCAAAGACACTATCCCAACCGTGAAGCAGTGGGGTTGCAGCATCATGTTGTGGGGGTGCTTTGCTGCAGGAGGGACTGGTGCACTTCACAAAATAGATGGCATCATGAAAAAATAAAATTATGTGGATATATTGAAGCAACATCTCAAGACATCAGTCAGGAAGTTAAAGCTTGGTCACAAATGGGTCTTCCAAATGGACAATGACCTCAAGCATACTTCCAAAGTTGTAGCAAAATGGCTTATTTTGGAGTGGCCATCACAAAGCCCTGACCTCAATCCTATAGAACATTTGTGGGCAGAACTGGAAAAGCATGTGCGAACAAGGAGGCCTACAAACCTGACTCAGTTACACCAACTCTGTCAGGAGGAATGGGCCAAAATTCACCCAACTTATTGTGGGAAACTCGAAACGTTTGACCAAAGTTAAACAATTTAAAGGCCATGCTAACAAATACTAATTGAGTGTATGTAAACTTCTGACCCACTGGGAATGTGATGAAAGAAGCCTGCAACTCTCATCTCTCCAGTGTTGCACTTCAGCATTTATTTACTTACAGAATCATTGCTGAAGGGTTCTGGAGGAAAGTTATTCATAGCTTGCACCTCCATCACTCGGTCGCGTCATCCATTGTTATCAACGTTCTCAAGCCGCCCTCCATCGGCGGCACCATAGTGGTGCCCTAAAGTGGTGATAAGCCTTGTCATTCTGGACAGAGGCTAAGACATTGCTAAAGTAATATATTTAGTAGGAAACAACTTTGCCAGCAGTATCATGTCATCAAATTTTATTTAGACAGATGGCAATGTTGTCATTAGCTAGCAAAGTTCATCAAAAATAGCTAGCAATGCTAACGCTAGCCAGCTAAAATCTGATTGCAGTACGAGCTGAATCGGCCCTTGAGCGAACCATGGTGTGTTGTGCGCCCGCGAGTGCAGATAGAGTGTGCGCACCAGTCCAAACAAGCTAAACTAAGGGGTAGAGTTCGAGCGATTATGATTTTTAAACGCAGATACCGATACCGATTATTGGAGGACCAAAAAAAAGCCAATACTGATTAATCGGACCATTTGATTATTTTTTTATTTGTAATAATGACAATTACAACAATACTGAATGAACACTTATTTTAACTTAATATAATATATCAATAATATCAATTTAGCCTCAAATAAATAATGAAACATGTTCAATTTTGTTTAAATAATGTTGGAGTAATGTTGGAGAAGAATGTGCCATGTAAGAAAGCTAACGTTTAAGTTCCTTGCTCAGAACATGAGAATGATAGCTGGTATGAAAGGTGGTGGTTCCTTTTAACATGAATCTTCAATATTCCCAGGTGAGAAGTTTTAGGTTGTAGTTATTATAGGAATTATAGGACTATTTCTCTCTATACGATTTGTATTTCATATACCTTTGACTATTGGATGTTCTTATAGGCACTATAGTATTGCCAGTGTAACAGTATAGCTTTTGTCCCTCTCCTCGCTCCTACCTGGGCTCGAACCAGGAACACATCGACAACAGCTACCCTTGAAGCAGCGTTACACATGCAGAGCAAGGGGAACAACCACTCCAAGTCTCAGAGCGAGTGACGTTTGAAACGCTATTAGCGTGCACCCCGCTAACTAGCTAGCCATTTCACATCGGTTACACCAGCCTAATCTCGGGAGTTGGTAGGCTTGAAGTCATAAACAGCGCAATAGCTGCTGGCAAACGCACAAAAGTGCTGTTTGAATGAATGCTTACAAGCCTGCTGCTGCCTACCATCGCTCAGTCAGACTGCTATATCAAATCATAGACTTAATTATAACATAATAACACACAGAAATACGAGCCTTTGTTCATTAATATGGTTAAATCCGGAAACTATCATTTCGAAAACAAAACGTTTATTCTTTCAATGAAATACGGAACCGTTCCGTATTTTTTCTAATGGGTGGCATCCCTAAGTCTAAATATTGCTGTTACATTGCACAACCTTCAATGTTATGTCATAATTATGTACAATTCTGGCAAATTTATTATGGACTTCACACAGTTCACAATGAGCCAGGCGGCCCAAACTGCTGCATATACCCTGACTGCTTGCACGAAACGCAAGAGAAGTGACACAATTTCCCTAGTTAAAAGAAATTCATGTTAGCAGGCAATATTAACTAAATATGCAGGTTTAAAAATATACAGTGCCTTGCGAAAGTATTCGGCCCCCTTGAACTTTGCGACCTTTTGCCACATTTCAGGCTTCAAACATAAAGATATAAAACTGTATTTTTTTGTGAAGAATCAACAACAAGTGGGACACAATCATGAAGTGGAACGACATTTATTGGATATGTCAAACTTTTTTAACAAATCAAAAACTGAAAAATTGGGCGTGCAAAATTATTCAGCCCCTTTACTTTCAGTGCAGCAAACTCTCTCCAGAAGTTCAGTGAGGATCTCTGAATGATCCAATGTTGACCTAAATGACTAATGATGATAAATACAATCCACCTGTGTGTAATCAAGTCTCCGTATAAATGCATCTGCACTGTGATAGTCTCAGAGGTCCGTTAAAAGCGTAGAGAGCATCATGAAGAACAAGGAACACACCAGGCAGGTCCGAGATACTGTTGTGAAGAAGTTTAAAGTCGGATTTGGATACAAAAAGATTTCCCAAGCTTTAAACATCCCAAGGAGCACTGTGCAAGCGATAATATTGAAATGGAAGGAGTATCAGACCACTGCAAATCTACCAAGACCTGGCCGTCCCTCTAAACTTTCAGCTCATACAAGGAGAAGACTGATCAGAGATGCAGCCAAGAGGCCCATGATGACTCTGGATGAACTGCAGAGATCTACAGCTGAGGTGGGAGACTCTGTCCATAGGACAACAATCAGTTGTATATTGCACAAATGTGGCCTTTTTGGAAGAGTGGCAAGAAGAAAGCCATTTCTTAAAGATATCCATAAAAAGTGGCGTTTAAAGTTTGCCACAAGCCACCTGGGAGACACACCAAACATGTGGAAGAAGGTGCTCTGGTCAGATGAAACCAAAATTGAACTTTTTGGCAACAATGCAAAACGTTATGTTTGGCGTAAAAGCAACACAGCTGAACACACCATCCCCACTGTCAAACATGGTGGTGGCAGCATCATGGTTTGGGCCTGCTTTTCTTCAGCAGGGACAGGGAAGATGGTTACAATTGATGGGAAGATGGATGGAGCCAAATACAGGACCATTCTGGAAGAAAACCTGATGGAGTCTGAGACCTGAGACTGGGACGGAGATTTGTCTTCCAACAAGACAATGATCCAAAACATAAAGCAAAATCTACAATGGAATGGTTCAAAAATAAACATATCCAGGTGTTAGAATGGCCAAGTCAAAGTCCAGACCTGAATCCAATCGAGAATCTGTGGAAAGAACTGAAAACTGCTGTTCACAAATGCTCTCCATCCAACCTCACTGAGCTCGAGCTGTTTTGCAAGGAAGAATGGGAAAAAATGTCAGTCTCTCGATGTGCAAAACTGATAGAGACATACCCCAAGCGACTTACAGCTGTAATCGCAGCAAAAGGTGGCGCCACAAATTATTAAATTAAGGGGGCTGAATAATTTTGCACACCCAATTTTTCCGTTTTTGATTTGTTAAAAAAGTTTGAAATATCCAATAAATGTCGTTCCACTTCATGATTGTGTCCCACTTGTTGTTGATTCTTCACAAAAAAATACAGTTTTATATCTTTATGTTTGAAGCCTGAAATGTGGCAAAAGGTCGCAAAGTTCAAGGGGGCCGAATACTTTCGCAAGGCACTGTACACTTGTGTATTGATTTTAAAGAAAGGCATTGATGTTTATGGTTAGGTACATTGGTGCAACGACAGTGCTTTTTTTCGCAAATGCGCTTGTTAAATCATCACCCGTTTGGCGAAGTAGGCTGTGATTCGATGAGAAATTAACAGGCACCGCATCGATTATATGCAACGCAGGACAAGCTAGATAAACTAGTAATATCAACCATGTGTAGTTATCTAGTGATTATGTTAAGATTGATTGTTTTTTATAAGATAAGTTTAATGCTAGCTAGTAACTGACCTTGGCTTCTTGCTGCCCTCGCGTAACAGGTAGTCAGCCTGCCACGCAGGCTCCTCGTGGAGTGCAATGTAAGGCAGGTGGTTAGAGCGTTGGACTAGTAACCGTAAGGTTGCAAAAACGAATCCCCAAGCTGACAAGGTAAAAATGTGTCGTTCTGCCCCTGAACAAGGCAGTTAACGTTCCTAAGCCGTCATTGAAAATAAGAATGTGTTCTTAACTGACTTGCCTAGTTTAAATATAGATTAAATAAAGGTGTAAAAAAATATATAATAATTAAAACGGCCAAATCAATGCCCAAAAATACCGATTTCCGATTGTTATGAAAACTTGAAATCGGCCCTAATTAATCGGCCATTCCAATTAACCGGTCGACCTCTAGCCTAAATAGCACCTTATTCGCTATGTGGGGAATTCCGACCTGAGTTAAGCTCGCGTAAATGGAACATAATTCCCTTTTGATGCGCTTTTCTCTCTAAGTGTATTCTAACCTTGAACTTAAGCATGAGAATAGCATGCTATTCATCCGCTATTCGTTGGGTGTCGAGATGAAAGAAATGAAGGTGTGGTGGACGTGTGTCTACAGATGCTCCTTATTCTGATTCCACCACCTTTACGGGCGATGAAACGATGAATAAGGTCGAGCAACCTGTTGGTTCTAAGTGGAACAACATCTAATTAATTTTTTCCCCCTATAAATAACACCATTCGCCATGCACTGTAATTTACAAATTGATAAGAAGTAAATGAGGAAGCCATTTGGATAAGGGGATTGTAAATATAAATGACAATTGTTTTAGATCTATTTTACCTTTTACACACACACACACACACACACACACACACACACACACACACACTAATGATCACTGGAAACCAGTCATATAGCAGCAAACTGAAGCATATCAACATATCACCTTTTCCACAGGGAAGTTTTTGAAATCCTGGTCTTATAATTTGGGATGAAATTTGGGGACCCAATCTATAGGCTTCTGAAAATGTATATCGCCAAACCTACCGAGTTGATTTATGATTTCTAGAATGTTTTAATTATATGCCTAGACTTTCACTGTATTTATTTTTTTGAGAATTTGTATTGTGTTAAATATTGGCCACTATCGGTAGCCACCATCAGTTATACCCACATACATTTATAACTGTCACTGACTAGAGTTAGTTTCCTAACATTTTGCATCATTCCATTACATCGTTAGTTTACCTTTCTTCCTGGTTGAATTAAATGTTTTCAGCGCGAGCAAAGGAACCACGCCTGCAAAGCCCATTACTCACCTGCATGAGGTAAGTCTGAATACAAACTACTGAGAAGTGCGTAGGAAAGGCGTAATGATGTACATTTCCTTAGTCTGAATCGGCCCTGTATACTTAACTATGGAAAATTATTCAGCCCCCTTAAGTTAATACTTTGTAGCGCCACCTTTTGCTGCGATTACAGCTGTAAGTCGCTTGAGGTATGTCTCTATCAGTTTTGCACATCGAGAGACTGAAAATTTTTCCCATTCCTCCTTGCAAAACAGCTCGAGCTCAGTGAGGTTGGATGGAAAGCATTTGTGAACAGCAGTTTTCAGTTCTTTCCACAGATTCTCGATTGGATTCAGGTCTGGACTTTGACTTGGCCATTCTAACACCTGGATATGTTTATTTTTGAACCATTCCATTGTAGATTTTGCTTTATGTTTTGGATCATTGTCTTGTTGGAAGACAAAATCTCCGTCCCATTCTCAGGTCTTTTGCAGACTCCATCAGGTTTTCTTCCAGAATGGTCCTGTATTTGGCTCCATCCATCTTCCCATCAATTTTAACCATCTTCCCTGTCCCTGCTGAAGAAAAGCAGGCCCAAACCATGATGCTGCCACCACCATGTTTGACAGTGGGGATGGTGTGTTCAAGGTGATGAGCTGTGTTGCTTTTACGCCATTGCATTGTTGCCAAAAAGTTCAATTTTGGTTTCATCTGACCAGAGCACCTTCTTCCACATGTTTGGTGTGTCTCCCAGGTGGCTTGTGGCAAACTTTAACCAACACTTTTTATGGATATCTTTAAGAAATGGCTTTCTTCTTGCCACTCTTCCATAAAGGCCAGATTTGTGCAATATATGACTGATTGTTGTCCTATGGTGTCACGTTCTGACCTCTATTTCCTTTGTTTTTGTATTTATTTAGTATGGTCAGGGCGTGAGTTGGGTGGGCAGTCTATGTTTGTTTTTCTATGTTTTGGTCTAGTTCTATGTTCGGCCTGATATGGTTCTCAATCAGAGGCAGGTGTTCGTCATTGTCTCTGATTGGGAACCATATTTAGGTAGCCTGGGTTTCACTGTGTGTTTGTGGGTGATTGTTCCTGTCACTGTGTTTGTTTGTCACAGGAGAGGACTGTTTTGCGTTTGCACATTTCTTGTTTTTGTTAGTTTGTTCATGTGTATTGAGTTATTAAAACATGAATAACCACCACGCTGCGCTTTGGTCCGCTTCTCTTCCTCCTACAGACGAACGCCCTTACAGAATCACCCACCTACCAAGGACCAAGCGGCGTGGTAAACAGAGGCAGCAGCAACAGCAGCAGCAGGAGAAGCGACTGGTGCAGCAGGAGCAACAGCAGCAGCAGCAAAGGCAGCAGCAGCAGGAGCAGCAGCAGCTACAGTGGGAGAGGCTGCACCACCTGGAGAAATGGACATGGGAGGAAGAACTGGACGGGAAAGGACCCTGGGCAGAGCCAGGAGAATATTGCCGCCCCAAGGCCGAGCTGGAGGCAGCAAAAGCAGAGAGGCGGCATTATGAGGAACTAGCACGGCAGAGCGGATGGAAGCCCGAGAGTCACCCCCAAAAATTTCTTGGGGGGGGGCACAGGGGGAGTGTGGCAGAGTCAGGAGTCAGACCTGAGCCAACTCCCCCCGTTTATCGTGAGGAGCCAAGGAGGAGCTCAGAACCAGAGCTGGTGTTGGAGGTGAGCGAAGCAGAGACTGTGAAGGAGTTAATGGGGAGATTGGAGGAGAGTGATATGAGGGACTTGCTGGTTTGGTGCATGAGGCACGACATTCGCCCGACGGAGCGTGTCAGGGATTTAATGGCACCGGGGTCAGCTCTCCATACTCATCCTGAGGTGCGTGCGAGGGGTCTGGTGAAGACTGTGCCAGCCTCACGCACCAGGCCTCCTGTGCATCTCCCTAGCCTTGCACGTCCTGTGCCATCTCAGCACTACAGTGCTCATAGCAGTGCTAACTGTGGCGGGCGTGGTGCTGGTCAGGCACCGTGTTATGCAGTTGTGCGCACGGTGTCCCCAGTACGCGTGCTTAGCCCGGTGCGCTACATCCCAGCTCCCCACATCTGCCGGGCTAGGGTGAGGATCCAGCCAGGGCGGTTGGTGCCAGCCCTGCTCTCAAGATCTCCAGTACGCCTTCACGGTCCGGTCTATCCGTCACCACCTCCACGCACCAGCCCTCCGGTGGCAGCCCCCCGTACCAGGCTGTCTCTCCGGCCCATCCGTCCAGAGCCTTCCTCCTCTCCAGCGCTGCCGGAGTCTCCCGCCTCTCCGGCGCTACCAGAGCCTTCCTCCTCTCCAGCGCTGCCGGAGCCTCCCACCTGTCCGGCGCCTCTGCCGGAGCCTCTCGCCTGTCCGGCGCCGCTGCCGGAGCCTCCCGCCTGTCCGGCGCCTCTGCCGGAGCCTCCCGCCTGTCCGGCGCCTCCCGCCTGTCCGGCGCCTCTGCCGGAGCCTCCCGCCTGTCCGGCGCCTCTGCCGGAGCCTCCCGCCTGTCCGGCGCCTCTGCCGGAGCCTCCCGCCTGTCCGGCGCCTCTGCCGGAGCCTCCCGCCTGTCCGGCGCCTCTGCCGGAGCCTCCCGCCTGTCCGGCGCCTCTGCCGGAGCCTCCCGCCTGTCCGGCGCCTCTGCCGGAGCCTCCCGCCTGTCCGGCGCCTCTGCCGGAGCCTCCCGCCTGTCCGGCGCCTCTGCCGGAGCCTCCCGCCTGTCCGGCGCCGCTGCCGGAGTCTCCCGCCTCTCCGGCGCTACCAGGGCCTTCCGTTTCTCCAGCGTTGCCGGAGCTTCCCGTCTGCCCAGCGCCAGCTGAGCTTCCCGTCTGCCCAGCGCCAGCTGAGCTTCCCGTCTGCCCAGCGCCAGCTGAGCTTCCCGTCTGCCCAGCGCCAGCTGAGCTTCCCGTCTGCCCAGCGCCAGCTGAGCTTCCCGTCTGCCCAGCACCAGCTGAGCCTCCCGTCTGCCCAGCGCCGCCAACGCCGCCCGTCTGCCCAGCGCCGCCAGTGCCGCCCGTCTGCCCAGCGCCGCCAGTGCCGCCCGTCTGCCCAGCGCCGCCAGTGCCGCCCGTCTGCCAGGAGCCGCCAGTGCCGCCCGTCTGCCAGGGGCCGCCAGTGCCGCCCGTCTGCCAGGGGCCGCCAGTGCCGCCCGTCAGCCAGGGGCCGCCAGTGCCGCCCGTCAGCCAGGGGCCGCCAGTGCCGCCAGTCAGCCAGGGGCCGCCAGTGCCGCCAGTCAGCCAGGGGCCGCCAGTGCCGCCAGTCAGCCAGGGGCCGCCAGTGCCGCCAGTCAGCCAGGGGCCGCCAGTGCCGCCAGTCAGCCAGGGGCCGCCAGTGCCGCCAGTCAGCCAGGGGCCGCCAGTGCCGCCAGTCAGCCAGGGGCCGCCAGTAAGCCAGGGGCCGCCAGTGCCGCCAGTAAGCCAGGGGCCGCCAGTGCCGTCAGTCAGCCAGGGGCCGCCCGAGCAGCTGCCCCTCTGTCCAGAGCAGCTGTCGCCCCTCTGTCCCAAGCTGCTGCCGCCCCTCTGTCCCGAGCAGCTGCCCCTCTGTCCCGAGCAGCTGTCCCTCTGTCCAGAGCAGCCATCGCCCCTCTGTCCCGAGCTGCTATCGCCCCTCTGTCCCGAGCTGCTATCGCCCCTCTGTCCCGAGCTGCTATCGCCCCTTTGTCCCGAGCAGTTGTCCCTCTGTCCCGAGCAGCTGCTTCACCTCTGTCCCGAGCTGCCCCTCTGTCCCGAGCAGCCCCTCTGTCCAGTGGGGTCATTGAGAGGGGTGGTCATGGTGAGTAAGCCAGGGAGGCGGACAATAAGGCGGACTAAGACAATGGTGAAGTGGGGTCCGCGTCCCGCGCCAGAGCCGCCACCGCGGACAGACGCCCACCCAGACCCTCCCCTATAGGTCAAGGTTTTGCGGCCGGAGTCCGCACCTTTGGGGGGGGGTACTGTCACGTTCTGACCTCTATTTCCTTTGTTTTTGTATTTATTTAGTATGGTCAGGGCGTGAGTTGGGTGGGCAGTCTATGTTTGTTTTTCTATGTTTTGGTCTAGTTCTATGTTCGGCCTGATATGGTTCTCAATCAGAGGCAGGTGTTCGTCATTGTCTCTGATTGGGAACCATATTTAGGTAGCCTGGGTTTCACTGTGTGTTTGTGGGTGATTGTTCCTGTCACTGTGTTTGTTTGTCACAGGAGAGGACTGTTTTGCGTTTGCACATTTCTTGTTTTTGTTAGTTTGTTCATGTGTATTGAGTTATTAAAACATGAATAACCACCACGCTGCGCTTTGGTCCGCTTCTCTTCCTCCTACAGACGAACGCCCTTACATATGGACAGAGTCTCTCACCTCAGCTGTAGATCTCTGCAGTTCATCCAGAGTGATCATGGGCCTCTTGGCTGCATCTCTGATCAGTCTTCTCCTTGTATGAGCTGAAAGTTTAGAGGGACGGCCAGGTCTTGGTAGATTTGCAGTGGTCTGATACTCCTTCCATTTCAATATTATCGCTTGCACAGTGCTCCTTAGGATGTTTAAAGCTTGGGAAATATTTTTGTATCCAAATCCAGCTTTAAACTTCTTCACAACAGTATCTCGGACCTGCCTGGTGTGTTCCTTGTTCTTCATGATGCTCTCTGCGCTTTTAACGGACCTCTGAGACTATCACAGTGCAGGTGCATTTATACGGAGACTTGATTACACACAGGTGGATTGTATTTATCATCATTAGTCATTTAGGTCAACATTGGGTCATTCAGAGATCCTCACTGAACTTCTGGAGAGAGTTTGCTGCACTGAAAGTAAAGGGGCTGAATAATTTTGCACGCCCAATTTTTCAGTTTTTGATTTGTTAAAAACATTTGAAATATCCAATAAATGTCGTTCCACTTCATGATTGTGTCCCACTTGTTGTTGATTCTTCACAAAAAAAATACAGTTTTATATCTTTATGTTTGAAGCCTGAAATGTGGCAAAAGGTCGCAAAGTTCAAGGGGGCCGAATACTTTCGCAAGGCACTGTAACTATGGGCCCTGGTCAAAAGTGGTGCACTATATAGTGAATAGATGCCATTTGGGATGCAGCCTTAGTAAAACAGTAATCTAGGAATCACTTTCTGACAGACAGACCTAGGTCTACACCTCAGAGTTGTTTTCAAACTGTAATCCACTCCTCCTTCAAAATCAGGGCAAATGTTATCACTCATATCTAAGGTGATATATCAAAGAAGCACTCAGCGCAAAGGAAAGGCTTCATTGCCTCAATGTAAATGAACAAAGACCCAGAAAGCTGACTTATGCCTTTGATCTTTTCAGCAGCACTGCTATGCAATACACCTCTAAAAAATCAACAGCACACACACGCAAGCACACACACGTGCACACACTTAGACGTACTGAGTATATATTTTATATTAAATTAATCTACTGTCATCATTTTCACCGCTATGTCTAATATTGGACATTCCCTGTGGAAAAGGCTGTGTAGGCTAATTCTTTATCAATTATGGCCATCTGCAGCATCTGGTTCTCCATTCAAAATGCCTCATGCACCTGGTGAGTGAGGACAGACAAGACCCTATGTATCTCATATCTGTCGTCCCCCTTTCTTCTCAGACTGGAAATAAATTGACTTAGCCTTGCATTAGTTCCCCAACAACTTTAATCCATGCATGAATCCAAACTATGCACCACAGAGAGCGCAGGAACTGGCCTGGCTTGCAGAATAAGAACATTTATAGTATAGCCACATGTAAGCCTATGCGTTTAGCATTTGAATTATGCATTGTTTACAGTAATTGAAAGTAAGTAAGTAATTTTTTTTTTTAAACAATGCTGCTTTGTATCTCAACTGTTGAACTTGCACGGAATGCATTGCTTGGTATTTAATCACACTGTTCAGTAAAAAAAAAACATTAAAAAAGGGAGTTTTTTGGCAACTTCTGGGCATGGCTGTCCCTAATAATTTAGGTTCTACAAATCCATCAGCTTGATAAAAGGTTTGGGTGGAGAAGTTGGCACTCTCACCTCTAACCAGTATTTTATTGGCAGGCAGGAAGAAGACAAATGGGAAAAATATAAAAATTAAAACAAATAGAGCCCTATAAATATATATGTCAACACTGTTGTTAATGAGGAATGTTGATATAGGTATCCTTTTCAATTATAATTCCTAATTCTATGGTTGACACAGACAGCATGCATGAGACAGAGTGACAACGAAGTGTTATATGCCTAGCAGCTCAATAACCTATTACATTATAGTGACTGAGATCAACAACAAGATGACAAAAAAGTTGGCCTGAAATTTAACACTGCCATGGGGGTTTTGTGGTTTAGGATATGGCACAGTGTTAACATCAGAGTTTGCCACGGTGAATCTGCCAAGGTCAGGGTCAGGGTGAGAGTCAGGGTGGCAAGAACAGTAAAATCAAATCTTGTCAAAACAAGCCATAACCATCAGATCGGACAGGACTGATGCCTAAAGTGGTCCTCTGGAGGATGTTGTTTCACAATGTGACAGACATACTGTACCAAGCAATGCATACAAATCTGAAACAATACTCCACAGTCCAATGGACTACCAGGTCAGCCTATATCACAAGATGTATCCATGGACTGAATTCATGTGACATAATTGATTAAAGATGCATGGGATATTTTAAGACAATAACGACTCTTTGCTAAACTTATTGCCACAGAGTTATTGATAGCTAACCAAGAAAATGTAGCCAGTATGCACTTGACTTGCTTTGCACATGATCAGGTGGACCTGGAAACCTATATGGCCGTGACATATACCTGCATGAGCTTCCCCTCTGCAGAGCCGGCGCTCCCTCCGACGAACAGCCCTTCCAGAGTGATGGGCTTCCCCGTGGGCTCGTGTCTTAGCAGTGTCACCTTGATGACAGCCCTGGGGGCCGAGCGCTCCGTTTCTACGGCCGCCGCCAGCTCCAGGCCCGTCTGGCCGAACACCACCTGCAGGGCCGCTATGAGCAGCCACGGCCAGAGCCCGGCCAATCGCCGCTGGGGAACGGTCATTGGATCGGCTGGCTCCGGCCGCACATCGTGGACTTCAAAGCTAGCAACAACCGGAGTTGATTCAGGACAATAAATATATGGCCCAGCAACGGTCCTCCTTTGTGGGTTCTAAAATGTACAAACCCGTGAAAACTATTCGAAAAACAGGGTTAAATCCAACGTTTTAAGGCTCACTGACTGCCATGTTGTCTTTGTGGATGCATGTCTTGTGGATTTCTGGTTAATTCTTACCCCGCTTTAAAAGTTTGTTCCAGTTGAAAAAAGTTATTGATTTCACTCTTCACATACAACACGAGCTCCAGTCCTTACAGGAGATAAACAGTAGCCCGGTTCTCATTTTCAACGTGCAGGTTGAAGTTGTCAGTCGGTTCAGTCCGGACACACCGGCTCTTGTAATATTCCACCACTGGCAATATTTCAAAAAACCTTTTGCAACAATGTTGATAATTAATTATGTGACCAACCCACTATAAACATGCTACAGTAACGTCTGGTTTTAACATTTTATCAAATTTACCGGTATTCCATGTCACATTTCCAGAGCAAGGAAAAAAATGGTAAAATCTGGCTGACGGACTCCAGATGCAACAAGTATCTCTAAAGCAATTCCCCCTACTATTCTTTACGCTGGATGTGTGAATGTAGACTATCCCCACCGCACTGTATCCCTATTAGGTTTCAAACGAATGGCAAGGTTTGTTGAACTTCAGAAACCGAGATGAACAAAGTCAAATTGATGTTGATAAGACTGATTCCAAGATGACAGTCGACCATACAGTTAACAACGACGGAAATGCTATAGTAACTTTCATAAACTCTGTAGCGACTAAATCTCGACAAAAATGCCACAATAAAGTTGACAACGGAGCATTCCGGACTTTTGACATGTTTAACTAGCTAATCAAATGGAACCGTTGAAATGATTTACATAGCATGTTATAACTAGTTAATTAATTAGCAGTAGAAATCACGTGTCATTTCTGCAGCCGACGCATTCACATGTCTATCGCCCGCTTAAGTTGTTACGCATCTAAAACCAGTTTGCTTCCTGCCACCTTCCAAAAAAGTTGTCTCTTTTCCCGAGTACCACGTCTGAAATTTATAACAATTCTGAAACGAAATACTTCCCGCGGTTGCCGACAAAATATATATACGCTAAACTCCAGTAATTTACTGAAGATACTGAACATGTAGAAAAAATGTAGAATCGAAGGAACGCAAGTCGTTAAAACGCTGTTATTGATCTTCATAAAAAAAACATTGAAAAGTTGGAAAAAGACACTGTACATTAAGCGAAGTCCCGAAGCCTGCCTCTCGTAGTCTCCCTCCCCTGGGCTTTCATTGACCGTCTGTCTACCTGCTGACTGCCTGTTACGGAGGGTGGAGCACGAGCTACACAGTGACACTAAAGACGACACCGGGCGGCCTCCAGCGGACAACCCTGGTAACAGCCAAGCGCCACTTTTTGACCTCGTTTAGATCGAAGATTCTGGAATGTAGACAATCCACCTTTGAGGGCCACATATAAAGAACTACATGATGCAATAAATGAAATGCAAACATCCAATTAATTATATCACATTTTAATCATAATAATGATGATATTTTTTTTAATGACTCAAAGTTAAAATAGATTTGTTGCTTTTCACAGCCTTTTTCAAAAAATGTTTTATGAGATTGGAGAACACATTGAGAGGGATCTTAAACCATTACTCAATACAGAATCTTTCCAGGCCCCTGATATCCTTTGTCTGTGCTCATGGACTGCCCTCTTCAGTTCAAACCACAGATTTTCAAATTGGGTTCAATTCTGGAGACAGAGTGCCACTGCAAACTGTTGATTTTGTGGCCAATTAACCATTTATGTAATTGGGGTTATTGTCTTGCTGGAAGATCCACTCCGGCAGAGGAAACTAGGTTTTTGGCAAACATTTCCTCCTTGTATTTGGTAAATCTCATGATGCCGTTGATCTTAACAAGGGCCCCAGGACATGTAGAAGCAAAATAGCCCCATAACATCCACCATATTTTACAGTAGAGATGAGGTATTTTCTGCATATGCATTGTTCTTTCGACGCAAAACTCTTCACTGGTGCGCGTGGCCAAAGAGCTTTATTTTCATTTTCATCTAACCATAGCAGTAGTTGCAATCCAAGTGCCAACGCTGTTCAGCAAACACCAGGCATATACATTTGTTGAGTACATGGATATAAAGCTCTTTGGCCACACACACCATCGAAAGAAAGTTGCATCTGCAGAAAAGAACCCCATACCTACTGTAAAATATGGTGGTGGTATCATGAACTTTACCCAGTACCAGGACATTTTAGCTAAAAACCTAGATACCTCTGCCAGGATGCTGAAACTTGTCATGTACAACACTGAAACGTCATGTACAACACTGAAACGTCATGTACAACACTGAAACGTCATGTACAACACTGAAACGTCATGTACAACACTGAAACGTCATGTACAACACTGAAACGTCATGTACAACACTGAAGACCTCTGCATCCACCCCCTTGATCTCCTTTACGTCCTTCACCTTGGTGATGTACTTGGATGCTTCCTTAGGGCACTGGGATAAATCACAGCATGATCAACCTCTTATTATAAAACAGAGTTCATCAGGATCCCTGATAACCATTCATATGATACATGTTTTTAAAAATATTTATTACCAAGGAATACGGACTGAGTAGGAATGTTCACCGGGACTGTTATAATGATGGACCCTCATGGGGTCACTGTGCTGGCATCCATCAGTATTGTGCCAGGCAGGAAGCTGGATTTGACAGAGGAGTCAATCTGGGAAGAGATGGTGAGCTGTTGATATTGGTGGTGGGCTGGGGCCCTGATGATATAGAGGTGGCCAGGACCGGCTGCTGGCGCTCTGGGGTTTACAGTTTGACCATGCGTATTTTGGGGGAACTGTGGTGCAGCTCGTCCACTATCTGGAAAACTGTGTCCAAGTTGACTTCACTCTTCTTGGTCTCCTTGTTTTCCCTGCTCTGCCAGTCCTGGTTTTGATTGCCATGATACAGAAACCCCACAGGACAGGTTGGCTAGAAAAATCAGGATTAATCATAGCAATTTCATAGCAATGCATAAAAGCCCCGCAATTTCATGTTCAATCATTACATTTTGACTTATATGCTCCCCATATTTCCATGCATATGAATTTTAGATCTAACTGGGCAGATTCACAGACATGCTGCTGTATGAGTAGGCCTAGCAGTTTGATTTCAACCTACCTGGTAGTAGCTGTAATGAGAGTATGAGGGAGTTGTCTGGTGGACACTATGACAGTTTGAGTCCATTGAACATTGAACCTGTCCATTGAAACAAACACAATCAAAAAGTATGTTAATTAAACTTCTACGGCAGTTTATGAGGAAATCACAGTGTTTCTGTGTGTAATTAATGGGTGCTTCCATGGCACGGTTTATTATATTTACCAGGGGAATAAAAACCAGCATGGTGAGGGATGAAGGTGTTGAACTTGGGCCTAGCGTTTGCCAGGCTTTGTGAACCCTGCTGGATGTGTGCAGTAGCTGGACTGGACTGCACAGAGCAGGAAGTGTCTGAAGGGAAGGGGTGGATGACGGATATGGGGATTCCCTTGTCTGTGTAGATGGTCGTAGGGGAGGGGACATCCCCATGACCCATGATACAGCCGCGGGGTGGGATGGGGGTCCAATCATACTCCTTCATGGTCTGGATTCTGCTTTGGTTGTAATGTTGGTAAGGAGACGGTCGGTGTACCTGTCGAACAAACATGTAACCTGTAGAAACCGAATTATAGCAAGGCTGAGAAATTATGAAACACATGCTATGGCACAAATAAGACTGTTCTTTGTGTTATTGGCAATTAAATTACTGTAGTTACTTGTTTCATTTTAAATACAGGGTACAGACGTGATTGACAATTTGAGTGAATCTCTTTTCTCTACTTTGACCTCCTCCTCACCACCACCACTATTGGCCATGAGTCGCCGGAAACTTTTGGGGGACCGACAGTTCACTTATTGGGCAGCTTCCATCTTCGCCTTGTTTTTGCTCATCAGCCTCTTTAGATTCACCAGCAGTTTGGATGGATCTTGTTTGAAGTTGGGGTTGGAAGGTGTGTTGTATCCTGTCCATTGAGCAATCATTATTTTCCCGAGCCCCTGGGGCCATGGGTCATCTTCCTGAACCGACAAAGATTCAGCTGGCGGTTTAAACTTGTAAAGTTGGTCGTTTTGAAACAGTCAATGGTGTCAAACATTTGCTTCTGAGGTGACAGCAGCTCTGCTTTAAACACCACAGGGATCCCAACATATTGATTGATTTTTGGGGTTATTCACCAGGCAGTTTCGTAGGGAAGTTGTTGGGGTTGGTGAGGTGTGCTTCTTCGAGCTCCATATCGTCGGCTGTTTGAGAATCCAAAAACAAACAAAATCAGTGACAACTTAATCAAGTGCATGTTGATAGCTAATGAAAGTAGTTAGCTTTGTAGCCCTTTCCTGCAGTCAATGACCATAAGTGCCCTATTTGGATTCATGGGTGGAATGTTATCATTTTTTTTTTTATTTTACGATGAAAATCCAGAAATTCTAGCTATGTCAAACAGTGTTGTTACATTTCTGTAACGGCTTTCTTCCTGGGAAAGAGAAGACCAAAGCGCAGCGTGGTGAGTGTTCATCTTCTTTAATAATAAATCCCAACTGACCACTTCCAATTACAAAACAACAAATGTGAAACCAGTCCTATCTGGTGCATAGACAAAGACAGGAAACAATCACCCACCAACCAACACAAAACAAGCTACCTAAATATGTTCCCAATCAGAGACAATGACTAACACCTACCTCTGATTGAGAACCATATCAGGCCAAACACAGAAACAGACAAACTAGACACACAACATAGAATGCCTCACATAGAATGCCTCACATCCTGACCAACACTAAAACAAGGAAAACACACAAGAACTATGGTCAGAACTTGACAATTTCAGTCTCCTGTGATGTATATAAAGTGTAATAAATCGATGTAAACTCAAAACTTAAATAGTGGAATGGGTGTTGTTCTTTTTTTAGGGAGGGCTAATAGTTGGCAGGGCAATTTTTATTTTCTTCCATTTGTAATACCGTATCAAAGAATTGAATGTAGGTACGCTGTGAATGGCCTCACACACCAGTGCAGTAGGTGGTGGTGTATACACCTAAAAGTTGGTTGCGATCCGCCAATAAAACCCAAAGAAGAACTGCAGCGACTTGAAGGCGACTTCATAAGAAACATTACCTTTGATCACATGACTTTTATGCAGTCGACATGTAGTTGGACAATTTTTATAACCTATTTCAACACACATCGAAAGACGTTGACCAACTATGGTCACCATCTTGACAAAAGTGATTCGCTCGAACGTGCCAATTGGTTCCAGACCGATTAGGTCATGCTGCCTGCCTCACCTGTGTCACACCCTGACCTTAGGACTTTTTATGTCTCTATTTTGGTTTGGTCAGGGTGTGATTTGGGTGGGCATTCTATGTTCCTTTTTCTATGTTTTTGTATTTCTTTTGGCCGGGTATGGTTCTCAATCAGGGACAGCTGTCTATCGTTGTCTCTGATTGGGAACCATACCTAGGTAGCTTTTTCCCACAGGGTTTTTATGGGTAGTTCATTTTTGTTTAGTGTTTTGCACCGGTCAGCACTGTTTTGGTGATTCCCGTTGTTATTTTGTTATTAGAGTTCAGTTTTAATAAAGTAAGCATGAACACTTACAATGCTGCGCTTTGGTCCGATGATTCCTCATCTTCCGATGACGAATAACGTTATAACCTGGGGCAACTTTAGAGATCCCTACAGTGAAGACTACAATAGCCACAACAAGGCTGTTGATAACCGAAGCAACCATTAATGCAGTTGTTTAACATAGCAGTCAAGCTAGTTCCTGAAGTCTCAAAATATGTTATTAGCACACTGTGTTAACATGTATTCAATCATATTGAATACATGTTATCATATTAAATAATAATTAAACGCTCACCCACATAAGTATATAGCTGGATGCATCTATCAACATTGGGTTAATGGCTAAGGTAATTTGGCTTCAACTTGAGCACATGGCAACAGCGTGCAATTTTATTAAACAGTAACATGCAAAACACAAAAAACTGAACAGCCAGAGGGATTACACATAGAAATAAGGGAGAGGGAAAAATGTAGAATAATAACATGTTTTCATCAAGGATCGCTCTGTACCTTTCTCCATTCATCTTTGCCTCGATCCTGACTAGTCTCCCAGTCCCTGTCACTGAAAAACATCCCCTCAGCATGATGCTGCCACCACCATGCTTCACCGTAGGGATTGTGCCAGGTTTCCTCCAGACGTGACGCTTGGCATTCAGGCCACAGAGTTCAATCCTTGGTTTCCTCAGACCAGAGAATCTTGTTTCTCATGTTCTGAGATTCTTTAGGTGCCTTTTGGCAAACTCCAAGCGGGCGGTCATGTGCCTTTTACTGAGTGGCTTCCAATCAGGCCTACTACAAAGGCCTGATTGGTGGAGTGCTGCAGAGATGGTTGCCAAGACCTTCTCACCCGGTTGGTTAGGCCTCCGGTTGTATACGAGCTCCTGGGCGGGGGACTCGTTTATATAGTGTCAAAAGACACACACACAGGTGTCTGTAATCATGTCCAAGTATGGCCTAATATCATTGGTTAATTCTCAAATATTAAAACAACATACAAAGAACAACATACAAAAACAAATGGATAGCATACAATCATAGATTCAATTTAGACTACATAAGCCTACAAACAATTACAATGGCAAAGTCACAATAATCACAAGAATGGCTTCTGCTCAAAGTCAAGAGCCCTTCTTGTGATTATTGTGACTTGAATCTATGATCTATTATCGGGTAGATTATCAGTAGCCAGCCCTTGGTCAGATTCATCAGGTCGTTCATCTGAGCGCGGGGGGAGATGGTGGACCAGTTGAATACAGTGTGTGAGGCTGTATCCATATCGGCTCAGGATCTCACGTTTGAGTCCCTCATAATTCGCTGCCTGGTCGACGTTGAAGTCGAAGTGGGACTTCTGGGCATTCCCAGGGAGATAGGGTGCCAAAAGGCTGGCCCACTTGGGCTTGGGCCATCCTTCCTCTGCACAGTCCTCTCGAAGGTGCACAAATACATCGCCACGTCATCTTCCTCCATTAACTTGACCAGGAACTGATTCGGGCTAGACTCCTGAGCCATCCCACCCTTCAACTGGGCTACCTCCGCTACCAGTCTGAGGTTTTGTTGGCGCTGCTCCACATGTGCTAGCTCCTGGAGAGCCTGTTGCTTCTGCTGGCTGAGGATAAACTGAGCGTCCAGTTCCTCCATGGTAATCTCCGTACTCTCGACCGCACAGCACCTGAGCTACTGAGGTGCCCATATTCTCCACCATATGTGGTAAACCGTGGGGTGTTGGGTTGAGCGTGCATTAACACAGAGACAGGGACAGAGTAACACAGATACAGGGATGTTGTAGTCAGAAAACACGACTTTACTAGGCAACAAAATAAACATAACAAAATAACTTAGGTTTGGGCTCGGTCCTTCTTCTCAGATTCTGCTCCGTGTCTTCCCTTACGGTGTGCCACAGTGCTCCCTTTATGTGGCATGCACGTTTGGTTGGCACTCTCCCCTAATTACCTCGACTTGGGCCATCAGCGTCGGGGTGCCCAGCCCGTGTACTCCCAGCAGAGGGAGCCAACGTCGCGGCACATACCTCCCCTCTATCACCAACCCCTGCGATAGACCTCCCAGGATACCACAATTCTCTATAAAATCAAGGAGATCCTTAGAGTCACTCAAACTGTTATCTAAAGACTAAAGATTCTCATAAAACTTAGTGGTAAAGTCAGATAACAACTCTATATCCTTAGAGGTTACCCCATTAATCTTACATTTTCAAAGTGTGTCGATTTCCCCTCTCCTCTTTTCCAAATTAAAAAAAGTATCTACTGTTCTTTTTGCCTTTTTCAAGCCATTGTTTTCTGGATCTTATGAAGGCTCCTCTAGCTTCCTCATTAAGATCAAGATGCTCAATCTCTGTGATGTCAGCAATTTTCTTAGAGAGCACAACTATCTCACATCTCCTTCTTAAAAGCAAGCCGTTTCCCATAGGTAATACAGGCTGAGAGGATTTTACATTTCTGCTGTTCCCAATATTTCCCATATTCTGCTTAGAGGTAGCTAAATTCCAGTAAACAGAAATTTGATTCTTAATCACATTTTTTAAATCATCATGCAATAACAATGAGTTATTTAATTTCCAATAACATCCAGAGTATTTCTTATCATCATTACTGCACATTCTTACAGTCAGCCATATGACTTTATGATCCGTCAGGACTGCAGGCACTATTTTTACCTCTAGTGTTGGGCTCAAAACTTGAGGTTATCACTCACAAGATTGTAGTGAACGATCTCTATGTGTGCTGTTTCTCTCCGGGGTTTTTCAGGATTTTCAGGATTTTTTTTCTAATTTTGTCTGTCATAGTTGAAGTATACCCATGATGAAAATTACAGGCCTCTCATCTTTTTAAGTGGGAGAACTTGCACAATTGGTGGCTGACTAAATACTTTTTTGCCCCACTGTATATTTGGCCATTTTAGGTTATTGTCCTGCTACAAGTTGAATTTGTCTCCCAGTGACTGTTGGAAAGCAGACTGAACCAGGTTTTCCTCTAGGATTTTGCCTGTACTTACCATAGCTCTATTCTGTTTATTTTTATCCCCAAAAAAACTCCCTAGTCCTTGCCCATGACAAGCATAACCATAACATTGTTGTTTGCCCCAAACATAACACTTTGGATTCAGGACATAAATGTAATTTCTTTGCCACGTTTTTTGCAGTTTTGGAATAGTGTTATTCTGTACAGGCTTCCTTCTTTTCACTCTCTGATATTATGGGGTATTTGTGTGTAGAAAGAAAATACATCTAAATCAATAATCATCTTAGCAGCAGCAGTGTAGGGGTGTGTACATGTGGGTGTAAGTGTGTGGCGTCAGTAATGAGTATGTGTGAGTAAGAGTAACAGTGAAGGTGTGTGTGTCTGAGTAGGTAGAGACCTGTGGAAGAGCATAGAGTCAGCATATAGTTAGCTGTTTAGGAGTCTGTTGGTCTTATCCTTGATGCACAGTACCGCCAGATGGACGAGAGCATGGAGAACAGTCCATGTCTCGAGTGGCTTGAGTTTTTGGCAATTTTTTGTGTCTTTCTCAGACACCACCTGGCATGTATGTCCTGGATGGCTGGGAGCTTGTAAGGCTTATAGTTAGGGTAAGAGGTTAGTGTTGAGGGTAGGAATAGCTGACTAAACTGAACTTCACGATTTAGGATGGAATTGATCCGAGACTGATCCTCAACATGAGGGCCCCACAAGAGTGCGTGCTCAGCCCCCTCCTGTACTCCCTGTTTATCCATGACTGAATGGCCACGCACATCTCCAACTCAATCATCAAGTTTGCAATGACATAACAGTGATAGGCCTGATTACCAACAACAAAAATGACGAGACAGCCTACATGGAGGAGGTGAGGGCCCTGGCTGAGTGGTGCCAGAAAAATAACCTCTCCCACAATGTCAACAGAATGAAGGCGCTGATCGTGGACTTCAGGAGACAGCAGAGGGGGCACGACTCCATCCACATTGACAGGGCCACAGGGGAGAGGGTGAAAAGCTTAATGTTCCTCGAGGGCCCTTAAGACCCTCATAAACATCTACAGATGCACCATTGAGAGCATCCTGTCAGGCTGTATCGCCGCCTGGTATGGCAACTGCACCGTCCGCAACCGCAGGGCTCTCCAGAGGGTGGTGCGCTCAGCCCAACACATCACCGGGGTACAGTGCCTGCCCTCCAAGCATCCCCAGCGCTCGGTGTCACAGGAAGGAAGGACCTCAGCCACCCGAGCCATGGCCTGTTCACCCAGCTACTATCTAGATGGTAGAGGCAGTACAGGTACATCAATGCTGGGACTGAGAGACTGAAAAGCAGCTTCTATCTCCAGGCCATTAAATAGTCACCACTAGCCGGCCTCCACCCATTACCCTGCCCTGAACTTTAATCACTGTTACTAGTCAGCTACCACCCGGTACTCTACCCTGCACCTTAGAGACTGCTGCCCTACATAGTCATTGAACACTGGGCACTTTTAATCATGTTTACATACTGTTTTAGAGTTTTTTTTCCCCCATATGTATATGTAGCGGTCTTTACATGTACCACAGGAGATCCAAGAAATGAAGAACGACACCACGGCAGTCTTCTTGGCTTTTATGCCGATCTGCAATGGTATTGTGAAAAGACAGGACAGGAACACATCAGTCTCCAATGCATCTGACAAGTTGTTCTATACAGGAGCATGAAGAAAGGTAAAACACATATCCTGTCTCACATCCCCAATACATTGCTAGGTGCTTTCAGTGTTGACCGTATTAAAATACAATAACTAATGTACAAAAACACTGTAATACAAACAAGCTACAACGTGAAATCACCTTAATCCCATTCAGACCATAGAGGGTTAAAACTACAACTCCCACAATGCAACGCTAGCATCAGTCAGAAGCTCAGCTAACTGTATGCGTCACAGAAAGGCATGCTAGCTAGCAACAGCAATGATTTTTAGCACTCTGTAAACTATATCAATAAAACTCTGAAAGTGACATGTTTCAATAGTCTCACACTCCCTTATAACAATATCTACAGCATCAAACTTAGGATGTTTTATTTCACGTTATGGACTTTTACAAAGGAGTAATTTGCAACACATACCCTTCACTCTCAGTGTTTTATCGGACTGAGGAGAACGGGAGCTACGGATAGTACTAGGGTGTTAGTAGGTGAAGTAGGCACCCAGATGAAATAAAATACATTTAATGAAATAAAACCCGAAGATGTTAACATCATTCAGCTACTGTAGCTGCCTACTTAACATCAACAGGCAGCACAAGTAGCGCAACAATTAAAATTAGACACCAAAAGTAAAGTTCCTGGCGATCATAGCGATCTGACTCCCCCCTTCTGTCTGAACTTGGAATATTCCTGTTCGCGGGCTTCGGCCACTGACCCTGGTTGTTCTGTTCTGCGTTGCGTACTATTCTAATAATTTGAAGTTTGATTAGGGTGACCAGACGTCCCCGTTTTCCAGGGAAGGTCCCCGTTTTTGGTGGCCTGTCCCCGGCTGGAGCTGTCCCCAAAAATGTCCCCGTTTTTAACTGTGCATTAAAAACACCTCTTCAGTCTACCCCCTACTTTTTCGAACATTCTGTTAAAAATCGCGCAACATTTCAGCGTCCTGCTACTCATGCCAGGAATATAGTATATGCATATGATTAGTATGTGTGGATAGAAAACACTCTGAAGTTTCTAAAACTGGTTAAATAATGTCTGTGACTATAACAGAACGTGAACAGCAAGCGAAATCCCAAGAAAAACCTGGTCACAAAAACCACAGAAAAGTATTAATCCGCCAGTCTCTGCATTGTTTATTGCAAGCAAAAATATATAGCCGGGAGCTTGCAGTTCCTACAACTTCCAAAAACCTCGCCAAAAACGTCATTTTAATTGACAAAAATCCTTTGTGTAATGACAAATAGATCCTTCATTTCGTCCAGCATACAGCAATCGATTTTGGAAGAGAGACAAAGGACAACATTTTCTTGAGTAGCTGCGATTTAATACAGATCGCCCAGTGATCAATTTGATCGATTATTAACGTTTACAAATACCTAAAGTTGGGTTACAAAAGTAGGTTGAAGTGTTTTGTCAAAGAATATAGGCAACTTATATAATTTTTTAAAATGACGTTGCGTGTTGGAAGGGAGCTTTTTTCCTGAACCAGACAGGCTATACAAATGGATATTTTGGGCATACATGGACGGATTTAATCGGGAAAAAGACCCAATTGTGATGTTTATGGAACATATAGGAGTGCCAACAAAGAATATCATCAAAGGTAATGAATGTTTTATATTTTATTTCTGCGTTTTGTGTAGCGCCGGCTACGCTAATTCTTTTGTTTACGTCCCCTTCAGGTATATTGGGGTGTTGCATGCTATCAGATAATAGCTTCTCATGCTTTCGCCGAAAAGCATTTTAAAAATCTGACTTGTTGGCTAGATTCACAACGAGTGTAGCTTTAATTCAATACCCTGCATGTGTGTTTTAATGAACGTTTGAGTTTTAACGAGTACTATTAGCATTTAGCGTAGCGCATTTGCATTTCCAGGTGTCTAGATGAGACGTCTGCGTCTCAGGTGGGAGCAAGAGGTTAAAAACAGACCGTAAAGTGAAATATTTTACTTGGTAAGAAAGACCAGGCAGCAGAGCCTACGGGTTGACGTCTCAATCGCGTTGTGCTTGTTTTAGGCCAACTGAGGGGGCTGCTCGCTATAGCAGCTTCATTCACTCTTCTTCTTCTACTAACTACTTGCTCGCGATAGTTTTAGAGAAAACTGCTGTGGAAAACTCGTCCAGAAGCAAGTGTCAAGTGAATCCACAACATCACCACAAATGTATTTTCAAGCCAGGTAAATTACAATAGTTTGAGATACTAGCTAGTGATATTATAATGTCACAATTTATTATATAGATATGATCTGCTCTATAAGGTTTTAAATAGGTTATGCTAGCTAACGTTAGCTATGTCGACAAGGTTAGCTAGCTACTGTTATGGTAGCTAGGTTAAAAAACGTTCACATGTAAACATGCAGTGGACGGGCGATTTTGAAAATATGATATTAAATGAATGCACAATTTATTCAGAGAATATTTTTGTAGATTACAATTTTAATGGTTTGGCATTATAAGAAGTAGTGTGAAAATATATTTAGAAATGTTCATGGGATAGCATTAGCAGTGGAGAGGAGGAAGACTGGATAGGAAGAAGAGTGAAGGAGACAGAGGAGGAAAGGTAAAGATATGGTTACAGAGCCTGCCAATTTATTATTCCAAACAATGTTTTTGAGATAAAATACAAACATTAGGCAAGCAATGGGAATCTGTTAAAATACTTTGGTTATCTAATAGTATGCTATTTATTAATACAGATGGAAGGATAAGGAAAAATGAAGGGAGTAAAACGAGTGAAGCAAGGAGAGTGAGGTGGAAAGGTGGAGAAGGAAAGGAAGACCAGAGGAGAAAGATTGGAGGAGAATAAAAAGTTAAGAGCGTAATTAAGAGTGGCACAAGGAGAGTGAAGAAGAGCAGACAGAGGAGATACAATGACTCTTTCCAAGAAATGGAAATGCACTTTTTATGATAAACGTGATGAGAGAATATCCATTTCATACACTCAGGTCAAGACGATAGAATGGTTCACTGCATCCTCTCTTTCAATTGGCAGCCAGTGAAGAACTGCAGCGGGAGGTGATTGGCTTAGGTTTTCATTCATAACACGGCCAGAACAGCTTTGGATATGATGTTGAGTATTTGAATATGTTCATATTTTCACTGTCAGAGTAGAAAGACTGAAGGGCTTTTGTGAGTTTGTTGGCCAGGAGTACCATAACATTTTAGGACACAGCAATGTTCGCTGGATGTCCATGCATCCTGCTCTAGAAAGAGTGCTGAAAATGTATGTGCCATTGAAATCCTTTTTTATTTCTGAAGACAAATGCCCTGTTGTCCTACGAACAATGTTCGAAGATCCACTGACTGAACTTTGGCTGGCCTTTGTCTATGGAAACTTGACTGTATTCAGTGACACGATCAAGATGCTTGGAGGCCAGGACCACTCTGCTGTGGACTCCGCTGCAATTCTGAGTAACGTTGAGGCGAAATTGACTGCAAGACGTGATGAAAACTTCATTTCAGTTTTGGTCAGAGGACTTCTGAGAGAGCTAGAGGAAAATGGAGACATGTCTAAAGAGAGCTTTCTCAAAACATCCCAATCATTCTTCACTATGGCTGTGAACTACTTGCAAGCATGGGGAAAGCACACAGATAATCTAAAAGATTTACATTGTCTACTTTTAAAAAGGCAACCTCTGCGTGAAGAGATCCAGAAGGCAGCAGGCACATTGCAGGAAAAATGCTCCAATGTGACCATCAATGAGGATGCATTGTGTTACGAAGTTACTGGCCTGCAAGAGTTCCTAAAGGGGGGATCGCTTGAAGAATGGAAAACATCGGAGACACCGCTTAGTCAGAGATGGAGCACGGTGGTTACCGACTTCAAATAGAATGACATCCCACACACTATCCTGGCTAGATTAGCGTCTGTTGTCATGTGCTTACCTGGAAGTAATGCACCAGTCGAGAGTGTTCTCCCAAATGAATGATATATGGACAGCAGCAAGAAATAGCTTCACTGTTCCTACCATCAAGGCCATGCTTATTGTGAAGACAAACCTTAACCTCCCCTGCCAGGAGTTCATGGAGAAGCTGGCCAAAGGCAGAGCAATCCTGAAGAAAATACATTCTTCTGAGAAATATACAGATTAGGTTGGTATAAGTATATTATGTAGTTAACATAAAATAAATAAGATGATGAGATTGGTAAGTATTTCACATATACTATTGTCTGTTTTTTCAATTTTGCTCATGTTCTCTTCTGCTCTTATTCTAGCAGGACCACTGAATGGCTGTTCAGATCAGACAGTTCTGTCTTGTCTGTAGTGTTTCTGTAATATAGTTGTTTTCTCTGTCTATCGCAGTGTGCCTGTTAGACTAAATACATGAAACCGGAATTGTCCCCCTTTTTTATTTCATAGATAATAACATTGGATATTTTAATGATATATTGACCGCCGAACTGGAAATGTCCCCGGTTTTCATTTCAGAAATCTGGTCACCTTAAGTTTGATGGAATAACCATTTTAACTATTCTACATATATACTGTATTCTAGTCAAGGCTCATCCTATATAACTACTGCTGTACACCTTTTCTATTCACATACTGTCCATAAAGTCTATACACACCATCATATACATATATATTATATTCCAGACTGACATTGCACATTCTAATATTTCTATATTTCTTAATTCCTTTATTTGTATTTTTTGGGATTTGCGTGTATTATTAGGTATTATTGCACTGTTGGAGCTAGGAACATAAGCATATCACTACACCTGTGATAACATCTGCAAAATATATGTATGCGACCAATACAATTTTATTTGATTTGACTAGTGTGGTTGGACTAGAGTGCCAAAGTCACGTAAAATGAATTCAGTACCCAAAGAATAGTAACCGAATGGCTTCGGATGTGTCATCGCCCCCTGTCGTTCCATGTGTAAATCTATTGTAACAGTGCATTTCCACATAACATGATTGGGGCGATGAAACAATGGATCCCCATTCATTTGAAATGGAGGGCATCGAAGTTGGCGGAGGGACTGTTGGGTGATGGGAACATGGACGAGGGTGCGTGAACAGGGCAGGACCAAAGTAGGAGAAACCTGAACTTTATGCAAATACTCTGCGATATAGCAATGCTATTGACCAATCAAAGCTCACTATAGCTTCCAGCCCCAGCCTGCTTGCTAGCACCCACATGAGGGCAAAGCTAGCTTGGCTGTCTGAATTATCGTGTCATGTGCAGATGCACTGCAACTGTGAGAGACACCCTAAGGGTTTTATTGCCATTTGACTAAATTGCAGTAGCAAATGTGGATCTTGATTCTAATGGTGGTAGAAGCCAAATCGAGGATGATGGGACTGTTGTCCAAAAAAATGGGAAACGGACCAAAGTTGTGTTGGAGAACAAAATGAAGAGCTCAGCTGGAGTCCCCATTTATCTTGTAGGAGTGCGTTTTTTTGAAGATGAGCAACTGGATGAAATACCAAACTTGAGAAACCTGTTTCAGATATCCAAACTGGTGGAAGAGGTAGTGGGGTAAAGTAAAGGCTGTGAGGATCACGAGAAGTGGGCTTGTAAGTCCGAGGAACAGATAAATATGCCATGTTGTGCGTTGCTCTCCAGAGCAGGGCACCTGTAAAGGGGGTAATATCTGGCGTCTTGTGGGATGTCAATGTTGAACAAATTAAGAATATCCTTGGAGTGGTTTATTATGTACGTCGGATGAATTGTGTGGTGATTGGAGTAAAAGTAAAGAGTGTCTGTTCTTCTGTTTTGATATGGAATCCCTCCCTGCCTGGGTGAAGTTAGGGTATGTGAATCATCATGTCCGAGCGTTCGTCCCAAGATAGATGCAGTGTAATCTTAGTATGGCTTTTGGACATGTCAAGTGTCTGTAGTACAGAGAAGCTAAGATGTGGAAGTTGTGGAAAAGAAGATCATGTTGAAAGAGGAAGATCATGTTGAAGTGTTGCAATTGTGGAGGGGACCAAGAAGCTACATCTTTGAAATGCCCGAAGAGGGCGAAAGAGAATGAGGTTGCCTGAGTCGGGGCAGTCCAGAGAATTTTCTATGTAGAGGCTGGCAAAAGGGTTAAGGGAACGAATGGTCCTCCTGAAGACTCCACGGTGTTGGAAAGGCTGCAGAGTTGGCCTCTCATCAGCAGGATCCAGATATGTTGCATGTTAAGTAGGTGGACTTTGTGGCTTTTATGGAAATGGCAGTGCCTCCCTCTCAGGCCCTGGGGCGTTATGGAATTTTAAATTGAAGGAAGAAGTGGGAACTCTTTTTATTTTTTATGAAGTTTCCTTTTTTCACCCCTGTCCAGTTGTTGGCATCCAATGTTTACTGTGCATTACCGCCACCCACAGTTAAACCCCAACAAAGAAGCGTCCCTGTGTCGCACTAGTTGCCACAGCCGCAAAGTCATACACCCTGCCTATTGCTACAATTTCTCTTTTTTAAATGGGATTTTAAACCTAACTATAATTAACCCTAACCACACTCCTAATTGTATCCCTAACCTTGAAAATAGACGTTGTGTCTGTGCTATCTAAACCGAGGTTTGAAGCGATTACGGGCCTTTCGAAGCTCAAAACAAGGGTTTTGAAACTTGATTTTGCAGGTAGATTCTTGAAATATCAACTGTTATTTGTCTCGATGGCTTTGGAGACTTGTCCCAAGGACCTCCACCATTTGCGGGCATGCCTTCTGTGTTCTCTTGTGAAGGTAAATACAAATACTATGCTGGCAAGCTAATGTTAGCAAAGTCAAACACTTGGCAGTGGCATGCATTTGTAAACAGTAATTTACATGAGGTTTCCTAGCTAACATTAATTACTATTTATCGAATGTAACTTTTTAAAAAGCTTGCTACTATCTATTCAACGTAAAGCTTGCTGAAATGTTTGTGTGTAATATAACTCTGGTCTAGGGCATGTGGAAATGTGCATGGCTAACTATATGTGTAATCATTCAATCCATCTTTCTCTTGTCCCTAAACAGACTATTGACCAGTTTGAATATGATGGCTGTGACAACTGAGTCATACCTTCAGATGAAGGGGAATCGAGAGATGGTATGAGTGTACAAGTTCCTCGTTTGATGGGTAAGCTCTCTACTTGTAATTGATTACTTTTCGGAGATGGACAGTTCTGGACAGTGAGTGTGTGTTAAACTGTTTTGTCTCTGTTTACATGGTGATAGCCCAGATGAGTCCAGAGGACAGCTGGGTGGCCAAGTGGTAGAGAATCAGTACGTTTGTTGTCACGGTTTATCCTGTTGGACTATGACTTTCTTTCAAACGTCACCTTGAAATTTCATTTCATTCTGTTGTAGTGGTATTGTGTTAGTTTTCACTTTTTCTTGTTCAGGTAACTTCAAACCAGGTGTCTATGCTGTGACGGTGACAGGGCGGTTACCTCCAGGTATGTCACGTTCAAAGGCAGTTAATTGTATATTCTCAATACTCGACCAGGGCTCTAAAGTGCTACCATTTTGGTCGCATATGCTCCTAGATACACGACATAACCAAATGTATGTGGACACCTACTCATCAAACATTCCAAAATCATGGGCATTAACGTGGAGTTGGTTCCCCCCTTTGCTGCTATAACAGCCTCCACTCTTCTGGGAAGGCTTTCCACTAGATGTTGAAACGTTGCTGTGGTGACTTGCTTCCATTCAGCCACAAGAGCATTAGTGAGGTTGGGCTCGCAGTCAGCGTTCCAATTCATCCCAAAGATTTTCATTGGGGTTGAGGTCAGGGCACTGGCCATGCTTGTAAAGTTCTTCCACACCAATCTCCACAACTATTTCTATATGGACCTTGCTTTGGGCCTTCCCCAAAATGTTGCCAGAACAGAATAGTCTAAATTGTCATTGCATGCTATAGCGTTAAGATTTCCCTTCACTGGAACTAAGGGGCCTAGACCGAACCATGAAAAACAGCCCCAGACCATTATGCCTCCTCCACCAAACTTTATAGTTGGCGGATGCCAGGAGGACACTACCTGCCCCATGGAGAAAGTAGAGTCCTCCTGGCAACCCAGATTTGTCTGTCGGACTGCCAGATGGTGACGCATGATTCATCACTCCAGAGAGCGCATTTCCACTGCTCGAGAGTCCAATGGCGGCGAGATTTACAATGCTCCAGCCGACGCTTGGCGTTGCGCGTGGTGATCTTAGGCTTGTGTGCGGCTGCTTGGCCACGGAAGCTCATTTCATGAAGCTCTCGACGAACAGTTATTGTTCTGACGTTGCTTCTAGAGGCAGTTTGGAACTAAGTAGTGAGTGTTGCAACCGAGGACAGACAATTTTCATGCGCTTCAGCACTCGGCGGCCCCGTTCTGTGAGCTTTTGTCGCCTACCACTTTGCGGCTGAGCTGTTGTTGCTTCTAGACGTTTCCACTTCACAATAACAGCACTTATAGTTGACCGGGGTAGCTCTAGCAGGGCAGACATTTTACAAACTGACTTGTTGGAATGGTGGCATCCTATGACAGTGCTACGTTGAAAGTCGCTGAGAGCTTCAGTAAGGCTATTCTACTGCCAACGTTTTTCAATGGAGATTGCATGGCTGTGTGCTTGATTTTATACACCTGTCAGCAAAGGGTGTGGCTGAAATAGACGACTACGCTAATACTTTTTTTCCACATACTTTTGTATATATAGTGTATTTTAAGTTGGGAGCACCAGTGCAACCAGGAAAAAAAAAATCACCCAGATAATAATTGTGGAAATGATGGGCTTCACTGTGCAGTTGTTTCCGAGTGCCCTAGAGAAAAAAGCAAGCACAGATTTGTTCAATCCAAAGCTTAGCTAAATGTAAAGAATATTAAAGAATACATCAGTGATTTGTAATCCTTGCAACTTTCTGAAGACGTAAAGGCATGGGAATGCGTCAGTCTTCCACTTTGTTTAGCCAATTAGCGATGCCAAAACATTTATTTCGGCCTCCCGGGTGGCGCAGTGGTTAAGGGTGCTGTACTGCAGCGCCAGCTGGGTTCGCGCCCAGGCTCTGTCGTAACCGGCCGCGACTGGGAGGTCCGTCGTCCGGGTTAGGGAGGGCTTGGTCGGTAGGGATCTCCTTGTCTCATCGCGCACCAGCGACTCCTGGGGCGGGCAGGGCTCTCAAGTGCTACCAGTGCATGCTAGCCAAGGTTGCCAGGTGCACGGTGTAGCCTCTGACACATTGGTGCGGCTGGCTTCCGGGATGGATGCGCGCTGTGTTAAGAAGCAGTACGGCTGGTTGTGTATCGGAGGACGCATCAACCTTCGTCTCTCCCGAGCCCGTACGGGAGTTGTAGCAATGAGACAAGATAGTAGCTACTACAATTGGATACCACAAAATTGAGGAGAAAAAGGGGGTAAAAAAAAACATTTATTTCCTAAAAAACTGTCCAAATGAAATGTTAACTGCAAAGTAGGCTTACCTGGCAGAATGGTATCATATCATCATTTAGAAAACTCTGCTATTATCCATGCAGTATCCTACATAAACATTGACAGACAAATTAAATTAAAGGGCAACTTGTTTTTCTTCCCCCAGATCTCAAAAGGAATTCCTGATGTGGTTTAAGCATTTTTGTTGACTTAGAACATCCAATTTAGTAGTTTTTCTATTAAGTGTGATTTTTAAAGAGAAAATCTGAAAGAAATGTGGTGGAACCCGAAACCTGAAAAAACAACCAAGAACTTTATTATGGCTGGTAAGGATTCTGAGTGTTTGGTAGATTTATTTATTCATCTGCCACAGTGGCTGGTGGACCAAAAACTTAGTTTTTGAACAGGCCCTGTTCATAAACCATGTCGCGGGTCATTCCAAAACCACTTGCAGGCATTTGTTTACACTTTGTTCAGTCATGCTAGCTAGGTATAGCTGGTTACTTTACCAGTATAGCTGGTTACTTTATTAAACATTTGCGGGCACAGAAACAAATGGAAAGGGGTAGCTTCTTTAGAAGATCAGAGAGTAAATTACTGATCTCTTGTTATATCTCAACTGATTACATTTTTGGGGGGGCTTTGATGTGCTAAATGTAATGTTGAGCTCTTTGTGTTTTTGTGCATAAACGTTAACAAGAGTTCTGTCCGTAGTGCTGAATGCACAGTGTACTTTTCCCTCCGTGTAGTTCATTGCACCAAAAGGAGAACACGGGTGTGGTTTATTTCTGTGCGTGTTAAAAAAGTAAAATAAGTAGCATATCTGGACATGATTTACAGTGTATATATATCTGTCAACACAGTCATACACATGATGTATAATCCTGTAATATGATTCTGGCCAACAATGGCAAAAATATATTCTAATGTGAAAAGTACACTGCCCTCCATTGAAAATAATTGCCCAGACCTGCCCCTAGACCCACTTCAATTTGCTTACCACCCCAATAGATCCACAGACGATGCAATCGCCATCACACTGCACACTGCCTTACCCCATCTAGACAAGAGGAATACATATGGAAGAATGCTGTTCATTGACTATAGCTCAGCGTTTTACACCATAGTACCCTCCAAGCTCACCATTAAGCTTGAGGCCCTGGGACTGAACCCCGCCCTGTGCAGCTGGGTCCTGGACTTCCTGACGGGCCTCCCGCAAGTGGTGAAGGTAGGAAACAACACCTCCACTTCGCTGATCCTCAACACTGGGGCCCCACAAGGGTGCGTGCTCATCCCCCTCCTGTACTCCGTGTTCACCCATGCATGGCCAAGCACGCCTCCAACTCAATCATCAAGTTTGCAGGTGACACAACAGTAGTAGGCTTGATTACCAACAATGATGAAACAGCCTACAGGGAGGTGGTGAGGGCTCTGGGAATGTGGTGCCAGGAAAATAACCTCTCACTCAACATCAACAAAACAAAGGAGATGATCGTGGACTTCAGGAAACAGCAGAGGGAGCACCCCCTTATCCACATTGACGGGACTGCAGTGGAGAAGGTGGAAAGCTTCAAGTTCCTCGGCGTACACGTCACTGACAAACATAAATGGTCCACTCACAGAGACAGTGTGGTGAAGAAGGTGCAACAGTGCCTGTTCAACCTCAGGAGGCTGAAGAAATCAGGAGGCTAAAATCCTCAAACTTTTACAGATGCACAATCGAGAGCATCCTGTCGGACTGTATCACCTGGTACGGCAACTGCACCGCCCACAACTGCAAGGCTCTCCAGAGGGTGGTCCGGTCTGCACAACGCATCACCGGGGGCAAACTACCTGCCCTCTAGGACATCGACAACACCTGATGTCACAGGAAGGCCAAAAAGATCATCAAGGACAACAACCACCCGAGCCACTGCCTGTTCAACCCGTTATCATCCAGAAGGCGAGATCAGTACAGGTACATCATAGCTGGGACCGAGAGACTGAAAAACAGCTTCTATCTCAAGGCCATCAGACTGTTGAATAGCCATCACTAGCACATATAAGCTGCTGCCTATATACATACACTTGAAATCACTTGTCACTTTAATAAATGGAATACTAGTCACTTTAATAATGTTTACATATCTTGTATTACCCATCTCATATGTATATACTGTATCCTATACTATTCTACTGTACCTTATTTTAATGCCGCTCTTACATTGCTTGTCCATATTTTTATATTCTTAATTCCATTCCATAGATGTGTGTATTGGGTATATGTTGTGTAATTGTTAGATATTACTGCACTGTCGGAGCTAAAACCACAATAACATCTGCTAAACACATCTTTGTGACCAATAAAATTTGATTTGATATACACTATACACACACACACACACATGGGTTATGTATTGTATATATGTGGTAGTGGTGGAGTAGGGGCCTGAGGGCACACTGTGTGTTGTGAAATCTGTGAATGTATTGTAATGTTTTTTAAATTGTATAAATGCCTTAATTTTGCTGGACCCCAGGAAGAGTAGTTGCTGCCTTGCCAGCAGCTAATGGGGATCCATAATAAATACATTCATAGTACTGCAGTAGATATACCAAGAGCCTTATGAAACCATTTTAAAGACAGAATAACAATACAAAATGAACAAGGGCTAGTTTATGCTGGCTAAGGTGTTTGAGTGTAATCATGTTGGCCATATTGGATTCAGAATAAAATTGATTCACACCAACTGTCCTTATTAGGCATGAGTGTTGTACACATCAGTGTTTCTTATTTACACAATTCAGTTTTTATGGCAGCCATATTTGATTTTGGACACAAAACTGGATTTGAGACAAAAATATAAAGATCTGTGATTGCCCCTTTGATTTAATTGCAAGACTAAGCAGAGCTGCCAACTCTTACGCATTGGCCATGAGACACACGTATTTGACCCTCTTCTCACACTCTCACGGCACACCTCATATCTAACGCATTGAAAAGTACTACATTTATTTGGCTAATTAGTCCATTGTATATGTAACAGTACTCGTCTTGCATTGTGTACAATCAGTCATCAACACGGAACTCCAACATGTAACACCAGTCAAGTAGCTTTATTCTGATAAGAACGACACAAAATTGCACGTCATGCAATGCACGTCTCACCATCCAACTCTGCACTCACGCACGCTGGTTTGGTGCCTGTTCACTGGGACAGTTACCAAAATAATACAATTACAATATAATATATTTAACAATGTACCTGATAAGAACGACACAAAATTGCACGTCATGCAATGCACGTCTCACCATCCAACTCTGCACTCACGCACTGTACAAAATATATGAACCCCCCCACCAGACACAGTAAGTTGCTAGCTAATACTGGCGGGAATTCTCTACAACAAAATGCACAACAAATATTCTCCAAAAACCGCTGCATCCTATCGAATAACATTTACAAACAATTTGATATAAATTGTACATTTAAATTATCACTTGAGAGTATAAAAATCACTTTTGATGTACAGTGCTTTGCAACCAACAACTTACTGCTGGTTTGGTGCCTGTTCACTGGGACGATTCTAACTGGAACATCCCCCCCTCGTAAGCAAGCTACGCAAACCAGCCAATAAGATGCCATGTTGAGTAGGTGAAGGCAAAACAAACTCAAACCAAAAACCCATTGGCTTAACAATAAAGTGGCAAGGGGAATCACCAATATAACCCTGTTACACTCCCCCCTACTGAATTCCACTTGCCAAGAAAAATAACAAAATACAAAACGGCACTGTGCAAACATACCAGATACAGAGACACTCAACATATGTACAGAATAATCCAGAGAAAAAAATATATATATATACTACCTAATAGAGAGAACTAAAAGGTAAAGCTGTGTATATCAAGGATGCAGACCCTGCTTTAAATCAGTCACTAAATATTCCAGTCATTAGACTATTCTCCTTGAGAATTAGAGTGAAAAGCAGTTGATCAAACCCCTTAGCCCTCATAGGTAAACATGCCTGTCACATGTTAAGTACACTCGGTGACTTTAAAACATCCAAGTAACAAAATAAACCACCATAAGAGACTATCATATCCGTCACATTACCATCCTGCAACCTCTAATCATGGTCACAATGATGTAAAAGCAAAACAAATAAAAGATGTCAATACCATTGACCCTCTATTCACATATTTAACCTTCAAGAGCTAACTTTCTGCTGATTCATAATCTCAATCAGTCTTGACACTGGTTTAAATAGCCTTCCTGCCCTTGACCTAATATGACCCCGACTACCTTCAACTGCATAAGGAGTAACAGTGTTGTGTACTGTTGCAATAGTGTGTCCGTCAACACAATCAATACGTAACTGATCAGGTAAGGAATGGTCCGTGTTTGGTAGGTCAGTACGGATATCGTAAGCAGACTGGTCAATTAGCTCACTCACTACACTGTTACAGTCTCGGTCAGATTCTTGAAGACTCTCTGATCGAGGCAGACCTTCCAGCTGCAGTATATCATCCACGGAATCCAAAGGTGAAATATCCTGAGCATCCAAGGATCGCACATCACCCTCCAGGCTTGTGTCACCTGTTCCTTCAGAAGACAACTCTGACACCCACACTCTGGTTCTGTACTCAGCACCATCATCCACTGCAGTGTCCATGGCAGCTGAGACCACAAGGCTGTCATTCATGTCCTCAGACTCTGTTAATCCAGACATGTCTGTTCTCTCCTCAACAGCAGCATGGGGAAGAGGAAGAAAGTTGACTGGCATTATCAGGTTGCGATGTACCGTCTTCTCCCGTCCAGTGGAGCTGTTCTGAATCTTAAAAGTGTGACTGACAGCATTCAATCCAGTGACAGTATCCTCCCAACGGTCAGCGAGCTTCCGCTTTCCCCGTTCCCCCTTGTTAGCCAGCAATACTCGATCCCCAATCTCCACTGGTGCTCCTCTGACTCTTCTGTCATAAAGGTCAGCATGCCTCTTCAACTGCTTCGCTGCAGATGCCTGTGCTGCATTCATGGCTTCTTTCAGATCTCTCCTCAAAGACTGAACAAACTGGTCATAGTCGACAACTTCTGGGTTCTCTATGACAGAGCCAAAGGCTATGTCAACAGGCAGTCTTGGCGTCCTCCCAAACATTAGCAGGAAAGGGGCAAAGCCTGTGGTCTCGTGGATTGTACAATTGTATGCAAACGTAAGGGACTTCAGCGCCTGAGGCCATCTGTGCTTTGCTCTCGTTGGCAGGGCCCGGATCATATTTCCCAAAGTCCTATTCATCCTTTCGCAGGACCCGTTCCCCATCGGATGGTATGGCGTGGTGTGAGACTTCTGAACGCCTGCAACACTCAACAGTTCGGCTATTAAAGCGCTCTCAAAGTTGGCTCCCTGGTCTGAGTGTATACGGCGAGGCATCCCGTAGACACAGAAATAGTTGTTCCACAACTGATGAGCTACTGACTTAGCAGACTGGTTCGGACACAAGAAGGCATGAGCCAATTTGGTAAAGTGGTCAGTAACAACGAGCACATCCAAGGATTTGTTTGAAGAATCTTCTGCAGACCAGAAGTCTATGCACACTAGTTCAAGAGGCTCAGTTGTTATTATGCTCTCAAGAGGAGCTCTTGCTTCCGGATCAGGAGTCTTGCTCACCACGCATCTCCTGCAGCACTTCACATAAGCTTTTACCTCCCTCTCCAGGCCATGCCAGAAGAACCTCTGTCTTGTCAGGTAGACTGTTCTCTGTTGGCCCTGGTGGCCAGCTTCATCATGGACACCCTTCAACACCATTGCTTTCATGGAGGCTGGAACCACATACAGATACATTTTCCTCTTTGTAACCACATTCTTCGAAACACGATACAGTACACCCATCTTCATGGTCAACTTGTCCCAACTTCTGAGAAGACACAAAACCTCAACACTCATGGGCACGCTCTCTCCGGGATGGTCTTCTCCCCCTCTCCACAAAGAAGATGACTTTGCTGATCACGTTGTCATCACGCTGCTTACTCATCAGTAGGTCGTGTGGCAGAACATCGATATCGGTCTGCTCTGATGGCATAACAGCCTGTGGGAGCTGTGGCAACAGCAGTGCATGTGAGCCCACTTCACCCACCCAGCACCTGTGTGAATGAAGAACAGCTGCAACTTCATGTCTTGATAAAGCACCAGATGGGGGGGTCAACAGTAGCCTGACAGCTAATGACCACTTCGTTGGAGTCAGAGGCTTTGTCAAAGGGGTGGCTGGACCAGCGAAACACATCTTGCACTCTGTCTGTGCGCACAGCGTCGGCTTCAGCTAGTAAGGTCTCGTATGGAACCCTTGTCAGGCGATGGAGTGCACTGGGTCATACGAAGGGCTCTCTGCTCAAAGCATCTGCAACAACATTTATTTTTCCAGGGATGTACTTGATGTCAAACTCGTACGGTGCCAGCTTGGCGACCCATCTCTGTTCACAAGCATCAAGCTTTGCTTTGGTCAGAATGTATGTCAAGGGATTATTATCCGTCCATACCGTGAACTGCTGTCCCCGTAGCCAGTGGTGGAACTTGTCACAGATAGCCCATTTCATGGCAAAGAACTCGAGCCTGTGCGCAGGATACCTCGACTGTGCATAACTGAGGGACTTGCTCGCGAAGGCTATAGGTCTCGCTGTAGTTCCCGGTTCCTGCACCTGAGATAGCACAGCACCTAAGCCATTGCTGGATGCATCCACAGAGAGTAGAAAGGGTTTTCGAAGTTGGGGTGGGCCAACAAAACCTGGTCCAGTAAGGCTTGCTTTAGCTGGAATAAGGCCTGTCTGCATTCTGTTGTCCAGTCGGCAGCCGTCAACTTCCTGACAGGTGAGCTTCGCTTCTTTTTCCAGCGTGGAGCCTTGTGTCCAGTAGTCAATCCAAAGAGAGGCTTTGCAATGGTCGAGCAACCTTCAATGAACTGTTGATAATACACCACCATCCCAAGGAATGACCTCAATTTCTTCTGAGATGGAATGTCAGTGCCATCTTTCATCAGATCGGCTTCTGTTACTCCTGTAATGGCCCTCACCTTCTCAGGGTCTGTAGCTACACCATCCGCACTAATGATATGCCCCAGAAACTTCACAGACCTCTGCAGAAAGTTACACTTTTTTGGCGCCAACTTCAGGTTGTGAGCCTTGAGACGCTCAAAAACCATTTCCAGGCGCTGTATAGCCAGATCTTCAGTGGGCGCATAGACCAAGACATCGTCAAGGTAACACAGCAGGCTAAGAAAGTTCTGATCCCCAAAGATGTTTAGCATCATCCTCATAAAGGTTGCCGGACTATTACATAACCCCTGTGGCATTCGATTGTATTCGTACAATCCAAATGGCGACGTAAAAGCTGTGAATCTCCGGTCGTCCTCATGCACTTCCACATTGTAGTAGCCAGAGGTAAGGTCCATTGTCGAGAAAAAGGCATTTCCACCTAACGCAGCCAGCGCGTCAGCCTGGTGAGGGAGTGGGTGGGCGTCTTTGATGGTGCGAGCATTGAGCAAACGAAAATCAGTACAGAGTCTCAGGTCTCCAGACTTCTTCCATACAAGGACAAGGGGAGAGGCGAACTCACTACTAGACTTCCTTATGATATCACGTTCTTCCATCTCATTCAATGCTTGTTTGAGCTTCTCATAATTATTTGGTGAAAGGCGTCGGTAGGGCATCCGAAAGGGTTTCTCATCACTCAGTTGAATGCGGTGAAGACATCCGGAAGCTTTTCCACAATCCAACTTGTGCCTGGAAAAAAATAGACTGGTACTCAGCTATGAGCTGGATGAGTTTCTTCTTACCAGCAGGAGACGCTTGACAGGAGGAGACATCAATATCAGTCAAACCTAAGTCACGTAAGACCTCAGGATCGCTTGAACTGTCCGGTCCGTCAGTATCGTGAAGTTGGCTGGAACCGTCAGTCAGTGTCAAGTCATCTTGGCAGTCAGTGAGTATATCAGCCGTTCTCTGCACTTGCTGCTGGAAAGCTGCTGATGAATCATCATTCACACACGAACAGTCAAAGTCCTCTAGAGCCATGCAAGGAAAGACATCGGCTAGAGTGGCGTTTCGTCTCAATGTCACTGTCTTCTGAGAAGGGTTAATCACTCTAACAGGGAGCCACCCATCCCCCCGCAATAGAGCTACTGTCCTCCCTACGGGTATTGACCTTGGTGTTGACCTTGAACTGCTGGGCTCAATGACAACAGCACTGCCAGCTGATAGATTCTGAGTGTTTCGTAGTCTGCCCCAGACTAAGTGCTCCTGCATAGGCTCTAGAGTCACAGCCCATTTTAGTCTCACAGTTCCAACTTTGTCAGGTACTTCACTGTCTCTCCATCTCTCCACATTAGCCATCATATCGATTAGCTTGCTCTCCTCACCCCCGTCACACACAGGAGTATAAACCCTCTTCCAGAGATCTCCATCCGTCTTCAGGTGGCAAATCAAGTGCTTTAGGAGATTGCTGCCCAAGATGAGGTCATCACTCTGGCCTTCCACCACCAGTGTAGGCACAGCAACTCTACATCCGTACACCTCCATCTCCAGCTCACATACTCCCAAAGGCCTCGTCTTCAACCCACCACAACCAACCAAGACTACCTCTGTAGGACTCAATGATGGACTTTTCAACACTCCTGCATGCAACAGTTCAGGTAAGACCCTAGAGCTCAAGGTACAAGCCATGGATCCTCTGTCAAGCATAGCTCTCACTTCTACTTCTCCTCCTATTAACACCTTGGCATAGAATAAATCGTCATACGGGGTAAGTCTCTGTGTGTTCTGCATTATGATACTCTTCTCAGTTTTCATTTCGTCACAAACACTTTTATATACAGACTCCAAATCAACAGCTCTCACTGATGGGGACTCTACAAAAGGCCCAACACACTCCCCTTCTACATGCAGGCCTACTAGTTTTCCGGAAGCTGAGCAGTGATTACTGTAGGGACTCCACCAGCTGTGCTCAGAGCTGCGGCCTTGGGGCACTGAGAGCGTGCGTGGCCAGCTACATGACAAAGAAAGCAGAGGTGATTGGCCCTGCAGTGAAAGTAAGTATCATGTCCAGCATCCCCGCACACGTTACATGGCCCATTAGACTTCACTTTGCTCCTATTCCCTTTTTGGAACTTATGGTCATACTGTTGTGGCCTCTGCTCCAGCACACGCTCCAGCATGGCAAGGATACGTTCCATCGGCTCAGCTGAGCCCTGAATAGTCTGGGCTGGGTAAGGCAACGTATTGGGTACTTCCATGTGGGTTCTCACAGCAGGCATGGTGATCGGCATGACAGCACCAACTTCCTGCTTCATTGTTGCGATGGCTGGGGTCAACTTAGATAAGTGAGAGTACTTCCGCTCCCTCCTGTATTCATCCAGCCTCTCATGAACATCTGCAGCAGTCCACTGCTGTAATGGCTTGCACTTAAAGATAAGCGACAGTTCAGCATTAGGGCAATGTCTGATAAACATGACTGTGAGCTCACGAGATGGGTCTTCAACACTTTTTTCCTGTCTCTTTAGACAATCTTCAGCAACCTCCATAGCCCTGTTCAGTCTGAGCCAATATTCAAATGGTTGTTCATCAGTCAGAGGTAATGTGGCATAAAAGTCAGCAAGGGGCATGCTTGAAAAAACAGTGTCACTAAAATGTTGTTTCAGTATGTCAAAGATGGGACTCGGGCCTTTAGATAAATCAATGGAGGGATTGCTGCGTATACCAACTTTAACAACATCGCGGGCCCTTCCCATTAGCCTGCCCATAACCTCAACTGCTTGGTCCATCACAGACACGCCCCTCTTACGCATGTAAACCCTTACCATATCCTCCCACTCATGCACTGTGCACTTTTCAGAGCCATCCCCCCGAAAGTACACCGGTTCCCTGATATCAGACTTCAATACCAGGTTCAGGCCTGACACATCCATACCCCTCGAGCTGCATACACTCCCCATAACATTGTCCCCAACATGCCCAACAATTGCCTTTGACTCCAAACAGGAGGCAATGTTCTCCCCAAGGGAATGACCAATCTGCTGTACTATGTCTGCTATCAAATCCATGGAGACCTCCCCACTCCCTGTATTTGGCAAAACTCTTTCATACACATCCTTGGGCGTGTCCATGGGTAACCTATCATCAAAACCCTCCAGTTTGGGCATAGGTGTAGAAGTAACTGGAATTTTGGCTGAACCCCTACCAACAGATGGTGACATATTAAATGACAGGAAACCCCTACCTCTCCCAACACCTTCCATTTTAACAATGGGAAATCAACACCCTAATAAAAATGTAAATAGCAAAACATGTATATATATATATTTTAAACCTCACGTCAAAATCTAACCTATATCTAGTACACTGGTAAAACTCACCCTACTTATATCAGATATACATTAGAATTGCAATTAAACAAGTTCATCAATTTCGATAATAAAACGTTCTAGTGGCGCCCTCTTGTGGCGAAATGCGATATCGCCATAAACTGCACCAGCAACGTCTTATCTGATTCTTCAACAGCAACCACGGCAAAGTTCTGAGATGGAAATCCAGCGAAGGATGATCCGATCCAGAAGAACGGTAACGGCACCACTGTAACAGTATAATTTTAGACCGTCCCCTCGCCCATACCCGGGCGCGAACTAGGGACCTTCTGCACACATCAACAGTCACCCTCGAAGCATCGTTACCCATCGCTCCACAAAAGCCGCGGCATCTTATCGACAACAACCACCCGAGCCACTGCCTGTTCAACCCGTTATCATCCAGAAGGCGAGATCAGTACAGGTACATCATAGCTGGGACCGAGAGACTGAAAAACAGCTTCTATCTCAAGGCCATCAGACTGTTGAATAGCCATCACTAGCACATATAAGCTGCTGCCTATATACATACACTTGAAATCACTTGTCACTTTAATAAATGGAATACTAGTCACTTTAATAATGTTTACATATCTTGTATTACCCATCTCATATGTATATACTGTATCCTATACTATTCTACTGTACCTTATTTTAATGCCGCTCTTACATTGCTTGTCCATATTTTTATATTCTTAATTCCATTCCATAGATGTGTGTATTGGGTATATGTTGTGTAATTGTTAGATATTACTGCACTGTCGGAGCTAAAACCACAATAACATCTGCTAAACACATCTTTGTGACCAATAAAATTTGATTTGATATACACTATACACACACACACACACATGGGTTATGTATTGTATATATGTGGTAGTGGTGGAGTAGGGGCCTGAGGGCACACTGTGTGTTGTGAAATCTGTGAATGTATTGTAATGTTTTTTAAATTGTATAAATGCCTTAATTTTGCTGGACCCCAGGAAGAGTAGTTGCTGCCTTGCCAGCAGCTAATGGGGATCCATAATAAATACATTCATAGTACTGCAGTAGATATACCAAGAGCCTTATGAAACCATTTTAAAGACAGAATAACAATACAAAATGAACAAGGGCTAGTTTATGCTGGCTAAGGTGTTTGAGTGTAATCATGTTGGCCATATTGGATTCAGAATAAAATTGATTCACACCAACTGTCCTTATTAGGCATGAGTGTTGTACACATCAGTGTTTCTTATTTACACAATTCAGTTTTTATGGCAGCCATATTTGATTTTGGACACAAAACTGGATTTGAGACAAAAATATAAAGATCTGTGATTGCCCCTTTGATTTAATTGCAAGACTAAGCAGAGCTGCCAACTCTTACGCATTGGCCATGAGACACACGTATTTGACCCTCTTCTCACACTCTCACGGCACACCTCATATCTAACGCATTGAAAAGTACTACATTTATTTGGCTAATTAGTCCATTGTATATGTAACAGTACTCGTCTTGCATTGTGTACAATCAGTCATCAACACGGAACTCCAACATGTAACACCAGTCAAGTAGCTTTATTCTGATAAGAACGACACAAAATTGCACGTCATGCAATGCACGTCTCACCATCCAACTCTGCACTCACGCACGCTGGTTTGGTGCCTGTTCACTGGGACAGTTACCAAAATAATACAATTACAATATAATATATTTAACAATGTACCTGATAAGAACGACACAAAATTGCACGTCATGCAATGCACGTCTCACCATCCAACTCTGCACTCACGCACTGTACAAAATATATGAACCCCCCCACCAGACACAGTAAGTTGCTAGCTAATACTGGCGGGAATTCTCTACAACAAAATGCACAACAAATATTCTCCAAAAACCGCTGCATCCTATCGAATAACATTTACAAACAATTTGATATAAATTGTACATTTAAATTATCACTTGAGAGTGTAAGGAAGTGCTATTTCTTATGCAGGTGACCAGCCTACTGCTATTACATTGCTATAACTGAGACAACGTATTTTCACAGTAAAACATGTTAGGTCCCATACAGGATAGCTCCCACACCCACACACACAGCACACACACATTACACACACTAACTGCCGAGGACACACAGATAAGACATACACCCACACATTGGGAGGAAGAGACAGCCTTGACTTGCAGAAACCAGCGCACACACCTAATCTCCTTTCTAGCCGAACATTGTGTGGCAAAGAACAAGACTCAGAGGGATGACGGACGGCCCAACAGGGCCAATCCAAGAAGACTACACCTCAGCCTGAACCAACCCGAAGACCCGATCTTCTAGAATCAACCTACTTTCTGTTCTGTATATGAGACATGTGCACTCTGTTATCTGGGCTTCTTTTCTGCTGGTTCCTTAAGAACCGAATGAAATGGCCCGTATACGTTGTACCAGATATCTTTACTCATAATTAAACTGTCACTTGTCATACAATAGACCACCTTGTCTGAATCGATCCTTGACCGGCTCACCCTCCTACATATCCCATTATTAACAGAAACTTGGTAGCAGAGGGATGGTTTACTAACGACCCAGCCCAGAGTGGTTGATGTGGGTGTGAGGGGGCGAGTTGGTGAAAGGACGGTTCCCGGAGGACAGGTGAAAACCATTCGGGGGTGGACAACAATTCTGCTCAACTCGGGAAACTGATCTCTGGTCGACCACAAAATAAGGTAAGCAAAACCTGTTTTATCAAACTTTGCATATTGTCGAATAGTCATACCAAATTACGATCAGTAGTACCGAGTGTGGGTAAGAATTTTTGTGTAAATTTTATATAAATAATGGACTTGAAATTGACAGTGAAGTAAACATATGTGGTAATTAGAATATCCCGATAGTCCGGCATGAGAACGGTCCGGTGGCAGACACCGGTAAGGGATGAGTAGTAGTTAGAATATTCCGATAGTCCGGCATGAGAACGGTCCGGTGGCAGACACCGGTAAGGGATATTTAGTAGTAGACCTAATATTAATAGAATATTCTGATAGTCCGGCTGTGAACGGTCTGGTGGCAGACACCAGTAAGGAATAAATAATATAGTCTAGGATAGATTTTCACCGATAGTCCGGCTAGTGACCGGTCCAGCTGTGTCTGGTAAGGTGGTCTATTATTGAGTATTGATGTGACCAGGATTATATTCTATGTATAAGTGATATTCGTTCGGGCGTCTGAAAAAGGGCGTGATCAGTTTTATCATTAACATCTGAGTATGATTCGATCATTCATCTGCAAAAGATAAATCCAATTAGTGTTTTAGATAGAACCAATAGCCGGTAGTGTCCGGTGAGGTTAAAATCCAATAGCTGGTAGTGTCCGGTGAGGTGTCTACAATAGATTAATGTATGATTAAGATATGTTGGACTGAAAAGTCCGCTTTGTGTTGTGGCCAGAATGAATGTGATAAATGTACTAATGTGTGATGTCATAGAATAAGATGTTCTAATTGAACAATTGTGTTTAAAACTATGTCCATGTAATAATATTTGTGTGTTGACTATAGACTAAATGTAAACGGCGTTTCACAAGTCCCTGATATTATTACCAATATTTAAAATTATTGTGAGAAAAGTATTTCCTAAAAAAAAAAAAAAAAAAAATCTCTATTATCCAAATTGTTAAAACATAGTTTATGTTGATAATCATTTCCTGAATTAGGGGCTCGTGTTTAATCATTAAAACATTATTGTTTAAAATTCTGGATATATGACGGAGAGGCTCTGAGTTAAGACAGAGTACGAGTAATAGTGTCTCCTAAGAATACATCACTGGCACGAGCCAGTGACGGGCTAAGTATATCCAAAGAGTGTACAAAATATTTCTAAAAAAAAAACACGTCAAATCAGCACCTAAGACAGGTGGAGGAGAGGTTTGGCATTACACACAAGTTTGGCTCTGTGTATAGGCCGCAATCGCAGGGCCTTGTGGAACGCTGTAATCAAAATCTGAAAGCTAAGATAGCTAAAGTGTGTGCAGGGACACATCTTTCACCCCATGAAATAATGACAGGTAGAGTAATGCCAGGGCCACCAAGAGAGGGAGGTCATATGCCCCCTCTTGATGTGCACCAAATAGGGATGTCTGACTATGTGAAGAAATTGACGGAATTGTCTGCAGCTCTCTCCAAACAGATACACCGTGTCGCAGAGAGGGAGCTGACTGACGTCCCGGAACAACCAAGGGTAAAAGTTGGGGACTGGGTAAGGATCAAGGTCCACAAGAGAAAGTGGGCTGATCCCAGGTGGACTGGACCGTACGAAGTGAAGGAGGTTACTTCACACTCAGTCCAGGTCAAAGGTAAATTAGGCGCACCTTGGCACCACCTGACACATTGTACACCAGCCCCAACCCCTGCCAGAACTCTGGCTGAAGTAAGAAGTGATTTACTCACATCCAATTCGAATTCAAATTCTGACATCCCTCCCGTCTGATCATGTGGAGGAGACTCCCATCCTCAGATGATAGGGACACTAGAGTAGCACCATGGGCTAGAAGGGCTAGGAGACCATGGGAAAGACTGGGTTGTTCTGGCCCATTGTTTGTCCTAATTATAGTCAATGTTGTTTTGACATTGGGAGTAATGATATGGGCAGCCCAGCGTATAATCACTGACCAGGAACAGACTACCCAGCTAAACATCACCAATGCTTCAATATTCTCGGATACGCATGTTCTGTCTAAACGTCAAGTTCAGAATAATGACTTTGAGTGTACTGCAGAATTGATTAGGTCAGCTACTCTGTGTATCCCGCCTAACGCTACTACCACTGTTATACTTACCTGGGGTGTTATTGGAAGCCCAGGTGGCGGTTATGGTACTCATGCAATCAGTTGGTCTAGATCAGTGTGGTACATGACAGAAGGGGGGTATAATAAATGGACGTGGAAGAATTTAGTGGCAGAGACTGGTCCTGACTGGTCTAGCTGGACAGTGCATCAGATGGCACTCCTGTGGCGGAGCAGGTTGACGTTAACTAAAGTTACAACTGGTTTGAAATTGGTAATCAAACACAGGGAAGGTGGTATGACTTATGACCTCCATTGTAACTTTCCTTTGTGGTCTGATCAGCCTCATTGGAAAGCCATTTGGATGGAGAATCTAGGGTAATTTGTAATACTGATATTAAGGTAATTTAATACAAAAATGCAGTGAAATTTACATTATAGTGTCAATATATTTTCTCTGATGAACGTGGTGTGAAAATTTAGCTAGGATAAGTTTTATTTATGGTAGACTCATGTTAAGTATTTGGGACATATTTTGAGCCAACAGGGCAGGGAAGAAATTTAGATATTTGTGTTTGGTTTTAACACCTGTATATAGGGGGTGCCATTTGAATATTTAATTTGTGGTCATGGGTAATACGGTTTGTTTTTATTTTTTATTTTTAAGGTAAATTAATTATAGTGGGGTTTAATTAACCTATATAAGGACTTTAGAAAGTGCCACCATAGACATGTTTTTCTAAAAAAAAAAAATCCATGAGTTTAGATAAAGCCAAACAGTGAGACATTTAGTTCAAATTTGGAAACATGAGAAAACGAGCTACAGACAGATAAGGGGAAAAGGCAGACAGAAGAGCCCTCCCCTGCACTGCAGAGACCTTGAAGGTTGGAGAGCAGAGAGGAGAAGTTTGAAAAGGGAGCCAGGACGAGCAAAGATAACAGAATGTGTAGATAACAGTTACTGAGTGGAGACAAAAGGGATAATTGGACATGTGGAAAATGAAAGGGGCGCTCCTACATGATAATGTCAGAACAGAAGGATAATATACTAATCTTACCTAAGTCATTATTTAGAGTAGGTAAGGTTGTTACCTGGGCAGAGCCAGGTATCAAAAGGGGGATGGGTAAATTGTGGTCTAGGATAGGATGGGGCGAACTGGATAAGAAACTAAAGATATAATCAGATAAAACATATGAGAAACTGTTTGTTAACCAAGCCTGTATGTCCAGGATTTTATGCATTACAGGTGAACTACAGGTGAAGTCACTCAATCCAGTCCCAGAGGCTTGTTGGGGGGACCATACAAGGACTCCTGGTGACAGCTAGCTGAAAGAGCTACCCGGATTCATATCGCACGGGGGAGGGTAGGACACATGACACTGTCGAACAATAAACAGTGTTCGAGAGGAGAACTGGAATTAACAGGATTCCGGGGGCCATCTCTCGAATGAAGTAACCCTCCCTGTCCTGTCACCCCTGTTTTTGTTCATAGAAGTGAAGATGTGTCTGGCTCTTGCTAGTGATGTGTTCTCTGGGAGAGGGTGGGGCTTTACAGGAGTGTCAGTGTACCTGTGTAATGGGGGAGGGTGTCCATATGGGGATTACATGATAACAAACTTGGGACAATTCTAGGATTGGAGAAGAGGGTATTCTTATAGCATAGGGGATCCCACAAAGGTGGATAGGTTTTCCATCATATGGGGAAAACCTGGGAGCACTGTTGAACTTTGTAAAGGTGATGAAATCCTACTAACCATCAAAACTATTAAGCTCTCTGATGCAGGCACTTACACCCTCGGACTACAAAGGACCGGGACAGACACGATGGATGTGTTTTCTATTGGGGAGCTGCCAAAACCAGAGGTCCCAGACGAACCAGGGCCAGACACACTCCTCTACCACCCCTGGACCGAACCTGCCACCTACCACCACTGTGTTAAAAATCCCATTCAGGTAATTAATGTTAGAGACTACACAGCTATTGATCAATTAGGCACTGAGACTGGTTTTGATGGTAGGGACAATTTGTGGCTGTCTTATATGAGGTACACAGCTAAAACCATGAGAAGAAAGGACTGCACTATTTGTAGTCATGCTAGACTTGTTCTGGCTACACACCCATTTGCTATAGGAGAAGGAGAAGGAGAAGGGTGGTTGTGTATTCTGAGAGGTTTTTACCAGGTTCAGCCCAATTCAACCCTCTGTTCCTCTTTGAGCCTTGTGTTTCCTACAGTACCTCCTCATCGGGCCCCTTGGGGTGTTAAGGCATATGGGGGCAATTACAGTTGCATCACGGGTACAGGTAGTGGCATGGACTATGGGAGATTGCCTGAAGCTGATTGCAGCAGTAACATAACCATTTATGCCACTTGGCCAGTTACAGGCCTAAACCAAACTAGTGGTCTGGCTGATGTGTGGTGAATATGTGGACCCAAAAGAGTACTGAGACCCATTCTTAGAGGAGACTGGCAAGGTACGTGTGCTCTGACCAGTTTGATAATTCCACTGACCATTGTTGATGTTACTTCTGAACAGCTGTTGGGTTCTGTATCCAGGGGACCTGAAAACATTCCATCCCATGGGAGACATAGATGTAGTGCTCCATGGACAGAGGATGTAGTTGACATACACACTAACCTGTTGGGAGTGCCAGTGGGGGTTCCTCATGAGTTTCAGGCCTTGGGTAGGAATGATGGACTCTGGCACTTACTACCTATTATAGGTCCAGCCATAGTGGATGCTAGACAGACTGCATGGATCAGTTATATCTACTATAATCAACAGCGTTTTGTGAATTACCCCCGTGATGCACTCACTGGTCTGTCTGAACAGCTTGAGGCCACATCTAGGGTTGCCAGACAGTCTGCAAGATGTTCGGTGAACAATGTTGCACGTATATTCCTAATAACACCACTCCAGATGGTGGTATAGCTAAGGCCTTTAATGGGCTTGGTGCATTATCTGCTGAGATGAGGACCATGGCGGGGGTGGAGGAGTCTGGACTGTTCTTTTGGTTGGGAGCCTGGTTTGGTAAGTACACTGGTATGGTGGTTACTGGATTTCTGACCCTAATTCTTGTATTTGTATTATTGATGTGTTGTGCTGCTTGCATCATACCGTGTTTTAAGAAGTCTGTTACAGATGTGACTCTAACATGTTTAATCCCATTAATGACTACGGATAACCCCAGTTGTAATTGCTCTGCCTGGGATGCTGTCTATCCCATGACTAAATCTACTGCTAGGAAACCATTGTTTTCCAACAAGGTTGCCAGGGCACATTTCACCTGTGTCAAAATGACGGGAGGCGGTACTAATGTGGGACAGGTTCCTGGGAATTGGTGTCTGGATACAATCAACATTGTTGGGAGTTTCAGGCCAATATCCAGAGCAGATGTGGGGTGGTGGTGTGGCAACACTGTCCTGTTTGATAAATTACCCTCCAATACTACTGGAAGCTGTGCACTTGTTACTCTCCTTTTGCCTGTTTCTATCTACCCTACAGAGGCTGGAGACCTCATCCTTAGGGTCCAGAGGGTGAACCCTGAATATTGGAGTGGACGTTCCAGGCGTGCCACCACCCCATCTAGTGGTGATCCGACGTACATAGACGCCATTGGAGTCCCAAGGGGAGTTCCTGACGAGTACAAGTTGGTGGATCAGGTGGCAGCTGGGTTTGAGTCCTCCATTTGTTGGTGGTGCACTGTCAATAAAAATGTGGATAGAATACATTCCAGAATCGCATTGCAGTGGATATGCTACCGGCAGAGAAAGGTGGAGCTTGCACTATGTTTGGTGAACAGTGTTGTATTTTCATCCCTAATAACACAGCCTCCGATGGTAGCTTGACCGTAGCCCTAGAAGGTTTGAGGACTCTTAATGGTAAAATGAAATCTCATTCTGGGATTGATACCTCAATGTGGGACTCCTGGATGAGTGCCTTTGGTAAATATAAAACCCTGGTCTCCTCCAATTTGGTCTCCATTTCGGTGTTCGCGGCCATTTTGGTTCTCTGTGGATGCTGTTGCATTCCATGTATCCGTTCCCTCACCACTAGGGTTATCTCTAGAGCTATTGACCCTTCCCCCCTTTCCCAGATGTTTCCTCTGCTTGCTAATGACCTGCCCGAATTTGAGGATGAGGTTGAGAGTGCCTACTAGGTTTTGTTTTTCTTTTCATGAAATGCTATGACTGCTGAAATAAGGGATAATGAGTGACACCCTAGTGGGTGTCAAAAAGGGGGGCTTAAATTTCACATCATTTTCTTTTGTTCTGTTTTTCAATGAGCTGTTGTTCTCTTTTGACATGAGGGTTGCAAGTTCCTAGGTGGCTGGTAGCCAATCTAGTACATAGTGGGATCGAATGGAGAACATGAAGGTATTTTCAACTTTGTAATTGTTAGCCTAGTTTATGTCACATCTCTTAGGAGATGTGAAGAGAGGGAATCACAAAACTTTTCCTTCTGGGAAAAGTTTTCTTTTTGTGTCTGGATCTAGTTAGGTTGTGTCACGTCTCTGGGGAGACGTGAAGAGAGGGATTTGTAAGGAAGTGCTATTTCTTATGCAGGTGACCAGCCTACTGCTATTACATTGCTATAACTGAGACAACGTATTTTCACAGTAAAACATGTTAGGTCCCATACAGGATAGCTCCCACACCCACACACACAGCACACACACATTACACACACTAACTGCCGAGGACACACAGATAAGACATACACCCACACATTGGGAGGAAGAGACAGCCTTGACTTGCAGAAACCAGCGCACACACCTAATCTCCTTTCTAGCCGAACATTGTGTGGCAAAGAACAAGACTCAGAGGGATGACGGACGGCCCAACAGGGCCAATCCAAGAAGACTACACCTCAGCCTGAACCAACCCGAAGACCCGATCTTCTAGAATCAACCTACTTTCTGTTCTGTATATGAGACATGTGCACTCTGTTATCTGGGCTTCTTTTCTGCTGGTTCCTTAAGAACCGAATGAAATGGCCCGTATACGTTGTACCAGATATCTTTACTCATAATTAAACTGTCACTTGTCATACAATAGACCACCTTGTCTGAATCGATCCTTGACCGGCTCACCCTCCTACATATCCCATTATTAACAAGAGTATAAAAATCACTTTTGATGTACAGTGCTTTGCAACCAACAACTTACCGCTGGTTTGGTGCCTGTTCACTGGGACGATTCTAACTGGAACATCCCCCCCTCGTAAGCAAGCTACGCAAACCAGCCAATAAGATGCCATGTTGAGTAGGTGAAGGCAAAACAAACTCAAACCAAAAACCCATTGGCTTAACAATAAAGTGGCAAGGGGAATCACCAATATAACCCTGTTACATATAGTCAGCGTGTTAACTTTTCAACTGTGCTCCAAATCGTTTTGAAATCGTAGCATCTGCGCCTGCAATTAAACATCACTAACGGAACCTCTAATTGTCCTGTCTTGCCACAACACTGAACTACATTGAAGCATATGATTGGTCTAGTTATGTAAGGGATCAAGGGGATTGGGTGCATGTTTTAAAGAAACGCCCCTCAAAATTGCAGCGGTGAATGGAGAGAGAGAACCTTCTCCACTGAGTGTATACAATTGTAAAAAGAGTAGCACGGTAGCGCTGTTTTATGAACAATGTTGTCAAGAAAATTAGGTGTGGTAAACCGTGGGGTGTTGGGTTGAGCGTGCAGAGATTGACAGAGACAGGGAGGTTTTAGTCCGCAAAAACAACTTAAAGACAGAAAACAAACATAATAAAGAAAATCACTTAGGTTTGGCTTGGTGTCGGTCTCTCCCCGTTCTCTCTCGCGGTGTGCCACCGTGCTCCTTTTGTTTGGCCTCCACGAGCGGTCCGTGTCGGGGTGCCCAGCTCCCGCAATCCCAGCAGAGGGAGCCAACGTCGCCTCACGTAGGTTGCTGTTACTCCCGTCCCTATTGCAGAACGCAGCCTTTTGACAGCATGTACTAAAATCATTGTAATCCACACTTGCATTAGTCCCCTCGTTTGGGGATTGACATTTAGGCTGTGACAACGAAAAGGCAGCAGACAGACCTACATTATATTTTATTAGGGAACTTTGGTATTGTAAACTGATTTGTAACTATGAAAATCATCCAAAAGTGTAAGTTTGATTCTAAAGGGGGAACAATAAATAGAACAGTTATTTGGTAAGGGTGTAGGGGCAGATTTATGTAATCTTGTCTTCTGGAGATGTTATTATTTATCTACTTTATTTACCTGATCAGTGGAATATAAAGGTAATTAGTGTACTTGTCAGCAAGACATTACCATTATTCCTCACACTTTTTAAATTTTCCACTTCTTTCCAATTTTGCCAGTGTAATCACATATTTAAAAACTATGATATGCCTATGAGGCTTTGTATATCTTTTGCAGACATTCATGGACAGTTTTTAATAAGTCATACAAATAAGCATTGGATATTACATGCTCCAGGCCTGAGATATAATTTGACAATTTTCGATTTTTCTTAAATGTTTGGTGATTTTGAGAAACGTAGTGCATGAACTGCCCTCTCTTGACAGGTTTGTTGTGGTGCCATATTATTTCCATTTTTTAATAATGGATTTAATGGTGCCCCATATGGGATCAAAGTTTCCACTATTCTTTTATAACTCAACCCTGATCTGTACTTCTCCACAACTTTGTCCCTGACCTGGTTGGAGAGCTCCTTGGTCTTGGTGGTGCCCGCTGCTCAGTGGTGTTGCAGACTCTGGGGGCCTTTCAGACAGGTGTAGATGTACTGAGATCATGTGACAGATCATGTGACACAGATTGCACACAGGTGGACTTTATATAACTAATGATGGGACTTCTGAAGGTAATTGGTTGCACCAGATCATATTTAGGGCCTTCATAGCAAAGGGGGTGAATACATATGCACACACCACTTTTCCATTTAAATTTATTTTGAATTTCTTTCATTTCACTTCACCAATTTGGACTATTTTGTGTATGTCCATTACATGAAATCCAAATGAAAAATCTATTTAAATTCCAGGTTGTAAGGCAATAAAATAGGAAAAATGCCAAGGGGGATGAATACTTTTGCAAGGCACTGTATCTGATATTATGAGAATATGACAACCATGTACTGGGTATGTTTCTATCAGAAGTAACGCTACCACTTGGGCCATGTTTCGGCTATACATTAGGACTGTTACGATGTGCTCTGAGAGTCGGGAAGCAAGTTCAGGGAGTGAGAGTTTTAATAAATAAACACAAAACATAATACAAAATAAGAAACACAACCAACGCACAGAACTGACACAGGAACATAAACAATAACGCATGGGGAAGGAACCAAAGGGAGTGTAATCAGGGAGGTGATGGAGTCCAGGTGAGTCTGGTTGATGTGCAGGTGTGTTTAACGATGGTGACATGTGTGCGCCATAACGAGCAACCTGGAGACCAAGAGGCAGAGAGGGAGCACCCATGACAATTACAGATAGAAATGCTATGACGAGAGCTGATGTGATTACTAATCAGAGACATGTTTGTTCTACATTGTTTATGAACAGGAATGTTCTCATGGAAGGTGTCTAGAACATTAATATTGGATATTCTGAAATCAGGGCAACCATGTTCTGTGTATGTTTAGTGGAACGATGATGGAATATTACAGATAGAGATGCAATGACAAGAGCTGATTCCTAATCAGAATGTTCTACATGGTTTATGTAACTACCCCTCAGAAAACTGGATACATGAATGTTCTTGCAACGTCCCATAAAACGCATCTACATTAATGTTGCATATTCTGTTGCATGTACTTATTGGTCCAGTATTAGGACCTGTCCAGAAGCAACCTTAACCTCTTCCTCCCTAGGCACTTGTGTATATCTGATACAACTTCATATGTGTAAGCAATAGGATGAATGCACTTTGACGTAAATCTCAGCTCTGTTAAAAGTACACTCAAGAAACACATTTATTGATCATAGTGATTCAGGAGTATCATTAAAACAGGTTAATATGCCCCACCAACATTAGATAACTATACAGAAGCCCCTTAAATTGTTGAAATAAGTCAATCAAATCAATGATGAGAGAATAGTCAAATTAGCTGGTAAATGACACTGACATGGTGTAGAAGCAGGAATATCTGAATGCCTTGAACCAAGAGGTTTTGAGTTCAAATCCCAGGTGAGAACACATTGAATAATAATTACTATATAAATGAACATGCATAATGTATTAATGTATGTCACATATATACATTGAAAACACAATGTTAAAGGCACAATGTGTGACTCTCCCTTGCCAAAAGAGCTGTGAATGGCTCAGTGGTCCACCAATCATGGCCTTGATGGTCTATATATGTTTGGTGGAACGTTGATGGAATATTCTCAGATAGAAATGCAATGACAAGAGCTGATGTGATTCCTAATTAGAGACACATGTTTGTTCTACATGGTTTATGTAACTAACCCTCAGAAAACATGAATGTTCTTGCAATGTCCTATAAAATGCAACTAGAACATTAATGTTGCGTATTCTGAGAACATTGTTACCACATTCTAGATAACTTCTGTTTGAAATTAAGGGAATGTTCTCCTAACTTTAGCACCAAACACATGCTAAAAAGGTTCTCAGAAGATTTTTGCTAACATAGATAGAATGTTCCCCTAACTAATGGAAAACTGCATGTGTAGTATGTAAGATGATATATATTTTTTTATACTTCTATCACATTTTGCATGGTCCTTCTGATTACATACTAGATGTATAGTTTAGGGCATTCTGAGTCATTTCACGAAAGCTGGTGGGTGAAAACAAAAAAAACATGTGAACCAGCTATCAGCGTCTCGGTACAGAAACCCTTGTCAACCGCAGGCCAGGGTAGGCAGGCGCTGTCGGGAAGGCTCATTCTGTTGTCAGCTCCGCCTATGTGGTCATGCCACCAACCCCTGCAGAAGAGATCATCAGACTCCGCCTCCTTCTGCGAACGAAAGCGCATCCTCTTTTGTCTGCCGCTCACACGGACACACAGGCCTACAAGGTCTCATTGGTGGCTGAGGCTGCTATGAATGGTTTTGCCCTTATTTGGACATGTATACGCTTCTATCAGTATATTGAAGGGGAATGTCTCAATTCAATCCATTGTTGGATTGTGTATTTTTTATGTCTAGCTGAGGTTGTAACTTCTGGGTTATCTATCAAACTCATCTTATGGTATGAACACATAATGAAGAAACAAGCTGAAAGATATCTCAGTAGAGGCTCCGACATGATTTATGTCTGGGCCAAAGCTGTTATTGTACCCTCACTGCTTAGGTTTACAGTAAACTTGGCAGCAAGAAGGGAGGGTCGATATTAAAGAAGGTGATAAAGGCAGCAAGGGTGATTCTGAACATTACAACAGCAGGACGCACGTGCACGTACATGTGCTGTTGCTCGTGACTCTGTTTCATAAGAGCTGATGAAACTTCCTCTTTTTAGCAGTATTCAGAACAGCTACAGAACTGACAGAATGGGGGTTCTACTAAGTAAATGGAGGATATAATATCTTACCTAAACATTTTTGCTAGGAAATAAACTTCTAAACCAAATTTTATTTGAAACGAAACTTCAGACGAGTCATGTAAGCCATTGCTTGGACGTATAGACAGACAGTGGTTGGAGGATTGGAGGGCAGAAGTGGGGCAGCAGGACTATCCAGTGGCAGGGTGGTTTGGTGTCGACACATGACTAAATGAAACTGAGAGTACATCCCAAATGGTACCCTATTCCCTATATAGTGCACAACTTTTGATCAGAGCCTAAGGGTCCAAGTCAAAAGTTGTGCACTACATAGACAATAGGGTGTCAATTGAGGCACATCGTGTCAGAGGACCAGGGAGAGCAGGGGCATGGAGGGGAAATGGCTGCCGGCCCAGATAAGGTCTATCTCGCTAGGGCTAGTGTGGGTCTTTGAAAGCCCCCCGCCTTGTGTTCATCAAACAGACAGGCACTGATCACTTCCCTTCTGGCACTCACACAGACGCCTAACAACTGGAAGCCAGGGTCCTTGTTATAGTACCCATACCATACACATACATATATGGTCTATATCCCGACTCACACATATGACCTCAATCTCACAACATATTTGCCATTGTCAAATAAAAACGGATTGATACAAAGTTCAAGGTATTCCGTGTCTGATGTACAGTCTGTATTTGTTCGTCATTATATGATATTGATTTTCCATGAATTATTAATCCGTTGGACATCTGGTTAATTCTAAAACATCACTTGACATAAAAAATGATTGTGGCTGAAGATTAAAACAGATATTCTCATCGCAGGCCAGTCTGGCATGTAAGCAGCACAAGAGAGACTAGTTTTCAGAAAGGCCGTTGTTTTTTCTTTCAGCAGCACAAGGGAACTATAGCTGTGTTTGAGTACACATCCTAATCGCACTAACCATTGTGACAGAAACTATTTGTGACAGAAATTGAGTACGTAGTATGCTTATTGGTCATAGTATGGATATAGGTAGAATGCAAAAAGTTCCTGGATGACGTACTACATTCGCCAAAATCCGACGTTTACAAGCAGTGGACACAAGTTCTATGCTTTTAGGGCCCATAATGCAATTCTACAGAAAATGGGCTTGGCTTCACAATGTTTTATGACTTGAAGAAAATGGTGGAAGATATGCAGTCGAAGTCCAACAAGAGCGGATACATATTCATTGCTTTATCTAATTATGACAAATGTTAAGAACATTTTATGTAATAAAGTAGACATTCCAAATAAGTTACGCTACACATTATGTTGGCTGACAATTCGTTGGCTATGCTATCCTCATGACCTGCATAGTATATCATTACAGCAGTAGGTATGTTAGCTAGCTACCTCACGTTGGTTGGCTACTAATACATTGAACTTGCCAGTATATTAACTATATGCTATCTCACTAACTATCCAACGTTTATTGACTTGATTATTCACATCATTCTTAGCTAAATGGTATAGTTGTTGTGCGTTCTCAATGGACATACATTTGCTCTGGCTATCTACTCTGATTTCAGAGCACTCTCGTCTGAGTGTGCCAGAGCGCAGAATAAATGATGAGTTTATGAATGCTCAACACCTGTTGAATATGGTCAATATGTCCGGTGTCAGTAATCGGCAAAAAAACGTAATTAAATTGTTTCCAGCAGCACAATTACAGTCACCAACGCTCTGGATAACATGAGAACAGCCTAACAAGCTCTGCTAGGGCGAGTAAAATGATCAGAGTGAGGTGGTCTCTCATTTGTGGCTTGAGGTTGCTAGCCAGTTAGCTTATGTGCTTGACTGCCGTTGTGATGGTCAGAATGCTCGGTTCAACCCTACTCCTTGGCCAGAGCGTCCACTGTGCGCTCTGAACACTCCGAGAGGGAAACGCTCTGAATTTAAGAATGGACTTCTGACAACACTCTGAATTTATGAACTCCCAGAGCGCACTCTGGCACTCCAGATTGAATTTACAAACACACCCGAAGTAATATAATGTCTATCTAGTAATTTGTAATAGCTAACCAGCTAGCAAGAGGTGGCATAGCAACAGCATCAACTTCCGATAGACAGACGTAGCGCTGGTATGCTCAACTGAAAGGATACCGTTTACAGTATACTAAAATAAACGAATAGTAGTAGTATATACTCATTAAGTATGTAGTATACAGTATGTTAGTATGGGTATTCGAACATAGCTCATGTCAACCGCTTTATGATTTTCCGTGTCACTACGACAATGCCACCTTTTTTGGATAACTTTCCAGACTCCTTTCATCCTCTTATCCTATTACATGTATAGTGGGGGCCAAAATGATTGGATCCCTTGATAAAGATGGGCAAAAAAGACTCTATAAAATAAATAATATTCTAAGCTATATTGTATGCTCATACTTTTTTAACATTATATTATTTTATAGTAATACAATTGCTCAGAGAAAGATATTTTGTTTAACAAGTAACAATGTTATTTTATTTTTAAGATAGGATAACGACACTGATTCTATTTCTGAAATGTTTTATGAGATGGGAGAACACATTGGGAGGGATTTGTATTTGTATTTATTATGGATCCCCATTAGCTGCTGCCAAAGCGGCAGCTACTCTTCCTGGGGTCCAACAAAATTAAGACAGTTTATACAATTTTAAAAACATTACAATACATTCACAGATTTCACAACACACAGTGTGCCCTCAGGCCCCTACTCCACCACTACCACATATCTACAGTACTAAATCCATGTGTTAAGTGGCTTGCGAAAGTATTCACCCCCCTTGGCATTTTTCCTATTTTGTTGCCTTACAACCTGGAATTAAAATAGATTTGTTTGTGGATTTGTATCATTTGATTTACCCACATGCCTACCACTTTGAAGATGCAAAACATTTCTTCTTGTGAAACAAACAAAAAATAAGACATGCATAATTATTCACCCCCACAAAGGCAATAGAGCCACCTTTTGCAGCAATTACAGCTGCAAGTCTTTTGGGGTATGTCTTTATAAACTTGGCACATCTAGCCACTGGGATGTTTGACCATTCTTCAAGGCAAAACTACTCCAGCTCCTTCAAGTGGATGAGTTTCACTGGTGTACAGAAATCTTTAAGTCATACCACAGATTCTTAATTGGATTGAGATCTGGGCTTTCACTAGGCCATTCCAAGACATTTAAATGAGGTGTTTTTTGAATCTGTTTTTAAATCAAATTTTACTGCTTGTGTCAGTTACTTGATGTGGAATAGAGTTCCTTGTAGTCATGGCTCTATGTAGTACTGTGTGCCTCTCATAGTCTGTTCTGGACATGAGGACTGTGAAGAGACCTCTTGTGGCATGTCTTGTGGGGTATGCATGGGTGTCCGAGCTGTGTGCCAGTAATTTAGACAGACAGCTCGGTGCATTCATTCAATGTCAATACCTATCATAAATAAAAGTAGTGATGAAGTCAATCTCTCCTCCACTTCCTGCCAGGGGAGATTGACATGCACATTATTAATATTAGTTCTCTGTGTACATCCAAGGGCCAGTTATGCTGCCCTGTTTTGAGCCAATTGCAATTTTCCTAAGTCCTTTTTTGTGGCACTTGACCACAAAACAGTAGTCAAGGTGCAACTAGGGCCTGTAGGACCTGCCTTGTTGATAGTGTTGTTAAGAAGGCAGAGCATTGCTTTATTATAGACAGACTTCTCCCCAACGGCAGTTACTACTGCATCAATACAGTGCCTTGCGAAAGTATTCGGCCCCCTTGAACTTTGCGACCTTTTGCCACATTTCAGGCTTCAAACATAAAGATATAAAACTGTATTTTTTTGTGAAGAATCAACAACAAGTGGGACACAATCATGAAGTGGAACGACATTTATTGGATCTTTCAAACTTTTTTAACAAATCAAAAACTGAAAAATTGGGCGTGCAAAATTATTCAGCCCCTTTACTTTCAGTGCAGCAAACTCTCTCCAGAAGTTCAGTGAGGATATCTGAATGATCCAATGTTGACCTAAATGACTAATGATGATAAATACAATCCACCTGTGTGTAATCAAGTCTCCGTATAAATGCACCTGCACTGTGATAGTCTCAGAGGTCCGTTAAATGAAGAACAATGAAGAACAAGGAACACACCAGGCAGGTCCGAGATACTGTTGTGAAGAAGTTTAAAGCCGGATTTGGATACAAAAAGATTTCCCAAGCTTTAAACATCCCAAGGAGCACTGTGCAAGCGATAATATTGAAATGGAAGGAGTATCAGACCACTGCAAATCTACCAAGACCTGGCCGTCCCTCTAAACTTTCAGCTCATACAAGGAGAAGACTGATCAGAGATGCAGCCAAGAGGCCCATGATCACTCTGGATGAACTGCAGAGATCTACAGCTGAGGTGGGAGATTCTGTCCATAGGACAACAATCAGTCGTATATTGCACAAATCTGGCCTTTATGGAAGAGTGGCAAGAAGAAAGTCATTTCTTAAAGATATCCATAAAAAGTGTTGTTTAAAGTTTGCCACAAGCCACCTGGGAGACACACCAAACATGTGGAAGAAGGTGCTCTGGTCAGATGAAACCAAAATTGAACTTTTTGGCAACAATGCAAAACGTTATGTTTGGCGTAAAAGCAACACAGTTGAACACACCATCCCCACTGTCAAACATGGTGGTGGCAGCATCATGGTTTGGGCCTGCTTTTCTTCAGCAGGGACAGGGAAGATGGTTAAAATTGATGGGAAGATGGATGGAGCCAAATACATGACCATTCTGGAAGAACCTGATGGAGTCTGCAAAAGACCTGAGACTGGGACGGAGATTTGTCTTCCAACAAGACAATGATCCAAAACATAAAGCAAAATCTACAATGGAATGGTTCAAAAATAAACATATCCAGGTGTTAGAATGGCCAAGTCAAAGTCCAGACCTGAATCCAATCGAGAATCTGTGGAAAGAACTGTAAACTGCTGTTCACAAATGCTCTCCATCCAACCTCACTGAGCTCGAGCTGTTTTGCAAGGAGGAATGGGAAAAAATGTCAGTCTCTCGATGTGCAAAACTGATAGAGACATACCCCAAGCGACTTACAGCTGTAATCGCAGCAAAAGGTGGCGCTACAAAGTATTAACTTAAGGGGGCTGAATAATTTTGCACGCCCAATTTTTCAGTTTTTGATTTGTTAAAAAAGTTTGAAATATCCAAAAAATGTCGTTCCACTTCATGATTGTGTCCCACTTGTTGTTGATTCTTCACAAAAAAATACAGTTTTATATCTTTATGTTTGAAGCCTGAAATGTGGCAAAAGGTCGCAAAGTTCAAGGGGGCCGAATACTTTCGCAAGGCACTGTATGTTTTGACCTTGACAGTTTACAATCTAGGGTTATTCCAAGCAGTTTAGTCATCTCAACTTGCTCAATTTCCACATTGCATCTTAACTCCTTAAAGTTGAGGTTTAGTTGAGGTTTAGGGTTTAGGGTTTAGTGAGTGTTTTGTTCCAAATACAATGCTTTAAGTTTTAGAAATATTTAGGTCTAACTTATTCCTTGCCACCCACTTTGAAACTAACTGCAGCAGCTCTTTGTTGAGTGTTGCAGTCATTTCAGTCGCTGTAGTAGCTGACATGTATAGTGTTGAGTCATCCGCATACATAGACACTCTGGTTTACTCAAAGTCAGTGGCATGTCGTTTGTAAAAATAAATAAAAGCAAGGGGCCTAAACAGCTACCCTGGGGAATTCCTGATTCAAACTGGATTATAATTGAGAGGCTTTCATTAAAGAACACCCTTTGTGTTCTGTAAGACAAGTATAACTCTTTATCCACATTATAGCAGGTGGTGTGAAGCCATGACACATATGTTTTTCCAGCAGCAGACTATGATCGATTATGTCAAAAGCTGCATTGAAGTCTAAAAAGACAGCCCCCACAATCATTATATCATCAATTTCTCTCAGCCAAACATCAGTCATTTGTGTAAGTGCTGTGCTTGTTGAGTGTCCTTCCCTGTAAGCATGCTGAAATTATGTTGTAAATTTGTTTACTGTGAAATAGCATTGTGTCTGTTCAAACATAATTTTTTCCAGAAGTTTACTAAGGGTTGGTAACAGGCTGATTGGTCTGCTATTTGAGCCAGTAAAGGGGGCTTTACTATTCTTGGGTAGCAGAATGACTTTAGCTTCCCTCCAGGCACACGCTCTCTAGGAGGCTTAAATTGAAGATGTGGCAAATAGGAGTAGCAATATTGTCTGCTATTATCCTCAGTAATTTTCCATCCAGAGTATCAAACTCTGGTGGGGTTGTTTTTTTAAATCTCTTCCCCACTACCTTTACGGAATTCAAAAGTAAAATTCTTGTCTTTCATAATTTGGTCCGGTATACTTGGTTGTGTAGTGTCAACTTTTGTTGCTGGCATGTCATTCCTAAGTTTGCTTACAGTTGAAGTTGGAAGTTTACATACACCTTAGTCAAAAACATTTCAACTCAGTTTTTCACAATTTCCGACATTTAATCCCAATAAAATTCCATGTCTTAGGTCAGATAGGTTCACCACTTTATTTTAAGAATGTGAAATGTCAGAATAATCGTAGAGAGAATGATTTATTTCAGCTTTTATTTCTTTCATCACATTCCCAGTGGGTCAGAAGTTTACATACACTCAATTAGTATTCGGTAGCATTGCCTTTAAATTGTTTATCTTGGGTCAAACGTTTTGGGTAGCCTTCCACAAGCTTCCCACAATAAGTTGGGTGAATTTTGGCCCATTCCTCCTGACAGAGCTTGTGTAACTGAGTCAGGTTTGTAGGCCTTCTTGCTCGCACACACTTTTCAGTTGTGCCCACAAATGTTCTATGGGATTGAGGTCAGGGATTTGTGACGGCCACTCCAATACCTTGACTTTGTCCTTAAGCCATTTTGCCACAACTGTGGAAGTATGCTTGGGGTCAATGTCCATTTGGAAGACCCATTTGCGACCAAGCTTTAACTTCCTGACTGATGTCTTGAGATGTTGCTTCAATAAATCTTGTTTTCCTCATGATGCCATCTTTTTTGTGAAGTGCACCAGTTCCTCCTGCAGCAAAACCCCCCACAACATGATGCTGCCACCCCCGTGCTTCACGGTTGGGATGGTGGTCTTCGGCTTGCAAGCTTCCCCCTTTTTCCTCCAAACATAACAATGGTCATTATGGCCAAACAGTTCTATTTTTGTTTCATCAGACCAGAGGACATTTCTCCAAAAAGTACAATCTTTGTCCCCATGTGCAGTTGCAAACCGTAGTCTGGCTTTTCTATGGCGGTTTTGGAGCAGTGGCTTCTTCCTTGCCGAGCAGCCTTTCAGGTTATGTCGATATAGGACTCATTTTACTGTGGATATAGATACTTTTGTACCTGCTTCCTCCAGTATCTTCACAAGGTCCTTTGCTGTTGTTCTGGGATTGATTTGCACTTTTCGCAGCAAGGTACGTTCATCTCTAAGAGACAGAACGCATCTCCTTCCTGAGCGTTATGACGGCTGCATGGTCCCATGGTGTTTATACTTGCGTACTATTGTTTGTACAGATGAACGTGGAACCTTCAGGCGTTTTCAAATAGCTCCCAATGTTGAACCAGACTTGTGGAGGTCTACAAAGTCTACAAAGTCTTGGCTGATTTCTTTAGATTTTCCCATGATGTCAAGCAAAGAGGCACTGAGTTTGTTTCTACAGATTGTAAATTGAAAATGTTTTGCTAAAATTATTATTATATTATTGATCAATTGACTGGGACTTTTCAGATCACTCAGTAGTGCTATCTGCAGGGTTAGCTCCAGGTAAATATTGCAATTATTCAGCCATTCCTGGATCTGTGACCAAAAACAAGCTACATACTGTATAGGCTGTACCAAAACAAATGATCTAAGGATTCTGCCTCTTCACAGCAAAATCTGCAGAGCTGGGAAGGGTGTATCCCCCATATAAATAAAATTATATTGGTTGCAAGAATAATTTAAATTGAGAAATTCTAAGTCTTGAATCCGTCGCCATTTTGTGTATCAGTTCATATACCATGTGGCATGGAATCGGTACGTCAAAAATATCTCCCAACGATTTTGCAATCTATATAACACGGCTGTCAATTTTTTGGTCCTCAAATGAAACCGGTATACATTTTTATTTGTCACAATTTTCTTTAACCAATTGTGGTCTTTAATGCAGGGCCGACAACCAGTTCCTTACTTTTTCCCCCTTCCATTTTCCTCTTCCATTTTTGCGGCAATGCTGCAAATAGTTGGTTGTAATTTCAGGTAGAGCAGACTGTCACGGCTGATGAAAGGAGCGGACCAAGGTGCAGCGTCGTGAGCGTACATGTTCTTTAATTAAGAAAAGATGTCGAACAAAACAATACACACTACAAAACAAAACCGTGAAGCTTAAGGCTAAGTGCCATAAAGAAAGTCAACTTCCCACAAACACAGGTGGGAAAAAGGGTACCTAAGTATGGTTCCCAATCAGAGACAACGATAGACAGCTGTCCCTGATTGAGAACCATACCTGGCCAAAACATGGAGATAGAGAATCATAGAAACACAAAACATAGAAATGCCCATCCCAACTCACGCCCTGACCAAACCAAAATAGAGACATAAAAAGGATCTCCAAGGTCAGGACGTGACACAGACACTTCCATATGTTTTTTGGCCATGCAACACCAGTGGTGGGTTTTCAAATCATATGTTATTTGTCACATGCTTTGTAAACAACAGGTGTAGACTAAGAGTGAAATTCTTACTTACAGGTCCTTTTCCAACAATGCAGAGTTAAAGATTGATACATTTTTTTATAAAATAGAAATAGTGAATGAATGCGTGTGTGCGTGTGTGTGTGTGTGTGTGAGACGTCAGAATGCATGTGTGTGTGGTATGTGTGTGTGAGTATAAGTAGTGTGTGTGTGTTGGGGTGTCAGTGTAATTGTGTGTGTGTGTTTGGGTAGAGTTCAATGTGTGTGCATAGAGTCAGTGCACAACACAAGAGTTAGTGCTTGTTCAGCAGTCTTACGGCTTGGGGGTAGAAGCTGTTCAGGGTCCAGTTGGTTCTAGACTTGGTGCACTGGTAACGCTTGCTGTATGGTAGCAAAGAGAACAGTCTATGACTTGGCTGGAGTCTTTGACAATTATTAGGGCCGTCCTCTGACACCACCTGGTATAGAGGTCCTGAATGGCAGGGAGCTCGGCTCTAGTGATGTACTGGGCCGAACTCACTATCCTCTGCAGCGCCTTGTGGTCGGGTGCCTTGCAGTTGCCGTATCAAATGGTGATGCAGCCAGTCAAGATGCTCTCAATGCTGCAGCTGTAGAACTGTTTAAGGGCATCCTCTCATACTGTTATGAGGTTCTACTGGCAAGACGTCACTGCACCTTCGTTGGCGCATACTGTCCTCAGTGTCGGGACCTCTGGGGGTTGAAACGTTGAGACTACCTGGCATCGGAGCGCATGTTTGCGATACAGGAGTTGCTCATGTGCCACATGTGAGATATCAAAACAAATAATTGAAAGAGAACTCAAGGTTACTTGCGTAACCCAGGTTGTCTGATATCGTGAGTGAGACATCTCACAGCATTCCCTTACTCGCAAGAGTGTGAGGAAGGCGGTATGCTCAAGAATGACCAGAGGGTAGGCGAGTGGCTAATTATAATGGGGGAAGGGGCTCAGTTCCTTTCCACTCGACCTATCTGACCAACAGATGTGTAATAGGTTCTTCGAGCTTCTGAGATTCTGGTGAATCCCATATGTGAGATATTTCACTCACAATATCAGAGAACCTGGGTTACGTAAGTAACCTTACATTTCAACACCCACTGTCATATTCATTCATCTCTTCCAACCCCATAGACTCCCCTTCTCCCACCCATTGCCATTCCATCTCCTAGGTTGTCATAGTTACAAACCACTCCCCACGGCTGTACTGGTGAGAGTGTTCTTACATCGTAGGGTAGAAGAGGGAATTGAAACCTCTCTGGCCTTTCAGCTGTGAACAGCAACGGTGGTGAAGTCCCTCAAACTGTAGAGTGGAAAATAAAACTTAACTTTGCCACCTCCAGACCCCTAAGGACCCATCTCTTATAAACAAAGACCTAGGGAGAGAGGACTTACTGGCAAGCATTCATTGGTTTGGAAATGTGTACGCCCAAATCAAAACATACATGATAAAATAGTAGTGATCAAGTCTGATTGCATTGGCACAAAACTGATTCACAAGCTGATTTGCTCCCTATGCCTTCTATACAAAGTTTAATGTCAAGGCCTTTCAAAACTGCTAACTTAAATGAAAATGAATGAACGTATTTTCTGCAAGCATTTAAAAGAAGTCAAGTGTATTTTCTAATGTGCACATTTCTGGTGCTTTGCTGTGGTGCAGGCAGCCCTCCCCCACTTCCTCCATCTCTCTCTGAGCTGAGCTGTGGGTTGCTTAGACATGAAAATATCTCGCTATGAAGCCAGCAAGAACAATGTGGGTAACAAGTCGTTTTAGATATACCATAGTGAGCCTTTCTCCAAAGGTCATCAGGGCAAAGGGGAGGAGCTATGTTATGCTACTTTATAGCATAATCCAATCCATATAGTTTAATCTTACCTATGAGAATGCCTATATACAGTATACACATATGTATATACTGCAAATACAGTATTTCCTGTTTTCAAGAAAAGGAAAAAGAAAGCTACTGAGAGTGACATACAGTATGTGTGAAGACAACAGTGCAGGTGTAGGCCTTACACAGGAAATAACATGTTTTTTTTTCCAACAGGTACTTCCTGAAATAGTATTATCAGACAGTTGCACAATACCAATGCAGGTAAAGACACTGAGCAATGAATTAAAATAAATGATGCCATGTAGTGTGCTGTGGTATGTTGAGTTATTCTTTACATTTAGCATCACTACGTCAGGGGAAATATAGTATTCTTTCTAACAAATACGGTATATCTACATATATTTCAGGATGTTGTGTATCCCTTGAAATCATCTGAATTAATGTAAACTAAACAGTTTTGAAAGCATAGGTTGTCCAATAAAAGTGGTCTCTTGGCACAACTTAGGGGGTAAATAGAGCATAGGGACAGGGAGCCGCCTTTCTGGATTTAAGGCTACTAAGCCCATGAAACTGTCCTGTGAGATTATTGATATGTTTAGCAAGCTCAGACTATCTAGCCTCTTTGTCAAACAGGTGCATGTTTGGTTTATTTTTTGTCATTGTACCTCTTCAGTGTCATTCGATCAATGTTTTCATTCCTTGCTGCTGCTTGAATGGACTTCTTCCCTCCTCTCACTTCCTTGGCTGCTCTTTCAAGAACCTCAAAGTGGGCAAGACCCCTGCTAGTTTGACATTTGTATACACAGGGCATGATTGTGTCTGCTCTGTAACAATAAAAATGCACTATCTTGAGTTCATCTGCATGACAAATTGCAAAATATGCATAAAATTGACAATGTAATCATTATTTGTATGGGGTATAATGAGCCATTTGCCCAACTTGCCCCTGGCCAAATGGCACAATTTCCCCCAGAGCAACCATTTTTACTGTATTAGCCCACACAGCTATGAAGATGCACTTTCATGCTAGGTTTAGGATGTCATATTGTAGCTTATAGAGAACCTAACTGATGCATAAAACAGTCTTTAAATGATCTACTTTGGTTTAGATACAAGCATCAAGAAAACTTTAACACAATAAATGCATTTTTCCTTCACAGACTCCATGAAATTATGACCTCTTCCTAAATATTTGGTCACATGATTCATTCTGTGTAGAATATTCTAGAAACAAGGGGTGGCTCAACTAACCCTTTGGCACGACTTATCCTTCTGGTAAAACCAATAGACTTCTTTCACCTGACTGATCTCATCTGATATTCTTGTAACTATAACTAAGTTATATAAAATGAACTAGATGTGATATTTGTGAAGAGACATATGCACACGCTCATCATGAACACTATCGTAGTTTATCTCTCTCTTCCATTTGATTCTCATCATTGAAAGTTTTCAGTTTCTCTTTTCATTTTGCAACCGTGTTATTGACAATATAAAGCAGTCTAGATTACAGATGAGAGCATGGTTTCAAAAGCCAATGGAAGAGAGAAAGAAGGAGATAAGAGGTGGTTTTACACGAAAAGGAACACGAGGTTGTAAAATTATTGGGGTGATAGAAGATGTGATTAGGGGGCTAAAGTCCTGAGAGGGCCCTCAGTTTCCTAGTTGGTATATTTTATCTTTATTTAACTAGGCAAGTCAGTTAAGAACAAATTCTTATTCTCAATGACGGCCTAGGAACAGTGGGTTAACTGCCTGTTCAGGGGCAGAACGACAGATTTGTACCTTGTCAGCTCAGGGATAGGAACTTGCAACCTTTCGGTTACTAGTCCAACGCTCTAACCACTAAGCTACCCTGCCGCCCCGGACGTTTACTTCATAAATTATCGTGTTTATGCACTAAAACCGTCTATTGACATGTACTGGCTCATTGACTTCCCTCCTTTGGCCTAATTTCCTACCAAGAAAGATGATCGAAGAAAGTTCTGAGGATAAAGTTGGATATGGGGCTGTGAGAGAATAGGTCTTAAATAACCAGGGTGGATTCTGGATTCAAAATGGTTTGATTTCAAAATCAACTAATACATGTAGATTAGAGAATGATGTGTCTGTTGTGTGTTTCTTCGTATGCCTGATAGGCATTGTAAACTGCATCTGCAAGAGCGAAAGAGAGACGGAAGGAGAAAAAGCGAGACGGAAGGAGAAGGAGAAAACGCCTGTGACTGTTAGACCTCTTCCTGTGGTTTGTACCACGTGGGCGGAGAGGTTTAAAAAGGAGACAACTTCTTCTTCTTCATCATCCACTTCTTCTAGGGAGGGGAGAAGACACCGGGCACCTAGACCGCTGGACAAGCTCTTCACCTTTTATAGAGACAAAGGAGTCTTCACTCAGGTACAGTATGAACATATTGCATCAGGTAAAAAAATTATGTTATTTCATTATGAGATGGAATAGAAATCGTCAAAGAGATCATTCTAATGGGGGCCATTGTTACTAGTCCATTCACTCTCTACGACGCTAAAATATCTGAATGTGTACAGTTGATCAATGTGTGGGGGAAAATGTATATAGTAATAGTGTGAAATCTTCATTCATTAATTTAAAAAGAAGAAACCATACCAAATGTTCACTGTAAAACAGAAATGGGGATAAATTCGGGACATTTTGGAGTATTGCATTGTCTTTAGATTTCAAGTGAATAAGAAGTAGTTTACTATAACCTATAATTGTTAGGAGAATCGTTTTTACTTCACCTGTCTTCAGAGGGGAAAAAAGCTCACTCACGTAAGACAAAATGGCTTCCACCAGATAATGCCTCAATAGACTGATCTTAGCTGAGTACAATGCCGTTGGTATGTTGTCTGAACAGAACAATGCCATTGTACTGATCTAAGTTAGAGAAACTGACTCTGGGCGCCATTTGAGGGAAGGGGAGGTGTTGTCTTTTCCCCTTCATTTCTACTGCCTTTGATCAATGCTAAGACACTTCGGCATTAAGAACCTGTGCATTTTATTCTCTCTCAAATATGTGAAACTAACTGCATCATTCCTCATAACTATACAATTGTACATGACCATTACTCTATAGGAAGCTCCATAGCAATATATTTAAAAAAAATCCATGACGCTTGTATGTTTCTGTAATTGAAATCAAAATATTTTATTTTATGACGTGTCTATGGCTGTAAGTTGTTACAGTATGATATTTGTTTCAAACATTGTTCCCCCCTGCTGCTGTCTTGGTTGGACCAGGTCTCTCTTGATAAATGTAGTTTATCTCAATGAGAGTAACCTGGATAAATAAATGGGCACCAGTGTTGAGGCAGGTGCAGGAGAAGAAGCAAAAGAAGCGGGAAAGGAAGACATTGGAGGAAGTACAGTGCAGTCATCCATAAAGTAGAAAGCACTACTAAACTCCTCACCACAGTGTAGTGTTTCCTACTTTATGGATGAGTGTACTGTTGGCTACGGTGACAAAGACATAGCAACCAAAATGGCGCATGAAGAGAGAGACTGTTCACATACAGGAAGTGAGAAAAAGAGGAACCCGCTTTTTTCACATAGTGGTGGTGTGCGCAACTCAGAGTGTCACCCCCTACAGTTCACATGGGCTGTGCACCCACCCAACACTGAACAAAGCTGGAAAAACCTCATGCGTCTCCTTAAAAAAATGTGAGGCACTAAATGTGTTTTCGTATTACAATTCTGAACATTAAATGTTTTAAATGTCTCAAACTGTATAGATATACTAGTTTCCGTTGAACTGTAAATGGTCTGGTCCTTTAAAGAGGTCTTATCATTCTATGTTGTATCATTCTATGCTTTTGATTTAGAAATGTATGATGCATATTGATAAGTCTGTATTGGTAAGGGTATTGCAAAATTTGTGCTCAATAAAGAATGAAATAAAATGTGCATTTTTTGGTATTTTCTATAACTATATATATATATAACTATATATATATATATATATATATATATATATATATATATATATATATATATACATATATATATAACTACATTTGCATTTTGCATTTTTAACACCAAGTCAAAATCAAAATTCACATAATAATCCACAGCACAACTGCTTTTTATGTGAAAATATACTTTATTCCTGTAAAAAGATCCATATTGAAAGAAATCGCCACCATTTCAAGTCAACAAGTCCTCTGTGCACTACTTCTGAGTTATTGTTCCTCAATCAACAACACTGCCTCCACATGCAAAAAAAACATCTGAAAAACAATATTAACAAAATCAAAACAAAACATATTTAAAGGTGAGCTTTTCCAAAATGGGTAATACAAACCTTAAGATACAAAAGGTAAATCTTCCCCTTGTTTTCAAAAGAAAGCATATATACAGGTTAGGAAAGACAACAAAAAGTTCCATTCTCTGTATGAAAATATGATCATACCTTATAGTCCAAAGCCCCATAGTGCCGCACTTACAGTAACTTACAGCTAGCTGTAAATTATAATACACATACACACACAGACTCCTGACACTCCATAATACTCCACACTTGGCTTCCACTGCATCAATAATCAAATCAGATGACTAAAATATTGCAAACATAATGCCAAGTAACGTTAGACCTATACATAAATATGACGATAATAAATAAGGCCAAATATGGGTATAACAACATTATTATGCATGCAATCAATAAAGTAGTGTAAACAACATATTAAGACTAAACAGGTCTCGTAAGGCTAAATATTATGTCAACTATATCAAAATGCTTGCTAAGGGTTAAGGTCCTATTTAGATAGCAGAGCAGGAGCAGGGTAGATGTAGCCTGTGTGGAGACAGACATGGGCAGTAGTAGTACGCTCCTAAAGCTTGCAACAACAATGAATGCTACTAGCTTTCTGACTACAGATTAGAGCAGGTAGGTAGGGGAACATTGGTCCATTAAAGGCTGTGAAGGAATACAAATATCCACTGTAAATGTTCAGCCACTTTAAAGTACAACCCGACTCGCACAGTACAGCACTGATATCATCTCTGCTTTCTTACCAGGATTATTCAAGGCCAGCTCAAAAGTGGCGCAACCGATGTTTCCTAGTTTTCTGCTATTCGTTATGGTCCCTTTTACAGTGCCTTGCGAAATTATTCGGCCCCCTTGAACTTTGCGACCTTTTGCCCCATTTCCGGCTTCAAACATAAAGATATAAAACTGTATTTTTTTGTGAAGAATCAACAACAAGTGGGACACAATCATGAAGTGGAACGACATTTATTGGATATTTCAAACGTTTTTAACAAATCAAAAACTGAAAAATTGGGCGTGCAAAATTATTCAGCCCCTTTACTTTCAGTGCAGCAAACTCTCTCCAGAAGTTCAGTGAGGATCTCTGAATGATCCAATGTTGACCTAAATGACTAATGATGATAAATACAATCCACCTGTGTGTAATCAAGTCTCCGTATAAATGCACCTGCACTGTGATAGTCTCAGAGGTCCGTTAAAAGCGCAGAGAGCATCATGAAGAACAAGGAACACACCAGGCAGGTCCGAGATACTGTTGTGAAGAAGTTTAAAGCCGGATTTGGATACAAAAAGATTTCCCAAGCTTTAAACATCCCAAAGAGCACTGTGCAAGCGATAATATTGAAATGGAAAGAGTCTCAGACCACGGCAAATCTACCAAGACCTGGCCGTCCCTCTAAACTTTCAGCTCATACAAGGAGAAGACTGATCAGAGATGCAGCCAAGAGGCCCATGATCACTCTGGATGAACTGCAGAGATCTACAGCTGAGGTGGGAGACTCTGTCCATAGGACAACAATCAGTCGTATATTGCACAAATCTGGCCTTTATGGAAGAGTGGCAAGAAGAAAGCCATTTCTTAAAGATATCCATAAAAAGTGTCGGTTAAAGTTTGCCACAAGCCACCTGGGAGACACACCAAACATGTGGAAGAAGGTGCTCTGGTCAGATGAAACCAAAATTGAACTTTTTGGCAACAATGCAAAACGTTATGTTTGGCGTAAAAGCAACACAGATCAACACCCTGAACACACCATCCCCACTGTCAAACATGGTGGTGGCAGCATCATGGTTTGGGCCTGCTTTTCTTCAACAGGGACAGGGAAGATGGTTAAAATTGATGGGAAGATGGATGGAGCCAAATACATGACCATTCTGGAAGAAAACCTGATGGAGTCTGCAAAAGACCTGAGACTGGGACGGAGATTTGTCTTCCAACAAGACAATGATCCAAAACATAAAGCAAAATCTACAATGGAATGGTTCAAAAATAAACATATCCAGGTGTTAGAATGGCCAAGTCAAAGTCCAGACCTGAATCCAATCGAGAATCTGTGGAAAGAACTGAAAACTGCTGTTCACAAATGCTCTCCATCCAACCTCAGAGCTCGAGCTGTTTTGCAAGGAGGAATGGGAAAAAATGTCAGTCTCTCGATGTGCAAAACTGATAGAGACATACCCCAAGCGACTTACAGCTGTAATCGCAGCAAAAGGTGGCGCTACAAAGTATTAACTTAAGGGGGCTGAATAATTTTGCACGCCCAATTTTTCAGTTTTTGATTTGTTAAAAAAGTTTGAAATATCCAATAAATGTCGTTCCACTTCATGATTGTGTCCCACTTGTTGTTGATTCTTCACAAAAAAATACAGTTTTATATCTTTATGTTTGATGCCTGAAATGTGGCAAAAGGTCGCAAAGTTCAAGGGGGCCGAATACTTTCGCAAGGCACTGTAATTTGTAACACTGATAGAACTATACAATTAAAATAATACATAAATAAAACTCAAAACATTCATAGCATCAAAGAAACCAGATTTGCCTCCTCCAATGTCTGGAGTCAGGTGTGCTTAGACTCCGCCCTCTGCTGGGGCTAATCCAATGGGTCGCAAGCAATGTTCAGAAAGTTGCAGATAAAACTGTGGCCTATAGAACAGACATGTCTCACATAGGCTGTTATTAGGTAGAACATACTATGTTGTATATTTCGAGCTATTTCACCCCAATGAACACACCCCTGGTGTTTCATGCTTGGTATCTCCTCGTTATAGTAACGGATAAAGCACCTAATGTTTTGGCAAGAATCTCCCTCTGCGGTTCAACAGACACATTTTAGTGAGAGGAGGTGGCTCAACCGAGCAGAGCTGAGTGACTAAAACTAGTTGAACCTGAGAAATGATTAACATTTAACACCAGCCCTGTATTCAACACAACACACAAATAAAACCAACTTATTACATTTACTAACTTTGCCTGTCATTTGGACACCTTCAGAAAACTATTACTGCATATTATACTGGATGGAGCAGCTGGATCAAACAATGCAGCTACAGTGCATGAGTTGAGTTGTTAACCATGGTAGAATAAAATGAACACTTCCAAACGTTTTAGTGTTCATTGTCCTTACAACACTCCTAAAATGGAGGAAAATAAACATCTACACCGAAAGAATAAGGACAGACTCAAGACAGACCCTGGACTATACTATGAAAGTACAGTGACAGGAAATTACCCCATACACGCCCAGACATGCACGCACACGCGCGCACACGCACACACACACACAAGTATGAGTTCTGTGCGCCAACGTTAGACAGAAAGGCATAGATAGGTTTCAGTCTCGCCACCGTCAGTCTCGCTTTGTCTACACACTTCAGGAGGCCATAAAATCCATCCTTCCTCACACCAAAAACACAATTTACCAAACATACTCCACTTCAACACAAAGATCTAAAATAACTGACTTTATGGTTGTCAATCGTAATGAATGGACGGAGTTGTTAAACTTCCATTCAGCTATACTGTAGTGAGCTCATAATGAGTGAAAGTGTACAATTATCGTTAAAAACAATACTTTTGATATGAGACAGAGAGGGTCTCACTGACCAAACTGGTGTTTAAAATACAAAAAAACGGAAATGAGTTACCTTTGGTTTGTTCAACCATTCCTATGGGGAAAATTAATGGGGAAAGAACAGGGTTTTGGGATAAATAAATGCAGAAAATAAGGTCTGAGGTTAACACAAGCTTAGGAGATCTTATACTTTCTGTTCTATGAAATAATATCAGTCAGTTAACATAACCTTTATGAATTATGAAGCCTTAATGTGCTTTTTTTCCTAACATAAATGCTTGAAAGTTCACAAAAAGTGACATTAGCTGATGAAGATGATCTCATTAAAAAAAAACGTATAAGATCTCCTAAGCCTGTGTTTACCACAGATCCTATTTTCAACATTTATCCTAAAACCCTACAAAAACGTATTTAAAAACAATAATCTCCTCATAGGCTTTGTCCTACACACCATAGTGGAGTTAGTGCCTTAAAAAAATCCATTACTATTGATCTCTATTGACAGCTGGTATTATCAAGAAAGCCCATTGAAGCGGTATATTTAGCTGTATAATATCGGCCAAGGACAAGTTAGTGTATCTGTAGTGACAGAACACTCCAACTAAATGAACATAGACTAAGACAACGAAGACTGATAACAAACATGTAAAAGTGCTTTCAATAAGGGGGGGGGGGGGGGGTAAATGTCCCAAGTTTCAATCCTTCTTGCTGGATCCAAGCTTTTTGAAAAGCTTCTTCCCTTTGGAGAAGAAGCCTTTCTTTTTCTTGCCTGGTGGGGAGGCATCTGTCTGGTCTGTTTGTGAGGGTCTTTCTGGTGGAACGTCGGGTGGAGAGGTGCTGATTCTGGGGGCGGCTTGTCTTGGGGCTGGGTTGGGATAGTATGCACCTGGGCCAGGGTCCATGGAGGGGTCTATCATGGCTGCTGCTGCGGATGGATTCAGGTCTAGGTGGTGGATATATGTGTGGACTGGGCCAGTCAGCCCTGTCTGTAGGGGTGAATGTGGAACCTCCTCTGGTGTTGTCTGCTCCATGGAGGTGCTCGGGCTCACCTTGGGGAGGGAAACCATGCAAACAGAGTATAAGAAAATAAAACTTTCTGATCATTTGTTTCCTTATTGTTATCAGGATTCTACTGAATCTGTCTATCCAAATAAAACTGTTAAGTAACAAACTATCAACAACAATCCTACTAAGAGTCAGTAATGTACAGTGTACATTAACTGATTCAACTAACATCAACACGCAACAGAGAAAACATTTGACTCTCTAAAAGCTAAACGTGTTAAAGATCAGGGAGTCTAAAAATAATCATGGAGGCCAAGGGATACAGGAGAACGGTTGGGTAGGGAATGGATAAGCGGAGAATACCCAGATGTTCAGAAATCTCAACCCATCAACACACCACCCTGGGCCTGACCTCATGAACATGGGCACCCAAAAGACAGGACACTACACATACTAGTACTGGTACGGTAGGAAGGATAATGATAAAGAGTAGCACAAGGCGGAGGGAGTAGGGTGCACTAGTTGCTAGCACTCTGCTGGGAGGGTGTTTCCGCCCCAGAGACACTTACGCTCAAGTCTTAAAGTGCACAGTTCGTTTTTGCTTCTGCAAAAGGCCATGCAGGAAACAGAAGGAGAAAAGAAATGTAAAAACAGAACGGAAATTATAGAGACAACCAAAAAAAGACAAATGCATACAACGACTAAAAAAGCATAGATATGAAAACAAAATGAAAAGGGAATATTTTGGAAAATGGTCGATAATAAAGTGCATAGAAAGATGGGCAGTCTTCTGCAACATCAAATGCTGTGTGGGGGATCCACCTTCACAAAAACACAAAAATGTTCATGCTTCTATTTGTGCTTTGAGAGGCAACGGGCTAGAAACATTTTTGGCAATTAGGCCATCATTAGTGTTTGGCCACAAAGCAGTTGGTGATGTACTGTACACATGTATCCACAGTGTCATAGGCGTAACCCGTACACAGACGCACCTGTAATTCTCTCCTGGGCTCTGCTAGAGGCGGAGGCTGAGGGTCAGGTGGTGGGGCTTTCCGAGGAGCCTCTGGCATAGCCTGCAGGAAGTTAGACGGGACCAGGCCTTTGTGTCCGTTTAGGTCGCCCTGGAAACACCCGCATACACATTAGACACCGACATCACATATAACCTTTACTGTAGTCAATCTAAAAAGACGGTCTGCTAGCCTGTCTGTTCATCAGCTACAACACTACTACTGTTCTACTACAAGAACAACTAATGTTACTACTATCTAATCCAACAGCTTCCCTTGTCATTCAAATTGTCATGCCTTTAAAGTGTTGAAACGGTATAAAAAAGAGAGTGCTTACAACCTTCTCAGAGTTTTTGTGTACATGAGAGATAGCTGCATTGTTCTCTTTGGAAAAGGTGTATGCTTGTACACTTACATAGAAGAAGCCATCATCGTCCATGTCACCAAACACATAAATGACGTCCCCGGCACTGAAGGTCAGCTCCGCCTGCAGAGGACGATAGAGAAGACCAGATTCAGATTAACTTTATTATCCCACCAGGGGGAAATGAATTTGGTCATGTGCTTAAAAAGACATGGAAACACAGAATCTACACAAAGTAATTCAATTAAAGTGCTATAGCTACACATTCAAATTGAACATGTAATTTGCTGTATACTTGAGGGACCAACAGACGATGCATTACACATATATCTCTGTTTTGATTTTCTTTTGAAGAAGTCTCTTTCCCCTTGTCCGGCTGCTGCTGTGACAGAGTTTTGAGTGAAAGGGATGAGAACTGTCGAATTATCCTCCCCGCCGTCTTGATCAAGCTCTGAAGCTTGATTTGGTCTTGCACTCGCATGTTTCCAATCACGCATATCAGACCAAAGGACAGTACACTCCGCATAACAGATTTCTAAAACATGTAAGATATGGCGGTCTACATTAAAATGGTTAAGTTTGCGTGAAAAAAAATTTCTCTGTTGCAATTTCTTAATCTTTGCAAAGGCACGGTCATTGTGGTCACTCTATCGACTGATTCCCCATTGATCTTCGTAGGGGGTAGTGGAGTTTTTCCTTCCAATTTAGTTTTTTTAACGTTTATTTCAAGAAAGCGCTCCACTGGACGAACTGCCATTTCTCTGTCAAAACCTTGAGGAGAGGCTTGGGTTTGGGTAGAGAAAACCCACAACAGCTGTGTCATCTGCAAATTGAGAGTATTTGTGACCCGATTCAGGAAAGTAGGCGTATGTCGCAAGTCACGACTTCACAGGAGGGCTGTTTGAACGTCATTTTTATTTTTTATTGGCATAAATGCCTTCTCGAACATGTTTACTTTCATGTGCCTTAATATCAAACTTGTATACCATCTGTAAATACAAATAAAATTGTTAAAAACTACGAGCCTAGTTGGTTTAGCCACAGAAAAAGCGAGCAACATTCCTGCTAGCCATGATTGGCTGAGATAATGAGTGGGCTGGACATGCCGAGAGATGTGTTTGGATTGGTCTGCCATATAGCACGCGTCTGTCTATTGGAGCTGGTCAGTATGTCTAGGTAATCGTGTCAGACGCTGATTTTTATGTATAGCGTATTAATGTATCGTGTAGTAAAACTGCATAAACCTAATGTCAAGTTAAAGTGTACTGTTAGCTAGCTAACATTATGTGTTAGCTAGCTAACAGTTTTGAAATCAGTGGAATTCGAGTATGATAGCTAAGAAGATGGAGAACACACCAGTCTGGATTACATTGTCAAACTAAGGGCCACCATGCATGAGTCAGACAGGAGATGCTTCCAACCATGATGTATATTGGTAAGATGTCTAGCAAGCAACATTTTCAGATATTACACGTTTCTAATTTTGACAGAAAGTGATTTCAAGTGTATTGTTAGCTAGCTAATGTTAGCTGGCTCGGTCGCTAGCTAACATTGTGTATGATCTTACTCTTCGTAGACACATTTGCTTTACTAATTAAAGCCATAGAACCTGGTTGGTTAGCTACCTGCAGATTCATGCAGGATAGTAACATCATGAGTTGTGATTATGGTCCATTGTTTAGCTAGCTACATGTCTTAACAAAAGACTCCATGCAAGTATGCATTTCAATAGAATGTAACCGCAACTGTTGGTAGACGTACTAGCTGGTAAATTTGCTCCGGCTATCTAACTTACTCCGATTTCAGACCACAGGTAAGATAGACTATCTAGCTAGCTAGATTTTCAGATATTACACATTTCAGATTTTGAGAGAAAGTGGTTTTATTTAAAGTGTACTGTTAGCTAGTTAACAATAGCTGGCTGGGTCGCTAGCTAACATTATGTGTATGATTCTTCGTATTTCAAACACATTTGCTTGACTAGTTATAGCCATAGAACCTGGTTGGTTAGCCACCTGCAGATTCATGCAGGGTAGTAATGTCAGGAGTTGTGATTTTTTTTAATTTTTTTAAATTCACCTTTATTTAACCAGGTAGGCTAGTTGAGAACAAGTTCTCATTTACAACTGCGACCTGGCCAAGATAAAGCATAGCAGTGTGAACAGACAACACAGAGTTACACATGGAGTAAACAATTAACAAATCACAGTAGGAATAGGCGGAAAAAAAAAAAAAAAAAAAAAAGAGTATATACATTGTGTGCAAAAGGCATGAGGAGGTAAGCAAATAATTACAATTTTGCAGATTAACACTGGAGTGATAAATGATCAGATGGTCATGTGCAGGTAGAGATACTGGTGTGCAAAAGAGCAGAAATGTAAATAAATATAAACAGTATGGGGATGAGGTAGGTAAATTGGGTGGGCTATTTACCGATAGACTATGTACAGCTGCAGCGATCGGTTAGCTGCTCAGATAGCAGATGTTTGAAGTTGGTGAGGGAGATAAAAGTCTCCAACTTTAGCGATTTTTGCAATTCGTTCCAGTCACAGGCAGCAGAGAACTGGAACGAAAGGCGGCCAAATGAGGTGTTGGCTTTAGGGATGATCAGTGAGATACACCTGCTGGAGCGCGTGCTACGGGTGGGTGTTGCCATCGTGACCAGTGAACTGAGATAAGACGGAGCTTTACCTAGCATGGACTTGTAGATGACCTGGAGCCAGTGGGTCTGGCGACGAATATGTAGCGAGGGCCAGCCGACTAGAGCATACAGGTCGCAGTGGTGGGTGGTATAAGGTGCTTTAGTAACAAAACAGATGGCACTGTGATAAACTGCATCCAGTTTGCTGAGTAGAGTATTGGAAGCTATTTTGTAGATGACATCGCCGAAGTCGAGGGTCGGTAGGATAGTCAGTTTTACTAGGGTAAGTTTGGCGGCGTGAGTGAAGGAGGCTTTGTTGCGGAATAGAAAGCCGACTAGATTTGATTTTAGATTGGAGATGTTTGATATGAGTCTGGAAGGAGAGTTTACAGTCTAGCCAGACACCTAGGTACTTATAGATGTCCACATATTCTAGGTCGGAACCATCCAGGGTGGTGATGCTAGTCGGGCGTGCGGGTGTAGGCAGCAAACGGTTGAAAAGCATGCATTTGGTTTTACTAGCGTTTAAGAGCAGTTGGAGGCCACGGAAGGAGTGTTGTATGGCGTTGAAGCTCATTTGGAGGTTAGATAGCACAGTGTCCAAGGAAGGGCCGGAAGTATACAGAATGGTGTCGTCTGCGTAGAGGTGGATCAGGGAATCGCCCGCAGCAAGAGCAACATCATTGATATATACAGAGAAAAGAGTCGGCACGAGAATTGAACCCTGTGGCACCCCCATAGAGACTGCCAGAGGACAGGACAACATGCCCTCCGATTTGACACACTGAACTCTGTCTGCAAAGTAGTTGGTGAACCAGGCAAGGCAGTCATTAGAAAAACTGAGGCTACTGAGTCTGCCGATAAGAATATGGTGATTGACAGAGTCGAAAGCCTTGACCAGGTCGATGAAGACGGCTGCAGAGTACTGTCTTTTATCGATGGCGGTTATGATATCGTTTTTATTTTACCTTTATTTAACCAGGCAAGTCAGTTAAGAACACATTCTTATTTTCAATGACGGCCTAGGAACAGTGGGTTAACTGCCTGTTCAGGGGCAGGGGTTTAGTACCTTGAGCGTGGCTGAGGTGCACCCGTGACCCGCACCCGTGACCCGTGACCGGCTCGGAAACCAGATTGCACAGCGGAGAAGGTACGGTGGGATTCGAGATGGTCAGTGACCTGTTTGTTGACTTGGCTTTTGAAGACCTTAGATAGGCAGGGCAGGATGGATATAGGTCTGTAACAGTTTGGGTCCAGGGTGTCTCCCCCTTTGAAGAGGGGGATGACTGCGGCAGCTTTCCAATCCTTGGGGATCTCAGACGATATGAAAGAGGTTGAACAGGCTGGTAATAGGGGTTGCAACAATGGCGGTGCATAGTTTCAGAAATAGAGGGTCCAGATTGTCAAGCCCAGCTGATTTGTACGGGTCCAGGTTTTGCAGCTCTTTCAGAACATTTGCTATCTGGATTTGGGTAAAGGAGAACCTGGAGAGGCTTGGGCGAGTAGCTGCGGGGGGGGGGGGGGGGGGGGGGGGGGATGTTGGTCCATTGTTTAGCTAGCTAACTAGCTACATGTCTTAACCAAAGACTGCACTCTACTTTTGACAAAGTATTTTCATTTCAATTTAGCGTACTGTTAGCTAGCTAGCTATCATTAGCTGGCTGGCTTGCTAACTAACGTTACACCTTGCTCTGGTATTAATTGCTAGCTATCTAGCTACATTTCTTAACAAAATACTCTCGTCTTAGTGTGCCAGAGCACAGAATAACTGATTAATTTTTGAACGCTCAACACCCGTTGAATATGTCCAGTGTCAGTAAACGTCGGCAATAAAGCGTAATTAAATTGTTGCCAGCAGCACAATTACAGTCACCAACGCTGTGGATAACATGAAATTTGCCTAACCAGCTCTGCTAGGGGGAGTAAAATGGTCAGAGTGAGAGAACACTCTCATTATGTGTCTGGAAGTAACTAGCCAATGTTAGCCAGTTAGCTTGGGTGCTTGACTGTCATTGTGAGGTCAGAGCTTTCGGAACAACACTACTTATTGGCCAGAGCATCCAGTGTGCGCTCTGAATTTACGAATGGACAATCTGACAGCACAGTTGCAGTCACCAACATTCTGGATAACATAACAGCCTAACCAGCTCTACTAAGGTGAGTAATGTTCAGTGAGCTGTTCTTGCTCTCTTAGATGTCTGGAAGTAGCTGGAAAGTTAGTACAGAACGCACGGATCAACCCTTAAAGAGATGGGTGGAGCTAAGGCTTAAGAGGCTGTCAACAATGCTGAATGGGTGTAGACACAACGGCTCTCCAATAGTAATACCACAATTTTCTCAAAAGTGAGTTTACAAGTTGATCAACTTTCAAAGCAGAATTACTTTCCCATTACTTCCTCAAATGCAGTTTATTATTACTACTTTTATCCAATGTAAAAAAAAAAATGAAATTCAAATGTTGCTACATAAGGCGGTGAGTCACATTTGTGGGCTGAGTCAGAGGCTTGACAATCATTTGTGTACAGTGTGTACAGTATTGGTGAAAGTACGCAACCTTGAGGGGCTTCTGCATTAACCGTTCTAGATGTAGAGATGGCGGAGTTAAACTTCACTTGTTGAGTACAGTTCACAAGGAAACTATTAATCCACTTGATCAGTAGAGAGTTGACACCTAAATTCACCAGATTATCTACCAGTAGGTGTGGTTGGATGGTGTTAAACGCGCTACTGAAGTCAATGAATAACATTTTCTCTAGGCTATTTGCCTTTTCTTAATGTTTGTAGATATTGTTCAACATGACCAGTAACGCATCATCAACACCCCTGGAGACACGGTAGGCAAATTGGTTTGGATCTAATTGGGATGAGAAACCAGAGAGAATTTGTTTTTTCAAAAAATGTCATAGGTCAAGATGTCAAGGCTACAGGGCGTAAATCGTTATTTTCTTTTGGCCTGTTGTTTTTAGCTACTGGGACAATCAGCAACTTATTCCATAAGTCTGGAATTATCCCACTGTCCAGTGACAGCTGGAACAGCTTCTGGAACGGTAATGCGAGCTGGTCTGCGCATGCCTGAAGTGCCTTGTTGCTAATGCCGTCTGGACCATATGATTTTCGTGGGTTGACACGTTGAAAGTATTGCTTGACGTCATTCACAGAGATCTGTAAATCAACAGCTGGTATGCTGTCTATACTGTCAAAGGAGACTTTTCTCTGCGATGTAAAATCACACGTCAAACCTATAATAGAAACTGTTCAAATAATTTGCAAAAGTAAGATCATTTGACGGTCATACAATGTTATTGGTTTGTAGCCCTTGCCAGGCTTTCCTACTGTCCTTGAAAAGGTTTTCTAATGTGTCTGTGTTGGCTGCCTTGCACTTCTTGATTTTGCTTTTGAGTTGCCTCTGAAGATTTTTCCTTTCCCCTTTACTGACACCTGATTTAAACACTTGTTTTTTTCTGATTGAGGAGCCCTTTTAATTCCAGAGTTACCCACAATGTATTATTGTGGAACATGTTGACTTTATTTTTGGGAATAACGAGATCCTCACAGAAACTAATGTACTCAGAGACAGTATCCGCTGCCCCTTCCAGGTCATCAGCGCTGTCCATCAGGACCACCCAGTCAGTGGACTCAAAACAGTCCTGCAGGGCTTTAGTAGCTTCACGAGTCCAGCTTTCAATCTCCACCTTTTTAGCCTTCTCTCACTGCAAACACGGTTTGTAGACTGGGATGAGCTGAACCCCCAAGATTGGGTAGTGCCTTGGAAAAATACGCACCTGGGATGTTACCATAACAGAGGTCCAGACAGGCTTAATTTTGGGTAGAACATGTAACATATTGCTGGTATGATGGTAAATGTTCAGATAGAATGCACATGTTACATTTTCCCACAATTAGCTTTACTGCTTCAGGTGACTCTGTCTCAGCCTGGGATACAAGTTTATGGATCAAGCCATGGATCAAGTTGGCAGCTATTTGGGTGTCAATGGTTACAATAGGACTATAGTAGGCAGTACCCTCGTTAAGTTACAGTTTTAACAGTGGTCAAGTAGGCTACTGTGACTATTTGATCATAATGTAGGCCAACCAGAATGGCCTACCATCAAAAACAATGGAAAAAATATATTCCATAACATTTTAACATGGAAATAGCTGTTCTATTATTCAACCTACAGTAGCAGCCAATGTGTGGTGTTCAATGTAGGTCTACATTCCATGAGACTTGTTTATCTGTTTTTCCACTTGTCCTTCAGACAAGGTGGCTGAACATTTTGTGTTGTTTGATGCAAGAAACCACTTCACAAAATAAAACACATCATTATTCCCATACCATTATTACAGAGAATCAGACTAATTATGCTACCCTCTGCCTATTGGCTACTTAGCTTATTCAAACCTGTCTCAAAATACAATAATACCCCTTTAAGACAAAAAAACGCTCTTTACAAAACTTTTCAAAGATGGCTAGAAATGCACGTTTAGTGTTCTTGTCGGAAGCAATCACTCCCCCGTTGCAGGGGAGTGAACTATAACTGGGCTAATAACTCACTAACTAGCAAATTATATGAACAAATGTGCACACGTTGCTACTTGTAGCTCTCGCTTGGATCTCTAACAAGCACATCCACTCACGACTGCTCATGCTATAAACACAGTCCAGTTCAAAGTGAATGGCACAGATCAATATATGGCAATGTTCTGTTTGCATATAGGCCTAGTGCAGCTCTGATTGGTTATGGCACACTGGAGAATACGGGCCTGAGTCGTGCCTGTCAATGCAATAGAATCCTACTCCAATGTGCTTTGCCTACAACAAAATCTCTTGGATAGTTCATTTTGTTTTGGTACTGTACGTTGCATTCAAAGTGTCTAATATATTGCATTGATTCGATCACATTTCCCACAGTAAAAGGAAATATTGATAGGTGTTAACTAACAGAGAAAACTCTAGAAAGTTGAGTGAAGTTCAATCTTCTGCTTCTCAGCATCAACTGATCTTTCTTCTGCACGGCAGTTCCGGGGAACATTGCAAACAATAGAACGCTATTGTTACAGCTTTATTGTCAATTGAATCAGAAATGTGTACTTTGCTCTTTTAAAAATGTTACTATAGCACAAGCCTTTTTTGTTACAGGGACTATCATGTCGCTTACCTCAATGTCAGCGTTGGGAGAACTCTCTCGAGGGTCGTAGTCAAAGATGGCCTTCATCCTGCGAGGAACGGGACCTGCTGGGTTCGCCATGGCAACACCAGACTGGCTGGGATCTGTCGATCCAACACAGAAATACAGAGTCAAATTTCGGACCAGATTTTTTACAATTTCTGAGTGGCACACCCTGTTCATTTGAACCTCCATGTCAGCATGCAGTTCATAGTAACTCAGAATCATGCAGTGCATAGCTAGCTTCACACCATCACAGGGAAAACCAAGATTAAAAGATTAACAATAGCAGTGGTTGGCTTTGATGATGATGTTTTTGGCCCATTTCCTTGCAGGCAAGCAAGATGGTGAGGGTCACATAAGAGTCACGCCAGTTTAGCCTGTTTTCACTCGACAGTTAGTGAACTGTAAGTGCAAAACATGAAAAGACATGAGAGTTCATGTAGTGATGTCACTTAGAAAATAAAATTAAACAGGGTTAGGAGGATAATGGAGATGGAGAAGAGGGAAATGCATTTAAGGAGATCATCATCATCATTATCACCACCAGGCAAGCAGACAATGTTTCCCCTAAGTTTAATTTCCAGCTGTGGTGGCAGAAGTAGCGAGGAGGAGGGGGTGAGGGGGGAAAATCAAGGACAGTTTAATTTAATTTCAATGACATCCCCAGTCAAGTCTATATTAACCCCAAAAATGATTTAGCTAGTGTAACGTTACTGTATTTTAGCTAACAATTATTATAGTGCATTCGGAAAATATTTCTGACCCCTTCACTTTTTCCACATTTTGTTACAGCCTTATTATCAAAAATGTCCCCCTCAATCTACAAACAATATCCCATAATGACAAAGCAAAAACAGGTTATTACAAATGTTTGCAAATGTATAAAAAAAAAAAAACGGAAATATCACAGAAGTATTCAGACCCTTTACTTAGTACTTTGTTGAAGCACCTTTGGCAGCGATTACAGCCTCGAGTCTTCTTGGGTATGACACTACAAGCTTGGCGCACCTGTATTTGGGGAGTTTCTCACATTCTTCTCTGCAGATCCTCTCAAGCTCTGTCAGGTTAGATGGGGAGCGTAGCTGCACAGCTATTTTCAGGTCTCTCCAGAGATGTTCAAGTTCCTCATGGTCAGAGTCCTCCTAGCGGGCTGTCATGTGCCTTTTACTGAGGACTGGCTTCCCTCTGGTCACTCTACCATAAAGGCCTGATTGGTGGAGTGCTGCAGAGATGGTTGTCCTTCTGGAAGGTTCTCCCATCTTCACAGAGGAACTCTGGAGCTCTGTCAGAGTGACCAGCAGGGTTCTTGGTCACCTCCCTGACCAAGGCTCTTCTCCCCCGATTGCTTAGTTTGGCCTGGCGGCCAGCTCTAGCAAAGTAGTGGTGGTTACAAACTTCTTCCATTAAAGAATGATGGAGGCCATTGTGTTCTTGGGAACCTTCATTTTTGGTACCCTTCCCCAGAACTGTACATCAACACAATCCTGTTTCAAAGCTCTACGGACAATTCCTTCAACCTCATGGCTTGGTTTTTGCTCTGACATGCATTGTCAACTGTGGGACCTTATATAGACAGCTGTGTGCCTTTACAAATCATGTCAAATTAATTGAATTTACCACAGGTGGACTTCAATCAAGTTGTAAAAATATCTAAAGGAAACAGGATGCACCTGAGCTCAATTTCTAGTCTCATAGCAAAGGGTTTGAATACTTATGTAAATAAGGTATCTGTTTTTTATTTTCAATCAATTTGCAAACATTTCTAAAAACCTGATTGATGAGGATATTTTTAATTTCATCCATTTTAGAATACGCCTGTAATGTAACAAAATGTGGGAAAAGTCAAGGGGTCCGAAGGCACTGTACATACATCTATTAACAGAGTTGGCTTCACTTCCAGGATTACAAGCTATCTAGCTAGTTACCTTGAAGGTTTTTCGGATGACCTGATGAGAATCTGAGGAAGATCTGTAACTTGATGTCACTCTGATGTTGAAAGCTTGTCTCGGCAGAAATGTTAATTATTTGTATAATTCTTATTGGGAGTGGCGGTACGCCACTGCTAAATTAATATAGGATTAATATAGGAGAAACACAGACAGACCTTGGTGGCAGCAGGATAAGGCATGAGACAGATTTAGAGAGGTCTCATGTTAATGATGTCGTCAAGTGTAATGCATGGGTCGTTCAACAAAATGAGTCCGTTAGAGTCCCTTTGATATTGTAAGTAGAAATTGTGCACCAATATTGAATTTTAAAAGATGGTTATATATATTAAATGAAGTGTCCTGTAATATAGAATACATGGAACATTCGATAAATCAGATATTTTATATGAATTAAGACTTTCTAGTGCCAAATTCAGCATTTTGACGTGCCCCTGGGCAGCCTCTGTTACTTATAGGAATATTTTAACCCACTTAACCATAACATTTCTCCAAGTTTTCACAATCACTGTAAAGCCCTAGTTGTTTGGAAGCTAAGGAATTGCTTGTATTAATGTCTACATTTGTATGACAAGCATTTTCCATTATAGACATCTTAATGCACACTTTTAAATTATATCAAATGAACTGAAAATAACAGTTACAAAAATTATATATAAAAACAATATTATTCCATAAAATATATATATTTTTAGGGATGCATGATATATCGGTGAACATATCGGAATTGGCCGATATTAGCTAAAAATGCCAACATCGGTATCTAGTTTAACGCCGATGCTAAAAACCGATGTCAAAGCTGCCATGCATACCTATATAACGTTGGTACATGACGTAATGACGCCACATAAAATTTTGCGCTACACGTGCAACACAGCATTCCTAACCTAGCCCACAATGTCTGCTGTGTGGATCAAGCAGTCAACAAGTCGAGCAGTCATATGAAACAGTAAGAACATTTCAGCGAGACAACTCAAAGGCGAAATCCATTAAAGCCAAGATAATGGAATTCATTGCCCTTGACAATCAACCGTTCTCTGTTGTGGGTGATGTTGGCTTTCGCCGACTGGTCAAGCACCGGTACACACTACCAAGTGCACTATTTTTCAGATGTTGCCCTACCGGAGTTACACAGTAATAGCGTCACTGCTATTAGCTTCACGACATACATAATACATACATACTATGGAACGCCGTTTGGGTCTTTGTGCATCAAAAAGGATACAGTAGCACTGTCAAAGTAGTACAAAAAAAGTCTGCAAACATGCAAACACCGGCCACGAACGATGCATGTTGGTAATAAAGCATAATTTGTTCGACAGCAACTTCTGGGGTACCTAGCTAGCACCAATACAACAAGCCTGAAAAAACAATGACCAGTAGAAACTGCAGTCATGTTCATTATTCTTAGCAATGATTTAGGAATCCTTGTAAGTATTAGCTAGGTTGCCACTTGTTGTTCGCCTACTGAAACACATCTCCTTCGCATTGAGATGATCAGGCTGTTGATTGTGGCCTGTGGAATGCTGTCCCATACCTCAATGGCTGTTTGAAATTGCTGGATATTGGCGGGAACTGGAACACACGGTCATAGAGCATCCCAAACATGCTCAACGGGTGACATGTCAGGTGAGTATGCAGGCCATGGAAGAACTGGGACATTTTCAGCTTCCAGGAATTGTGTACAGATGGGGCCGTGCATTACCATGCTGAAACATGAGGTGATGGAGGCACAACAATGGGCCTTAGGATCTCATTACGGTATCACTGTGCATTCAAATTCCCATCGATAAAAGGCAATTGTGTTTGTTATCCGTAGCTTATGCCTGCCCATACCATAACCCCATCATCACTATGGGGCACTCTGTTCAGTGTTGACATCAGCAAACCGCTCTCCCACACAACGCCATACACGTGGTCTGCAGTTGTGAGGCCGGTTGGACGTACTGTCAAATTCTTTAAAACAACGTTGGAGGCGGCTTATGGTAGAGAAATTAACATTCAATTCCCTGGCAACAGTTCTGGTGGACAATCCTGCAGTCAACAGACCAATTGCCAATTCTGGCATTGTGTTGTGTGACAAAACTGCACATTTTAGAGTGGCCTTTTGTTGTCTCCAGCACAAGGTCCACCTGTGTAATGATCATGCTGTTTAATCAGTCTCTTGATATGCCACACCAGATGGATGGATTATCTTGGCAAAGAAGAATTGCTCACTAAGAGCGATGTAAACAAATTTGGGATCATTTATTTCAGCTCATGAAAGATGGGACCAACAGTTTACGTGTTGCATTTTTATTTTTGTTCATTGTACATATAATTTTGTCCTTGAAACATTTTATTGAAATACTGTAGAATTAATTCCTATGGAGGACTGCTCCTTCTGGGGAGTGCTAATATTGCGTACAGTGGCTTCAAGCTTCTCATTGGCCATTACATAGCATCAGCAATCCACGGTTTATACACATTATTGGTGTCGAAGCAGGTGAGCTGGTTCTACTCCTTTTGGACATTTCCTGGTGTTTTGGTCAAGCAAAAGACATCAACCCTGTTACCCATAGATAGACAGGCTAAACATGTTATAACAACTTACATTTTTGTGTGATTCCTGTTACACATAACAATATTCTATTCCCCCAGACGCAAGGCGATTTCTGGCTGATTTAAGATGAAAGATGACTATGTTACTTTATTTGACACTTACTATATAAATGGGAAAACATGTTTTTTATTGAACATGTGCTCTTGATGGCAGAATGTAAACAATTGGTGAATGTTTTTTTGCACAAAGTTACACTACCCAAAAGGTACTCATTTCATGGATCGACTCACTTGCAGGTATCAGGTGGAGGCTAGAGCAGTTAGAGAAAGGTTTAGAGAGGTCTCATAATGATGATGTCATGTGTATCTTGTCTAATACATGCAGGTTTTCAGTCGATGCTAGAGAGGGCGTCCCTTCATGCTTGTGAGGCAGAAAGAGAGAGAGCCAATGATGGATACATTACAAACCTTGACTGGAGGATTCTAAGCTATCCTCCCTCATTGCAGTAGACTCAACTGGAAGAGTAGATAGGGATGGGAGTGGGGTAGGGTGGGGAGAGAGAAGCAGGTTAAAGCATTTCACTCTGGTCCTAATTGGCTCTGACACACTCAGTAGTACAACCAAATCAAAACGTAGAAACCAAAGCCAACCCTAGAGAGAGCAGCCTGAGGCCAGATATGATATCAGACAGTCACACAGGAGTAGACAGAGGCACAGATAGATGGAGGAGATCAGAGGGGATGCTGAAGAGTGGGACCGCACTGAAACTATGGCATCTCCTATATCCAAATGCTTTAACCATGCATATAAGTGCATTAATAAAAGTGTTAGGCCTAATTTTCAACAACAAAAAAACGACCTACTACATCTCAGTCTATGGCAGATCATTATAATGTTCTGTATATTTAATACTGTGAATCCACAAATCCCCTCTGGTCAGTGAGCAAGAAGGAGTGTGATAGAGAGAGAAAAAAAGGCAGACCAAGGGAAGAGTGGGCAAGAGGAAAGGAGAAAGGAGAGAGAGAAAGCCAGTCAGCAGCGACAGCGAGACACACCTTTCTTGGATCGTCTCGGTTTCGGCGGTGGGACAGGCCGACGCGGAAGCTTTGCATGTGAGCGAGTGCCTTTATGGAGTTTTAAAAAGGGAAACCAAATTTGAAACCATAAAGAAAAACACAGACAGACAGAGACACCAAATCGTGAAGAAGCAGACCAGACAAGAGACAGAATGAGTTTTGAAGGCCGTAAAAAGCCATTTTAAAAACCAACCAACCAATAATAATAAAAAGCGAACAGAACACAGCAGGTGAGACCAAGTGGAAGTGAAAGGGCTAAAACATCTGCAGAGATCATTGTGGGGGAACGATAAGCTGGAAATAGAAGCACATTGTTTGTCAGCTTGATCTAGTTGGCAGGGTGGGTAATGCTGTGTGTGGTTCCTGAGGGTGTGTGTGTGCGCCTGTGTGTGTGTATGTGGGGGTCCAAAGCAATTAGCTCCCAGAGCTTATTACACTAACTAAAGTGATTTGCATGACACAGAGTCGATGAAAAACTAAGAGAATTAGGCTTGGCAAAAGCTGAAGCTGGGATGATTATCCTAAAACAGTCAGTGACACAATCAAGTCTAAGTGAAGACAAACTACGAGAGCATACAAAGCAGATCGGCTGAACTACAGAGGGGTATCCTACGAATCAATTTTGAAGAGACAGTGAGGTAACTTTGGTTAACTCTGAGTTCAATGTGGGATAACCAGTCATACGAATGTGGCTCACTTTCTAGTCAGGTACAGTGGGGAGAACAAGTATTTGATATACTGCCGATTTTGCAGGTTTTCCTACGTACAAAGCATGTAGAGGTCTGTAATTTTTATCATAGGTACACTTCAACTGTGAGAGACGGAATCTAAAACAAAAATCCAGAAAATCACATTGTATGATTTTTAAGTATAAAATAAAATTAATTAGCATTTTATTGCATGACATAAGTATTTGATCACCTACCAACCAGTAAGAATTCCGGCTCTCACAGACCTGTTAGTTTTTCTTTAAGAAGCCCTCCTGTTCTCCACTCATTACCTGTATTAAATGCACCTGTTTGAATTTGTTACCTGTATAAAAGACACCTGTCCACACACTCAATCAAACAGACTCCAACCTCTCCACAATGGCCAAGACCAGAGAGCTGTGTAAGGACATCAGGGATAAAATTGTAGACCTGCACAAGGCTGGGATGAGCTACAGGACAATAGGCAAGCAGCTTGGTGAGAAGGCAACAAATGTTGGCGCAATTATTAGAAAATGGAAGAAGTTCAAGATGACGGTCAATCACCCTCGGTCTGGGGCTCCATGCAAGATCTCACCTCGTGGGGCATCAATGATCATGAGGAAGGTGAGGGATCAGCCCAGAACTACACGGCAGAACCTGGCCAATGACCTGAAGAGAGCTGGGACCACAGTCTCAAAGAAAACCATTAGTAACACACTACGCCGTCATGGATTAAAATCCTGCAGCGCACGCAAGGTCCCCCTGCTCAAGCCAGCGCATGTCCAGGCCCGTCTGAAGTTTGCCAATGACCATCTGGATGATCCAGAGGAGGAATGGGAGAAGGTCATGTGGTCTGATGAGACAAAAAGAGCTTTTTGGTCTAAACTCCACTCGCCATGTTTGGAGGAAGAAGAAGGATGAGAACAACCCCAAGAACACCATCCCAACCGTGAAGCATGGAGGTGGAAACATCATTCTTTGGGGATGCTTTTCTGCAAAGGGGACAGGACGACTGCACCGTACTGAGGGGAGGATGGATGGGGCCATGTATCGTGAGATCTTGGCCAACAACCTCCTTACCTCAGTAAGAGCATTGAAGATGGGTCGTGGCTGGGTCTTCCAGCATGACAACGACCCGAAACACCAAGCCAGGGCAACTAAGGAGTGGCTCTGTAAGACGCATCTCAAGGTCCTGGAGTGGCCTAGCCAGTCTCCAGACCTGAACCCAATAGAAAATCTTTGGAGGGAGCTGAAAGTCCGTATTGTCCAGCAACAGCCCCGAAACCTGAAGCATCTGGAGAAGGTCTGTATGGAGGAGTGGGCCAAAATCCCTGCTGCAGTGTGTGCAAACCTGGTCAAGAACTACAGGAAACGTATGATCTCTGTAATTGCAAACAAAGGTTTCTGTACCAAATATTAAGTTCTACTTTTCTGATGTATCAAATACTTATGTCATGCAATAAAATGCAAATTAATTACTTAAAAATCACACAATGTGATTTTCTGGATTTTTTTAGATTCCGTCTCTCACAGTTCAAGTGTACCTTTGATAAAAATTACAGACCTCTACATGCTTTGTAAGTAGGAAAACCTGCAAAATCGGCAGTGTATCAAATACTTGTTCTCCCCAATGTATATTTCTATGGTAACGAATCCTCCAGAACAAACCTGCTCCGGGGCAGGCTAACTCAGGGATAACTCTACTTATCCTGAATGAAGTATCAGAGGACCAATAAAATCAGATTCCCTCCCTCTTGCAAAGATTGCATTATCATCCCCTTCATTTGAGAAAGACAGATTAAATCATTTTTGTATCAAATATTTTTTTGTGTGTAAAAAAAAAATAGTGAAATGTTAAAACACCAAGTCATTTAGTAATGACAGAAAACATTTTAAACTTCACGCACAGTAAAACTTTCGTATGACAAATACAATTATTATGATACAATTTAGAGGTCGACCGATTAATCGGAATGGACGATTAATTAGGGCCGATTTCATGTTTTCATAACAATCGGTAATTGCCATTTTTGGACACCGATTATGGCCGATTACATTGCACTCCACGAGGAGACTGCGTGGCAGGCTGACTACCTGTTACGCGAGTGCAGCAAGGAGCCAAGGTAAGTTGCTAGCTAGCATTAAACTTATCTTATAAAAAACAATCAATCTTAACATAATCACTGGTTAACTACACATGGTTGATGATAGTACTAGTTTATCTAGCTTGTCCTGCGTTGCATATAATCGATGCGGTGCCTGTTAATTTCTCATCGAATCACAGCCTACTTCGCCAAACGGGTGATGATTTAACAAGCGCATTTGCGAAAAAAAGCACTGTCGTTGCACCAATGTACCTAATGTACCATAAACATCAATGCCTTTCTTTAAAATCAATACACAAGTATATATTTTTAAACCTGCATATTTAGTTAATATTGCCTGCTAACATGAATTTCTTTTAAGTAGGGAAATTGTGTCACTTCTCTGGCGTTCTGTGCAAGCACAGTCAGGGTATATGCAGCAGTTTGGGCCGCCTGGCTCGTTGCGAACTGTGTGAAGACCATTTCTTCCTAACAAAGACCGTAATTAATTTGCCAGAATTGTACATAATTATGACATAACATTGAAGGTTGTGCAATGTAACAGTAATATTTAGACTTAGGGATGCCACCCGTTAGATAAAATACGGAACGGTTCCGAATTTCACTGAAAGAAACGTTTTGTTTTCGAAATGATAGTTTCCGGACTTGACCATATTAATGACCTAAGGCTCGTATTTCTGTGTGTTATTATGTTATAATTAAGTCTATGATTTGATATAGCAGTCTGACTGAGCAGTGGTAGGCAGCAGCAGGCTTGTAAGCATTCATTCAAACAGCACTTTCCTGCATTTGCCAGCAGCTCTTCAAGCTTTGAGCTGTTTATGACTTCAAGCCTATCAACTCCCGAGATTTAGACTGGTGTAGCCGAAATGAAATGGCTAGCTAGTTTGCGGGGAGCGCGCTAATAGTGTTTCAATCAGTGACGTCACTTGCTCTGAGACCTTGAAGTAGTTGTTCCTCTTGCTCTGCAAGGGCCGCGGCTTTTGTGGAGCGATGGGTAACGATGCTTCGAGGGTCGCTGTTGTTGATGTGTGCAGAGGGTCCCTGGTTCGAGGCGAGGAGAGGGACAGAAGCTATACTGTTACACTGGCAATACTATAGTGCCTAAAAGAACATCCAATAGTCAAAGGTATATGAAATACAAATGATATAGAGAGAAATAGTCCTATAATTCCTATAATAACTACAACCTAAACTTCTTACCTGGGAATATTGAAGACTAATGTTAAAAGCTTTCATACCTTCTCACGTTCTGAGCAAGGAACTTAAACGTTAGCTTTTTTACATGGCACATATTGCAGTTTTACTTTCTTCTCCAACATTTTGTTTTTGCATTATTTAAACCAAATTGAACATGTTTCATTATTTATTTGAGGCTAAATTGATTTTATTGATGTATTATATTAAGTTAAAATAAAAGTGTTCATTCAGTATTGTTGTAATTGTCATTATTACAAATAAAAAATATATATGAAAAAAAAATTAAAAAAAATAATAATAAATCGCCCGATTAATCGGTCTGGGCTTTTATTGGTCCTCCAATAATCGGTATCGGCATTGAAAAATCATAATCGGTCGACCTCTAATACAATTATTTTATCGATAGGAGTGGGAAACAAGGTGCTCATGCATTGATAAGCACACCAAAGAGAAGAAGGCATTTCTAAAAGACCATTTCACACCATAGCCTTTTGAATTTGCAAGATAACTTTTGCTTCATTTTGATTTCGGCACAAATTAAAACGTGGCACTGACTTTCCCATTAATAAATGCTTCAGCATTGTCTCAATGAAGAGTTCGGTGTTCGACTAACCACGTGGGATATGCACGTGCAGTTACAAGCCTGCTAGAGTTAGCGGCGTGTATATGGATGAAGCCTGAGCTGGAATGTGAGGCTACTTGAAGCTGGTTAGCTTTAGAAAACCCTGAGTAGATCTTGCTTGCTCAGTAGGATACCCCTCAGATTATATATTTTCTTCGCATTTTGAATTTAATCAAATAGTGCAATTTGGCCAGTTTTGTTAATTCTTACAAAGTAAATGGGTCAATTACAGTAAAAAGTTAATAGGTCAAATTAATGTTTTCCATTAACTAAGACGCAGCTGCTGTTTTACCGGTTGTGAGGATTTCCCCCAACAGATTGTGGTGAAGAAACAGACTTTTGCTTTCATTTCAAATTATTCAAGTTTGAAGTACAGTATATTATCGAGTCACAGCTGGTTGATTTCAAGACTAGTAAGAGAGGAGTAAAAAATAAAAATAGTTATGAAACTCACAACATCTGACACTTCACCCTAATGGTCATAGCTACAGTATTTCTGTATTGCCATTTTTACTTTCTTTCACTTCCACTCCACAACATGGACAATGGAGATTTCATTAAAACAAAACGACAAAGAACCTACCCACACCTGCTGAAAAGTGTTAGACCGCAGTTGGTGCATATTTTAAAGTGAAGTGTACAGGCTGACAACATCAATACAAACCATTGAGCTGACACCAAACAGAAAGAATAATACAATTCAACTGTACTTGATTGATTGTTTGATTACATGGGCAGTGGGTAACTTGGATCAGAGAAGGGCCCTGTTAAATTGGACACTTGTGGGATGAACCCTGCTGGGATTGGCTGTTGATATGATTGACAGATGTAAAACCCTTTGATGATTGACTGGTGCTGTTACTGACAGTTGTGCCTACCTATCTTCTCCATGTTTGCGTGGGTAGACAGGAAGCCCTGCTGCAGGAGTGTCTCTCTGGTCTCCTCATCCTCCACCTGAATCTCAGACACCATGTTACACGGTACGTAACCGTGACGACCATTCAATTCACCGTGGTAGAACCCGTCTGAGTCTTTATCTCCGTAGATCTGTACAGGATAATGGAGGATGGGGAAGGTGAAGAGAGAAAACAAGATGGCTGCCGTTAGGTTGCGCTATTACTGTCTTAACTTATTAATAGAAGAAGCTTAACATGGATAAACGTTTTGCCTTGAACAGCCTATAATTAATGATAGATTAGATGAGAGAGTGTGTAAAACATGGTGCTAGGGATATCACTATTCCAGCAGGCAATACTATAATTTTAACCAGTTGGGGCCATACCTTGATGATCTGTCCCTCTCTGAAGGGCAGTTCCTCCTCAGCGGCATCAGGGTTCGGGGACATGTTAACCGGGTCGTAGGGGAACAGCGCTACAAAGATACGCACCTCGTTGTCTCCTATAGGCCGCACAGGCTCCATGCTCTCTTCATGCAAACACACAAACAGATCCGACATTATTTGGAGCAACAGCTAGCCTAAGCATTGCGATGCATACACCTGGATTTGCCTGGTCATACACACCCACACACATCCCCCACGCCCACAGTTCTCGAAATCCACACGGAAGAGCCCACTCCCACTCCCCCAACAGGCTTGGGCCAGTTCTGACTGCATATGTGTGTATATGGATGTGGGTACACAGACCTGCCAGTCACTGCGCCCCCTTATGATGAATTCAGACGTTTTTGTGGCCCCCACCCCCATTAGAGTTGCCCATCACTGGTCTATGTGATGTAGGGATCAAGATGACTGATTACCTAGACCTATATGCAGGCCTATAGGGCAGTGTAGGGAATGTGAACTGCTGTAGATAACTAGGACTTAAGCTGCACCAATGAGACAAGGTTCGATCTCATTAGGAGGGATCAGCCCATCTGTATGTAGCAACAGTCAGACTATAGGCAAGCAGAGCAGAGCTGACAGGAAGAAATAGACCACATTTATATCCTCTGTCTGTATAGATATTTGGAGATACTGTATGTGAGAACAACATCTTCGCTGATCCCTCCCTCCCTCTCTAGTGTCGTGGGGGCGTACGCGCAGAGTGCATGTGTGTGTGTGTCCTATATATGTATCTGCATATTCCTTGTTCTTCCACCTGCCGCTGATAATAGCAGAAATATATCTGTGAGCTTTTCCATGAGAACACAGCTGTGAGATTGAAAGAGGGAGAGAAAGAGAGTGATAGAGGCAGAACGAGAGACAGGAGGGATGGAAAAAGTGAGAGAGAGAGAGAGAGAAAGATGCAGAGAGAGACTCCAGCTTGGTTGGTTTCACTGTGGGCTAATCTAGGGTACTATTTTCATGGTTGTCTCTTCCTCTCATCCATCTCATGACAAGCCATTTTGAAGTTAAGCCGGTTCTAAGCTTACAGGCCATCTCTCGCTCTCCCCAATCACCCTATCCCCCCCCCCACACACACACACAAACTCAGAATCTAACATCCTGGTGTCTTTCTCAGAGAGAGAGAGACAGAGACAGGCAGACCAACAGAGGCAGACGGCAGACAGAGAGAGAGGAAGAGATAGATAGATCGCAGAACAAGAGAGACAGAGATAAAGAGAGAGAGAGCGCTCGAGAGGGGGGGTGGGGGGGGGGGGGGTGAGAAGAAGGATGAGGAATGAGATTCTGACCATTGAGCTCCTGCCTGGCCTCTGCCCTGGTCAGCTTAGGAGAGAGCTCAGCCTGTCCGCTCCACCCAGCACTAGCCTCCATTGACGGGTCTCTGCCAGGCTCCTGGTCAACATAAACACACACACACAGACAGTCAGTCAGAGAGAAAGACAGCAGCACATAAGACAATAACTTGCATTCAGGTTGTACAGTAAGGGACTGCAGGGTTAGAGACATGAGTAGTATGCAATAAGGATCAGGTGTTTTTTCAGGCCTTGTGCAGCTTGAATGAGTCTGGAGAAGCAACGGTGTCGTCAGACAGACAGACAGACAGACGCTAGGATCTCAGATAAAGGGGACATGCGACGCATGACAAGCCAACTACACAGACGCCGGTAGAGAAGAGGGAATTTAAATACAGCCACGGGGTACAACGAGTGAGAACACACCCATTCTGCTGCAGCAGCTGCAATGGCCTGGAGGGCAGGTTTTCCCCGGCGCAGGGCCAGCGTGAGGGGGTCAGGCGGTGACCCCTCCACCCACCACTCAGAACTCATCTGCTCCACCACCACCTCCCCGCGTTCCCCGCGGTCATAGGTTAATGGATCCTCCTCGTCAGTCCCATACTCAATGTCGATCTCTGCTACCGAGCCCACAGGGGACTTGACCGTCCGTACGGTCTTGCTGACTAGGTAGGAGCATGGTGCGTGGCCGGTGGCCTGGGACGTTAACGCAGCGACCGCCATCTGACTCCGTAGCAAGGCTTCTCTTCTGAGCCTGTCCCCTAGCCCGCCTACCAGGGCAACCGTCCCCACTCCGTTCCTTCCCCCACTGCTGTGGACCTTCTGGGGGGCCTGACGCACCCACATCTCCTTACTGGGCCCGAGGACCAGCTCCCCCTCCTCAGGGTAGCTGATGCTGTCTACTGTGTCTGCGTAGTGGACCCTGTGCTGGGGCCGAGCCCTGACAACAGCACCACCACTGTGTCTGGGTAAAGGCTCTTTGGCTTCAGCTCTGCTGCTGTGGTGGTGGTGGTGGTGAGGCTGGTCTCGGGTTCTGTGGTAGTGGGGGTCATCGGGGTGGAGGTGTGTGCGGCTGGGCCTGGCTTGGGACTGTCTTCGGTGGCGACGGTGATTATAGTCCTCGTCCACGCTGTTGTCCTCTTCATCAGTGACCTCTGGGATGCTGAACAGGTGCTTGTTGAGGTGATAATGACCGTGATGGTAGTGGTAGGCCTGAGCGTGGGCCTGTGGAGGAAGCTTCAGGATACTCTCCAGAATCTCCTCGTCACTGTCCGGCACCTCCCACTGGTCTGGCTACAGGGGTCATGGGTCAAGGGTCACAGAGGAGAGGGTGTCACAGGTTGAAGGTAAGAGGTTGGATGTAGGATATGGAGATAGGAGTTCAGGAAGGAGGCGGATGTGAGCAGGTTGGGCAGGGCATGGTGGCATAAGGTAGGGGTGAAGTGTGACATACAAAAAAAAAAGAATCAAAACAGTGAGTGAATTCAAGAATGAAAGAGGGAAAGTAAAGCAAACGTAACAAAAACAGAGGCTGTCCTCCTCAGCAAGATCAGTAAAATCAAGTGTTTGTAGTGAATGTTTACCCTGTCGGCCCCTGTGGTGTATCCCCGGGCCAGGGCGGGTCCAGGGGGGTCTGAGTACATATCCTCCTCCTCTTCCTCCAGGATATCAGACAGGTCCGAGCCCCTACTGTTCTCTGTTGCACCGTACAGAGGCTCCACCAGGCCTACCGCATAACCCTGACACACAGAGCACAACCACACAGTACAAGGACAGGCTTAGAGCATGTGGAATAACCAATCATGTCAATACAAATGAAACGTAAATTGACAAGGTAAATCCTCCAAATGCTCATTTTCATAGTAGGAAATGTTACTATGAACGTTGGTATGTCTTGGTATAATGCCACTATCCTCAATGCTCTTTAGTCCAGGGGTTCCATTTTGATATCTGAAAGTTTGCACGACCCCAACCATTTAAAAGAAATGATGTAATTAACATCCAATGTTTACTTTTTTATTTGTGGCTATGACAGTCAATAGCAAATGAGTCTAACATAATCTCTCTTATCTCACCACCACTAATGAGATGGGTGTGCTTGATGCATGTCCAGTCAGAGCTTCTCAAAGTCAGGGGGCGTGGTTGACGGTACGCACCTCGTCTCTGCTGTCACATCCAACCTGGATACATTTTTTATATGCAGACGAGAGCACTGAATCCAGCTTCACACAGATATGAGCTGATGAAGGGTACCATGAGTTTTAATGCTCAGAGGGAGACGGAAGTGTATTCCCTTTGAGTCAGGAATCAAAACTCCTCCGTAGTGACCTGTAAATGCATTGTCTGCTGCATTCGGTCCCATGACAGCTCGATCAGCTGTTTGACTTCACTTACCGGCATGTCAACTGAACCAGGATCACAGTCAAACTGATTGGAAAGCAGGTCCCAAAGTGCTATTCCAAGCATTGGAGGTTAGCAGTCATCACTCATGTGGGACACTTACTGATGATGTTTTCTGTTAGAAACATGCACAGCCGAGGGAATCGTTCGCTTTCGAAAAACTCTCTCCAATAAGAATTATTTTCTATCTGACAAAGGTATTAATGTGAGTTTCTGTGCCTCGACATTCTCACACTTTATTTTCCGGTAATATCAAAGTCTGCAATATTGTGTGGTTTCATAACGTAGCAGGCCTATCCATTCACAATGGAACGATTCAAGCGCAATTGTCAAGTGCGGCCTTTTTTAGGGGTCACGACCCCTAGTCTAAAGCACCATGTTGATAAATACGAGGTAATGATCCCACAGCCTTTCCTAGACCTAGATGAGTTACTGGTTCATCTAGACAAGGGGTGAGGCTGGATGAGAAAGAGTTGAGAAAGGCTGGGTGAGAAAGAGTTTATTTCGGCAATGAACATCATCAGAGGATTAAAGCACAGAGTACTAGCCAATGTGAGGGGAACATTGTAACAATAAAGAACACAGAGATGCCGTGCGTATTGCATCTGCCCAGAAAACTGGCAATGATATTTAATGTTATCACATTCCAAAAAAGCACAGTCAGTACTAAATAACTAACTAACCAACCTGTGGCTGCCTGCTGAAGCCTGGGTCCTTCTCCTGCCTGAGGAACTCCTCCATGGACACCAGGCGTGTGGTCGACCTCTCCATGGAGTAGTCTGGTTCTGACTCCAGGGGAGAGGGGGCTTTGGGGGGCTGGAGAGAGTGTCTGTCCTGGGGTGGGGTGGGGCAGGGCTCAGGGGTTGAAAGGTTTGCACGGGAGTAGTCCTCCATGGGGAGAAAGTCTGTGATGGACATGACAGGACGGGGAGCTCCAGGGATTTCTGTGACTGCTCTGCTCTGCTCCATGGCTGCTGCTGGGACTAGGCCTGGGACTGGACTCTGGCTGGGGGGCAAGGCTGCATTGACCTGGAGAACAGACAGGCGTACATACAACATACACTTAGTTAAAATAGTTATAATAACGTAAACTAGATAATAACATACATCTAGTACTATATATTTTAGAGCAGTTGCAAGGCTCCAGACTGAGACCATTTAGTCGCATTTTGCGATTCTTAGGCTGTGTGAGTAAAATGTTTGATTGGCCGGATCGGTGCGAACTGCAAATTCAAGCTGGTCACTCAAAACATATTTTGGGGCAGCTAAAAGCATGATTTGATAAAACAGTAGTCTAAAGTGCATTATTTTCCTGATCCCTGCATGAAAGTGTCTGTTTCTCCTTTCCCGCTGAGTAGGCTAGTGGGAGAGAAAAATTATTGCAACATAAAAAAAATGCATTTGCGCCAAAATAAACGTTTTGAAAGCAGCTGTGCCTGTTGGTGAGAAGAGGGTCTCAGCTTTCTGCAGGTATTACTCTCAACATTGACGGTGTGCGGAGACTGCAAAGGCTATAGACATAAATGGGTATGCTGCAAAGTTTTTAGGACGTTACATTTACTGTTACATTCATCAATTACACGGCTAACTAGCAACATATTATATTTAGCGATCTACCTAATGCATTTTGAGTTTCCACTTCCTCAGATGGTGAATTAGGCCCAAATTAATTACCTTATGTGATATTTAATTTATACACACAACATTTTGCTAAGCAAATTAATCTCTATTGAACAGAATAAATGTGCAATTCTGCAATTTATATTGACAGTAAAATATAGAAACAATAGAGTAATTGTCAACCCAAAATTCATGACAATCACTAGTTTAGGTTACACATAAAAATATATTGATCATGCAACCCTGCTTGAACACGTTTCATGAATCATACCATCTCAGTAGCACTGCGAATTACTTTATAAGATGATTGCAATTTTTTTACTATTGTGTGATGCCGCAACAAAGTTTGGTGCGACCGAATAATGGCCTTGTGCCACAAACTGAAAATGTTAGTGTCACCAGTGTCACCACAGGAAAAAAGTAAGTCTGGAGCCATGAGGTGAGTTCTAGAGTTCTAGATGAGAGTTTTAGAGGAGGTGTTGTTGCATTACTGTAAGTACCGTTGTGTTGATGTGAGAGGCTGGTGGTAGCATGGCCTGAAAGGCTGGTTGTATTGGTGGTGACATCATAGCCTCATAGGCTGATGGTACTGATGGCAACTTGGCCTGATAGTTTGGTGCTACTAGAGGTGACATGGTGGCCTCATGCACTGCCAAGGCATCCCGAGGGGGAACAGGAGACTTTGCTAAGGGGTTGGCCCAGGCCTCTGCGTACGAGGCAGCGAGTGGGGAGGAGGCCTCTGTGTGGAGGGTGTGGACTGGGGGAGAGTTGGCAGAGGGCAGCCCCCCGTTAGGGACCATGGCGTGTGCGTCTAGCGGCGGTGAGGCCGTGGCGTAGGGTAGCGTGGAGACTTTGGCAGCTGAGTTCCCATAGGACGGGGATTGGGGCTGTACGGGTGGTGATGAAGACAAGAAGGGGGGTGACTGGTGGACAGGGGGTGACTGGTAGGGTGGTGACTGGTGAACGGGGGGTGACAAGGAGCAAGGGGCGGAGGTAGCCGAGGCCTGGTCCGTCATGATGGCGGCTAGCTTGGCGGGCACGTTGACTGGCACAGAGTCAGTGGACTCCCCGTGGCCGGACATGGTGCGCACGGTGAGCTGATGGGCCGTCATAAGGGACTGGATTTGAGACGGGCCCATTAGGGCACTGCCTGCCGTGGGGGATGACACTTCCAACACCTAGGGTATGGCAGAAGAGGAGATGGGTAGTGTCAGCAGCACAGACACATACTCTCTACACAAAATATATTCACAGCAAACAGTCCTACACATTATCTTCACAGCAAAACAGTCCTACACATTATCCTCACAGCAAAACACTCCTACACATTATCCTCACAGCAAAACACTCCTCACACACACTATCCTCACACAGAGACGTAAAACACTTCTGACTAAAAGGATATAAAAGTCAGCGGCATAGGACAAGCCATTATCACAGATACTGTTCACAGCCCAAGCTGAAGCACTGCAAATACCATGGCACATTTAAACACAAACCAGCGTCTTGAGGAAGAGAGCAACAGACTCAATGGGTCTTTAGAGCACAGAACCTCTCTGAAAACACTGGCTTGACAGACACACCGATTCAAACTCATTTACCTCTTAGCATAATTTCAACCCCATTACATCCAAAACCTTAAACACTCTCCTCTGTTTCCAGTGCATTCAGGTGCAGAAACACAACACTACAGTTATTGCCTTTTTCTTGTCAGCATAGATGGTGTATCCGGTAACGCGTACTCCGTTGGAGGTCCCAGCAGCATCGATGGTGACAGGCAGCCAGCTGATAAGGGCGATTCCCGGGGAGGGCCCCTGCTCCAGCTGCACATCCAGAGGAGCATCAGGGGGACCTGGGAGTGGAGGTAATACATATTAGAAGACAAGCTAATCTTAGGTCTTAAACAGGGCCTGATTTCATTTGTCCTCTCTAATCAAGGCCTGTTTTAAAGACCTGGGAACACCAGGTGAGTGGAATATATTTTCATGTAAAAAATTTAAAATCGGCAGTTCTTCAGCTATCTCTCTACCCTGGTTACTCACTTACCTGCGGCCAGCACGGTAAAGGTAGTGGTGGCGGTCTTGTGTTCCCGCCTCTCCTGGGGAAGCTCCCAGGGGGTTTGGTGTGGCCGAGCCTCCACCTTGACCGTGTAGTGCAGGCTGGGCGTAAGGTTACTGAGACACAGCGAGTAGCTGCCAGCCTTCACCAGCTCCATCTCCTCCTCGTTCAAGGACACAATGTGCACATAGTTACTGTTGCTGGGCAGCCACGACAGGCTGGCCGAGGTGGCGGTAACACGGTCGACTCTGAGCTGGGTGGGCGCCACACATACGTCCCTGCCCACCAGCATGGAGCAACGGAGCTGGTCTGAGCTGCCGCGCTCAGTCAGGCTCTGCACAGACACTCGATAGGCCTTGAGATTGACGTCTAGTCTCTCTAGGACAGCTTTAGTCTGAGAGCCGAAGGGCACGTTGAGCCTCAGCTCCTGGTCCACGTACACATTGTAGCTCCACACATTGCCCCAGCCCGCTGGCACCAGCGGCCCATCCCAGCCAATGATGATGCTCTTGGCCAGCTGCTTGATGAGGGTGAGCTTGCGCGGGTAAGGCACAGTGTCCACCCCCACCTCCAGGTCTAGGTCCAGGCCGTTGGTGAGGGGGGCTGGGGAGAGGAGGGGACGGGGGGAGGGGTCCGTGGGGGCCGGGACTTGCTCCCCTGAGGGGAAAGAGACAGATAGGGGACCTGGGTTGGAGGCTGCAAACGTAGGGTCGGTCCTCTCAGAGGTACCTGGGCTCCCCAGGCGGAGGTGGTGCTGGTGGCTGGCACTGTGCAGGCTGCTGTCCAGCAAGGAGTTGTGGGATATGTCCGTGCCCTCTGGAACGTGGGCGCTCATCATGTCGTCATCTGAGACGCGCTCCACAAAGTTGGAGGGGACCAGCCCTCTCCGCCCGTCCATCAGCTCACCTGCAGGGGGACACAGAGAGACAGACTTGTGTTTGGTATGTCGACACTAAAAACCTTGACCGTGTTAAAATGTCAGTGTTAAAATGGGAACTTTCAGTGTAAAAAAAAATCGAACTTTATAAAACTGTTATGAAATTAAAGTGGGCAGTAGAAAAAATAACAAAGTGTCATCCCAGCCCCTGTTTTGGTAAAAAGCTACAGGATGGATTTGGAGAAATGTAACCACTCAAATTCAAATTCAGATGCAAGGACTGACCATCCATGATATCAAAATTATAGTTTGAACCATGTTTTGATGCTATATAGGGTTTGTTAACGTTGTTTACAAACATTGGCGTAAAACAACCTTATTTTTGCGGTTTTGATGGAGTAAAACAGTTGAATTAAGCTCATGAGGCATTTATACGTTATTTTCTTTAAGAATTAATGTTTTGGATGTAGCAACTGCTGATTGCCCCTTTAAGGTTTTGGAGAAGGCTCACCTTCATAGAAGCCGTCGTCATCCATACCGCCATAAACATAGATGTACTCCCCAGCGGTGAGTGGCAGCTCCACCTCTGGGTTATCATTTGGACCATCATAGGGGTTATAGCTTGGGAAAAATAAAGTCACATTATCATGTATTATAAACATTACCCATCTAATCGCATTGTTACAGTTGAATGCTGAGATAAGACAAAAACGAATAACATTCTTAGTGAGAGAAAAAAAATATCATAACTGGTCTCCAATTCAATCTACTAAATTCCGAAGGCATACTACTAAATAGTATGCCTTCGGTATTTAGTGAAGGCATACTGCTGCTTTGGCCAAATCTGTGTCTGTCAGTCCTTACCTGTATCTGCCGATGAAGACCTGTAGCTTGGCGGCTCCTCTGAGAGCGGTGTACGGTGCTGGGGACACATCAATGTCCAATTCCTCCACTTCACTGGCCGTGTCAACCTTAGAACATGACAGTCAACAAATGAGGCCACTGGTACCCTGTTATACTGGCTGGCTCAGTTGGTAAGAGCTTGGTGCGAGCAATGTCCATTCATAGCAATGTCCATTCCTAGCCAGGTTCAATTCCTACAGTTTCACATATTCATACAAAAAACATATGGAACACTGGAATGTAAGTGGCTTTGGATAAAAGTGCTTCCTTAGTGTTATATACAGTGGGGAGAACAAGTATTTGATACACTGTCGATTTTGCAGGTTTTCCCACTTACAAAGCATGTAGAGGTCTGTAATTTTTATCATAAGTACACTTCAACTGTGAGAGACGGAATCTAAAACAAAAATCCAGAAAATCACATTGTATGATTTCTAAGTAATTCATTTGCATGTTATTGCATGACATAAGTATAGACCTCTACATGCTTTGTAAGTAGGGAAACCTGCAAAATCGGCAGTGTATCAAATACTTGTTCTCCCCACTGTATATAATTTCTACTGGAACCTTGAGCTGCCAGCAGGTCAACATCTTCCCAACACCTGGCTGGACCAATGCCTCCTGAAGAGTAGAAGGCTAGGGCCACACGCAGGATATGTTTTTCTGCCATTGACTTACTCCCTCAGAGATTGTGCAATGAGATTTATGTATAATGTGGGCAATGGGCACAATTCACAGTGGATTGGGACACTGGCCACTAACAAGCTGCTTATACGGAATGTTCTCTTCTCTGAAAATGCTCCCTTTAATACCACACAGTATCAGCTTAATGATCTGACTGCCTATGTTTACCTCTGGCTAATACTGTAGGCAACTAGATTCAGCCATGGGACAGTTTTTGTCCAGAACATGACTATAATCGGGTAAAATGAAGCGGAGAGGGGTGTGCATCATTGTTAACAGCAGCCAGTGCGCAACCTCTAATGATAAGGAAGTCTCAAGTTTTTGCTCGCCGGAGTTAGAATACCTCATAATAAGCTGCAGACCATACTATTTACCAAGAGAGTTTTCATCTATATATTTCGTAGCTGTCTATTCACCAACACAAACCGATGCTGGCACTAAGACCGCACTCAACGAGCTGTAGAGGGCCATAAGCAAACAAGAAAATGCACACCCAGAGGCGGCACTTCTCGTGGCCGGTGATTTTAATGCAGGGAAACTGAAATCCGTTTTACCTTATTTGTAGCTGCATGTCAGCTGTGCATTAACCGTTACTCTCTTGCGGGAATTCCACTAACAGTCCTTTGTAGCCAAATGTAGCTGCTGCTCATTCCGTTTGCTCGAAAATTGATAAATGGTTAAAAAAAGTAAGGCCACATCCATAGATACACATACCAGCTCTACTGGTAGTACTCCTACCAACAGTACTACACCTGCACCTGTCGTCGATACAAGTTGTTCTGATTCCACGAGCACATTCAATGCTAGCATTAGTAATTCTACATTTGTTGTTAGCCCAGCTAACATGGACACTGACAGTTGTGAATCTGATGCAGCCGAAGTGCTACTGCCCCCTTACCCGGGAAAGCACCGAACAACAGACAGGGACGTTGGACCATCGAAGAGGCGCAAATATGATGAGAACTACATTGATTTGGGGTTCACATATGGGGAGTAGTGCCTTTCCTCAGCCACAGTGTGTTATATGTGCAAAAGTACTATCTCACAACTCAATGAAAACTTCACTCTTGCGCAGACATTTAGAAATAAAACATGCCAACTTAAACATAAGCCACAGTTTTTGAGAGAGAATTAAGACGACTGAGTAACAGATACCATTAATAACAAGTGTCTTATATGGAGAGCTACAGAGTTTCTAGGACAGGCAAGCCCCATACTATTGTGGAGTACTTAATTCTTCCTGCTGCCGTGGATATGGCTGGGACATTGCTGGGGGAAAAGGCCAAAAAAACTATACAGACAATGCCTTCATCAAACAACACTGGTTCACGACGCATCAGTGACATGGCAGGAGATGTTTTGAAACAATTACTGCTTCGCATACAAGCTAGTGAATTATATGTTACAGCTGAATGAGTCAACAGACGTGGCGGGCTTGGCACAGCTCCTGGTATATGTCTGTTACAGCTGGATGAGTCAAAAGACGTAGCGGGCTTGGCACAGCTCCTGGTATATGTTCGTTACATTTATGGGGGGTCAATTAAGGAAGACATCCTCTTCTGCAAACCACTGGAAACCAGGACAACACGAGAGGATATTTTTAAAGTACAGGACAGCTTTGTGACATCAAATGGACTTTGGTGGTCAAGATGTGCTGGTATCTGTACTGATGGAGCAAAAGCCATGACAGTGAGACATAGTGGAGTGGTAACGCGCGTGCAAGCAGTTGCTCCCGACGCCACTGCAGGATCCGCCGAGAGGCTCTTGCTACCAAGGGAATGCCTGACAGCTTGAAAGACGTTTTGGACACTACAGTGAAAATGGTTAACTTTGTTAAAGCAAGGCCCCTGAAATCTTGTGTATTTTCTGCACTATGTAACTCTTTTACAACATACAGAGGTGCGCTGGTTATCAAGGGGCAAAACACATTTTTTATATACATTGCTCAAAAAAATAAAGGGAACACTAAAATAACACATCCTAGATCTGAATGAATGAAATATTCTTATTAAATACTTTTTTCTTTACATAGTTGAATGTGCTGACAACAAAATCATACAAAAATGATCAATGGAAATCAAATTTATCAACCCATGGAGGTCTGGATTTGGAGTCACACTCAAAATTAAAGTGGAAAACCACACTACAGGCTGATCCAACTTTGATGTAATGTCCTTAAAACAAGTCAAAATGAGGCTCAGTAGTCTGTGTGGCCTCAGTAGTGTCTGTGCCCTCCCTACAACGCCTGGGCATGCTCCTGATGAGGTGGCGGATGGTCTCCTGAGGGATCTCCACCCAGACCTGGACTAAAACATCCGCCAACTCTTGGACAGTCTGTGGTGCAACGTGGCGTTGGTGGATGGAGCGAGACATGATGTCCCAGGTGTGCTCAATTGGATTCAGGTCTGGGGAACGGGTGGGCCAGTCCATAGCATCAATGCCTTCCTCTTGCAGGAACTGCTGACACACTCCAGCCACATGAGGTCTAGCATTGTCTTGCATTAGGAGGAACCCAGGGCCAACCACACCAGCATATGGTCTCACAAGGGGTCTGAGGATCTCATCTCGGTACCTAATGGCAGTCAGGCTACCTCTGGCGAGCACATGGAGGGCTGTGCGGCCCCCCAAAGAAATTCCACCCCACACCATGACTGACCCACCGCCAAACCGGTCATGCTGGAGGATGTTACAGGAAGCAGAACGTTCTCCACGGCGTCTCCAGACTGTCACGTCTGTCACATGTGCTCAGTGTGAACCTGCTTTCATCTGTGAAGAGCACAGGGCGCCAGTGGCGAATTTGCCAATCTTGGTGTTCTCTGGCAAATGCCAAACGTCCTGCACGGTGTTGGGCTGTAAGCACAACCCCCACCTGTGGACGTCGGGCCCTCATACCACCCTCATGGAGTCTGTTTCTGACCGTTTGAGCAGACACATGCACATTTGTGGCCTGCTGGAGGTCATTTTGCAGGGCTCTGGCAGTGCTCCTCCTGCTCCTCCTTGCACAAAGGCGGAGGTAGCGGTCCTGCTGCTGGGTTGTTTCCCTCCTACGGCCTCCTCCACGTCTCCTGATGTACTGGCCTGTCTCCTGGTAGTGCCTCCATGCTCTGGACACTACGCTGACAGACACAGCAAACCTTCTTGCCACATCTCGCATTGATGTGCTATCCTGGATGAGCTGCACTACCTGAGCCACTTGTGTGGGTTGTAGACTCCGTCTCATGCTACCACTAGAGTGAAAGCACCGCCAGCATTCAAAAGTGACCAAAACATCAACCAGGAAGCATAGGAACTGAGAAGTGGTCTGTGGTCCCCACCTGCAGAACCACTCCTTTATTGGGGGTGTCTTGCTAACTTCCTATAATTTCCACCTGTTGTCTATTCCATTTGCACAACAGCATGTGAAATTTATTGTCAATCAGTGTTGCTTCCTAAGTGGACAGTTTGATTTCATAGAAGTGTGATTGACTTGGAGTTACATTGTGTTGTTTAAGTGTTCCCTTTATTTTTTTGAGCAGTGTATTTTTTTAAAATTCTGAGACACGCTTAAAGTTATTTTTACTGGCCATAATTTTCACTTGTCTGACCGTTTGCATGATGCCGAGTTTCGCACACGACTGGCCTATCTTGGTGATGATTTTTCTCGACAGAATGATCTGAATCTAGGATTACAGGGACTCTACTCAACAATATTTAATGTGCAGGACAAAATTGAGGCTATGATTAAGTTGGAGCTCATTTCTGTCTGCATTAACAAGGACAACACACAGGTCTTTCCATCATTGTACGATTTTTTGTGTGCAAATGAACTCAAGTTTACGGGACAATGTCAAATGTGATATAGCGAAGCACCGGAGTGAGTTACACATGTACTTTCCCAAAAGAATGACACAAACAACTGGATTCATTATCCCTTTCATGCCCTGCCTCTAGTCCACTTACCAATGTCTGAACAAGAGAGCCTGATCAAAATTGCAACAAGCGGGTTCTGTGAAAATATAATTTAATCAGAAGCCACTGCCAGATTTCTGGACTGGGCTGCGCTCAGAGTATCATGCCTTGGCAAAACAATGCTGTTAAAGCACTGATGCCCTTTGCAACCACGTACCCATGTGAGATTGGATTCTCGGTCTTCACAAAAGCATGAAAACTAAATACAGGCACAGACGACTGTGTAGAAAATGACTTAAGACTGAGACTCTCCAATACAACCCAACATTGCAGAGTTATGTGCATCCTTTCAAGCACACCCTTCTCATTAACCTGTGGTGAGTTATTCACAATTTTCGATGAACAAACAAGGTTTTATATGTATGATGGTCAAATAAAGAGCAAAATTATTGATTATTATTATATTATTATTTGTGCCCTGGTCCTATAAGAGCTCTTTGTCACTTCCCAAGAGTGGGGTTATGACAAAAACTCACTCATTCTTATGTTTAATAAATGTATCGTATAGTATATGTGTGGCATACTTTCGATGATGGCAAAAGACAGCATTTGAGAGTGCGCTGACCCTGGTGCTAGAGGGGGTACGCAGCTGGAGGTTGAGTGTTTGAAGGGGTACGGGACTATAAAAATTTTGGGAACCACTGGCCTAAAGCATTATTCCTCACCTCAAGTTCAACTGTCGATATCCGTTGGTGCGCACTGCCTTCATATCATACACCTGCAGTATAAATATACTTATTGCCTCACCACACCAAACCTTCACAAAGGTTTCACAATTTTATTAGGGTGACATCAAAAGTAAGCCAAGTAAATTTTAATAGGGAAAATACGAGCAGGATGTTATATTGCGGCAAACATTACAGTTGGAACTTAATTTGGCAAAAGAAAATGTCTCAGAATGAAACTAAATAAGCGAGAGAACTATAAGTCTCCAGCTTCAGCGATTTTTGCAATTCATTCCAGTCATTGGCAGCAGAGAACTGGAAGGAAAGGCGGCCAAAGGGGGTGATGGCTTTGGGGATGACAAGTGAGATATACCTGCTGGAGCGTGTGCTACGGGTGGGTGTTGTTATCGTGTCCAATATGTATCGAGGGCCAGCCAACGAGAGCATACAGGTTATCAAGGGATCCAATCATTTTGAACCCCACTGTATGTCTCTGCATACTTGGCAACAGATTTCATAAATAGAAAATATTTTGGGGATTAATTCCTGGTGATTTAATTTTTTAACATTTTAATATCTTAACTAAAAACTTTGGAGGACCCCAAAAAATCACTTGCAGGCGGTTTTGGCCCACTGGCCGCTTGTTGCAGACCCCTGCTGTAGGCCGACATAAACATACAAACAATCGCTGCCAGTAGGATGAAATTCCCCATAGGCTATATTGCACTACATCCCTATATATAGTGCACTACTTTGATAGGGTTCAGATACACACACACAGACACAAACGTTGAGTGTTTTGTTTGTCGACTGGCCGTATGTCTAATTATAGGGTCTGAGTGATACATTATGCATAAACAATAAGTAACAGGCATATTTTTTATCGCTCCCTGCCAGCAAAAAACCTTTTAAGGATAATCACTTACAACTACTACAACCTTAATAATCCACAGCAGTGGGATTATCTCACTAAATATGAGCTTTAGAGAGCTAGCTGCTGCTGGTGCTGCCTGTCCTGACCTGGCTGATTTAGATGGATGAGAGGGAGGGAGGATAAAGATCTACTACAGAGAGACTTAGACCCAACACTGGCTGGCTGGGGCACGCAGGACAGACATCAGCTAGCTACAACACAGAGCTGGACACTGGATGAGGGAGAGGTCTGCTGCTTTAAAACATGGAAGAACTGGTTTAAAAGCCCCAACCCAAAAGGGTCTTATCTTTTGAATTGTATAATACGTGCTGCATTTGTCTTTGGCCAGTATGCTACATGACAGTGCCATGTGAGAGAGAAAGAAAAAGGTTAAGGCACAAAGCTGGACACCGTATGAAAGAAGAGTCCGACCACCCAACCGCAACAGGGTCCTATTCTCTTCTCTCTAGCAATGTATGTGTTGTATTTGCCTTTATTTGTTTAAGCCTAGGCTGTTTGATAGTACAGTGTTAGAGACATGAGAGAAAGGCTAATGACGTTTTTAAATCCATGAAGTCTGACGAGCAAATCCATAGGAATGACTGTGCCATTTTGTTAATCTCAACAAGCAATCTGTCCTAACCAGAGTTGAAAAGGAGGAGGCAATCCATACGAGCTGTTTGATCTTGAGGAATATTTGAACCCAACTAATTGAAAATTGCAGTTATTTTCATGACTAAAGATGTCAGCAGCATGTCTAATGCAAAAAAGTATCTTAATCTCTTTGTGTAGAAGATTATTGTGTGTGTCACTAGTAGATATCCATAGACTTCCAGTCATTGCGCTAACGCTAGTCAGCATTGGCACACGAAACTACCTCTAACTTCCTTCATACTGGAAACCGACATAAAAACAGTAACCACGAGTTCATCTGACTCTGGGGAAGTAGATAAAGGGCCTTATTGCCAAAATCCTGAAGTATCCCTTTAAGCAAAACTCAAATACTAAGCCAATCTGAAATTGTCATCTAGTCCTACCGTTAGTGAGACTACTGTACTATGTTTTTAAGTTGAACAAGAAACTCCCCATATGAATTAAGTAGTGACTTTCCCAATGCAATAAATCAGGATTAAATTATGTTAGAGCTCTCACCTCGTGTGGCGTGGGGCTGGTCCTGCGTGGGCTGTGATGGGGGCTGTGGTGGGACTCGGCCGACTTTGGAGAGAGGTGGGTGGTGTCAGAGACAGACTTGGGGGAGCTGGAGGACTTGGTCAGGCTGATGGTGGGCAGCTCACGGTGCTTGGTGGTGGGGGAGCGCGTGAGACCCGCAGCGTGAGGGGTGGCCCCCATCTGGAGAGTTGCCGCCACATCTACAGGGAGGAGGAAGATACTTCATGAGCAAACAAATCTCTCCGCTTTTTTCATGTTTCATCGAAAGGATAGCGAGAGAGTAACAGGAAAAGTTAGGAGGAGAAAGTGTTCTAGAAGAGCAGCGGGTTGGATTGGAACCCATGTGAGCACAAGTACATGTGTTCTGGAGGCAGTGGCCTAGACAACTGGACCACCTCAGGCTACAAACATACACCCTCTTCTGTGACCTGTTTGTAGTTATCCAATTGGGTGTTGGTGTTCTAGGTCCCTGGCTGATTAAACAGTGAAGTGGAGGGAGTAAAACCCTCCTGTCCCCATCTGTCTCTGTGCTTAGAGGTCACGACCCCCGAGCACAGCACCATTACATGGCACACAGGGGCCAGAAAGAACTAAGGGGCTTAACACATACAGCCCGGATATCACTCACTCACCGTTGTTGACCCACACCTCTGTGTGTGTTTGGGACCTTTGTGTGAGAGGGATTGTATATGTGTGGCATCATTCATACAGCCACTCACTGCAAGCCCCATCAAACCAAACCAATTGATTGTGAATATGTGGATCATTACAATTAACCTAACAGTGATTTCAGGGACCAAGTTACTCAAAAAAAGACCAGGAAAGGGAGTGATAGTGCTCATGGTAGCAGTGACAGTCTCAATGACCCAAGATCTCTAGGAATAGTAGCAGTACATGGTAGCGAGGAGTCCTAAGGGAGAGTCTCTCTCTCCTCCAGACTCCAGAAGTCCATATCATCACCCAGAGAGTTCAAATCATCCCATAGGTAGGCCACCTTGATCTACAACAGAAACAGCACACCTACTGTACATGGCTGGAGGGAGGGAGGGATGGATACAATAGAGATTTGAAGGGATACTTTAAAGCCAGTGGCGGCCAGGATTACAATATATTATGTTCTCAGTCCTGGTCTGCATCAAAGTGAATGCATGCGGAATCCCTTTCAAACATAATCATGTCGATTTAAAAGTAATACCAACAGAATCCTACATGGACATCCAGGGTTGGAATAAGCACTCTTTAGTTTAGCAATCTTCATGTGTACAATCAATCTTGGTAGAAACTATAGACCATATTGGTAAACTGTGCCTGTGGGAGATTCAGTATTAGTAGTTAAAATGAGCCTGAGGGGGCATACAAAGGACATATGAAGATGCATTTATTGGGATGGGGAGTGAATCTCATGAAGGGAATATGAGTATGTGGAATGTATTGGTGTCGTGACAGTAATATGATATGGTTGAATGGTTAGGGTAATATCATGGTAACAACGGTTGCCCTTTGGCATGTATCAGGAACATGATGGTAATAACGGTTGCCATGGTTACCCCCAGCGAGGCCCACACCGTTGGTCAGATGGCAGAGGGCATGGTTAGTGAGGAGTGCGGAGCTGGCCAGGTCCAGTTTGCCGGCCTGCAGTCGGAAGGTCTCCAGCTCATGGCTGAGCAGGCCGAACTGTTCACTCTGGCTGCGACATTTATCCTCCAACTCGCGCACCTTAGACTGAAGACAGCACAGAGAGAGATAGAGGTACACACACACACATACATACAAAGGATTTAGTTTCAGCTCCTAGGCAAACAAAATATCATAGGCTAATGAAAGGGTATTTGTGTGGTGGCCTACTTTGACAATCTGCCTATTTAAAAATGATACTACTGGAATATCAACTTAAAGAAATTGACTTATTATCATATGCATAAACATTAACTTACAAGTACGATCACATTTAGGATCAAATTAAAAGACAAAAAGGCGGGAAAAGGAGTGAGAAGGGTGAATAACAGGTTTCAAGGCCTTAGAAGGAGGTGTTGGTTTTGTGGGTGACAAACAGAATCTGAAGCGTAGCTAGCGTAGTTTGCAGCGAGTTGCATGTCCTCCGACACAGTTCTGCAGCGCTCACAGTCACACTAGCAAAGCCACTACAGAGCCACGGCCACAGCTCAGTCAGAACGCTCTAACAAGGTTTAGCATCAGCCCCCAGTGAGTTTCTATAACTGGCTGCTTTCACTTCCGGTTGTGGTGGGAGTTTCCTGGTAGTGATGTGACAGGGCCCCTAGCTAAACGAAACACACACGCACGTGCACTGACACACACACGTGCACACACACACACACACACACACAGCTTCCTGTCAAACCTCTCACCTACACCACCAAGCACAGCCTGTCCCAAATGACTGCTCAAACTCTAACATGAACCAAGTCACAAAGTGGGAGATAGAGCAAGTAGATCCAGCTAATGTATGACATTTTAGTCATTCATCAGACGCTCACTTACAATTAGTGCATTCATCTTAAGATAACCACAGTCATAGTAAGTACATCTTTCCTCAATAAAGTAGCTAACAGCAAAGTCAGAGCTAGTAAGGGGCGTAAAAAGTCAAGTGCAAGTGTTGGTTCACAAACTTTTTTTGGGGGGGGGGGGGCATGCTACCCGTTCTCTTACGAGATTTGAGTCACTGTGCTGACTATAGGATAGATCAAGCTCCCAATAGTGAGATTCAAAACTACGTTGAGAGGAGAAAGAAAGAAAGAAAGAAAGAAAGAAAGAAAGAGAGAGAGAGAGAGAGAGAGAGAGAGAGAGAGAGAGACAGCAAGAGAGAGAGAGAGAGAGAGAGAGAGCGAGAGAGAGAGAGCAGCAAGAGAGAGGGAAGAGAGCGAGAAGCCCCACTGTCAGGGTCACAGCTCGACTGCCAAGAAAGCAGGCTAACTCTATCTTAACACCTTGAGCTTAAGAACCAAGCCAATTCTCCTATGAACACGGTTCAGTTTACTCAGCCCAGCGGGGGACTGGATTTCGTGCCATAGAGTAATCTAACAGCAGCATCACTCGGCCTGACCTGTTTCACACTGACTTTAATCACCTACACTCACTCTCTTACACTCCACTTCCTCCCTCACTCACTCTCTCACACTCTCTCCCTCACACTCCACTCTTTCTCTCTCTGTGTGTGTGCGTGGACGTGTATAGTTAAACACTTCCATACACACAGCGCTAGCGCACACAAGGACACATACTAATACACATTCACAAACAGAGGGCCAGCCGGCATCAGAGGGTTTCTCCATGTCAACAAAGGGATTATTTCAAATGAACACAATTACTACTAGGCTTGTTATGTAACTGGTTGAACCACACAGACGTGTAGGGAAAGGCACATAGGACAGTACACTGACACACGCCGGCCTGGCTGGAGCCTATCACCTCTCAGAGAGAGCCCAAATAACCTTGTCATGTTGTATTCAAAGCCTGTTACAACACTATAGACCACCTCTGTTGTAGCTAGAAAACATACGAGGCCATCTTTGTCTTTCCATAAATACATCCTAGAAACCAATATAGGTATAGAACTTCGGTAGCATTTTCCTCAGATTTGCTTTATTAAAGTCCCCAGAGACAATAAATATGGACTCAGGTTTAGGGCTGTTACGGTGACCATATTGCCGCCACACCGGCAGTCACGATTCATGATGGCAGTCAAATTCCATGTGACCGTTTAGTCACGGTAATTAGGCTTCTCCAAGCTCTGATACTGCTGATCGTCATTAGTAGCCAACCGAACTTGCTAACTGCCTGGTACTCTGCACTCTATTGTCCCTCTAATCATTCTGACATCAATGCAAATGTTTTCGAAAATCAAACACTTAATGAGAGCCCATGAGCTCATGTTGCTCAACATTTCTATAGGCTATGCAATTGCGTGATGGCCTCTATTAAAAAAAGGAGGATCCCATCAGCTTTCTGTAGGCTAGGCCTACTATATTTACTTCTCAAATGTATTAATATTTAGCACATTGCTTCTCTTCACAACAGGATTATAGCCTACCTGGTTGGCATGAAAATGAACTATGTGAAAGGTGTCCACCAATCGCTATTTACGTGCCTAGATGACATGTATTTTTTTCCGTTGCCCCTGTTTCGAGATAGGTGCATGATAATGGTCCATTCTAAATCAAAACATATTTCACACATATATTATTTAGTATATGTAAAGACAAGATTAAATCAAGAATAGTGTAATGGGTGGCAATATTAGCATATCACTTGTGAATAATTTATTATCACTCGTGAATAATGCCTATGTCACGGATCCCCCCGGTACTGATGCTCATTCTGTTCACCAGTACGTCACAGGCTTTCTAGGCTTCACTGAACGGGATTCATTATCATCAACCCCGGACTGTCTTGTCTGATTACACACACCTGGTTCTCATTTCCCCTGATTAGTATGTTATATATGTGCCCTCTGTTCCCTCTGTCTTTGTCGGTTATTGTTCGCATGTCCGTTGGTGTTGTGAGTACCTATGCGTTGGTGCAGCTGTTTTATAAAGCACGCAGCATGTTGTGTTTTACGGGTATCGTCCCGTGTCATTCAACGAGGTTTACCCTCGCTTGTTTGTTTGGGTACAGGCCAGTGTTTTTGTATATGTGTTTGTTTTGGAGTATTAAAAAACCCTATTGTGTATTCCTGCGCCTGTCTCCAAATCCTTTATACCAGCGTGACAGCCTAGCTTAATGCAAACAGCGCATTATGATTTGTGCAACTTTTTCAAATCACAGTCGCACACCTCATGTAGCCTATATGTTTTGACAAGGTTTGTATCACAACTAAAGTGGCCAAATAACTTCTTAAAATTAAGCACATTAATCTGCTTTACAGCTGGTGTAGAGCCTAACTGGCATACATACGCAGCGCGTGAGTTTCTAGTTTGGGGAAGATCATTTTCACCATAAAAATGCACCTTCATAATAAAAGCAAAACATGTATATATTGCATTTGTGGTCACTTATGAGAATGGTGTTTTCCTGCTAATGGAACATTTGCGCTTATAGCCTACTGTCCTGTGCGCATTGCTGTGCTTATAATGTGAAGAAATAGCCTAATAGTTTATCAACATTTTGAGCTAAACGTTCTCATCTGCTGCGTCAGGCTCATTGCTTAAAACAGGTTATTTGATGCTAGTGGCTGTATTAATTTGGGATCTATCACATCCCACAACTGTTCCAGACTATGTATGTTTGGAATATTTATAGGTCAACTTTTGTACTATGGGGGATAGTAGATTGACATATGCTAGTGCTTTTGCTTTTCAGCTGACGAAAAGTAAATGTGGACAGTTCTTCCAATATCTACAATGCGCCTTGGACAAGGACACACGCAGTTGCAGCCTGATGTCTTGGCACAGCCTGTACTTGTAACCTGTGAGAAAGACCAGATCACGTGATGGAGCCATGTGAGTGAGAGGTGTTTCGGCACAAATTATAATTATTAATTTCAGCCCAAGGGCACAACGGCCACTGGCCGCAAAAGGTATGGATTTTTTTTTAGCATTCAGCCTTTTAGGAGGCATTATGGCCACACAAAGGGAACGCAGCAAGGAAATTTGAGGCATTATCAAGTGCTTGTCAAATTGTGAATGAGAGACTGATGAAGTGTGTACAGCCTGCGCAAAAAACAAAGCAGAGCTCATGCCTTTCATGCAACTTTTTTCAAAAGATCATTAGAGTCACATAATGCAGCCTTAGAATGTCTTAAAAATGTAAACATACAGCCCAACATTTGTATCACAAGTAAAGTTACATAAGGCCTGGTGAGAATATTATCAAGTGCTTTTCAAATTGTGAATGAGAGACTGATGCCTTTCATGCAACTTTTTTCAAATCATCATTAGTCCCATCATCTAAACATTTAGCCTAAAGTTGCATAAATACATCTAAATTCAGCATGTAGGAGGACCTGTTTCGTTGTTAACCGCTCAACATAGAATAGCTGCATGTGCACACTCCCTCATCGTTGGGAGAAAATATACTTTCTATTTTATTCAGTTATGTTAAATTGTATTCTTCATACTATAAAATAGTATAAAATAATGTCACAGAATTCTAAGCTAATCTTGTCTGCTATATTAACTAGTGTAGCCTACAGCCATATGGCATAGCCAGATCAGGGCCTAACATAAGGACAACTCAGTATGCTATTCTGTTCTTCTGAAATAGACTACATTTTCTTCACATAATGTTTCTTTAGACCTGTCTAAAATAAATAATGGATTTATTGTGAAGGTGTAGGCTGTATTACATGGATTTGGTAGACTTTAAAAATGGTTTGTAGGCTATGCATGGAAGCCAGGAGATGCTAAATGTGTTTATGTAAATAAAGGTAAGTTACCGTGAGACTGTCAGTTATTTGCTTGACAATCACCGCCACAGCCCTAATCAGGGTATCACCGGTCACATTTCAATTTGTCCCTGATTCTCAAACTAACTTGCTGCAAGGACACTTGTGTCTAGGACTTTGTAAAGTCAAGGTGTAGTCTATCTATCTACACAGAGGCTTAATTAAGGTGGGGGTTGGTAACAGGGTGGATGAGGTTGGGATCTGGGCTAGAGTATCAGAACAGAGGCTTTGTGTTGCCGGTACCTGCATGCAGTCCAGAGTTGTCTGGTTAGCAGGGAAACAAAGCACAGAAAAAAAGCACTTCAAAAACAAAACTCATGCTTGTGAAAAGTGGAGTTGAAGAAGAAAAACATGGTTAATAGATTAGAGTCCAGGTCCTGAGAGAAGAGTCTGTCAGCGTAAATCATTGAGATAGGGATAGAAACGGACCGTATAGACACTATGATCTCATCACTATTTCTCTCCGTCTTCCATACCTCCTCTGGAGGGAGAGAGAGAGACTTTTACAAGTGATGCTCTTTGTTTAGAGAGATGGAGAGGAAGAGAGTAGGAGGAATAGTAATGAGCAATTCAAACAAAACAGGAGCGTAACGGTACTGTACCAGCTCCCTCTGCAACACAAGCTGGATCAAGTCCTACAACAGAATACATACACACTTAATTTTACACAGAGAAACACAACACATTAACACAATGTATAACAAAGGGTTTACTGACACAATGACAGTATACACTATGATGATCAGTCTGTCGGAGGTTCTTTCTTTTTAAATGGTTGAACAAAAAATTACTGTAAAAACACTAGCAAATCAACTCCAAGGCATTTTTATTTTGGAAATCTTTTCCAAATTATTCCCACGCATAATAGAGAGATATATGTGGTTGTACACAAATGTAAGCAAGGTTTGAAATAATTATGCTTTGGTAAAAATACTATATCTGTTTGGGCTTCTTGGGGTCAATTTGCAGTCTACAAATTATTTGTAAATTTGTCCCGGCCCCCTGACCTTCCGCTCAAGAAAAAATCGTCCCTTGGCTGAATCTAGTTGATGATCCCTGCTCTAAACGAACACTCTACCTCTCACTTCTCTGGGGAGAGAGAGAGTCAGTGATTTCCACAAGGTATTGTGGCTTAGGTAAATATTGATATATTCCCCTCGAGCGTGCAATTTCACCTCAGTCTCATTAGCCATTAGGCCTATACTATAGTATGTAGAGGGAGGCCCTGCCAGGCTACCTTCATGTGAAAGAGAGGGAATGATAATGTAGTGTCTATAGAACTACAACAACCGCACCTCTGCACCAATAGAAATATCATCAGAAACATAGAAGTACAAGATCTAGACCTCTGTCTGCACTATAGAAATACAAGCTCTAGACCTCTATTGGCACCATAAAAATACAAGATCAAGACCAGACTTACCTCCAGCAACTGTACCACCCCCTCATGCTCCCTCTTGGCAAAAAACTCAGCCTGTTGAATGGAAAAATAAACACCGTTTTTTATTTATTAGTTCACATCTAGTCCCTCTCAAAAGTTCTCTCTAGAACAAAACAAACAGCCCTGCACCCAAAGGCTGCCTCCTACTGGACAAAGTCTTAATTACCCATAATATAATTGATGACAACATTTTTGATTGGGTTTTGCTGAGTGATTGCTTGGAACAGGGTTTATTGGCAGTTGTGATTATATACAGTGCATTTGGAAAGTATTCAGACTCCTTGACTTTTTCTACTTTGTTACGGTACTAAAATTGATTAAAATTGATTAAATAAAAAGCAATCCTCAGCAATCTACACACAACAACCCATAATAACAAAGTGAAAACAGTTTTTAGAAATGTTTGCAAATGTATTAAAACTTAAAACAGAAATACCTTATTTCCTTAATATCCAGACCCTTTGCTATGAGACTCAAAACTGCGCTCAGGTGCATCCTGTTTCCATTGATAATCTTTGAGATGTTTCTACAACTTGATTGGTGTCCACCTGTGGTAAATTCAATTGATTGAACATGGTTTGGAAAGGCAAACACCTGTCTATATAAGGTCCCACAGTCAACAGTGTATGTCAGAGCAAAAACCAAGCCAAGAGGTTGAAATAACTATCCGTAGAGCTCAGAGCCAGGATTGTGTCGAGATCTGGGGAAGGGTACCGCAACATTTCTGCAGCATTGAAGGTCCCCAAGAACACAGTGGCCTCCATCATTCTTAAATGGAAGAAGTTTGGAACCACCAAGACTCTTCATAGAGCTGGCCGCCCGGCCAAACTGAGCAATCGGGGGAGAATTGTCTTGGTCAGGGAGGTGACCAAGAACCCGATGGTCACTCGGACAGAGCTCTAGAGTTCCTCTGTGGAAATGGGAGAACCTTCCAGAAGGAAAAAACATCTATGCAGCACTCCACCAATCAGGCCTTTATGGTAGAGCAGACCAGACAAAAGTTATTCCTCAGTAAAAGGCACTGACAGCCCGCTTGGAATTTGCCAAAAGGCACCTAAAGGACTCTCAGACCATGAGGAAACAAGATTCTCTGGTCTGATGAAACCAAGATTGAACTCTTTGGCCTGAATGCCAAGCATCACGCCTGAAGGAAACCTGGCACCATCCATACGGTGAAGCATGGTAGTGGCAGCATCATGCTGTGGGGATGTTTTTCAGTGGCGGGGGCTGGGAGACTAGTCAGGATCGAGGGAAAGATGAACGGAGCAAAGTACAGAGAGATCTTTGATGAAAACGTGCTCCAGAGAGCTCAGGACCTCAGACTGGGGGCGAAGGTTCACCTTCGAACAGGACAACGACCCTAAGCACACAGCCAAGACAATGCAGAAGTGGTTTTGGGACAAGTCTCTGAATGTTCTTGAGTGGCCTAGCCAGAGCCCAGACTTGAACCCGATCTAACATCTCTGAAGAGACCTGAAAATAGCTCTGCAGCAATGCTCCCCATCCAACCTGACAAAGCTTGAGAGGATCTACAGAGAAGAATGGGAGAAAGTCCCCAAATACAGTTGTACCAAGCTTGTAGCGTCATACCCAAGAAGACTTGAGGCTGTACTCGCTGCTAAAGGTGCTTCAACAAAGTATTGAGTAAAGGGTCTGAGTACTTATGTAAATTTGATATTTACATTAGCAAACATTTCTAAAAAACTGTTTTTGCTTTGTGTGTAGACTGATGAGAGAAAACAGTTAAATAATAATGCTGTAACCTAAAAAAATCAAGGGGTCTGAATACACTGCAACCAATCAATTGAATTTACCACAGGTGTACTCCAATCAAGTAGTAGAAACATCTCAAGGATGATCAATGGAAACCGGATGCACCTGAGCTCAATTTCAAGACTAATTGCAAAGGGTCTGAATACTTATGTACGTAAGGTTTTTAAAAAAATGGTTGTAATACATTTGTAAAAAATTCTAAAAACAATTTTTTGCTTTGTCATTATGGGGTATTGTGTGTAGAATGATGAGAAAAAAACAAACAATATTTGATAATAAGGCTGTAACGTAACAAAATGTGGAAAGGGGGACTGATTACTTTCCGAATGCACTGTATATGCCATTTATATAAGCATACATTTTACGTATAGGTCCTGGGAATTGAACCCACTGTCCTGGCATTATAAGCACCATGCTCTACCAACTGAGCTACAGAGGACCAGAGGCCATGTATGGTGCTGCTCACCCGCTGTAGCCGTTTGATCTCATCCTGTTTAAACTTGAGGATAGCCAGTGCCTGCTCATGTTCTAGTTCCAGCTGCTGCCTTCGCTCGGCGACCTCTCGCATATGCTGCAAGCAATCAAAGGAGACACGTATCTCATGTAGTCAAACAACACTTACATAATTACTCTATAGTCTCTACTCTCGGCTTCCATGAGGCAAATTCCCAGACAAATTAAAATGGCAACACTACTAGTAAATGCATACTGGCAACACTACTAGTAAATTCATACTGGCAAACACTACTAGTAAATGCATACTGGCAACACTACTAGTAAATGCATACTGGCAACACTACTAGTAAATGCATACTGGCAACACTACTAATAAATGCATACTGGCAACACTACTAATAAATGCATACTGGCAACACTACTAATAAATGCATACTGGCAACACTACTAATAAATGCATACTGGCAACATTATTAATAAATGCATACTGGCAACATTACTAATAAATGCATACTGGCAACACTACTAATAAATGCATACTGGCAACACTACTAGTAAATGCATACTGGCAACACTACTAGTAAATGCATACTGGCAACACTACTAGTAAATGCATACTGGCAACACTACTAATAAATGCATACTGGCAACACTACTAATAAATGCTAACACTACTATGTTTGTAGTCAAAGTGGACCTGGCCCCAGGGATCTCCGGATTCTTCACATTTGTTCTGAAATAGTGAAACTTGGAAGTGTTGCAACAGAAGACTGGAGGTGAGCCTGTACCTTTAGGACCTGCTCTAGGTTCTCCAGTTTGGCACGGAGTCTCTGGTTCTCCTCGAGAACTGAATCACGTTGAGCGGTCACTTCAGAGAGGTCTTCCCTCAGCTCCTCATTCTCAACCCGGGCCTGAGAGAGAGAGGGATGGGGAGAGAGAGAGAGAGAGATGGGGATAGAGAGAGTACTGACATTCCTCATGACTAGCAGGAGAAGGACAGACACAAAACAAATACTGTCCCATTCCAACATAGAAACGGAAGCCCTTCCGGTCTACTGAAGGTTCACAACAGAAAAGACTACTGAGGGTTCCCAATTTGAACCATAATGTAGAGATTTATTCTGTCATCTAAAACAACCGTAAGCCTAAGAGGCCCTCAATAGAATAGAATGGAGACTGACCTGGTCGAGCGGCTGTGCCTTCCTCCTGAGGAGATCCGCCTCCTCCTCTAGTTGTTCATTTTTGCCCCGCTCATCCTCAAGCAGGCTCTCCTGTCAGAGCACAAACGACAACAAGAAGACAAGACTCAGATTCAACAGCCAGGGACGAAGCCATGATTTCTCATCAGTCCCAGTCAACAGAGAGTATAGTCACTATATTGTAGTACAGCCGTATTATTGCTGTAAATCAGTGGAGGCTGGTGTCACTTTCGTTTCAGGATGGGTGTAATGTAACGGCTGGAATGGAGTTATTGGAACCTTGTGTTTCATGTGGTTGATACTGTTCCATTCATTCCATTCCAGTGGGATGTTCTCACTTCACCAGCTACCGCTGGTCATAACACCTGGTCCACTGGTAGTAGCACGCTGAGAGTACAGTAGTTAACAAACACACGAGTGGATGGCCCCTGAGGATTTCTTACCAAATCTAGACATTTCTTCTGTCTCTTCCTTACTTCATGCTCAAGGTTTTCACATTCTTTTCTCTTCTTACTCAGCTCCTGTTCCTGAAAAGGAAGCCAGAGCATGTCACGTTACAGCGACTACACGACCTGCAAGCGTCAGAAACATCCATATCGGACCCTATTCGCCCCGTTGAAATCTGAACACGGTGTTCGAAATAGGAGCTTTTTTGGCTGCCTATTCCTAAATGTGACACAGGCCCTATTGGCGTCAGACAGTAAGACTATCATGCACATGCACACTGTTCTGTGAGCCTGCCCAGCTACAGTACCATGTCTATGATACCCTGTCGTGTATATCAGATGTCAAAGCATATTAACATATCATTTTTGCGTTTGATGAAAAAAAGTGTCTACACAAATCACGATCAATCTGTTTTGGCTGCACAATAAAATATAAGCTCTTGATTTCCATATTGACCTCTGACATGGTAACAACGAGGTATTAACAAGCTTAGCATTCTTTAATTACTCTAAATGCAGCTTACATGCACAGTCATGCAGGCCCCCCCACCCCCCAGTAGCGAAATGGAATAAAAAATCAAATAAAATCGGCTTATTTCAACATCCATCGCCAGACAAAACAGAATAACCAAGCATTATGATGACTGCACAAGGACTGTTATGTGTGCTGTCTGGGGGGACTCAGTGGCTAATTGACTGACTAGATGCAACAGCTGCAGCACGACAATATTGATTATTAAAAAACGAAGACCTGTGGCCTGATTTGTTCTAACGATTACTTGTCTGTGAGCCATCCTCCAGACTACAAGCAAACCTTACATCATATCCCACTCATAATATCAGTTCAGTCTCCAACAAGAGGTATGTGCATGTGTGTATGTGTCAGTATAGCTAGCCATGACAGGGTTGTATATTGTACGAGGTGAGTGGGTCAATCATATGTGTGAGTGTGTGTGCGTTTGTGGCATTGATGTATTTGTTCTCACCAGCAACTGTAGTCGCTGCTCCTCTGTGTGCTCCTCCTGGTGGGAGAGGCTAGGGGTGGGGGCGGGGCAGAGGCCTCGTGAGGGTGGGGTCACTCGCGACCCTGACTCCTCCTCCTCTCTGGGAGTCTCCTCACACCTGGATGGAGCCTCATCTAACGCCACACACGGGGTCTCTGCTGCAACCTGCCAAGGGCACAAACCAGAAAGTTCACAATTATGCCTAAAAGGAAGACTCTGCAAGATGACGTTGCATGCACAAAGTAAACACATAACGGGACAATTTTCGCAACTACTAAGAGCGTTGAAGCGCGAGGCTAAACTTCTCCGTTGTTTTGGTTCCGTAGTTTCCACGTTGTAGCAGTGTGAAGCGCATCAGTGCGCATAATAATTAAACCTCACTTGATACAGATTAAAGAAGCTAAAGAATTGAGTGAGGCAAGGGCAAACCTTGACACCTTGAGTATTACATAAGTCAACGTAATGAACAGACCTGGAGTTCAAATATCTCAATTCCTTTCACATACATTCAAATTTTGCAAAGTATTTGCAAAGTATACACTTGCAAAGTATTTGAAAAACTCATATACACAGAAAAATTATTTAAAATACCAGATATTGAAATGTATTTGAACCCAGGTCTGGTAATGAAGCACAGTAATCAGAAGTTGCACACTGGCTCTAAGGCGAAAGCCAGACAAGACATAATAATACCCAGACCGACAGAGGTGCAAAGCCCATCATTCAAATCTAAGGAAACCATGACTAAACTATTTTCTTTGGCTAACGGCTTGATTGAAAAGCGTTTCAGTGAATTAGATGTGAGCATCATTCCCCCTGTGTAGAAAGCTGTGTCAAACAAAGTGACTAAAAGAGAACTAGGCAGAATAATAGCAGAACACAAATGTGTAATAACCTCAAGGTTGTGTAATATAAACCTGACTCCCAGCACCAACCAAATGACAGATAGACAGGGATTATAATACAGCTATCCTCCAGCCTTTCTTCCTTCCCAGTGGCCTGACTCCTCGGACTCCTCTACACAGTCATCTAATCCACAGGGAATCCCTCCAGCCTGAACCGTGACTCACATACCAATACTAGCAGACTGGATGTAACTCTTAAAATTATTCTTTAGAAAGGAGAGTCCCTCCTCTCCTTTAATGGATATTCCTTTACGATTATAATACACTGCTCAGAGTTAGGCGCTTCTTAGAGTTAGGAGAAAGAGAGTACTTCTGAACCCATATCAACTAAGCAGAGTAGGAGTGCTGATCGAGTATCGGGCATCCCCTCATATTCATTATGAGAAGGGAAAACTGACGCTGTATCAGCACTCCTAATCTGAGACGCTTTATAAATACAGGCGCTGATGTATTAGTATTCTATTAAGATCCATGTTAGCTACAGCCAAAGCTGCAGGTACTCTTCCTGGGTTCCACAAAAAATAGAACACATGACATAATACATACCATGAATAGACAATTACAGCTGAAGGACAGAACTACATAAAATGACATAACACAAAACACGAATAGACAGGTACAAAACAACGTAAATTATATGTAGCAAACAAATTACAATACATAGAATGAATAGACAGGTACAGAACTACATACATTTAAAATAAGAATACACACTTTTATATTTTTATGCCTTAGCAGTCCATGCAACATGTACTCATAATAAGAGCTACACTGAAGTCATCCATTTTGTTACAGTTGCTTACTGTTACAATTGCAAGTCCTGATCCTAATCTCTCAGAACCCGTTGTTCTGTAAACACTAACGAGAATCTCACAACATTAGGAACCGCCCGTGTCCTTGATTCTCCCGTTTGACGTCAATACTATTCACAATAATAATAATAATAATAATAATAATTGATAGATGCTACTGAATGCAAGTGCAATGAAAATTACAATGGAAACACAATAATTCCTCCAGCTAAGGCTTCAACCACAGATGTCACCCTAGCAACCATGCCATTCAACTCAAATAAATGAACTACAGATGGAGTGTTCTCCTCGCTAAGGCTTCACTTTAATCACCTCAGCAACTGTTGGAGTTTCCTATATCTAAAGTTTCAATTGAATCCTTCACTTTACATATGTAGACTTTTTAGTGCTCCATCATTCCACTCCGTTCAATAAATTGAACAGATTCATCATCAGATTGGGGCTTCTATGAAGTCTATCTACCCCCTGCTCATAGCCATGAGCTACAGATAGAGTATAAATTTAATCCTTCAGCTTCATACGTGGACTTTTTAGAGCTCCATCACTCCACTTCGTTCCATACACTTAAAGTCAGAAGGGCTTCACTTACGTCCTTTGCCCTGTCTAGTGCATAGATATGAACTTAACCAAACATTTGCCGTGTTACAGTCTACCGCCCATAAAGATTTACAGTGCCTTGCGAAAGTATTCGGCCCCCTTGAACTTTGTGACCTTTTGCCACAGTTCAGGCTTCAAACATAAAGATATAAAACTGTATTTTTTTGTGAAGAATCAACAACAAGTGGGACACAATCATGAAGTGGAACGACATTTATTGGATATTTCAAACTTTTTTAACAAATCAAAAACTGAAAAATTGGGCGTGCAAAATTATTCAGCCCCTTTACTTTCAGTGCAGCAAACTCTCTCCAGAAGTTCAGTGAGGATCTCTGAATGATCCGATGTTGACCTAAATGACTAATGATGATAAATACAATCCACCTGTGTGTAATCAAGTCTCCGTATAAATGCACCTGCACTGTGATAGTCTCAGAGGTCCGTTAAAAGCGCAGAGAGCATCATGAAGAACAAGGAACACACCAGGCAGGTCCGAGATACTGTTGTGAAGAAGTTTAAAGCCGGATTTGGATACAAAAAGATTTCCCAAGCTTTAAACATCCCAAGGAGCACTGTGCAAGCGATAATATTGAACTGGAAGGAGTATCAGAACACTGCAAATCTACCAAGACCTGGCCGTCCTTCTAAACTTTCAGCTCATACAAGGAGAAGACTGATCAGAGATGCAGCCAAGAGGCCCATGATCACTCTGGATGAACTGCAGAGATCTACAGCTGAGGTGGGAGACTCTGTCCATAGGACAACAATCAGTCGTATATTGCACAAATCTGGCCTTTATGGAAGAGTGGCAAGAAGAAAGCCATTTCTTAAAGATATCCATAAAAAGTGTTGTTTAAAGTTTGCCACAAGCCACCTGGGAGAAACACCAAACATGTGGAAGAAGGTGCTCTGGTCAGATGAAACCAAAATTGAACTTTTTGGCAACAATGCAAAACGTTATGTTTGGCGTAAAAGCAACACAACTGAACACACCATCCCCACTGTCAAACATGGTGGTGGCAGCATCATGGTTTGGGCCTGCTTTTCTTCAGCAGGGACAGGGAAGATGGATAAAATTGATGGGAAGATGGATGGAGCCAAATATACAGGACCATTATGGAAGAAAACCTGATGGAGTCTGCAAAAGACCTGAGACTGGGACGGAGATTTGTCCTCCAACAAGACAATGATCCAAAACATAAAGCAAAATCTACAATGGAATGGTTCAAAAATAAACATATCCAGGTGTTAGAATGGCCAAGTCAAAGTCCAGACCTGAATCCAATCGAGAATCTGTGGAAAGAACTGAAAACTGCTGTTCACAAATGCTCTCCATCCAACCTCACTGAGCTCGAGCTGTTTTGCAAGGAGGAATGGGAAAAAATGTCAGTCTCTCGATGTGCAAAACTGATAGAGACATACCCCAAGCGACTTACAGCTGTAATCGCAGCAAAAGGTGGCGCTACAAAGTATTAACTTAAGGGGGCTGAATAATTTTGCACGCCCAATTTTTCAGTTTTTGATTTGTTAAAAAAGTTTGAAATATCCAATAAATGTCGTTCCACTTCATGATTGTGTCCCACTTGTTGTTGATTCTTCACAAAAAAATACAGTTTTATATCTTTATGTTTGAAGCCTGAAATGTGGCAAAAGGTCGCAAAGTTCAAGGGGGCCGAATACTTTCGCAAGGCACTGTAACTGAGGTATAGTGCGTGGCCTTTGGACAAATTATTAAAATGAATGAGGTCCCCTTGATATCGAGTTTCCTACAGTTCTCTTATGGAGTTGTTTCCCATTTCCATTTCCCATTCCCCTCACCACACACCCAGCAGCCTCCACCAGTCACACAAAAAAATAAGAATAGACTTTTATACACATCAATAAAACGAACATCAGTAAGCTGACCAGACTATCATATCATCAGGAGCAGTATGTCCTTACTCTACTGAGGCTTTGCTTACAATTGCTTTCTCTGCTCAAAAGCCCTGATATCCTGATGCCAAGGGCACATCTTATCTTTAACTTGAACCCAAACACCAGATGTCCTCGAGAGGGAGATACTATCGCTATTTAGGTTAGACGTGTTGTGCTGTGATGTGAGGATTTATTCGTTTTTTAAAGCTACTTTTGCTGCTTGCTTGAGTGATTTGAGATGGCAAGGAGTTCCATGCTATCATGGCTCTATATATTACTGTGCGTTGCCTTGAATTCATTTTGGCTTTAGGGACAATGAGGAGACCTTTAGTTGCATGCCTTGTGGAATATGAATGTCTGTCAGAGCTGTAAGTTAGTTGACTGAATAGACAGTTTGGAGTTAACACATTCATATTTCTAACAAAAAGCAGAAGTGAAGGCAGACCATCTCTACTCTACTTTGAGCCATGAAAGGTCAACATGCATTTTGTTGACATTAGCTGTCTTGGAACATTTTTAGGGCAATATGTTCTGTTCTGTTGTTAGCCAGCTGTAGCTTTTTTAATGTCTTTCTTTGCAGCACCTGACCATATTGCCGGGCAGTAGTCAAGATATGACAAAACTAGAGCCTGTAGGACTTGTTTAGTCAGTTGTGATATTAAGAATGCTGTTTTGTGTTGTATTGTTTCTGTTTGTTAACATACTGTTAACAAACAGAAACAATACAACACAAAAACAGCATTCTTAATATCACAACTGACTAAACAAGTGAGTAGCTTGGATGAATAAGTTGCCCAAAGTAAACGGCCTGCTCCTCAGTCTCAGTTGCTAATATATGCATATTATTATTAGTATTGGATTGAAAACACTTTAAAATTTCTAAAACTGTTTGAATGATGTCTGGGAGTATAACAGAACTCATATGGCAGGTAAAATCCCGAGGAGAAATTAAAACAGGGAGTGAGAAATCTGAGCTTTGTATGTATACACCAGAGTCCCCAATGAAATCCCCTTGAGATATTAATGATGTTGCACTGCTTAGGGGTTACACTAGATGTCAACCATCAATAGAAATTGTAATGAGACTTCTATGGTGTTATGGGAGTGAACGATAGCAGAATGCATCAGGTGTCTATCAAGCAGCCATTTTCTGATCATGCTTATTCCTCATGGTATTCATTTGTGTTCCATTGCTCATGAAGACAAGAAGGAATACTCCGGTTGGAACTTTGTTGAAGCTATATGTTAAAAACATCCTAATGATTGATTCTGTACTTAGTTTAAAATGTTTCTTCGACCTGTAATATAACTTTTTGAAGTTTTTGTCTGATGTCACGCTGACCAGAATGAGCGTTTGGATATGTATACCAAACACGCTAACAAAAGAAGGTATTTGGACATAAATAGCGGACATTTTCGAACAAAACAAACATTTATTGTGGACCTGGGATTCCTGGAGTGCTTTCTGATGTAGATCCTCTAAGGTAAGGGAATATTTATCATGTAATTTCTTGTTTATGTTGACGTCAACATGGCGGCTATTGTGACAAATTTTTCTGAGCGCCGTCTTATTGCATGGCTGGCTTATTCCGTAATATTATTTTTTTTTTTAAAGACACAGCGGTTGCATTAAGGAGAGGTATATCTATAATTCCATGTGTATAACTTGTATTATTATCTACATTTATGATGAGTATTTCTGTTGAATGACGTGGCTATGCAAAATCACTGGATGTTTTTGGAACTAGTGAATGTAACGCGCCAATGTAAACTCATATTTTGATAAATATTAACTTTATCAAACAAAACATGCATGTATTGTGTAACATGAAGTCCTATTAGTGTCAGCTGATGAAGATCATCAAAGGTTAGTGATTAATTTTCTCTATTTGTGCTTTTTTAAACTCCTCTCTTTGGCTGGAAAAAAAATGGCTTAGTTTGTCTGTGGCTATGTGGTGACCTAACATAATCGTTTGTGGTGCTTTTGCTGTACAGCATATTTGAAATCGGACACTGTGGTGGGATTAACAATGAGAATAGCTTTAAAATGGTACATGTATGTTTGAGGAATGTTAATTATGAGATTTGATGTTTTGAAAATGGCGCTCTTTGACTGGCTGTTGTCAAATCGCTCCCGTTAACGGGATTGCAGCCATAAGAAGTTAATGTCAGTTTGTGTTGGATTGATTTTTTACTTTAATATTTTGCATGAACCAAACATTAATGATTAATTAATTTTGAATGATGAATAAGTTAAATCATGGGTAGGTAACGTGTCTGTAAGCAGTATATAAGATATCTAAACGGGACTGCCCCGTTAGAGCTCCTGACAGACGTGTAATATGGTGCATCAAGTTTGTTGGAACCTCTCCAGTTAACTATTAATAAACAATGACTTAAGATTGACTTTGCGTGTCCCTGTGTAGAATTTCCATGTCACAGATTATGGTGTATAATATCAAAGGCTGCACTGAAATCTAAGAGTACAGCTCCCACCATCTTCTTATTATCAATTTCTTTCAGCCAATCATAGAGTCGTTTGTGTCAGGGCAATACAAGTAGAATGCCCTTCTCTATAGGCATGCTGAAAGTCTGTTAATTTGTTCATAGAAAAATAACAGCTGTGGCTGGGGAGGGGAACTAAGTGTGGGGAAGTGGCTCTGGATCTGGATGACATTAGTGTCTTCTCCTTGTCACCCTAGCTTCAGCAGGTTAAGAGTCAGGAATCAGGTCTCTAATTTTAGAGCCACACCTACTTATCTAATCCTGTAGAACTAGGCTAGTGCAGACAAGGCTATGACCGAGTAACAGGATCAAAGTAAGGACCAGCCAGCGCCATGTGAAGAGAAAACTCTCTGAAGTGACTTATATCAAGTGCTTAATATCTCTATGAAGTGCTTATATCTCTATGAAGAGACCGCTCAGTTTTGCTAGCCATTTTGAGACCACATAATATACTTGCACACATGAGCACTCACACTCTTACAATATAGAACACGAGCCAAGAAAAATAACTATATTATTATTACTATTATCATTATTAAGGTTACTATGAGCAACAACAAAAATATTCATGAAACATCAGGAGTGGAATAGAATACCTAAAATAGAACCGTAGAATAGAATACTGTCCGACCGTCATTACACTTAAGACAAGTCCATTGTTCTAGGGAAGTGAGGGAGTGAAAGCCGTCGGTCCCCTGAGCTCAGATAGGCATGTATAAGGAGGGAATTTGAGTGTTTGCCCACAATGCTGAGGTTCAGAGATCAGAGCCACAGATTATCAGAGTTCAGGCAGTGTGGCATGCAGGTCAGATAGTATTTGAGGGGAAGACACAGAGAGAGACAATGTTGCATAATGCCTAATGTGTTGAGTGTGAGCTATGTGATATATACTGAACAAAAATATAAACGCAACACGTAAAGTGTTGCTCCCATGTTTCATTAGCTGAAATAGAACATGCCAGAAACTTTCCATATGCACAAAAAGCATATTTCTAAAAATAAAAAAAATGTAGAAATTTGTTTACATCCTTGTTAGTAAGCATTTTTCCTTTTCCAAGATAATCCATCCACCTGACAGGTGTGGCATTTCAAGAAACCTTGTATTTGGGACCCCAAAAAAACGGCACTCTAAAATGTGCAGTTTTGTCACACAATCCAATGCCAAAGATGTTTTGAGGTAGCGTTCAATTGGCATGCTGACTGCAGGAATGTTCACCAGAGCTGTTGTCAGAGAATTGCTATTTTCTCTACCATAAGCCTAGGCTAGTGTCGTTTTAGAGAATTTGGCAGTACGTCCAACTGGCCTCAGGGTTGGAATAGACCACAGACCTCGTGTAACCATGCCAGCCCAAGACCTCCACATCTGGCTTCTTTACCTGCGGGATCGTCTGAGACCAGCCACCCAGACAGCTGATGAAACTGAGTAGTATTTCTGTCTGTAATAAAGCCCTTTTGTGGGGAAAAACATTCTGTTTGGCTGGGCCTGGCTCCCCAGTGGGTGGGCCTATGCCCTCCCAGGTCCACCCATAGATGCGATTTTGTCACTAAACTGTAGTAACTTGTCAGCCAACAGGCAGTGTTTAACCCGTATAGTGCTGTTTCTGTGTGTAAACAGACAATTCCCATGCTGATATTGAATCCTAATACTAATTGAGTGTATGTAAACTTCTGACCCACTGGGAATGTGATGAAGGAAATAAATCACTCTCAACTATTATTCTGACATTTCACATTCTTAAAATAAAGTGGTGATCCTAACTGACCTAAGACAGGGAATTCTTACAAGGATTAAATGTCAGGAATTGTGAAAAACTGAGTTTAAATGTATTTGGCTAAGGTGTATGTAAACTTCCAACTTCAACTGTAGGTAGGGGTAAAAGTGACTAGGCAATCAGGATAGATAATAAACAGAACAACAGTATCGTGTGAAGTGTATGAAAGTGGGTCTATTTGAGAGTGTGTGTGTGTGTGTGTGTGCGTGGCGTCAATATACATGTTTTTTTGTGAGTGTAGTGTGTGTATGTTAGTGTAGTATGTGTGAGTGTGTGGGTACAGTCTAGTGAGTGTGCATAGAGCCAGGGCAAGAGAGTCAGTGGGGGAAAAAATTACATTGTTTTTATAATTATAAAGGAGGTCAATGTTAATTGTCAGGGTGGCCATTTGATTAACGGTTCAGCAGTCTTATGGCTTGGGGTTAAAAGCTTTTCATGAGCCTTTTGGTCCCAGATTTGCCACTCCAGTAACGCTTGCCATATGCGGTAGCAGAGGGAACAGTCTATGGACTTAGGTGGCTGGAGTCTTTGACTATTTTTAGGGCCTTCCTCTGACACTGCCTGGTATAGAGGTCCTGGATGGCAGAGAGTTCGGCCCCAGTGATGTACCGGACGGTACACACTACCCCCTGTAGCGCCTTATGGTTGCCGAGCAGTTTCCATACCAAGCGGTGATGCAGCCAGTCAAGATGGTGCAGTCATGGTGCAGCTGTAGAACTTTTTAAGGATCTGAGGGCCCATGCCAAATCTTTTCAGCCTCTTGAGGAGGAAGCGGCGTTGCTGTGCCCTCTTCCCGACTGTGTTGGTGTGTTTGGGCCATGATAGGTCCTTAGGTGAATGTGGACATGGAGGAACTTGAAGCTCTCAACCCACTCCACTAAACCAAATCACTCAAAATGTCAGAACATGCACATTGTTCATGGAATCGTTGTGCAACATTATGCAATGTAACTTTTTAGTCAATTACGGGTATGGTTGGCTTCTTTTCAATTACAGTAACTACTTAGCATCTACTCATCTGTAACGGCTTGCCACAGTGGCAGGTTAAGAAAAGTACTTCTGCAGGGCATGTGGCAGAAGCAATGTTATTTTTGTTGGTTTTTAGTGTAATACATTGTTTCATTTGTTAGTTTTTATCCGGATTTTGTACTTCTTTAAACAGCAAGGAAAGAGAGACGACGACAGATCAGCTAGATCCATAAGACAGAAAGTGGCGATCCTGGCGGTTAGCGTGGAGTCGGCAGCACTACCACTAGACAAAACTCGCCCAGTACGTTTCAGTTGTATTTGATCATTGTTTGGTGGTAAGCAAGTGGGAAGTCTTTCCATTATGACCACACCATGACCGTTGCGTCCACTTCTGAGGCTTTGTTACCCCAAAAAACACAAGCTTCAATCATAGTTCACAGCCTGTGATACTAGTCTGCAGTCTATTCTGACATCACGGCCATGCCTCGATAAGAGCCAATTAGATGAGGCTTGTGAAGTTGTAATAATTGGCTGTGAACCATGAATTCCGCCTATCTCTGTGTCCAGCCACATGAAGCCACAGGAGTGGTCCATGATTACACAACAAACACCTGGCCTTGGCAACCATCTCTGGACCACACATACACCACTTTACCTGTCACAGCACAAGGCATAGCCTGAGGTTATCAAACCTGTAGGTTATTAACTATAAAACAACTGCACAAAAAGCCTAGTTCATATCTACTAAAGCATGATGTGCACTAGGCCTACACACATACGACATGGACAATGCAACACAAGGCCCGGTCCATGGCTAAACGGAGAGCCTATAAAACGTCACACAAGACCCGATTCATACTTGGACTACAACATACTAAAGCGCATCGACCTAAAGCATGGCTCACGCTTTCAATAGCACATGCCCACTACACTAGGTTTATTTAATGGATACTGAGGGACAGTAGGGCAGGTCCATGCTTACTAAAGCACACACTGTTCAACCTACACATACTATAGCTCCATTCTGACTAAAGCACCATACACATCCTATAGGTGTAGTCCATCCATACAGTAAGCGTACTGCAGTAGTGTCAAAAGAACCCATTCAGTCAGCCCTGGTCCAGGACTCCAGAAGAACATTGGTAACTAATAAAGCATATACTATGCATAATACTACACATATACTACAGACAGTCCTGTTTGTATGTCCCATAAATAAATAATCAGATCTATGCAGAAACAGTGCCTTTTCTTTATTTTCTTTGATATTCACCCGTTGAAGTGCCCTGAGGTGAGGAATGTTTTTACTTGATTTTCAAGTCCCTCAGTCGAGCACCTGGGCTGAAGAATGTTAGGGTACACTTTCTTTACACAAAATAGATGTTTATTCCTACGCAAACTATTAGGTAGAGTATGGAAGGCCTGGTCCATGCTACTGTACATGGACATACTGTACACACGAAACATACCATAGATTTATACCCTAGGTTAAGGTACTCTAGGCCAGTTCCATGCTTACAGCAGCAGTGTCACATCCCATTCAGTCAGCACAGCCCTGGGCCTGGATGCAATAAGCACATTGGTGTAATCCCTGTGGAGGACTACTGAAACAGGTAACTGGATCACTTCTTTTTAAAAGCACCTTAAATGGATTGGATTGGCCTGGCTGCTGGTTTGGTTTTCTGTTTTAATACAGCTACGTAGTATCATCAGCGATGCCATACTGCTATCATAATGCTGCTTTGTCCACAATCCGGGCCTGGCGGTCACTAATTCAATTCACGGAACGATATGCTGCTGGCTGCTGCCTAAATTCCCACATCTGGGATCTGAAATATCTGACTGACAGTTCCAAAACAGGTTTTGGAGAAAGGCGTCACTGCGGCTCCACAAGTAGGCCTCGGCCGTGAGATTTTTTTAGTGAAATGCAACAGCGATATTAGATTTGCAGAAGAAATCCACTTAGTTGGGACTCATCATGTGCAATAATAACATAGAGAACACGTAATGCCAACAGAGCAGCCAAGCTGAAGCTACAGGCAGCGGGCTATGGTAATCTGATGACATTTTCACTTGCCCATTTGAAAGACATATAATATCTAGATTTCCTAAACCTTAACTATATTGCACTTTGGATGATTATTCTGCAAAGTGCTAGATATGTCTGATTTCTCCTGAAACTGTCCTGTCTAGCTTAGAGTCCTACAGTACCTAGGGCGTATACTACAAGGTTAACCACAAACACAGAGTTACTGGGACATAAAGACACCAACACACACCCCCACCAAATACAACCTACCCCTCTCCAGTGATCTGTGGCAACGTCAAGGCTATCCCCGGCCCCCAATTATCCAGAGCAGGGGCAAAGCAGGGGCGAGGCGGGTGATCGGCTAGGAAAGTGTATGGTAGGAGAGTCGGCTGGAGTCTTAACGTTACCTACCATCCAAAACCCTCTCACTGCTACCACGGCAACAGAGAGAGGATTACTGGACTGTACCATTCTGTTGTTAAAGGGGATTAGAGTGGACAGCCACACAACATGGCCCCTTTCTGTGGTGTGCGTGCATGTGTGTCACTCTGTGTGTATGTGTGTGTCACACACATGACAGATTACCAGAACCAGCATTCTCATCTAAGATGCAAAGAGCAAAGTGAATTTTAACTCTAACTTTATGTTGTCATACCATACATAAATAAGATCATTAATGTCTTGATGCATGTCTTAAGATGTATTTCTTTTTAAACCAGTGTTTTATTAAATTATATATTTACATCTTATTAAATTGAGTCTGCAACCAAAATGTGAACATTTCATGACATCTGGTTTATCCTGCCGTCACATCTGGGTGTAGTGAGTTAACTATTTCTAAGAACTCTTTAGTCATCAGTGTTGCAGAGAGAGCAGAGGGAGCGTGTGACTTGTGTCTCTAAATCAGGCCCAAGTTCAAGACAGGGAATCATCTCATTACGTCCCCTGGCAGTCAGGCAGATTACTGTAGTCAGCTCTATCAGCATAACCCTGAGAGTACAGCACAGCACAGCACAGAGAGCTATTATATCTATCCCATCCACCCCTCGTAATGAAAAGACATGACCCGGTCCGTGTCAGTCAGTCAGCTTCAGCCTAATCTCAAACTTGGCCCTAAACACGCTGCGTCACGTCACCGCACACTCAGCCTCGCGCTGTGCTGCCTTTTGGGAAATGCTGCAGCACTGTACTCATTCCACAGCAGCTGGATGGTTTAAACCTCAACATCTGGACGGAAGCACACTGGAAGCAAAATGTGGTGTTGAGATAAATAGTACTTAGATGGGCAGTTACATCTGGGTGGGTACTTCTAGGTTATACACATTGCTTGTGCTATTTATTTTCCTCAACACGGGTGTCCTTTAGGGGTGCGTGCTTAGTCCCTTCCTGTACTCCCTGTTCACCCAAGACTGCGCGGCCAAGCACGACTCCAATAACATCATTAAGTTTGCTGATGACACAACGGAGGTAGGCCTGATCACCGACTACGATGAGACAGCCTATAGGGAGGTCAGAGACCTGGCAAAAGGCTCCTTAACAGCTTCTACCCCCAAGCCATTAAACTGCTGAACAATTAATCGAATGGCCACCTGGACTATTTGTTTGTATTTACCCCTACCTACATGTACAAACTAACCATGTACCTTAACTAACCTGTACCCACACTCATTGACTCAGTACTGTTACCCCCTGTATACAGCCTCATTATTGTTATTTTATTGTGATACTTTTTTCTTTTCTTTTTAAGATTTAGTAAATATTTTCTTTACTCTATTTTCTTAAAAATCATTGTTGGTTAAGGGCATATAAGTAAACATTTCACGGTAAGGTCTACACCTGTGGTATTTGACGCATGTGACAAATACAATTTGATTTGTAGTAATGTTTTTATAAAATCCTAATGACTAATATAAGGTGGGAATACACCATTTTGGTATGGTATTTATTATATCATTAAATAGTTCCAGTCCTTACATTCTCTTTCCTCTTCTCCTCAGGTGTGCAGGGCCTGTCGTGGCCGTTGTGCTCCCTGCAGGAGGTTTCTTTAGAGGAGGTGACTCTGGAGGAGGAGACTGCCAGTTGCCTCTGGAGCCTCAGCACCTCCTTCTGGGACTCCCTCAGCAGCCTCTCAAACTCCACCACGCTGGACGGGATAGGGCAGCCCTGCAACACACACACACACAGATGTCAAAGATATGTGAAACAATTAATTGTAATGCTTGAGGACTTTTCCGCTCAGGCTGGGAAAACAATGTCTCTCTCCCTCTTGTCTTAGTCACATTATTATAAAGTGATGCATCAGAGTCTAGTGGGGTTAAACACCGGTGAACATACTGACACTGCCATCATCATCCTCAATATTATCATCACAAGTGGCACACTTAGTGACTTGGAGGCCCCAGGCAGCGGTCAGTCTGAGCACCCCCACACACATTTTGTATGGGTTTTAGAGTAACGATATGTAATTTAACTGTAAACATGTATTACCTTTTAATGTGCCATGAACACAATCAGTCATGATGTTGTCATCTGAATGACATACAAATCACTTCAAAAAGTAAGCTACCTTCGCACGTTAATTCCAGCATTCTAACAGTGCAATGTGTACCTGCCAACTTTCTTTCAATTCGTAAGTGGCTGAAACTATCTCACCGGAGAAAGCATCCAAGCGAGGGAAACAGCGCCCATCTGTCTAACTATATGTAGCCCATATATCTGATACTGTCTGGCGAAAAAGAATATGACATGCCATACTCTTTTTGCCAGACAGCATGAGATACATGGGCTTCGACAAGATGGCAGCATTATCAGCAGCACCTGGCTTTTTACTAAATAAATGTTAATTTAGGTAAAGGTTAACTTCAGTTAAAATAAAAATGTATTTTCTCTGCCTCACTCTGAAAGTGCCTCAATGCTGTAGCTTAATTTCATTGAAAGTCACATTTGCAATCATATTGCGTGAAACAAAGCATTTGGAATAGTCCATTATTATTAACCAGTCTGTGGGTGATTAATGACACTTGTTTCTACTATTATGAGAAGAACCTGGATTATTTTAACATTGATATGAAATATATATGTATGGAAATAAATTATTGATCTATGATGAATTATTACTTGGCTGTATGGATTCATTAACTTTTTGAGGCCTTTTCTGTCAACAATGTGGCATCATTAACCTGGACACAGTGGCCAGGCAAAACCCCCCTTCCAGCAGCCCACTATAGCGGGTTGTTTGTCGGGGGGGGGTGGGGGGTTGGGGGGCCTCGAGTGGAGCATGGGGGGACCTCAAGTGGAGACGCCATGAGAGATATTTAAAATACTATTCAAAGAGATAAGGTTTCAGATGTTTTAGAAAGATGGGCAGGGGCTCCGCTTTCCTGACTTTAGGGGGAAGCTTGTTCCACCATTGGGGTGCCAGTACAGAGAACATCTTACACTGGGCCAAGAGACCAGAGGTGGAGAAATGGAGTGCTAGGATTGGGATGTAGGGTTTGAGGATAGCCTGAAGGTAAGGAGGGGCAGTTCCTCTTGCTGCACTGCAGGCAACCACCTGGGTCTTGAAGATGATGCGAGCTTAGACTGGAAGCCAGTGGACTGTGCGGAGGACATGGAAGAACTTAGGAAGTTTGAACACCATGCGGGCTGCCGCATTCTGGAATGAATGAACAAATGAAATAATGAAATGTTATTTTCGTGTCAAATTGCCAATTGGCAATCTATCCCTTATGGGATTAATTGACACATCAACAAACATTACAATGATTCACTATGGTAATTAAATGATAATTCTTCTCCGGTGTTCTCTGCATTGTGCATCACGAAAGTGAAAAAATATAAATAAAAAGTAAATCAATACTTAATAGTAATTAAGGTTATCCAAACAATAATTACATCCCTTGAGCAGTAAAATAATATACATACATATATACAGTGCCTTGCGAAACTATTCGGCCCCCTTGAACTTTGCGACCTTTTGCCACATTTCAGGCTTCAAACATAAAGATATAAAACTGTATTTTTTTGTGAAGAATCAACAACAAGTGGGACACAATCATGAAGTGGAACGACATTTATTGGATATTTCAAACTTTTTTAACAAATCAAAAACTGAAAAATTGGGCGTGCAAAATTATTCAGCCCCCTTAAGTTAATACTTTGTAGCGCCACCTTTTGCTGCGATTACAGCTGTAAGTCACTTGGGGTATGTCTCTATCAGTCTATCATCTATCAAAACAGCTCGAGCTCAGTGAGGTTGGATGGAGAGCATTTGTGAACAGCAGTTTTCAGTTCTTTCCACAGATTCTCGATTGGATTCAGGTCTGGACTTTGACTTGGCCATTCTAACACCTGGATATGTTTATATTTGAACCATTCCATTGTAGATTTTGCTTTATGTTTTGGATCATTGTCTTGTTGGAAGACAAATCTCCGTCCCAGTCTCAGGTCTTTTGCAGACTCCATCAGGTTTTCTTCCAGAATGGTCATGTATTTGGCTCCATCCATCTTCCCATCAATTTTAACCATCTTCCCTGTCCCTGTTGAAGAAAAGCAGGCCCAAACCATGATGCTGCCACCACCATGTTTGACAGTGGTGATGGTGTGTTCAGGGTGATGAGCTGTGTTGCTTTTACGCCAAACATAACGTTTTGCATTGTTGCCAAAAAGTTCAATTTTGGTTTCATCTGACCAGAGCACCTTCTTCTTCATGTTTGGTGAGTCTCCCAGGTGGCTTGTGGCAAACTTTAAACAACACTTTTTATGGATATCTTTAAGAAATGGCTTTCTTCTTGCCACTCTTCCATAAAGGCCAGATTTGTGCAATATACGACTGATTGTTGTCCTATGGACAGAGTCTCCCACCTCAGCTGTAGATCTCTGCAGTTCATCCAGAGTGATCATGGGCCTCTTGGCTGCATCTCTGATCAGTCTTCTCCTTGTATGAGCTGAAAGTTTAGAAGGACGGCCAGGTCTTGGTAGATTTGCAGTGTTCTGATACTCCTTCCAGTTCAATATTATCGCTTGCACAGTGCTCCTTGGGATGTTTAAAGCTTGGGAAATCTTTTTGTATCCAAACTTCTTCACAACAGTATCTCGGACCTGCCTGGTGTGTTCCTTGTTCTTCATGATGCTCTCTGCGCTTTTAACGGACCTCTGAGACTATCACAGTGCAGGTGCATTTATACGGAGACTTGATTACACACAGGTGGATTGTATTTATCATCATTAGTCATTTAGGTCAACATTGGATCATTCAGAGATCCTCACTGAACTTCTGGAGAGAGTTTGCTGCACTGAAAGTAAAGGGGCTGAATAATTTTGCACGCCCAATTTTTCAGTTTTTGATTTGTTAAAAAAGTTTGAAATATCCAATAAATGTCGTTCCACTTCATGATTGTGTCCCACTTGTTGTTGATTCTTCACAAAAAAATACAGTTTTATATCTTTATGTTTGAAGCCTGAAATGTGGCAAAAGGTCGCAAAGTTCAAGGGGGCCGAATACTTTCGCAAGGCACTGTACACTACCATTCAATAGTTTGGGGTCACATAGAAATGCCCTTGTTTTTTAAAGAAAAGCACCTTTTTTTTGTCCATTAGAATAAAATCTAATTGATCAAAAATACAGTGTAGACATTGATGAAACAAAAATAGAACTGTTTGGCCATAATGACCATCGTTATGTTTGGAGGAAAAAGGGGGAGGCTTGTAAGCCAAAGAACACCATCCCAACCGTGAAGTACAGGGGTGGCAGCATCATGTTGTGGGGGTGCTTTGCTGCAGGAGGGACTGGTGCACTTCACAAAATAGATGGCACCATGAGGAAAAACAATTATGTGGCTATATTGATGCAACATCTCAAGACATCAGTTAAAGCTTGGTTGCAAATGGGTCTTCCAAATGGACAATGAACCCAAGCATATTTCCAAAGTTGTGGCAAAATGGCTTAAGAACAACAAAGTCAAGGTATTGGAGTGGACATCACAAAGCCCTGAACTCAATCCTATAGAACATTTGTGGGCAGAACTGAAAAAGTGTGTGTGAGCAAGGAGGCCTACCAACCTGACTCAGTTACACGAGCTCTGTCAGGAGGAATGGGCCAAAATTCACCGAACCTATTGTGGGAAGCTTGTGGAAAACCGAAAACGTTTGACCCAAGTTAAACAATTTATCATTCTCTACTATTATTCTGACATTTCACATTCTTAAAATAAAAAGTGATCCTAAACTGACCTAAGACAGGGCATTTTTACTAGGCTTAAATGTCAGGAATTGTGAAAAATGTAGTTTAAATGTATTTGGCTAAGGTGTATGCAAAACTTCAGACTTCAACTGTATCTATTATAAGAGTTCAGCCCCCCCTGCTCTTCCCTGACTTCCATTGGAATTTTCTTATGTCGTTATTTGGCTCCAAAACTGTTGAGGATTTCTTGTCTGTATCTCCTCAAGGTGTAATAACTACAGGCAGCGCCTATTCTCCCAGATTCTAGGAATTCTACATGGGTCTCCAGACGTCCAACTTCAAGAGCAATGTGACCTTGTAGCTGCTTGTTATTATTCTCCAGTTGAGTCGACAGAGCTGTATGATTATCCTAAATGTCTTTCTCCAAAGATACACGTAAACTGTCAACTTTACTATTCATTCCTTTTTCAATACACAGCTTCATTTCTTCTTTTCTTCTTCAATTTCTGTACCTAGACTCCTTATCTCCGTCATGAGATTAGCCATGCTATTGGCACTTTCTTTCTTTGATAAATTTGTCTCCATGCTTTTCTCACCACTGTGTAGATTTCTACTGGTGTCCATATGTTTCTGTTATTGCTGTTCAAGGTAACGCTAAATTTAATGTTATAGCTAGGCTAGCCAGATTACTCACCAAACAATCCCTGACAAGTCTGTCTATTGACTGTATTTCACCCTCACGGGATTCAAACTTCAGCTGCCTCCATTTACGATCCGATCGCTATGTTTTAAACATTGAAAACGTTTACATTTTAAAAGTTTGAAATAGTTTGGTCCCATAAAGAAGCAGCTGCGTTTTTCACCGTGTGCACTGGGAGTCCGGATATGTTGCAGGGGTTTGATGGCACAAGCGGGGAGCCCAGCCAAAAGAGAGTTGCAGTAGTCTAGACGGGAGATGACAAGTGCCTGGATTAGGACATATACCGCTTCCTTGGCGAGGAAAGGCCGTACTCTACGGATGTTGTAGATGTGAGGCCTGAAGCAATTGCCTCTTCTGTCTAATGGTAAGTCCGCCACTGATCATCACCATCAACTCAGTCCACAGCTCATCCTGGGATTCCCTCTGTAGTAGTACTCCCAGCAGATATTCAGAGCAAGAAAATGAGCTCTTAGTCACAGACGGGCATAGAGAGGAGTAATTTAAATCAGGCACTTAGATCACAGCCATGAGGAGAGGGTGGTCTCTCTATCTACACATCTGTATCAGTACAGCTCAGTCACTAGTTCAGGCTTAGAGGGTTTTCAAGAGCAGTTACCAACCAGACCAACAGAGGGCAAACCTGAGGCATTTTAGTCCTTTGATGAGATTAGTGAATAGGACTGACTACAATGGATGACACAGAGAGCCTTTTGTGGGCAGACTGCTAGTGTTAGATAACAGGTTATTATTGAAATGTTCAGCGCGTTTGAGGGGATGCAAGCCAAGGTGATTTTTACATCTGAAATGTTGAGCGCATTTGAGGGAATGCAAGCCAAGGTGATTTTTACATCAGTGATTTTGCACAGTCAGACTGCAAAGTAGTCGATCTCAAACACAAACATTAGATTGGTATTGAAAGAGTGTTCTGCACCTGAATTGGGTATAGAAGTACAGATACTAGAATGGGTATTCCGATTCTATTTCTATGGTGTGGAGTACCTTGGCTGTGCCCAGACGGGTCTCCAGCTGCCTACACTCCTGCTGAAGGGCAGCAATCTCCTTGTCCTTGTAGAGCAGTGTATCTGCATGCTGTGCCAGGTCACGGGCTCTCTGACGGGCAAACGCCCTCTTGTACTGCTCCACCGCCCCTGGCCGCACCGGAGCTGGAGCGTTCACCTGGACAGAGGGGAAGCGTTAGAGGTTACGGGTCAACACAAAGCGGATGGAAAATGGAATTGTAAGAAGGACTGTTCATCACAAACGTATACTTATACCCCTTGACCCTCTCAGAAAGGATGTTTTTTTACCTGTATATTTGCTGGAGGCAAGTCGTTCAAGGTTCCAACTCTTACTCACAAAACAATCTTAAATCACAATAAAACAATTGCCCACATTCTGTCCGTGGGAGCCAAGCCATGCGAGCCAAGCCTAACTGGCATTTCAAAGTGTTTTAAATGTCAAATACAGTCTATAAATAACATTATATATAAATCAGCCCTGTCCAATTGTTATGAATGTCACACCCTGATCTGTTTCACCTGTCCTTGTGATTGTCTCCACCCCCTCCAGGTGTCGCTTATTTTCCCCGGTGTATTTATCCCTGTGTTTCCTGTCTCTCTGTGCCAGTTCGTCTTGTATGTTCAAGTCAACCAGCGTATTATTCCCGTGCTCCTGCCTTTTCTATTCTCTTTTGCTAGTCCTCCCGGTTTTAACCCTTGCCAGTTTTCTGGACTCCGTACCCCCCTGCCTGACCATTCTGCATGCCCTGACCTCGAGGCCGCCTGCCACTCTGTACCTCTTGGCCTCTGAACTGGTTTTGACCTTTTGCATGTCCACGACCATTCTCTTGCCTACCCCCTTTTGGAATGATTTAATAAATATCAAAGACTCAAACCATCTGCCTCCCTTGTCTGCATCTCGGTCTCGCCTTGTGCCCTTATAATGAAGTCAAATATATAATAGCTGAATAACTAGCTTTGGCACTCTTAAAGGTTCCTCTCATTTTTCATTGATTGAGGCTTTATTTGTATTGTTTTTGCTGTCTATGGGAAAGGGGAAAGAGGGGGAGAAGAAAAGGGAGAGGGAGAGAGAGGGAGGGTGAGAGGGATAGAGAAAGGGTATTTCTCTCTCAGGCAGGTGAACAGGTGCTGTGTGGAATACTGAGGTAGCCAATGGGCTGTGGGCCTGGTGGCCTGGGTACAAACAGGTGGTTGTACAGGTGGCACTGGACTAATGTGGTTGATTAGCCCAAATGTGGTAGAGGGGGATGGGGGAGTTACTCGTCTGGGCAGGGGGAATCTCTTCCTCTAAATACTACAGTCCCTGTTTTTATTTATTCTGAGTGAATATTCATACAGTCCAGACAAAGTGTACAGAACAGCTGTGTAGTTTTACAAGTGCAGAACGGTACAAATCTTAGCTCTCATCACACAGGAATGACCTGGGGCCGGCTTCTCAAAAGCATCTTAAGGCTAAGTTAATCATTCAAACTTTTGTTTGGAGCATCGTTAAATCTCTGCTCTGTTTCCCAAAACCATCATTATTAACTTTGCACTTGAAAACCCTCTAATCTAACGCCTGCCTCAGACCACACAATTCTTCAAGCTCTGTCAAGTTAGTTGTTGATCATTGCTTTTCAAGTCTTGCCATAGCTTTTCAAGCAGATTTAAGGCCACACAGGAACATTTTGGAAAAGACACTCCGGAGTATACTTGGCCTTGTGTTTTAGGTTATTGTCCTGCTGAAAGGTGAATTGGTCTCACAGTGCCTGTTGGAAAGAACCAGGATTTTGCCTGTGCTCAGTTTTACTCCATTTATTTTGATGCTTAAAAAACTCCCTAGTCCTTGCCGATGACAAGCATACCCATAACATGATTAAGCCACCATGTTTGAAAATATTAAGAGTGGTACTCAGTGATGTGTTGTGTTTGCCGAAACATAGATCTTTGTACTCAGGACATAAAGTTAATGTCTTTGCCCTATTTTTTGCCTTTTACTTTAGTGTCTTATTGCAAACAGGATGCATGTTTTGGAATATGTTTTATTCTGTACAGGCTTCCTTTCACTTTGTCATTTATGTTAGTATTATTACAATGTTGTTGATCCATCCTCAGTTTTCTCCTATCACAGCCATTAAACTCAAACTGTTTTTAAGTCACCATTGGCCTCATGGTGAAATCCGTGAGTGGTTTCATTCCTCTGCGGCAAATGAGATGGGAAGGACACCTGTATATTTGTAGTGACTGGGTGTATTGATACACCATGCAAAGTTTAATTAATAACTTCACCATGCTCAAAGGGATTGTTTTTACCCACCCACCAATATGTGACCTGTTTCAAGAAGCTAGGCATATGTTGCATGTCAATATTTTTTGCTACTGCTCAACATTGCTGCCGTTAACAGGCTCTATCGACAAAGATCAGTGGGAAAAAGTTGTGATGGACTACTTTCTTGAGGACAATCATGCCATGCTGACTCTATCGGACTCTGAAAATGAATCAGACGATGAGGAAATCCCAGATTTACGGAAGAAGTTGACCGAGTTTTGAAATCAGTGGAATGCCTGGTGGAAGCAGAAAGATGATTGCCATTTTTTTTTATTTAACCTTTATTTAACTTAGCAAGTCAGTTAATAACAAATTCTTATTTACAATGACGGCCCACCCCGGCCAAAGCCTAATCCGGGCGACGTTGGGCCAATTGTGCGCTGCGCTATGAGACTTCCAATCACAGCTGGTTGTGATACAGCCTGGAATCGAACCAGGATCTGTAGTGACGCCTCTAGCACTGAGATGCAGTGCCTTAGACCGCTGCATTATTTGGGAGCCCCAAATGAGGAGAGAGTTTAAAAGAAAACACAGAAGGTTGTTGTTTAAAACACCTGTCCCTGGATTACATCTTCAAACTAAGGGCAACCATGCCATCCATGACAGAGAGGGAGAAGCGTGCATCTATGTATATAGGTAAAAGTCTAGCTATATTTTCAGATATCATACATTTCTAATTTTGTCAGAAAGTCGTTTTCATTGCAAATTAAAGAGTACTGTTAGTTAGATGGCTGACGTTAGCTGGCTGGCTCGCTAGCTAATGTTACGCATATGATCTGTGTAGTAATATTATTCACATCTCAGATAGTCAATTGCATGGCTATTATAGCCTAATGTTAGCCAACTAGCAAACATTGAACCTAGTTGTTTAGCTTCAGCTACCTGCAGATTCATGCATGGTGCAAGGTCGTATGAGTTGAGATTATGGTTAATTCTTTAGCTAGCTAGATACTTGTCTAAACAAAAGACTCCACTATGAAAGTAACCATTTCACTGTACCGTTTACACCTTCTGTATCCTGTGCATATGACAAATACACTTTGATTGTATTTGATATAGTGTGTGTTTACCAGAGACGGCAATGTGAAGAACCACATGACCTGCACCAAAGTAAGACTGGGATATAGGCCAAGGACTAGATAAATTGCATTTTTACTACTACCATTACTAGACTACCTTATTCACTCTGTTTCACACATGGCCTCACACGTGAATCCTTAAAGAGATGGGTGGGGCTAAGGCTTAAGAGGGTGTGAACGATGTTGAATGGGTGTAGACAAAGAAGAGCTCTTCAGTAGGTACCAAAACATTCACAGGCCATTTTCTCAAAACTGGGTTTACAAGTTTATTTTCAAAGCAGAATTACTTTTCCATTGTTCCTCAACTGCAGTGTATGATATACCATTTTCTAGCTCGAAGTCTCTACTTTTGTCCAATTAAAAAAATATATATATACACACATATATACAATAATGTTGTCTTTGTCTCTCTAAATAACTGTAATGTGGTTAACCTTAAAAATCGAAATCTAAATGATTCAAATATGAAAGTAAAATTCAACCAGAGCGCGCCCTTAGATCATGGGAAAGGCCACACTTGACCGTTGCACTTGAATCATTCCCACGGTGAATGGCTAAGCCCGCAACGCTATGTAACCACACACTATTGCAGAGACTTTGATATTACCGGACGCAATTGATATGGTGAAAATAATGTGTGAGGAGGCAGAGGGACAGAAACTCACATTAATACCTTTGGCAGATATCACTGTGAAACTAAGAATTGATGCCTTAGCTAGCAATCAAGAGGAAACTCTGACTGAACGACTCAAACTTCTCACCTTATACTCTCCAAAAGGATGTTAGCGGTGAGGGCCGAGATGGCAATGCAATGACTTTTGTTCGTTACATGTCGGGGAATGCTATTCACAAGGACATAGAGTGCCTTCGGAAAGTATTCAGGCCTCTTGACTTTTTCCATATTTTGTTACGTTTCAGCCTTATTCTAATATACACACAATACGCCACAATGACAAAGCAAAAACAGGTTTAGACATTTTTGCTAATTTATTGAAAATAAAAAATGAAAATATCACATTTACATAAGTATTCAGACCCTTTACTCAGTACATTGTTGAAGCACTGTTGGCATCGATTACAGCATCGAGTCTTCTTGGATATGACGCTACAAGCTTGGCACACCTGTATTTGGGAAGTTTCTCCCATTCTTCTCTGCAGATCCTCTCAAGCTCTGTCAGGTTGGATGGGGAGCGTTGCTTTACAGCTATTATCAGGTCTGTCCAAAGATGTTCGATCGGGTTCAAGTCCGGGCTCAGAGAGTTGTCCTGAAGCCACTCCTGCAATGTCTTGACTGTGTGCTTAGGCTCGTTGTCCTGTTGGAAGGTGAACCTTCGCCCCCAGTCTGAGGTCCTGAGCGCTCTGGAGCAGGTTTTCATCAAGGATCTCTCTGTACTTTGCTCCGTTCATCTCTCCCTCAATCCTGACTAGTCTTCCTGCTGTTGAAAATGATCCCCCACCATGATTCACCGTAAGGATGGCGCCAGGTTTCCTCCAGACGTCACACTTGGCATTCAGGCAAAATAGTTCAATCTTGGTTTCATCATGGCCTGAGTTCTTTAGGCAAATTCCATGTGGGTTGTCATGTGTCTTTTACTGAGGAATGGCTACTGTCTGGCCACTCTACCATAAAGGCTTCATTGGTGGAGTGCTGCAGAGATGGTTGTCCTTCTGGAAGGTGCTCCCATCTCCACAGAGGAACTCTAGAGCTCTGTCAGAGTGACCATCGGGTTCTTGATCATCTCCCTGACCAAGGCCTTTCTCCCCCGATTGCTCAGTTTGGCTGGTGGTTCCAAACTTCTTCCATTTATGAATGATGGGAGGCCACTGTGTTGTTGGGGACCTTCAATGCTGACCTTGAAACTTTTTGCTACCCTTCCCCGCTGTGCCTCGGAGCTGTACGGACAATTCCTTCGACCTTATAGCTTGGTTTTTACTCCGACATGCACTGTCAACTGTGGGACCTTATATAGACAGGTATGTGCCTTTCCAAATCATGTCCAATCAATTTAATTTACCACAGGTGGACTCCAATCAAGTTGTAGATACATCTCAAGGATGATCAATGGAAACAGGATGCATCTGAACTCAATTTTCAGTCTCATAGCAAAGGGTCTGAGTAATTATGTAAATAAGGTATTTCTGTTTTTAAAAATCTGTAATACATTTGCAAACACCTGTTTTCGCTTTGTCATTATCGGGTATTGTGTGTAGATTGATGAGTACTTTTTTTATTTAATACATTTTTGAATAAGGTTGTAGCATAACAAAATGTGTAAAAAGGGAAGGGGTCTTTCGAATGCACTGTATTACGGGCAGTGGGCAGGCCGTTGCACATTATGAATGTCTCCCTCTGCCATATGGACTCATTATATCACCCACTGAGCTATAATGGATACACCTAGAGCAACTGATGGCAAAAGAGCTGAGCACAGGACTCAGAATTATGCAGCTGGTAACTTCAATTGTAAACTACATTGTGCATGCTTGTTCACAAAACTATTTGGAGATATGGGATAAGAGCATGACAATGTTTTATTTCACACCGAGGCTTGGTGGTTATCGAGGTTGGAGTGTTGGGAAGATTTTTTGAATTCAGAGAGGAACTGTTGTCATTTGCAATTAATATAAAATCAGACTTTGTTGAATTTCTGTTTAATGAAAAGAAAATGTGTCCTCCTTGCATGTTATAGACATATTCGGGAAAGTGAACGAACTGAATGCAAACATGCAGGGGAAATACAGCAAAATTCTACAGATGAGTGACCGAATCAGCGAAATCTGTTTGACTGTGATCCTGGCTCAGTTGACATGCCAGTAAGTGAAATCGAACAGCTGATCGAACTGTCATGTGACTGAACGCTGCAGACAACGCATTCACGGGTCACTATGGAGGAGTTTTGCTTCCTGACTCAAAGGGATACTGTGCCGTCTCCCTCCGAGCATTATAACTCATGGTACGCTGATTTAGTGCTCTCGTCTGCATTAAAAACAAATACCGATCCAGTTTGGATGTGACAGGAGAGATGAGGTGCCCACTGTCAACCACACCCCCTGACTTTGATCATCTCTAATGCGACCTGCATCAAGCACACCTATCTCATTAATGTTGGTGAGATCATTTATCTTATGTCAGATTACTTTGCAATTGACTGCCATAGCACCAATTAAAAAAGTCAACATTGGCTGTTAATGGCATAATTGTTTTACACATGGTTTTGGGTTTAAATCATTTTCAGATATCAAAATGGGGTCGTGGGCCAATAAAGTTTGGGAACCCCTGCAGAGGTGTGAAATAGACCTTGGTTCAAATAGTATTTCATTTCTTTCAAATACCTTACCTGTATTTGAATGAAATGTAGCTGGCAGGCAGGCTCAAGCATAGGCACAGCTCAAAGTATTTGAATGAAAACAACGACTATTTGAAATCAGGTCAGCAGAGCAGTGGGAAGAGGTTTAAGCCATGCAGGAAGGCACTAGCTATTCCTGTAAATGGTAATAGGCAGTGTGTGTACCACTTTGAGGTTGGCCGCTTAGGAAATGGCACCGACTACTTACGAGTTCTAACCTGACTGCGTAATTTAGTGACTTTTTTTTTGTGTTTATCTTTACTTTTTGTTGTACAGAAAGTTCATACTATTATCATAGACTGGATATACCAAACATTAGGAACACCCCTTTTGCCCTCAGTACAGACTCAATTCTTCGGGGCATGGACTTGAAAGCGTTCCACAGGGATGCTGGCCCCCCATGTTGACTCCAATGATTCCCATAGTTGTGTCAAATTGCCTGGATGTCCTTTGGGTGGTGGACCATTCTTGATACACACAGGAAACTGTTGAACGTGAAAAACCCAGCAGTCTTGCAGTTTGACACAAACTGGTGCACCTGGCATCTACTACCATACCCTGTTCAAAGGCACTTAAATATTTTGTCTTGGCCATTCACCATCTGAATTGAACACATACACAATCCATGTCTAAACTGTCTCAAGGCTTAAAAATCCATATTTAACCTGCCTCCTCCCTTCATCTACAATGATTGAAGTGGATTTAACAAGTGACATCAATAAGGAATCATAGCTTTCACCTGGTTATTCTATGTCATGGAAAGAGCAGGTGTTCTTAATGTTTTCTGTACTCAGTGTACGACCGCCAATCACTTCTGGACATCAGATCAACAGTTACTAACCTCAATTTCGACTTCAAATCCGACTTCATCTCACACTCACCTGTTCCCTTGTTCATACCGGAACCAATTCCTTTGGTTCATGGGCTACCAAAACGCCACGGGCGTAGATGGGGTAGACGAGCGGCATCCTGGTAAGACTGAGACAAAGAGAAAATCGACCGGCACTCCCTTCCATCCTATTGGCAAATGGCCAGTCACTAGAGAATAAGATGGACGAGCTTTGTTCGAGAGTCTCCTATCAGAGAGACTTAAAAAGCTGCAATATTATATATCTTGCGCAGACGTGACTGAATGACTATGTACGTAGAACTCAGTGGTTTCCCCATGCAGCAGCACGATCAGACGGCCACGGGTATGTCCTGAGGCCGCCTTGTTAATAAACAACAACTGGTGCGCTGCTTCCAGTGTGAAGGAAATCTCAAGCTTTTGCTCACCTGATATAGAAAACCTCATGGTAAGAGCGCCAACACCACTTTGGCACTCAACAAAAATGTATGGGGCCATAAACAAACAAGAAACCGGAGACTTTAATGCGGGTAGACATAGAACATCACTTCTTCTGCTCTACTAGAAGCGCTAAAAGTCTAGACCACTTTTATTTTACCCACAGAAGCGCATACAAGGCCCTCCCTCGTCCTCTCTTCGGCAAATCTATTCTCCTGCTTCCCATTTACAAACAAACACTCAAACAGGAAGTAACACTGATGCGCTCAGTACGTAAAGGGTCCAATAAAGTAGACGCGAGGCTATAAGATTGTTAGCTAGTACAGACTGGGATATGTTCAAGGATTCATCTGATAGCATTGAAGAGTTTACCACATCAGTCACAGCCCTCATCTATAAGTGCATACACAATGTTGTCCCCACAGTGACTATGGACATATCCAAACCAAAAAAACATTGATTTTCAAGAAATATCCGCACTAGGCTAAAGGCTAAAGCTAACATTTACAAGGAACGTGACACAGACATGGACAAATACAAGAAAGCCTGTTATGACCTCCGACGAGACATCAACCATGCAAAAAGACAATATAAGAGGAAGGTGGAATCCTATTACCAGGGCGCCGACACTCATTTTAGATTACAAAGGGAAACCCAGCCGTAGGATGTTCCCAAAAGAACTTCAGTGGCAAGGAAAAGTATGTGAACCCTTTGGAATTATCTGCATTATTCTGCATAAATTTGACATAACATCTTATCTGATCTTCATCTAAGTCACAACAATAGACAAACACAGTGTGCTTAAACTAATAGCACACAAATTATTGTATTTTTCTTGTCTATATTGAATACATAATTTAAACATTCAAAGTGTAGGTTGGAAAATGTATGTGTACCCCTAGGCTAATGACTTCTCCAAAAGCTAATTGGAGTCAGGAGTCAACTAACCTGGAATCGAAACAATGAGACGAGATTGGAGATTTGGCTAGAGCTGCCCTGCCCCATAAAAAACACTCACAACATTTGAGTTTGCTATTCACAAGAAGCATTGCTTGAGAACCATGCCTAGAACAAAATAGATCTCAGAAGACCTAAGATTAAGAATTGCTGCCTTGCATGAAGCTGGAAAGGGTTACAAAAGTATCTCTAAAAGTCAGTCCACGGTAAGATAAATTGTCTATAAATGGAAAAATTTCAGCACTGTTGCTACTCTCCCTAGGAGTGGCTGTCCTGCAAAGATGACTGCAAGAGAACAGAGCAGAATGCTCAATGAGGTTAATAAGAATCCCAGATTGTCAGCTAAAGACTTACAGAAATCTCTGGAAGATCCTAACATCTCAGTTGACAAGTCTACAATACGTAAAACACTAAACAAGAATGGTGTTTATGGGAGGACACCATGGAAGAAGCCACTGCTGTCCAAAAAAAAACATTGCTGCACGTCTGAAGTTCGCAAAAGAGCACCTGGATGTTCCACAGTGTTACTCACAAAATATTCTGTGGACAGATGAAACTAAAGTTGTGTTGTTTGGAAGGAACACACAACACTATGTGTGGAGGAAAAGGCACAGCACACCAACATCAAAACCTCACCTCAACTGTAAACTATGGTGGAGGGAGCATCATGGTTTGGGGCTGCTTTTCTGCCTCAGGGCCTGGACAGCTTGCTATCTATCATTGACCAAAAAAAAAAATCCCAGGTTTATCAAGATATTTTGCAGGAGAATGTTAGGCTATCTGTCTGCCAATTGAAGCTCAACAGAAGTTAGGTGATGCAACAAGACAACAACCCAAAAGACAGAAGTAAATCATCAACAGAATGGCTTGAACAGAAGAAAATACGCCTTCTGGAGTGGCCCAGTCAGTCCTGACCTCAACCCGATTGAGATGCTGTGGCATGACCTCAAGAGAGCAGTTCACACCAGACATCCCAAGAATATTGTGGAATAGAAAGTTTTGTAAAGAGGAATGGTCCAAAATTCCTCCTGACCTTTGTGCAGGTCTGATCCGCAACTACAGAAAACGTTTGGTTGAGGTTATTGCTGCCAAAGGAGGGTCAACCTGTTATTAAATCCAAGGGTTCACATACTTTTTCAATCTGCACTGTGAATGTTTACACGGTGTGTTCAATAAAAATATGAACAATTATAATTGTTTGTGTGTTATTAGTTTAAGCAGACTGTGTTTGTCTATTGTTGTGACTTCGATGAAGATCAGATGAAATTGTATGACCAATTTATTCAGAAATCCAGGTAATTCTAAAGGGTTCACATACTTTTTCTTCCACTGTAAATGTGTTTCATGCTCGATTCTAGAAATATAACACTGAGTCTTGCGTGAAAGCCCCTGTTGTTTTGGATGACTGTGTGATCTGGCTATTCATGGCCGATGTGAGTAAAACTTTGAAACATGTTAACAAGCTCGCAAGGTCACCAGGCCAGACGGAATACCAGGGCGCGTTCTCAAAGCATGCGTTGACCAGCTGACCATTGTCCCTGTTCCTAAGAACTCCAAGGTAACCTGTCTAAATTACTATAGCCCTATAGCATTCACATCTGTAATGATGAAGTGCTTTGAAAGGCTGGTCATGACACACATTAATACCATCAACCCACACACCCTGGATCCATTCCAATTTGCATACCGCCCCAACAGATCCACAGATGATGCAATCTCTAGTGCACTTCACACGGCCCTCTCCCACCTGGACAAGAGGGGAAATAACTACAGTGCCTTGCGAAAGTATTCGGCCCCCTTGAACTTTGCGACCTTTTTTTTAAAATTTTGCACGCCCAATTTTTCAGTTTTTGATTTGTTAAAAAAGTTTGAAATATCCAATAAATGTCGTTCCACTTCATGATTGTGTCCCACTTGTTGTTGATTCTTCACAAAAAAATAAAGTTTTATATCTTTATGTTTGAAGCCTGAAATGTGGCAAAAGGTCGCAAAGTTCAAGGGGGCCGAATACTTTCGCAAGGCACTGTATGTGAGAACGTGGTTCATAGACTACAGCTCAGCGTTCAACACCATAGTCCCCTCCAAGCTGTGGACCCTGGGACTGAACACCTCCCTCTGCAACTGGATACGGGACTTCCTGACGGGCTGGCCCGATGTGGTGAGGGTGGGCAACCTGCCACGCTGACCCTCAACACGGGGGGGGGCCCTCGGGGGTGTGTGCTTAGTTCCCTCCTGTACTCCCTGTTCACCCACGACTCCAACACTACCATCAAGTTTGCTGACGACACAACGGGGGTAGGGCTATGGTGGCGAAATTACAAGATTGTCATAATACTGTTATTGCATTTTTCTTAGACGTAACAGAATGGGGTTAGAACTCTCATGTGTCTGTGTTAACACTGACAGTAGATTTACGATGCCTTAGGTGATAAACCAAATAAGCCACGTTCCATTAATGTGAGGGAGATGGCTCGGCTTGAGAGGAACCTCGTTTTGTGGGCCAAGCCCTGTTTCCCTTTACATTGTGAACAGTCTTCACAGCAGATACTGTCTGCTGTGAATTATTCATTTCTTTCATACAACTCCTAACCTTTTGACCCAATCCACACATCTGCTGTTTGTCGTGTATTCATAAAGAGCTATTAAGAGCTGTAACTCAGTGATCACCTACAGGGTGGTTACCTACCAACTCCATTACTGCAGTAATTAAATAATAAAGTTCAATTGTTTTGAAGAAATCTAAATGTCTCTCCTTTGATTATAATTCCACCACATGCCTGATCACCGACGGCGATGAGACAGACTACAGGGAGGAGGTCAGAGTCTTAGCAGTGTGGTGCCAGGGAAACAACATCTCCATCAACGTCAGTAAGACCAAGGAGCTGATGGTGGACTACAGGAGAAAGAGCAGAGAACACGTCCCCCATCCACATTGACAGGGCTGTAGTGATGCGGATCGAGAGCTTCAAATTCCTTGTCGTTCACATACCTAAGGACTTAACATGGTCCACAGACACCCGCACGGTTGTGAAGAGGGCACGGCAACGCCTCATCCCTGCCAGGAGGCTGAAAAGATTTGGCACGGGCCCTTGGATACTCAAAAGTTCTACAGCTGCACCATTGAGAGCATCCTGACTGGCTGCATGGCCACTTGGTACAGCAAATGCACCCTTGACAGCAAAGTGCTTCAGAGGGTGGTGCAGACAGCTCAGTACATCACTGTGGCCAAGCTCCCTGCCATCCAGGACCTCTATATCAGGCAGTGTCAGAGGAAAGCCCAAAAAATTGCCAAAGACTCCAGCCACCCAAGCCATAGACTGTTCACTCTTCTACCGTCTGGCAAATGGTACGGGGGGCATCGGCTCATGGACCAACAGGCTCCGAGACAGCACAGGATCATAGCAAAGGGTCTGAATACTTATGTAAATAAGGTATTTCTGTTTTTTATTTTTAATACATTTGCAAATATTTCGCTTTATCATTATGGGGTATTGTGTGTAGATTGATGAGGAACATGTTTTATTTAAGAATTTTAGAATAAGGCTGTAAAGTAACAAAATGTGGAAAAAGTCAAGGGGTCTGAATACTTTCTGAATGCACTGTCCATATCTACATCAAATACATAGTACCCCTGCAAATTGATCTATTACCTGTACTACATGTACATAGCTCCATTCTTGTGTATATTATTCCTTGTGTTACTATTTATTTATTTTACTGGGAAGAGCTCCTAAACAAGCATTTCATATTTCATCTAAATTGTTGTATTCAGCACGTGACAAATAACATTTGATTTGAAATGAGTACGACAACCCTGCAGTAAGGCAATAGCTATATCTGAAAACAGTGATAGGCTTGTAGTTTACCACTTTGAGGTTGGCCTCCTGTAGTTTGCGTGCCCTGTCCTCCAGTCTCTTAGCGATGACAGCCAGCTCTGTGTTCTTCCTCCTCAGACGCCTCACCTTCTCCTCAGTCTCTGGGACACTGCTCTTCCTCTGCAGAGAGATAGAGGGAGAGACATATTTAAAAAGCTCCTCCACAAGCCTGCAGCTCTGACTGACACAGCCAGAACAGGACAGGCATGGTGAGGACTGGACCAAAATAACACAGTAGAGGACTCAAAAAGACAAAGACAAACTTTTGTAACCCCGGTTCTCTGATAATATGAGTGTGTCACTATGAGGATTCGTTCCAGGCGGATTACAACACGAAGAACCAATCACATAACATCTTTCGGAGACAGACAGATCGAGAGGCGAATGAGGTGAGCCCCTCCCTCCTTATAAGATGCCACTCACCTGTCCTTTGGTCATTCTCAAGCATGCCTTTCTTCCTTGCTCTCTGCGAGTAGGGAAATGCGGTGATACATCTCATGTTTGTATAATGCTTGTTCATGATCAGAGGACCAGGGTTACGAAAGTAACAATGAGTTCTCTTCAAATTAGCAATATAGCAAAACACAGCTTAGCTTGTGGTTAATCCACCTGGCGTGTCAGATTTCAATACAGCTTTTCGGCGAAAACATAACAAGCGTTTATGTAAGAACATCTCTCTCAGTAGACAAAATATTAGAAACAGCTAGCAGCCAAGTAGATTGGTCACGAAAGTCAGAAAAGCAATATATTAAATTGCTTACCTTTGATGATTTTCGGATGTTTGCACTCACGAGACTCCCAGTTACACAATAACTGTTCCTTTTGTTATTTTTATATCCAAAATACCTTGGCGGGTTATGTTCAAAAATCCACAGGCTCGAGCGGTAACGACATCACACAGAAACATGGGGTGTTTCTGTCCACATGTTTCTGTCTACAGAAACATGTCAAACGTATTTTATAATCAATCCTCAGGTTGTTTTTAAAATATACAGTGCCTTGCGAAAGTATTCGGCCCCCTTGAACTTTGTGATTTATTGCCACATTTCAGGCTTCAAACATAAAGATATAAAACTGTATTTTTTTGTGAAGAATCAACAACAAGTGGGACACAATCATGAAGTGGAACGACATTTATTGGATATTTCAAACGTTTTTTAACAAATCAAAAACTTGAAAAATTGTATCAATACACCCAGTGACTACAAAGCTACAGGTGTCCTACCTAACTCAGTTGCTGGAGAGGAAGGAAACCGCTCAGGGTTTTCACCATGAGGCCAATGGCGACTTTAAGACAGTTTAATGGCTGTGAAAAGAGACAACTGAGGATCAAATCAAATCAAATTTTATTTGTCACATGCCCCGGATACAACAGATGTTGTAGCTGTTAAGGAACCTTTTGGACCTAGACTTGGCCCTCCGATACCGCTTGCCGTGCGGTAGCAGAGAGAACAGTTTATGACTTGGGTGACTGGAGTCTTTGACAATTTTTGAGAGGTCCTGTACAGCTCGTTGAGTGCGATCTTAGGGCCAGCATCTGTTTGTGGTGGTAAATAGGCAGCTACGAAAAATATAGAAGAAAACTCTCTTGGTAGGTAGTGTGGTTAGTTGCTGTTGCAATCTCCTCAAGCATAAATTCTTCTTCTAGACAGTCATGGGAGTCTGTATCACTTGAAGACATATTCAAGCCATTAAAGAAGGAGTCAATCAGCGAAGGGTCTTGAGGGGATTCAGAGGTGTATAGCGCAGAGTAAAATTGTTTAAATTGATCATTGAGCTCTTTATGTATAACTGTGGTGGTATTTGTGGGATTAAACGTGAGGCCTCAGATTTACGGATCTGATGTGCAAGGAGTTTACTGGCCTTGTCGCCTTGTTCATAGACTTTGTATCGAGCTCGCAAGAGTAACTGTTCAGCTTGCCTGGTAGAAAGCTCATCAAATTCAGATTGGAGTAGTTGGCGCTCTTTATGCAGATCAGAGGAAGGATCCGTAGCATACTTCTCATCCAATGTGGCTATGGACTCGCTCAGGTCCCGAAGTCGCTGGGAGCGAACTCTGTTTTGGTTGGCTGTATAAGAAATAATTTGGCCACGTAGGTATGCTTTGAGAGACTCCCATATGGTAGAGCAGGACATACCGGGTGTTGAATTAGTTTCTAGGAATAAGGTAATTTCAGAAGAAATGAAATTGACAAACTCCTTATCTGAGAGTAAAATGGGGTTGAGACGCCATTGATAACACATAGGAGGTCGCTGGGGAAACTCTAGTTCAAGCACTAATGGTGAATGGTCAGAGATAACAATACTCTCGTAAGTACACTGCCGAAGGTTAGGCAGAAGTTTTTTGTCCAAAAAGAAGTAATCAATCCGGGAGTATGTTTGATGAACATGAGAATAAAAGGAATACTGTCTATCTGTAGGATGTAGGAAACGCCAGGCCTCAAACATAGCATATTTCTGAAGAAAGGATTGAATAAGTAGGGCACATTTAGATGGGCCTGTATTTGTTTGTGAGGACTTGTCAAGAACTGGGGACATTTTACAGTTGAAATCCCCCCCTAAAATCAACAAATGAGAATCTAAATTGGGAATAGCAGACAGAAAGGAGGAAATGAAACTTGTGTCATCCCAATTGGGAGCATAAACACTAGCCAAAACAAGAGGGATAGAAAACAGTTAACCGGTTACTGTGACGTATCGTCCCTTAGGATCAGCAATAACCTCAGAAGCTACAAAAGGAGTAGCCTTATCAACCAGAATAGCAGCACCTCTTGATTTACTATGAAAGTTTGAGTGGAACACTTTGAGTGGAACACCAACCCAGTCCTTACGCATCCTAAAATGCTCACCAGTCCTCAAGTGAGTCTCTTGTAGAAATGCAATATTTGCATTCAAACCCTTTAAGTGTGTCAACACCCTCTTACGCTTCACCGGGTTGTTAACCCCTTTGGTATTCCAAGAAATGTACTTGATCGTATTATTTCGGCCCCTCTGGGCATTCCCGTTATTCAACCCTGTCATTAGAGCATAGAATGGAAAAGCAATGAGCGCCCAAAACCCCCAGAATAACTTGTCTCAGAGTAATAATGTACGGTGGTAAATGTTTGGAAAAAGTACAGAAAAAAAAACAGAAAAAAAACTAAAAAGACAGAATGACAACATTAGAATTGAACAATTCAACCTGCCCCCCCACCCCCTCCCCCCATCCCAGACAATACCTCCCCAAACGAGGTACAAGCCTAAATAGAACATGTTCTCTTCGCACAGTATGTCTGTGAGAGTGCGGTCTTAAACCTAAACCCACAGTCCCGCTCTTTAAAGTCGCGTTTTGTTAGTGGATCAAGCAGCAAAAAGAAAGATTTGTATGTATTTCTTTCAAATAAAAAAAAGGCGAATCCCCTGTGCAAACGGAATGACAAAAGCACCACTTGTAGATGTATATAATTGTATTCCCCGTCTTATAACAGGCATTGAGAGAAAATAAATCAAATGTATAAAGGCTCTCAGCCAAAAATCTAATTTGAAGTAAGGAAATCGTAGTAAGACAATCAAAAATAATAGTAATTATAATAGTAGTCTATTTGAAGCTGAGACAGCTTACAACCAATCCCAAAAAACTACGTCTGCGCAACGTTGAACGTTTGCTGGGCTTAAATGACGCTCAAAACTTTTAAAATTAAAGTGAGGCCCCAGAAACCGTGTAGCCTCGGGAGACATTTACTGTTTACTGGGTCAATTCAAACGGATGCAGTAAACAAATAACCAAAAATATTTTGAGTCACTGAGACAATGTGTAAACAAACTAAATAGGTGAGCGAGATAAGGCACGCACGCACACTAGATGATCAAAACATTAGATCACATCAAATAAGCCTGAATAGTTTCACCAACTATACCAGACTAGCCTGTTATATCTAAACATAATTGTACCACAAGTGGGGTACTTACTATCCACAGTTCGCAAGCAACAGTTGCTAAACTGTGAGCATATTCAAGACTTCTTGATGTGACGTTGAATGTGAGCCATAGCCTCCTCCGGAGATTCAAATGTGTGGTCTTTACCCTCATGAGATATCCATAAACGGGCCGGGAATCGCAGTCCATACTTCACACTTGGATGGTCCCGAAGTACTCGTTTGGCCTGTCCGAAAGCTGCGCGCTGCCTGGAAACAGTGGGGGAGTAGTCCTGGTATATGGAAAAGCTCTGTCCTTGAAAGCTCAGAGTGGTATTGCGGGCTCGTCGGAGGATCTCCATCTTCTCATGAAAAAAGTGCACTCGAAGAATTATGGTCACGGGGCCTCTCCCCATCCCGGGGCTTTGGGCGCAGCGACCAGTGGGCTCGATCAATCAGGGGCTTTTCATCTAAGGCAAGAACATCCTTCAGCAGCCCTGAAACGAAATCCATGGCGCGATGCATTTCCGCGGACTCTGGGACTGATACAAGTCTCAGATTATTGCGGCGAGAGAATCCCTCTAAACTCACACAGCTCTCCCTCACCTTTTTCAAATCCGCAGCTAGGCGTTTAACTTCAGCCTCCAGGGATGTAGTTAAATCGGAGACATTAGTAGCGGAGGCCTCCAGTGCTGCAATCGTTGTAGTGTGTGACGCAGTTGTTGTTTTGAGTGATGTAATTGCCGGCACAGTCTCGTTCCGCAGGATGGTTAAATCTGCTTTTAAAGTATCAGAAACCTCCTGTATTCTGGCCTCAATCGTAGCAACCACCTGTGTTTTCATTTCAACTATCTCAGAGCGTAGTAGTTTGATGGCCTCGAGAATGTTCATTTCAGCGCCACCAGGCCAAGCCGCGCCCCCGGGTAAAGTGTGCGTCCTGGGGCCCTCAGACTCAGGAGAGGGCGGTGATGAGAGCGGGTCTTGTAGGCCGGGTTTTCTCAAAGTCATGTTCTTGGCCTTATGTTTGGTCGACATGCTGACATTCGGAAGCAAAGTAGTCTTCGTTTTTTACGGAAAGGGATCACCAAATTAATATTTGAAAATAAATACGGTTTTGCTGCAGAATTCACATAAACTTTAAGAATACCACGGGAGCAAACGGAAAACACGTCAGTCGCACATGGCGTCCCCTACCATCCCCCTAAAAACGCATTTTCACTTTGTCCTTATGGGGTATTTATGTGTAAAAACATATAATACATTTTTAAAATTCTGGCTGAAACAACAAAATGTGAAATAAGTCAAAGGGTATGACTACTTTCTGAAGGCACTGCACACCCATCTAGTATCAGGTCAGACCCTCCTTTGTCTCCAGAACAGTCCGAATTATTCGGGGCATGGACTCTACAAGGTGTTACAAACCTTCCACAGGGATGTTGGTCCATGCTGACACGATGGCATACCGCAGTTGCTGCAGATTGGACGGCGGTACAGTCATGCTGCGAAATGCCCATTCCATCTCATCCCAAAGATGCTCTATTGGGTTTGGTCAGCAATAATGTTCAGATACACTGTGTTTTTCAATCGTTGCTCAGTTGGTATCAAGGGACCTAACGTGTGCCAGGAAAACATTCCCCACACCAGAAAACCACTGCCACCAGCCTGTACTGTTGACACCAGTTAGGATGGGTCCATGGACTCATGCTGCTTACGCCAAATCCTGACTCGGACATCAGCATTATGCAACAGGAACTGAAATTGGTCGGACCAGGCAATCTTTTCCCCCACTCTTCAATTGTCCAGTGTTGGTGATTGTGTGCCCACTTGAGCCGCTTCTTCTTGCTTTTAACTGATTGGAGTGTAACCCGTTGTGGTCGTCTGCTGCAATAGTCCAAGTGAGGAGTTGTGCCTTCCGAGATGCTGTTCTGCACTGCACCATTATTTGTCTGTTTGTGGCTCACCTGTTAGCTTGCACGATTCTTGCAATTCTACTTTGACCTCTCTCATCAATGAGCTGTTTTCGCCCACAGGACTGATGTTGATTGGATGGTTTTTGTTTGTCGCACCATTCTCGGTAAACGCTAGACACTGTCGAGCATGAAAAGCCCAGGAGATCTGCCATTTCTGAGATACTGGATTTGGTGTGCCTGGCACCGACAATCATACCACGCTAAAAGTCATTTATGTCACTCGTTTTGCCAATTCTAACGTTAAATCGAACCGTAACGGAATGCCTGTCTGCCTGCTTTATATAGCAAGCCACGGCAATGTGACTCACTGTCTGTAGGAGCAAATAATTTTTGTGAATGTGTTGAGTGCATCTACTCCAGCCTTACCTCATACAACAAACATTCACCCACATTAATTTTAATTTATACAGTGTGTACATTAACAAATTTGTGCCAAGCAACTAGAATAGCATCACCACAATTCATAGATATAAATATCAACAATCGATAAAGTCAATAACTCCATAAAGTGCTTGGTCCCTGGAGTAGCCATAGGGAGTTCAATGTTCTGACTGCTGGGGGGGAAAATAAATCAGGTTTGGTGGTTAATGACCTCTAGCACCTACCATGGGGTAGGGGCTGAAAAAGGTAATTAGATGGATGGGGGGGGGTCGTTGATTTAAAAAAAAATTGCACATTTGGAGGAGAGCTTGATGTACAGAGAGCTCACAGAGGGAAGGTCTCAGTCAGTGATCTTTGAGGCTTTCGATACAACCCTCTCGTCTCTTCTTAGTGTGCCCTCAGCATATTTAAAAACCTTAACTGTGGTCTCCTGAGATGTAAACTGGTTCGTAAAGAGGGAGAAGAGCAGGGGGACAGCACGTAGCCCTGTGGCATTGTTTTAGGTGATTTGGGTACAGGGATGATGGTACTTTGAAGCACTGTGGTACTGTACATTGGCATCAGGAAGTGTTAAAAATGTAAGTGAACAGGGCCAGTTGTTCAACAAAGCAGTGGAGCACAGCTGGTGCAAGTTGATCCGTCCCTTCGGCTTTCCTTATGCTTTGCTTTTTGAAAACAGTTCTCACCTCATCCTCCTGTATAGTGAATGGTGGTGGGAGACTGATCATTCCTTACCAATGCTCAAAAGGTCTACAATAAGCATAAAACCTTGGATACAAAGCACAGGTAAGGAATGATCTGTATCTTGGTCACACCACTTCTCAAAAAACACACCATTTGTATTCATACAGCCAGCGTGTGAAAGGGGCTAAGGCATTGGACACTAAATGACCTGAGTGGCAAGCCATTTAGATTCATTCCCTCAAGGACCACACCCATATTAAACATTTTGGTTACAAAAAGACTAAAATCACTAGGAATTCAGCAAAACAACTGTTTCCCTTAGGAAATCTGTTCACCAATTGCTACGAACAGAAATGAGACGTGATCCTGTCTCAATGTAATGAAAGTATGAAATGATTGTTATTTTCAAATACAATCTCTTTATGGGATTAGTTGTGGTCAGTTTGCAGTGTACAAATTATTATCATTAACTTTTTTCCCTTTGCGCTGTTGTCTGTGCCTAACAATGTTTGTACCATGTTTATGCTTCTACCATGACTTTACTTTCATTAATCTGATGATTGTTATTTATAGAATCAACTAACTATGTTTAATTGTTACCCGATTAAATTAATCATGTAACAATGAACTAATTTAGAATTTGGGGCACCACGAGAGCGGTTGTTTAAAGAGTTACCATCTCCCGAATTAAATTCTAAAGGTCTTTACATGTTGTGTTTATATTTTTGGTCAGTATACATTAACGTATCATGAGAAAAATTGTAGTGAGGCAACATGAGACGTGAAAGGCTAACATTTTACTCCAAAACAGGAATTGATTCTCTCTCACTCCCTCTCAAAAACATCCACCATGGTCACATGACCAATATCTGCGCTCTGATTGGAGGATTCCTAAAGATTACCCACAAGGTGGCACTGCCGGTCAAAATGGCAAATTTTCAATGGAAAAAAGTTTCTGCAATATTGCCTTAAAGAATTGTGAGATTATCATTACTTTAGTCTAGACGAGGCCTCTACCTAGCCCCTAGTTCTTGTCCAGACCTCTACTCTAGTCCATGTAAACGCTCACCAGCAGGCCGTTCTCCTCTCTCAGGTTGGTGCAGGTCTTCTCCATCTCATCCAGAGCTTGCAGCAGCTCAGAGTTCTGACGCACCAAGAACCCATAGTCAGTGCCATTCTGGAACACAGAGATAGAACACACACATCAAGACCATGTACATGCTTCCACTCCACATTTACAAGTCTTGCCAGGACATTACATTAAAGATGGAATCTGCATTAGGGAAAAAAAGTGCCACTGTCTGCCCCTAGTACCTTTGTTATTGTTTTGGCTTTGTGGACCGAACGGAGGTAAGGTGTGTCAAGCAGTGTGGTAAAAACATTGCAGTACATATTCTGCTGTTCTATCACGCATGTAATTATGGGGTGGCAGTGTAGCCTAGTGGTCAGAACGTTGCACTAATAACCGAAAGGTTGCAAGATCGAATCTCCGAGCTGACAAGGTACAAATCTGTCATTCTGCCCCTGAACAAGGCCGTTAACCCACTGTTCCTAGGCCATCATTGAAAATAAGAATTTGTTCTTAACTGACTTGCCTAGTTAAATAAAGGTACAATTTTAAAAAATGTCCAAGGGAGAAAAAAACAACAGCGTTTGTTGTTTGCAGTAACGTCTTTGTTGTTGTAATATCCCAAAGGACGTGGCAGTTTCATCATTAAGGATTCCAGCTTTAAGATACAATCTTCAATATTTAGTGCTGTTCAATGATTTCAGCTTTCTAGCAAACCAGTTGTGTGGCTGCCGTACATTTGGTGATTAGTCTTTTGGTCGCCTTGATGAATCTCTGCAGTGCAGTAGAGATTGCTTACTGCTTCCAGACCACTTTCTTATTACAGACCACATTCTCATGGTGTTGCGTCATTAACATTCAGTTGCTCCTGTCCTTCAGGGGAAACATTCTCCCACAGTCCCTCTTTCTTTCCATACCCCACAGTCCCAAACAGCCTCCCAACTCTCCCTCCATAGCCCCTATACAGCCTCCCTCCTCTCACTGTTGTATTGTTTGTACTTTCAAACCAACGCTGCCGGTCATACAACCAACGCTGCTCTCAGGGTAGTGGGCCTTTTCATTAGAGAAGGCTCAATCAGCCCACCACACTGCAGCCTGCCTGGCTGGCACTGAACTCCTATAACCTGTTAGTGAGTCACACTCAGAGCACGGATAAGAAAGTAGAGACTAAAGAGAGATCACAAACACATATCTGGCAATAGCCGTCACTAACACGGAGAGGCTGCTGACTACATACAGACTTGAAATCATTGGCCACTTGAATAAATATATCACTAGTCACTTTATAATGTTTACATATCTTGCATTACTCATCCCATATGTATATACTGTATTTTTATACCATCTATTGCATCTTGCCTATGCCGCTCAGTCATCGCTCATCCATATATTATTATATATTATCCATATATTATTTATTTAACTAGGCAAGTCAGTTAAGAACAAATTCTTATTTTCAATGACGGACTAGGAACAGTGGGTTAACTGCCTTGTTCAGGGGCAGAACGACAGATTTTTACCTTGTCAGCTCTGGGATTCGGTCTTGCAAACTTTCGGTTACTAGTCCAACGCTCTAACCACTAGGCTACCTATACATTTATATGAATATATTCTTATTACATCCCTTTACTTAGCTGTGTGTATTAGGTAGTTGTTGTGGAATTGTTAGATTACTTGTTAGATATTACAGAACTAAAAGCACAAGCATTTCGCTACACTCGCAATAACATCTGCTAACCATGTGCATGTGACCAATAACATTTGATTTGATTTAAAAAGCAACAATATAATCCGACATGCCCTCCCTCCATCTTAACTACATCTGGTCTGACATACATCTAAGACGTAATCATGGACTCCAAAGTTTTATGGACTTAGCGGTTGATCCACCCTGTCCCTTCCCCTTACTTCCCCTTGTCAAGTCCTTGGCACAACACAAACAAGCTCGCTATCCTCCGCGCCTCCAATAAACGGCCAGCTGAACGAACCATTCGAGGGGTGACTGACTTATTTCCAGTTCAGAGGCCCATCATGAGCTTGTGTTTATGTGAAGGCCAGTTGAACAAGGGGCCCTGCCATGTTCTTAATGCCCATATGGAGGACACATATGCGTTGAGGTCACCCTGCTCTGTGTGTATTATGGAGAGAAAGTAGGAATTCGTTTGAAGGGTAAAGTTACAGTAGATCAGTTTCAATGTATGAATGGAGGATCCTGACAGAAAATCAGGAAGGAAGTACCCCTGGAAAAAAAAAAACACTACATCCCTGATTAAATGACTTCTGAGGGATGGAGGGAGCAGCCAGACCTGGCAGAGTTGAGGGTCTGATGGCGAGTGAGCAGATGGACAGACAGAAGAGCTGGAAGTGAGATGGGTTTTTGTCCTTGGAGTCAGTCAGTCAATCAATCAGTTAGCAGCCCCTGGGCAAACACCTCCTCCAACACACTGTTCCCCCGGCTAAGAGAGTATGTTATACTGTAGGGTCATCTGGGTTTGCCATCGGACAGAGCATTAGTGTTGCATGGTATACCAAATATTTGACAAATATTTTTGAAAAATAATAGTACAAAAAACGGTGGAATTTTTGTTACGTTCAGTACTACTGTCAAATGTGTCTCATGTGATTGAGAGGATCAAGTCTGTCTATCAGGACACCCCCTTTATAGTACAAAGAGCAAAGTGCCTGCTCCACTCATTCCTTGCTAGAGCTGTCAGGGCTGCCTTGTTATTTCCCCACTCATGCTGCACAGAAGAATAATGCAGCACAGCATGTAGAAATGTTGAAACTGTTCATTACTGTTCGCAAAACAATGTCCATACAGAACACGTTTACAATGCAAGACGAACTGGTAGCTTCCAGCTTTAATTGTAGGCTAACTTTCCTTGCTAGCTTACAGCTGAAGCAAACATTAATTCACTACCCTAGTACTTTCTGATAATATGCTAACCATAGCGCAAAATATACCGATTTGAAAGCTGATTGTCACTAAAAACTTTATTAATTCACGTAGTCTCCCTCACCACTAAAAACCAATGAACTTCTTTATCCCTTCTTTATCTCACACACCTCCCGTCTAGTTGCCACTAGATTCCATAACCATAAAGCCACTTTCTGCCTCCTAAATGATTCATAAATCATTACTTTCTTAAAGAGACAGCACACACTTTTATAAAAGAAGAGATTGCTTCTTCTGTTCAAATGTTGTTGATCAGTACAAATAAATAATATGGTCTCTGAGCAATTGCCAATAAAACAAGTCCTACATGGAAGGGATTGTTTGTCATCTGTAGCCCCATTAAATCAGCTAAAGCAAGCCCAATAACTCAGTGCATACACACAATCCGATCTAATAATATGCATTCACCTGTATTATGAAGAATTTTTTTTATCAACTTTAAAAAAAAGTTAACATATCAACAACAACAAAAAATAGCCACAAGCAAACAAGCATACATACAAACCTTTTACATTAAACAGACACATCATATGAATGAATAATACAGCGTTTTAATTTCCTTTTTGTTACAATTTTTAGTTAAAGTAGTGCCATATCGTTTAAATTCATTCAAGTTAGGTTTTGAGTTAGACCATTTGCATTGGTGAATATTAAATGTACCTAATATTACAAGCCGTTGAATGAAATATACTACATCTTTATCAACGTCAGAATTTATTAAATAAACCTGTCCTGTTTTCTTTGAAACAAAGTTCTGTATGTTCATCCCCAAAAATGTACTGTAAATACAGAAATCCCAACTATAGTCAATATTCAGCTTGAATCTTTACAAAACATGTTTCACAAGATAAATTCTATGTAACATCTTAAATTAAACTTAATTGACCATGTTACTGATTAGGGATGCACAATATATCGGTAACCAAATCAGAATCAGCCGATATTAGCTAAAAATGGCAACATCGGCGATGTGCAAAACCGATGTCAAAGCTGACGTGCATACCTATATAACGTAGGTAGATGACGTAATGACACCTTGAAAAATACAGCGCTACACATGCAACACATCATTCCTAAACTAGCCCACAATGTCTGCTGTGTGGATCTATTTTGAAGTTTCAAAGGAAGAAAACAAAAAGGCCATATGCAGCGTTTGTGCTGCTATTATTTCCCAAGGAGGGGAGAAAGTTAAATCTTTCAATACCACAAACCTGATTACTCATTTGAAAGTGCATCAACCCCAGACGTTCAGCGACGACTTAGAACAAAACCAGAAAAAAATTAACTAAGCGCACACTTCCAACAACTAAACAAGTTCAAGTCGAGCAGTCATTTGAAAGACTAAGAACATTTCAGCGAGACAACTCAAAGGCAAAATCCATTAACGTCAAGATAATGGAATTCATTGCCCTTGACAATCAAACGTTCTCTGTCGTGGATGATGTTGGCTTTCTCCGTCTGGTACACACTACCAAGTAGGTGCTATTTTTCAGATGTTGCCCTACCGGAGTTACACAGTATTGTTGAAACGCACATCCGTGAGCTAGTTGCTATGGCTGTCACTGCTATTAGCTTCACAACTGACATTTGAACCAGCGATGTACTTGTCTGTCCTCTTGCTCAGTTGTGCACCGGGGCCTCCCACTCCTAGTCTGAAGAAGGCCAGTTGTATTGCTTCTTTAATCAGCACAAACAGGTTAGCTGTGCTAACATAATTGCAAAAGGGTTTTCTAATGATAAATTAGCCTTTTAAAATGATAAACTTGGATTAGCTAACACTACGTGCCACTGGAACACATGAGTGATGGTTGCTGATAATGGGCCTCTGTTGGCCTATGTAGATATTCCATTAAAAGTTAGCCATTTCCAGCTACAATAGTCAATTACAACATTAACAATGTCTACACTTTATTTCTGATCAATTTGATGGTATTTTAATGGACCAAAAAATATATCTTTCAAAAACAAGGACCTAAGTGACCCCAAACTTTTAGACGGTAGTGTGTATATATATAAAAAGGAAATATAACATTTACATAAGTATTCAGACCCCATTGTTGAAGCACCTTTGGCAGTGATTACAGCCTTGAGTCTTCTTGGGTAGGATGCTACAAGCTTGGCACACCTGTATTTGGGAAGTTTCTCCCATTTTTCTCTGCAAATCTTCTCAAGCTCTGTCAGGATGGATGGGGAGTGTGACTGCACAGCTATTTTCAGGTCTCTCCAGAGATGTTTGATCGGGTTCAAGTCCGGGCTCTGTCTGGGCCACTCAAGGACATTCAGAGAGTTGTCCCGAAACCACTCCTGCGTTGTCTTGGCTGTGTGCTTAACGTCGTTGTCCTGTTGGAAGGTGAAGCTTCGCCCCAGTCTTAGGTCCTGAGCGTTCTGGAGCAGGTTTTCATCAAGGATCTCTCTGTACTTTGCTCCATTCATCTTTCCCTCGATCCTGACTAGTCCCAGTCCCTGCCACTGAAAAACATCCCCACAGCATGATGCTGCCACAACTATGCTTCATCATAGGGATGAAAGGAGAGCCAGGCATTTACATTTACATTTCAGTGCAGATTGGTGGCGCCAGAAGCCACAGATGCTGTTGGGTGAAAGCAGACAGCATTTGGACTGGTGCTCTCAACATCTGGTGATGAAAACAGCAATGTTTAGCTACAGTAGGCCTCAACCCAAACAGCCCAACAGCCAGATACCTATGACATCATGTTTGGCCATCCATTTTAGATGACATCTTCCTGTAAAATAATTCTGATTCAGTTTGTGGGGATGAATTGGCAGAGCTGAAACTGATGTAGAAATGAATGATGGTCCTCTCTCGTGCTGGCAGCAATGCTAAAGATGATGAATGGATGGATGGATACACAGACTACAGGAATGGATGGCTGTCACAGTTGTACTGCTAACGGAATATCAAATATATTCTAAAAACTCCAATACTCCCCAAATGAGTCCAGCACTAGCAGTGATCGATAGTTACATAGCGATACTGACAATTTTTGTTAGGTAACGTTTTTTTCCATGACTGTCATGGAAAGAGCGGGTGTTCTTAATGTTTTGTACACTCAGTGTATAGTGAGCAATATGTTTGGAACATCAACTCGTAATTAAACCGCAGTATCGAATCGCAATATATATCGTATAAGTACCTAAGTATAGTGACAATATCATATTATGAGGTCCCTGGCAATTTTCAGCCCTAAGCACTAGCAGTTTTCTATCAAGGCAGATAGATGTTATTGCAGAATGAAGGTATGCACATTTTAGATGACAGTTATTGGTCAGCCAAATTAACATTTACATTTTTCTTAAGACGCATATTTTTGCATCTCCTTTGCTCCTGATTGCATGTACTAGCATAGAAATAGAATCAAGAGAATGGGCATCTCCATTCAACACAATGATGGCATAATGGGTGGACTGGTGGCCATTGCAAGTGTACCCATAGGAGCAAAGCAGGAAGTAGAAGCAGGAAGTAAAAGCAGGAAGTGTACCAATCAATATATTCTGTGATTTGTTGATTAAACTCAACTGACGTTACAAAATATCCATGCCATTGCATGAGCCACATCAGTTAGCATCATTTGAATTAACATTCTACATTACCATGGAAATTATTGCATCCCAATATCAGGCAGCGATTGCGAGTGGACCAATGAGTTTAACAGGCAAATTGCCAGGGTTAGACGTTTGAAGCCCATTCTATTTCTATGTGTGCTGCTGCAACATAGGGTGTTGCCTAGGCAACCAAAGACTCGTTCGCTAAAAGATCTTGCTTGTTTCAGCAAGGAGCAACAAAGTTTCATCCTATTGTAAAGAGTCCATGTTACCTCAGAAATGGACTCAACAACATGAATGCCTGGACGCCACATCTTCAGTCAGCTGTTCGTTATGATGGTTATTTTATTTTCATGGCGGTCTTCATCCCTAACTGTCAGTTAGACGGTTATACGGTAATTGTGCCGGCCCTACTTCACCGTACACAGGCTTAAGACTAAAGCCCACTCATTTGCTTTTCTAAGCAAATGCCAGGGGAATAGTTGGCCTAGCTATCAAGCTCAGTGGTGAAGCACTGTGTCCTTGAGATATTTTCAGCCCATCGGTTTTTACCAGCCACAGTCCCTGTATCCTTGTTAGTGCCATCTTGCCGAGTTGGCAAGACACCACAAACAGAGCTGGGACCAGTCTAACACATCCTAGTGTCCTGGTATGACCCAGTGGAGAACTCCACTCCACTAAGGCCCAATCCATCAGGTCAGATGTAGCCCTGCTCCAGCCCAGACTGACTGAATGAGCTCAGCCTGGTCTTTATACTGATGTCTAATGGTGTTGGAGCCGATCCACATCCCGTCATCGTTCATTAGGAGGCCTATTGGTTGGAGTCTGCTATCATACGGCAAGTGGTACTGGAGCACCAAGTCTACGACAAAAAGGCTCTTTAACAGCTTCTACCCCCAAGCCATAAGACTGCTGAACAATTCATCAAATGGCCACTCGGACTATTTACATTGATCCGCCCCCCCCCGTGGCCCGTTCTTTTCCCTTCTAGCAGAGTGGTGGTGTAGCTAGTACTTCATGGTTGTGTTCCGAATGGAACCCTATTCCCTATATAGTGCACTATGGGCTCTACTCAAATGTTGTGCACTATATAGGTAATAGGGTGCCATTTTTTTTATTTAACCAGGCAAGTCAGTTAAGAACAAAATCTTATTTACAATGACGGCCTAGGAACACTGGGTTAACTGCCTTGTTCAGGGGCAGAACGACACATTTTTACAGTCTCGGCTCGGTGATTAGATCTAGCAATCTTTCGGTTACTGGCCCAACGCTCTAACCACTAGGCTACCTGCCGCCCCGTGTGTGGTCTGTTGTGTTTGTGTTCTGTTTATGTTCCCCTCCACAAACGGTCATGGTGACCCCTCTCAGACAACAGAAGGGGCTGCAGGCTGTCTGTCAGGCTAGGTACGTACGCTCAGGGCCAGTGGTTTAGTATTCAGACTGCTCCTCTAACTCTCAGCTTTACACACCCACCCCCACCCATACACAGGCAGAGCTGGCTCGCTCATTGGCTCAGTAGGGCAGGCAGATTTAACTCAGCAGCAGAGCAGGTGTCCCTGAACCAGTATTTGCCAGACAGAGAGAGTGTAATAAGAGTGAGGCGAGGTGAGGCTGGCCCACCCCACATTCTACACACCACAGACATACTACACACTCACAGAGACAGAGACCCAACACATACACACACTCCACCCCGCCTAGCTGTGGCCTGCACCAGTCAGTCCATAATCAGGCTGGATGTAAACAGAAATAATTGAAAGCTGTCTTCTCGTTCGTCTCTGTGTTTCAAAACACACGCTGACATCACCAGCCTGGGCCAACTCTGGTTGCCATGGTAACCCCCTTTTTTTCACTCAGCAGACGTTATTTAAAAGACCATTGAGATGTTGCAGTTTCAAAATGGATCTTAGCAGACTCAGAGACTTGACCTAGTTACTACTGTATAGGTGTTTCAAAAAAACACGACAACAGAATCAAATGGTGCATCAATGGTGTAGACAGGATACAATATGAATATTACAAAGCTGATTGAATAATTTAATTCATTTTCATAAAAAATGCAAGGTGGTATTTTAAAAATGGCCTTTCTTGTGAGAATTGAACTGACGGTTAGGCCTATTCTAACGGAAACCCATTACAGCGTTGTAAAACCCCCCAAAACATCCCATTGAGACGGAGCCTGTCCTCCTAGCCTCTGTATGACTCCTGGTATACTGTAGTGAAGCTGACAGGAGTCATGATGAGAGAGGAGACAATGGATCAGAAGAACACGCACAACCTGTACATCACCCTGACAGGTGCTGGTATGTCTGTGTGTGTGTGATGCTTCGTGTGCTGTGAGAAACGTCAGTGCAATCTAGGTCAAAGTGGCCTGTTTTCTTGATAGCGTGTTTTCAGGAGCACTATAGCGTGTATGGTTTCAGCCACCACCACAGAAGTACAGGGTGAGTGTTAAGGAATGCTGCTGCTGACAAGCCTTCTTGTCCTCTCTGTAGTGCTCTCCCCCTCTCATCTCAACCCTTTAGGATTCTCAGATATCCTCTCTTATAGACAGACAGGTGAAAGGGCAGTGTGCACTTTCTCTGAGGTCGGCGTATAGCACCTGTTCAGCCACAGACAGACAGAAGACCCCACGACACCTTAAGACCACAAACAGACCACAGGGCAGTCTACTGAACAGTAAACAGCTTCAAACTAGGGATGGGGTAAAAAGTACAGAGTATCAACTAAACGAACATATCTGTTAGAGACATTTTGCGTGTGAAGGAAAATGTAAATCAACAGTCAGGGTAATGGAACCTACGCTCTTGAAACCAGACTGGTCTACAATTCAGACATGGATTGTGTGTGTGCTAGTCAGAGGGTAAATGGGCATGACAAAATATTCAATTGCCTTTGAACAGGGTATGATAGTAGGTGCCAGGCGTACCGGTTTGAGTGTGTCAAGAACTGCAACGGGTTTTTCACACTCAACAGTTTTCCATACATATCAAGAATGGTCCACCACCCAAAGGACATCCAACTAACTTTATACAACTGACGGGAAGCAATGGAGTCAACATTTGCCAGGATTCCTGTGGAATGCTTGACACCTTGTAGAGTCCATGCCCTGATGAATTGAGGCTGTGCAGAGGGCAAAAGGGGGTGCAACTCAATATTAGGAAGGTGTTGTTAATGTTTTGCACACTCTGTGTATGGTAACAACACAGAACCACCTGAAAGCCACCTGCGATCCCACCGGGACATTCTGGAACGTAGAAATGTGATTATATTTCTATGGGTATGGAGCTGTTGGTGGAAAATAACTGCCTCATCTATCTACACAGGCTTACCCAAGCTAGGGTTTATCCCATTGTTCGTCCTCTTATAAAGACCAGAAGGCATGTCAGGTAAAATGTATGTTTTAAGATGAATAGCTAGGGATGTGGGCCATCAATTCACTAGTTATGTCCTGACTTCTTAACTAAATCGGAGAATCAAGGAGATTCATATTTGGAGCCGGAAGGTCACAGCTGGATAGGTTTTTACCCAATCAAAGAAGGAAGTAGTGCTAGAAGCTGTTCAGAAATGGGACAGAAGACATCCGTAACAAAATGTGGTTCTCTATAGAACTGAATCATTCACTGCCTTTAAATGATCAAAAACATCCAACATTCTGCCTGTCTGTTTGAGATTTTCAACAGGATAGTAACACGTTTAAAATCCCCAAAAACCATTGCCTCATTCAGACATCGCATCATCTGATGGCAATGAGCGTCCCAAACAGTGAAAATGTCATCCATCATCCGCCAACTGCATCCCCTTCCAGCCATCACTCACCAACTTCTCTCTGTCCGCTCTGCCTGCGCATCTAATCCTCTATTATTCGTTTAAATATAATTTAGCCATCTTGGAGACCTTGATCAGTCTTCTGTTGTTACATTGGTACATTTGATACATTGGAGCAGCGTGCAGAGCGAGCAAAGTTGATCAATTGTATATCATTTCATCCCTGACATAACCAAGAGCACAGGGCAATCTGAGCATAGGCTTTGCAAGTTCAGGCAGCAGTGCCAGCTTCGCAACAGGCATGCTTGTCTAGCTCAAATTGTTACAAACAATATCACTCTTGGCCTCCCCAGTGGTGCAGCGGTCTAAGGCAATGCATCCCAGGCTGTGTCGCAGCCGGCTGCGACCAGGAGACCCTTGAGGCGGCGCACATTTGGCCCAGCGCCGTCCGGGTTAGGGGAGGGTTTGGCTGGTTCAGGATGTCCTTGTCCCATCCCGCATACACGCCGACTTCGGTCGCCAGTTGTACGGTGTTTTCTCCGACACATTGGTGTGGCTGGCTTCCAGGTTAAACGAGTAGTGTGTCAAGAAGCAGTGCGGCTTGGCAGGGTCATATTTCGGAGGACGCACGGCTCTCGACCTTGGCCTCTCCCAAATGCGTACGGGAATTGCAGCGATGGGACAGGACTGTATTGGATATCGCAAAATTGGGGAGAAAAAGGGTTCAAATAAATTATAAAATAATAATAATATGACTCTCATAACAGGAGTTACCTTTTTTTCCTCCCCTGTACGATTTCACGCGCATTTAATATAATTTCACAAACCATGTGACCGGACATTTTTTGTACTAATCCTGGCCTGCTAATTATTGGTTTGATAACAAACAACGTTGTTCAGTCATGTTACCTAGCTAGCTAACAACCTGGTAACTTGACAGTAGGTCTAGGCAAATTTGATTGGCCCAGGAAGAAAGGGTCTGCTACTAATGAGATGTGCTTCAAAAGGTAGGATTCATATAGGCCTAACTATACATAAAATATCTCTCTTTCTGGTGCTCCTTACATTCTGTTTGATGCCTAACGTTTTTAAAGTTGGGAGCAGTGTGTGTGTTTGTGGGAGCGAGAGTGATGTGTGTTTATGAGCGAGGGAGACCGAGTGTGTGTGAGGGAGGGAGAGTGTGTGTATATGTCTGTTAACTGAAGAGTAGAAGGTTTCATGCAGTGTTTTCCCCTTACTGCCAAAATGACATGCAGATCATTATGCATGTATTCTGAACAAAAATATAAATGCAGCATGTAAAATGTTGGTCCTATGTTACATGAGCTGAAATAAAAGATCCCATGCACCTGACGAATGTGGCATATCAAGAAGCTAATTAAACAGCATGATCATTACACATGTGCTGATGACAATAAAAGAGCATTCTAATCTACAGATGTCTCAAGTTGAGGGAGCGTGCAATTGGCATGCTGACTGCAGGAATGTCCACCAGAGCTGTTGCCAGAGAATGTAATGTGCATTACGCTACCATAAGCCGCATTTCCAATGTTGTTTTAGAGAATTTGGCCTCACAACCACAGATCACGTGTGCCCACGCCAGCCTAGGACCTCCACATCTGGCTTTTTCAGCCGCTGGATTGTCTGAGACCAGACACCCGGACAGCTGATGAAACTGTGGGTTTGCACAACAGAATAATTTCTGCACAAACCATCAGAAACGTCTCAGGGAAGCTCATCTGCATGCTCGTTGTCCTCACCAGGGTCTTGACCTGAATGCTGTAACCGACTTCAGTGGCCAATGTTCACTTTCAATAGAGGTGTGTTCGGATGAATCCCGGTTTCAACTGTACCGGGCAGATGGCAGACATCAATAGTGTATGGCGTTGTGTGGGAAAGCGGTTTGCTGATGTCAACTTTGTGAACAGAGTGCTCAATGGTAGTTGGGTTATGGTATGGGCGCTGATAAGTTACAGACAACAAAAACAATTGCATTTCATCGATGGCAAATTGTCGTGACATTCATCCACCGCCATTACCTCATGTTTCAGCATGATAATGCACAGCCCCATGTCACAAGGATCTGTACACAATTCCTGGAAGCTAAAAATGGCACAGTTTTTCCATGGCCTGCATACTCACCAGACATGTCACCCGTTGAGCATATTTTGGATGTTCTGGATCTTTGTGTACAACAGTGTGTTCCAGTTGCAGTAACTTCGCACAGCCAACAGCCTGATTAACTTTATGCTAAGCAGATTTGTTGCGCTGCATGAGGCAAACAGTGGTCACACCAGATACTGACTGGTTTTCTGATTCATGTCCCTACTTTTTTTTTTTTTAAAGGTATCTGTGACCAACAGATGAGTATCTGTATTCCCAGCCATGTGAAATCCATAGATTATGTTTAGAAAACGGGAACAAGCATCACGAGGACAGGGCGCTAGGCCACTCCAAATTCTTCCCCCCATGGTATCGTGATACTACTAGGTATCGTGATACTTGGCCTGGTATCATAAGTAAACATTTTGCAGCGTGACAACACTAAATTGGATAAAACCAATTCATAGTAGGTTGACCCAAGTATGAAAAATGACTGTAGCTGGTACATTGAGTAAGTTAATCATAAAGTTACTGGCCCCCTCACACCCATGTCAAACACTTGGATTGAATAGGCAGGCATTACTTACAGCATTATGCAAGGCCACGTAATGCCAGAGATTTTATCATCTCAGCTAATTTAGATACGTAACGCCTTAAAAACGTCACAGGTGCACATCATACGGCTCTGTTTACAAACTGTATTCAAGCAGAACGAAACTGGTAACAAACCCCTTTTCGTGTTCTGAATTTTAGCTAGCAAGCTACTTACCAGCATGACGAAAGTTAAACACACTGTGTTGTGACTGGATGCCAGTGTTAATTTAACGTTACACTATTTTCAGAAGATTGAAGACATCCGACAGCAGTGGCTGCTATTCATTTCGGGTGGAGAGGCTGCACCGAAAATTATGATCATGTCATGTGTGCGTAGTCCACATAGCTTTATCAATTGGGGAGAACATTTGATAGGTGTTGCCAGGAAGCTAATCCTGAAGACGCCATCATTAACAGTGGACCTTGCCAACGCTGACCATAATGTGACTGTCTGAGTTTGATGACTCTGACACTGGCTGTGGCTTTAACTGTGGCTGCTTTGACGGTATATGTTCTGTAACACCTGATAGTCACTATATGGTTTTTGTTCTTCCATCCCTAAGCCGCCTACATTGAGTCTGAGAACTTCCAGCACACAGCTGAAACGAAGGAATGTTGTCCACAAAAGGAGATGTGGTATGTATAGTATTTGTCATTTATCCATGAAAATCACATTTGCAATTCCATTGAGTGGGTTGTTGTCTTACAGCTAATGTAGCTTCTATCATTGGGGCTCATCATCAACTATTTCACTTTCCATTATCATCAAGCTAGAATTATAGACATTTTACAAAATTCTACATCTATTCTGTCTGCATAGGCAACCACCGCAGAAGGAATGCTGTGATACAAAATCAGCTTTCCCAAAGGCTAACAAATATGCTGTGAAGACAGACCAAAGGGGGGGGATATGCTGAGGTCAACCTTGATCCAGCGCCGTACGTGGGGAAGCTGTGCAAGATGTCCATCCCAGGACCCCTGTCTGCCCAGTGTGAGAGACCTGATAAGGAGGAGGCCATAGCTGGATTTGTCTCCCACTTCCATCTTGGGGGTGACTGAGGTCTGCTTAATTGAAACGGGGTAGATGGGTCCCCCTCCCCATCAATCTCTGTAGTTGGTTGAATTTCCTAAAGCCTAAGTAATTCACTTTTAAGTGACGTGAGATAAGTGTTAAAAAATGTACGAATCAACGTGTGCTGCCGACTATAGGGCGGATTGGTGCTTATATTAGGCTTACGGCTCTAATACATTATATGTCAAATGATATCTCACCATTATTGCTGACCTTTATTTCTCATAAGTGTTCATGTTGATAAATATTTTGGCTATGTTGGCCTATCGTAAATGTCTGATCAATACATAAAACTCTAATTTATAATGCCAATGTCACGCCCTGATCTGTTTCACCTGTCCTTGTGATTGTCTCCACCCCCTCCAGGTGTCGCTTATTTTCCCCGGTGTATTTATCCCTGTGTTTCCTGTCTCTCTGTGCCAGTTCGTCTTGTCTGTTCAAGTCAACCAGCGTGTTTTTCCCGTGCTCCTGCTTTAACTATTCTCTTTTGCTAGTTCTCCTGATTTTGACCCTTCCTTATTTCTGGACTCTGTACCCACCTGCCTGACCATTCTGTCTGCCCTGACCTCGAGCCTGCCTGCCACACTGTAGCTCCTGGACTCTGAACTGGTTTTGACCTTTTGCCTGTCCACGACCATTCTCTTGCCTACCTCTTTTGGAATAAAATAAATAAGACTCAAACCATCTGCCTCCCGAGTCTGCATCTGGGTCTGGCCTTGTGCCCTTATAGCTAATAGAGAAGGAACCAATTAATTGTCCAGTATACTTTATTGTATGCTGTTTTCACATACCTTCCCTTATGTCTAAGCTTCTAAGGTGATTCAGACTTAACTAATTATTGGGAAGAAGTGAACTGTATTCTGTAATAAGTTACAAAAAAATATAAACACAATTGTGTATTGCTACTGTTTGTCTGATATCCAACAGTCCATGATCAGCTCTGTTGACCATGAGAGCATTTTGCAGAGAATATAGAGTGAGGTATACTAAACTCAGCAACAACAAAAATAAAAATGGCAGTTTTTCAGGACCCTGTCTTTCAAAGATAATTCTTAAAAATCCAAATCCAAATAACTTCACAGATCTTAATTGTAAAGGGTTTAAACACTGTTTCCCATGCTTGTTCAATGAACCATAAACAATTAATGAACATGCACCTGTGGAACGGTCGTTAAGACACTAACAGCTTACAGACAGTAGGCAATTAAGGTCACAGTTATGAAAACTTAGGACACTAAAGAGGCCTTTCTACTGACTTTGAATAACACCAAAAGAAAGATGCCCAGGGTCCCTTCTCATCTGCGTGAACGTGCCTTAGGCATGCTGCAAGGAGGCATGAGGACTGCAGATGTGGTCAGGGCAATAAATTGTAATGTCCGTACTGTGAGATGCCTAAGACAGCGCTACAGGGAGACAGGACAGACAGCTGATCGTCCTCACAGTGGCAATCCCTCCATCAGTGCTCAGACTGTTCGCAATTGCTGAGAGAGGCTGGACTGAGGGCTTGTAGGCCTGTTGTAAGGCATGTCCTCACCAGACATCACTGGCAACAACGTCGCCCATGGGCACAAACCCACCATCGCTGGACCACACAGGACAGGCAAGAAGTGCTCTTCACTGACAAGTTGCAGTTTTGTCTCATCAGGGGTGACGGTCAGATTTGCGGATTCGGATCAATTTGGCCCCGTCGTGGTCTGGGGCGGTGTGTCACAGCATCATCGAACTGATCAATCTCAACGCTGTGCGTTACAGGGAAGACATCCTCTTCCCTCATGTGGTACCCTTCCTGCAGGCTCATCCTGACATGACACTCCAGCATGACAATGCCACCAGCCATACTGCTCGTTCAGTGCGTGATTTCCTGCAAGACAGGAATGTCAGTGTTCTGCCATGGCCAGCGAAGAGCCCGGATCTCAATCCCATTGAGCACGTCTGGGACCTGTTGGGTAAGGGCTAGGGCCATTTCCCCCAGAAATGTCCGGGAACTTGCAGGTGCCTTGGTGGAAGAGTGGGGTAACATCTCACAGCAAGAACTGGCAAATCTGGTGGAGTCCTTTGTTCAGGGACACATTAAATTTATGTTGGTTACATGTCTGTGGAACTTGTTCTGTTTATGTCTCAGTTGTTGAACCCTGTTATGTTCATACAAATATTTACACATGTTAAGTTTGCTGAAAATAAACGCAGTTGACAGTGAGAGGATGTTTCTTTTTTTTGCGGAGTTTGTTTAGGCTCAGAATGATGTGGCCCATTGTTTACCTGGTCATCAATGGTCATCATCATTGACACTTACCTGGCAATGACCAAAAGGGTGTTTCAAAGAGCTGTCAGTCAAGGTGAGCTCAATAATATAAACTCCCTGCCACTAAGCCTGTTCTTTCAGGCTTCCTGATAGTAAGAGATGAGAGAAAAGGTCCAATATCTTCAAATTTGATCATTTTAATAGTGTAAACTATTATGGGTGATGTTTTGGTGATGTTTTGGTCATTCAAAGGCTATTTTTACTTGGGAAATAGGATGACTGTGTGGGACCTTTAAGGTAGCCTAGTTGGTGTCACGTTGGTATGAATGAGTCGGGAGACAGGCGCAGGAATGCGCAATAGGGTTTTTATTTCTTTACCCAAATTACGGCGTGCACTGTAAAGGCAGAGGGACGAGGACCAAACAAACACGTATACAACACACAGGGTTGAAACCTAAATAAAAGAGCGAGGAGTACCTCAAATAAATAAAACAATGATGATTATCAAACGGGACGAGACCAGTAATCATCTGCGCAATCCACAAGGGTACGAAAGCCAAAACACACAGCACAGGTACTCACAAGACCAACAGACATTGTAACTGCGCCACCCGGGAGGCCGGGTGGTCTAGAGACTCTGGGTTCGCTCCCAGGATCTGTTGCAGCCGGACGCAACCGGGAGGTCCATGGGGTGACGCACAATTGGCCTAGCGGCGTCCGGGTTAGGGAGGGTTTGGCTGTTAGGGTTATTCTTGTCTCATCGCGCACCAGCGACCCCTGTGGCAGGCCGGGCGCAGTGTGCGCTACCCAAGGTAGCCAGGTGCACAGTGTTTCCTCCGACACATTGGTGCGGCTGGTTTCCGGGTTGGAGGCGCGCTGTGTTAAGAAGCAGTGCGGTTTGGTTGGGTTGTGTTTCGGAGGACGCATGGCTTTCGACCTTCGTCTCTCCCGAGCCCGTACGGGAGTTGTAGCGATGAGACAAGATAGTAGCTACTAACAATTGGATACCACGAAATTGGGAGGAAAAATAAAAAAATATATTAAAAAAACAGACATTGTAACAATAATCGACAGGACAATGGTAAACAAAGGACACACTTCTACAATTACTAATCACTAGGAATAGGGGCCAGGTGTGCGTAATGAAAGTTCTGGAGGGATTTGTGACAGTTGGTGAGCCATCTGCATTTACAGTAATAGCTCACCTCCGATTCATTTAGGAAAATGCAACATTAACAAACTGGAGACTCCGTGTGAATGCTTCCAGAGTTCCTAACCCTGAAAGAGCCATGAAGTCTGCTGCTGCATCTGAAGATAATATCTAATGAATACAGGCCTGAGCGCGTATCCACTAAGCATCTCAGAATAAGTGCTGATCTAGAATATGTCCATAGAATCTTATTATTTATAATCTAGAAGGCAAAACAAAGCCCAGATCAGCAAAAATTATCCTAGATCAGCACTCCTACTCTGAGACACTGTGTGTGTACAGCTCTTGGCAAGACTGAAAACCCTACGTCTCCCCTCCATCCCCCAAAACGACACACAGTAAAATGAAGTCGCTCCCCCCTTTTTTAATTACGATAGCAGGGAGAGAGGGGCAAAAACAATATTCACCCCAGACTGGTTTATAATTGCATTCCATTAATCTGGGAACCACCACCACAGACCGGCCTTACACAATGACAACAATGAAGCGTTAAGACAGACAGAGAGAGAGAGCCTAATCAATGGCATCCCTGTGTGTGTGTGTATACAGTTGAAGTCGAAGGTTAACATACACTTAGATTGGAGTCATTAAAACTTGTTTTCAACCACTCTACAAATTTCTTGTTAACAAGCTATAGTTTTGGCAAGTCGGTTAGGATATCTACTTTGTGCATGACACAAGTCATTCTTCCAACAATAGTTTACAGACAGATTATTTCACTTATTATTCACTGTATTCCAGTGGGTCAGACGTTTACACACACTAAGTTGACTGTGCCTTTAAATAGCCTGGAAAATTCCCCAAAATTATGTCATGGCTTTAGAAGATTCTGATATTCTGCTAATTTACATAATTTGAGTCAATTGGAGGTGTGCCTGTGGATGTATTTCAAGGCCTACCTTCAAACTCCGTGCCTCTTTGCTTGACATCATGGGAAAATCAAAAGAAATCATCCACGACCTCAAAAAATACATTGTAGACCTCCACAAGTCTGGTTCATCCTTGGGAGCAATTTCTTAACGCCTGACGGTACCACGTTCTGTACATACAATAGTACGCAAGTATAAACACCATGGGACCACGCAGCCGTCATCCCACTCAGGAAGGAGACGTGTACTGTCTCCTAGAGATGAACGTACTTTGGTGCGAAAAGTGCAAATCAACCCCAGAACAGCAGCAAAGGACCTTGTGAAGATGCTGGAGGAAAACAGGTACAAAAGTATCTATATCCACAGTAAAAACGAGTCCTATATCGACATAACCTGAAAGGCCGCTCAGCAAGGAAGAAGCCACTGCTCCAGAACCGCATAAAAAAGCCAGACTACGGTTTGCAACTGCACATGGGGACAAAGATTGTACTTTTTAGTGAAATGTCCTCTGGTCTGATGAAACAAGAATAGAACTGTTTGGCCATAATGACCATCATTATGTTTGAGGAAAAAGGGGGAGGCTTGCAAGTCGAAGAACACCATCCAAACCGTGAAGCACAGGGGTGGCAGCATCATGTTGTGGGGGTGCTTTGCTGCAGGAGGGACTGGTGCACTTCACAAAATAGATGACATCATGAGGGGGGAAAATTATGTGGATATATTGAAGCAACATCTCAAGACATCAGTCAGGAAGTTAAAACTTGGTCGCAAATGGGCAATGACCCCAAGCATACTTCCAAAGTTGTGACAAAATGGCTTAAGGACAACAAAGTCAAGGTATTGGAGTGGCCGTCACAAAGCCCTGACCTCAATTCTATAGAACATTTGTGGGCAGAACTGAGAAAGCGTGCGCAAGCAAGGAGGCCTACAAACCTGACTCAGTTACACCAGCTCTGTCAGGAGGAATGGGCCAAAATTCACCCAACTTATTGTGGGAAGCTTGTGGAAGGCTACCCAAAACAAGTTAAACAATTTAAAGGCAACACTACCAAATACTAATTGAGTGTATGTAAACTTATGACCTACTGAGAATGTGATGAAAGAAATAAAAGCTGAAATAAATAATTATCCCTGTATGTATGTATTTGAGGTTAGTTGAACTGCTCTACTGGCAGTTGAACTTCTAGGCAGAGTTGAAAAGAAAAAGCCATATCTCAGACTGGCCAATAAAAATAAAAAGAACAGAGCAGAGAAACTCTGTAATCGAACCCACAAATTCTGATGCTCCAGATACTCAACTAGTCTAAAGAGGGACAGTTTTATTGCTTCTTTAAAATCAGAACAGTTTTCAGCTGTGCTACCATCATTGCAAAAGGGTTTGCTAATGATCAATTAGCCTTTTAAAATTATAAACTTGGATTAGCAAATACAACATGCCATTGGAACACAGAAGTGATGGTTACTGATAATGGGCCTCTGTACGCCTATGTAGATATTCCATTAAAAATCAGCTAGAGGTGATATGTGGTGATAGTGGTGATATGAATCATATACATCATTGCTTTCAACTATCAGAAAGTAGTCTGGCCCATTATGAAGTCTCGTAGATCGATGCGTTGCACTCTTTGTGTTTATAAAGCCCACTTGCATAAACTTCCGTCCCACCTTACTTCATTGTTAACCTACAGACGTACGAGCTACCTGGCCCTGTGTAGATCCCTTCAATCTCCACTGAGTTAGGTCAATCTGCTTTTTTTTTTTTCACCTTACTTGTGTGGAATAATCTCCAAAGCTCTCTAAAATTGGAAGAGTTGGTGCCTCTAGGGAAATTCAGTCAGCTGATTGAGGACCTTTTTCCTGACAAATGTGTATGTTTGATATGATTGTGTTTTGATTTTCGTGTATTGATGTGTATATTGATGAGTATAGCGTAAATGGATGTGTATTAATGTGTATGTTTGATACAGGACTCCCTGTTAAAAAAAAAGGTTCAATAAAAACTAAAACGAATACAAATGGGAGATTTGTGTACACTAACTCAAGGTTAAAGTACAGTGTAATTCAAGGGACAAATCAGTTATGCACAAGTAGTATAAAGTAGGTGTTTTCGGCTTATGCATCCCCCCCGTCTTCATTCATACTGTATGTGACAGGGGAGAACATTAACCACTTTCTACTGGAATCCTGTTATAATAAAAGACAGAATTCCTTCTTCAGCCAATGACAAGTAAAAGAGAAGTTCAAAACATGTTGCAGCGCTACTTCTAGACAAAAGCAAGTATGTGAGAAGGCACTGAGTGGATTTCTTTCTCTCCTCTTTGTTACCATCGATCAGGAAGTGATACGAAGTGATGAACGGTGGGATAGACCCCCGAAACAAAACCTTTGATGATCCCACTGACTTGTTAAAACTGCAGAAGTGCCAGGGAGGGAGTGATGCAAGAATGTTCTGTTCCCTCTTCTTCCCTCCCAAGAGTGGGAGTATTGTTCTCCAACAACAACAAAAAAGAGAAACTAACCATCTCTGACCTACATCAACACTGTACAGTTACAGACTCACAATGACCAGAGAATGGAAATGACAACTGCAAAAATGTACTTAGATGTTATTCTGCCATCAGAAGTTCTCTTTTAACACATTACTCTATTCCACCTCAATTCAAAATGTAATTGAGCTTTTGCCATGGTGCATTCGATGGGAAAACAAACACATTCTGTCTGATCTGTTAGGGAAAATCAATGCCCAGAGACCTGCCACCTCTTTTCCAATTAGCCAACGTCTCTTATTTCACTTAACCGAGTACTGAGAATAGTCCCTTTTTATAGCCCGTTTTACTGAACATCTCCTTTATTTCTCCCTATCCATTTTGGTTTCCTCATTAGAAGCACACTGACAGGCCTCACCAGCCACCATGTAATCTTGGTGTGGTGTGCAGAGCTTCAGCGGTACCCAGACTACAGTACCCACAATCCACCTGTCCCACTAAGTCCTAACTATCTGCTGAAACAAGCTGGACTAGAGCAACACAGAGCTCATATCACAACAGCACAAAAGAGAGAAGCAGAATTGAAATAATTCCTAGACTTTTAGTTTCATCCTTGAACTAAACTGACAGAAATCAGCAGTTTGTCAACACTGTTAATCAATAATCTGGGTCATTCACTTCCAGCATTGGGTTACAATACATGTATTTGTTGTCATTGCAGAAAGCATAAATGGCTGAGAAATGAGTTGTCCCCAGTTTATGCGCTTGTATTGTTGGATGCTGTGAAATAAAATGAACAGAATGCTCTATTAGGATACATTTATTTTTTTTACGCAAATTGGATGGCTGGCATTCAAGAAGCGGTGCAATACTCGAGTGGCTTCTTCTAGAACACTTCATCAGCTTGACTTAGTACCATGCTCAAGTAGTAGATTGCCATGTAAATAAATAGCCAGCTGGGGCAATGTTTCCTCAGTCTCCGGTGGTGCTAAGTATACTACTGTGTCTACAGCACTTCTTTTTTGGCAAAGCAAGCTAGATAAATACTCCCAAGTTTAATATGGGCATCTTGTTATAGCACTTGTACACTTAACCTCTGCCTCGTTAATTGAAATCTACAGAAGACTGGGACCACGTACAGTGCAAAATCCTAGAGGGAAAAAAATGAATACCCCCAGAACTAGCCTCAGCAGACTCTCTATAGATTTCATTTCCCAGGATCTTAATTGTGATTATGAGAGGAAAACCGGTAGCTGGCTTGTCTAATACAGCTTAATGTCTCCCAAAGAAACTGTCAAATCTCAATAAAGATCCAGAGAATGAAACGACAATATCTGTCTGCTGAGGCTAGTTCTGACTGTGGGCTCTGTCTGAGGGGTGATTAATAACAGCAGCTCTCCCCCCCTCTCTCCCTGGCCCTCCACTCATCTATTAGTTATGAAACAACCCTTAAGTGTCCTCTCCAATCCCATCCTGCAGTTGTCACCGATCCATCGCCGCCGGGCACTTTACGATGAAAGATTAGGGGGGGGTCTCAGCTTGTGCGCCGCAGACAAACAAAGAGACCTCCCCCACCAAAAAACACCCCCAATGTTACACACCACACACACTCCCCCAATAACACTGCTGTTACCCCAAACAGACATGCAGACACAAACACACACTTGCCCAGAACTCCCCTTCTCTCTCTATACTAAAGACCCTGTGGGTCATTCTGTTAATACTACCCAGAGGCACTGCCCAAAATTTAAAAAAGGACCGTCTGGATGTGACCCCCAACGCTGCCAGTGTGTCTGCCCTCCATATGCTGCTAACGGGAGGATCTGAGACACTGAAGCGCTGAGGTAACATGCGAGGCACCTCTGTCTGGCTCTTACTTAACCTAATCTTAACCCAGGTCTAAGCTAAATGAAATGGTCGGGTGCTGCTATTGACATGTTACTACAGGTTTTAAATGGATGATGAGGTTGTTTTGTCAAAAACACGAATTTTGCTCTCATGCTAGCTAGCAATTTCATTCTATTCTAGGTAGGAATTCATAACAAATTGTCCAGGAAAGCCAAATCAATCATGTGACATACGAACCCCTCCCCCACCTACCCTCATCGCCAGCCATGTTATGTTTTACCTGCCCTTTCCAAAGTGTGATCTTAGCAGCTTGTTGTCCCATCATCCTCATAAACCTCCTCTCAATTAAAGACCTAGAGGTCGGCTCAGATTTTAACCCCTCAATAACCGCTCTCCTCATTGGACTTAAAGTATAGTAATTAAGACTGACGCCGCCGCTCATCTCATAGCCCATGCATAAAATACATAAACCAAAGCCAGGGGTCGGGTGTGTGCGTGCGTGCGTGCGTCTGCTAATGTGTGTGTGTTTCTGAGGAGGTGTCAGACATGAGGAGGACATTGTCTGGCCTTTTAAAATTCAAAAGATGGGGGTGAGAAACATCAAGGGTCACCAAATTATTCAACGTAGTGCATTGTCAGCACAAAATGTTATGTCTGCACTCAGGTAGCCTAGAGATGATTTGTCTACCCTCCCTTCATCCCTCATCCCCCTTCCCTCGATCCTCCACCAGAACCTAAATCCTGGCTGCTTCAAAAGGATACGAAGCCTTAATCTCGTCAAAGAGAAATGCATATTGCATATGCACATCAACGCCTCTGCTTCCCACCCCACCATCACCCCCACTTCAGTTGGTCACAACTTCATTAAGAATGGACAATAGACTACAGATTATGGTAAAATGTAACCAATACAGGCAGAATTTTAAGTTACAAATCAAATTGAATTTGTCACATGCACCGAATACAACAGTGAAATGCTTACTTTACAAGCCCTTAACCAACAATGCAGTTAAGAAAATAAAAGTTAAGAAAACATTTACTAAATAAAATAAAGAGCAACAATAAAATAACGAGGCTATATACAGGGGGTACCGGTAAAGAGTCAATGTGAATGGGGTACACGTTAGCCGAGGTAATTTTGGTAATATGTACATGTAGGTAAGGGTAACGTGACTATGCATAGATAATGAACAGCGAGTAGCAGCAGTGTAAAAAAGGGGGAGGGAAGTCAATGCAAATAGTTTGGGTAGCCATTTGATAAGCTGTTCAGCAGTCTTATGGTTTGGGGGTAAAAGCTGTTAAGAAGCCTTTTGGACATACACTTGGCGCTTCAGTACCGCTTGCCATGTGGTAGCAGAGAGAACAGTCTATGCCTAGTGTGACTGGAGTCTTTTTTAGGGCTTTCCTCTGACCACCGCCTGGTATAGAGGTCCTGGATGGCATGAAGCTTGGCCCCAGTGATGTACTGGGCCGTACCCACTACCCTCTATAGCATCTTGTGGTCGAAGGCTGAGCAGTTGCCATACCAGGTGGTGATGCAACCAGTCAGGATGCTCTCAATGGTGCAGCTCTATAAAGTTGAGAGGATCTGAGGACCCATGCCAAATCTTTTCAGTCTCCCGAGGGGGAATAAGCGTTGTCATGCTCCCTTCAAGACTGTCTTGGTGTTTGGACCATGATAGTTTGTTGGCGATGTGGACACCAAGGACCCTGAAGCTCTCAACCAGCTCCACTACAGCCCCATCGATGAGAATGGGGGGCGTGTTCGGCCCTCCTTTTCCTGTAGAGCACGATCACCTCCTTTGTTTCGATCACGTTGTGGGAGAGGCTATTGTCCTGGCACCACACTGCCAGGTCTCTGACCTCCTCCCTATAGGCGGTCTCGTTGTTGTCGGTGATCAGGCCTACCAATATTGTGTCGTCTGCAAACTTAATGAGGGTGTTGAGGATCAAGCGTGGCAGATGTGTTGCTATCTACCCTCACCACCTGGGGGCGGCCCGTCAGGAAGTGCAGGATCCAGTTGTGTTTAGTCATTGGATCCTTAGCTTAGTGATGAGCTTTGAGGGTACTATGGTGTTAAACGCTGAGCTGTAGTCAATGAATAGCATTCTCACATAAGTGTTCCTTTTGTCCAGGTGGGAAAGGGCAGTGTGGAGTGCAATAGAGAATGCATCATCTGTGGATCTGTTTGGGCAGTATGCAAATTGGAGTGGGTCTAGGGTTTCTGGGATAATGGTGTTGATGTGAGCCATTACCAACCTTTCAAAGCACTTCATGGCTATGGATGTGCTACGGGTCTGTAGTCATTTAGGCAGGTTGCATTTGTGTTCTTGGGCACAGGGACTATGGTGGTCTGCTTGAAACATGTTGGTATTTACAGACTCAATCAGGGACATGTTGAAAATGTCAGTGAAGACACCTGCCAGTTGGTCAGCACATGCCCGGAGCACACGACCTGGTAATCCGTCTGGCCCCGCAACCTTGTGTATGTTGACCTGTTTAAAGGTCTTGCTCACGTTGGCTACGGAAAGCGTGATCACATAGTCGTCCGGAACAGCTGATGCTCTCATGCATGCCTCGGTGTTGCTTGCCTGGAAGCGAGCATAGAAGTGATTTAGCTCGTCTGGTTGGCTCATGTCACTGGGCAGTTCGCGGCTGTGTATCGCTTTGTAGTCTGTAATAGTTTGCAAGCTCTGCCACATAAGACGAGCGTCAGAGCCGGTGTAGTATGATTCAATCTTAGCCCTGTATTGACGCTTTGCCTGTTTGATGATTCGTCGCAGGGCATAGCAGGATTTCTTGTAAGCTTCCGGGTTAGAGTCACGCACCTTGAAAGTGGCAGCTCTACCCTTTTGCTCAATGCGAATGTTGCCTGTAATCCATGGCTTCTGGTTGGGGTATGTACGTGAAGTCAATATGGGGACGACGTCCTCGATGCACTTATTGATAAAGCCAGTGACTGATGTGG